>NC_080784.1:86841553-88292386 GCF_028018385.1 Neofelis nebulosa | reverse complement strand
TCCTCCAGAGCCTGTCCTCTTAACCACTAGCACTTCTGAAGTGCAGGCATATTTTAACTGTTCATGACCAAACATCAAGGACAAAAGGTATTGCCCTCTGTTTCAGCTTTGACACCAGCCTCAAGCCCTAGTCCCCCCAAATTCCCTGGGCTTGGATACCACCTTGCAGTCCTACTCACCTCTGCTTGGGGCCCTGTTCTGCCTAACATAGCAGACACTACTGCAGATGGTTGAGTGTTTCTGGCCGTCTTCCCTATTTCCCTCTCTCCAGACACTCCTTCCTCCGCTGGTTGCCAATATATTACCTCTACTCCAGCTCCTGTTTCCTGTTCTTCCTGTCTGCTTCATTGTGTCTCCCGTATCTGCCGATGACACTGACTGCTAAGCAAAAAGAGAAATTAGGGTCAGGATAAGAAGCCAATCAATCTGGAGGATGGAAGGGTCACTATAATTCAGAAGAACTATAATTAAACTGTGAATGCCAGACAGAAGAAAATGGAGTAAACGGGAAGATGGGTTGAGAGTTTTAAAATACCGTGAATCTATATGAATGACTGGAAATTCCCGTAATGTGAAGGAGAAGAGGAAAATAAGAATAATTCTATCATTGATATTCAAAAGTTCGTGATAGGTATAGTAATTGATAATATCTGTACTTCTATATGGTCAGAGTCCTAAATACCAACAAAATACTTTTGAAATTTTGCATCATCTTAACAGTTTTGATTGAATGTGTACTTTCTTTTAATCTTTTAGGGGCGCCTGGGTGGCTCAGTCGGTTGAGCATCCGACTTCGGCTCAGGTCATGATCTCGCGGTCCATGAGTCCGAGACCCGCGTTGGGCTCTGTGCTGACAGCTCAGAGCCTGGAGCCTGCTTCAGACTCTGGGTCTCCCTCTCTCTCTGACTCTTCCCCATTCATGCTCTGTCTCTCTCTGTCTCAAAAATAAATAAACATTAAAAAAAATGTTTTTAATCTTTTCTTTTAAACCTCTTAACAACCGAATCAGAAAAGTACTGTTATCATTTTGCAGATTATGACACTGATGTGACTGAAGGAGTGAGCAACTTTCTCAAGACCACCAGCAAGTGAGTAATGGTGCCAGGCAAGAAATCCAAGCAGGCTGGCTCCAGACTCCATGCTCCCAGCACTCTGCTCAGCTTCCTCCTCCTCTGCATTGTCCTCTCCAGGGTTGAAGGAGAGACCAGGCCAGCTTCTCCCTATCCTGTCCAGCTTCTCCTTAAGAATAAGCCAATACCTCTGCTCTGACATGTGATTTGACTGGTGAAGGGGCCCAGTTCACAATTCAGCAAGCCTCAAAGTGGATTATATTCTACCAGCAGAATATTTTCAGAGCCCACTTACTAAGTCTGCGTTTTTATTTGGTTACCTGGGTGGAGAAAGAAAATTAATATGTTAACAAGGACTAATTATATTACTACCCGGTGTGTCTGAGGAGCAAGTACATCCCTTTGTGATCAGTATAAGCTAGAGAAGTGAGTTTTGACAGGTAGAAGAGACAAGGTTGGAGTCTCCAACCTCCAGCTTTTAGTCTTCTATATCTGTGAGAACTATTATATATTTACTCTGACCCAATCATTCTATGTTGAGAACGCTACGGCCTAAAAATAAGTTACTTACTTTTGTTAACACAGGTGAGCAGAGTTGGAATTTGAATCCAGGTTTTCTTATTTTTACAAACTCCCTTTTTGAGATCACTGAAGTGAAAGTTGAAGAACAGGAAGGTCTTTGGAAATGATGCCCTTGAGCCTAATGGGGGAAGTTTAGCAATAATAACCTCCCTCTCATTGACTTTGTCCGGCTGAGCAAGAAAGGGAGGGACGGAATAAAAGTCAAGTGTAGAATGACAGAGACAGGCTTCAATCTGGTGAGGCACCGGGAAAGAGTTGGGAAATTAAGGAGCCAAGGCAAATCTCAGGAAAGAGCGAAATTGATTAGGTAAACTGTGGACTCACATGTAGACAAGTTATCTATTTTACAGTTGTGTCCATAGCTAGCCATACCCTTTTGTTCAAAATTATTTTGCTTTTCAGTTTTCCTCAGGGTGTCCTGTATATTTTTATTCAGGTGGTCCACATTTATTATAAGCCAATTTTGGTGTTTTTCCCAACACATATGATGGAAAGCTTAATCATGTGTATATTGTTCACATATACACATATACACATGTGATATTTCAGTCTTTAATATTTCTTATTTACCATTAACCCAAAAAGCCCTTCAATCACTCATATAGTCCTTTTTGAATTAGACAGGAACTAGATATACTGAACTTCCAAATAACAGTGGTTGAGAAAAGCAAGGGACAAATTTGTATTGAAGTGAGTTACACATCTGGTTTTTAGACCAAATGAGTAGCACTGAGTCTTTTTTAAGTGTAAAATTTTTTAATTTTTTTTTAATCTTTATTTATTTATTTATTTTTTTTAAATTTTTTTTTTCAACGTTTTTTATTTAGTTTTTGGGACAGAGAGAGACAGAGCATGAACGGGGGAGGGGCAGAGAGAGAGGGAGACACAGAATCGGAAACAGGCTCCAGGCTCCGAGCCATCAGCCCAGAGCCCGACGCGGGGCTCGAACTCACGGACCGTGAGATCGTGACCTGGCTGAAGTCGGACGCTTAACCGACTGCGCCACCCAGGCGCCCCAAATCTTTATTTATTTTTGAGACCGAGTGTGAGCAGGGTAGGAACAGAGAGAGGGAGACACAGAATCCAAAGCAGGCTCCAGGCTCTGAGCTGTCAGCACACAGCCCAATGCAGGGCTCGAACTCACAAACCGTGAGATCATGACCTGAGCTGAAGTCGGACACTTAACCAACTGAGCCACCCAGGTGCCCGTTGAGTGTAAAATTTTAAAATGGCAACAGCAGGTGCTTCTGTAAATGGTCTAGGTATCTTGAAAGGGGATTAATGAGTAGTCCACAGGACAATGGTGCATGTGATTGACTTTGTGAAACCCTCCCCCAACAAAAATAAATTCGCTGGAACCCTGTTTTCCCATAGCAGGTTTTTGGGGTGAGATAAATGAACGGGGTGAAGGTATGAAAAGTAATATAAGAAATCAAGAGTCTTTTGTGTACTCCAGGTATACTAGTTGTTTCTATTCTTGTAGGAAAAATGTTTCAAAGATCTAATGCAAGAGGGGCACCTGGCTGGCTCAGTTGGTACAGTATGTGACTCTTGCTCCTGTGGTGAAGTTTGAGCCTCAAGTTGGATGTAAGATTACATAAAAATAAAATCTTATTCAAAAAAAGCGATTGGGGTGGGGCTCATGAGTGGCTCAGTCGGTGGAGCATCTGACTCTTGATTTCAGCTCAGGTCATGATCCCAGGGTCATGAGATCAAGCCCTGCATTGTGCTCCTTGATGAGCATGAAACCTGCTTAAAATTCTCTCTCTCTCTCTACCTCTGCCCTCTCCCCAGTTCGTGCACTCTCTCTCTCTCTCTCTCTCTTAAAACATTTTTTAATCATAATTAAAATTTAAAAAATTTTTAAATTAAAAAAATGCAAGATGGGGCGCCTGTGTGGCTCAGTCGGTTAAGCGTCTGACTTTGGCTCAGGTCATGATCTCACAGTTCATGAGTTTGAGCCCCACATCAGACTCTGTGCTGACAGCTCAGAGCCTGGAACGTGCTTTGGATTCTGTGTCTCCCTCTCTCTCTGCTACTTCCTGCTCACAAGCTGTCTCTCTCTCAAAAATAAAGATTAAAAACAAATGCAAGAAAAAAAGAGAAAAGAGGGGCACCTGGGTGGCTCAGTCGGTTAAGTGTTCGACTTCCGCTCAGGTCATGATGTCGAGGTTTGTGAGTTCGAGCCCCACATCGGGCTCTGTGCTGACAGCTCAGAACCTGGAGGCTGCTTCGGATTCTGGGTCTCCCTCTCTCTCTGCCCCTCCCCCACTTGTGCTCTGTCTCTGTCTCTCAAAAATGAATAAATATTAAAAAATTTAAATAAAAAAAAAAGAGAGAAAAGAAATTATGGTAAATCCAGGGCCTAAGGTCATTCGGTATGCTAGGTGACAAACACTTCATGTTCTTTTTTTTCTTTAATGTTAGAACTTCTAAAATTAACATCAATCTGAAATGATTATTATAAAAGTAGTGTATGAAAATCTTCCTGATGAGCTATAAAGAGATGAAATGTTTCTTTAAAAATGTCCTCATGGTTGGGGCACCTGGGTGGCTCAGTTGGTAAGCATCCAACTCTTTATTTTTGTTTTTTAATGTTTATTTATTTTTGAGCGAGAGAGCACAAGCCAGGGAGGGGCAGAGAGAGAGAGAGAGGGTTCTTTCAGGAATTTAGAACTGGGACCAAAAAGCCATTTACAGTCTCTTAACGTGTCTGGAACCTCGTGTATATGTATGTTAGTAGCTGTGGGAGAGCCATAGTCTCCCATATGAAAACTCAGAGCAGGGAAAGCCTTCAGCTGTGGCTCAGCCACAAGCAGAAGCAGACAAGAGACAGCAACAGAGAAGTGTGTGGGTTCCTGGTCTGGATCCACTCCATTCCAGTGGCTGGGGGTGAATCCAACTTTTGTGGGGCCTATAATTTGGGAGTCCTCTTTGAAAAAAATAGAAAATTATGAATACAGAATTAGGTGTGGCCAAGCATATTATTTAGAATGAAAAATAAATCACAAAAAAATGACATATTTTTAAAAGCTGAGCAATATCCCAAATATTATAAAACCCCAGAAAAGTGAATTATATGATATATTTATTAATTTTTATTAATCAACTGCCTGACATACCTCTAAAGTAATTGTATGATATACACTGGCTACATATTCTTTCATTGCTTCTGACTGTGATGAGTTTGCAAATATTATTTTCAATGGAAAGAATAGAAAGATAATTAAATTTTTTGTGTAGCTTGATTAAATTTGGTTTTTATTACTGATAATTTAGAAAAGTTTCTAAAAGCCTCATATCTTGTGGTTGATAATGTCATGTAAGTTTTTAAGATTGTTCTCAATTTGGGGTGCCTGGGTGGCTCAGTTAGTTGAGCGTCCAACTTTGGCTCAGGTCATGATCTCACTGTTCATGGATTCCAGCTCCTCATTAGACTTGCCACGGTCAGCATGGAGCCTGCTTCAGATCCTCTGTCTCCCTCTCTCTCTACCCCTTCCCTGCTTGCTCTCTTTCTCTCTCAAAAATAAATAAATCTTAAAAAACAAAAAGATTGTTCTCAATTTAAGGAAATTTCCATTACATATTTTTCATGTAGAAGTAGGATTTTACCACATTCCAGTAACACATTGCAGTAACTAATCTTAAATATTCTTTGAACTGAAAACACTTACTAAATTGCTATTTGGTGTTCAGTGAGTAGTGAGTATGAGTTTTATGTTATCTCTTAGCATAATACCCTCCAGTTCCATCCACGTAGTTGCAAATGGCAAAATTTCATTCTTTATGATTGCCGAGTAATACTCCATTGTATATGTACACCACATCTTTATCCATTCATCCATCGATGGACATTTGGGCTCTTTCCATACTTTGGCTATTGTTGATAGTGCTGCTATAAACATGGGGGTGCATGTGCCCCTTCAAAACAGCACACCTGTATCCCTTGGATAAATACCTAGTAGTGCAATTGCTGGGTCGTAGGGTAGTTCTATTTTTAGTTTTTTGAGGAACCTCCATACTGTTTTCCAGAGTGGCTGCACCAGCTTGCATTCCCATCTAAATTTCAATTTTAATGAAATTTTAAATATATGTTCAAAAATAAATAACTTTTTAAATGATAAAAGAAGGTACTCCTCATATCCTTCCAAATCAGAAGTCTAGTTCTTTGTTTTCTTGAAATGTTCTAAAGTGTCTTTTTTTTTTAACTTATTTTTTATTTTTGAGAGAGAGAGAGCATGAACAGAGGAGAGGGGCAGAGGGAGAGAGAGAGAGAGAGAGAGAGAGAATCCTAAGCAGGCTCCACACTCAGCACAGAGTCAGGTGCAGGGCTTGATCCCATGACCATGAGTGAGACCACAACCTGAGCCAAAGTCAAGAGTTGGATGCTCAACCAATTGAGTCACCCAGGTGCCCATCAAAATGTCTTTAAAATTACAGTTAAAATGCACATTCAAGGTTTATCAACTTTTTGAGTAAATATTTTGCATCTTGCTTTTATTAGTTTCTCTTCTGAATCTCCAAAAGATTGAGAATCTTCAATTTGTCATTGTACCCATGTAGCAAAGCTTGAACAGTTTTTTTGTTTGTTGTTTTTTTTTTAATTTATTTAGTCTAGTAATCTCTACTACTGTCAACATCGGGCTCAAACTCACGACCATGAGATCAAGAGTCACATGTTCTTCGACTGAGCTATCCAGGCACTCCAAGGATAGGATAGTTTTACAATGGACAGACCATCTTGTTATTTGTAGGCCCTACAGAGAAATACAAATTGGCAGGTGTGTTTAAATGCTGCAACTAAAAATTGGAAATGCTTCATCTAAACCATGATCTAAAAAGAAAACATGTAACTGCTGCAAAATACTGAAGTAGTCTACAAATAGGGGCATTGTGGAGACAGCTTTCCCCAGTTCCAATCCCTTCCAAACAGGAAAAACAGCCAGTGGTGGCACAGACTCCAAGAATAAGTAAATGGAGAGGTGATCTTAACCAACTGTGGTTAAAATGTCTCACTTTTACAAATTTTACAAAAACACTTCACCACTGTAAGTATATATTGGTGGGGCCCATCCCAGGTACTCTACAGCAATCAGCTTAAGCAAGAAACCCTGAAGTTAAATTTTATTAACCTGGGGCCCGACCTGCCCCAGGGCTTTCTGAATCACCTCAGTTCCCCTATAAAAATACTCTCCTTTTTGACTTAGGCTACATCAGGTTGGTTCCCATGTTTTGCAAACCAGTGTCTCGTACAAGACTCTATTATATTTTTCTCAGACCACTACATTAGACCTGTAGCTGGTATGCTTTCTTTCTTTTTTTTTTTAAAGTAAGTTCTGTATTCAACATGGGGGCTCAAACTCAGGACCCCGAGATCGAGAGTCCCATGCTACACCAACTGAGCCAGCCAGGTGCCCTGTAATTGGTATGCATCACGCTGTTCCCGATTCCAGTTTCATACATCCCTGCCAGATTAATCTTCCTAAAGCTTAACTCTGATGATGTCATTCCTCAGAATCTCTGAGTACATACTCCCCAACTTGGCGTTAAAAGTAATGGGATTTCAGGGGGACGCCTGAGTGGCTCAGTTGGTTGAGCATCCCACTCTTGGTTTCAGCTCAGGTCATGATATCACGGTGGTGGGATCCAGCCCCAAGTCCTCCTCAAGCTCAGCACAGAGTGCAGAGCCTGCCTGGGATTCTCTCTCTCCCCCTCTTTCTGCCCCTCCGGGCTCATGCATATGCATGCGTGCACACTCTCTCTCTCAAAATAAATAAATAAACTTTAAATAAATAAATAAATAAATAAATAAATAAATAAATAAAAGTGATGGGGTTTAGGACACACTGCACCAAAATATGGCATCTTGACACCTTAAATATTTTAAGCTGAAGGAGTTTGATAAAACAGCAGAAGCAGGAGGGTCACTCTGACCTCCTACCCCCTGTCCCATAAAATGCTCCTATGAGAAGCGTCCTCTCTATACCCAGAGGAAAGGAGCATCCTTACCTCTGAAGACAAAGGAACACCAAGAAGAATCCTAATGAACAGGCCTTGCGAAGTTTCCCCCAGTTTATTACAATTACATCGTAATCCTTAACCTATCATATTCTTCCATGACTGTCCTCTCTTCATCAATGCTAGCATAAAAGATCATAGGTCTGTTTCTTTGGATCTTCACTTCTGCATGAAGATTCCCATGTCATATAAAACTTATATTAAATAAATGTTTATGCTTTTCTCCTGCTAATCAGTCTTTGTCAGTTTACTTTTCAGATACAGCTAGGAACCCTAAGAGGATAAAGGAAAACTTTTTCCTCCCCTACAAAGGCCTCTGTAAGGGGCGCCTGGGTGGCTCAGTTGGTTAAGCGTCTTGGATTTCAGCTCAGGTCATGATCTCATGATTCATGAGATTGAGCCCTGCATCGGGCTCTGTGCTGACAGCGTGGAGCCTGCTTGAGATTCTGTCTCTCCCTCTCCGTCTGCTCTTTCTCTCTCTCTCCCTATCAAAATAAATAAATAAACAAACATAAAAACAGCAGCAACAACAACAAAGGCCTCTGTAAAGTGGCCCACTGCCTATCTTTCCAGGCTTACTTTCCACCACTTGCCTTAATGGAGTCGTGACAACAGCCATGGTAGCTCTCACTCATCATGCCCTGAGCTTTCCCACCCATGTGCCTTTGCTCAGGATTCTCCTCCTACATATAACTCCCTCTCTTGCTCTGGCTGTCAGAGCTACATATCCTTCAGAGTCTATCTCAAATATCCTCTCCTTCGTATACTTTTCCCTAATTTCCCAACAAACCTCCCATCCCCAACACGAAGTGCAATTTGACTGTAGGGCTTTATCCCATGAACCATGGGATCATGACCTGAGCCAAAATCAAGATTCAGACAGTTAACCAACTGAGCCACCCAGGTGCCCCCTGAAGATTTAACTTTTTAAGAATAAAGTTGGCCTTTTCTTCTCATTATAAAAGCATCATGCGGCCATTTTGGAAAGTTTTAAAATTTGAAAGAGTGGGAGCACCTGGATGGCTCAGTTGGTTAAGTGTCTGTCTCTTGATTTAGGCTCAGGCTATGATCTCATGGTTCATGACTTTCAGCCCAGTCAGGATCCTTTCTAAATGCCCAGAGCCTACTTGGGATTCTCTCCCGGTCCCTCTGCTCTTCCCCTGCTTGCTCGCACATGTCCACTCTCCCTCTCTCTCTCAAAATAAATTTTTTTAAAAAATTTTAAGAGACTAAATCAATGCCTTTAAAAAAAAAATTATTTTAGGGGTGCCTGGGTGGCTCAGTCGGTTGAGCGCCTGGCTTCGGCTCAGGTCATGATCTCACGGTTTGTGAGTTCAAGCCCCACTTGTGAGTTCAAGACCTGTGTCAGGCTCTGTGCTGACAGCTTGGAGCCTGGAGCCTGTTTCGGGTTCTGTGTCTGTCTCTCTCTCTGCCCCTCCCCCGCTCGTGCACGCATGTGCGCTCCCTCTCTCTCTCTCTCTCTCTCTCAAAAGTAAATAAACATTAAAAAATTTTTTTAAACAATAAAATAAAATAA
Source organism: Neofelis nebulosa (assembly GCF_028018385.1). Classification (NCBI taxonomy): domain Eukaryota; kingdom Metazoa; phylum Chordata; class Mammalia; order Carnivora; family Felidae; genus Neofelis; species Neofelis nebulosa. The sequence continues at coordinate 88,283,179 of NC_080784.1, read as the reverse complement.
TAAAAAATAAATTATTTTTAAAATAAATTATTTTAGTTTAGTTTTCAAGTAATCTCTGTGTGGAGCTCAAACTCATGATCCCGAGATCAAGGGTGACATGCTTCACTAACTGAGCCAACCGGGCACCCCCATTAAATTATAAAGTAGATTGATCTCTAGCCTCCCTGGAATGCAAAGATCATCCTCAGTAGTATCTCTGAAGTAAATGGCATATGCTGAGAGTGAATTCATGGTGAAAGTTATACAACTGACATTGCATCTTTGGGATAAAAGGAGAAAGAATTTTGGGTTTTACCCATTGAATTATCAGGACTCTTGATGGCATGTGACAATGTGAAAATCATTATAAGAAACCTCACTAAAATGGAGCTGGGAGGTTTCAGCAGGGGGAGCTCTCCTGCCCTACCATTCCTACTCAATTGCAGACACAACGGGAACAGATGGATTTGACCTTACACAGACTTGACCTTGCAAGTTGATCCTATATGGCTATCCCCCCTCACCTCCACAGCTCAGCCAATGAGAAGCCATTACACTTGGAACTCCCAGTTTATTCCAGTGGACTGTTTATAACAGTCTTCCCAACTTGCTCCTTTTCTCCATTAAAAAAGGCATACCTCTCCTTCATTCTCCAGACTCACCTATATGGTTTTGCCAGCAGGTTTTTGCCCTGGATCGCAATCCTCTTTTATTTCTGCATAAGCCCATTTTTGCTGGTAAAATAACTGGTAGTTTTTATATTCAAGGTTAACAACAAAAACCGACTTGAGCCAGCTAAGCCAAATATGGCAATACATTTATTGGCTCACATATGCAACCTATGAGACAGGCAAGGACGATTGTAACAAAGTCTCTCACTTGCAGGTTGCCCACTCCCCATCTTTCTTCTCTGCTTCTTTTAGTGGTTTGGGTTTATTCTCTAAGCCAGCTTGCTACATTAGAGATATTATAGCCTTCAGGCTCACATCCTCAGTGTCCCTGGGCATAATGGACTAATTCTTACCAAAAATAGGAGTGCTATTTCCGTAAGAATAGAAAAATGTTGGGAGAAAAAAATTTTCAGTATCGTTCATTCTTTGGCTACTGCCTACCCCACCACACACACTCATACACATAACATACCCTTCCTATACAGACAATTCCAAAAGTGTCCTTGCCTAACCACTACACAAGATCCCAGCTATGGGATCTTTATGTCATGTCAGTTCCTGATCAGGATGTTGAAGCTTCTCGTTTCCTTACAACCTACAAATAAACAATAAATCTGAATATCTTTGATGACCCTAAATAAAAAATAAGATAAACATTCCTTCCAAAGCGATGTTCAAAAGAGAGGGAAAATGGAAAAAACAACACACAGAGCATAGGCCACTTCTTCCTGGAGAAGGATAGCAAGTCTTTTGTGGACTCAGAGCATTGAATTGAAGGGAGCTTTATAGAGAGAGGGCACTAACTACTAAGGCTCTATATGTCTCTAAATGTGCTAGGTGAATGGGTAGAATTATGAATTTATAGGGTGCAACTGGTGCAGCTTTCAAGTGATGACTTTTTTATTTAAAAAAAATGTTTTTTATTCTTTATTTATTTTTGAGAGAGAGAGAGAGAGAGTGAGACAGAGTGCGAGCAGGGGAGGAACAGAGAGAGAGGGAGACCCAGAATCTGAAGCAGGCTCCAGGCTTTGAGCTGTCAGCACAGAGCCCAAAGTGGAGCTCTAACTCATGAACCATGAGATCATGACCTGAGCTGAAGTCAGAAGCCTGACCGACTGAGCCACCCACGTGCCCCTAAGTGGTGACTTTTTTAGCCCAAAATTTTTCAGAAGCTTCTTGGACATTACTGAACCTAATGGCATTTAAATTAAATGGAGATTAGAAAAAGAAAGAAAGATGCCATGCATACAGATACAAATCATTAGCCTGTACACTTTAAACTTATACAATGCTACCTGTCAGGTATAGCTCAATAAGAGTGGAAAAAATGAAATTGAAAATAAATTAAAAAGAAAAAAGAAAGGAAGAAGGAAAGACCTAAGCGAGGAAACATGTACTTGATATCTTTCACAATAGACATTTACACCTTATTGGTATATTGTATTCAGGATTTTAGGCAGATGTGAGTAGAAGGTAAAGAAGTTCCTAAAGAAAGAGTGGGATGTACTGTTTATTGAGAAGAATATTTGGAATACCATAAGAAATATTGTAATTTCCTTATTTTAATGAAGTCACAATATATTAGTAAATATGAATATTGACCGAGAAAGTAAATCCATGAAATGGCCAGTACCTAAAGAACATCTTGGGAGAAAAAGAGATGTTGATATGGCATCAGAGACAAGCAAATGAACAGTACAGTAAATTATTTGGTTCCGGACTGACCCTTTTAGTATCTAGATTTAAGTTCAGTGGGTCCATTTGAAGCCAGCTGATGTAGTGCTGGACCATACTTAACCCATTTATCTCTGCTGTGGGGTAACTATGGGCGAAGTCTGATACTGAACTTGGCTTTTAGGTGTGCCCTAACTGCAGGATTGGGGTGGAGAGGGCAGAGTGGTGGGGGACAGCCAACTACCAAAGTATCCTCAGGAACCAAGCATGCTAAACAATTCCTTATTTTACTTCAGAGTTCTAGGTTCAATGGATTCATAAAAACATGGCCATCTACACAGAGCATCATGAAATGGCAGAAATTATTATAGATGGTTCAAAAATAAAAGTTTTATGACAGTTCAGTTCACACAACTGAGAAAACATAAAAGTTAAGTTTTTCAAATAAGAGTTAATACCACATCATTCACATACAATTCTGTCAATTCTGAATGTAAACTTGTAGTTTAAATAAAACATACAGTGGAATTTACAAAGAAATGTGTTTACTGTATTATTTGATTTAATTTTTTTTATCCTGAATATTCTACATCCACTTGTATTTATTTACTTAAGAAGAGAAGAATAGGGGCGCCTGGGTGGCTCAGTCGGTTGGGCGGCCAACTTCGGCTCAGGTCATGATCTCGCGTCCGTGAGTTCGAGCCCCGCGTCGGGCTCTGTGCTGACAGCTCTGTGCTGACAGCTCGGAGCCTGGAGCCTGTTTCCGATTCTGTGTCTCCCTCTCTCTGACCCTCCCCTGTTCATGCTCTGTCTGTCTCAAAAATAAATAAACGTTAAAAAAAAAAAATTAAAAGAAGAGAAGAATAAAGAAACCTATGTCAGGTTAAAAAAAAAATTCAGCATTATGTCGATCTTTATGGAGATATGTAAAATCCATAATAGCATCATCAATATAACTAAAATGTTATTTCAATATTTACAAAATTAATATAAACCATTTATACATTTTGTCCTTAAATTCTGTGGGGGGTTTTTTTTTGTAAGATTTTATTTTTAAGTAATTTCTACTCTCAACATGGGGCTCAAATTCCACAACCCTGAGATGAAGAGTCAAACGTTCCGTTGACTGAGTCAGCCAGGCTGCCCCTTAACTTCTGATTTTAGGTATAGAGTAGTGCCTATTAGACTTTTCTTAGACTTTTCCCGTAGTATTTTTGAGTTTTGTGTCTATGAGATTCTCAGATGGTAGGGAAATGACTTCCCAAATACATTTCAAAAATCAATTAATTTTGTTGAAAATGAAAAAAAAGTTACTTTCATATTGAAACTCTCTTGTTCTTATATCCATAGGAAAAAAAAATATGTAAACATTCTAAGTGAAAAGAATAGTCAGAATAGCATGCTCTACCCACTGAGCCAGCCAGGAAGCCCTCAATATTTCAGTAACTTTAATAAATTATTTTAAAAGTTAAAGTAGACTGGAGGTTTCTGGGTGGCTCAGTCAGTTAAGTGTCTGACTTCAGCTCAGGTCATGATCTCACAGTTATGGGTTTGAGCCCCATGTGGGGTTGTAGGGCTCCTTGCGGACAGCTGAGAACCTAGAGCTACTTCAGATTCTGTGTCTCCCTCTCTGTCTGCCCCTCCCCTGCTTGCGCTCTCTCTCTCTCTCTCTCTCTCAAAGATAAACACTAAAAATATTTTTAATAAAAGTTAAGGTAGACTGTACATTTTTAAATGGTTAAGATGATTAATTTTACACTGTATGTATTTTACTACAATAAAAACAATTGAAAAAAAGGTAGAATTAGACTTATAGATGGCAGTGCATCTTCAATACATTATTGAACTTGGTACCTAACTGATTATTTGTGTAGTTTTCATGACCAAAAGTTAATATGTTCCAGACCTGTGCTGTCCAATACAGTAGTCACTAGCCACGTGTGGCTTTTGAGCACTTGTTGTGGCTTGTCCAAATTGACCTGTAGTATAAGTGTAAAATACTCTAGATTTCAAAGATTTGGTACAAAAAAAAATAAAAAGGTAAAATAGCTCAGTAATAACATCTTTATTGATAACATGTTGATGATAATATTTTAGATATATTAAGTTAAATAAGCATATTAAAGTTAATTTCACCTTTTTTTACTTTTTAAAAATGTGGATACTAAAGCATTGAAAATTATACACAGAGCTGGCACTCCATTTTCAATAAGCAGTGCTGCTCTGCACAGATTTTCTGACAGCAGGAAGAGCTGAGCTCTTGTCTGCACATCCTGGGGAAAGGGAGGTGAGGAACAGTGTGGGCAGTTCTCCCAGAAAAGGAAAAGCCCAACATAAAAATCAAGACATTATTCTTACAATGGGATACCAAAATATTTGTTCTGAATTATATGAGCCTAAAATCTGTTCAAAGCGACCATTTTACAAAGTTTTACTTTGTAGGTTTAACCAAAAAAGCTAAATGCTCTAACAATCTACCCAAAATATGGATATAAACAGTAAACTATAGTATTTTTCCTTCTAGAACAGAATTTTACCAAATTTACTAAAAGACTTCCATGTTAAAAAAAAAAAAAAGAAATTGAAATAGAACAAGGTGGCAGTAACACCAAAACAATTTGTTTCATCATAGTCTAGTCTTTGTCCATATATTTAGAAACTGAACACACAGACAGGATCTTTTCCCTTACTTGTTTCCTTTGTTTACGGGTAGCATTCAGATTCAATGTGCAGTCTACCTCAGTTAGTCCTCTCCAGTCAACCTCTTCTTCAGAGCATCACTCACAAAATCTCAAACCTGATGCCTTGCACCGAATCCCAGGTGCTTTCTAGCATGAAAGAGAACTCTCACGAATATTCACTTCCTTCCTGACCTGCAGCTGCAGTGGGGTTTGATTATGAATCCCCACCAGTCAAGTGTCTCTCCATCCCTCTTCTTCAATTTTTTTCCCTCCTCCTCCCTTACTGTGCCACACCCCCTCTTCCCTGTAGAGCATGGTGTTTGAAGCTCTCAGACTTAGTGCCCTCTTCTGTTTAAAACTTTCAGTGCGCATCCAGGCAATTTGCCCCGTTCTCAAGCAGCCTGAAAAAGACTGGAACTGTTGTGAACAAACCTAGTAGGTTTGTATGCAGCTTGAAAATTGTGTAAATGGCAGCTTCTGAGAAATGTGGGCACAACAAAGGGATTCAAGAACAATATACCTGAAAATTAGATTTGTCTCACTTTCCTTTTCCAAAACTATGCCTAATACTTTTGGATACGCTGTATTTCTAATTTAGTGAATATCAACACACTTTTATAAATCAACAAAACCAAGTTTACTTGCTTTCTTGTTAGACAGGGCTTATTATCTATTTCATTACACTAGTGTTGAAATGTTTTTAAATTGTCTTGACAAAAGAGAATGTTTGTTTAAATTTGTTCTATGTCCTTAATAACAGTGCCATGGCCTTCTCCTTTACCTGCTGGAGAGGCAGAAGGGGACAGAGGATAACACTCTCCATTCTAATCAGATTATAACTGATGACAATGGGGGAAAATACCACTTTAGAAGCATTTGGGACGGAGACAATCATAGGGTAGAAAACAGAAGTACCATAGAGGCCACACTCTGAATGGCCACCCAGGATTCTTTCCCCAGCATGACCCTTGACTTCGTTCCTGTCCCTGGTGACCCAGACTTCCAGAACTACACGTTCTGCACTACAAGAAGTAAGAGTAAACTAGCCATCATTTTACTAAGGTTTGCATTTGAAAAGTGACCTTGACCTTGACCCCAATTAAATCATATTGCTAGGCATGGGACCATATGTCTTGGTTATATCTCATGGTCCAAAAAAGTGATAATTCTCAGAGGTATGATTCTCATGGTTATGAAATAAATTTGCTTCCTCATGAAACTGTGATTTTTGCCAAAATATAAACTTTAAGGTTGCTAAAATGAATGTTAACCTGTATGTGCTATATTTATCACTTTCACAGTGGTAGAGCTCTCTCCTGGGAGTTAGGGGATCTATCCAAGTTTCTTTTTTTTTTTTCTTAAATCTAAGTTTCAATACTCATATCTGCTGCTAACTGGATGTGTGATTCATGAACAGTCACATAATACTCTTCTACGTCTTAGTTTTCTCATCTGTGTTCTTGCAAGGATCAAATGAGCTAACGTATAAAAATTTTTTTAACCTATAAAACCAAAGATGTGGCTAACCAAATTAAAATTCGATAATCCCTTTTGGATTTGAAAATGAAACCATTTGGCTCTTAAATACAGAGAACAAACTGAGGGTTGATGGAGGTAGGGGGTAGGAGAAAGGGGAAAATGGGTGATGGGCATTGAGGAGGGCACTTGTTGAGATGAGCACTGGGTGTTGTATGTAGTGATGAACCACGGGAATCTACCCCCAAAACCAAAAGCACACAGTACACGCTGTATGTTAGCCGATTTGACAATAAATTATATTAAAAAATAATATTAAAATAAAAATAAAAAATAATTATATTAAAAAATGAAACCATTTGGGAACCCAATTTGTTGTTTTGTTTAGTAAAAGGGTTCTGTTGTTATAAAAGTTTAGCAGCAATATAACTGTCCTAAGTGGCTTGGAGAGACCTTATCAACCATCATGACTGAGATGTGTAAGGAGAAAATTTTCAGTGATAGTGAATCACATGGTCCCCGGATCTGAGTGGTGTATGTAAGATTTTTCTTTCTTTTTCTTTTCTTTTTTTAAGTTTATTTATCTTGAGAGACAGAGAGAGCAGAGGGGCAGAGAGAGAGAAACAAAGAGAATCTCAGTCAGGCTCCATGCTGTTAGAGCAGAGCCCATGCAGGGCTCAAACTCACGAACCGTGAGATTATGACCTGAGCAGAAACCAGGAGTCAGACGCTTAACTGACTGAGCCACCCAGGCAGCCCTGTAAGATTTTTCTTTTTTTTTTTTTTTTTTATTTATTTTTGGGACAGAGAGAGACAGAGCATGAACGGGGGAGGGGCAGAGAGAGAGGGAGACACAGAATCGGAAACAGGCTCCAGGCTCTGAGCCATCAGCTCAGAGCCTGACGCGGGGCTCGAACTCACGGACCGCGAGATCGTGACCTGGCTGAAGTCGGACGCTTAACCGACTGCGCCACCGAGGCGCCCCTGTAAGATTTTTCTTAATACAATTTTTAATTTTTAAAATTGTAGTAATAAACACAAAATATAAAATTTACCACCTTGAGGCGCCTGGGTGGCTCAGTCGGGTAAGCATTCGACTTCGGCTCGAGTCATGATCTCGCAGTCTGTGGGTTCGAGCTCCACAATCGGCTCTGTGCTGTCAGCTCAGAGCCTGGAACCTGCTTTGGATTCTGTGTCTCCCTCTCTCTCTGCCCTTCCCCAGCCCACATTCTATCTCTCTCCTAAAAGTAAATAAACATTCTTAAAAATTTTTGTAAATTTATCATCTTAACTATTTTTTTTTTCAACGTTTTTTTTTTTTTTTTTTAATTTATTTTTGGGACAGAGAGAGACAGAGCATGAACGGGGGAGGGTCAGAGAGAGGGAGACACAGAATCGGAAACAGGCTCCAGGCTCCGAGCTATCAGCCCAGAGCCTGACGCGGGGCTCGAACTCACGGACCGCGAGATCGTGACCTGGCTGAAGTCGGACGCTTAACCGACTGCGCCACCCAGGCGCCCCTCATCTTAACTATTTTTAAGCGTACAGTTCAGTAGCAGTAAGTACATTCACACTGTTAGGCACAGATCTCCAGAATTTTTCAACATGCAAAACTGAAAATCTATATCCATTAAACAACCCCCTGTTTTTCCCCAGCCCCTGACAACCACCACTCTACTCTGTTTCTATGGATTTTGCTACTCTAAATACTTCATAAAAGCAAAATCATACAGTATTGGTCTTTTTGTGACTAGCTTATTTCATTTAACATAATGTCCTTATGTTTCATCTGTGTTGTATCATGTGACAAGGTTTCCTTTCCTTTTAAGGTTGAATAATATTCTACTCTGTGTATGGGCCACATTTTGTTTATTCATTAATCAGTTGGTGGACATTCGGGTTGTTTTCACTTGGTCTGTTTAATATTTTTGTCATGTTAATATTATGTTCTGAATTAGCTTGTTTAAGATCAAAGGAACACACACACACACATATACACACACACACCAATTTCAATGATAGGATGGGTAGGAACCTGGGGCTCCAGGAAAGAAAATTCGTTCTAAAAATTGCCTCATCCGGTTGCTCATACTTCAGAAGACTGTGTGAAAGAAACAACAGGAACCAGGACATTTATTCACAGCAGCGATCGTGGTAAAATGATTTACCTTCTTTTCGGTGTATCTGGCATTTATGTTTTCCAAAGAGATATTTTATTTGAGACAGTTTATTGCCCTTTATCGTGGAGCATTATCCTGGGGCAAAGTGCTAGCCAGACACCCTGAGGGGCAGCTAGCCCACGTCAGGCCTTCTGTTGTTGCCTTCGGCTTCCTCAAACCAGTTCTCTGTGACTGGGACGGCAGGCTTAGTTTCACCTCAGTGCGGACCCCAAGGCACACTAGCTCAGATAGGAAGCAACATCCAGTCTCCTCCTCTAGGGTGGAGGCCCAAGTGTGTAAGTCTACGCCTTATAGAATATATACGTGTATGTGTATACATGGACTTCAGTTATATGTCTCCTCCATTCTTTCCCTCAGAGCTCATTCATCCATTTATTCATTTATTCACTCATTTATTTGTATTGTCATTCCAAAAAAAAAAAAAAAAAAAATCAGGTCCTCTAGTGTCTGGTGCCTTCATTTCCCCATCACTCACCCTCTCAAAGGCCCTGAGGGTTCCCTGTGCAGGCAGTATTCATGCTCCAGACCTACTCAAGCTGTTTCTTCACATCAAAACTTGGAGGGTCAGTGTTTCTTCAGATATCGGCTCTCTTTAATCAGTTAATTAACACATTAATTAATATGAACAAATGGCGTTCACTGGTGTTAATATGGCATGCTTTTCAAGTAAATTATTTGCTCATAAAATAAGGCCCTTCTCCGGACAATGCTTTCACCCAAAGGAGCAGGACCGCACTAACTTGCTACATAATTTATGGGGCCCAGTGCAAAATGAAAACAGGGCTTCTTGTTCGAAAAGTATTAAGAATTTCAAGCCAGCAACAGCAGAACATTAAACCAAGCATAGGGCCCTTCTAAGTGTGAGGACCTCTGTATCTGCATGGGTTGCCCTCCTGAGGCCAGCTCTGCAAAGCAGTAGTGTCAAATTGGAATTTGAAGTAACACAGCAGGCCATCAGGGAAGATGATTCAGATGGACAGTCCTTCAAATTTTACCGTGTAGGCGAGTTCGTTGCAACCACTTCTAAAGCTATATTTACTGGGGCAGAGAAGAGACTAAACCTCTCTGGAGGTCATTGGGATGTAGGAAGAAAGACTAGTCAAACAATAATAGAATAGTAAAGTGGTTAACTAATGTGCCCAAGGTCAAATATTCAGTAGGGTTTGAGCCAAGACTACAAAACTTCTGTTTACCCCTATCTACCCATCTGCCTGCCTCTGGCAGTATAGTGTCCACAGCCTTGGAAACATAGGTAAAACAGCATATTTAGTTTGTTCACATTGACATTTGGATCCATTGCTTTAAATGTACTTGAAAAGTGCCTAAAAGTTGAAAACAACATTGAGCATATTTGTTGAAAATGTAACTAACAGTCATGATCTCGCGGTCTGTGAGTTCGAGCCCCGTGTCAGGCTCTGGGCTGATGGCTCGGAGCCTGGAGCCTGTTTCCGATTCTGTGTCTCCCTCTCTCTCTGCCCCTCCCCCGTTCATGCTCTGTCTCTCTCTGTCCCAAAAATAAATAAAAAACGTTGAAAAAAAAAATTTTTTTTTAAATAAAAAATAAAAATAAATTTCTCTTATTTGCAATCTCAATTGCACAACATAGTGAATGTACCTTCATGCCAGTAAATTATACACCTAAAAATGGTTAAAATGATAAATGTGATTATGCAGTACAATAAACTTCTTTAAAGTTTTGGTATCTGTTTAGTCTGTTCACGCCCCCATAACTAAATAGTATAGACTGAGTGGCTTAAACAACAGAACATTCTGGAGGTTTGAAGTCCATAATCAAAATGCAAGCAAATTTGCTTTCTGATGAAAGGTCACTTCCTGGCTTGTAAATAGCCACCTTCTACCTGTCTCCTCACATGGCCTTTCCTTTGTGCTCATGTGGAGAGAGAGGGAGAGTTCTGGTGTCTCCTCCTCTTCTTATAAGGAAACTAGCTTTGTGGGAGGGATTAGGGCCCCACCCTTATGACCTCATTTAACTTTAGTTACTTCCCTAAAGGTCCTATCTCCAAGTATAGCCAGATTGGGGTTAGGGCTTTAATGTATAAATTTGGGGGGGTGGGGGGACACACTTCAGTCTGTAGCAATACCTTTTGTTGACTTATCTTTCAGATAGATTGCACAAATTTATACCTCCGTTCTCTGTGCTGACGAATGCCTACCCTACATTCTGCCCAAGAGTTTTACATTTACAAACCCCGACTATTTTGAAAATGGAACTTTTGGACCTTCAGAGTTGGACGGACATTCATCACTACCCAAATAGGTTCGACTAAGGGGCTTAGGTCAGGATGTATATTTCATTATTAAATGCTTCATAGACTCTCAGGTTCATTTTCTTGCTGTGGGCTCCATAACACCCACAACAAACCTTGATGCATCCTTGAGCCTAGGAAGCACCCATACCTCAAAACTGAGAGAAAGCTCACATGTGCACTTACATACTTTGCTAAAACCCTAATGGAAGCAGTGCCTAGGTGTAAGCTCTAGAAAAGATGGGAATGAATTGCTGAGAAGGAACTAAAAAGTATTCCGGTAGATGATTTGGGTGAAATATTGAAAGAATGTGAAGGGAGGGGTCATCCTGAGCGAAGGGATTGAGAAGAATTCTTTGATATTGAGTTCCACAGCCTTAGGGTACATATTTGATCACAGCTGCTTTTCTAATCCCTAGTGGCAGCTGAGCCTTCAAGAGTCCTGTTTTCATTCCAATTGATCAGGGAAATGATGACCCCCCCCTCTCTGTGTAGACCTCCTTGCCCGTCAGGAGTGGGGTATCTATCCCTACCTTCCAGACAGCACAAGAGACTTTTCTGTGTATACTGAAGTCCTCTAACAGACTGCAGAAAGCAGGTAAGAGAGGAGGAAGTGGAGCTGTGCTCTAGTTTTCGCTCACTTCTCCTCACGCCTGGATACAATGAGTTCAGACTTCTTTCCTAATGGACAGAGCCCAGGTGGAAACGGAAGAGCAAAAGTACTTGGAACTGATTTTATCATTTACATTTAAGTACACCTTTACCTCTTTTCTTTTCTTTTTTTAATAATGCATGTCCATTTTAACATATCCAAACACGGGAAAGTGTAAATTACAAAGTAAGAAAATCATGTAGAAATTTATGGAGACTACCAATGTCATAATTGTTAGGATGTCCTTGGAACCACAGTAGAGGGGACGGCCATCTTGCCAGCGCAACCCAACGGAAAAGCCCCTAGTAGAGGTCAACCAATCACCGAGCGACAGCACGACCTGATGCGAAAAAGGCCCACCGGGACCTAAACCTGGAACAGCTGCAGCTTAAAAACCCCACCCCACCACACCTGGGTGCGACTTCCCTGACTCCTCTCTCTCTCTCTCCCCGCTGAGTCATGGAACCTCGCCCAAGACCTTAGTTCCCAAATAAAGCCTTTGACTGCTAAAATTTTTTAGCCTCTGACTCCTATCTTTACCCTGCCTTACGCCCGACCCTAACAATAATTATAGATATATATAAAATAATTTTACATAAGTAAGCTCGTACATGTATTCTGTGGCCTATTTTATTCAACCATAAGCATGAAATCTTTTCAAGTCAGTAAATATGGAGTAACATCATCATTATTTGTGATTGCAGACTATTACTCTGAACATATATATATATATATATATATCATAGTCGGTCATTTCCAATTTGTGAAGCTACCATAACAAAAATAAAGCCTGATTCTTTGTTTCTAAAAAATAAAAATGAATACAAAAAGAGGGGTGCCTGGGTGGCTCAAATGTCCAACTCTTGATTTCAGTTCAGGTCATGATCTCATGGTTCATGGGATCGAGCCCCCAGTCAAGCTCTGCACTGGCAGTGTGGACCCTGTTTAGGATTATCTCCGTCTCTCTTTCTCTGCCCCTCCCTCGTGCCCATGCCCCCCCCCTCAAAAATAAGTAAACTTCAAAAAACAAGAAAAAAATAAACAATGCTGAGATCAATGTTCTTGTACATATATTTCACTACCTTTAAAAATATTTAAATGAGCTTGTCTGATGTCTTTGGGATAAGCAACATACTAAAGATTATGAAGTCATGGTTAGAAGAAATTGAAAATATGCACTTCTCTATTCTCTATTTACATCTATAGAAAGTAGTTATCTCTACCCTCCTAGAGAATACAAGGAGCTTGAAGTGTTTTAATTTTGACCACCCTTCATTCTCTCTCTTGTCCCATGTTATACTGTGTTCAGAATTTGGGGTATAATTTGTTATTTTTGCTATTGTCTTACTTTACATTTTTTAACTTGAAAAATTTCAAGCACACAGAAAAGTGAAAAAAAATCATTTGAAGAACACCTGTAAACACCTCACCTATTTTTAGCAATCACTAACATCTTCTCTCTCCCCCTTCCAGTTCTCCCTCTCTCTCTCTCTTTCCCTTAGAGATATTTCTTACTTGTATACAAGCTCAGCTATGCATTTAAAAGAACATGTAGGGGTGCCTGGGTGGCTCAGTTAGTTGAGCGTCCGACTCAATTTTGGCTCAGGTCGTGATCCCAGGGTGGTGGGATGGAGCCTCATGTGGGGCTCTGCTCTGAGGGTGGAGCCTGCTTAGGATTCTTTCCATTTCGGGCACCTAGGTGGCTCAGTCAGCTAAGCATATGACTCTTGGCTTCAGCTCAGATCATGATCTCCTGGTTTGTGAGTTCGAGCCCCACGTTGAGCTCTGTGCTGACAGTGTGGAGCTGGCTTGGGATTCTCTTTCTCCCTCTTTCTCTGCCCCTCCCGTGTGTGGGTACACACGCTCTCTCTCTCTCTCTCTCTCAAAATAAATAAATAAACTTAAAAAAAAAGATTCTCTCCCTCTGCCCCAGACCCCTGCTCACATGCTCTCTCTCTCTCTCTCTCTCTCAAAGAAAGATCATTTATTATATGTTACCCAATATGTCTAGACATTCTATGGCAAGAAGTTTTTCAGGTTATCTGGTTGACTGTACAGCCAGAAATGGAAGTTCTAGATTTATCAATTTGTATTCTGCTTTTTTTTTTTCACAGAGCATCACCCAATTCTTTCATGGTTCCACTAGAGTGATGGGTGCAAACTTATTCTTTAGCGTAGTCTGCAAAATAATTTAAAAATAATTAATATAGTATCTCTTCAAAAGCAATAATTGTATTCAACTTGTGTGGTAACATCCTTCTTCATTCTTTACGTGCCTGTTTATACTCTCTATATATATTTAATTTTATTTTCATAAAAACACGGTATTTTACCTAAATTTTGCTCAGTTAAAAAAAAAGACATTTAGGGGCACCTGAATGGCTCAGTCGGTTGAGCATCTGGCTTTGGCTCAGGTCATGGTCTCACAATTTGTGAGTTCGAGCCCCACGTTGGACTCTGTGCTGACAGCTCAGAGCCTGGAGCCTGCTTCTGATTCTGTGCCTCCCTCTCTCTGCCCCTTTCCCACTCACACTCTGTCTCTCTCAAAAATGAATAAACATTAAACAAAATTTTTTTAAATAAAATAAAATAAAGACATTTAAAGTATGTTGAATCGGGAAAAAAATAAACACCAAACTGCATCATGCTGTATTTCTGACATTAAAAAAAAAGATGCATCCCAGGCAGAGGGACTTGCACAGACAAAAGCCTTGTGAAAGAAAAAAAGCAAGACACATTTTTGTTTAAGTTTATGTATTTATTTTGAGAGAGAGAGAGAGAGAGAAATTGCCAGTAGGAAAAGGGCATAGAGAGAGAGGGAGAGAGAGAGAATCCCAAGCAGGCACTGCACTCTCAGTGCAGACCCTGATGTGAGGCTCAAACTCACAAACCATGAGATCATGACCTGAGCCAAAGTCAGATGCTTAATAACCAACTGAGCCACACAGGCACCCCTTCTAGGAATAGAAAGCACAGTGAACAAAAGGTATAAAGTTAGGCTGAAGAGATAGATGGGGTGAACCTCAGGAACTTGAAGATGGCATTTAAGAGTAAATGCTAAGCTAGGGATGCCTGGGTGGCTCAGTCTGTTGAGAGTTTGACTCTTGATTTTGGCTCAGGTCATGACCTCACGGTTTGTGGGTTTGACCCCCCCCACCTCCGCTCGCCGTTGAGCTCCACTTTGATAGTTCAGAGTCTGCTTGAGATTCTCTCTGTCTTCGTCTCTTTGCCCCTCCCCCATTCGCACATTTTCTCTCTCTCTCTCTCTCTCTCAAAATAAATAAACTTAAAAAAAGTCCAGGTTGTCACTTGTGCAAAAAAAAAAAAAAAAAAAAAAGTAATGCTAAGCTAGTTGGCGTTTAATTAGACTTGCATTTGAAAAACAACTCTGACTGCATTGGGAAAAGCAGTCTGGAAGGCACAGGAGCGGGTATGGAAATATGGGCAGACCAGTAGAGATTGTAATAGTCCTAGCAAGAAACAACGGCTTGGGATAGGGTGCTGGAAGGAGTGATGGAAAGAAGTAAAAGAGAAAGAGAATAGTTAGATAATGATCTTGCTAAAGTGATAAGCAAAAACATTTTCAAGGGTTCACTTGGTCCTGTACTGGGATGGAAAATCAGCTGACAAACAGAAGGTTCCCTGCTGTAGAAGCCAAAGAGGCTCCATGCTTGGATCTCCTTTCAAGGAAGAACTTGCTGTTCAGCCTCAGGGAATTTTTCACCTAGCCACACGCTTCCTAGGCAGCCCCAGCCAATGGGTGCATATGGCAATGTCACTAGGACTGATCATTTCTGCCCAAAGCTGGACTCCTCACAAGCGGTTGGCTCTGGGAGGGTCGGCTGAGACTTGATCAGATCTTCTTAGGCCTAAGGCTCTCTCCGCCTATCCTGCATCCTCCCCCCTTTATCTTTACTCACCAATAGATCTCAGTCTCATTATCTGCTTCCCAGGGGACCCTACTCACAAGGTCACAATTCACTAACTGTCTGCTAAATTTTCTCAGAAGATTCGGCAACCGAATTCTCCCATGCTTCCGAGGAGTCCTGCGTGTTGTTTTGGAGTAGCTGCTGGGAGATGCAGAATTCAGAGGCGGATGAGTGCAGAAAAGATAGTCAGGTCTTATCTTCTCTTCAGGCAGAAGGAAAGGCTGCGGAAAGAAGTAGCCTAGGCTTGATACAGCGCACTGTGAACTGTGTGATCAATTGGTTTACCACCCATAATATTATTTACCACTATATAAACCAGATTTTGAGAAAATGTACTTTTGTGCTGCACTGTAAAAACCAAAGGTCAGAATTCACACCTCTACATGGGATGAATTTTTCTCTGAAAGAAAACTATGTTCGTGCTGTCACTAAGCTTGGGAAAAAGTTCGTTCAGGGACAGAAAAAAAGGTGAGGATTTAGAGAGATGGGCTGTGGCTCAGAGGAGAGACGGTCTTCCTCTTCTCTTTGGGACTTAGCAGGGGTTGGGGATTGTTGGGCCTGGATTCTGAGGCTGAGATGTGGAGATCACAGTGGTTTAAGCAGGTTTGGTGAGGACAGAGCAAGCTATCCCAGATTAATTACAATAGTGTGGGAACCAAACAGAGAGCTAATGTAGCCAGGGACCCCAGGGCAGATCTGGGACCGAGCTGTAATTCTGAGTTATTTTCTGTGTTGCACTCCCTCCAGGTGCCTCCAGTAAAAGCTTAAGTTGTGCTATGAAGAATTAGATGAAAGTTGTGCCTACATTTGGGCAAACGCTACGTAGAGGAACACAATTCCCAGACTGTACTCCTGTGTGAACCTCATCCACCCCGCATGTCAGAATTTAGAGGGCCCAATGAATGATACCTCTGTTCCCTGCCCAAATGTGGAGGCCACTGGGAGAGAGATGAAAGAGTAAAGCTGAAGGAGAGCAAAAATATCACCTTTATTGCCATTAAAAGCATTTGAAAGAAATGGCTGAGGCGTGTCAGCCAAGGAGTTACCTAATACGTCATCCTGGAATTGAACTTACCTATCTCATCACAGGCAGTGCTGGACAACTTTTACACGGAAAAGCAAAGCAGATTGTGTGAAAAGATACAGCATCTTTTCAATCACATCCTATTGGTCATATAGACGAACCCTTATTCAATGTGGAAATAGACTGCAAAATGGTATGAATGCCAGGAGATGAGGCTATCTTACAGCCTGGAGGCTATCTTACAGCCTGACTACTTCATAGGTTTAGATACATATGTCAAGCATGACACCAATTTTTTATATGGAGAGATAGATGTTTAACCGTAAGGGGAACCTGGGTGGCTCAGTCGGTTCAACATCTGATTCTCAATTTCGGTTCAGGTCATCATCTCATGGTTCTTGAGACTAAGCCCTGCATCAGGCTCTGCACTGACAGCACAGAGCCTGCTTGGGATTCTCTCTTTACCCTCTGGCGTGCTCTGTCTCTCAAAATAAATAAATAAACTTTTTAAAAAATATGAATACAGTAGCCCTCCATTACTCACGATTTCACTTTCCCTGATTTGTTACCTGTGGTTAACTATTGTCTGGAAGTAGAAGATCCTCCCGATATATCCTCAGAAGGCCAATAGTTGCCTAATGCTACGTCACAGTGTCCCTGTTGTGTACCTCACTTCATCTCATCACGTAGGCATTTAATCATCTCACATCATCACAAGAAGAAGGGTGAGTGCAGTACAATTAAATATTTTCAGAGAGAGACCACATTCTCATAACTTTTATTACAGCATGTTGTTATCATTGTTCAGTTTTATTATTATTGTTGTTAACCTCTTACTGTGCTTAATTTATAAATTAAACTTTATCATAAGTATATATATAAAGGAAAAAACATAGTATAAATAGGGTTTGGGACTACCCGTGGTTTCAGACATCCGCTTGGGGGTCTTGGAACATATCCCCCATGGGTAAGAGGGGACTACTATTGTTTTATTTTTATAGAAATATTTAATACCACTTAATTAACTTTCTTAGGTAAAATAAACACTTTAGCTTATAAAAATGATTTAAATTTTAAAATGTAATATTCATTCATTATAATTTGTGTTTTGTTTTTCTGCCTTAATAGATAATTTAAGATATTTTACAAGAAAAAACACTTTGGGGGAATATATAAATAAATAATTAAATTTGATTTTTGCATTTATTTTACTTCACAATTTTTTATTAAAACACTCAAATTTTGTATATTGTGAATGCAGTTACATTTCATTTTTTAATCTTTTATTTTTTTTTTTAATTTTTTTTTCAACGTTTTTTATTTATTTTTGGGACAGAGAGAGACAGAGCATGAACGGGGGAGGGGCAGAGAGAGAGGGAGACACAGAATCGGAAACAGGCTCCAGGCTCTGAGCCATCAGCCCAGAGCCCGACGCGGGGCTCGAACTCACGGACCGCGAGATCGTGACCTGGCTGAAGTCGGACGCTTAACCGACTGCGCCACCCAGGCGCCCCTCATTTTTTAATCTTTTAGATCAGAGCTATTATGATCACAAATTTTGTGAAAATCTTGATTATGACAGTACTAATTAGTGATTTGCTGAAGTGAAGAGTGGAGAAATAAATATATAAAAATTTATGAATTACGATTGCCTTTATTTTATACTCACAGTATAAAATGCTATACATATATGAAGATGGTATACGGCATACTTTAACGTGCCCCGTACTTGCTGTATTGGAGAGTACAATAATGTAAATCCAAAAGCACCACTGTTTTAGCATAATAAAAGAAAGTCCAAAGAGGAAAAAAAAAAAGCACCCAGATGTGCAATAATAATTAAATTCACTCACCTTTAATATTTTGTCTATGGGGCGCCTGGGTGGCTCCGTCGGTTAAGCGTCCGACTTCGGCTCAGGTCACGATCTCACGGTCCGTGAGTTCGAGCCCCGCGTCGGGCTCTGTGCTGACCGCTCAGAGCCTGGAGCCTCTTTCAGATTCTGTGTCTCCCTCTCTCTCTGACCCTCCCCTGTTCATGCTCTGTCTCTCCCTGTCTCAAAAATAAATAAAGCGTTAAAAAAAAAATTAAAAAAAATATTTTGTCTAATTTTAGCCATATTAAAAATCACAGGGCCACCTGGCTGGCTCGGTGGGTAGAACATGCAACTCTTGACCTCGGGATTATGAGTTCAAGCCCCACACTGGGTGTAGAGATGATTTAAAAATAAAATCTTAAAAAAAAAACAAAACGTAGTTTTACACCTATTTTATCACTCAGTCTGAAAGGATATTTTTCGAGGCAGAAGGATAAAATAGGTTTTATTAAACAGTTTTTCTGCTGGATTTATAATCTATACATATGTCAACATATGGCACGTGGGCCTACGCTTGCATTCCTTCCCTACTTCCATGATAGCCTAGGAAACCTATAGCTCTGTTGGGGTAAGTTATGGAGGGATGAAGCCTGTCTCTGTCAGTTTATCACAAGAGGTGCTTTGGGACTGACAGCTCTGAGAGAACAGACTTACTCCTTGCTTTTGTGGCAAAAGAAACAAAATCTGCTACCTGGAACTTGGCCAATCATACACATCAGAATTGAGGGGACTTAACCAACCCTCCCCCCAATATCAAAGGAATTCTGTCCTGGCAGGTGGGGCATGTCTGGGACAGGAGTCTCTTGGTGGGGAGCTGTTATTCAGTGAGGTGAGTGGTAGTGTTGGTGGTCCATCTAGACTCCAGCAGGACCCGAGATAAGCTATAGGGAACAGAGGCCCAGCTCAACCCCTTGAAAAGAAAAATGGCAAGACCTAAGCAAAGTAGTGTCCCAATCCAGTCGGTTAGTATTAAGGAAAAATTCTACTTCTGACAGAGGATCTCAGTGTCTAAAGCAGATACTGTAGAAGAAGATTAGGCACATGTATCCTAGGCAGGCACAGCGAGTGATTGGGAAAGGGGCAACTTAGAATGTAGATAGTAGAGCACTAGAATTCACCCAGAAGTGTGGAAGTGGCAGAAGCGTAGGGCTGATAACAGAATTAAGCCCAGACCACCTGCAGGTGAAAAGGAGCTCTAGATATATTGCCTGCCTTGGTCAAAACTATCTCCAAAACTGGGAAGTCCGTGGTTATAGGGTTGAATCTGGAAAAGCAGGGACTATGGAGCATCAGTAGTTGCCTGCAGGGGAGCTATTTTTGAGTAGAAAGTCTTTCAGCACCCATCGCATACAGCATTCAGATTGCCCACTCCCACAAAACATTAAATAAATAAATTCTGGTTGCTGAGTGATGACAGTACGCTGCAGAGGGAGAAGTGGAGCGGCTGATCAGAAAGCTGCAGCACAAGTCTCCCTCAGGACCAGTGCACCATGGTGTCTTTAACTAGAGAGGCAATCATGGAGATGAAAGGAAGTAGGATGATGGTAAAGAAGAGAAAGCTACCAGAGGTGAAAGATGAAGAAATTAACAAGGCAGAATCTTTGGGAAGAAAGGTGGGGATAACAGCAGAACATGGGGAGGGCTGGTGTGGGTACTCATTTTAGTAGGAAAGAAGGCAGAAAATATTGGAAAGGAGATACTCAAGATTTATTCAACTCCTACTATATCCCAGGACTGTTTAAAGGACTTCCATGATTTTAATTCACTTAATCCTTACAAAAACTGAGACAAATATTATTATCATCCTCCATCTTGCAGAAGAAACTCAGCCACTGGGTGGGTAACTTGCCCCCAGATCCCATGACTACCAAGTGGAAGGGCTGAGATTTGAGCTTGTGCTATTGGGCTCCACACTTTGAGCTCTTAATAGCAATAGTAAATCCCTCCACATAGGGAAGCTGGTAGACCTGATGGTGGGAAAAGCTGCAGAGAATGAAAAATTATGTCTCTTAAGAAATTTGCTTTATAAAAGACCTCCAATAAACAAAAAAATAATATTTCTTACATGAAATCCCCAAATGTAATGCCTCTCACTTAGAAGCATCTGAAGAATCGAGGGTGTGTTCCGACTAACACAATATCCTTTTTTCATCTTGGCCACTAGGGGGAAGAGTAGAATGTCAAAAAATTAGGTATCTTCATGGATTCCCGATGGCCGATAATTGGTGTTAGTTCTTGCCCTAACATTAGCAGTATATAAAACTTCTTTTGTATTTTTTAGTTATGAGAGAGCATTTTCAGATAAAACTCATTAAAGAATCCATAAGTGTTTTTCTCCACTTTCTAAAACATATATATATATATATATATATATAGTGAGTGAAAGAAAATAGAAGAGACCACATAGTGCGTGATTCCATTTATATGAAATGTCCAGAGAAGGCAAAAAGCTCTAAGGACAGAACGTAGATTAGTAGTTGCCCAGGTGGAACTCAGGGGAATGGGGTTGACAATGAACATGCATGAGGGATCTTACCAAGTGGCGAAAACGTTCTAAACTGATATATGGTAATGGTCACATATGTAAAATAGTAAAATAAATGTACAAAAAGTCATTGAATTGTACACTTGAAAGGAATGAATTACACGATATGTAAAATACGCCTCAAAAATTGTTGGGAAAAAAGAAGTGTAACATTTTATGAATCAAACAACAGAAAACCCCATAGATTCAAAAAGATTAAAAATATAAGCTTATGTATGCAGAGAAATGTCTAGAGTCACTATTAGCAGTGATTAAATCTCAGAAATGCTATTGTAGGGGAAAACTGGGAACTGTTTTATACTCTGTCTTATGATTTTGGAGCAATAATTAAAAATTTAACTGACAACTAATTTTTAAGAGATAGGAAGTCAAAATGCATGAAATGCAATGAAATTATAATTATATAATATATCTAATGGTATATATAATGATTAATCATGACCTTTAGGGTAGTAGAATATGGCTTATATTTTTATGTTTATTTTTTAAAAGTGATTATATATTACTTTTATAATAAAAACTGGGAAAAGCTTAACTTAAAAAGCCAGAAAATACTCAGATAATTTAAAAAAAATTTTTTTTAATGTTTATGTATTCTTGAGAGAGAGAGAGAGACACATAGTGTGAGCGGTGGAGGTAGGAGAGAGAGGGAGACACAGAATCCAAAGCAGGCTCCAGGCTCTGAGCTGTCAGCACAGAGCTGGATGTAGGACTCGAAACCATGAACATGTGTGAGATCATGACCTGAGCCAAAGTCAGAAGCTTAACCGATTGAGCCACCCAGGCACCCCTCAGATAGCTTTTTTAAAGTTAACTTAAGCACAGTGTTTACTGTATTTCATATATAACAGAGCATTTTTCTTTTAGCTCAACAAAGACCTGGGGCTTAGCCATTTAGATAAAAAGAAGTAACATCCACTGGCGTTTGAGCTTGGACCCAATCTAATGAAGCTGAACGGTATTCCCTTCTCATTTTTATTTGCATCTACAAATTTCTATAGGGATGGTAGGAAAAAACTTTCGTGAGATTAGAAATTGGGATATAGATCCTTTCTTTTAAGGATCTATATTAGATCACATATTAGTACATGCGTGATGGCAAAGAGGGCTGTGAGGAGCCTGATAGGAATCAGATAGTTAAAATGACTATCAGATTGTTAAAATGGGAGAGGAAAATTCTTGAGAGGAAATTTACTAGATGGGAGGGATAGTCTGGACTGAAGATGCAGACCTTTCTGCAGGACCTGAATCTTTGGAGGCAGATGTTCACTTGGGGTCCAGTGTAGTTCAGGCTGGAATTTCTCCCTCCCTAGATACTGTTCAAATGCCTCGCAGCAAATGTCAGCTTGTGATGAATTGGAAGAACTGTGCTGAGGAGGCCCCCTCTAAGAGGGACGCTGGAGCAAAGTGCCTGGAAGAAATACTGAGCCCCAGCCACATCCACAGGGACCCATATCAGTAGTCACAGAAACTAAGCAGGGCACCAGGGCTAACAGAAATATATCTTAGAATATAATAAGCCTCTTGGGGCGCCTGGGTGGCTCAGTCAGTTAAGCGTCTCTTGATTTGGGCTCAGGTCAGGATCTCACGGTTTGTGGGATCGAACCCCGAGTCAGGCTCTGTGCTGACAGTGCAGAGCCTGCTTGGGATTCTCTCTCTCCCTCTCTCTCTGTCCCTCTGCTGCTCGTTAGAGCATGTGTGCTGTCTCTGTCTCTCTCTCTGTCTCTCTGTCTCTCTCTCAAAAATAAATAAACCTAAAACAAAAAAAAAGGACATAAGCCTCTTGAAGATATAGCTTTTTGTCTGTCCTAGTGTCTGTTTAGAGCAGTGCCTGACATGTAGTAAATATGCCGTAACTACTTACGGATGATGAGTGAACGAAAGAATAAACATATGAGTGGGAGCGTAGACAGACTTTTGGCCTGTGGTGCTATCATGGTTTCAGCCCACAACAGCTGTCCTGGCAGGAAGGCAAAGGCCCCAGAGGCGAATGGCAAGGGCAGGCAAGGTCTGGAAGTCAGTGATGAATGTGCTGCACACGATTTACACGTAAAAGGAAACGATGTCACTCGCTCATTTTAGAAAGTCAAAAGTGAGAGTGCTCTGTCATCCCTCAGAGAGCTAACTGACCCTCCCTGCTCACGTGTGCCTCCTGGAGCTATGACTCCCGTCCAAGAGAGCGCCCTTGCAGCATTCGGCAGAGATGGTTCTAGACACAGCATATGCCAGGTTTCTGAAACAGAGGTGATAACTTTGTGTGGTCCAGAAACACAGTTGTAACCTTGCTTAGAGTTTAGGGGGATTTTCCGCAGGGGCGGTGGGGGGGGGGAGTGGCGGTCGGAAGGGGAGAGAAGGTGGAAAAAATGTCAGGAAACATGCTTTAAATAATGATTTTTTAAAAAATTACTTCTTAAGTGGGTCACATTTAGAATGTAATGGTTAGGCTATAGATATATGTATGATTCTTCCTGAAAAAATGAAGATTTGAATTCAAAAAGTCTAACAAAATGCCTTATTATATATTTGTCTCTTTTGAGTCAAGAAGATGCCCAAGAATGTCATAACTGTCACAATGTTTTATTGCTTTAGAAAGAAGGGAAACTATTTCTGACTGAAAAGTAGTACAATGCAATCCAGATGGCTTCACTGAGACAGAAGTCAATAAAATGGCAATCAGACTAATGGCAATCAGAGTCGCCCGTAGGTATTGGTGTTCCGATTGCATAACATCCACATTAAAAAAAAAAAAGTTTAGCTCATGTAAAAGCATGAAACTGCTTTAGCCATGAATATAGTAGTAACTGTGCAAAAGGACCAGAATGGCAATGGTCTTGTCTGAAAATGCCCCTACCCTGTGATTGTTATGATTCTACTCCAAGATGTCAGAGCTCCAGGTAGCACTGAAATTCATTCAGCAGGTGCTCTGGCATGCACTCTAATGAACAGTAGCAGTGTCGACAGGAATTACCCACAGGCCCCAAACATCTTAGACTCTGAATGGTCACCTCGACTTCTCCCTTCACCTGGAATGCCCACTGACCCAAGTCCCCACTTCTTCATCTGGCCAATGCTACTCATCTGTCAAAACTCAGGTGAGCAAACTGTCTTTGCTGGGAACCCTCTGTGGCCACGGTTCCCTTTCCCACTTTTACAGGCTTCCGCGGCTGCTTTCACATTTCTGTGTCCTAACAATTTGATAGCACCTCTTGTTGGTCTTTCTCTCCGACTAGAATGTGAGCTTTTCCGTCTGTCCAGGCACCTAGTACAATGCCGGTACCATAGTAGGCAGTTCCATAAATGTCCATTAATAAATGTTATTCAGAGTCTTCAAAAGAAGTGAATTGATTTCACCAAATAAAAGTAGTTGCTGCTTAGAGAGTTTGTATCGACAATAAGCTTTGACGCTGTAAAACTTTCCAGTGGTCATTAAAAGAGGTAAAAATTAAGAAATGCTGTTCGGTTTTCTTGCCATTTTGTCTCTCCGAAAGTACAGTAAGGACGCACTATGGCTTTCTTCTTCTACTCAGAAAAATCTAAAATTGAGGATAATTGCCTCTCTCTCTCTCTCTATTCAGCAACGGCTCTTGTTGTGTAGCAGGGAAATGACCGGCAGGAATTCATAGCCGGGTACTGCTCTGCAGAGTCTGGACCTTTCCTTCTCTTCCAGGTTCAGGATGGCACATTCTCAATTCCCTCTTGACCACAAAAAATAAGACTCTAGCCTCAAATCTGAGACACCTATGGCTAATGAGAAGGTTTGTTCTTAAATTTCCATTTGGCAGAGAAATGCAGATGCAGTCTTTGATCACTGGTCTTTGATCACTCAGCTACTCATAGAACCTGGAACAAGATCCCAGAAGGGAATCATAGGACGGTATTTGGCCCTACAGGCTGAGCAACCTCAAAACGGAGCTGGAAGCTTTTACCATCCAATCAAGCAACAGATTTTTAGTTTTCAGTCCGATCTTTTTGACCAATCATAAAAGACGGCCTGTACTCTTCTTGGACTACTTTAGACAGGGCCTTTTATAAGTATTATTTGTCCTAGAGTCAGGGAGATCTTTCTTAATCCCTAACCCACATTTTACATTTCTGAAACTCAAGCAGGATATTACTTCAAGAAAATCCCTGGCAGAAAATCAAGTATTTTCAAACCATTCAGAGGAAAGGAATTTTTAATCAAAACTTGCCAAAGGGGGAAGAAAAAGCAAGCAATGTCTAATTTTTAATATCCCAAAGCAGGTGCGTGGGGGGAGACTATCACTCTTCTACCTATCCATCATAATTAGACATGATTCATCACTTGTATCTGGGAACGCACTGGGACCCTCTCTGACCTCCTATGTCCCATCAGTCTATAGGAGGTGAAAGGGCAACTTCTGTTCTGCATTTTCTGGCCATGGAGGACACTTTGGCTGTTACCTGCAGCTCTGCTTCCAAGTCTGTAGTGACTGAGGGAGATCGTAGCTGGTTTCATCTTTGTCAAGTGTGGAGGATGCAGTAGGGAACCAGAAACACCTTCCTGAAAATGCCATTTATTTGCGCAGTCTGTGTATTTCTTTTCTGGAGGCGGAAAAGAATTCTATGACTTTCACTAAGTCCTAAGATTTCCAGAGGTAGTGAATCTCATTCTCATGATAACTGAATGAATTCTCATTGTTGTATTTCTTTTCTATGTTAGATATATCCATGCTCCTTTAAAACTAAAATTACAACTAAAGTCAGTGTAGTGAGTGGTTAGCTTTGAGGAAGGTTTAAAGTACTAGAAGAAGTTAGGGGTGCCTGGGTGGCTCAGTTGGTTAAGCATCCGAATTTGTCTCAGGTCAGGATCTCACGGTTTGTGGGCTCGAGCCCTGTGTCGGGCTCTGTGCTGACCGTTTATGGAAGAAGAGCTGTGAGAAGTTCAGAGGAAAACACAGTATTTAATTATTAACTGTAAGGCGAGGGGCAGGGAATGGTCAAAATTCCTCAGACATTTAGTCCATGATGCACTTACTTTTCAGTAGGACTCCTGGACCCGTAGCATTACAGAGTTCTTGGATCAGATGCAGCGTCTGCCTTTAAGACAGGACCTGCCTATGAGTTTTTAGCCACCTGGCAGCCATATAGCTTCAGAGTACATCCCTCATGACATTAAGGATTCTTTCTTCTGTCCATTCTCACAGGTACGGTGATCTCGACTCTTGGGAGTCAGAGGAAACTTAGAAGACATTCTAGTTCAGTCTTCTCATTTAACAAGTTAGGAAACCAAGGTCCAGGGAGAATGTATGATTTGTTCAAGGCCACACAGTTTGGTCCTGAAGAAGATTAAAACCTAGTCTTCCAAGTTCATGGTAGTGTTGAAGGCCAGATGTATGCTTTTTTCTGTTGCAGAAGGGCCAGTTAGCTAATATTCCAGCTTTTGAAAAGGAGGATAAAGTACATAAACATAAAAGGCTGAGGTTTTCTCGCTTTTATCTAACACTTTAATTTCAAAATATTTCAAACATGCAAAAAAGGATAGAGAATGGTATAATGAATAAACATTCTACCCACAATCCTGCTTTGAAGTATAACATTTTGCCATTTTTATTTTACATCTTTTTAAAGAAGTAAAGCAGGGATGCCTGGCTGGCTCAGTCAGTAGAGCATGTGACTCTTGACTTCAGGGTTGTGAGTTCAAGCCCCACATTGGGCATGGAGCCAACTTAAAAAATAAACTAAAGAAATAAAGCAATAAAAATATAAAATTCTCCTGTGTGTCTTTCCCCTATTTCATTCCTCTCCTTCTTCAGAGGTAACCACTCTTCTAAAATTGTATGCATCATGTCCCTGCATATATTTATATGTTTATACATGGCTGTCTATGAATAACAATGTTTTTCTTCTTTTTAAGCATATGGTATCATACACTGTCACTTGCATTTTCTATTCAACATTGTATCTTTGAGATCCATGTTGATATATGTAGTTCTAGTTCCTTCCTAAAAGCACAATTATCTTTTTTTTAGAAAGAAATGTAAGGGTGAATATTATATTTGCATATCAGTTACCAAAAAATTAAAGAAATCTATGTATTTTTTCTATCTTGTCAACAGAAAATTCCTTCTCTAAGTTTGTATACTGAAACAATGGCAAAAAAAACCCCATCTTTCCTATAACATTTAAAGTTTTATTTTAATAGGTAATTATTTTGTTAGAATGTGTGCTGTAGAAAACTGTGTTTGTTCACTTTAAATTATAAATTATGTTTGCAGAGGAGGCTGATTTTGCTCAGTAGCTTTGCAATATTTAATGAACTATCACCTGATTGATAATATAAAACAAATTTTTTCTTGTTAATCTGACTATATAATTGATATATAATGTATATAATAGGTAGCAGTATTCCCCTTTATAAACAAGTTGTTTTCCTAGAAAAGTAAATAAGGGACTCAGATTAATTTTAATGTCTACACAGAATCTCAATTTTTCAGAATAAATTGTATCAACAAAGCATAAAATATTTTTTCATTTTCTTTTTTAATGTATTTTTACGTTTTTATGTTTTACTTTTTAAAAATGTTTTTATTTATTTTTGAGAGAGAGAGAGAGACACACAGAGCACAAGTGGGGGAGGAGCAGAGAGAGAGGGAGACACAGAATCTGAAGCAGGCTCTAAGCTGTCAACACAGAGCCTGATGTGGGGCTCAAACCCACAAACAGTGAGATCATGACCTTGGGCAAAGTCAGATGCTTAACCAACTGAGCCACCCAGGGACCCCTATGTTTTACTTTTTAAAGTAAGCTCTAGGCCCAACATGGGGCCTAAACTCACAACCCTGAAATCAAGAATCGCATGCTCCACTGACTGAGCTAGCCAGGCACCCCTCTTTTTTCATTTCCTACTGATATTCATTTAGGCTATTTCCAATTTTTTCACTATTACAGTGTTTCTATGGTCATTCTGGTACATATTACCTTGAGCACATGTGGGAGTTTCCACAGGATATACACTTAGAAATGGGATTGTTGGGTCATGGAGTATGAGGATGTTCATCTTTACTAAATACTGTCAAATTCTTTTCCAAACAATCTACCAATAAGTTTTGAATATACACAAGCACATGGCTTGGTATTAGATTTTTTAATTTTTTTCAAGTCTGATAGGTATAAATGCTTTGCATATTGTTGTTTTTGTTTGCATTTTATTGGTTACCAGTGAAGGTGAGGATCTTTTCACATATTTATTAGCTATTCATCTTTCTTCTATGAAGTCTTTTTCTTAAATGAAGGCACTTTTTTTTTTTTTTTTTTTTTTAAGCCCAACACGGGGGTTGAACTCATGACCAAGAATGACATGCTGTACCGAATGAGCCAGACAGGTGTCACTCTTCTACGACTTCTTGTCCTTTGTGAATTTCTGCTTAAGATGTTTCTCTCTTTTTTATTCACAGGTAGAAATTCTTCAAATATTCTGGATTCTTATACTTTGTTGGCTTTATATTTTGTAGTTTATCTTTTCATTTCCATCATGGTTACTTTTGTTGTTTAGAAGTTTTCATATTAATGTAATCAAATTAAACAACTAGTCTTTTTATTCTGTTTTATAATTTTGTGTCTGAGGTACCCTTCCCTATTCTAAAGTCAAAGAAATACTTTCTTCCACAAATTTTAAATGTTTTCTTTTCGCTTTAAAATTGTTAATCCATTTGGAAATTTGGGGTTGTGTATTGTGAGGTGATGGGCTGATGTTATTTTTCCATTTGGATACTCAATAATCCCTACCCCACTTACTAAAGAAGTCATCATTTCTTCAATGATTTCTAATCAGTAGTAATTTTTCTTTCCATGTGTATGTAGACTTGTTTCTCAGCTCCCTCTTCTCTTTCAATAGCCATTTGTTCATCCATTCACCTAACCATTTACTCGCTATAGCTTTATAGGTCTTTATATCTAGTAGAGTAAGTTCCACCACACACAACTTTCTTCATGTTTTAACCATATATTTTTAGCCATTTTTTTCTTACACTTTATTTATTTTTGAGAGAGAGAGAGAGAGAGACAGACAGAGCACGAGTGGGGGAAGGGCAGAGAGAGAAGGAGACACAGAATCTGAAGCAGGCTCCAGGCTCTGAACTGTCAGCACAGAGCCTGACACGGGGCCTGAACTCACAGATCGTGAGATCCTGACCTGAGTCGAAGACAGATGCTTAACCAACTGAGCCCCCCAGGCACCCCAAGCCATTTTTTTATATTAGACTGCAAACAATGGGGATTTGACTCATCCCCACGACGATATTCCACACAGTCCAGATGATGGCCAACTGTGTGCGCAGACAGGAATATGAGAAATTTTGCTTCCAATTTCAATACTGAGCTATGAGAAAACAGGAAATTGACTTTTAGGGCGAAGCAGAAAATATTACTGTAACCAAAATAGCCAATAGGTAAAAAAGAGTTAAGATGGTGCTGGGAACCCTGCTTCATTGCTGCTGTGTTCATGGATAAATCTTTTGATGTGAGTTATCATTGGACAAGAAATGTCTTTGCAAGAACTTATATAAGCTCTCGTGTCAGTTTCATTATGTTAACTTGACTTTTGAATGATTTTTAAGGAATACTATATTTTAAGGAAGACACTGGGTATTTCTGTTCAGCGCTCGGCCTAGGAGAAAGCCAGTCACTGTCATGAAGAGTCATGTTTAAATACTTGGGAAGCAATCTCTTCAGGAACAGTGAAGCTAAAATAATGTGAGGTGGCACAAGTAATTGCACTGGAATCTGCCTGCAGCTACAGTTCTCATGTAAATTGACTAATGTGGTGATGCTTGTTCTGAAGCTGAAAAGGCTTCCCAGAGCACTGTTGAACCAAAATGCTACGTTCTTCTCTCTAAACTATTAACAAAGATATGATGGGAAACGGTCTACATAGAGACCTGAGCAAGATGTGTATGTATGTAATTCTTGATGGGGGGAAAAATACAAATGGAATGAAAATTCCATCCAGAATAACAAGTAGGCTTTGTACCATGAGGAGAAGTGTATAGGCTGATACCTTTATGGGAAAAAACACATTTATATGTGGGAATATCTTCACTTGGGTTTCCATACAACCTGAGAAAATTCTGTGTTTACATTATAAGCTATTACTATTTTAGGGAAATTAACGATCTGAATTTTTCTCAAGGTTTACCTCTTGGAATATATTTATGAAATCGCCATTATTGTAGGTCAAGATGGCCAAAGAGCAGCAGTTCATAGAGGTCGATACTATACACAGGACGATAACTCTCTGAACCTCATAATTTCATTCAACAAACATTTATTGAGGGCCCTAATATGGTGTTTCTTCTCAGACAACTTCCATTTTGCTTGGAGATTCTAAAATGTAAACAAATGATTGAAAAACAGAATAAATCCAATAATAGAGAAGGTACAGAATGACGCAAAGAAAGGTGTGAAAGATTCAGCTCAGTCCAGTGAGGAAAGGCGTTGCAAAGCAGATGAAGTTGGAGCTGGGTGATTAGAGAACAGTTGAGCCAGTTGAGGGATTGGGAGTGCCCTTCCACGTGGGGTGAACTATATGTACAAATCTGTGAGGCATAAACAAGATGGCAAGTTCAAGTCAGGATGTTGTTAAATCATGTAGTCTGTTTGGATCATGGGTGAGGGAAGGTGGCTGGAGACCGCAGGAAAATAGGAGTAAGAACAGAAAATAAGAATGGAGAGAGGTGGAACAGGTGTGATCTGTGGAGGGCCTCAGATGTTATACTATAGAGTAAGAATTTTGACTGTAAAGTCATAACAATTTTAAATGTCAGATGGATAATGGTGGGCTAGTGAAGTTTCAAACTGAGAGGTAACATGCTCAACTTACCATTTTAGAAGAATAACTCTGTGAATTGAATGGTAGGGAGACTCCCTAGACGGCCACAGTGTGAGGAACTGAGGCACAGTAACAGATTGGAGACGGTCTGGAGATGGAGAGAAGTAAGAGGGACCACGGTGGTGAATTCAAAAGAGCTTAGTTCCAGAATACTTTCTATTATTTGAATTCTTTTTAAAAATGTTACATTTTCCTTATTGAAAGTTTTATATGAGTAAAATAACTGGGTGGTGCCTTTGTAAAATCTGCAGTTCTAAATATCTTTTTTTTAAGCTTATTGATTTATTTTGAGAGAGAGACAGAGAGACAGAGAGAGAGCGAGAGCGTGCATGAGCAGGGAAGGGGCAGAGAGAGCGAGAGCGAGAGAATCCCAAGCAGGCTCTGTGCTATCAGCATGGAGCCCAATGCAGGGCTCAAACTCACTACTGTGAGATCATGACCTGAGCTAAAATCAGGAGTCGAACACATAGCTGATTGAGCCACCCAGATGCCCCCTAAATATCTTAAAAATAGAATAAAATCACTACATGATTAATTCAATCATCATCTAATCTAAAAATGAATTTTAAAAATCAGTTTAATTGGTCATTCTATTTGGTTTCTGCTTGAAACATAATCAGTATAACCACAGTCTACAGATCTT
Source organism: Neofelis nebulosa (assembly GCF_028018385.1). Classification (NCBI taxonomy): domain Eukaryota; kingdom Metazoa; phylum Chordata; class Mammalia; order Carnivora; family Felidae; genus Neofelis; species Neofelis nebulosa. The sequence continues at coordinate 88,251,737 of NC_080784.1, read as the reverse complement.
TTACTCCAAAGGAAGTTCTTTCCCCAGTTCTGAAGGAAAGCATTTCTTTTTTTTTTTTATGTTTTTATTTATTTTTGAAGGAGAGAGAGAGAGAGAGAGCGCATGAACAGGGGAGGAGGAAAGAGAGAGGAAGACACAGAATTCGAAACAGGCTCCAGGCTCTAAGTTGTCAGCACAGAGCCGGATGCGGGGCTCGAACTCACAAACTATGAGATCATGACCTGAGCCGAATTCAGACACTTAACCGACTGAGCTACCCAGGTGTCCCCCGAAGGAAAGCATTTCTGATATGGGAGAAGAGATTGCCATCCTTAAAGGGGAGTAATAATGCCCACAGTGTTTTCATCGTCACATCACTTGATAAAGGAAAAAGGTAATTTTGTCTTCATTTTCTTCCCCTCCCCCAGAAATCAGTAATCATAAGAAATAATCTCAGAAAATAAAAGGTAAGTTTTTATATTAGTTTAATCATTAATTTGGGCAATGATTATTTAAAATTAAATATCCATGTGAAAAATTCAAATAATAATATTTAACTGGTTAAATTCCTCCCACTTATCCACTAAAAAATTACCTAAAAGTTAAGTAAAATAAATTTTTTTCTAGAAATTTCTTTAGAGAGATTTTTCACTGAGGAAAAACATTGTATATTGTGCTTTATTATAATGGACAGTGTTGCTTCTGGTGAACAGATGTTATCTGGCAGGACAAATACTTGGCACAGAAATTACTAACACATTCAGAAACTAATCTTCCCTGAATCCAGCTTCGACTCAAAAGCTGGCTGTGGATTACACTGTATTAGAAAATTCACATTAAAAAAAAAAAAAATGAACAGAGTAGTTATCTCAGATCCATTGTTCAAGACTGCTCCATACATTACTTTCAAAAGTGAAAGTAATATTTAAATTTCAAGGGCCTGTCATTGATTAAAACATGTGTTGTGTTTTTCTAAATTTAGTCCTCATCTTTTTTTTTTTTTTTAAGTTTGTTTATTTTGAGAGAGAGAGAGAAAGAAAGTGCGATCAGGGGAGGGGCAGAGAGAGAGAGAGAATTCCACCCAGCCTCCACACTGTTAGTGTGGAGCCTGATGTGGGGCTCACATTCACGAACCATGAGATTAAGACCTGAGCCAAAATCAAGAGTCAGACGCCTGAGCCACGCAGGAGCCCCTTGGTCCTCATTTATATTCCTGTCTTCATCAAAGAAAATTTGGTTATCTAATTCTGCTGTCATTTTTTACCTTTTGCAATTGGTTTCACATCCTAAGCCCCACACCCTATCCCACTTTGACTTTTTTAAGGCATATTTTTAGTTTTATTAAAATCAGCAAATGGTCTAATAATAAAAATGCCGTTTATGAAATACATTATTAAACTTTCATTACAGTGGTTGTTAAAGTCTAAGAAATGTTAATAAAAAAATACAAGTTGCTTTTAGACTTGATAGTTGCTGCTTGAAAAGGTTGGTTTAAATAACTACTAAATTTTAGGGGTGCCTGGGTGGCTCAGTCGATTAAGTGGTCGACTCTTGTTCTCAGCTCAGGTCATGATCTCACAGGTGGTGAGTTCCAGCTTGGCCTTGGGCTCTGTGCTTACAGCACTGAGCCTGCTTCGGATCCCCTGTCTGCCCCTTTCTGCCTCTCCCCCCTCATGCTCACTCTCTCTCTCTCTCTCTCAAAAAATAAGTAAATGTTAAAAAAAATTTAAAAAAAGAAATTTGAAGTAGTTTAAAAAAGCAATCTTTCAAAAATAATAGGAAAGTGATTTGAGTTGTGGTATAATTGCACAGAGAGGAACAATTCCAAGTGACTTTAAATCACAGTAATTCAACTGTGTATATATATGTATAGACATACATACATATATATAAGTACTCCAAAAATAAATCCTGAGGTGTTTTTATTAATTACATTGTTAATGACAGTATTTGTTATTTTCAGACTGCAGTTTGTGTGTTGTGGGATAAATCACTTGAGTAATTATATTGGTGTTTTTGAGATGCAAATTTTTGGAGTGGAATAGAAGATCAATCAGATTAAATAAAAACCCTGTGATCCTAACTTTGAATTGGAAGTATCAGTATGAATTCACCACGTATTTTATTAAAAAAAAAAAAAAAGTACTTCTTAGCTCTGTATAAAGGCCTAGATACGATGACCAACCCAGTGGCAATGAAAGAGACTGCAGTTGACTACTTAAATCCTTAAATAGACAATCACATTAAATAGAAGCAAGGCTCCTTAAAGAAATAGCTGATTCCAGGTCTGTGGTAGGATATTTACCTCTTATCATACCAGAATGCAAGGAAGCTTTCCAAGACTATTAGGGTTGAGTCAAAAGAACACAGAAGCCCACTTGAAGAATCTCCCATATGTCAATGACTGGAAATTTAAGCGTTAATAAGAATAATAACTGCAATTGATTGAAGTACATAAATTATGTTTAAATTGCTGAGTTCATAACAATACTAAAACAATTTATTAGTCCCTTATGGAGGATGCTAGCAAGCCATCTAATTGTTTTGAAAGCTAGAAATACAAAGAAAGATCCAATTATTTATTCTATCGTTCCTATATGAACGATATAAGATTGTATCTCAGTGTAATCAAACAGTTGGTGAAAGAATTTCCCCTTTATAAAAACAGTCCTGCTAATAAACAATGATAAAATTATATCACTGTTTTACAACTCCTAATGAAATAATCAATCAGTGACTTCTAACATCACAAAAACAATCAGTCATGGGGCGTCTGGCTGGCTCAGTCGGAACAGTGTGAGACTTTTGATCCTGGGGTGGTGAGTTTGAGCCACACAATGGGTGTAGAGATTACTAAAAAACAATAAACTTAAAAAAAATTTCAAATAAAAGCAAAGAAAAACAAAAGACAGATGGAGGAGGAACCTAGAGTAGAAGGAACTTAAGCATACATATATTGACCAACTGCAATTTGTGGACTTTAATTGGATTCGAATTCAAAGAACAAACTGAAGGGGGGAAAACCCTTTTGAGGTAGTTGAAACAATCTGGTCACTGAGGAAGATAATTAGTAATACCAAAGAATTGTTATTGTTATCATCATTATTATTTTACATATAGGCAGTGGCAGCGGTGGAAGATAAGTGAGTAGGACTATAAATACAGGATTTGCAGAGAGTAGGTAATTGGTAATTGGGATGTGGGGCACATGAAGATTCCCTTATACTGTTCTCACTACTTTTGTTTGCAATTTTCCATGAGAAAATGTTAAAAAGAAAAAATACATATACATTTAAATTATTTTTTTTTTTAAAGATGAGGAACTTCTTCTTTTTGAAAGACTTCTGATGGCCATTACTGTGTCTGAATAAGATACTTAGAATTGTGGTGATTCATCCTGTGAATATGAGAAAACCCTACCAAGGATAAAGCCAAAACATTCTTGATAGTAGAGTGGAAAAATAGAAACAACCTGGTACTTGACGACTGAGCCATGAAATAAACCAACCTTGGAGCAGCTCAACCCCCCAGTATCTAGTTAGATAAAAACCATGTTTGGGGTGCCTGGGTGGCTTAGCCAGTTAAGCATTTGACTCTTGATCTCAGCTCAGGTCTTGATCTCAGGGCATTGGGCTCCAACACTGGATGTGAAGCCTACTTAAAAAAACAACAACAACCTACCCACCCACCCCCCCCACACACAAAAAAAACCTATCTTTGTTGTTTAACCCATTTTGAGTTGGTTTCTGTTATTTGCAGCAGAAATCATCCTAAGCAAAACAGCAGAGAAGAATGCATTTTTGTGTGTATGTTGAAGTCATAAGTGTGGCACTGGGTAGAGTTTCTGCTTTATCTTATAAAATGTTTAGTAGAACAGCATCCCTCAATTGTGCCGTAGTCCTCAGGCTTATGAGGCTAATGCAGAGTTGACAAATTCAAAACAAACCCAAGTTACCATCCTTATCTGAGACTTAAACATCGTATAGCAATGATGAAGCCCTTATAGCTACTGTTTCTTTGTACTTCTCAAATTCCAGAGGCGTTAAGCCAGCGGTAGATCACCTTCCACCTAAAGGCATACCTCATTTTGTTGTGCTTCATGGATATCACGCTTTTTACAAATTGAAGGTTTGTGGCAACCCTGCATGGAGCAAGTCTTTCGTGGCCATTTTTTTTTTTTTAACAGCATTGCTCATTTTTGTGAGTCTGTATCACATACTGGTAATTCTCACAATATTGCAAACTTTTTCACTATTACTATATTTGTTATGGTGATCTGTGATCCGTGATTACTACTTACTGAAAGCTCAGGTGATGATTACCATTTTTTAAGCAAAAAGTATTTTTTTTAAGTAGGCTCCACTTCCAACATGGGGCTTGAACTCACAACCCCGAGATCAAGAGTCAGGTGCTCTACCAACTGAGCCAGATGGTGCCCCAAAAAACATTTTTAAAGTAGGTATGTATGTTGTTTTTTTTATAGGCATGATGCTATTGTACATTTAATAGACTTAATAAACATAATTTATATATATATATATATATATATATATATATATATATATATATATACACATGCACTGGGAAACCAAAAAATCCATTTGACTTGCTTTATTGCAATACTTACTTTATTGCAGTGGTCTGGAACCAAACCTGCAATATCTCTGAGGTGTGCCTGTATATTCCACTCTAGTTTACCATAGGTGAAAATCTCCGCAATTATGTTGCTATAGAATGCCAGGAACTAGCAGTCTTCCACTTACCACAATTGAGGTCCTTGTTGCCATCTAGCAGAAGTGTGACAGTTTCAGAATCTGATTTTTAGGGTCTGCTTCCAAGGACCACATCCAGTACCAATTATCTGAGGTGGTGTTCCCTAGAAACAAAGCTTAAAACAGAGCAGGAATTTGGGGGCAATTGACCTATTGAGGAAGTGTTGTTGGAGAGTAGTAGGGAGGGAAGCAGGAGAGACTAGGAGAGAAAAGCTATACAAAGATGTAACCTAGACTGAAAATGAGCTTCGACCTCAGCCCCCCAGGGAGCTCTGGAGCATGACCTGTCCCACAGAGTCGGCCCCACCTTTTGTACCACTCTGGCAGTCAGTCATTGGTTGTGAGCTGCCTGGGGTGAGGGTGGGGCATGTGTGTGTCCCACTCACAGAAGCTGGGAGTAAACGTACTGGCCCAGGTAAGGGGATCTAGGCAGAGCATCAGCAACATCCACAACACCCCAACTTACTCCAAGTAATACCTCAAACCCTACAAGACCCGGCATGATGTGGCTCATCCCTGCATAACCCTTGTCCTATTTCTGAAATCATCTCCAACTACTCTCCCTCCCTTTCACTCCACTTTAGCCACTTGGCCACCTTAGAATTCCTCAAATTCTCTAGCATGTTCATGCTTCAGATCCTTTATACTTCTCAGTTCCCTCATCTGGAATGACTCTTCTTCCCCTATCCCCCCATGTCCTCATGACTAAGTCCCTTGTACATCCTTCAGGTTTTTACTCACTAGACAGCTTCTTAGTAAGGTTGTCTCTGGCCATCCCATCTAAAATGACAACTTCTGGGGCGCCTGGGCGGTGTAGTTGGTTGAGTGTCTGACTCTTGATCTCAGCTCAGGCCATGATCTCACGGTTCATGAATTTGAGCCCCAGATTAAGCTCCGTGCTGACAGTGCAGGGCCTCCTTGGGATTCTCTCTCTCTCTCCCTCTCTCTCTGTCCCTCCCCCGCCCACTCTCTTAAAAATAAACATAAATAAATAAATAAAGTAAAATTACAACTTCCACTCCTAAACACTTAAAATCCCTTCACTTTCACTACCTTTCTTTTTAAACACTTGTCAGTATCTAACATATGGTATAGTTTTCTTATGTGTTTTATTATTTGATCATATTCTAGAATACAAGCTGGGAAGGGTACAAATTTATATATATATATATGTGTGTATATATATATATATATATATATATAACTTCAACATTTAAAACAGTGCCTGGTAGGTTATAGGTGCTTACTTAGTATTTGTTGAACACATGAATGAATAAATACATGAGTTAATGAATGATTCCTGGCAAATAAACATTGTCTAAACTGGGGTACCTGGGTAACTTTGTCAGTTAAGCATCTGACTCTTGATTTCAGCTCCAGTCACGATCTCATGGTTTGTGAGATCAAGCCCAAATTGGGCTTTGTGCTGACAGTACAGAGCCTACTTGGGATTCTTTCCCTCTCTCTCTCTCTCTCTCTGCCCCTACCCTGTGCGTGCTCTCTCTCTCCCTCTCTCAGAATAAATAAATAAACTTAAAAAAAAAAAACTATAAAAAAGCCATTGTTTGAACTGAAATAAACTGAAATGAAAACCTTGGCACAATCCCCCATGTAATATAGATGGGAGAATGGATATATATATTGTTATATGTAGAGTTCTCCATAGATTATATGTTTTCTTTGATTGTTCATGTGATGCTATATTACACATAGTTCTTTGATATTATATATTATACATTATTTATACATATAAATATTAGCAAATAAAAATAGAAGCACTGAAGATTTTCCAATTTTATTTAAATGAGTTCAAATCAAAACTCAAGAATCTAGAATCACAAACATTAAAATAAGGTACAGGTCTAGCAAAATTAAAGTGAATGCAGGTAGCTCAACTGCTATGATGTAAAACTTAAATTCAGAGATGGAACTCTTTAAGCTGTTTACTGCAATGTCATGTTCTGAACTCAGAGAGTAGGAAACTATTCAGACATGTAAAGTCTCAAATCTCTCAAACCTGAAATCTATCAGTAGATGCCAAAAATCTTCAAGGCACATTAAAGGTTTCTAGAAAAGAAGCCTATTTTAAAACTAAGATTACTGAAACTACAAAAGCACCTATCAGATACTCTATGGCCTTTTTCACTGAGGTGTCACTCAGCATGAGATCAGCCTCGAGCAGAGGCTGCCTCAGAACTAACACTGGCTTCCTCCTGTAAATCATCCCCAGCAGAGGATTCTGACTCAGCTGGAGGACTCTCTTCTTCCAGTTCAGCAGTTTCACCAGAGTGTTCCTTCTCTGTTGTCCCCTTATCATTACTGATGGCAACAGCTTCATCCAAAGCTGCATTCTGAACCTCTGAGGGCATTTCAGTGCTGATTTCTGCCACTGTGCTGGGTGCTGCATTTGTAACCTCTGCCCCAGCTTCAGCACCGACCGTGTCTGTCTCCACCAGAGCGTCCTCCAAATCACCTGGACGGGTTGAAGCCTCTCTCGTGGCTGCACCTGTAGCATCCAGGGTATCTTCTGCATCTGCCTCCTGTACTTCCGCTAAAGATGCTTCAGGGACTTCTGAACTTGCTTTCTCAGCTGCCACACGGTTCTCTTTTTCACCTTTAAGATGTAGCCCATGAAGCAAAGTATTAATTTAAAGAGCACGAGAATACAGTAGAACACTGTGCAGCCATGTTTAAAAATGAGACAAATCTGTATATACTGATAGAAGTGGTCCTTAAGGTAGACTGTTATGTGAAAAAAGCAAGGAAAAGAGCAATGTAGACCACAGGGTACTATTTATCTTAGGACAAAAGGAGGGTAAGATACACCTAGATAGTTTTTATTTGCAAAGACTCTCTCTAGGAGGATACAAAGAAACTGGTATTATTGGTTGCCTCTGGGAACGGATAATGTGGATCTGCTTTTTCATAACCCCTTTTGAATCTGTTAAACTTAAAAAAAATAATCTACATATATTATTTACTTATATACAAAGAACATGAAAATAAACAGCCAACATGTCATGTGAAATAGCATGGGAAAGCAGCCAACTTACTAGTTGATGACTGAGCAATCACTAATCCTCTCTGAACCTCAGTTTTATCACCTGTAAAATGGGGATAACGATAATACCTACCTCACAGAGCTATTGTAAGGTTTGATTAAAATAATGTGCATGAAGAGGGGTTTAAAACCAAAAGTGCTATGGAAATGCTGTATTTTATTATTATTACCATCAGCCTTCTCATGATTATAGTCAATAATGTTTATTGATGATATTCCATTGCTTACTGTTGTCATGACTAAAAGGTTAACATTGGTTCATAAGCAGCTATTATCTCTGTCCCTAGTGATCATAGTAATTGATAATAATGGCATTATAACTGAGATGGAAAAAAGCATTTAAAGCAAGCAGTTTAAGGCAAGAAATATACATTAGAGTGAAAATGTAAAGCTTCTGCTCCAGTAGCTCCCATTTTCTCAATCAGATCAACTGAGGGATGTCAGAGACATGACTGACTGTACTAATGTCAAGTGGACTGTAGGCAAAGACACAAGGGTGATCTTAGACAAAACTGAAACAAAAGTTAGTTTCAGGATTTAAAAATAATAATAAGGGAAATGAAAGGTTAAGTTGCTGACAGAGACAGATACTAAAATTATGCCTGCATGAATGGAAGCCTGAGTAGGGGGAAAGTAATATTACCACACAAAGAATTCAAAGCCACTGGTCAGCAGTACAAATGTAAAACGTTTTCATTTATCTAATGCACTCATTCAAAACGTGTAACAATATTCTTTAGGTTTTGGTTGGGCTTTCCCTTTCCGAGTGAACTCCTGCCCAGAGCCATTCTGTCAGGTTAGGAAAGAAGCCACAAGCAAATAGTGTTCATTGCTAGACTAAGATAATGGAAATCAGTGCCTCAGGGGAAAAAAAATAATAAGTTCACTTTACCTTGGAGTGGATGTAACTCTGCTCTGGTTTTTTCTTTCAAATTTGTTACATGTTCCGTGTGTTTGGCTTGCTCTGATGTGACTGTCTTGTAAGTCTGAAAGTAAATGTGTGCTGAAGTTTATTTCTTGAGCTCTAAGATTCATCATGCCAAGTTCAAAGGTATATACAATTCAAATATTTATTTATTTTGAGAGAAAGGAAAAAAAACGAGCAGTGAAGGGATGGAGAGAGAGATTGAGTCCCAAGCAGTTTCCGAGCTGTCAACGCAGACCCTGACACAGGGCTCGATCTCACAAACCGTGAGATCATGACCTGAGTCAAAATCAAGAGTCAGACAGGGGCACCTGCGTGGCTCAGTCGGTTGGGCGTCCAACTTCAGCTCAGGTCATGATCTCTCGGTTTGTGGGTTTGAGCCATGCATCAGGCTCTGTGCTGACAGCTTAGAGCCTGGAGCCTGCTTCAGATTCTGTGTGTGTGTGTCTCTCTCTCTACCTCCCACCCCTGCTCATGCTCTGTCTCTCTCTGTCTCTCAGAAGTGAATAAACATAAAAAAAATAAAATAAAATAAAAAAGAAAAGTTCTAGAAACAGAGAAGAGATTAGTGGTTGCCAGGGACAGGAAGAAGGAATGGGAGGGCAAAAGAAAGTGAGTGCAATTATAAAAGGGCTACACAAGGGATCCTGTATCTTGACGGTGGTGGTGAATATACGAATCTACGCATGTGACACAACGGCCCAGAAGTAAATACACACACAGACACACGTGCATGTGAAAGTGGTGAAATCTGAATAAGGTCAATGGCTTTATCAATGTCCACTTCCTGGTTGTGATATTGAATTATAGCTATGAAAAGATATTGATCACAGGGGGAAATGAGGCAAAGACCATATTATATCTCTTTATATTAGCTCTTATAACTACATGTGAAACGCAATCATCTCCAAATAAAAAGTTTTTTAAAAATCTTCCAAAATGGCATTTTTGTAGACCCTAATGAATATTTCTTAAATAAGCTAGGGTTATTCCTTATAAGCAGCTCTATGACCTGACTATGGGTTATGTGAGAAACAGAATTAGGAACAAAGGTTATCTTAATCATAGATACAATGTGCGGGCTTCCTTTCATTCGAGTAGAGTCATCTCTGACCTGTACTCATATTAGCCAATGAAATTCTAAAGATGAAAATCTCACTAGTTAGATAATATTGTTTATATTATCTCACATTTTAAAAAGTGTAGGTAGTGTTTTATCGCTTAATGGTAGCATTACAGATTTTTTTAGATTTGTATATTTATATATAGTATTCCCAAAATTTTAATAGTCATAAACCAAGCATATTATTAAAAATTGTACTTTGCGGGGCGCCTGGGTAGCTCAGTTGGTTGAGCGCCTGACTTTGGCTCAGGTCATGATCTCACAGTTCGTGGGTTCGAGCCCCATGTCAGGCTCTGTGCCGACAGCTCAGAGCCTGGAGCCTGCTTCGGATTCTGTGTCTCCCTCTCTCTCTGCCCTTCCCCTGCTCATGCTCTGTCTCTCTCTCAAAAATAAAATTAAAAAATTTTTCTTTAAAAATTGTACTTTGCAAATTACAGGCCATTTTATAAGATTTTAAAATTAGGCTCTAAAAATGGAAAATCTATGACCTCGAGGGTGGAAATGATACCAAAGTGGCCCTAACAAACCCCTTTGAGTTTGGTGAGTTCAGACTTCATCTGGGTTTGAAACATACAGAGCAAACAGGGCCAGCAGGAATGCCCACCACCATTTCCAAATAAAAGCAGGGAATACTTTCCTAGTAGGGTGGAAGCTCCTGAAAGCTATAATACCACTGTGCTGAGTCAGCACCCTCCGCCCGCAGTTCTCTCTACCCTAAAGCTGAGTCTGTGCGGAAGTTCACAGTTCGTCCCTGAAATGACCATCCCAGCAGCAACATCCCAGAGAACATTAGCCTAGCCTACAATACAAGGTGAGAAAAAAGACTAGTGTAGGCAGAATCAAAGAGACCATGGTATTAGAATGAGTCATACTCACGTGTGGCCAAGAGAAGCTAGCTTTTCCAAATCTAACACAGTGAAACACAGAGTAGAAGAAAGGCCTATCGGAAGAGGCCTTTGGAAAGCCTCAAATCTAGACTTTCGAAGTTATTTCCAAGTGATATTATATATTAAATATAAGCATTTAAAATATCCCACAAATATCTCAGACCCTGGAAAAATGGAAGTGACCTGGGCCTCTCTCAGATTCCAAGAGGCCCTCGTAATAGAAGATTTTACTTGGAAATAAAAAACCGGCTACGGAGCAACTCTGGATTCAATTCAGATGAATCTAATACAGAATTTGTTTTAGTACAGGACAAAGAAGGGAAGGGGGACTTCAATACAGGTTTTCAAGGGCCTCACATTCTGTATTTCCTCCTGACAATAGCCTAAGGTTCTTGGGAGTTAACTCTTCCAACATTCCAGAGTAAAACCACATATTCTTGGGGGGCCTGGGTGGCTCAGTCAGTTAAATGTCCAACTCGCGACTTCGGCTCAGGTCACGATCTAACAGTTCATGAGTTCGAGCCCTGCATCGAGCTCTGTCCTGACAGTGTGGAGCCTGCTTGGGAGTCTCTCTGCCCCTCCCCGCACTCATGCTCACACTCTCTCACACTCTCTCTCAAAATAAATAAATAGAGTTAAAAAAAAAAAAAACACTTAAAAATTATTTAAAAAAGGGGCACCTGGGTGGCTCAGTTGTGCGTCCAACTTTGGCTCAGGTCATGATCTCCTGGTTCCTGAGTTTGAGCCCCACATGCTGTCAGTCTGTCAGTGTGGAGCTCACTTTGGATCCTCTGTCCCCCTCTCTCTGCACCTCCCCAACTTGTGCTCTCCCAAAAATAAATATAAAAACTGTTTTTATTTATTTAAAAAATAAACACATATTCTTAGAGGTGGAAAGAGAGTTGGAGATCATCACCTTGTCCAACTTCCACTCCCATCGTGAGAGAACAAGGCCAGAGAGGGCTCGCAGGAGCGGCCTGCTTATAACCTTCCAGTGTAAGGCTGCTTTTGCAAAGAAAGATTTGATGGACTGGAGAGGTTCATGTCTGGCACTAATAAACATAGTCATGGGTAGAGTGAGCTCCAGATGAAATTCCGTCTTCCAGCTCCTCACATAATCACATGGCCTAGTCCAATCTCTGTTTCTCCAGTGGCCTACATCCAATGATAGTAGCCCTGGGCAGTGAATTCAACATTAAGCAGTAGAAAGATAGTGGAAGGAAAGGAATCTGGGTATGAGTGAAAGCTGATAGATCAGTGGAGGACAATAATATAAGTGCATGTTTGAAGTTTCCTGGTTTCTTGAGGCTCTCAAAATTCTGAAGATTAGAGGAAGTATTTTGGTTTGGCCATTTACATAATCCTTCAAACTGCTCCTAGTTATGACTAAAAATCCCTTTATGCATATTTCTGTAGGGTCAAACCAAAATGTAGTGATTGTGTACTCTTAGAATTTCTGAAGAATTTATATTTATTTTACTTTTATTCAAAATGAAGATTAAATTTTGATTTAGAAAATTTATGGCAAAATGATTCATATAGATTTATCTTATTTAATGCACAATTATTCCATCATTTTAGCTCCAAAGTCACACTATTAAAAGCTTTGTTTCACAGTGGTTCCCTGGGAGGAAAACATATATTTTTTTTTAATTTTACATTGTCTATTTTAAATATTTATTTATTTATTTATTTATTTTATTTATTTATTGAGAGAGATAGCGTGCAGCAGCAGAGAAGGGGCACAGAGATTGAGAGACAGAGAGACAGAGAGAAAGAGAATCCCAAGCAGACTCCACAATGTCAGTGCAGAGCCCAACATGGGCCTGAAGCTCACAGACCATGAGATGGTGACCTGAGCTAAAATCGAGAGTCGGATGCTTAACCGACTGAGCCACCCAGGTACCCCTATTTGGAATCTTAAAAAAAATGTATGAATACGGGGTGCTTGGGTGGCTCCGTTGGTTGAATGTCTGACCTCAGCTCAGGTCACAATCTCACGGTTCCTGGGTTCGAGCCCCCACATTGGGGTCTGTGCTCACAGCTGAGCCTGGAACCTGCTTCAGATTCTGTCTCCTTCTCTCTCTGCCCCTCCCCCACTCACACTCTTTCTTTGTTTCACAAAAATAAATAAATGTAAAAAAATGTTAATAAAAATGTATGAATAAATATTTTTTTTAAAATAATGAAAATGTATAAAGATATACAAAATTAATAAAAACTATGGCGACAGTAAAAAAGATTGGGGGAGGAAAGGATGAATAGGTGAACACAGGGGATGTTTAGGGCAGTGAAACTACTCTGTATGATACCATTAGTGGTGGATATATATCATGATACATTTGTCCAAGCTCAAAGAATGTACAATACCCTAATGTACACAAAACACTTTAGTTAATAGTAATGTTTTGATATTGACTCAGCAGTTGTAACGAATGTACCACACTAATGTGAGATTGTTGATGGGAGGAGGGCTGGGCGAAGGTATGAGAACTCTGTACTTTCTGTTCATTTTCCTGTGAACCTAAAATGCTCTAAAAAATAGTCTATTTGTTTTAAGTTAATCTTTCAAAATAGTTCTTGTTAAATGTAACAGTAGTACCTACCTTATAGAATCACTAATTACTAAATGAGCCTTGAGTCTGTCATATGATAAACACTCAAATATCATTTCTTATTATTAGTATTTATAAATTTTTTAATGTTTATTTTTGAGAGAGAGAGAGACGAAATGTGAGTGGGGGAGGGTCAGAGAGAGAGGGAGACACAGAATCCGAAGGAAGCTCCAGGCTCTGAGTTGTCAGCACAGAGCATGACGTGGGGCTCAAACTCACAAACTGTGCGATCATGACCTGAGCCAAAGTCGGACACCTAACCTACTGAGCCGCCCAGGCGCCCCTTATTAGTATTTATAACATCATTTTTACAGAAAGTCACCTATACTTGGCAGTATTAAGAAATGGTGATTTCATACTTTAAAAAATCTTCATAATCTTATATATTTAATTAATCCCGTGCCCTGACCTTGACAATGCTTTGAGTTTTACCACAGGTTGTAAAATATATGAATTCCTGAATATTTTGTTTATTTAAACACTTACATAATATCCACCAGCACTGACTGTGACACCTACAACCAGATAATAGATCATATTTGATCCAGATGATCCAGGCAATTTGTTAGACGACATCAAGCGAAGAGATGCTAGGAAAACAAGTTTAAACACAGTTAGCTCCACCAGTTACGCAAAACTATTTAAAATAATTATATCTTAAAAAAAATTTTCCCCTTCAGTGAACTTAGAATCTACTAACATCAAGTGATTTTAGCTTAAGGGAATACAGTATTACAAGGTAGGGTAGTAATTCCATTTGACATTTTCCCAATCTAATTTGATTAAGTACTTATGAAACCTGTCAGCTTTATGCTTAGCATCATGCTTTTCTTGGAAGGAGTGCAGGCGTGGGTAAGGAGAAGTGACAAAGGCACTGAACAATTTTAACAAACAAGATGCAAAAGAAATTCATTTGCTGTATGTACTCCACCACAGGATTCATTGGGAAAGATCATTCTTCCAAAAAAATGAATTAAATATATTTGTACTTAAAATTTACATGCTAAATAAAACATGTTGAAATCCAACACATTTCTATAAATCTGTAATACAAATGTATAGGTAGGAAGAAAATCTTAATTTTTCCAACGTAAAGCCTTTAAAGATGGGCAGATATAAGCTTTTTAAGACAAATGTTGCAAAAAGGTCATGTTTGAAATGAAACTACAATTCTGTACAAACTAATAGAAATAAAGTTCCTGTATTATTATGTTTAAAAATACTTACTCTGTAGTGCTAAAACTTGTATATGCCATATGCTCTGGAATTAAAATGTTTATAATAGACTCAAAGCTAGAAAGAGCTCAAGGTTCATATAGCTCAAATTCCTTAAAGACAAAAAAGTAGAGACATGTATTCATTCAACAAATACAGCTGAGCACCTCCTACGTCTTTGGCATTGTTAGCGTCGTTAAGGATATAACTGTGAACAAGATCTACAAGGTCCCTAGCCTCAAGTAGCTCACAGTGTACAAGGAGGGAACAAATGTACAGACAAATAATTGTGATGCAATATGACAACTGCTAGAACAGATGTAAATAGAAGTTGCAACCACAGCATGAAAACTCAGTGAAAAACCCCAGCTAGGTGGCTCAAGGTAGCTGTCACAGTTGAAAAGAGATGACCTGGACTTTGAAGGAAAGTAGAGGAGATTGTCAGATAAATAAGGGAAGAGAAAACTGCACTGGAGGCAGAAGGCACCGCACAGCGTGCAAAAGCAGGAGAGTTGTATGACTGGGAAAGTGCAAAGTAACTGGAAGTGGCCTGACATAGAGTATGAGGACTAGTAAGAAATTTTGATTTGCAGAGGGCAAGTCTTAAGACATTTGCACTGATTATCAACTTTTGTAGTAGCCGTACTGGAAAGATTTCGTATGTGTATTTTTAGTTTAGATATAAATGACCTTCTCTTGGAAAAAATATTTTTTCCACAAAAATGTACCCAAGGAGGTTATCATAAGAGGTTATGGCTTTGACTTGTAGTGGGGCTTTTGTTGGTTTAAACATACATCTGTTATTAAGCAGGGAATATGTAGCTTCCATAGTTGACAACCAGACAGACGACATATTAAGAAGATTAGGGACGCCTGGTTGTTTCAGTTGGAAGAGCATGCAACTCTTGATCTCCGGGTGGTGAATCTGAGCCCTACGTTGGGTGTAGAGATTACATAAATAAAAATAAGTAATTGGAAAATATATCAAAAAATCATTTTAAATATGAAGCAAAAAGAAAATCAGAGATTTGAGAAAAGACTTAAACACAAATACAATTATGACAGCTCTTTAAAAGAGCAATGGGGCTCCTGGGTGGCTCAGTCTGCTAAGCATCCAACTCTTGATTTCAGTTCAGGTCATGAACTCATGGTTTGTGAGTTCGAGCCCTGCATCAGGCTCCGTGCTGATGGTGTGGAGCCTGCTTGGGATTCTGTCTCTCCTCTTTGCCCCTCACCTGCTTGCTCTCTCTCTCTCTCTCTCTCTCAAAATAAATTTAAAAAATAATAAAAGAGCAATGAAATATGAAATAAATATTTAATAAAGATTAAATTTGAGCATATCCATACAATGTGAAAGATATTAGAAGTTTTGCAGAAGAATACTTACATGAGAAAATATTTACAATATATGAAAAGTTATAACAGAATAATCTATACAGTTCGTATATATCTCAGTTCCTAGAAGCAATGTGGGTAAGAAAAAAAAAAATGTAAGAGGAGAGGAAGAAAAGTCTGGAGCATTATATATACTAAAACTTAAATGGTGGTATTCACTGAGTGGTTGGATTACAGATGACTTCTCTTTTGCCTTTCTGTGTTCCTTCCAATGATCTTTTACAAACCCAAATTATTTATTCATTAAGAGTTACATGTTTTAAAAGCAAAAGCCAGACAACAAAATTTGATGAGGCACGCTAAAATTCGACCCTTCGATAAAACTGAAAGTTTTATTTTTCAACAAAACAGAAAGTACCAATAAAAGGTTAATGTCCGTGACTAAAGCCAAATTTCCAGTCAATAGTATTTCTTAAAATACATAAACAAATCAGTGCTACACAAAAAGGAATGAGATGAAAATGAGAATGAGATCAGTGCTGCTACAACCAGTATTGCTAACTGCCGATTTAGAATTTTTAACCTACTTTTCCTTTATCCCAAGTTGAGGCGGAAATTGTTTGAAACGCGCAGCTAACAAAAGAGATGCGTGTGTTTGTGCCTGATGACGGTGGTGGGTGCGGGAGATAACGCCGAAGAAGGCCAAGGTCAGGGGACTCCTCTCTCTCCCCACCCCACCCCACCCCACCTCCCGGTCACAACGGCCTCCTTATCTTCAGAAGCTTAAAATTAATGGCTTCTATTTCGTCAGTGACAAAAAATTGCTGTATTTTGGTATAAAGATCAAGGAAAACGAAGATGCCTTATTTCTGTGACTTGTGATGCAGCTTCTTCCCACCAGTATTTTAAGAGAAAAATAAAGCTAGCTGGACAGACCTTCCTCCCTTCCCACGACCCTCATCACCACCTCGGGCCTAACCAGGGGAGGGAGGGGAATCGGCCCATGGAATTTTCCGCAGGAGTGTTTCTCTCTTTCTCGGGCACCAATGCGCGCTCTGGGCTAAAACTACCTGACAAGCCTCAGGAAGTGAGGCGAAGTGCAGGGGGAAGTAAGAACTTCCCAAGAGGTCATCTAAAAGCCGCCGGGCTAAGCGGGACGGGAAGGAGACGGGAAACGGAGGAGGTGCGGGAAGGGCCGCGGGCGCTGAGCTGCGCGGGAGCGCAAAGCCGGGCGGGGGGCCGCGGGCTGCAGGAGGGAAAACACGCATGCTCACACTCAGTAAGCACCTACAACGTTCCAGGCACTAGAATAGGCGCTCTCGAGTAAGTCAAGTTTTAGATAAGAAGCTTCCAGCTCACGCCTAAACGTTCCCTTTAGGAAATTTCTGAAGACGCTCCCTTTTCCCCCAGCGTCCCCAGATCTAAAGGTGACGGACACTGCAGCGACAGAGCCGAGCAGCTCGATAGCTCCAGGTGTCCGTGCCGCCCCGAAGGAAAGCGCTTCGAAGGCTCTCGGCGTTCAGGCTGCCGAGCCCCGGACAAGCCTTGAGTTTACTTACTCAGGAGCATTTACCCAACATTTACTGCGCCCGCACTCCCCAACCCCCGCCCCGCCCCGCCCCGCCCTGCGGGGCTCGCAGATGAGCGTCCATCTACCTAACCGTTCCTCCGCTTCCTCACGTAGGTGGAGAGCGCACTGGTCCCTATTCTAACAAAAAGAGCAAGCTATGCGTACGTCAGCCAGGCACTTCTCGAAGCGCTTTTAACCACATACTAACTCATTAAAACTCACAAACATTACTGTCCCCATTTTAGAGATGAGGAAAGTGAGATTAAATCACTTGCCCAAGATCAAGATTTCGAACCCAGGAAGCCTACTCCGCATTCAGAAGCCGCTCTGGGAAGGCCCCCTACTCCCAAAGTCTTCAAGAGCTTCGGGGCGTCTTCCCCGCGCCTTTCCTCAATTCCTCCCCTCTTTCCTCAACCCCTGGCTTCTGCAGCTCGAGCCTCTTTGGGCCCACTGGGTGCCGGCGGGTACGGGGGCGCCTCAAAATCCGCGCGCGAGGCGCCTGTCCTCTACAGGCTTGGACGCCCGGGCCAGCGCGGCACTCACCGTCCTTCCGGAGCGGCGCGGGGCCGGGGGGCGCCCTCAGAGGCAGCGCCAGGGTCTTGGAGACCGCCCTGCGGAGATACATCGCGCCCGCTGCCCGCCGCGCTGCAGACTCTGCACCCTAGGCGCGCGGTGCCAGGCGCGGGAGCCCCGGCGAGCCCCGCCCCGGGGAGGAGCGCAGACCCCCTCCCAGCGCCTCCGCGCGGGCCGGGGGAGCTGGGGAGCGGCTGGTCGGGCGCTTCTTCCTCCCCCAACCCAATCTCCAGACTGTTGCTTTCTCCCGGGTCTCGGAAGCTAGCTGGTCGCGCCTTCTTAGACAAGGGATCGGAAACCGGGAAGTCACCATCACCTGCCTGCCCCGTATTGTTCCAATGAGTGGAACTCCACAGAACAGGCTGGAAGTGTTTAGGGATTCGCGTCGTAAGATGGATCTGGTTTATCATGCGGGGTGATATCTGAGCCCATTTTAAGTCACACAGTCCGTTAGCTTTCCCCAGGAGTGGAAAGGCTAGCGGGAAGTTTCCTGGAGACGGAGCGAGGAGTAGCCTCAGCCTTCCATCGGTGCAGTGGGTGATGTTCAGAATCCCAAGAAAATTCCCAGGCAATAGTTGAATCTCCAGGCAATTCACTGTTACAGAGACCTTAAATACAAAGTCCAAAAATGCTGTATATTCCTCTCTTGGATGTGAAATTGGTATTTCCATATGAACCAAAAACGCTGAACTATTAGTTTCTTGCCCCAGATTTCAATTTCTTGCCTCATTGTGGCTACAAGAATTTGTCATGATTTGAATATGGAAACCAGTAATTTATGCTTATAGAATTTTCTAAATGATTAATTTTGTGAAGACATGTTTCCTACTATAATAATCCCTCATTGGATCACTGGGTGGCTCAGTCCATTAGGCATCCATTCGGCTCTTGATTTCAGCTCAGGTCAGGATCTCAAGGTTTATGAAATCCAGCCCCACAATGGCCTCCTTGCTGACAGCACAGAACCTGTTTGGGATTCTCTCTCTCCCTATCCCTCTGCCCCTCCCTTGCTCTTGCTCGCTCTCACTTAAAAATAAATAAATAAACATTTAAAAAAGATATTTATAATGTTCCCTAATATACGTTTGGCACTTGATAGTGTATAAAGCACTTGCACATATATTATCTCCTTTAATTCTCATTTCAACCCTCTGAGGAAGATGGTAATTATTACCTTTAGCAAATGGCTTGGTGGTAGGGAGGAATGTCCAGGGACTGATGGTCATGAATTAAAAAATAAAGGACATGATCGTAGTTCTTCTAGTTTCAAGTTCTTTTGCATGTTACAGGCACATTTGCTCATTTGCTATTTGAATAAACACTCCTCAGAGATTCTACTTCTGCACCCAACTCTAGTAATATTTAACATACTCTCACTTGAAGAATACAAAGTCAGAACTGGGTTTTTGATACTCAGAGCAGCTAGCTATCCCTAGTGATTAAACACTTAATAAGAGCAATTAGGTAACCTGTAGTTGAGAGATCAAATTTAGATTTCCAAGCAGCACAAGAAGGGGCTAGGACTCCACCAAAAAATTGGTAGTCCTGAAAGCAGCAAAATGCAGGTGAGTGCACTTACTACCTTGACCAGCATCAAGTACACATTCTCTGGCAACTAGGGGTTAGCTATCTAAATGAATTAATGCATGCATTGTACTGTCATTTAATGTGTTGGAGGCTCCCCTGAAAAAGGATTCTTTCATCAACTATAAATGATGGTGGTTCTCAGGACATTGTTCCAGGCTCCTCTTCAGAATCCAGTTGTATACTCAGAGTCTGGGTATAGTCTGAGGTCTTCTGCATCACCCCCAGGTTGCATAGTATCCATCCAATCTCAGTCAAACTGTAAGTGTCTGTCAAAGTGCTTACAAGATGCTAGGGACTATGCTAGATGCTGGAGATTGGTTATAATTTATTTCACAAGGCACTGTTCCAAGGCATTATCCAATGAATAAGATGAAATTTCTGCTGTCACATAGATGTTTTAGTTGCAGATAAATGAGACACAGAACCAGCATCTTTTCTTAGATGTAGCTACCAAGTCCACTATCCATGGGGCCAATGATGGCACAGAAATCTCTGATCAGATATTAATAATAAGTGTAATTAAGGGGTTTGTTAAAACCAAACTAGTTTTAACAATGCAAACCAACTGGTTTAAACAATGCAAGAATAACACACATATATAGGACTTTTGAAGCTTTTCCCAAAGTATTGTCACATCTACTTTTGTAGTTCATCCTAACAGTCCCAAAGCATATTGGGATAATGTTGATTATCCTTTTATCACCTGTGAGAAAAAAACTGAGGTAGTATAATACTGTGGTTAAGAACATGAGTTTGGTGGGAATGCAAGCTGGTGCAGCCACTCTGGAAAACAGTATGGAGGTTCCTCAAAAAACTAAAAATAGAACTACCCTACGACCCAGAAATTGCACTACTAGGCATTTATCCATGGGATACAGGTGTGCTGTTTCGAAGGGACACATGCACCCCCATGTTTACAGCAGGACTATCAACAATAGCCAAAGTATGGAAAGAGCCCAAATGTCCATCAATGGATGAATGGATACAGAAAATGTGGTATATATACATATATACAATGGTGTATTTCTCGGCAATCAAAAAGAATGAAATCTTGCCATTTGCAACTACGTGGATGGAACTGTAGGGTATTATGCTTAGTGAAATTAGAGAAAAGACAAAAATCATATGACTTCACTCATATGAGGACTTTGAGAGACAAAACAGATGAACATAAGGGAAGGGAAACAAAAATAATATAAAAACAGGGAGGGGGACAAAACAGAAGAGATTCATAAATATGGAGAACAAACAGGGTTACTAGAGGGATTGTGGAGGGGGGATGGGCTAAGTGGGTAAGGGGCACTAAGGAATCTACTCCTGAAATCATTGTTGCACTATATGCTAACTAATTTGGATGTAAATTTAAAAAAATAAAAAATTAAATTAAAAAAAAAAAAAGAGCATGAGTTTGGGAGCCGGATACCTGGTGTTTTCCTGATTTGAGTAAAATGTGGACAGTTCCTTTATTCATAGGGTTGATGTGAGCTCTAATGCACATTAGGTACGAAACATACTCAGCTAGTTGGAGGAACAGGGGTAGATTCTGAGTTCTAGCACAAGTTAGAGCTCAAGGCTTCCTTTACCTTTACCATATTCTGCTGTCTTTCAATGCACACATGACAGGATCTATTGTATACCACTCTCTTATTATTTGGCAAGATCTAGTGGGGAGATTATCGTGTTCTTTAGGTTGGATGTGGCCATCCCAGCTGGGAAAGGCAAGGCTGTAGATAAACCATGCCACTCTCCAGATCCTTATCCATCTTAGCTAAAATCTCAGTGCCTCTTGTTTCCTCTTTTTTTTTTTTTTTTTTCAAGTAAGCACTGTGCCCCGAAGTGGGGCTCAAACTCACAACCCCGAGATTAAAAGCAGCATGCTCCACTGCCTAAACCAGCCAGGTGCCCCAAGCTCAATGCCTCTTGGATCGAAGGGAATTTTCTACTCACTCTACTGATCCTGTAGAATACGTGGCTTTCCATTTTGGTGGCAAACTCTTTTCACATCATGATGAAACATTTCCCTAGAGAGGACATGTGCATGGGTTGTCAAATTTATTCTGTGGCAAACTGTTCCTCCCAAATACAAGAGAATTTTAACACAGGTCTTCACTATAGAACACTCTGAAATGCTCAGACAATAATTTCCCAGCTGTTAAGTCACACTGTTTGTAATGCTGCCCTTGAGCACATCCTTGACATTTTTCTTGGTCTGGCTGGGAAAACAAGAATCAAGGGTCAGGGATAATTTGGCTTACCATCTAATCACAATTAGATGGAGTCCAATTGTGAGACTCCATGACTTCCTATAATTAATTGTAATTATATGGACTCCATCTAATTGTGACTGTTGACAAAGAAGATACTAGTCTTGAAAACATTCTGTTAAGGGTCATCTACTGGAATATTAATCATACTTATTCAAGGCCTAAGTGTTATAAATTAAAAAGCAATCTTCAAAGACTGAGTGATTTCCTGGGCTCCACCAAAAGTTAGAAACAGCTGGAGGGGCTCGATCCCACGCCCCTGAGATCATGACCTGAGTGGAAATCAAGTGGACGCATAACTGACTGGGCAACCCAGGCACCCCACACCTTCGCTTTTCTGAACACCAAATTCTTAGGCTATAATCTGTACTTTCAACAGATCAATATAAAGTGAAACAATTTATAAGAATATCTAGGGAGACAAATTGGCAGATAAGCACCCTTTTGATGGCCTAAAATATTTAGATGAAATGAAAGGGAAAGGTAATCAAGGTAGTAAATACTTAAATTATTCTTGGAGGTCACTCAGTACACTCCCCGTCTACTCACTCTCTCATCTGTGGTAAAATAAACATGAGATTCCCTCACACTTCTGTAATTTTCTTTAGGTTACTGAAACAGGTTGCTACAAATTTGGATGGCTTAAATCAACAAAAATAGATTCTTTCACAGTTTGGTGCACTCAAAGTCTGAAATCAAGGTGTCAGTAGGGTCACACACCCTCTGAAACCTGTAGGGGAGAAGACTTCCTTGCCTTTTCTAGCTTCTGAGTTTGCTGATAATCCTTGGCTTATAGATGCAGGATTCTAATCTCTGCCTCCATCATTACATGGCTGTTTTTTCCCTGTGTATCTGTGTCTCTTCTTCCTCTTTTTTTTTTTTTTTTTTAAGATTTTATTTTTAAGTAATCTCTACATCCAATGTGGGGCTTGAACTCACAACCCTGAGATCAAGAGTCATATGCTCTTCCAACTGAGCCGGCCAGGCACCCCTGTGTCTGTGTCTCTTTCCATAGATATACCAGCCATACTGGATTAAGGGTCCACTCCTGTATGAAGATCATAACTAATTACAGCTGCAACCACCTTATTTCCAAATAAGGTCACATTCTGATATACTGAGGGTTAGGACTACAACATATCTTTTAGGGGGACACAATTTAACCTATAATTTCCTATACTTGCAACTAAATTTATATAGCCTGTTCTTTCCATGGCAACTTAAACAATTTAGGTGCACCTCCTGGCTCAGTTAGAAGAGCATGCAACTCTTGATCTTGGGGTTGTGAGTTTGAGCCCCACATTGGGTGTAGAGCTTACTTAAAAATAAATGAATGTGGATCACCTGGGTGGCTCAGTAGGTTGAACGTCCAACTCTTGATTTTGGCTCAGGTCATGATCTCATGGCTTGTGAATTCAAGCCCCACATCAGGCTCTGCACTGACAGCACAGAGTCTACTTGGGATTCTCTCTCTCCCTCTGCCCCTCCTCTGCTCATGCTCTCCCTCTCCTTCTCTCTCTCTCAAAATAAATAAACATTAAAAAAACTAAAAATAATAATAATAAATGAATAAGTGAATACCCCACAGATACTAAATCTGAGAAAAGGTCTACCTGATATTGACCTAATAAAAAACTTGATGGTATTTGACAAGGGATTTTGTCTGGTTTTTTTTTGTTTGTTTGTTTTTTGTTTTGTTTTGTTTTGTTTGAGAGAGAGAGCCAAACAGGGGAGGGGCAGAGAGAGAGGAGAGAGAATCCCAAACAGGTTCCACACTATCACTGCACAGTGCCTGAAGCCTGATGTAGGTTCAATCTCATGAACTGTGAGATCCTTACCTGATCTGAAATCAAGAGTCAAATGCTTAACTGACTGAGCTACCCAGGCACCCCTGCATCTTTTTTTGTTTGTTTGTTTTTTTAATGGATCTCTTACATCATTACTAAAGAAACCATCATTTGACCAAAGATCCTCTTAGGAATTTAGAACCAGAATCATTCTTGTTCAATCCAGCTACACGTTTGAACTAAGATGTAAATCTAGGAACTATTGACTATGGCCCCTTACAATGTGGATTGAGTTAGAAAACAAAAATGTGCAAAGAAAACAGAGACACAGACAGCAGGGCTAAGAACAAGAGTCTTGATAACATTTGAGTTCCAGACCCATTATTCCTGGCCCAGGTGCGTTCCTGTTCTTGGTGTCTGAGTCACTCTGTATCTTCATAACCTTTTTTTAGCTTAACATAGTTTGAGTTAGGTTTCAATATTTAACTTAGAAAGCATTTTCACCAATATCACTATGTGCACAACTCTAGGTTAGCCAAAGAATAATTTACATCTGTGCTATCCAATAAAGCAGCCACCAGCCTCATGTGGCTATTTAAATTAATGAAAATTAAATATTTAAAATTCAGTCACATTAATTGCATTCCAGATGCTCAATAGTCACATGGGACTAGTGGCTACTATATTGGATAGCAGACAGAACATTTCCATCAATACAGAAAAATTCTCTGGGATAGCCCTGGTCTTCAGGAATGGTTCCCCCTGGAGTCATACAGGCATAGTCAAGGTGAAAGTCCACACAAAGTAGCCAGATTTGCAAGGCCTGACATATGGTTGATATTGTTTATTATTTCCAACTAAGGTCATCAGTTTCTGGAATTTCAAGTGTCTTAAAGTCTTCTATTCCCTTTTGGGAGGTGAATTTTTAAGCGTTTCTTTTAGTGGAACATTCCCTGATACCTGACTTCGTGGTTTCTATTACCGTGTGACAATGTTAGTTCCCTACTGCTGCTATAACAAAGTGTTTTAAAACAACACAAATTTATTATCTTATCGTTTTTTCAGGTGAGAAACCCAACACAGCTCTCACTGGGCTAAAAATCATGGTGTCAGCAGGACTGTGTTCCTTTCTGGAGGCTTCAGGGGTGAATTTGTTTGACTTTTCCATTCTTTGGCTCTTAGACCCAAAGTCTTGGACGTTCACCCCCAAAGCTAGGAATGGTCAGCTGAGTCTTTCTCATATCACATCACTGACACACTCCTGTGCCTTCCCCCCCCCCCCCCCCGCCCCGTTTATAAGGAAACTTGTGATTTCATTGGGCCCAACCAACTAATCCAGGATAATTTCCCTCTCTAAGTGTCAGCTGATTAGCAAACTTAATTCCATCTGTAATCTTAATTCCTCTTTGCCATATAACCTTACATTAATACAGATTCCAAAGAGTAGGCAATAGTCATCTTTGGGGATCCATTATTCTATCTGCTACAGTGTCATTGAATATATCTCTCTTCACCTCTGGTGTCTGCATCTGTAAAATTACGAGATTTGTCTATATAACCCCTAAAGGTCCTTTCCAGCTCTATCAGCTAGGACTCCAAACTACCAGGAGTTGATAGTAACTATTGTATCTGGTCTTTTACTGATTGCATCAAGTAACTAATCTGAAATAATGTTAACTCTGAATTTATGTTCAGAAGTGATTTCCAAAGATATTAGGCCATGAATTCCCAAGAATAAATGTTGGCAACAGCCTAAAACATACACAAAAGTAATTATAACACAGTAAGTCTCTCCATTTAATATCAATATAGAGACATGAAAAATGAATTTTTAAATGTATGGCACACTGTTTAAATCACAAGTTAATGAAGTGGCATATATATAAATTTCAACTGATAAATCATTAACTGATACACAAAAAAAGGTGTTTTTTGTTTTTGTTTTTCCCACAAGAAAGGGTTTTGATGAGGGATAAATGAAATGTATCTTATTTTGTGCCTAATAAATCTCTCTCCCCTTCCTCCTTTGCTTAAACAGTCAGGAGTTTGCTAAGTCATATTATAAAAAGGGACAACAAACTGCACTGTCATAACTGGAGAGTACAGAAGTCACCCAAATGACAATCATTCAAATTTAAGGAAATAGAGTCAGAACAAACCCTACCAGAATGGCTCTTCCAGAAAAAAACAGTATTTGGGCTCTTCTGTGTTGAGTAATAAAGTGGTTCTATCACCCTGACGCTCAAGAATTTTTGAAATTAAAAGTTGATACAAGGAAGGGTGCCTGGGTGGCTCAGTTGGTTAAGTGCCAGACTTCAGGTCATGATCTCACGGTTCGGGGATTCAAGCCCCACATTGGGCTCTGTGCTGACAGTTCGGAGCCTGGAGCCTACTTCGGATTCTCTGTCTCTCTCTCCTTCTCAAAAATAAATACACATTATTTTTTTAAAAGTTGATATAAGGAATAAATCCTTCAGCAGTAATTTTTCAATCCATCTCCTTAATAAGTAAGTTTTCTTACCAATGTGTTCTTAATTACCACTGGCCCTGTTATCAGATGGTACTTTCCACATAAAAATATTTCTAATAACATACCCTAGAACTGACATTTTCGACATATTGTCACAACATATATAATCTGAGGAACACAGAAGTTTTTTTATTTTTTCATTTAATGATGCAAACAAATGCTGATTTGACATACATTCACATATAACTTTTTCTCTCACGTTTACAACTCAACAGATTGGTGAATCCAAAGGAACTGGTAAAATCATTATATGAAGCATACCTATAATGAAGAGAAAAAAATGAAAACTATAGCATTAACCAGTAGAAATAATATTAAAATTAGACCATTCTGAATAATTCACCTTAGAGCATCTTGGAAAGTCTAGAAAACAAATCCACAAAGAATATCAACCCTTCATTTTACTTAAGTTTTAGCAAAAAAAAAAAAAAAATCTATATATATTTATTTTTATTTTATTTTTTTTAGCGTTTATTTATTTTTGAGACAGAGAGAGACAGAGCATGAACGGGGGAGGGGCAGAGAGAGAGGGAGACACAGAATCGGAAGCGGGCTCCAGGCTCTGAGCAGTCAGCACAGAGCCCGACGCGGGGCTCGAACTCACAGACCGCGAAATCATGACCTGAGCCGAAGTCAGACGCTTAACCGACTGAGCCACCCAGGCGCCCCTAGCAAAAAATATTTTATGTGACCTATAAGAAAGTAGCAAAAGCATCTTGATTTAAATATCTATTTTATTCTGGGGCGCCTGGGTGGCTCAGTCGGTTGAGCGTTTGACTTCGGCTCCGGTCATGATCTCATGGTCTGTGAGTTTGAGCCCCGCGTCGGGCTCTGTGCTGACCACTCAGAGCCTGGAGCCTGCTTCAGATTCTGTGTCTCCCTCTTTCTCTGACCCTCCCCCGTTCATGCTCTGTCTCTCTCTGTCTCAAAAACTAAATAAGTATTAAAAAAAAAAAAAAAGAAAAAAAATATCTATTTTATTCTTATCTCTTGATTGGCTGACTAAAGTAGTGATAGCAAGGTGATACCAATAGGAAAAAAAGTGAAAAATTTGGATTATCAAACCCTAAAGAGCTGAGTTTGAGAGTTGTTAAATATTTTTAAAAAGTGTATGCTAGTATTTACTATTTTATTATCAAGCGAATATGTTACTTACTTTGATCAACCTAATCCATGAAAGTTGAGATTTGTGAGTTTTCATTTTATAAAAGGATGAATACAGAATTTCTTTAAAAGGATTTTCAGAAATATACTATGTATATACATATATATATATTGACATATAAAATAAACTCACCCCCTTTTTTTTTTTTTAAATCACAGAGCATGCAGAGTATAGTATCTTGTTCATAGACAGATTTTATCAGGAACTGTCCAATTGGGTGTTAGTTGTAAGGACAATCATAATGAAATGGTCATATGGTAAAAGATTCACCAGTCTACTGCCCATATATATTCATCCATTCTACAAATATTAAATTCCCAGTAGGCCCAGGCACTGGGCAATTTGCTGAGTACATCATGATTAATAAAATAGACAAGGTTTCCGTTCTCATGGAATTTACACTCAAGTGTTGTATATGACAAATAGATAAGATGTACACAAGGGGCACCTGGGTGGCTCAGTTAGTTAAGTGTCAGATTCTTGATTAGGGCTCACGTCATGATCTCATGGTTCATGAGATCAAGCCCCGCATCAGGCTCTGCACTGTCAGTGCAGAGCCTCCTTGGGATTCTCTCTCTCCCCCCTCTCTCTGTCCCTCCCCTACTTGCATGCCTGTTCTCTCTCAAAATAGATAAAAATTAAAAAAAAAAAGAAACATATACAAGAATAGTGGTAACTTGTGTCTTCAGGACTATGATGTAATAAAAAATATGATTTTGGTTTCATTCTCCACCACAATGTTCTTTGAACATAGTCAAAGCATAGTGATTAAAAATGATTATGCTGAGAGACACTTGAGGTAAGGTATTAAAATTCAAAAATGTGTCACAGACAGGAATATAGGTGCTAAAAAATGTAAACCCAACAGGGACGCCTGGCTGGCTCAGTTAGAGGAGGATCTGACCCTTGATCTTGGGGTTGTGAGTTCGAGCCTCACCTTGGATGTAGAGATTACTAAAATAAAATAAACAAAAAAGAATAGGGGCACCTGGGTGGCTCAGTTGGTCAAGTACCTGACTCTTGCTTTTGGCTCAGGTCATGATCTCACAGTTTGTGAGACAGCTCTGCATCGGGTTCTGTGTTGACAGCACAGAGCCTACTTGGGATTCTCTCTCTCCCTTGCTCTCTGCCCCTCCCCTGTGTGCTCTCTCGTGCGTGTGCACACTCTCTCTCTCAAAACAAACATTAAAAAAAATCTTAAATACTTAA
Organism: Neofelis nebulosa; assembly: GCF_028018385.1. Taxonomy (NCBI): domain Eukaryota; kingdom Metazoa; phylum Chordata; class Mammalia; order Carnivora; family Felidae; genus Neofelis; species Neofelis nebulosa. Next base: position 88,223,140 of record NC_080784.1, on the reverse strand, counting down.
AAAAAGTATCAACCCAATTAAAAAAAACCCAAAATACACTATTTAAAAAGAGGCCAAATTAACTTGCATAATTTATTAATCCTATAAAATTGCATACTTACTGTGTTAGTATTTCAATAGTTTATTCCAACCCATTTCTTCTTTTATACTCTAAAACATCTTCATTATGTTGTTTGATGAGCTAGAGTAGGTAACAATTAAAATTAGAAATGTAATCTTCCTGGCAACTTAAAAGAAGAGGCTAATTAATGATACTTATATTTGGTATATAAGAGGTATACAAGAGAAATAAGAATAGGTTAAAAGAATTTACAACTATTCTAGGGTTTGGGGAAGGCATGGGGCACTGGGGCCTGGATTTGTTTTTCTACACAGGTTGGAAAAGCAAAAAAGAATTACAACTATTCTAGTTAAAAATGAAAGACTAAGAGATACAAAAGCCCAAAAACTATGAATGGCATATACTTGTGGACTTCAATCTGGCATGCTAAATTTGAAGACAGCAGCCCTTACAAGCTTAAATTCAACTTCTGCCAAATAAGTTATTTCATTCAGAGGTTAATTAATATAATAAATAACTTACCATAGAGGAGCTAAACCAACACAACCAACCAGAACTGAGTTCTTAAATGAGGTCCAGGTTGGTTGGTGGGTGTGTTATACTTCTAACCGTACAAGTTTGATACTTCAGTGAATGATCAACTCCATCCCTCAACTGTATGTGTATTAATTAGATGTCACAGGAGATAGACACTTTCTTAAAACCACTGTCTAACAGAATGCAACATAATATCAAAACAATGGTTGATACAGGGTGACATTTGTTGCAGTCAAAGATCCAATTTCAATCAGAGTTCTCAGCAGCAAAAGAGCTTTTTGGGGAAAACTTTAAAATTTCATTGTAACAAATATTGTAAAAAGGATTAGTTACTGTCGTTGTTAAGTTGTAAATGACTTTCAACATCTCTTACTCCTTCCCATGTCAACAAACCATTATATATATATATATATATTTTTTTTTTAAGTTGGCTCCTATATATATATATATATATATATATATATATATATATATATATTTTTTTTTTTTTTTTTAAGTTGGCTCCAGAGCCCAATGCAGGGCTTGAACGCACGACTCTGAGATCAAGACCTAAGCTGATATCAAGAGTCGGATGCTTAACTGAGTGAGACACCCAGGCGACCCTTAATAAGCCATTTTAATGAGAAAACCCAAATTAAGAGACCTAAGAGTTGGAGGTGGAAAGCAGTGGAAGAAGCCAGAAACTCATTAGCTACAAAATAAAACATTTTAAATACTGATGTAGCACAGATACTTTGAGTCAACTTTAAAAAAATTACAGAGAGGCAGTATCTCACCTTGGTCTATAGTGTGACTCTTAAGTCAGGGAGAACCAGGGTTCAGCAAACTACCTACCACATAGTGTTGCTGTAAAGATTAAATGAGTTTTTACATGTAAAGGCATAGTGTAAAAACAAAAAAGGGGGGGGAGCTGCAACACACTAAATACAATTTCCAACAATGTACTTATGCAAATATCGATTAAAATCTTATGTTTGGGAAGTCTAGTGGGATTTAATTTGTATACCTTATTCATTGATGATTTGTCCCTATGGCATCTGAAAAAAAGTGCCTTCATAAAACCCAACCAGCCTCCATCCTCGTTAGGAAATAAAGCGCAATTAATATTTAGTAAAACTACCATTCATCACAAAATCATGCTACTTAAGGATGAATGACAGAAGTTTCAGCTTCATCATATTTTCTCAATACCGCTGAAAATCTTTAATATTTCTTTTAAGTCTTTGGGACTTCCCTCATGAAGAAATATGTAATTAGCAATTATATAAACATCCTACTGGATGGGAGATTTGCTCGGCAACAATCTCACAGTGACATTTCTCCTCCCCACTGTGTTGGGGTCTCGTGACATTAAGGGAGTAAAAACTCACATAGATCCACAAGAAGACGGAGGTGCCCAAGGTCAGTCCAACTTTCAGCCAGTCAGGTCCGTCATGTGCCGGCTCCCGCACGTAGAATTTTGATCGCGCTGAAGCTGAAAGGGGTCAGAGTCCGTAAATCTATAACGTATTGCCTTGTAGTAAAAACCCTAACATTTACGTTTTATTGCTTTTAATTCTCCCTTCACTACTGCCTTCCCCCGCTTAAACAGCCCAGGAAATAGGTTCAGAGTTGTCGGGTGGCATTAAGAGGAGGGTCGGCGGCGGGTGATGGGGAGCCTCAGTCAGGGCTGAGATCCAGGACGCAGGCCGGCGAAGGTCACTGCGGAACGAGTCCAGACCGCAGCCGCCCCCTGCTCCTGCGGGCTGGGTTCACTCTGGGAGTGGCAGACGCGGGCGGGAGGGGGGGGTCGGGTCGGCCTGAGCGAGGATGGACACTCACAGCCATTTGGGATCCTGGCCGGAGCCAGCAGCTTGGAAAACGGGCGCAACAACGCGGGCGGCGCCATCTTGCCGGGCCGGGCTCCGCCTTCCCCCCCGTCCCGTCTCCCCCGGAGTCGGCGCCTGGCCGAGCGCCCCCTGGCGGAACAAAGTGCGGGACTCGCCGCGCCGCAAGGCTGCGTCGAGGTGTTGACTCTGGAGAACCGCGGTGGTAGCCAAGTACTCTAGCACTCCTGGTCTCAGCCTTCTGTCTGTAAAATGAGGTTAGAGAGGAAATGATTAAAAGGGGGCAAAGGGAAGTTTATCCACTTCTCTGTCCTTTGAGAGTTTATTTCAGGCCCCTGTGCCAGGGATACTCAAGAGATTTACTAAAATCTTGCTACATGAGCCAGAAAACTGAAAATGAAGTGTCTTGTTGAGTAATAATTAGCACTTTGATTGAATTCTGTGTTCCAGACACTGCACTATGCATCATATGGTTTACATGCATTGTCTCGTTTCATCTTCACAATGACCGCTTGATACGCCTTATTATCCTCAGTTTACAGATGAAGCTCGAGGAAGGCAAGCTACTCATCCAAGGTGAAATGTATTTGAAAAGACCTCTCAACAGTTCCTAAAAGTCTGTTCACACACACTGTCGTAGTAAAGCTTCACAACGCTGTGGGGAGAACCTTCCTATTTTGGAAGTCCCCTGATTGGCTCAGGCTCAGGATCCCACTGCCAGAGGAGGTTGGGATTCAGACTAAGGTCTTCAGACCCCAGATCTAGTGAGCCTCCTTAGCCCACCTTAACAGACTTGGATAGTCTCCTGGGGCCATGAGCTGTAGAACAGTGTTCATAGTGTCAAGTTCAAATTGCCATTCCTGTAGACCATATTGTAGCTGTTGATTTTTAGGCAAATTAATATCTGCATGCCTGAGTTTTGTTTTTTTTTTTTTTTTTTTAATTTTTTTTTCAACGTTTTTTATTTATTTTTGGGACAGAGAGAGACAGAGCATGAACGGGGGAGGGGCAGAGAGAGAGGGAGACACAGAATCGGAAACAGGCTCCAGGCTCCGAGCCATCAGCCCAGAGCCTGACGCGGGGCTCGAACTCACAGACCGCGAGATCGTGACCTGGCTGAAGTCGGACGCTTAACCGACTGCGCCACCCAGGTGCCCCTGCATGCCTGAGTTTTACAGCTATAACATAAAACCTATAGGGTCCTTGAGAAGCTTAGAAAGTGTTTGGTAGTTGTAAACAACTTGTTTTTGGCTACCAAAGACATTGTATTGACAACAAATATCTTTCACGATTGAGCCAGATTTTGTGCATTCAATTGTCAATTCAATCTGATGTCTAAAAGACTGTGAAAAATATGTATGTAGGTAAAAGAAATAAGAAATTTTAACACTTTAATCCTTTAAACTTAAGGCCATCTAAATGTCAGCAAATCTCTTTTTCTTTCTTTCCTCCCTTTTTTTAAAGTAAGCTCTATGCCTGACATGGGGCTTGAAATCACCACCCTGAGATCAAGAGCCACATGCTCTTATTTACTAACTACATGCTGGTTATTGACTGACCCAGCCAGGTGCCCCACCTCTGTATATTTTCTTTAGGAATGTTATTGGGGGGAAAATTTAACCAAAAATTATTGACCAAAGAGTAAAATAATTGTACTATGCTTTTAGGTTCTTTTTTACATGTAACTGATGGCTAACTAGATTGCTAATCTGTGAGTCACATTATAGTTTGTAACCTAGTTTGAGCCTCCTGGACTCATGCTCAAGTAAGCAAACCACCCAACTAATATGCTGAGTCAGTTGTTGGTTCTCAACTTCTTGTCCACTCAGCAACCTGACAGTGGTATTCTTTCTACATCATCCCTTGGAAGCTTGTCCTGACACAGGTTTTGCTAGTATCCAACAAGTTGAAACAGAAGTTATGTTTAGTCAGAGCATACAGAACCCAGTAAGCAAATTACTAATTTCAGTACTGCTGTTGGAAAAAGGCCGTTTTGTTCTTTTAGTCCCTGTATCCTTTTACTAGTGTATATTTTGGGAAAGTGATGAAGTATAAGCACATTCCTCTCAGCATGTTAGAGCTGATGGAACCCTACACTTGGAGTAGGCAGCAGTAGGTGAAACTCCATCTTGAGAAAAATCCTGATGAAGCAATTCCAGCCAGGAGCTAGTAGCTATGGTATTTTGGTAGAAATATGCTACCAATAGCATGTAGCAATATTTCATTTGCTACATGAAATCCATGTAAGAATTTCCCGAACTTGAATGCTAAAACCTTATTTATGACCCAGGAAAAAGGTGACAGGATTTGAGTTAGCAGCTAGAAAAACAATGCTCTAGTCCCAGATTTTTCCTCTGGACAACATCTTACTCGACTCACACTTCTTATTCCCAAGGAGGGTTAAAGAAGAGCAAGAGTTGAAAACAATATAAAATAGAAGATCACTACATATATGTTTATTGATTTATGATGCATGAAAATATTTTTTTGTTTACTTTTGGCGGGGGAGGAGCAGAGAGAATCCCAAGCAGGCTCTGCACTGTCAGCACAGAGCCTGATTGGGGCTCCAACTCAGGAACTGTGAGATCATGACCTGAACCAAAACCAAGAGTTGGATGCTTAACCAACTGAGCCACCTAGGCGCCCCCATGCGTGAGGATATTATACAACAAATTTAGGATCTGGAGAGGGATGTGGTTCCTGATGTACCTGTGAATTTTTATTTAAAAAACAATCAGAAGCAATGACAAAATGTTAACATTTGTTAAATCTGAGTGACAAATATATAGACTTTTTAAATGTTGTATTTCTATAAATTTCAAACACTTAATGATTAAGACATACAAGTGTCAATAGAGAACATCTTAAGTATATGAAGTGGGAGAATTTTCACTCTACATATCCCTTTCGTAGTATTAAAACCGGGAGGCTATTTATTTATTTATTTACTTATGGCAAATTTTTTGGGAAGAGGCACTTTGGCAATAGCGATATGCAAATACTGGAGGTAAGATGAACGAACTAACCATCCTCCTCCTCCTCCTCACTTATATACACTTAAGCGGAACAGGCCACGTTCGGTATCTAGTCCGATCTTGCTTACTGCAGCAGTTCTCTAGTATCCTTGCCTGATATTCCGGTTTTCAAGATTTGTAGATTTCTTTTTTTTTTTTTTGAGGTTTAGCATCGGTCTTTAGGACAGAGAGAGACAGAGCATGAACGGGGGAGGGGCAGAGAGAGAGGGAGACACAGAATCGGAAACAGGCTCCAGGCTCCGAGCCATCAGCCCAGAGCCTGACGCGGGGCTCGAACTCACGGACCGCGAGATCGTGACCTGGCTGAAGTCGGACGCTTAACCGACTGCGCCACCCAGGCGCCCCAAGATTTGAAGATTTCTGGTGATGGGGAATTGAACACAGTATTAAGCACTAGCTTTAAGCCAGCTCCAGTGGAGTCAATGTCCCTGAACTCTCCCTACCCCAAGGAGACCCAGTCATTAACTCTTTACTGTATGGAATCACCAACTAAATAAAACACTTTAACTTTCAGATGCTTCTTTGGCAGTACAAATATGGCGCTTCGGATATAGCTATCTTTCCAGGCTCACCTTAAGTAATAAACTAAATCACCGATACTCCAGCCATGCCCATTTAATTGGTAAAGCTCTCTCACGGTTTTTACACACCATTAAGCCTCTCCTTTCCATATCTGTTTCTAAGTCCCCCTGGGGTGAAGCCTTCTTTCCTTTCCGCCTCGGCTTCTTAATTAGGCACTTCACGATCAAACGCAGAACTTCTTGAACGCCTGCGTTTTAGCACTTCATGATGTGATCATTCAGGCTGGGAAAATCTACCCAGTGAATGAAAGACTACTCTAGCAAGAAAGAACAGAAAGGCTATTTTCTGAGTTGGAGGCGGCCGTAAAACGTAGCCAACCAGCCCTCTGCGCCTCCAGACATTCTGAGGGAAGGGATGGGCGGGACCTGCCGCGACCCTCGCGGCCTCCGCCCACCGACCGGCCTCCAGGTTTCCCAGCAATCTCTAGGACAGAGGAGGTGGGGAAAGGAGGTCATCGCGCCTGCGTGGTAGGAGATGTGACCCGGGTGGGAAAGCCCTCCGCGTCCGCCATTTTGGCTACCTCTGTCGGTCTGTTCAGTTACCACGTGAACCGCCGACGGAGACCCGTGGGGGGGGGGGGAGGCGGCGGTAGCATTAAGTGAGAAAGGAAAAAAAGACAACGAGGGGAAGGGGGTGTCGGGTTGGGCGACGCGGTGACATTCGAGGCCTGGTGGCGGCGGTGGATCAGGGCAGTTAAGGCTGAAGCAGCCAAGGGACGGCGGCGGCGGTCGGACAAACAGACTGACCGAGCCGGGCGGTGGCGGGAGCAGCGGGAGGAGCCGGAACGATGCCGGCCGTGAGCCTCCCGCCCAAGGAGAACGCGCTCTTCAAGCGGATTTTGGTAAGTGTGGGACTCCGGGCAAGCAGTGGGGAGGATTTAGCCGGTACACGGGCCTGTCACCCCTAACCTCGGCCCGGCGGGCACCGAGCCACCTCCGCCAGGAACCCCGCCTTCGTACTCGTAGTCAAGCCGAATGCACCCCCTCGTCCCTTCCCTGTGGTTCCCACTTCACCCCGCGCGTCCCCGGCCACGGGCTTCCTCCTCCTGTTTCCACGCTTCGGAGGCTGTGGTTCCGGACTAGGCCCTGTTCTCCTAGCTTCTAGACTGCAGGTTTTCACCCGCCCCAAGTGAAGGGAGGACAGGCCCGGTCTTTAGCAGGGAAGCGGGCAACACAGGCAGGAGTCGCGGCCGGGGCGGGGGGGGGGGGGGGTGGTGGTGGTGCGGGAACGCTGCCGGCAGATCAGGGTGGCTCCCTTGGAAGGAACAGGTGGTGCGGATGCGGCACAGCTCATTCATTGCCCAAGCGCGGCTCTCTCTCCATCGTCCGTCCCTCCCTCTTCCTCTCTTGATATTCACCTGTCCCCGCCCGGCCCGGGGTCACTGAATGACCTGGAAGGTGGGAAGGAAGGGGTTCAGCAAAGGAAAGGAAGCTTTCTAAACAACTCCCTTCTTGTAGTCAGTTTCATACTTGAGTTTGCAGATTCTCGGCCTCCCTTTTTCCCTCCTTTCTGGATGAGCTGGGAAGGGGCATTTATTTCTTAGTTTCCGAGCGGGAAACAGCCCCACCCCGTACCCTACTCGGGAGGTGGGGCCCATTGCGAGGGGGCGGTCTAGCTGGAAGTGAAAAGTTTATGCACTTTTTAGTTCAGATGTTCTAGATGCGGCTTTTTTAAGGGACTGAAGTGTATTAACACTGATGCAAAATTTTAGCAAAGACAACATAAGAGCTTTTGAGATGGATCTTTTTGACGGTAGTTCGAATTCACTTATTCCCTATATTTCAAATGTGTGCAGTTTCTTTTTTTGATACCTTTAAAATGCAGTTATGTTTGGAAGGACTGTTTACATTGTAAAATATATCTTGTAGCCTTGGCACTATAATTAATACATTGTGGCACATTTTTTGTTTGGCATGTAGTGTGTGGGTTGCCCCTTCATGCAGACTTTTGTTTGTGAAAGGATTAACTGTTTGCAAAATTTAAAACTGTGCATGAAAGTGTTAGCTTTTTTTTCTTGCAATTTCAGTTTACATCACTTGTTTGAAAAATAAAACTCTGGGGATCTAGTTTTCTAGAAATAGGAGTAATCCATGTTGAATTAACTTTGATTTTTTATTTTATTTTTTTTAATGATTTTCTTTTGACACACACACACACACACACACACACACACACACACAGCGTGAGCGGGGGAGGGGCAGGGCAGAGAGACAGGGAGACATAGAATCCAAAGCAGGCTCCAGGATCTGAGCTGTCACCACAGAGCCCGATATGGGGCTTGAAGTCACAAACTGAGATCATGACCTGAGCTGAAGTTGGATGTTTAACTGACTGAGCCACCCAGGCGCCCCGAACTAACTTTGATTTTACAAAAATATGCGTATACCTTATGGAGTTAGTCAATTTTTGTTGAAACATTTATCAGAAAGTCATATCCAATACCACATAACTTTTACCTCGAAATCCTTATTGCCATTTTTTTTTGTTTTGTTTTACGAATAATGAGTGTAGATGGGACTATAACATAGTTTTAACAAAACAATTTATTTACTTTTACATTTTTTAAAAGACTAACTGGTGTGTAGGTTCAACTGTAACAGTTTTAGGATAAAAATTTGTCTCAAATCTTTCTCCTCAAACCTGTTTTGGGAAAAAAAAAAAACTCAAGAAAAGTTTAGAGAATACAAGGAACAGTCATAAACTCTTTACTTAAACTTAATGTGTAATATTTTGCCAGATGTGCTTTTTCTCTCTTCCCAAAGTAAGTTGCAGACATATTTCATCCCTAAATGCTCCAGCAAGACTTTTTTGAGAATAAGGACATTGCCCTGAATAACCATAATACTGTTAACAACCATTACCTAATACTGTGGAATATACAGTTCATATTCAAATTATCCTAGCTGTTAGGGTAGCAGTTTTTAAAAAAGCAAACTTTTAATTTTGATATAACTAGATTCACATGTAGTCGAAGGAATAACACAAAGATCCCTTGTACCCTTTCCCTAGTTTCCCCAGTGCTAATGTCTTACAAAATTGTAGTTCAATATGGTAACATTGATGCACTCTACCAGTCTTATTCAGATTTCTCCAGTTTACTAGTACTAATTTGTGTGTTGTATTTAGTTATGTGCGGTGTTATCACAGTGTAATTACATAACCACCACTACAGTCAATATGCAGAACAACAGTTCATCTGCACAAGGATCCTTGTTGCCCTTTTAGAACCACCATCCTCCACCTCCTTCCCATCCCCTCTACCCCCAGACTCTGGCAACCACTACTATTCTATTCTCTGTTTCTATAGTCTAGTCATTTGAAGAACACTACTGAAAAGAATCATACAATATATAACTTTTTAGGATTAGCCTTTTTTCTAATGCAACATAATTCCCTTGAGGTTCATCCAAGTTGTTGGATGTATCCATACTAGTCTGTTCCTTTTTGTTGAGTAGAATTCTGTGATATAGATGTACCACAGTTTAACCATTCATAGAATAGCAATTTTTGAATAAGCATTTTACAGTTTTTTTTCTGGTTGGGATAGTTGGGCAAAACCTTTAAGTTCATTGCTAAAATCAAAGTGCTAAAGGATTTATTGTGATAAGGTATATGCAGAAGAAATGTGAAAATTACTAAAGAAAAGGGCATATAATGTCCTTATTCTATTACTTTAGGAAAGAAGAAAACATTACTAAACAAAAGTATAGTTAGTATTCGCTCTTTCAAAACTGCTTTTGCTTCCTCGGTTTTTATGGTGTATTAGCTCTTTTGATTTTAAGCTCCCCTCTCCCCCCCCCCCACCCCCATCTGAAAAGTTGGGCATACTCTAATGAGTGCAATAAGTGTTGCTAGGTTGGTAATTGTTAAATCATTCCAACAGTATTCAGTTTTTGAGCTGCTACTTTGTTAGTTGTACCATACTTGCTTATAGTAAATTTGTGTAGAAAATGAAGTTAGTTTTTAAATATTTGAAACCTCAATTTCAAAATAATGAAGTATGTTTTTGCCTCAGTTTTTCAAAGGAAACTTCTTATACACATCAGTTTGCAAAAAGTTTCTGTAATAGATTTGCCTGGCTTGTTCTAGTTTAGTTGATCTCTAAAATTCAGTTTTGTTGCATATTTGGCCCCTTTTTTTCATATATTACTTAACTGTTTTCTGCTAAAGAATTGTCATAAGTTGGTCAATGTCTGCAAATGTGTCTTGTCTATAATTTGGAGAAAGGTCAGGGAGTGAATTTAATGGGATCTATATTATGTTGGAGTTTAGTTTATTTTTTTGAAATTTATTTATTTATTTAGAGAGTACACACAGGAAGGGGGGGTGGGTGGGTGGGGGGGAAGAGTAAGCAAGAAAGAGAATCCCAAGCAGGCTTGGTGCTCACCGTGGAGCCTGACTCAGACTCAAGAGCTTGATCTCATGAACCCTGAGATCATGACCTGAGCTGAAACCAAGAGTCAGATGCTCAGCCGACTGAGCCACCCTGGTGCCCCTGTAAGAGGTTAGTTTAAAGAAGAGTTTTTTGTGTTTACCAGAAAAAACTGGTGTTTTTGTGTTTGTATTTTTGTGTGTGAATTTTTTGTTGTTGTAATTATACACTGTATTAACAATCTGGAAAACTTGAAAGTCTTTAGAAAATTGTGACTTTGCCCCCTCTTGATGCTGTATATCTAAATAGCTTGGGGGTGTTACCAGATCTTTACACCACTCTTGTAGGATCTAGGTTAAGGGTAGGAAAAATGAGGTTGCCAGGGTGGGATGAAATTCACACATTTTTATTTTTATTTTATTATTTTAAATATTTATTTTTAGGTTAGTGCAAGTGGGGGAGGGGCAGAGAGAGGGAGCAGGATCTGAAGTGGGCTCTGTGCTGACAGCCTGACAGGAGTGAGCCTGATGTAGGGCTCCAACTCACAAACCATGAGATCACCATCTGAGCTGAAGTCCGAGGCTCAACTGACTGAGCCATCTGGGTGCCCCTACACCTTTTTGGATTTTAGCCTGTTTGGACAAATTGAATATACCCTAATACCTTGCAGTCAAGTGTTGGCCAGGTTGGTGACTGTTGCTGCTGCTTTCCTCTCTTCACATGCTAATGTGAGCTGTAAGGGCAAAAAACAAGTTTGGAGTACTTAAAATATTGTACATCCTTAATCTATTTTTGGATTTTGCCTGAATGATTTATGTTGTTAGGTAAAAGTCTAGAGAAAGAATTTTTCTTCCCTAGAAAAGTGGTAAGAGAAGTCAGTATAGCATGGTGATATTATTTGTGATTTACTGAAAACTTACCATTTGTACTGCACAATAGAACTTTCTGTGATGATGGAAATGTTCTGTATCTGCTGTGTCCAATATGATAGCCATTAGCCACATGTGGCTATTGCACGCTTGAAATATGGCTAGTGCGATTGAGGAACTGAAATTTTAAATGTAATTAACTTAAGTTTAAGTTCAAATAGCCATATGTGGTGGTATATGGTTACCATTTTGGATAGTGCACTCTGGGTCCTTCTTTATTCTCAAAACTTCTCAAGGTGGGTCAGTTTTTATTAAGGAAGGGGGCTGAGATTAAGATTAACAGTTTAGTGTTAGATTCAAGAATCTGTTTGTTATTTTAGGGCTTTTATACCCATACCTACCTGCCTATTGTTTATCCATTTGTTGGGGGGTGGGGTTGTGTAGGGAAAGAGAGTTTAATAAAGGTTTTGTAATAATTGTCGTAAGTCGCTAGATATATTGTAGATACCCACACATCGTAGGTAAATTATTTCATATGATTTATTGCCTTTAAAAAAGTGCTCTTTTTACATAACTTAATGACACTTAGGTTGGATTTAGTTGCAGATGAAATTAAGATTAGGAGTTGTTAAGTAAATTTCCATATGTACATGGAAGGTCAGTTGACTTAAATTTCTACGTGACAGTTCTAGTTTTGCAACCGAATGTGGACAGTCACCTTGAAATTGGTTTTAATATGCTTTTGCCTGTGCTGCATGTGTTCAGAATGTAACAAACAAAAAACAAAGAAATGGAAATAAAGTTTTACCTGCTAAGAAGTCCTTTTTCTTTTGTACACAGTAGGTAATCAGATGTTTAAGCTGGAATAAATTTCCCCTTGAAAGTGTACTAGAAAAGGAAATGCAATTTTGCTATAATGTAAATATACTATGCTCTTATAAAATACACAAAATACTTTTTAAAAAGTCTAAAAATCTTAGGAAAAAACCTTTGATAATGTAGCAAACTCAGTGCTTTGTTTTCCTTTATATTTCTGCCCTAAATCCTTTCTGGAATAGAATGTGGTATGAATAAACAGATAAAGGTATGTTTTTATTTAAGTTGACAAAGCATATATTTTTTTAAATGGTTTATTGCGTGAGAAACCTGAAATGTCTCAAAGCGATTTTTTTGGGGGGGGTTAAGAGAGTGGGTTAAAGTACTTGTAGTACTTGGAGAATAGAGTACTCTGGTTTGAAACAAAAAAAGATTGTGGCACCTCTGGTGGCTCAGGTTCCTGAAGTCGAGCCCTGAGTTGGGCTCTTCTTTGCTGACAGTGTGGAGCCTGCTTGGATTCTCTCCCCCTCTCTCTGCCCCTCCCCTGCACATGCCCCCTCCCCCTTCAAAATAAAGAAATAAACGTAAAGAAAAAAAAAAAGCATTGACCCCAGTTTAGTTTTTTTTTTTTTTTTTTTTTTTTTTTTTTTTTTTTGGGACAGAGAGAGACAGAGCATGAACGGGGGAGGGGCAGAGAGAGAGGGAGACACAGAATCGGAAACAGGCTCCAGGCTCCGAGCCATCAGCCCAGAGCCTGACGCGGGGCTCGAACTCACGGACCGCGAGATCGTGACCTGGCTGAAGTCGGACGCTTAACCGACTGCGCCACCCAGGCGCCCCTGACCCCAGTTTAGTTTTTAATGCTAGTAGACAACTCTACATGTTCAGAAAAACATACAAAAGCTTAATAGGGAACTGAATTGAATGTTCGATTCTGTAGGTATTTTGAAGCCTTGCCGACCTGGGTCATTACTGGGGATTACAATAACTGAGTTATTTGATGATACTAGAATTGCTATGCCAACTATTACTTTGAAGTACTGGTTAAAAGACAGTTTCCACAGAGGTAGACATGGTGCCCTGTGTGGTTGGAGGACTGGAGAACTACTGGCCAACCTGTTTTAGCTGTAGGGATCTCTTTGTTTAGTGTGCATTATTTCCTTTAATACTTGTGCTTCTGACAATGTAGTTCTCACAGAGCATTGATTCAAATATATCTTCTTTGTTCATAAAAGTGTTTTTGGACATAAAAAGCTAGGTTATATAAGGGATCATATGCAAAGGACTGTTTGTTCAGAATTTTCTTTCCTATATACCTGCATGGCACAATTCTTCTCTTAGAATTCTGTTCAGATGTTCTCTAAATGTTGTATAGAGGCCTTCCTTACCCAGAAGTCCTTCTCAACTCAATCTTATTTTCTTCCTTACTTCTGTCTATATCACTTTCTCACCTATGGCATATGTGCAAGTAATTTGTTTTATCATGTCTTCTTTTTTTTTTTTTATGTTTATTTATGTATTTTGAGAGAGTGGGGAGGGGTAGAGAGAGATAACCCCAAGCAGGCTTCACCCTGTCAGTGCAGAGCCCGACGCAGGGCTTGAACTCACAAACTGAGATCATGATCTGAGCCGAAATCAAGAGTTAGACACTTAACCTAAGCTGAGCCACCCAGGTACCCCTGTCATATGTCTTCTATAATTAAAATGTAGGTTCTATGTTGATAGGGACTTTTTTCTGTTAATTACCATACCCCCATTTGTTTGAGTAATGTATCAAAGTAGATATTGAATTAGTATTTGTTGCACAAAATGAATGTTAAAACAGTGACGAGAGAAACCTCTTTGGATTGTGTTCTTACATAAAGATTTTTGAGAAAGGGAGTTACTGGGCCTTGGCATTGTAGAATACATTGTTACATGAGGTAATGGTAGGATATCAGGCAGAACCTGTATTACCCGGTAAGACCTTAGAAGTTTCATTTACGAATGAATCATACTATTAGTTTGTTTACATGCCCTTTCTCCAGTCACAGAAACATAATAAGAGGAAATTTTATTGTTTTTCTTTTGGTTGTTTTAGCATTGGAGGAAAAATGGCATCTGGATTAAATGAGGATGTTTGTCGTGAGGAGCCTGCTGAATCAGATAGTAAGGCTCAGTCTTCTGTAGTTTCATAAAACTCTACAACTGATTCCAACACAGATTTGGGGGTGAGGACCAGTGCATATGATATTATAAAACAGGGATATAAAATGTTAGAAGGAAAAATTTTGTAGTTTAGAGTTTTAGAGTTGCTTTGTGTTTTTCAGAAAATGTAAAAGATCAGGTTGAATTTTTGGAATTGGAAAGGTATGCTGGGAAGCTGGTATGGCAGAGCAAGCCACATAAGTAATCATTGAGCCTCGGCAACCATCAGTATTCACATGTAAATACAACTTTGTTGTCTATTTATAGAGAGAAAAATTTAAGATTCTTAGTGAAAAATAGTTCTGAAAAAAATGTCAGTTGCCAGCACTGATGGTAAGAAAAGCAACTGAAGAGGTTTAAAAGAGTGATGTTTTGAATATAAATACTAGGGTTTGGAGAGGAGGGAATTTTATGTTGTGATTGAAGTCTTTTGAGAATTTCCCTGGAATGTCAGCTTTACACCTAACTCCTAAGCTGTTTTACAATGCATACTGTACAAACTTTTATTGAAGTTGTAACTTTCAAAAAACTGGTTTCAAAAAACTAGTTTAACTTGTTGCATATGTTTTTCCCCCCTTAGGTAAGATAGGAATTACACTGTTTACTACTTAATTTGGAATTAAAATAATTCCTCAAGATTTTAATTTAATAAAAGCAATCTTTTTGGGCTATTTAAAGTAAAATAAAAATTGTAGTGTAGAAATAAGTGATGGAGAGGTTAATGTTTTTGTTACCTGTTATGCTGTATTCCACTGAAAATTTCCTTGCTTTATATAATAGGAACACATTTTCATTTGAGATAATTTGAAATTTCTACCAAAGCCCACTGGGGAAATTGTAACATCATAATTTTATTTCAAGCCAGTGATTTTTTATTTTTTTAAAGTAAGCTCTAGGTCCAACTTGGAGCTTGAACTCAATGACCCTGAGATCAAGAGTCACATGCTCTACCCACTGAGCCAGCCAGGGGCCCCTAGCCAGTGATATTTATAATCTTAAAGATTCCATTTGAGGGGCGCCTGGGTGGCTTGGTAGGTAGAGCATCCAACTCTTTGGCTCCAGTCATAATCTCACGGTTCGGTTTGTGGGGCCCTGCAGGACTCCCTGCAGGACTGCAGGCTGTTGGTGGAAGCCTGCTTGGGATTCTCTCTCTCCCCCTCTCTCTGTCCCTCCCTGCTCTCTCAAAATAAACTTAAAAAAAAAAAAAGAAGAAGAAGAAGAAGATTCCATTTGATTTCATCATGTAGGAGATTATTTAGACATTCTTGTGTGTCATCTGTAAGAGTTGTTTTATCTAGATCTTGTATATAGAAGGAGAAATGAAAGTTTGCTTTGAAAGTATAGACCTAGGAAAAAGCTTTTAAGGTTGGTTGTTCCAGTTTAAAAAAAATTTTTTTCCTTATTATAATGGCTTCCACTTATATGGTACTCTATTTTTCAGAGAGATCTCATTGGAGATTACAAGATTGTCTTTGATTATCAGTGCTTTGGAACAGAGTCAGAATCTTCAAGAGGGGAAATGAAGTAAACTAGCATTATTGAATTTTTTTTAATTTGAGAGAGAGAGCAAGCCTGCAAGAGCAACCGCAGGCATAAGCAGCGGGGAGAGGGGCAGAGGGAGGGAGAGAATCCCAAGCAGGCCCTATGCTCTGCACGGACTGCAGCGGACTTGATCCCACGACCCTGGGACCATGACCTGAGCTGAAATCAAGAGTTGGACACTCAACCAACTGAGCGACCCAGGGGCCCCTATTGAATATCTATTTTGAGCCACATTTTATGCTAGGCTTTTCTTTTTTTTACATTTTTTTTTTAACGTTTATTTATTTTTGAGACAGAGAGAGAGACAGAGCATGAACGGGGGAGGGTCAGAGAGAGGGAGACACAGAATCTGAAACAGGCTCCAGGCTCTGAGCTGTCAGCACAGAGCCCGACGCGGGGCTCGAACTCATGGACCGCAAGATCATGACCTGAGCCGAAGTCGGCCACTTAACCCAGGCGCCCCTATGCTAGGCTTTTCTTACACATTAGTTGATACAAATGTTGCATCTCTCCTTTGAGGAAATTGTAGTTAAGTATAGACAATACTTATAATTACATTGTTAAAAGTAGATTTCAATTGCTTTATATACAGTTATTTGTGCTGTATCAGGACAAATGGGTTCCTAAAAGTCACTGCACTATGCAAAATCATGCAATAAAAACCACAGGGCTTATGGAAAAAATGAGGTTAACACAACAGTCGAAAATTTCATTAGTGAAGGAGTGTCTGGGGGCTCAGTTGGTTGGGCGTCCAACTCTTGGTTTCAGCTCAGGTCTTGATCTCACGGTTTGTGAGATCTGTGAGATTGAGCTCCGTGTTGGGCTCTGCCACTCTCTCTCTGCCCCTCCTTCTCTCTCTCTCAAAAATGAATAATAAACTTAAAAAGTTTTTTTCATTAGTGAAAAAAACAAATAGAACTGAATTTAAATGATAGCAGAATTTTTGTATGTTAAATAGTTAACAAATACATAAATAATATAGAGTAATTGCTGCCCTTGTGTCTTGGAAAAGACCAGAAGTTTGTTTTTTGGGAAGTGTCAGGATTGCAGAGGTGCCTGGGTGGCTCAGTCAGTTAAGCTTCCTTTTGGGTTTTGGCTCAGGTCATGATGTCGAGGTTCGTGAGTTCAAGCCAGCACTGTGAGTGTGTAGCCTGCTTGGGATTCTCTCTCTCTCTCTCTCTCTCTCTCTCTCTCTCTCTCTCTCTCTCTCCCTGCCCCCCCCCCCCCACTCACTCACTCTCAAATCAGTAAACTTAAAAAAATGTTAAAAAGAAGGATTGCAGCTTATGAATTATTTTGAAGTAATGGAAGGAAAGTTGTCTGCAGTCTGAGGGAAAGTTGTAATACCAGATACGGATGTGTGTGCATAACAGCCAGAACTGTTGTAGCTGGTAGATGTTTGAGGTGTATGTCTGCCCTGTACATGCCTGTGTGGCTTATTTCAGCTGGGTGCAGTTTTCTTTGTTCACCTAGTACTCCTGGTAGACAAAATCCCACCGAAAAACAGTCATGAAATTTGAAATGTAGTATGTTCAAAATATTCCTTAATATGTTAATCATGTTGTAACAAACATGTATTTTCATAGCAAGCATTATAGCAGAACTGACTATATGCATTGTCTAACCTAGTGCTACAGTGATTACACAGCCTAAGTTTGGGTAACTTCTTTCCCTCTGGCATGTGACTGTTTACTAATAAGCAAGAACTTCTTGCACTTAGTGTCTGAGCTAGTGTCACATTCTTTGCCATCTTAGTTGCCACTAAGAAGACAAACTTACTTCAGTATTTTCTTTGTTAAGGAGAAGCTTTGTTCCAGATTATCAAAAGTTTCAGGCTAATTCATTTTATTTTTAAAAAGTGTTTACAGTAAAACCTTGGTTTGCAAGCATAAATTATTCCGGAAGCATACTTGTAATCCAAAGCACTTACATATCAAAGTGCATTTGCCCATAAGAAATAATGGAAACTTAGATGATTTGTTCCACAACCCCAAAATATTCCTATAAAAATTATTACAATACTGTAATATAATACAAAATAATAAAATGCAAAATACAAAGAAAAATAAATTAACCTGTACTTAACCTTTGAAAACCTATGTAACTAGTGTGAGGGAGACAAGAAACAAGAGGGCTGTTGTGTAGGACAACTTTCACTGCCATCACTAATGGAATCACTGCTATCTCTTGGCTCAATGGAATCTTTTTCTGCATGGGGGCCATTGTGTATGCTTGCACACATGTTGACTACGGTAGTTTTAATAAACTCTCGTCATATACTGTTATACTGTGTTTAATGTAACTGGCAATAAGGCAGCAGAGGAAAGGGTCTATATCTGCCGACAGCCTGACCTAGAATGAAGCAAAGCACTCCCAAGCTTATTCTTCTATGGGAAAGCAAAGGACTGTCCGTAGGTGCTTTGAAGTGACAAAAACTACACTAGTGCCTGTTGTGGGCACCTTCCGACATTCTGAAAAATCATTGATTTCTGCTGAACATCATGGCCTGAGACCAAGTATCCAAGCATGGGAGACGATCACCCACAATCCTGCAATGAAAGGGAGAGGGAGGGAGGGGACCATTGGTTCAGTTGTGATCATGTGACATTTGGCATTGCGTACTCGTATTGCAAGACATCGCTCATTTATCAAGTTAAAATTTATTAGAAATGTTTGCTCGTCTTGCAGAACACTCACAGAACAGGTTACTCTTAATCCAAGGTTTTACTGTATTTATTTAATTGGAGAGAGTGAGCTTGCAAGCATGAGTGGGGGAGGGGCAGAGAGAGAGAGAGGGAGAATCCCAAGCAGGTTCTGCTGTCAGCGCCCAGCTGGACAAGGGGTTCCGTCTCACTAACCGTGAGATCATGACCTGAGTTGAAATCAAGATTCGTATGTTTAACTGACTGAACCAACCAGGCACCCCAGGCTAATTTATTTTCAAGATTTTTTGGGGGGAGATGATATTTTATTTATTAAAATTTTTTTATGTTCAAAAATTTTTTTAAAGTTTGTTCATTTTTTGAGGGTGGGGGAGGGGCAGAGAGAGAGGGAGACACAGAATCCGAAGTAGCCTCCGGGCTCCAAACTGACCGCACAGAGCCTGACTTGGGGCTTGAACTCAGGAACTGTGAGATTGTGACCTGGGCTGAGGTTGGACGCTTAGCCGACTGAGCCACCCAGGCGCCCCTATGTTTATTTATTTTTGAGAGAGAGAGAAAAAGCTTGAGCGAGGGAGGGGCAGGTAGAGAGGGAGACAGAATCCAAAGCAGGCTCCAGGCTCTGAAGAGGTCAGCAGACCTCTGTGTGGGGCTTGAACTTGGGAACTGCAAAATCATGACCTGAGCTGAAGTCAGAAGCTCAACCGAGGCACCCAGGGATTTTAAAATATCCCAATATTTTAAAAACAGGAAATAAAATATCACACATTTTTTCAATTTGTGTGTGTTTTTTAAATTCTTAAAAAATGTTTATTTTTGAGAGAGAGGGGGACAGCATGAGCAGGAAAGGGGCAAAGAGAGAGGGAGACACAGAATCTGAAACAGGCTCCAGGCTCTGAGCTGTCAGCACAGAGCCCAACACAGGGCTCAAACCCATGACCTGAGCCAAAGTGGGATGCTCAACAGACTGAGCCACCCAGGTGCCCCTTCAATTTGTGTTTTGAAACAATTTTGATATTCAGTGGAGGGAGCCTGGTGTGGAAAAAACAATAGAAAGATTCTGGGTTTGAATCCTGGCTCTGTTTTATCCCTTACCCTTTTTAAGACTCAGTTTGCAAATCTGAGTAAAAAGATAGAACAGTACTTTTCTGACATACCTCACTGGTCAGGTAGTGAGATACATATAAAAGTACCTGGCAGACAGTAAAGCATGTGAATTAGTACTTGCTTTGTTGTAGGTTTAGTCTATTAAGAACTTCTGTTTTTTCATTTATTTCATCTTTGTTTTATGTTGTCCTTATCATGTGTCTTATAAACTGTTTGATGTTTTTATTTTGTATTTTTTTTGGTATTTAGGAAGTTTTATATTTTTGTTTTGGTCAGTTAACTTTATATTTATACCTTTGAAGATTCCCCTTGTCCTCTTTTTCCTTTTTGTCTTACTTATTAGGCTTCTACTATTTGATTTGTTAGGTTTATTTTTATTTTCATTTTTTTTTTTTATGTTTATGTATTTTTGAGAGAGCGAGCATGAGCAGGGGAGGGACAGAGAGATTTAAAGCAGGCTCTACACTGACAGCAGCAAGCCTGATGTGGGGCTCAAACTCTCGAACTGTGAGATCATGACCTGAGCCAAAGTTGGATGCTCAACCCACTGAGCCACCCAGGAGCCCCTGTTTTGTTAGCTTTAAATTAAATCCATTGAGGGGAGTCTAGCTGGCTAAGTCAGTAAAGTGTGTGATTCTTGATCTCAGGGTTGTAAGTTCAAGCCCCACGTTGAGTGTAGAGATGACTTAAAAGTAAAATCTTAGGGGCGCCTGGGTGGCTTGGTCGGTTAAGCATCTGACTTCGGCTCAGGTCATGATCTCACGCTCCGTGAGTTCAAGCCCTGCGTCGGGCTCTGTGCTGACAGCTCAGAGCCTGGAGCCTGTTTCAGATTCTGTGTCTCCCTCTCTCTCTGCCCCTCCCCTGTTCATGCTCTGTCTCTCTCTGTCTCAGAAATAAATAAACGTTAAAAAAAAAATTAAAAAAAAAAAAAAGTAAAATCTTAAAAAAAAAAAAGTAATAGGACTTGAAAAAAATGAATCCGTTGAGTCTTATTTTCTTATGTGTGAGACAGTGAATGAGCTTATTCTACTTTACTGTTTTTTTTTTTCATGTCTCTTTTTCCTTTGACATTTTAAAGTTATTTTTGCTTGGTGAGTGTATGTCATTTTATGTACTGTTCTTTCACCCTCATCAATACCTTTGTTTTAGATTTAGTTATATGATTAAATATAGTTTATATTCACCAGCAGACCTTTAGTTGAAGTTTTCTCAATCATCTATTGATTGGATGAAGCTTATATACACTAGAAATTCCTGGGCAGTGCTTGTGGAAATCTCTTAAGTTCTTACATGGTTAAACTTTTTCTCTAGCCTTGATATTTGAAGGGCAGTTTGGCTGGATTTAAATTCTTTGGCACACATCATCTTTGGTTTTTTGAAAATATCGCCCTGCTCTTATCTTACTTGTATGTTGCTGGTACCACCATAATTTCTTTGTAGATGATTTAGCCTTTCTTTTTAGAGATCTGAATGGTTTTTCTTTATCTGTAAAATTGAATCATTTTACTTGGATTATGTCCCTGTGTTGACTCTTCTGGATATATTTTCCCTGGTACATGGTTTCAGGTTGGGAGAGCACAAGCAAGAGAGGGGCAGAGAGAGAAGGCCAGAGGATTCGAAGTAGGTTCTGTGCTGACAGGCTGACAGCAATGGGACCGATGTGGGGTTCAAACTCAAGAACTGCGAGATCATGACTTGAGCTAAAGTCAGACACTTAACCGACTGAGCCACCCAGGTACCCCTAGATCATATATCTTGAAGTTTAGTCTTCATTTCTGAGATGTGGTTGTGTTTTTCCTGTTTCTTTAGATCAGTCTGTACCTGTTTTATATTTTCCTGTTTGTCCATTATTTAAAAATTTGAACATCTGATTTGAAGTGTTTTTATATTTTCATCTGGCATATTTAATTATGCTGTAAGATGTACAGTATTATTTATTTTTAATTTGCCATGGAATCTTATATTACATGTTTCCTTTTTTTTATCACTAGGCTTTTTGGTGTGTTTTCATCTGCCACAGGGTATTTTACTTTTTTTTATTCTGTATACATAACTTGGTATAAGTGCTGGGTTCTTTTTTCTGTTCAGGTTATTTGTGATGGATTTTACTAGGCCAATAGTATACATAGTTTTACTTTTGGAGTGAGGTTTGAGTGACTTCTTAATCTCTTAGTTCAAGAGAGCACCCTCTTGTTGCTACAGTGAATTGTTTTTTAAATAAATATGTCTCTCCCCTGCCCTTTCCAGTTGTTCTATCAATATTTTAGTAGGGTGCTCATCTTCAGTGGCTTCTTTCTCTATCCAACCTTCAAATGTCAATTCCTTCTAAGGTGGCTCCTTCTCCTTGAAAGCCATGCCTTGCTTAAACTGCTACTTTGGTCCTTTTTGTTTTTTAAGTTTTTATTTAAATTCCTGTTAGTTAAAATACAATGTAAGAGGCGCCTGGGTGGCTCAGTTGGTTAGGTGTCCGACTTCGGCTCAGGTCATGATCTCATGGTTTGTGGGTTCGAGCGCCGTGTCGGGCTCTGTGCTGACAGCTCAGAGCCAGGAGCCTGCTTTGGATTCTGTGTGTCCCTCTCTCTCTGCTCCTCTCCCACTCATGTTCTGTCTCTGTCTCTGAAAGTTAAATAAACATTAAAAAAATTTTTTTAAATACAATGTAAATTAGTTTTGGTTGTACAGTATAATGATTCAACACTTGGATATATCACCCAGTCAGTGCTCATCACACAAGTGCACTCCTTAATCCCCACCAGCTGTTTATCCCATCTCCCTACTCACCTTCCTTCTGATAGCCATCGGTTTGTTCTCTATAGTTAAGACTCTGTTTCTTGGTTTGCCGCTCTCTTCTCTTTTTCCCCTCTGTTTTGTTTCTTAAAGTCGACACATGAGTGAAATCATATAGTATTTGTCTTTCTCTTTTTTTTTTAAAAATTTTTTTTTCAACATTTTTTATTTATTTTTGGGACAGAGAGAGACAGAGCATGAACGAGGGAGGGGCAGAGAGAGAGGGAGACACAGAATCGGAAACAGGCTCCAGGCTCCGAGCCATCGGCCCAGAGCCTGACGCGGGGCTCGAACTCACGGACCGCGAGATCGTGACCTGGCTGAAGTCGGACGCTTAACCGACTGCGCCACCCAGGCGCCCCAGTATTTGTCTTTTTCTTACTGACTTTTTTCGCTTAGCATAATAATAGTCTCTAGCTCTCAGGGGCTCCTGGATGGCTCAGGATGGCTCAGTCAGTAGGCTGACTGACTTTGGCTCTGGTCATGATCTCACAGTTTGTGAGTTCGAGCCCTGGTTCAGGTGAGCTTGTGCCCGGCTTTGGGTTAGTATGAGCCCTCCTTCTCTGTCTCTGCCCCCCCATGGGATTCTCCTTCTCTCTCTCTCTGCCACTTGCTTACTTGTGCCCCCTGCTTCTCTCTCAAAAACAAAACAAAACAAAACAAAAACCTCTCTAGTTCCATCCATGTCATTGCAAATGGCAAGATTGATTCTTTTTTATGGCTGAGCAATATCCCATTGTGTGTATATATCACATATCCTTTATCCACTCATCAATTGATGGGCACTTGGGCTGTTTTCATAATTTGGCTATCATAGATACACTGCATCAGGGTGCATGTATCCCTTTGAATTAGTATTTTTGTATTCTTTGGATAAATACCTAGTCGTGCAATTGCTGGGTTGTAAGGTAATTCTATTTGTAACTTTTTTTTTTTAAGATTTTATTTTTAAATAATTTTATACCCAGTGTGGGGCTCGACCCCACAACCCTGAGATCAAGAGTCGCATGCTTTACCAACTGAGCTAGCCAGGCCACCCCTATTTTTAACTTTTTGAGGAAGCTCCAGATTGTGTTCCACAGTGGCTGTACCAGTTTGCATTCCTACCGTAAGTGCAAAAGGGTTTCCCTTTCTCCACATCCTTGCCAACACCTGTTGTTTCTTGTGTTGTGTTGTTGGTTTTAGCTGATCTGACTGTTGTAAGGTGATACCTCATTGTGGTTTTGATTTGCATTTCCCTGATGGTAAGTGATGATGAGCATCTTTTTATGTGTCTGGTGGCCATATGTATATCTTCTTTGGAAAAATGTCTGTTCATGTCTTCTGCCCATTTTTTAATTGGATTATTTGTGTTTTGGGTGTTGAGTTTTGTAAGTTCTTTATATATTTTGTAAGTTCTTTAGATAAATACTAACCCTTTATCGGATTATGTCATTTCCAAATATCTTCTCCCACTCAGTAGTTTGCCTTTTAGTTTTGTTGAGTTTCCTTTGCTGTGCAGAAGCTTTTGCATGTTGCTCTCCATTTTTCCCAACACCATAGTCAAAGAGATGGTCTTAACAGACTCTCTTAAGTCTCTTCTTTTGACTGCCAGTAGCCATTGCTCTTCATCTGTCATGTCTCTAAATACTTCCCTTCAGGATGGGGCCACCTTCTGAGGGTGAATCCTAGTTAATAGAGATATTCAGTCACCACTTAGACCCTGTGGTATTAATCTTTTGGACAGTTCCCATTGGAACTTCTTGTATCGGATGTTTATGCACTTATATGTAAATTGGAATTTTTTAGTTGTTTCATCTTATAGTGCTGGCTTTGGGTGATTTTGTTTGCTGTTTGTTCGCCTGTATGTTTTTATGAGGATTTTTGGAATGTTTAGAAATTAGGGAGCAGACATTCTATAAAGAGTTAATTTTTGGTTTTACGTGCTATGCTTGATAATGGTGCTTTAAAAAAATTTGCAACTTGTGTTTTATAATTGAATAATTGGTTATATTTGTTTCTGTGTTCTCATAGCCACTCCATTGTTTTTTCAAACTCTTCTGGGAGTATTTATCATTGAAGTAATTACAAGGTTCTATTATATAACTGATTATCAATCATATATATATGTGTATGTATATCTTAAGTTTTATTAAATTTTTTTCTATCCTTAGCATTAGAGTTCATAGCTTATAGCATTTCTTTATCAGAGGTCCTCATATTAAGCAGGAATATTTAGTCTTCCTTCAACTTTGTTTTTCCTCAAGTGACATCATTTAATGTTAAAAAAAAAAAAAGATAAAAACACATTTTACAGTGCATTAACAGTGGTGTAGTGTCCAGAAAGCAGATGGTGATGGTCACATTGAATTCTGCTAGTAAGACCATATCTAATTTAAAAATGGGTCCAAAAGATACAGACCAGTGACTCCCTCAGGTTGATATGCCGTAAGAATATTGGTATAAAATTCCCACAGACCTTTCTTTGTTTTATTTTGAGACTATGTACTTGTTACTTTTAAAATACTGAAATACCTTTTGTTTGGTGAAATATTAGAGACAGATTTTTAAAAATGGTTTACTGAGAAAAAATAAAATTTAGCAACCTCATTTAAATTATCCAATTTTTGTTTTTGAAATTTTGCTGGTTTTGAAAAAATATGTAAGTATGGAAATGGTATTTTATCAACCTCACAGAGTGGCCCTGATTGTTAAAGTACTTAAAACTTTCAGGTAAGGAACAGCTAAAAGAACAAAGATGTTTAGCTTGAAAGGGAAAACTGAATTCTTACAGACCTAAAATGAATAAACAGAAGTTAGAAGGAGCTAGTGGTTGCCTTGGTATATCTAAAAACATTTTAATAAAGAGTGAGCTGGCAGTAGACATGAGCTGTGTGACCATTCACACCAGATGATGTTTAAGGTCTCTTCCAACTAAGAGACTATAAAATAGCCTTGACTTGTTGAGTCTTACCTCAGTGGGTCTTGTTTTTGTTTTTTTGTATAAGTAAGAGAAACATTTTTAAAAAAACAGTATAAAACTAGGAGGAGAAAGGTTATCCTTAGAATTTGTTTTCATGGTTGTTGTAGTTGTCCAGAAATTATATGATATATAAAGGACGACATATTGTCTACAAATTGAAGTTCCAACTAAAATAATTTTAGGAAATGGAGGATAAAAGTAGATATTCTGTGTTTCCTTTAAAAATTTTTTAAAAAAATATTTTCTTTTTAAATTTTTTAATGTTTATTTTTGAGAGAGAGACAGACAGACAGACAGACAGACAGACAGATGGTGAGCAGGGGAGGGGCAGAGAGAGAGAGGGAGACCTAGAATCTGAAGCAGGTTCCAGGCTCTGAGCTGTCAGCATAGAGCTCAATGTGGGGCTCGAACTCACGAACCAGGAGATCATGACCTGAGCTGAAGTCAGACTCTTAACCGACTAAGCCACCCAGGCACCCCTAAAAAAAATTTTTTTTAATTAAAATATAATTTGCAGTAAAATGCCCAGGTCTTGATTGTACTGTTCTTTTAGGTGTCTTGAGGGTACTTTTCTGCTCGTTTTGACAAATGCATATACCCTTGAAACCCAAGCCCCTTTCAAGATGTAGAACATTTGCATCATCTCAGAAAGACCTTTTGATCCCCTTGATTAAATAGTTTAATTCAGTTTCTGCTTTCATATTTCTCTGCATTCAGTGAAGCTGGGTTGGGTCTAAATATTGTAAGCTGTAACTGATATCATAGTGCTTTATTTAACTTTAAAAGAAAATCTGTTTTTTAAGTTTATTTGTTTTGAGAGAGAATGCGAGCAAGTGGAGGAGGGGCAGAGAGAGAGAGGGAGAGAGGATCACAGGCAGGCTCTGCACTGACAGCAGATGCAGGGGCTTGATCCCAGGAACCATGAGATCATGACCTGAGCTGAAATCAAGTCAGATGCTTAACTTACTGAGCCACCCAGGTGCCCCCAGCCCCAATTTTTTTTTTAAGTCAATTCTACCCCCACCATGGGGCTTGAACCCACAACCCCAAGATCAAGGGTCACATGCTCCACTGACTGAGCCAGCTAGGTGCCCCTTTTTATTTTTTTTAATTTTATTTATTTATTTTTTTAAATTTATTTTTGGGACAGAGAGAGACAGAGCATGAATGGGGGAGGGGCAGAGAGAGAGGGAGACACAGAATCGGAAACAGGCTCCAGGCTCCGAGCCATCAGCCCAGAGCCTGACGCGGGGCTCGAACTCACAGACCGCGAGATCGTGACCTGGCTGAAGTCGGACGCTTAACCGACTGCACCACCCAGGCGCCCCAGGTGCCCCTTTTTAAATATTTTTATTGAATGCTTACTCAGGTTCTTTATATATATTTGCATTAAAATTTTTTTTAATGTTTATTTTTGAGAGAGAGACAGAGTGTGAGTGGGGGAGGGGCAGAGAGCGAGGGAGACATAGAATCTGAAGCAGGCTCCAGGTTCTGAGCTGTCAGTACAGAGCCCCAAGTGGGGCTTGAGCCCATGGACTACGAGATCATGACCTGAACTGCAGTCGGAGGCTTAACTGACTGAGCCACACAGTTGCCCCATATGTTTGTGTTTAACTCTCACCTGCACCCTGCAGGATGGTTGATGATTTCATTGAGGCTATAGTTAGGCCAGTGATACAAAGCTGTTTATTAAGTGGTTGCTAAGATTTGAACTCTAAACCAGTGTTGTCCAATAGAATTTTTGGTGATGATGGAAATGTTCTGTATCTGAGTTTCCAGGATGTTCCACTATTCACATGTGGCTGTTGAACACTTGAGGTGTTGATATTGTGACTGAGGAGCTTTACTGAAGAATTTTAATTTTTATTTAGTATTGATTAACTGAAATGTTAAATGGCTACAACTTTAACCTCTGACTCTTAAGGCTTTATGTGCTCTTTCTCTATACCTTTCTGCTCGACGGAAGTCGAACTTCTAAAGTAGCTCCAGTACACTGGTACTAAGTGCTGGTCAATAAACGCTTCTTGATTTGATTTTGGCATACATAAGACTCATTTTCCTTTTTAACTTTTTAATTGTGAAAAATTTCACACATATGAAAATAAAATATTACGAACCTATGTCCTAATTTTGACAGTTACCAACTTTTGGTTCATTCTTTTTCATCTGTGACCCCCATCCCCTGGATTATTCTGAAAAAATACCAGGCATCATTTCAACATGGTTGACTTTTAAAGCCAGATTTGGCTTTTATCATTTAGCTTAATTTGAGGATTCATTCTTTTTAATCAATTTCAAAGAATGAAAGGTTTTTTGGATTAGCTGAAGGAAAGTAATAGAAGGATATATATATATATAGAGAGAGAGAGAGAGGGAGAGAGAGAGAGAGAGAGAGAGAACCAAAGAACATCATGTAATCTTAATGCCAAATCTAAATTGTATGTACAGTATTTGCCTAGTTTCTTAATTTGCTCTGTTGTAGTTCCCACTTCTAAGGAACTGTTTTTTTCTGTAACAAGGATTTGGAAAAAGATGAAGTTTCTTTCTGCAGTAGATAACCTTACATAGTTATATAAACAGCCAGCTCTTTTAGAGATTTCTTAACCTCCTTCATATTCTTATCAGTGAAGTTAGAGATCATTTTTCCAGGCAGAGCAATGGAATAATTTTCAGTATTACAACAAAAGTTCTGTTTCTTAACATTGTCGGTTTCATTTCTATGATCTCATGGTACCATAGTGCCTCACCTCAGTCATGGTGCTGATCAGCTGTGCTGGGCCAGAAAGGATCCACTTCTGGGATTCCTCTGGCACAGTTGCCTAAGGCTGTGTTCATTTTTTTTTAAATTTCTTCTCTCTGTTCTTGAGATGGGATAAATTTTGATTGGTTTACCAGTACACTGAATCTTTCCTGTTGTCTCCATTCTGTTATTGAGCTCCCATGATGAGTTTTTTTCCTCCTACCAAAACATGTGTTGTACGGTGTTCAGTAATTGCTTCCTCTGGTATACTTATTTATTATTCTTTATTATTATTTTTAGAGAGACAGTCTTAGCAGGCTCCATGCTGAGCATGGAGCTCAGTGCTGGGCTCGATCCCATGACCCTGGGATAAACCTGAGCTGAAATCAAGTCGGTCGGTCATTCAACCTACTGAGCCACCCAGGTGCCCTACCTCTGGTATTTTTTATAGTAGCTAATTTAAAATCTTAAATGTCTCCTTTCTACATTGGTATCTGCAGATTGTCTTTATCCTTGCAAGTTGAGATTTTTCCTGTTTCTTCACATGCCACATAAGTTTGGATTTTATCCTGAACGTTTTGAATATCAGCTTGTCAGGCTCTGGGTCTTGCTGAAATCCTATGGAGAATGTTAATTTTATTTTAGCAAATCTGGTTAGGTTCAGGCTGCAAGTCCCAACTGTTTCAGCTGGGGTTCTAATATGAGTTCAGATTTTAAAATCTTTGTAGTCATTTTTTTTTTTTTTTAATTTTTTTAACGTTTATTTATTTTTGAGACAGAGAGAGACAGAGCATGAACAGGAGAGGAGCAGAGAGAGAGGGAGACACAGAATCTGAAACAGGCTCCAGGCTCTGAGCTGTCAGCACAGAGCCTGATGCGGGGCTCAAACTCACGGACCGTGAGATCATGACCTGAGCCGAAGTCGGACGCTTAACCGACGAGCCACCCAGGTGCCCCTGTAGTCATTTTTGGATCTGTCTTGCTGATGTTTCACCCCGTAACTAGTCTGGGTCCTGGACAGTGTATCTATTAATTCACTTCTCAGTCTTTGGTATTGTGAATAGGATCAGACCCATGCATGTGCAGTTTAGGGGTTATGAACCATGGAGTTCATAACTAACTTTATGGAGTTGCCTTCTCCCAGTTCCTCCTCTGTGATATTCTTGATATTTTATTTCCCTGAGCCTCCCCTTTTCACCTGGCTAGAAAGCTGGGGTTCTAGTTGTTTCATTGTACTATGCACTTTTGTGATTATGCCTTTGATTGGCTAGAGCTTTATCAACTTTATTGATCTCAAAGAACTAGCTTTTGGTCTCACTTATTTTGTCTATTTTTTGTTTTTTCTGTTTCATTGATTCTTCTCTTAACCTTTTTTACTTCCTTTTTGTTTACTTTGAGTTTAATTTGCTCTTATTTTTCTAATTTCTTAAGGTAGAAGCTGAGATAATTGGAGACCTTCTTTTATAATGCAGGCTTTTTTCTAACTAGTTGTATAACTTTCTCTTTGGTTGTTACTTCTCAGCAGTTGGACGGTGATATGCCTCTCTGTTCCCCTCCTCCC
This sequence comes from Neofelis nebulosa, assembly GCF_028018385.1. Taxonomy (NCBI): domain Eukaryota; kingdom Metazoa; phylum Chordata; class Mammalia; order Carnivora; family Felidae; genus Neofelis; species Neofelis nebulosa. The sequence goes on along the minus strand of NC_080784.1, from coordinate 88,193,496 downwards.
ATCTTTTTTTCAGTTTATCTTACTTGGGTTTGTTGAGATTCTTGGATCTGTGGATTTAGAGTTTTCATCTAATTTGTGGTTTTTTATATTTTCCCTCCTTTACTCTTTTTATCCCCTTTTGAAACTCCTGTTACATGTATGTGTTAGACTATTAGACTTCAGGTCATTGAGTTTCTCTTTTTTCTCTCCCTGCTCTCCCCACCCCATCATTTTCCATTTTGGACCATTTGTGTTACAGATGTTCAGGTTCATTGCAGTCACTTTAAGTTCTCTCAGTGGTTTTATGTTCACTGCACTGGCTTTGAAATTCACTGTATTGTCTAATATTTTAAGCTCATATGATTAGCTTTTAATTTTTTGGTATTTTTATTCAACAGTGCTCCCCCTCCCCCTTTTAAGAGAGAGAGCACTCGTGCCTGTGCAGGTGAGGCAGAGGGAAGAGAATCTTGAGCAGGCTGCATGCCCAGCACAGAGCCCAAGACAAGGCTCGTTTTCATGAACCTGAGCTCTCATGACCCGAGCTGAAATCACGAGTTAGATGCTTAACCAACTGAGACACCCAAGTGCCCATACAATGTCCATATTTTTTAAGTGTCCATTTTTCTTTTCTTTTTTAATATATGTGTATTTTTAGCTTTTTTATCTTCGTAATCTCCATATCCAACATAGGGCTTGAACCCACAACCCCAAGAGCAAGAGTCGCATGCTCTGCCAGCTGTGCTAGCCAGATGCCTCTCTTTTCTTTCTTTCTTTTTTATTTAATTTTTTAAAAAGTTAATTTATTTCGAATGAGTAAGAGCAGGGGAAGGAAGGAGAAGAGAGAGAGGAAAGAGAATCCCAAGCAGGCTCCACACTGAGTGCAGAGCCCAGGTTGGGGCTTATTTTCATGAATCCTGACAGCATGACCTGAGCTGAAATCAAGAGTTGAATGCTTACCAAACTGAGCCACCCAGACACCCCATTTTTTTTTTTTTTTTTTTTTTAAGTAAATTCTTCCCCCACCGTGGGGCTTGAACTCACAACCCTGAGATCATGAGTTGCATGCTTGGGGTGCCTGGGTGGTTCAGTTGGTTAAGTGTAAGGCTCTGTGCTGACAGTGCAGAGCCTGCTTGGGATTCTCTCTCTCTGCCTCTCTCTCTGCCCCTCCGCCTGCTCAGATGCACATTCTCTCATAAATAAATAAACATTAACAAATATTTTTTAAAAAGTCGTATGTATACTAGCTGAGCCAGCCATGTGCCTTCCTTTAAGTTTCCATTTTCCAGTTTTTGTTTTTTGATTGTGTCCATGTTTTCCTTTCAATCCCTTAATATTACCTAATAGCTAATAGCTAATAGTGTTTTAACGTGTTTGCTACTTCCATCGTCATTATTTTTGAGTAGTTGTTGATTTTTTATTTCCTATAGGTCCTGGATCATAATTTTCAGCTTTACATTTCTAATAATTTTTGTTTCTCATAATACTGGAAATTATAGACACTAGGATATTAAATGTCTGGATCCTATTGTCCTTTTGAAGAGTTTTGTTTAGATAGACCATTAATTTGCTTGTGCATCAGCTTTTCTCCAGGGCTTGTTTTGAGGCTTTGATAAAAGTGGGTCTAGATTAGCCTATTCCTAAGGTGTGGTCTTTCTGAGTCTCTACTGAATCTTTGAGTATTTAATAAAGTTTCTAAATTGACGTTAGGAGCTCTAATACCTACTCCCACCCATGTATGAGTACCAGTAGTTGTTCAGCTCATGATACTTGATAGTTGTCTTTTGCTTAACTTCAGTAGAATCTTGCAATGAGCCCACTCATTGGGCTTAATATTTGACTAAAGATATTTGTGCAGATTTCTGAAGCTTCATCTTTGTACAGTTCTCTCTGGGACTCAACCCCATAAATTCCAGCTGTTTGAGCAGTTTCTAACTCAAATTTGTCCTTAAATCAGTGAGACTGCCATGTTCTGTTTGGCTTCCCCTTCCCTATTCTACAGTCTGGAAAATGCCTCTAGGCAGAGAAGAGGATTTTTTGGGGGTTTACCTTGTTTCCCTTCTGAGATCTTGGCTCTCATCCAACAGCTGAAAATAGTTACTTCATATTTACTTATTAGCTTTTATGCTTGGCAGAAGTATCATCTTTCATATATATATATATATATATATATATATTTTTTTTTTTTTTTTTTTTTTTTTTTTTTACATTTTTATTCAATTTTGAGAGACAGAGACAGAACACTAGCGGGGTAAGGGCAGAGAAAGAGGGAGACACAGAATCCGAAGCAGGCTTCAGGCTCTGAGCTGTCAGCCCAGAGCTCTGTGTGGGGGCTCGAACCCACAAACCGCGAGATCATGACCTGAGCCGAAGTTGGATGCTTATCCATCTGAGCCACCCAGGCGCCCCTGAATTTTTTTAAATGTTAATTTATTTTTGAGACAGAGAGAGAAAACAAGTGGGGGAGGAAGAGAGAGGGGTGGGAACAGAGGATCTGAAGCAGGCTCTGTGTGCTGACAGCAGAGAGCCCAATGTGGGGCTCAAACTCAGGAACCGTAAGATCATGACCTGAACCGAAATCGGACGTTTAACTGACTGAGCCACCCAGGTGCCCCCATCTTAATTAGACAAAAATGTGTGTTAAAGCTGAGTTATATATGTATTTGGCCTTACATGTTTGGAGGGAAATTGTTCAATGAAATATACACTATTTCCTATTTTTCTTATTAAAACTGTTTGTCACTACAGTTTATCTTTGGGCAAGAGCAGAAAATTTATGGTATAAACTAAATTGAATATTTGTTGTTACTTTTTCCCTTAGACTAGGAATACTGTTCTCATTTGTAATGAGTGATCTGTTGGAGAAGTAGGGCTGTTAGGAAAAAAAGAGTTTGGGATCCATTTCCTTAAACACACACTGATTCTTGAGTGGGAAGAAATGAATTCTTAGTTTTTTGGAAGAGTATGCCATTCTAATTATTTTTACAGGTCACATTGACAGGAGAAAATTGATTTAATGACATTGAGTATAATTTTAAGATGGAAGACTGCCAAATTTCATTAATCGAGAATTAGTTGAAACTTAATTACTGGCCTGAAATGTGATAAAATAAAAAAACTAGGTAGTATAGTATTATCACATGTAAAGAAAGTGGAGTTTCGTTATTGGTTGTTTTTTTTTTTCTTTCTGATGTTTGTTTATTTGGGGAAGGAGGGGCAGAGAGAGGGAGACACAGAATCAGAAGCAGGCTCCAGGGTCTGAGCTGTTAGCACAGAACCTGACTTGGGGCTTGAACTCACAGACCACGAGGTCATGACCTGAACTGAAGTTGGACGCTAAACCTACTGAACCACTCAGGCACCCGTGGAGTTTGGTTTTTAATTTTCATTGGTAAACTCCATTATTTGGGGGAATTCTCTAATTAGTTAATTATTCTGTGTTGCATTCATTTTTCTTACCTATTTTTGGATTTTTATTGCCCATTTGACTATAATAATAAGTAAGCAAAGAAACAAAAGGTGACATAATGTTTGAATTTGTTGATTAGAAGATCTGTTAAAAGATTTGGGGTGCCTGGTTGGCACAGTCAGTTGAGTGTCCCTTGATTTCAGCTCAGGTTATTGTCTCACACAGTTTGTGAGTTCAAGCCGAGCCCTGCCTGCACTGACAGTGTAGAGCCTGCTTGGGATTTTCTCTCTCTCCCTTTCTCTGTCCCTCCCCTCCTTGTGCATGTGCATGCACTCTCTGTCTCTCTCAAATAAATGAACTTATTAAAAAGATCTAAAATTTAATAAAGTTACTGTATATGATGGAAAGAGCTCTCAGAGCTTTAGAGGGTCTAGGATGTAGTCTAAATTTTGCCACTAACTAGGTAAATTGCTTGTTCTCTTTTTATTTATTTATTTTTTTTTATTTTTTTAAATTTTTTTTTTTCAACGTTTTTAATTTATTTTTGGGACAGAGAGAGACAGAGCATGAACGGGGGAGGGGCAGAGACAGAGGGAGACACAGAAGGGGAAACAGGCTCCAGGCTCCGAGCCATCAGCCCAGAGCCTGACGCGGGGCTCGAACTCACGGACCGCGAGATCGTGACCTGGCTGAAGTCGGACGCTTAACCGACTGCGCCACCCAGGCGCCCCTCTTGTTCTCTTTTTAAAGTTGATTTAATTTGAGAGGGAGCATGCATGTGCGTGTGTTTCCTTCCATGAGTGAGGGAGGGGCAGAGAGAGGAGAGAGAATCTCAAGTAGGCTCCCACTTGTCAGCACGGAGCCTGATGCAAGGCTCAAACTCATGAACCGTGAGATCATGACCTGAGCCCAGATCAGGAGTCGAACACTTAACTGACTGAGCTACCCAGGCACCTCGAAATTGCTTGTTTTCTTAATCTTACTTGTAAAATAAGGATTGAACCTTTTATGCTTAGTTTGGAGGAGTATCATGAAAATTATACATTAGTGTGAAATCCCTTTGAAAAATGTGGTGCTGTAAACAATGTAAGGTATTTCCAGTAAGACCAAGGGGAAAAAAACTCTAATTCTGAGTATTTTAAGTTCAGCTATACAAAGTAAAGTCACATTGGGGGCCCCTGGGTGGCTCATTCAGTTAAGCATCCAACTCTTGGTTTTGGCTCAGGTCATGATCTCATGGTTTCGTGGGTTTGAGCCACTTATCAGGCTCTGTGCTCACAGCACAGAGCCTGTTTGGGATTCTCTCCCCACTTCCTCTATGCCCCTCCTGTCATACTGTCTCTGTCTGTCTCGAAATAAATAAATAAACTTTAAGAAAATTAAAAAAAAAAAAAAGTCACACTGTACATGTCAAGTAAGAATATAAACTTCTATGATTTTTATATGTTTGTTATGAATTGTTTATACACTTCCCATTTATACTGTGGGATAGTAGAATGTTCTGTAGTTTTGGATTAAAACTTCTCATTAAAAAATCAGAATTTTGGGGCGCCTAGGTGGCTCAGTCAGTTAAGCAGCTGACTCTTGATTTCAGCTCACAGTTCATGAGATCAGGCCCCATGTGGGGGAGCCTACTTTGGATTCTCTCTCTTCCTCCTCTCTGCCCCTCCCCCCATGCACTCTCTCTCTCTCTTTCTCAAAAATAAATAATCATTTAAAATGTTATTGGGGCGCCTCGGTGGCTCCGTCGGTTGAGCGTCCGACTTCGGCTCAGGTCATGATCTCATGGTTTGTGAGTTTGAGCCCCACGTCGGGCTCTGTGCCGACAGTTCAGAGCCTGGAGCCTGTTTCGGATTCTGTGTCTCTCTGACCCTCTCCCGTTCATGCTCTCTGTCTCAACAAAAAATAAATGTTAAAAAAATTAAAATAATAAATAAAATGTTATTAATTTTTGTTTATTTTTGAGAGAAAGAGAGTGCAAGTGGGGGAGGGGGCAGAGAGAGAGGGAGACACAGAATCTGAAGTAGGCTCACCCATGAGCAGTGAGATCATGACCTGAGCCAAAGTCGGACGCTTAACTGAGCCACCCAGGTGCCGGAATAATCATTTAAAAAAAATCAGAATGTTTCTAGCAATTTCCTCTGTAATGGGAAATGTAGCTTAATTTTTTCTTTTTTTTCCTCTCCTTCTGACTGCTCTCTATAATGGCTTTGTATTACTTGTGTTAGTGGTTTCCTTTTTAAAAAAACCTTTTCTTTTTAAATTGTTTTGTTTTTTTTTTAACGTTTATTTATTTTTGAGACAGAGAGAGACACAGCATGAATGGGGCAGGGGCAGAGAGAGAGGGAAACACAGAATCGGAAGCAGGCTCCAGGCTCTGAGCCATCAGCCCAGAGCCCGACGCGGGGCTCGAACTCGCAGACCGCGAGATCGTGACCTGAGCCGAAGTCGGACGCTCAACCGACTGAGCCACCCAGGCGCCCCTTTAAATTGTTTTTAATGTTTATTTTTTGAGAGAGAGATAGAGTGCAAGCAGGGGGAGGGGCGGAGAGAGAGGGAGACACAGAATCTGAAGCAGGGTCCAGGCTCTCCACTGTCAGCACAGAGCCTGACGTGGGGTTTGCAGGGTTCAAACCCACAAACCACAAGACCATGACCTGAGCAGAAGGCCAAAGCTTAACCGATTGAGCCACCCAGGTGCCCCTCTTTTTTCTTATTTTTTTTTTCTGTTCTACACTATTGAAGGGTAGTAGAAGGGTAGATATATGTATATTTTTTTATTTTTATTTTTTTTAATTTATTTTGAGAGAGAGGATAAGGCAGAGAGAGGGAGAGAGAGAGCCCCAAGCAGGCTCCACACTGTCAGTGTGGATCCCAATATGGGCCTTGAACTCAAGAATGGTGAGATAATGACCCAAGCCAAAGTCAGATGCTTAACCAACTGAGCCACTCAGGTGCCCCCAGAAAAGTAGTTGTAATGGCTAGGTGTAATGGCTCTGAATCCAGATTGTCTGGGTTTAAATCTTTTTTTCCATCACTTAGTAGTCGTGTGACCTTAGTCAAATTATGTAATCTCTCTGGATCTCAGATATCTCATCTAAAATGAGGTTAAAAAGAATACCTACTTCATACCATTGTTAAGATTAAATGAGTTTTCCCTGTGAAGCATTTAGCACAGTGCCTGGCACACAGCAAATGCTCAGTAAATGTTAGCTATAGTACTATTCGTTTTATGTGTCTTTTTCTGACAAGTTATCTCCATGATTTAAGCACTCATTGCAATAAGTAGCTTTATTGTCTGAAGTCAGTGTTTATTTTTTTAATTATATTTTAGTTTTTTTTAATGTTTATTTATTTTGAGACAGAGTATACATGCTCAAGTGGCAGGAGCAGAGAGAAGAGAGAGGGGGAGAGAGAGAGAATCCCAAGCAGGGTTCTTGCTGCCAGCTCAGAGCCCAACTCAGACTCAAACTCACAAACTATGAGACCATGACCTGAGCCAAAATCAAGAGTCAGACTCTTAAGCAACCAAACCACCCAGGCATCCCTGAAGTCAGTGTTAAAACCAGAACTATTTGATTCCAAAGACTGCTCTTTTCATTATTTGACTAATTCCTTGACGTAAAATTTTCCATTCACATTGTAACTAGTATGTAAAAGTTACCTATGAATATAATGCTAGGATTATGACACGGTGACACTTTATGATTTGTTTACTTTAGCAGAGAAGACCTAGCCTCCTTTTGTACCATATTTATTAAGTTGGCTTTGGTACATATAAACCTTAGGTGTAAAAGCAGTTTTTAATACAAAGTAAATTAAAAGAGACTATTATTTTTTTGCCATTATTTCAGATAGGTCATTATTTTTTGTTGCTCTCACATATATTTTTGTAATCTCAGCTACTAATAAGTTCTGTTCACATTTTTCCTCTCTTTTGGTGAGTATCATGTTTTTATTTCTGTTACGTATGAATCTCAAATTGGAATTGTTGTGTGATTGTATGATTAGATATTGCCAGTGTTTTTTAAAATCTGGTTTTATTGAGATATAATTTTTATACCATAAAACTCCTTCTGCCAAACAGTTGAACCAATTAGTTAATCAGTTTTCTCTCTTACCAGAAATCTATGAGAGTTCCAGTTGCTCCATACATTCATCAGTTAATATCATCTAACATTTTAATCACATTTAACTTAAAGGCATGGCACATGTTTTTGATGTAATTAAGAATCTCAAGTGTTTATTGGCTGTTAGGATAACCTCTTTTGAGAGCATTTTCTTCAGGACCCTTGCCCACTTTTTAATGAGCTATTTCTTACTGATACTGAGTTACAGTTCTTTATATTTTCTGGGTGTAAGATCTTTGCTGTGCATTGCATATGTCTTTGGCCTGCGTTTTGTTGTTGTTGTTGTTTTTGTTTTTTTAATGCTACTTCAAACATTTAAGCTTTCCTGTTTGAGGGATAAGGGAGATTGCTAACTGAACATAAAAATTTTTTTTTTTTTAGAAGTTTTATTGTTACACCTTTTTCGTTTAGATTTGTGATGTTTTCACAGTTTATTTTTCTTTTGTACAGAAGGGTCATTGGCCTCATGAAGTTTCACCCTACATACTTAAGACTTAGTACTCAACAATTTTTAGGAACAGATGCATGGCGGCTCTACTAATTTATTTTTTTAATCTTATTCTTCAGTTTAGGTAGTTCTATTGCTGTGTCTTCTATTTCACTGATTATTTTCTTCTGCATTGTCATAATTGCTTTAATGTAATCTGAGATGTGTTCATTGTATGTATTTTTCACCTCTAGAAGTGCTGTTTGGTTCTTTTTTTTTTTTTTTTTAATTTTTTTTTTTTTTCAACGTTTTTTATTTATTTTTGGGACAGAGAGAGACATAGCATGAACGGGGGAGGGGCAGAGAGAGAGGGAGACACAGAATCGGAAACAGGCTCCAGGCTCTGAGCCATCAGCCCAGAGCCCGACGCGGGGCTCGAACTCACGGACCGCGAGATCGTGACCTGGCTGAAGTCGGACGCTTAACCGACTGCGCCACCCAGGCGCCCCAGTTTGGTTCTTTTTTTAATGTGTTCTGTTTCTGTTTTCAATGTTTACATTTTTTAAAAATTCTTGATCCTATTTGTGATCATTGTCTTGATATCTTTACCTCATAATTTCATCATTTCTCTCTTTTATTTCTCCAGGTTATAGGTCACGTTTTCCTGCTTCTTAGTTTATCTAATAATATTTTATTGGGTGTTGGGTATTATGAATTTTACATTGTTTTATTGGAATTAATTGTCTTTACAGAGTGTAGGACTTTGTTAATAGCAGGCAGTGTAGGTGCTTGTATATAAGTCTAGGGCTTTGTTGGGTGGGTCTATAGAACACTTACTCTAGGGCTAGTTTTTGTCTCCTGCTGAGTAGATTTTTTGCAGTGTTTACTGAATTGTGCAGCTTGTTCATTGAAGGAGACTCCATTCTGGTGACTTGGAATTCTCAGTACCATGTGAGCCCTGAAAATTCTTGAACTTCCTACTTCCTAGTCATTATTTACCTCATGAAGTTTCACTCTACATATTCAAGACTTAGCACTTAATAATTTTCAGCAATCAATGCATAGGGATCCCATGCACGTTTTTAGTCTGTTTCTCTGAATAGTTCCATCAGCGTTTGCTTTACTATCTGCTTGGCCTCATTGAATTTCATTCATTGTCTTCAGCTCTGTGTGGACTGTTGTGCTCTGCTTGAGATCCTTTCTCCATGTACTGTGATCTATAAAGCAGTGGCGTTTCTACGTTTGTCATGTTTTCTCCCCCCTCTTGTGGTTCACAACGCTGCACTGCCTGTTGTCCAGTGTCTGACAAGTTATTTCATATGTTTTGTCCACTTTTCTTGTTTTTAGTAGAAGGGCAAGTTCATCCTCACTTATTCCATCATGGCCAAAAGTAGTTACTGTATTTTTACAGAAATAAATTTTCAGAAAGCTAATTGAGGGTTAAGAACAATGCACTTTAAACTGTTCTTTGTACGTATGTGGTTCCTGGAAAACGTTGACAAGTCAGGAGTGTCCCTTTTAACTAGTCTTTATATCATAGCTTACTTTAAAGCTTTTTACTGTAACTGTAATTATTGTAAGAAAACCAAACTACTTTTAGGCTTTCTGCAGGGTAAATAGGAATGCTAAATTTATTTTCTTAGTTATGTTTCTTTGACTACTTATGGTTAAAGATAGCCTTAAGTTACTGCTTCTGCTTTCCTCTCCTTCTTATCCCCCAGATCACTGTCTGCTGAGTGTATAGTTGATTGTGGGGAGGGGCAGACAGTTAGGAAGATATTGCAGAGAAATTGGAATTAATGGTACCTACTGGAGGTTGGAGGTATGAGAAAAAGAAAGCACCAAAGATAAAATAGGGTTTTGTTTTGTTTTGTTTTGCTTCATATCTGGTTGGGTGAGTTGAGGGGAAAGCATCTACTGAGATGATGAAGACTTGATGCAGAACTGATTCTGGGGGAAAAATTTAGTTGTGTTTTGGATGGATTAGGTTTGAGATGAGAAGCAACAAAGCAGGGATGGTGAATACATAGTTATAGAGTAATTCTGTAATCGAGCTTAATTGTTTTTTTTTTAATTTTTATTTTTTATTAAAAAAATTTTTTTTGACATTCATTTTTTGAGAGACAGAGACAGTGTGAGTGGAGGAGGGGCAGAGAGAGAGAAAGACACAGAATCAGAAGCAGGCTGAAGGCTCTGAGCTTGTTAGCACAGAGCTGGACGTGGGGCTTGAACTCATGAGCTGCAAGATCATGACCCGAGCTGAAGTCGGACGCTTAACTGACTAAGCCACCCAGGTACTCCTACTTAATTAATTTTTAAAATTTATATCCAAGTTAGTTAGCATACAGTGTAACAGTGATTTCAGGAGTAATTTTCGTACCCATTTAGCCCATCCCCCCTCCAACAACCCCTCCAGCAGCACTCTTGTTTGTTCTCCATAGTTAAGAATCTCTTATGTTTTTGTCCCCCTCCCTGTTTTTATACTATTTTTGCTTCCTTTCCCTTATGTTCATCTGTCTTGTATCTTAAATTCCTCATATGAATGAAGTCATATAATTGTCTTTCTCTGACTAATTTTGCTTAGCTATTAATACCCTCTAGTTCCATCCACGAGTTGCCAATGGCAAGATTTCATTCTTTTTGATTGCTGAGTAATACTCCATTGTATATATATACACCACATCTTCTTTATCCATTCATCCATCAGTGGACATTTGGGCTCTTGCCATACTTTGGCTATTGTGGATAGTGCTGCTATAAACATGGGGGTGCATGTGCCCCTTCGAAACAGCACACCTGTATCCCTTGGATAAATACCTAGTAGTGCAACTCCTGGGTTGTAGGGTAGTTCTATTTTTAATTTTTTGAGGAACCTCCATACTGTTTTCCAGAGTGGCTACACCAGCTTGCATTCCCACCAGCAATGCAAAGGAGATCCTCTTTCTCCGCATCCTCGCCAACATCTGTTGTTACCTGAGTTGTTAATTTTAGCCATTCTGACAAGTGTGAGGTGGTATCTCATTGTGGTTTTGATTCATATTTCCCTGATGGTGAGTGATGTTGAGCATTTTTCATGTGTCGGTTGGCCATCTGGATGTCATCTTTGGAGAAGTGAGTAATTGATATCTTTGATGCCAAATGTAAAGTTTTACATTTTCATTGTTTTTACACATTTTTTCTGCTGTGATTTTGTCATCATTTGCATTAAGTCTTTCTCCCATATTTTGTAAATACGGTTTCAAAAGTTGTGAGTAAAATTTGCTTAAATGTATAACCATGAATTCTGGCATATATTACCTGACCTTTTACATGCAGTTTTTTCCTGCAGCAATACAGTGGTTTAAAAAATTATTAGTGAAACCACGTATTGATACACCTGAAAGTCAAATAACACTAAAATACTAAAACATTTATGGTGAAAAAAATATGTCTCCCCCCCCCCCCCCCCCCGCCTTCCCACTTCTGAATCAAGCACCCTCCTAGCCATTTTCTCTGGTATTTGCTTTCTTGTTGCTTTATAATACACCACTGTTTATAGTTACATGACCTTTAGACATTTGTTGACTTCTGGTTATAGAAAGAAGGACTTAGAACTTCATCATTCACACATTTGTCCACTTTTTCTCATTACCCCATCATAGTTGTATCATAGTATTTTGATAAACTAGTACTGAATATGTTTTTATAATTACGTATGTATTATTTACGGTTAAGCCAAATATTACAGTAAGATCATACTTTCTCTCTTAGACAAGCCTTTATTTCTCCTAGAATTAAACCTGTCTGATTTATTCAGTTGCCTGGTTTTCTGTGGATGTATTGCTCATTTTCCCCAAATGTGCCTGAATTTTTGTCATGTGCTAATAAATCATAATTTCCATATTATGAAGTATACAAGTTCCATTTTTGCCCTTACTGGAAGCCTAGTCCATGGTGGACTTTGGCTTCCTATTTTATTTTGGAGTGGTCGTTCTCTAATTTTTTTTTTCCCCTGCATTAGATTTATTTACCAGTACCATGTTGTCTTTTGTTTGTTTTGATTCCTCTTAATGGCTTCCTAAGGAAGAGTGTGTAGAGGTAAAATTTTAGTTTTCTGAGAAGCCTTTAAATGTCATTTTACTCATAAACTTGATTGATAATTTGGTTGGGCATAGAATTCTAGACTGGAACTGGATTTCACTCTGAATTTTGAAGGCTGTATAGATGTTTTCTAGCTTTTAGCAGTATTCCATTATTATTTTGGAATAAAAGCTCAGTGCCGTTCTAATTACAGATCCTTTTATGTGCCTTTTTTTCCTACTCTGGAAGTTTTTAAGGATGTTTTCTTTGTTTTCAAGGCTTTGAAATTTTATTATGATGATCTTATTATAATGGTATAGGTCTTTTCTTTCTTCTTTATATTTTGCATGCATATGTTCATCCCTTGTGGCTTGAGAAACTTCTTTCCTTCAGTAAAATGAAAATATTGCTTTAAAATATAATTTCCATACCTTTATTTTTTTTTTTCCAGTTTTCATTTTCTGTAACATTTGGACTTTTTAGAGTGAGTTGATGGTTTTTTAATAAATTTTTAAAAAATGTTTATTTATTTTGGGGGGGAGGGACAGAGAGAGAGGGAGAGAGAGAATCTTAAGCAGGCCTCACACCCAGCACAGAGCTGACACGGGGCTCAATCCCATGAACCCTGAAATCATGACTGAACCAAAATTAGGAGTCAGATGCTTAGCCATCTGAGCCTCCCAGGTGCCTTTGTGAGCTGATGATTTCTTATTTTTCCTAATCTATATGGTGTCTCTTTGTCTTGGTTTTACTTTATTTATTTGAATCTTCAGGGTTTTTTTGTTTTTGTTTTAACTGGCATTTTAGTGGGATTTAGGAGAATATGGAAGTAACATTTGATGATTCTGTTGTATTTAGCAATCAAAATTTTAGGATTGAGTTTAAAATTGTTTGCACTTCTTGCTAAATTCAAATTTTTCTTTTTTGTTTTGACAGAGATGTTATGAACATAAACAGTATCGAAATGGGTTGAAGTTCTGTAAACAAATCCTCTCTAATCCCAAATTTGCGGAGCATGGAGGTAAGTATAAATACCCTGTGTTTGTAAGTGTAAGTAAATAGGGCTTTGCTAACTTGTGTGGCTTCATGTTTTTGGGTTCTATTACTCAGCTGCCTTAACTAGTTTTTGGAGAGAATGGACCTTATCCTTGACTTTTGTAAGATATTTAATACTATAGTTTGAATTTAATGTCATAAAAATTAACACAGTCTACTTGATTTCTGGTTTATTCCTGTTTTGAAGGTTAGTGCTGTAGAAAAGGCTGAGGAAAAATATGCGTAAGTTTAATAAATAAGTTTATTTAAGATGTTATTAGAAAAAAATTTGCTTTAGAACTTTTGAGTTGGAAAAATTTGATTTCTTACATAAGCTTATTCAGAAAGTGCCCATTTTGTCCATTGCTCATGAGCCAGCATCTTTTTATTTAGTACTGTATGTTAATTTTTCAAAACTGTCTTGTATTATGACATATTTGTATATTGGAACGTTCTGAAAATTTACATAGCTTTTGCCTATGGGAGGATAGAAGATTGGACAGTGAGGTGTTTGTAGGGTAAGAGAAAAGTGCATGGCTTAACTTGTGAAGATGCAAAGGAAAACTAAGCTTTCATTGGCCAGATTTGTACAGTCGGCTCTCTTTACTCCTGCATACTTTTACTATAATAAAATTGTTTGGAGGTGGAAAGCAGTAGAAATAAAAGTACCTAATATATCTTTGTCCTTGTTAAAAATAAATGTTTTTTTGTTAGATGGATAGTACATTGTTTCATATACCTTTCTAAAGTATGCATACTGGTAAAGTAACTTTCAGTACTATAGTCATGATAGAGTTTCAATACAGCAGAATGCCAAATTTTATTGTTTCTAAAATGCAGTTTCCCCTTGTATGTTAATGAATCTGAAATCAGATTGCATATAAGGTGCCATAATTTAATTGAAAGTGTTTTAACAGTACATAAAATGATGGTTTGTCTAAGACTTAATGGCAGCCCAGAGTTTCATTAATTAAGGCACTTTAAGATGTTTGGTAAAACTTGTATGAACAGACTTTACATATTTGACAACAAAGAATTTCTTATGCAGGACCTTGTTAATTGGCTACTTGCCAAATATATTTTGTTTGCTTCCTTTTCCTTGAAAGTTATACATGATTTATAATGATTTGTACACAGTTTCCCCCCCTCTTCTATTTCTTTATCTTTATTTTTCTATAAATGTTGACTTTTTCTTGGGGTAATACTTTTAATTTTTACATTTTATTTCTAATTAATTTTTCTATAAGTTACAAATTTCAGTCCTAAATGTTTGGTAAATCATAACGAATATTTTTTATTCCTGTATGCTTCATAACACAGACATTATAAAATTAGATGTCTTTTTTCTTTTCTTTTTCTGAAAACTTACTTATTTCCCTCAACTCTCTGTTAGTCTTTTTGATTGTGAGTGACAGATGTCTGACGTTTTTCTTATGTGTTCCAGAGTCAATTAAAAATAAATTTATGGAAATGAGAAATGTAGACAGTTTATGTGTATGTTTTAATCATTGGACAGTGAATTTAATCTTAATGTAACTTGGGTTCACAGAAATAAAGTCTGTTTTAAGGTAAAGTTTTCTCTTCTTGCATGATTATGTGAGGTGACCCCATGGAATTCCCTTGAAGAACAGTAGAGTCATTGTATCTTGTTAGCACACGAATTTCCACATGTTCCTGCATTTGTGTATCTTTTAGTCTAAAAAAAAATTCTAGGGATGCCTCGACAATAGAAATGTGTTTACTTGGTTTGTCAATTTTTTAAATATTTTAATTATGTACAAATCTGGAAAGTTTCTAAACAATCTCCTTGAAGGTTTAAATTCTCAGGGTAATGTAACATTTGTTTTTGAGATTATGATTACTTTTTTTGTTAATTATTCTTTGTGTTTAATTATTCTTTCTTTTTTTTTTTCCTTCCTTCCTTCCTTCCTTCCTTCCTTCCTTCCTTCCTTCCTTCCTTCCTTCCTTCCTTCCATAGAAACCCTGGCTATGAAAGGATTAACATTGAACTGTTTGGGGAAAAAAGAAGAAGCTTATGAATTGGTTCGTAGAGGTTTGAGAAATGACTTGAGGAGTCATGTGTGTATCCTTTTTGAGATATGTTTAAGAATTGGATTGGGGGATCATGAGCTAAGATAGCAATTTGGGAATCAGAAATTTTAGATTCCTCTCACTTTGTAACTCCGGAGGAGATGATTTCTTTTTCACGTTCAATAACCACAGTTGTCTTCATGGAACATTTTTATGTACCCTACCTTTTTTCTAACATTAGTTCTGTTCAGGTAGATTGGACTTGCCTTTTAAAATACTATAGTGCTGCCGCCCCCCCCCCCCCCCCCCCCGCCATGGTCATTTTTCCTTTCTGCAGTTTCAGTTACCCGAGGTCAGCTGTGGTCTGGAAGCACACTATCATTCTCATGCACTATCAGGTCAGTAATGGCATCACAATGCCTACGTTATTCACCTCGCTTCATCTCATGTAGGCATTTTATCATCTTACATCACAAGATAAAGGGTAAGTATGGTACAGTAAAATATTTGCAAGAGAGACCACACTCACATAACTTTTATTATGGTATATTGTTTTAGCTCTGTTCTATTTTGTTATTAGTTACTGTTGTTAATCTCTTACCATGCCTAATTTGTAAATTAAGCTTTATTGTAGGTATTTGTGTATAGGCAAAAACATAGTATAGGTAGGTTTCAGTACTATCTGTTGTTTTAGGCATTTACTGGGGTTCTTAAAACATATCCCCCACAGATAAGGGGAGACTGTTTTTATGAAAGCTCTTCCCACACCTACAAATAAAGAAGTACCCTGCAGATTTTATCATCATAATAAATTTAGAGAAAATAAAGGCACTGTAGTATACTGATTAATAGCACAGGCTTTGGAGTATGCTTCTCTTGGATTTGAATTTCACCTCAGTTTCTTTCTGTGATCTTAGGGCTTAGTTTTCTCTTGTGTAAAATGAGGATAACCATACCTACCTCATTGTGGTGTTGTAAAGATTTCATGATGAGATATATTCTATGTTTAACATAGTCCCTGATAATGCTAAGATACTATACCAGATACATTTAAGAGAAGTGTGAAGTTAGGAGCAAGTACAAATGTCTGATAGAAGATAGAGAAAAACTGTGGGTTGCTCTTTTTTAAAATAGTTTTTTAATAGATATTTCTTTATCTCTTTATAAGCTGACATAATTTTAAGTGCTGAGACACTTAGCAAAATCTCAAGTGTTACTAGGCCTCTGGCATACTACAGATGAAGAAAAGATAGAGATTTTGCTCAAGGAGTTTATAGTCCAGTGAAGAAAGGAACTTATTAGCAGCATATACAGAAACATGTTCGAGTATTACATAAAGCATTACAACTTGTTCAAAAATAATCAGTAATCGGGGCGCCTGGGTGGCGCAGTTAAGCGTCCGACTTCAGCCAGGTCACGATCTCGCGGTCTGTGAGTTCGAGCCCCGCGTCAGGCTCTGGGCTGATGGCTCGGAGCCTGGAGCCTGTTTCTGATTCTGTGTCTCCCTCTCTCTCTGCCCCTCCCCGTTCATGCTCTGTCTCTCTCTGTCCCCCCCCAAAAAAAAAAAAAAAATCCGTAATCGAGTAAAGCAGGAGTAAGCAGAAACTCAAAGGGTAATCAAAGGATTAGTTAATAACTGTCGTAGATATCTTTTCATCATTTTTAATGATTACATAGTGTTCTGTATGTATTTACTTATGATTTATTTGTGTTCCTCTTTTTTTTTTTTTTTTTAAGTTTATTTATTTTGAGAGAAAGCAAGCAAAGGAGGGGCAGAGAGCAAGGGAGAGAGAGAGAATCCCAAGCAGGTTCGATCGACCTAGGCCTTGATCTCACTACCTACCATGAGATCACTACCTGAGCCAGTATCAGGAGTTGGACACTTAACCAACTGAGCCACCCCACGCGCCCCTTATTTGTGTTCCTCTTGACAGCCATACGTTTCTTTAAATTTTTAATAGCGTTAAACTCCTTAGGTATAAATTTTTAGGGGGTGAGGTTTAGAGGCAGTTAAGAGATGGCTATAATGCTTAAGAGAGGTGATCAAGTCCTGAAATAATAGGTAATAGGGGCCAGATTATGAAGGGGTGTGTCTTAGGCTTTTAAAAACATGTTCCAACCAACTGAGAAGATTGTGTTAAGCTTTACTTTGTCATTTATATTATGAAAGCAAGGATTTTGCAAATAAAATTTATGATATTAAATATATATTTTCAGTTACTTGTGCCATCCTAGGCATTATGTATTTTACTGACTCTGTTGAGGATCCCTGGCATTAAAGTTGTTCGATTGAAAAATTTGAATTTCATTTGGGAGGGAAACATTACAAGTTTCTGGAAAGGGAAGTGAATTCTTCTCTTTTGATTATATGGCTTTTAGAAAGGTTACTCTGATAGAGAATAAAAACAGAGAGACTGAAGGTAGGATGGGTGACTGCAGTAATCAAAATCTAAAGTGAAAAAGACCTGTGTGAGGGGAATGGAATTATTTATGTATTTTCCCCCTTTTATGGCATTTTTTTTTTACAACCTATTGTAACTCAGTTTACTTATCTGTGCCCTTATTAGACTTTAAATTTTTAAAATATATTCTTTTTTTTTTTTTTTAAATGTTTATTTGAGAGAGAGCAAGTGAGAGCAAGTGGGGAAGGGGCAGAGAGAGAGGTGGATGGAAGCTCTGAAGCAGGTTCTGCACTGTTTGCGCACAGAGGCTGATGCAGGGCTCAAACCCACAAACTGTGAGATAGTGACCCGAGCCGAAATCAAGAGTCAGATGCTTAACTGACTGAATCACCCAGGCGCCGCTAGACTTTACATGTTTTGAATGCAGGAGACAGTCTATTTTGGTCACCCACACCCTACTTATTAAGATATTTTAATAATTACATGCTAAATGAATTTTAACTTATATGTGGCTTTTATCTTCTATGTGTTGACTTTTAGGAACTTTGTACTCCACTAAGCATTCTATACTAAGGATCTTGTTAGCTAAAGAAAATATACAAGATGTAAAATAATTATGTGTATACCCATTTCCTCTTTTTTCTTTTAAAAATAAAGATAATCCCTAGCGTATATTGAGCGTTTATTTTGTACCAGTCTTTTCCATTTAGTTGCAAAACTATGCTGTATAGACTTTCTATTTACATTTTATAATTGAAGAAACATAACGAGACTAAATAACTTGTTCAAGATCACAGCCAATGTTTTCTCTGGCTCAAAAAGCTATGTTGTTTTCCATTCTATTAAACTACTATCTTTATATTCTCTCCTGTTTTTAAAGCTTGTAATTTTATAAATAGCCATAGTTTTCTGAGTTTCTTGAGGAATATTATTGGAGTAATATTACTTCTTGACTTGTAGGATGTATCCTTAACTAAATCCTTTAGGTTGGCATGTTTATGGCCTTCTCCAGAGGTCAGACAAGAAATATGATGAAGCTATTAAGTGTTACAGAAATGCATTAAAATGGGATAAAGACAATCTTCAAATCTTAAGGGACCTTTCTTTACTACAGATTCAAATGAGAGATCTTGAGGGTTACAGGGTAAGTAAAGTAGGAATTTTTTTTTCTTCTAAGGGGAAAGTGGTGTTAAAATATTTAAAACTTTTGAGTACTTCCTGAAAACAAAATTTTCTGTTCTTAAACAATTTAATTGAGTCTTACCCATCTCCTCCCAGTAGTGATTGTGTATATGTTCTGACTGGACTAACCAGATTTTTACAATAAATTATTTTACTCTGAGGCAGAGTTGGATTACTGTGTAGAATGGAGTTAATTCAGTGAAAATTAACATTGATGTTCCTCAAGTAGGCAATGCCTTTGTCTCCTATTAACATGTAACTACAACCTTTAGTTCTCACATTTGTCTGGAAAGTGTATTTATTTGTTTCTTCTACCTTCATTGAGAGGAGTATTCTGTCTTTGTACCTATATTTTAACCCTTAAATCAGTCTATTAATTCAGATCTGTTTAGTCTTTGTAGTACCTGCTCAGTTGTTTTCTGTGGATCTCAGTAGGTGGGGCCTGTAGTTTTTAAAAAGTTTTTCTTTTGTACTAGCTTTTCCATTCTGTCCCTTTCTTTTAAAGTAATTCAGGAAATAATAAAACATATCTGGTCTTGACTTTTAAAAGTTACAAGATTGTCTTGGAGGCTTCATTGTACCGCTTGCCAAATAATTTTTTACAGCTATAAAGCTACACAATATGGATGTCTAAAGCTATTTTCCATGATTATTTCCAGTATTGTGTTGCAAATTGCTCTGCATTGTCGGGTAAATTAATATGACCTTTTAAGAAGAATTCGTTTTCAGTGTAAACTTAAGAAAAAGTGGTGTTTCTTTTCCCCCTTAAAGGAAACGAGGTATCAGTTACTTCAGCTGCGTCCTGCACAAAGAGCATCATGGATTGGTTATGCTATTGCTTACCATTTATTAGAAGATTATGAAATGGCAGCAAAGATTTTAGAAGAATTTAGGAAAACTCAACAGGTAACAACCAGAAGCCAAACCTAGTAAACTGGGTCTGATTCTAATTATAAAAAGAAGTGTACATAGACTTGCTGACTTTTTATTTTGAAATAGTTTCAAAGTTACAGAAAAGTTACAACAATAGTACAAAGAACTCCATATGGGAGTTCACTCACATTATCTGATTGTTAATATTTGACACGTTTACAATCTCTATATTTACGTAACTATTTAAATTTTTTTCCTGAAACATTTGAGAGTAACGCAGACACCATGATCTTTACTCATAAATCCGTCACTGTGATATTTCCTAAGAATAAGTCTGTAGTTACCAACTGTATACATACTACTATATAGATTTCCAAAAAATTAGGAAATTTAACATAGACTATTATTATCTAATCCACAGCCCATATTCAAAATATATTAATTGTCCTTTTTAGATCCTAAGATTTTCTCTCCCCGTTACTCGAATCACTTAGTTGTCATTTCTCTTTAGTCTGATTTAATCTGGAAGTTTTGAAGACTTTCTTTGTATTTCATGACCTTGATATTTTTGAAGAAGTAGAGCAGGTGCTTTTGTAGAATGTCTGTCAACTTGGATTTGTTTGATGTTTCCTCATTATAGTTTATATTTAAGCATTTTTGGCAGGAAACCGCAGAAGTGATGTTTAGCCCTTCTCAGTTCATCACATTGAGAGGCGCATAATGTCTATTTGTTCCATTTATTTATTATTATTTTTTTAATGTTTGTTTTTTTTTTAATGTTTATTTATTTTTGAAGGAGAGAGAGAATGTGAGTGGGGGCAGAAGGGCAGAGAGAGAGGGAGACACAGAATCCAAAGCAGGCTCCACGTTCTAAGCTGTCAGCACAGAGCTCAACACGGGGCTTGAACCCACAAACCACGAGATCATGACCTGAGCCAAAGTCGGATGCCTAACCGCCAGAGCCACCCAGGCGCCCCTGTTTGTTCCATTTAATTACTTCATTAAGATGGTGTCTGCCACCTATAAAAAATTATTTTTTTCCTCTTTGTATTTAGTAAACAGTTTGAGATTTTATAAATAGCCTGTTCCTCATCAAACTTTCACCAGTAGTTATAACATTCATTGATTCTTGCCTGAATCAACTGTTTTATGATAGTTGCAAAGTGGTGATTCTCTTATTTTTTCTAGATTTATTAAATATTTGACATTGTACTGTTAAGTAAGAGCCTTCCTGTCTCCCCTGTTTTTGTTTTTGTTTTTGTTTTTGTTTTTTATTATACATAAGGACTTAGGGATTCTTTATTCAGTGGGTTGTAAGATAATATTTCATTATTTACTTAGTTGCTCTCTAGACAGATATTTAGTGATTTTTAAAAAATGAATTTTAGCAATCAGATATTATCCTTTGACTTCTTATATGTATTTTGAGTGTATAAACAATTTTCTAATATGCAAACAAAATTCTTACTGTTAGTATTGCTTATATCCATATATAGACATCCCCTGATAAAGTGGATTATGAATATAGTGAACTCCTTTTATATCAGAACCAAGTTCTTCGGGAAGCAGGTCTATATAGAGAAGCCCTGGAACATCTTTGTACCTATGAAAAGCAGATTTGTGATAAACTTGCTGTAGAAGAAACCAAAGGTATTTTTTTTTTTTTAAAGAATACACTTATCCTAGTATTTAATTACAACAAAGAGCAAGGCTAAAAATCTAGTTGCTGCTGATAATTGCATATAATTCAACTTTTTGATAGAAAATCTATGTCTTACTCATGAACTTTGAGTAATTTGTAATGTGGGAAAATACACATTTAAACAGTAGATATTATTGATATTGGAAAAAAAATTGTGAAAAACAGTGATTACATGAAATGGCTCAATATTTTTCTTTAAATAAAATGTTTTTTACTTGAAAATATTAATAGCTCTTGCTCAAAACACAGGTAATTTCTTAATTTTGTAAGACAGAGGAATAAGTTTCTTAGGAACAGCTTATTAGCAAAACTGAATGTGTTATTGACTGTAATATTTATTGGCAAGTCAGTCTTTACTAAAGTACATATGGGGCAGTCACGGAGTCTTCATGGTTTATCTGAATGTCTTTCTGGACATAGAGTATGAATTGAAACCAGAGGTTTGACTTTATGTGTGTGGATTGTGATTGGAGGGGGGAATCCCCAAGTAAAGATCTCCAATGCTGCCTTTTGTTAGAGGGCTGAGCAAAAGGAGTCTCAGAGTTTTAAAAGTTGAGGGAGATTATGGAAAATGAAAGAATAACAAGTAACTGAAAATAGAAGTACTTTTCTAAGAATTACCATCTGAAATGTCAACTTTGCCCTTGATGTGTGCTGTTTTCACATTCCTTTGGCTCCTTTTGAAGTTGAACACTAAAAAAGTGATACTTTTGTGTATAGTAGATATAACCATTATATGCCAGATGAACTTTCAACAGAGGATAATGCTATTGGCAAGAAAAAATGGAAGTCTAAGGTTGCTGGAGCTCATTTGTGAACTACAGATCCAGGACAGCCATCTTTCATTTGAGTTGATCATCCCTTAGCCATCTATTAGTTATAAAAAGAGGGGATTTCTGATTTTTGGAAAGATCACAAAATTGGAAAAAACTAGTTTGGGTTCCTTTGTTGGCTTCTAACTAGCTATATGACCAAGTAAGTGCAAGGCTTGGCCTTTTGTTTCATCATTGAAATACAGGATAGTTTTCAAAATACTCTTAAGTACATTATTTAATTTTGATCCTTTTGATAACTGTATTAGCGAGAAAGAATGACTGACAGATCAAGTTAGATGAGGACTCGGAATTGATCAATGGATTTTAGGAATTTGGAAGTCATTGGTGATCTTAACAAAAGCACTCTCTGAACATTTGGAAGGAGAGTGGTAAAACCCCACACAAATTAAGTAGAATTAAATGACATTGGAAGTCAAGAAATTAAAGACAGCATGCATTGATGACTCATAAAAGGAGTTTTGTTGGGTGGTGCTAGATGAAATGGAATACAGGATCAAAGGAAGTGTTTGTTTGTTTGTTTTAATAGCATGTGCTTGTGCTCACTGGAGAATAATCCAGTAGAGGCAGAATATTTGATACAGCAGAGAGGAGCGATCTAGTGGGTAAACTGAAGGATTAGCTTTAGATAACAACATGAATAGTTCACAGTATCAAGAAAAGACAGAGTATGTAGGGAAGTAGGTATACAGATATAGTGGACATTTGGGAGTTCTCCTAATTGTTTCCATTTTCCTAAGTGAAATAGGAAACAGCCATTATTTCATTCCAGGAAAGTCTGTATTGAACACTTACAGTGAGTCAAATGTTGGGGACAGGGTATATAAAAAGAATAGAAAGGAACCGAGAGTAGAACATTAATTTTTGGAAATTCCAGTAACAAAAACATTGTGTTAGTGGTCTGGATAATTTGGGAACTTCCTGCATTGGATGAGTGGGCATAGTTATGCAGAAAGTCTCCTTGTTAATTCTTACACCACCAGTTCCTGTGCAAAGAAAAAGTGGGAGAAAATTAAGGAAAGGAAAGGTTGGATGGGTATTGTGTAGGGAAGAAAAGTTGCAGGATTTTTTTTTTTTTGTTCTTAGTGAAGTAGGTTTTTGGTTAGTGTAGAGCAGTTGTCAACCTTGGCACTGTAGCGAGACCGACATCCTGTATGTTGCAGAAAGTTTAGCAGCATCCCTAGCTTCTACTTACCAGAATACCAGTAGCACCACTTATTGTGGTAACCAAAAAATATCTACAGATATTACCAAACGTCTTCTGGGTGGCAGAAGTGCCCTTGGCTGAGAGCCACTGATACAGATGTAAAGAATATGGGCTCTTTTAGCCAAATTACTTGGATTCAAATCCTGATTCCAACAATTAACTATCTGAAAGACCATAAGCAAATTTACTTCTTTCTGCTTTAAAATAGTGAAAATAATACTAACCTATTTCATAGAGTTTTGAGAATTGTATTATCCAATTCATGTGAAACATTTAAGTCACTGGCACACAGTGAACACTGAGTAAGTGTTCATTTTTATTGTCTGATGAGAGCAGAGAATGCAAGGGTGAAGTTGTGATTTGAAAATAATAACCTTTGGTGGATGGAAGCCCATTAATGATAAGAATTTCAGGGTTCATAGATTTCTAGTGAAACCAGTGCTGTGTCCCTTCATCTAATGACCTGCTTCCTTTTGTGAGAAGGTGTGCAGCAAACAAACATTTGGGATGATCCAGGACTTAATTGGTAAATAAGGGAGCCTTAGTTTTGAGACTGATTTTGATACTTGGGGCTGCTAGTGTCATTTAGGGATGAGATTGCTATGCAGCCCAGAGAAAACAAGCAATGAGTCTATGAGTCATTGAAAGGTCTAAAGAAAAAGGAATGGCTTTTCTTTAAGATTGAAGGCTAGGATTAGTGAGGCAAGACTAAACCCGACAAGACCGTTCAGCTTAGAGCAGGATAGGTACCCTGTCTGGTAGTTGGAGGAGATGAAAAAAAAGCGGGTTTTGAATGTGGCCATGACTGGGCTGATAGAGCAGAATCCTTTTATAATTGATTAGGGGGCATAAGGTTAGAGTTTTGGATTGAACTAATGAGTTCAGATGTTGAAATTGTATAATGTCAGGAATAATTAAGTAGTAGATGGTGTCTTGGTGATTGTGTTCAGTGAATTTGGGGAAGTAGCTTGGAGTTAGACGAATACCTGAATAAATTGAGGATGTGGACAGGATGGCATTTCTAAATATGAACTTCAGAAAAAGAGACAAAATAACATGGTAGTCTTGTTGAAGGAAATTGGAAACTTAGGACACCAAATCCATTTCCCAGCATTGAGGAGGTTTTAAGAGAAAGTTTAAGGGAAGATTAAAGTTATAATCCGAAGACATTTAGTTGATTTAATTTGTTTTTCATCAGGGGAACTTCTGTTGCAGTTAGGTCGTTTGGAAGATGCAGCCGATGTTTATAGAGGATTACAGGAGAGAAATCCTGAAAACTGGGCCTATTACAAGGGCCTGGAAAAGGCACTCAAACCAGGTACTATTGTTCAAAAAAACTTCCTTTTCTTTTTCTTAAAAAAAAATTTTTTTTTGTGACGTTTATTTATTTTTGAGGGAGAGAGAGCACAAGCAGGGAAAGAGCAGAGAGAGAGAGGGAGACAGAGAATCCGAAGCAGCCTCCACACTGTTGGCACAAAGCTCAACATGGGACTGGAACCCATGAAACGTGAGATCATGACCTGAGCCAAAGTCACTCAACCGACTGAGCCACTCAGGCGCCCCTAAAACTTCCTTTTTGTTTTAATTGCTTCCTTTGTTGATAAATATTAACTCATTGAAAAGCATAACTAGAAAAATAGTGGTTACGAATTGATTCAGAATTTAAATACAAAATTACAGTTGCAGACTTTGACTTAATATGGCAGACTGAGCATTTTCTGAAACCTCTCTTCTACAGATTTATAGAAGTAGTTGAGAAAAATTCAGAAACAACTTAAAAATTCACACATGGCATGGCAGCATCAAGAAATTGAAAGGGAAATTTCTACTGACAGAAACATCTCCTTACTTAGAGATGTCACCCTAAAGGGAAGAAGAAGCATGCATAACTTCTGTGGTCACAGCACCATGGCCTCCCAAGGGCACATGAATGTAGCCATGCTGAAAGAGCGGCACTGTTTCCTGTGTGGGAAGAGGGACTAAATTTCCATCATTAAAAATGAACTTGGATCCAGAGACTCTCCCCACAACACCCCCATCAGCCTCTCCCGAATGGGACCCACTTGTGACGATAAGCCTAGAAACATGTCCTCTACAAATGGGGTCTTTAGCCAAGATAATCTGATTTGAGGCCGTTTCCCTTAAGACCGGTAGTGAGTCATTACTGATACATTGATACATGCAAGGAACCTTATAACAAAGAATATTGTACTACTCTGGAAAACCATCACAGGAATGGTTATCATTCGTGCCAGCACAAGGTAGTAATGGAAGAATCTAAGATGAAAAGAGGGAATTGACATAAAAAATCTTAGTAGATTGAATGGAAGAGAGGCCACAGCTGAGGAGAAATTAGTGAACTGGAAGATTTGAACAGAGGAGAGCTCTCGGAGTGAAAGAAATATAGAGGGGCTCCTGGCTGACTGTCAGTGGAGCATCTGACTCTTCATCTCAGGGTTGTGAGTTCAAGCCCTGCTTTGGGCATGGAGCCTACTTTAAAAAAGAAAGAAAAATCTTAAAAAAAAAAAGAAATATGGAGAAATGGAAGATTAGGGGCTAGATCCCAAAATTCCAAAATAAAGGAGAACCTGAAGAGAATAGTGGAGAAGCCATGGAAACACAATAATCAAGCCTTTCTCAGAACTAAAGTAAAGAAGTCCTCAGATTTTGAAAGGTACCTAAAGCAGAACAGGATAAAGAAAACTATATTTTAGATGATTATAGGGATTTAAAATATGAAAATAATAGAAATAGTCTAAAATTATTTTCGGTATATTTAGGTGGTTAGATTATAAATAATTTTCTTTTCACCTTCAAATTTTCTGCTCAGTAAGAATTTATACTTTGAGAAATTTATAATTTACTAGAAAAAATATAACCAGTTAAAATCTTCTATAAAAATAATTTTTTTTAATTTGCAGCTAATATGTTAGAACGACTAAAAATTTATGAGGAGGCCTGGACTAAATACCCCAGGGGACTGGTGCCAAGAAGACTGCCATTAAACTTTTTATCTGGTGAGAATAATTGCAAAGGAATGAAAATGATGTTAGGAATTACAATTTCTTTGGTTTTAGATACATGAGTATGCATATTAAAATTAAAGTATGCATTTTAGAGTTGTCTGGGTAAATGCAAGTCAACAGAATATTTTTCTTTCAAGGTGAGAAGTTTAAAGAATGTTTGGATAAATTTCTAAGGATGAATTTCAGCAAGGGTTGTCCACCAGTCTTCAATACTTTGAGGTCATTATACAAAGATAAAGAGAAGGTAAAGCAAAATACCATTTTCTTTTCACTATCATTTCTTTGCTCAGTATTTGGAATAGTTGATTCTTGATTATCTGTGGACAATAGTCCACATTTTGTTAATCTGGTGTCTGTTTTCCTATCCAGTTTAAATGCTCCTGTGCCTCTTTTCATCCTTTCTTAGTCAAGTGACTTACTGTTTGCTTATTTTGACTTTTATTTCTGCTATATACTTTGAGTCAGCATAAGTATGAAAAGTTGGTAAGGTAGTGATTTCTTCAGTATTTTCTGTAATCCCTCTTCATGGTAAAAGTCAGAAATGGTTTTTTAAACTAAGGTTTAGCTTCGTAGTCTTTCTCCTTTTTTATTTGGTAGAAAAATCTGTCAGGAGAGTTTGCCGTCCCAGTAAGTTAACTTACTCTTTTAGCTATGTATAATAATATTCAAATTGCTTGTTAAGAGGATGTTTTAATCTTAATTTAGATTATATTGCTTGCAAGTACAGTGGCATCAAGACATGTTGGTTGGATAAAAAGAAATCAGTTACAGTTGAAGAATCAGAAAGATGGGACAAATTAAACATGATAAACACGTTAATTTTTTTTTTTTAAACACTTTAATCTTAAAGCATGGAAGGTGCCCGTATTTTCCAGTCTTTTATTGAGAGGCCCAAGGTATGGGCTTTTTTGATGACTTTTACTTTTTAAAAAAAGTTGCGTAAATCACATTAATAACATGTGGTCTGTTGTCTTCAGTTTCATTAGAGTGAAAACTTGATGCTTGTGAAGCAGTCTTAATTGTAGAAGCCTATATATTTTGATGGTTTTCCCCTTTATGGTTGTGTCATTTAAACCTTTTAAATTGGTTAAAAGTATCTAATTTATCCTTGAATCTTTCCATTCAGCTTGAAACAGTTTTTTCTTTTGTTCTCATTTCTTAAATTTACATAATACTGAATTAAATTCTATAATGATAATAATGCAACTGATTCAAACAGGTTTGGGAGAACAAAACTCTTAGCATATAGCTCACCTTGTGGGAGCAGAAGAACATAGGCACACCAGAATAACCTAGCTGTGACCATTCAGTCCTCAAAATTTTCTGAGGTAATGGAGAGAGCTGGTGTTAATCTGTTGAGTCGGTTAAATTGAGGTCACTTAGGACAGCCTCTGTAGTAACAGAAATCCATTATAGATGGCTTAAGTGAAGGAGGGAATGAATAAATTAAAAGTATTCACAGATCTGTTACAAAGCCAGGAGCAAGTGGTATAGTCATGACTCAGGAGAAACTAGACCTGGACAGCCACTCATTCTCCTGGATTTCAGAATCTCACCTATTGTTCCATGTTTCACTTTTATTGATACTTTCCCTTGGATTATAAAATTGAGAGTTGATGCTATCATAAACTTTTGGAATTTCTCTTTTCATGTAGTTTTTAATTCTTGATTCCTGAAGGGCAAATATTAATTTTGAGTGTTATTTATGTGAATTGAGATGAAAATGAACCAAGATAAGTCATCTACAATATTACCTCTTTTTGTCCAACCTTTTCTTGATTTCTAACTCAGCTTGATGCATTATTTTCTAGCAGGGAAAGGAGTTGCCATTAAGTTTTTAGAAAGTTACATCTTAACACCTTAAAAAAAAGAACACCTTCAAAAATGTATAGTTTACTTGCTTTTAAATTTTTATCCAAAAGTTAAGAGATTTGTAAAAGGGTGTGTACATAGGTGTGTGTGCATAATTTGGAATGTCGATTTAGCCCTTTAATAGTAAATAACATGTTTTGTACAGGAATAGTAACTGCACTTAGGTATTTTATTAAAGTGTGCTTGTGTGTTTGTACTCTAGGTGGCGATCATAGAAGAATTAGTAGTAGGTTATGAAACCTCTTTAAAAAGCTGCCGGTTATTTAACCCTAATGGTAAGTGCTCAGCTTTTATATTTTACAAACATCTTAAAAATTTTAAGGTATTGTGAAATTCTTAATCAGAAGGTCAGTATTCATAATTTAGACAGTAAGCTTAATATTTTAAACTTTTTCCTTTTTAAGATAGAGATGCATTAATTTGCACATTATGTGAAAATATTTGGTTAATTATCTTACTGAAAAAAATGTAAAATTTCAAACTTCTACAAAACTAGTCCTGGTCCTATAATGATCCTCCATCATTTATTAGCCACCCTGTTTCAATAACTTTTAACTCCTGGGAAAACATATTTCATCTATATTCTTAACCTTCTTCCCTCTCTGCATTCCCGTGTTATTCTGAAGCAAATCCCGAACATCACATCATTTTATGGATGAATATTTCAGCATTCTAATGATCATAACCATAATATCGTCACCACACTTGAACATTAATACTTTTTTAATACCAAAAAAGTCCATGCTTACATTTCTAGTTATGTTAGAAATTTTTTTTTTTCCTTTTTGGTTTTGGAGTTTGTTTGAATGAGGATCCATATGAAATCTATACTTCAAGTTTGATATTTTCTCAAGTTTTTCTACAGTCCATATTTTGCTGACTGAACTCCCATGGTGTTACTTAACATGTTATTCCTCTGTCCTCTAGATTTGTTGTAAATGGGTAGTTGGATATAGAGCTGTACTGTCTAGTATGATAGTTCTTGACTATTAAAATTTTTTTAATTCGGTAAAATTAAAAATTCAGTTCCTGAGTTGCAGTAGCCACATTTCAGGTGCTGCTCAGTACCATGTAAAACCAGTGCCTACTACCATATTGCCCAGGGAAAATACAGAACATTTCTATCATTGCAAAAGCTTCTAACAGACAGGCTTAACAAGATTCAGGTTTTTGGGGGATGTGTGTGTGTCATGTTTTTCTTTTATTTATTTTTTTTGGTTCGTTTTTTGTTTCCTTTTATTTAAGTTAAAAAAAATTTTTTTTTAATGTTTATTTTTGAGAGAGAGAGAGAGAGAGAGCACGAGCAGGGGAGGAGCAGAGAGAGAGGGAGACAGAATTGGAAACAGGCTCCAGGCTCTGAGCTGTCAGCACAGAACCCAACATGGGGCTCGAACTCACAAACCGTGAGATCATGACCTGAGCCGAAGCTGGATGTTCAACCGACTGAGCCACCCAGGCGCCCCAAGTTTCTTTTTTTTTTAAATGTTTATTTGAGAAAGAGCGTGCTCGTGAGAGAGTGGTGGGGGGTGCAGAGAGAGAGGAGGACAGAGGATTCAAAGCAGGCTCTCTGCTGACAGAGCAGAGAGCCCCAAGGGGGCTTGAACTCAGAAGCCATGAGCTCATGACCTGAGCCAAAGCCAGAGACTTAACTAACTGAGCCACCCAGGCACCCATTTCCTTTTAAATTTAAAGGGTGAACAAGATTATTTCATGGGTGGTGGAATGTTCTTCCATCAGGAAGTATTTAGTGTTTATTTTGTATGTTAGCAATTGTCGGGAATTACAAACTGGTGATATTCTATCATTCATTTTCTATTATCTTACAAGAGAAATTTCCCTTCATCTGTTACCTGTTTATCTAGTATTTGAGTTTATGTAGGAAAATCAAGATGAATTCTGCTTTTCCCCCCACCTCTCCTACTTTTTGTTATTGTTTCCCAGTTTTCAAAATAATGAATTCATTTAGTAGCATCCTTCAAAGATGCCAGTGCACATTTTAAAAGTATGATGAATTCATGGGTTTAAATATACTTGATGTTTTAAGTCATTGCAGTTTCAAATGGTTCCAGCCTTCACATACCATGGTAGTAGTTGATAGCTTTTTTGCAGTTTGGTGTGACAAGATATTCCAGTTCATCTGGCACACTGTCCATAGCAGACCTGGAATCAATAGTTTTTCCAAAGGAACCCTGGTTCTTACAGTGGGAAATCCCAGTATAGGACCTGGGATGCTTGTTGCTATTGGGTTGATTATTGTTTCTAGGTCTCAGATTAATTTTAATAATACTTTTTAAAAGGCGTTACCATGGTTTCATTGGTTAATCATCATGATGTTCCTTTGATTATCAGCATTTTCCTACATATTTTACAAATGTGGAAGAGGTTCAATGACATGCCCAAGAATATGCAGCACTTTAGTTGCAGATCTATCAGATCGGGAGTTGGTGAGTTCCACTCCTATTGTTTGTCCACTGAGCCATCCTGCTTTTACTAGGATAAAAATAAGCAGTCTGTTGCTTTCTTTGAAAGCAAGTAACAGTTCTTAGATTTTAGATATTGGTATGAAATAAAACATTTTTTAATGTGTGGGTTGTATATTTAACTTACACATTTTCTTGTGAGTATATAGAAGTTGAATTACGAACTAAAATGTAGAGTAAGCATTTTTTCTTACCTCATCTTTTGGGTATAGTTTTTATTCAACCTAAATTATGCATCGTTGCATATCAGCATAATATTAACATATATTGAAAATATCATAATCACCAAAACTCAACCACATCACAGGTATACTTATGTAGAGTTTAGTATATTAGCTAGAAATATTAAGCAGTCAGGCCCGTTTTTTTTTAGCCTCACATTAATGAAAAATTTCTTTTGATACCTTTTTCCCATCTCTCATAAATAACTTCCTAGTCCATACACATTCATAGTTCTAGCCCTGATTGTCTCCCCTGACTCCTTTTAGTTTCTTTTTTTAGGTAATTTTTTTTGTATCTTTATCTTGTTTATCTGCCATATTTATTATATAAAATTCTTACTAAATTCAAGGCATTGTGCTAGGGGCTGAAATCATACAGAATAGAAAGCATGGTCCCTTTGAAAGATCTTACAAATTTAAGGATAGTTTTATAGCTAGATACGTAAATAAATGGTTCAAGGTATTTTTCCTTATTAACAAAGATAAAGCCATTTGGAGGTGGGTACTCGCTTACTATACGTTAATGACTAATCTTGGTTTCTTTCCTCTCCCACCCACCTCCCCCGCTTTTTAAAGATGATGGAAAAGAGGAACCACCAACTACATTACTTTGGGTCCAGTACTACTTGGCACAACATTATGACAAAATTGGTCAGCCATCGATTGCTTTGGAATACATAAATACCGCTATTGAAAGTACACCTACATTGATAGAACTCTTTCTTGTGAAAGCTAAAATCTATAAGGTAAAAATCTCCCCCCCCCCTTTTTTTATAAGGTAATGTGTCTTAGAAAGAATTTTTTCTATAGTTTGTAAATTCTAAAAGATATAACAAAAATGATATATTTGATGGCTTGTAAAACCTGGAATGAATATAGTGCATTCCTCAGTCTGATTACTTTTAGATTTGTCATGGTCATGCTACTTTATTTATGTCTATATATACACATAGATACACATACATGTATATGGTTATTCAGATATGTGGTTATTCATATTATATATTTTCATGCATTCACACATACGCGTATCTAATTATTTTGTTGGTTTTAAGTTGTAAGAGTATAGATACTCAAACGTTATTAATTTGCTGTGAAATGTTTGTTTCTATTAACATTTGAGTATGATCATGATCAGTATCTGAAATGAAACTGAAAATTTTATAGTTTTACATGTCTTCTTAACTTCTTGGTCCTTCTTGAGAATCTCCGGTCCTATGTTTTAGCATCCTCTTAAAATAAAATTGGCTCTTCTCGTTCTTAATACAAATACAAATTAGTAATAAAATCTCTTAGGGAAGAGAATGTAAACTCACAATTTATTTACCAAAAAATAATGAAATTAAGTGATGTTTTAAAAGCACTTCTCAAAGCCAGGTTATTATCCTAATTAGTTTTGTGTCTTTGACAAATGGACTAGTTATGTGAATTAGAATGCATCTTGGAATGCCCAGTAATAGTCAGTGATGTGTCCATGTTTCTTTTAGGGTAGAAATTTGGCCACACCTTTGCCTATTTTTTCTTCTTTTTTT
Organism: Neofelis nebulosa; assembly: GCF_028018385.1. Classification (NCBI taxonomy): domain Eukaryota; kingdom Metazoa; phylum Chordata; class Mammalia; order Carnivora; family Felidae; genus Neofelis; species Neofelis nebulosa. The sequence continues at coordinate 88,161,099 of NC_080784.1, read as the reverse complement.
TTTTTTTTTCCTTTTACTTTTCAGTGTTGATGAATAATTTTTTTAAATAAGTATTCTTGTATGTTAACTGAATTTCTCTGATACTCAACCATGATGCCTTTTTTGACCTTTATATTGTTCTGACTTAAAGATTTTGACTATTATTTATTCTTAAGTTTAACCATTGTTGTTGAGTATTCATTATGTGCCAGGCACTGTTGTAAGCAATGAGGTATAACAGTAAACAATAAAGCAAGTTTTTACTAGCAGGGAGCCTATATTCTGTGTAGCCAGAAAAGTATCAAAATGTATGCATGTATATTGGTTAAGGTTCTAAGATCAGTCAGAAGAATACCTTTTTTTTTCACTTGTGTTTTAGTTACCTGTCAATAGGTAACTAATTACGTGCCTAGTAAAATTAGCATACTGATTGGTTTATTTTGCTTTTCTACCCTATAAGCATGCTGGAAATATTAGAGAAGCTGCAAGGTGGATGGATGAAGCCCAGGCCTTGGACACAGCAGACAGATTTATCAATTCGAAGTGTGCAAAGTACATGCTAAAAGCCAATCTGATAAAAGAGGCTGAAGAAATGTGCTCAAAGTTTACAAGGGTTTGTACAGCTACTGTTCTTATGAATAAACAGTCTATACTTGTATACCTTGCTTATTTTTCAAAATTTTTTTCTAATATTTTTAATATCAAAATAGGATTTTATTAAGTTCCCTTTGATACTAATACTGACATCAGTAATAGTATAAAACATTTTTCTTTTTAGGTGGTTGTGCAATGCTTTTTTGTTTTTTATTTATTTATTGTACAGTGTGTTTTTAAACTCTGATTTACATTGAGATGTGTTCAGATGAAATTTTTTAGGAGTGAAAGGAACTAATACTAGTTGAATACCTGCTGTGTACTAGTGTTCTGTATCTTATGTTACTCTCCAACCCCAGTTATGTAGATCTTTTGATTATTTACAAAGGTACATTTTTTTCCCAGTGATTAGAAATATAATTTCAATTTCTTATAATAACTGTTCCCTCATTCTGAAAATGGTTAATACAGAAAGTGATTTTGAAAGAATTAAAGTCAATAGACCATACTTTCCTTCTTAAATTCTATGGTGAAATAGTGTATTTGGTAAGACATGGTCTTGAATGCATGTAATTTTTATACAGGAAGGAACATCAGCAGTAGAGAATTTGAATGAAATGCAGTGCATGTGGTTCCAGACAGAATGTGCCCAGGCTTATAAGGCAATGAATAAATTTGGTGAAGCACTTAAGAAATGTCATGAGATTGAAAGAGTAAGTACCCTATATATGTGAGTTTCTTATTTTATTCTGTTATATGTTGAAGGTTTGGGGCAACTGTTTTTTCTTTTCTTCCTCTTTATAATTCACAGCTTGTGATTTCTAAATATCAGTGTTCACAGTTTTTCAATAAAAATGTTGCTGACTATGTTATGAGCAGACTTCCCCATTGTCTACTCTGCCTGCAAGAATTCATGTAAAAAATTTGGAGAGTTTGCATCTTGTTATGTTCTTATTGATTTTTGAATGTTTCTTTCAAATTGCTGCTGTATCTTCAGTAATACACAGCTCATTAAGGTATCCTAGAAACTGGGGGTTGATTGGTGATGCAATACACTCTTGATACTCATAAGATACAAGTTTTGAAGTCTTTTTACGGTATTTCTGTAGCCTATGTCATTCCTCATTTTTTGGATAAATTCATTGTTTTCTTAGTCCTCTTCACTTCTGATTCATTTGTATCACTAGTGGTTGGCTTTCCTTTTTTGTGTTTTTCACAGATAAAGATAATTTGTATAATTTCATGCTTTTTCTCTTATCAAGTCGAGAACCGCAGAACTTAGTTGAAATGAGCTAGGTTGTGGTTGCTCGACTTCACTAATTGGTTTCTCTCTCGCATACCAACATAACATTGCGTAGGACTCAGATTTGTATTTTCAGAAAAATTACCAAATACTATATACTATAGTCTTCGCAGGTCATTCTGAATATAAAAACTGAATGTTTAGTGTGTAAATCTGTTGCATCATTATGTATACTAATAATGTTTGATTTGTCATGCTAGCTTTATTTAAGTATGGTTAAAGAAGGAATAAGTATATATGTTTCAAATGATTGTGCTTCCTTTTCATTTAGTAAATAATTCATTGCCCGGTGTTTGCCATATACTGTGCTAGGGGATGGTCACTTGTATTTGCTTATTTGATATGGAAAGTATTTATACTGGATGATTGTAATATGTAATATTTTTTAATTTATTAATTTTTTCATGGATAGGAAACCAGTAAATCTAAAAGTTTGATTTCTATAGCTTTTTTTGACATTGTTATACTTCAGTATAATAAGAAAGATGATTTTGTTAGCATTTTATAGAAATCACTGACGACCAGTTTGACTTTCATACTTACTGTATGAGGAAGATTACCCTTAGATCATATGTGGACTTATTAAAACTAGAAGATGTACTTCGACAGCATCCATTTTACTTCAAAGCAGCAAGAATTGCTATAGAGATCTATTTGAAGCTTCATGACAACCCCCTAACAGATGAGAATAAAGAACATGAAGCTGATACAGGTATAATATTCAAAGATTTCTTATTGTTTGCTGTGATATGTGTGTGTATATTTATATTTTTGTGTAGTTTAGATTTTTCTTGAGCTTTTTATTAAGCACCTGTGGGAAGATGTTATACATGCTTAGAAAATGATGGACGTTTGTGAATTTCTCTATGCAACGAAAGAAAAATACTGTTTATACTTTGAAAAGCAAGAATTTAATTTGTAACTGGTCATTAGCTTTTAAGAAGTTGAATCTCATGAGTTTAACATTTAATAACTGGTTTACCCAGTACTGTAAATTGCTAACTATGATACTATAAATTGCTAACTGTATCATTAGTGTTGCCTGTCAGTGTATCTAGTTCTTCTTCTTTTTAATAGTTATTTATAATTAACCTACTGAGAGGCAAATATTGCTTGAACATTAAAAGCCAGCTTGGATGGGGCACCTAGGTGGTTCAGTCAGTTAAGCATCCCTTGATTACTGCTTGGGTCATGATCTCATGGTCATAGGATAGAGCCCTGCATTGGGCTCTGTGCGGGCTTGGAGCCTGCTTAAGATTCTCTCTTCCTTTCTGCCCCTTCCCCGCTCGTGCACTTGTGAGTGCATGTGCATGCTTGCTTGCTGTCTCTCAAAAAAAAAAAAAAAAAAAAATTTATTAAAAGCCAGCTTGGAATTAAACTAGTAAAATTGCCTAGTGATTTATCATTTGGACAGTTTTTAAAGTGCTGTTTTTCTGCCATGATGTCAGATGTATAGTATTCCTTAGATAATTATTTGGGGAAGAATTTCAATGAAAATGAAAGAGGCATGTAGAAGGATATAAATTAATTGTACATCCAGATATTTTGTGACTTAATTTGTGGCAAAAATGTTACAGGAGATGGGGTGTAAGAAGTGTGTCAGGATGTTATTATTCAGTCCTGAGTTTATTCTTCTGAAGTTATGGTTGGTTGTTTTCTGTATCCTTCTTCCTGCTAAGGAGAATCATTTTGTTAATTTGTTGTTAAATTTTACTTCCTATTGCCTAGGAACCCTTAAGAACTTTCTAAAATCACACATTGAAACCCTCGTACAGATTTCACTTGACTCTCTCTACTTGTTGCTTCAACTAGAAAATGCCAGTAAGAATCTATGGAACAGTTTACTGTTGAATCTGAGAGTTATTGTCCTCTGACTTCTTTTGTTCACTGACTTCTTTCTGTTCACTCCTCCTGCCTTTCTCTTCAAATTATACAAATAATATACAATTAACTCTTAATTATACAAAGTTAAAACAGTTCAGAAATGTACTAACAAATACGAAAATTTCCTTTCACTGTTCTCTTACCTGTAGGTCATCTTCTTTTAAAGATTATCCGTATAAAGCATTCCGTTTCCTTTGTGCACAATTACATTTATGTGTATGTAAACTCTACACACATGTTTCAGAGCAGTTCTTTGAGATTGTTTGGTTTTCATTTGTTTTACTTTTTTTAGCTTCATAAATGAGTCATATTATCCCTGGTATTCTGCAACTTAGACTTTTTATTTTTCATAGTGTTGCTCCACGTCTGGGCATAAACTTACTACAATTATCAGTCATTTAAGGGCTATGTGGGAACCTTTGTGTGTTTTTCCCCCCACTGTTACAGTGCTATAGTAAATCCTTGTACATCATTTTGCACATGTTTATTTAGCATGGATTGTTAGAAGTGGAAATTACTCGGTTAAAGAGTATGAAAATTTAAACTAGTGTCAGATTGCCTTTCTTAAGAGGTTCGTCAGTTTTTATTGCCACACTGTATTGTGAGATTATCTTTTATTTTATTGCTAACACAGAAAATTATCCATTCTTTACATTTTTGTTATTTTTGGGAAAATACCTGCTTTATAATTCCTAAATTTTTAAGAGGGGAACAGCTGTCTATGTTTTCATGTGGCCTTTGGGTTTCTTGTATGAATTGCCTGTTCATATCTTTTTCCCTTTTTTTAAATTTATTTTTTAATTTACATCCAAGTTAGTTAGCATATAGTGCAATTTCAGTGATTGATCCCCTATGTATAACACCCAGTGCTCATCACAAGTGTCTTCCTTAATGCCCTTTACCCATTTAGCCGCGCCCCCCCCCCCGCCACACAATCCCTCCAGTAACACTCTGTTCTCTATATTTAAGAGTCTCTTACGTTTTGTCCCCCTCCCTGTTTTTATATCTTAAAATCCTCATATGAGTGAAGTCATATGGTACATGTCTTTCTCTAATTTTGCTTAGCATAATACCCTCTAGTTCCATCCACGTAGTTGCAAATGGCAAGGTTTCATTCTTTTTGATTACTGAGTAATACTCCATTGTGTGTGTGTGTGTGTGTGTGTGTGTGTGTGTGTGTGTGTGTGTGTGTACACCACATTTTCTTTATCCATTCATCCGTCGATGGACATTTGGGCTCTTTCCATACTTTGGCTGTTGTTGATAGTCCTGCTATAAACATGGGGGTGCATGTGTCTCTTCGAAACAGCACAGCTGTATCCCATGGGTAAATGCCTAGTAGTGCAATAGCTGGGTCGTAGGGTAGTTCTATTTTTTAGTTTTTTGAGGAACCTCCATACTATTTTCCAGAGTGGCTGCACCAGTTTGCATTCCTACCAACAGCCTAAAGAGATTCTCTTTCTCTGCATCCTTGCCAACATCTGTTGTTGCCTGAGTTGTTAATTTTAGCTATTCTGACTGGTGTGAGGTGGTATCTCATTGTGGTTTTGATGTGTATTTCCCTGATGATGAGTGATGTTGAGCATTTTTTCATGTGTCTGTTGGTCATCTGAATGTTTTCTTTGGAGAAGTGTCTATACATGTCTTTTGCCCATTTCTTCATTGGATTATTTGGTTTTTGGATTATCTTTTCCCATTTTAGTTTTCAACTTCTTGGCTTATAGAAGTTTTCTACATAGTCAGGACTTTAATTCTTATTTATATATTGCAGAAATTTTCTTCCTGTTTTATTTAGGTCTTTATGGTGGGTATCTTTTATTATGTAAAAGTGTTAGTTTTTATGAGATAAGATTTCTTTAATCTTTTGTGACTTCTAGGTCTTTCATAAAAAGGCTTTTCTACTTCAGAATTTAAAATATATTCATAAATATCTTCTGTGTTTCCTTATAACAATTGTTCTGTTCTGTTCTGTTTACAATTTGTTAATCACCTGGAGTTAATTTTTATATACTGTTGTGAGGTAGAAGGTAGCTTATTACCTGCAAGTAGACTGCTGATTCCTCAACAATATTTATTGATAAGTTGTCATATTCTCTGCTTATTTAAAATGCCATCTTTAGGTGACCCTGGCTGCTCAGTTTGTGGAGCATACAACTCTTGATCTTGGGGTTATGAGTTCGAGCCCCACGTTGGGTGTGGAGATTACTTAAAAATAAAATCTTTGAAACTAAATAAAGTGGCGCATGGGTGGCTCAGTGAGTTCAGCGTCTGGCTCTTGATTTCAACTCAGGTCATGATATCAGAGTCATGGGATCGAGGCCCACCTGCGATGTCTCTGTGCTGAGCATGGAGCCTGCTTAAGATATTCTCTCTGTCTCTCTCTCTCTCTGTCTCCCAACCTCTCCTTCAAATAAATAAATAAACAAATAAACAAAATATTAAACTGTGATGTAGTGAATTGTGGATATGGTGTCTGGTTCTAACACAGCATCAAAACTTACTATACAGACGTTAAGATTGTGATATTGACATCAGTATTCAGTTTTCTGTTCTTATCTGTCTCTTAATCTAATACTATGTCTTTAGAATTTTCTTGCCTTTACATGCAAATTTTTGCTTATATGTGAACTGTGATTAGCTTGATGCCAGAAAGTTTCTTTTGGAATTTTTAATTTGAATCGCATTTAAGATATAGATTACTGTTTGGGGTGGGGATATCTTAAACAATTATTATTAAGTCTTTGCATACTAGAATGCATTGTATCTTCTATTTAATTGTCCGATAACTTTGGTGAATTTGTTACTAGCATTATCTCTCCATGTCTTTTTTTCCATTACAGTATTCTGAAAATTTTTTTAATGTTTATTTATTTTTGAGAGTACAAGCAGGGTAGGGGCAGAGAAAGGGGGAGAGAGGATCTGAAACGGGTTGCACACTGAGAACAGTGAGCCCAATGTGGGGCTCGAAGTCATGAACCACAAGATCATGACTTGAGCCGAAGTTGGAAGCTCAACCAACTGAGCCACCCAGGCACCCCATCTGTTAACAGTATTCTAAATGAATATTATAATTTTTGTCAAGTTGGTATCCTTATTGAACTCTGATATTAGGTTTAGTTGTTTTTTCAGTTGATTTTTAAAAAATTTTCTATGTAAGCTATTATGTTAATCTGTAAACATTAGTTTGGTTTCTTTCAGAATTTATTCCTCTCTTTTCCATGCTTTACTGCACTGGTGAGGGTGGCAGAAACTGCTAACAGAAACAGTAGTGTGCTTGCTGCCTTCTTTATCTTTAGACATAATGTTTCTCATGGTCCATCCACCATAAAGCTTGCTATTTGTAACAAATATGTGGTAGTTACCCTTTATTTGGTTGAGAAGTTATTTTTCACTTTTTATGTTTTATCTTTTAGTAAACCTACAGTCTTTATGTGGCCAGATTTATTTTGCTTTCTTGTGTGAATGTTGATTTGGCTGGATACTCTAGGTTCAGATGTTATTTGCTATGCATTCATGTGTATGTGTGCACACACATACGTGCACACAATTTTTTAAATAGTTTTTTTTTTTTAATGTTTATTTTTGAGAGAGAGAGGCAGTGGGACAGAGAGCAGGGGAGGGGCAAAGAGAAAGGGAAACATAGAATCTGAAGCTGGCTCCAGGCTCCGAGCTATCAGCACAGAGCCCGACATGGGGCTCGAACTCACAGACCATGAGATCATAACCTGAGCCAAAGTCGGATGCTTAACTCACTGAGCCACCGAGGTGCCCCTACACACAGTTTTATTTAAGAGATAGTGCAATATTCTAGCATAGGAGAATTCTTCTCTGGTTTCTCTTGAGCTGAAATTCTGAGCCTCTATTATGTTAACATAAGTCATAGGTAATTCTTGTAAAATTTAGACAATGCTTATCCAGATAAGTTAGTGCTACATTAAGTGAAATAGGATTTGAATTAATTTCTATATTAATTTCTTATGTAGTTATTCCTTTCCTATTTTTGTATGGCAACTCTATTATTATTAACTACATGGGTCCTTTCAAGGCAGTGGCAGATAATATAGAATAAGGTCACAAACTAGCCAGTGGGCAGATCCGTACTGCAGTTTGATTTGATAAATGAAGTTTTATTGGGACACAGCTGAGCCTATTCATTTATATATTATCTATGGCTAATTTTGTGCCACAAGAGCTGAGTTTAGTTGCACCAGAGATCTGAAAGTATTTAGTATCTGGCTCATTATAGAAAATGATTGCTGACCCCCAGTATAGCATAATGGAAAGAAACAGCCCAGAATTTGGAATGAGAGTGAAGTGGATTTAAATCCTTGCTGTGCCTTTTATTATTACTTGAGTTATTGTTTTTCCTCTGAAACCTCAGTTTTCTCATACATAAAATAATATGCTCTAATCCATGAGATTATTAAGGACATTAAATAAAATAATGTAGGGATGGTATCTAGTGTGTAGTCAGGATGCAAGTGGTAGCAATTACTGTACCAGTCATTAAAAGGTCAGCATTTTTGTGGCTGCTCATTTATAGTCTTTTGTTTCCAGAATGTAAGTTTTCATCCTTGTTTGAAATTTTCTTTTTCAGTAGTAAGGGCTTCTTTACTAGGGAAAAGAGAAACAAGTCTGTATTTGTTCTGATGGTGGTTATTGCCACATAATATTCCTAAATTTAGCAGCTTAAAATAATTATTTCTATAGTTTAGGAATTTAGTAGCCTCTAGGTGGGCCCAGCTTAGGGTCTCTTACAAAGTTGTAGTTGAGATGTTGGCTGGGGCTACAGTCATCCGAAAGCTTAACTAAGACTAGAAGATTCATTTCCTAGATGGCTCACTTGCATGGCTTTTGGCAGGTGGCCATAATATGTCAGTCTCTCTAGAGAGTTTCTTGAGTTCATCAAGCTAGCCGTGAGAGAGCAACGAAGAAGCCACAACATTTTTAATGTTCTGTTCTCTCGACACAACATTCCATTACTTCCTTCACATTCTAATTGGTAGCAGTGAATTACCGAGTATAAACTATATTTGAGTGGGAGAAGAATGAAACAATTTGTAGATATATTTTTAACTGCCATGTTCTACAATCAGGACACAAATTATTTATATTATTCTTAAATGCAAAATACACTTGCCCCTCCCAAGGCCTTCAAAAGTCTCATTCCATTACAGCATTGGCTCAGAGTCCAGAATGTTACATATAAATGAGGTGCAGGCGCTGATAAGGGTTCTTGAATATGGTTCTTCAGTATAGTTAGTATAGCTCTTCAAGCATAGTTCTTGATATGAAATCCTGTATCAACCACATATTCAGTATAAATTGATGGCAGAGGAATAGGGTACCCACTGTTGATATTCTTATTCAGAAAGGGGTGATGAGGGAGGAATGAGAGGTACACAAGAGTGACTGGTTAGTTCTCAAGTCCAGTTGGGTACAGGATTAGGAATGATGATTAGGAATGATTAGGAAATCACAATGTAGGAATACTTCTCTTATGGCTCTTGGTTCTATGTTCTGGGTTCTTGGTTCCACCTTCTGTATCATCTTTTCTTGTTCTTAAAAGATAGCATTTGCAGGATGCCTGGTTGGCTCAGTTGGAAAAGCTTGTGACTCTTGATCTTGGAGTCATGGGTTCAAGCCCCATGTTGGGTGTATAGATTACTTTTTAAAAATTAATTAATTGATAGTTAACATTTGTTTGCACCTTAGTAGTTTTCCAGTCTGCTTCCAAAATTTGGGAGGTCTTTTCATTTAACACTATCTCCATTCCTTTCAGTCCAGATTTGCTGTTTCTACCCATCTAATTCTCTTAAAACTTTTAGGGATCTTTTGTGAGTCTTATTAGAATCCACGTGCACAAATATCTTTCTACCTTGAGCACTGAGAGGACACCACCCTTAAGTTTCTTAGAAGCTCTGTTGTTTGAGAGGATCTGTGACTCATACCCTTAAAATTTTGGGGTGACTAGTAACTGAGGCACCATCTTTCTGAGTTCTAAACCTTAAAGGAATCTCCCTCCCTTCCTTGTCTTTAGTAGGCTCCATACCCAGCATGGAGCCCAACATAGGACCTGAACCAAGATCAATAGTCGGATGCTTAACCAGCTGAGCCACCTAGGCACCCCTGAGTCTTAAAAGATTTTAAAGCCAAACTCTACTTTCCCTGTTGACATGCTTTCTTGGCAGTTCTCTGAATTTGATCTTTGCTCAGCAGCCATTTCTGGAGAGGCTGAGAATTTTCAGAACCATTAAATCCTTGTTCCATTTGTTTCTTTTTCTTGCATTTTTATTACAAGCTGAAAGAGGAATCAGATGCCCCCTTAACTACCTTTTTTTTTTTTTTTTTTTGGTCTGGAAATACCCCTAACTAGATCACCTGGTTCATTTGATAGATTTTATAAATGTTACTTAACTTTCTGCCTCTACATGACTATAACATGTCTCTTCAAAATCAACTTGCAGCCTCTTCAAAATTGATTCTGTTAATAGTCTAGGTAGGGTTCTTTGAGCTTCCATTAATGCTTTTCTCCAAGTCTTTCCACCTTTTGCCACTCTCTGGAACCAAAACCAGTTCTACATTTTAGGTTTTTATTGCAGCAGCATCCCCCTTCCAGGTACCAAAATCTGCCTTGGTTATCTGTTGCTGCTATTGCTTACACATAGCTTTAAATAACAAACATTTATTATATCAGAGTTACTGTGGCTCAGGAATTCAGAAGTCACTTAGCTGTATGATTTTGAAAGATGTAGGGGTCTTTCAGGAGGTTGAAGTCAAGACAGCCAGGGCATCTGAGGGGTTCACTTGAGTTGGAGAATCTGCTTCCAAGATGGCTTCGTCTCATACCCAGAAGCCTTTTCTTGGCCACATGGGTCTTTCCATAAAGTTGTTTGGCTATCTTCACAACATGGCAGTTGGTTTCTTCTGAGTTGTCCAAGAGAAAGCAAGGAGCAGTCCACAGTGCTTTTATGTTCTGATCTTGGATGTCATATACTTTGATTTCTAGCACATTCCATGTGTTAGAAGTGAGTCAGTGAGTATAGCCTACAATTAAGGGAAGCGGGGAAATAGGTTCTGCCTTTTGAAGGAAAGAATTTATGGGCATATTTAAAAAAAAATTTTTTTTTTTAACATTTATTTATTTTTGAGACAGAGAGAGACAGAGCATGAACGGGGGAGGGTCAGAGAGAGGGAGACACAGAATCTGAAACAGGCTCCAGGCTCTGAGCTGTCAGCACAGAGCCCGATGCAGGACTCGAACTTATGGACCGCGAGCTCATGACCTGAGCCGAAGTCGGCCGCTTAACCGACTGAGCCACCCAGGCGCCCCAATTTATGGGCATATTTTAAAGTCACCACAGTGGTGGTATATTTTAGAATGACTTTTTTCATTTCTTGGTATCAACAAGTATTACCAAGTAAATACCAATTGTACATGTAGCATTCAGATTTACTGAAGACTAAATAGTATAGAGTTTTTACTTCATTATTACATATTTATCATTGATTTCCAGGCTGTCTTTTGAGACATCCATAGTTTATACTCAAGAGCTATTGTTAATTTTCAGTGTCAAATTATTAATTTATCTTATAGTTATTCATTGTTCCGTCAACAAATACTTGAGTGTTTTCTGTATATTCTGCTAGGCCCTGAGAATACAAAGATTATGAGGAAGACACAGTCTCTTCCACCAAGGAGTTCACAGTCTAAAAGAGAAACACCTGTATAAACAAAGTATTGTTACAAGCAAAATATATGTCATAGTGGCAGCACAGAATAGAGAATGAATAACTGACAAGGTTAGAGGGGCATAACTAAGAAAAAGCATAGTCCAAAGCCATAGAAATATGAACATTTCTAGAATTGCAACTAGTTTAATATTGTTGGATGAACTTATATACTTTTTTATGTTTTGCCATGGTTGCAGCACCAGGTCTCCACCTGTTTTCAAAAAAAATTTTTAAAGAGGTTACAGTATTCTCTACATGTGTGGAACTGTTAAAGGGCTAGATACACATAGGCATATGAACACATAACATTTAGTATTTTTTTAAAATTTTTAGTATTTATTTTTGAGAGAGAGAGAGAGAGAGAGAGACAGAGTGTGAGTGGGGGAGGGGCAAAGAGAGAGGGACTCAGAATCTGAAGCATGCTCCAGGCTCTGAGCTGTCAGCACAGAGCCTGATGCAGGGCTCGAACTCATGTTCCTTGAGATCATGACCTGAGCTGAAGTCAGAGGCTTAACCGACTGAGCCACCCAGGCCCGCCTAACATGTAATATTTTTTATGAGAGTTTTAGTGAGAATATTAAATTAGTGATTGATCATTACTAACCTGATTTATATGCTTTTAATTAATTAACACTTATTGCCTACAGCAAACATGTCTGACAAAGAGCTAAAGAAGCTACGTAATAAACAAAGAAGAGCTCAAAAGAAAGCCCAGATAGAAGAAGAGAAAAAAAATGCAGAAAAAGAAAAGCAGCAGAGAAATCAGAAAAAGAAAAAGGATGATGATGATGAAGAAATTGGAGGTCCCAAAGAAGAACTTATCCCTGAGAAACTGGCCAAGGTACTTAATAAAGAGTTTAGCACTATTTAGTGAAATTTCATGACAGCTATTACCATTTAATATGGTCTTATTCAACCAATTTGATTATTATTTGAGTGAAAAATTTTAATTTCTAGTCTCCTCTCTCTCTCTGTCTCTCTGTCTCTGTCTCTCTCTGTCTCTGTCTCTGTCTCTCTCTCTCTCTGTCTCTCTCTCTCTCTGTCTCTCTCTCTCTGTCTCTGATCATACTTCACATTTAAAACTTGTAGTAATGATCCTGATCCAGAGTAATCTAGTATGGTATAGTGGAAAGTTTTGGCTTTTGAGTCATTCTGATCTGGGTCCACATATCAGCATGTACACTTCATTGTGTGTTTGGACACTTTGTCTAACCTCTCTGATGATTTTCTCATCTATAAAATGGGACTAGTAAAAATCCCTACTAGGCAGAGATGTGAGGATTAAAGAAAGGAACTATATGTGTAGAGAATGTAGCATCTGTTACAAGTGGTAACATGCAACTTTTTATATCTAGAGACCAAATTGAGCTTGTTAAAAAGTGAGTGTATATGTATATTTCTCATTCATGTGTCAGTTTACAGTCCTTATTTATTGAACTTTGCTATTTGAACCTAATGTCTTTAAAGTTCCCAAATATTTTCCCCCAGGCCAAAATCACATGTGCCATTTTTAACCATTAAGCTGAAACCAAGGTATTCACTGCCACACAAACCATTTTGATTAGTAATGTACCTGTGTACTCCTGGCTCTTGACATTCACCTACTCCATGTGAAAATAATTGCATAATTTATTATGTTAAAGCAGTAAATAATAGTGAGCGCATTGCCCTAGAGTTCAGTATTAGCCTCACTAGTAACTAAAAAAATCAAAATCAACTGCTCTATAATGAAGAAAAATTATAATACTTAGTAAATAGAGTTGGAAAATAGTTTTAGGATTATACCAGAGCAGATGGACAGTAATATCTCATAGCAGTATTGCTATTTAAGAACCATAGAGAAATCTGGCTTGGATTTCAAAGGATACATTGACATCTTTTCACAAATAATTGTGTAACTATTTTAGGAACAAAGATACTACTTTTTATTGTTGGGTGCTTATTGGAAAAATATACAGAATAGGGAGGAAGCACAGAAAATGGACCTTTTAGGCCTCATGGAGAATTGCAGTTATTCAGGGATAATATCAACTTTAAGGGCCCTCCATCTTTATACCTCAGCTTTCTTTATTACTACCACCACTAACTTGTCTGCCAGCACCATTCTTTCCCTTGACTTTCCTTAATGACTTTTTTCTTTGTAACACTTCATATCTCACATTATACTTTTTAAAGAGAGGATCTGTCTGGCTTGTTTAGTCCTTGTCTAATAAAGGGTAATCCCACAGAGCAGAATTCTTATGCTAGCATACCAGGCCTCCTTACTGGGTTTTCCTTTTATTTTTGACTTTTTTCTTGTGTCCAGCTTATCATGGCTGCTTTTGGACCAGATGTCAAGTTATAGTCTAATTATTAATAGCTATATAGGGTTGTAGAGTCTCAGAAGAAAATAATTCCTACAGAAAGTGCTTTATTTGGAAGGAGCCCAGTGGAAGGCACCCTGATCTGGGGTGCTGTTTAATATATACTTCTCTTGCTTGTTGGGCACATAACACCCTTCTCTTCCTAGGATAACTGCCGTCAGGATGCCCCCTTCTAATAGCATCCACACTTACTTATATCCCCAGTGTGGTGGCAGCACCAGATTATACCAAGCCATCATAACAAGGCTCTTTTAAAAAAAGCATTGTAGGCTCTTTTAAATGCTGCCTGCCAAGTGTGGATCTACAGTCTATAGATTGTGATTTTTTGTGATCCTATATTTTATCACTCTTCATGTGATAAGTGGTATATTTAGTGTCATTCAGGATTTTATATATATGATATGAAGTAGAAGCATCGTTAAGTTAGCGGTAATTCCAGGTAAGGAAAATAGGAAAAGGTTTAGTGAGTGAGTTTAATATTTAGTTAACTGAGTATAAACCTGAAGTTTCTCCAGCGTATCATGAGGCAATAAATTGTTATTTTTGAGTTCCCTCATGTGCCACCCATCCTGTGTCCCTCCTCACCTTCAGTCAGTACTTACCTCAGCTGGACTATTTTTTCCTTCTGTATACACACATGTTCTTTATCAGTGTGTCCTTAATATTCTGGCTGTATAAGGTATAATAGTTTCAAGCTTTTTGTTGCTATGCTGGGAGCATAGGGAGACGTACTCCTATATAACGTAGTGTAACGTGGATTAGATTTCACATCAGTTTATAAATTTAAAAATTGCATGTGATCAAACCACCCTTGCAGATCTCTTATATTGCCCGTCAACACAATGCAGTCCCAGTGTACATTTCTTTAACTTAAGTAAATTCAAATCTTCATGACTCGTAGTTTTTTAATATATGTGCTGCCAGAGCAGGTACTGGATGTAATTTTTTTTTTTTTTTTTTTTTTTTTTTTTTTTTAATTTTTGGGACAGAGAGAGACATAGCATGAACGGGGGAGGGGCAGAGAGAGAGGGAGACACAGAATCGGAAACAGGCTCCAGGCTCCGAGCCATCAGCCCAGAGCCTGACGCGGGGCTCGAACTCACGGACTGCGAGATCGTGACCTGGCTCAAGTCGGACGCTTAACCGACTGCGCCACCCAGGCGCCCCTGTAATTTTTTTTTGAGAAACAAATGAGTATGCATAATTTCTAGCAATTTCATCCAGTATTCCACTCAGTGAACATAGGACCCTAACTAAGTATGATAGAAGTATAACTACCATTTGTTTAGTCCCTGTCAATTTCTGTGTGCATCTTCTCCTAGTGAGAACATTTTGCTACAGGGATTAGGATTTTGGTACCTAATATATGGTTTTCATATATATAATGCAAATTAATGAGATGTATATATCTGTCTGTCTTTACAACTTTAGGAATTTTCAAGGGTAGTTCTGTTGATTTTTTTTTTTCTCCTGATCTTAAGCACTGATTTTAGAACTCATCCCTGTTGATAGGCTTTTGTGTATATAACCCTATACTTCATTTTGTATATATGAATGTAGAATGTAGTTAGCTTTATTGTGGTTATGGACATATGTTTAAGCACTTAGATTTAGCCTAACAAAATCTTCCCTATGCAAGTAAGGCACAAGGAAACATGTAGGAATTTCAGATCCAGATCTCCTGTGGAGGCATGTATTCTCACTTATTAGAAATGCAGGCAGAATTTCCCTTTTCTTTTTCCAAGTTCAAAAACTTGATTTCAGTAAGTATAATGTTTGTATGACTCAGCTGCCCTATATTCCTTGTATCCATTTTGTTAACAGCAGCCATATCTCCCTGGTGATAAATTGCCCTGATCAGTACAGCAGTCTTCATTTCAAGCTTGATACAGCTCCATTACAATTTCAGTTTCCAGTTTTTTACCTTCCTTGGTAGACATTTCTTCCCTGTATATCACAAATTCCAACTCAATAGGACATAGAATCATGGGAATAAGATAAGCAAAATATTAAAAATGTGTGAGAAAGGCATACTTCTGAGGGCCCCTTTTTCCCCCTGTCTCCTGGTATCTACAGCTATTAGAGTGACAATGCCATATATTGATTTCTTGTTCAGAGCACATATCTTTCAGAATAATGCCAGCTGCTTTACATGCTAGTAGTATACAGCAAATCTCATAGACATCACTTTTTTGTTCAACTTTTTTTTCTTTTTTAATACTGTGAAATCATTTCCTTAGCCACAAACTGTGTCGGTGAAACACAATTAGAAGAGGCACGTTAGACAGGTATGGCAAATCCAGATTCCATCAGGATAAATTGTCACTGCCTCTGTCATGAGACAAGACAAACAGGCACAGATATTCAGTGCCTTTCTGATAAATATGGTATTGTTCCCCACCCACAGCTTGGTCTACAGAGAAGAATCTTGTCTAAATACTCAGTCTAGAAGTGTAACAATAGCACAATTATGTAGTAAACATTATACCTGCCCAGTAATGATTACAAGTATGTAGTTAATATGACATTTATATAATTACTAAAGGGTGGTAGAGACAGAGTTCTATAAGTATAAATATTTTCACATGCCATCTCACCATTAGCATGGCATTGGAATAAAGATGAATTCTATAGAATTTGTATTATTAGAACAATGCAAGATGGAATCTTTTTTTTTTTAATAGCTTGATTGTACTTCACTTTGAGTTTAAAAAGAACGTTGACTCATTCTGTAATATTCTCCACCTCTCATTCTTACCCCTCTTTATCCTATTTAACATCTCTTCTCGGTTCCCATCCCCCCAACCCCACCCCAATTATCTTACCTGTTTATCTCACTGTCTGTCTTTCCCTGGTTCTGTTTTATCTTCATCTTTACTTGTTGGATAGTTTCTATTTAGAGATAATGTAATATCTGTGGTTAAAAACCAGCAAAGAGTTCTAGAGTTCAAAATCCCCTTCCTTTAGACTATGGGAGGTTAAAATATGACAGTATTTCTGGGTAATGGGTAAGTGATTTTTACCAAAACAACACCAACAATAAAAAACCAGAAAGTGTTTTTAATGGAGAGAATAACATCATACCCCTCCATCTTGCTTCCATTTGTATAATATCTTTTATTTTTGTTAGGTTGAAACTCCATTGGAAGAAGCTATTAAATTTTTAACACCGTTGAAGAACTTGGTGAAGAACAAGATAGAAACGCATCTTTTTGCCTTTGAGATTTACTTTAGGAAAGGTAGGCAATTAGGGGATAGTGGCCCTGATAAAATTGATCACTGTATTTCTTAGATATAGTCACCCAAGTCCAGTAGCTTTACCAGTGTAGGATTTTTTGCCAATGCAGCTTCCTCACAGAAATGCGTGCTATGTGTGCAAGATGTTGTGGGGAGGTATAATGATACTATTATCTCTTCTAGGACATTAAAATCAACAATAGATGAACATCCATAACTAGGATTAAGGTCATATGTAGTAATTGCCATGTACTTGTGTGAATAAAGTTAATGACATAGAGCTTAGATTAGTGCTTGATACACAGTAAGCATTGAATAAATGTTGGTTTTTATTAGCTATTGTTACAAGATGTGGTGCTTAAGGTGTATCTTGAAGGATGAATCATTTCTAAAAGAAGAGCTGGATAGAAAGGAAGAGGATGCTTTAAGAAAACACAAGTATGTGTAAATAATGTAGAGGTTTCTGTATTGCCCAAACCAGATAGAAAATAAATGAAGGGTCTTGGTTGTCTTGTTTAGAATGCCTCAACTACATATAGATACTGATTTTGTGGAATTGAATTGCTGTAATCCAAGTGGTTCATTGAAAAAAAACTAAGTATATCATTAAGGGAAGGGAAAAGAACTGGTTAATAAGCTCTGACAGAAGGTTGTTGCTCCAAGCAGTGTAACTTACGTTCTACTTAAAGAAATAGAAAATGGTGCCCCTATCGAGTTTCCATTTAAAAATCCTGTTTATCAAAGGTAATTAATAATGGGGAAAGGTTCTCATATAGCATTGCTTGAAAATAGGACAAAAAGCTATAGTTTGATTTTGATTTTTATTAAGATATTTACATGAATATGTAATATAGAAAAAAGCCCAGGAAGAAATAGATTAAAAAAATAACAGAAGGTCTCTTGATGGATTGAGTGATTACAGTGTTTTGTTATAATTCTGTTTTCCAAAATTTAGAAAATAAACTTTAGTAAATAGTCAAGTAATTTAGAAACTTTTAAAGAACAGTTAATTATAACTTCCTTTTTAACAAATATTCTTAAATGGAATACTGAAGTATAAAAAAGTTGTTCTGCTTGAAGTGAGGAAGGGGAATCTAAATTCCATTCAGTTGGCTTCTTGGTTGTGTTCTAAAGACCTCTGAAGGGCTCTTCAGCTGTTGGATTTCATTGTTGTGTGAAATGGGTAGTAAAGGGTATGGCAGTGTTGTTAGCTTTTTGAGTGTTGGGTAAGAGAAAAATGTCAGAGGAGCCTGGAGGTTTGAATTTTGTTATTTGGAGAACGGTACCAAATTAGGGAAGTCGTAACAAAGAGGAGGTAGTTATAGATGAGACTTGGAAGTTCAGTAAGTATTCAGGTGAAATTTCCATGGAACAGGTGGAAACACTACTAAAGCTGGGGAAACATGGGGTGTGAGTATGGGAATAGTATAGAGAGAGCTTAGAAATCACTGAAAATAATAAACTTGGTAAATACTGTACCTTTTGAGGAGAAAGAGGAGCCAGGGATTGATAGGAGAGGACAGATAGGAGGGAAACCATTTCACATGTCACAAAACCCAAGAAAGGAGATTCAAGTATAAACAATCAAGATTTATAAGTAGTGCAGAAGATCCCTTTATTCTGATTAAAGGAGGTTAAGAAGTGAAATGGCTTCAAATTTTGTTCCTATTGAATGCTATCTAATTTTTTTGTACTTCATAAAACCTTTTTTCTTAAAAGAATATTGTATGGAAATCATTAGCTAATGTTGCTAATCTGAGGAAATCATTTGCTTCACTTACGTTGCAGTTCAAATGTGGTTGACTCTAAATTAGTTTCTCTATTTGTAAGATCTTAATCTTCCAAAGGAGGGCATCTTATTTTATCAAATGATCAAAATATATCTTTTTCTTTTTATAGAAAAATTTCTTTTGATGCTACAATCAGTAAAGAGGGCATTTGCTATTGATTCTAGTCATCCCTGGCTTCATGAGTGTATGATTCGACTCTTTAGTACTGGTATGTTTTTGTTTTCCATTACTTAAGTATTTGGTTATAGTAGTTGATAGTGACTGTATAAGTGATCTATATAAGCTTGTCATAAACTTAATCATTTTAAAGCTGTTGGGTATTAAATTAGCTAAGGGGAAAAGCAGGGTTCTTTTCTTTGTGATGAAGGTATTTATTTTAAGGCTAGAAATGTTACTTGATTTTGATAATAGGATTGTTTAGTCCAGATATTTGAGAATCACCTTTGTTTCTGTTTCTAAAAAGTTAACACGTAAGTTGAAATTGTGAATCATATTCGTTATGTAAAGCGTTTAGTAAATTGTTCTAAAATTGAAGAATCTCTTTGAAATTGACTAGCTGTCTCCTTATTTATCTGTCTTCAGAATTCTTTGTCATAAAATTTTTGTTAATAAATACAGGTTTAAAAGAACTTTAAGACAATCATTGTACTTTTCAGATATTTTCACAATAAGATCCATATACTACTTCTAACATAAAGTAGAACTATAGAATTTTAGAGAGTAAAAGGTAGAACGTTATGCTAATTGTTTTTCATTTTAATAATAGTTGAGAAATATGGGACCCTAAAAGATTAAATGACTTATTCAAGGTAACATAAATAATTAGTAATGAAGCAAGAATGAGAGCTCAGGTTTTCATACTGTTCTTTCTACTACCACAAGAGCTTGAAATTTAGAGTAAAGTACTCCTGTAGTCAAGTGGTGGTGGTGGTTTGATTTTTAAGTGAATAGAGAAGGGAAATTGAATTTTTAATAGAACAGTCTGCAAATACTATTAAGTTACCTGTCTCATTGCTAAATACTCAGCCACATATGAATCCATACATACCTGGGAATAATGAGATTAAACCAGGCATCCCAGTCAGTCTTTTGAAAAATGTTTAATTGTCCTCCTGATGAAGAAAGTTGTTTTGGGGGTGCCTGGGTGGCTCAGTCAGTTAAGAGTCCAACTTTGGCTCAGGTCATACATAATCTTGTGGTCCGTGGGTTTGAGCCACACGTCAGACTCTGTGCTGGCAGCTCAGAGCCTGGAGCCTGCTTCGGATTCTGTCTCTCCCTCTTTCTCTGCCCCTCCTCTGCTCGTTTTCTGTCTCTCTCCCTCTCAAAAATTAATAAACATTAAAAAAATAAAAACACAAACCTTGTTTTGACTTCTAAGAAAAAGTAAATCCTTATTTAAAGTATATTTATGCCTGTCAAAAAAAAAAATGATTCCTGTTATAGACACTGAACTGTTTTTCAGTGTTTTTAATTCTGAAAGTAAAAAATAACATAACCACCTCATAAAATAGAAGAAGGAATTGCTATTCTTAGAGAAAATAGAGAAATTTCTTTCTAGTGTTTTCATATTAAAATTTGTTTGAAGTCATGAGTCCGAAAATTAAGGCCAGGAGTAATGGTCTTAAATCCATTCTTGCTTAGGACGGAGTGCACTAAAATTATTCTCAAAATTAACATGAACACTTTGTTCTTGTATAATCAACTCTTTCCTAAAATGTAGTAGTAAAATAATATACAGAAGTCTTATGGATTTGGAGACTTCCCTCTGAAATATGAATTAAAAGTGGCATATTTAAATGTATTTGCTTATAGTAAGTATGTGGATTGATGAACATATGACTGTTGTCTTAGAACAGTTATATTAGGAACTAAAATGCTTCAGAAGAACAAAGAAAGGCAGAATGGTCCTGATGTAAGAGTTAGAACTATTTAGTTAGCTGTTAGCTGTATCCATAGCTTCCAGACATTGTCTGGAAGAGTAACAAAGTAATCCTTATTTTGACTAAATTTAGGCATTAAAGCAGTGATAATTTGGAGTGATAAAGATGCACTGTCTTTAAAAGGCCTTCAAGAATTTGGGTACAGTTGTGTAGTATGTAAAAGTATTTGTGCAACCACAGACACCCAGAGTAGGGGCATCTTTGATATACCCCACAAGTTTCCTTTAAAAAAAGTGATAGCTTTGGTAGTTTTAAAATAAGATTTAACTTTGAAGTAATTTTTCAAGAACACATTTGTCATGTCAAGTTATATTTTACTAACTGCTTCTTTACAAAGAAACCCTTACAACACCTTCTTGGGGAATATGGGAAAAAAACGGTGCCTTGACACCTATTTTATTATAGAAACTTCTCTGAGTAAATATTCATTTTAGCCGGGTTATGAATACCCTTCCAAATCTTCAGAATGATGTTATACTACCAGTGTAATTAGTATCTGCTGCCTAAACTAATTTACCATATACGTCAATCTTCCTCTCCCCTTTTTAATTATGAGGATGATTTGGTATGTGCCCTTTTCAAGTTTTTCACTTTTTCTTAAAGTTGTAGGACTTAAAGCAACTTAAACTACATTTCTTCTTGGTACTAAGTAAAAGGAGCTTAGGGATTCAGTTGTTTATTATTCCCTTACATGCTTTTAAAAAGAATCACTGGTCACCTTGATCTACAGTGAATCTTACATCTTTTCTTCTCTCATTTGTACAAACTCATTTCTTCCTTTTATCTGCAGATTATTTTTCTTCTGTGCTTATGTATTTCTCCCCTAAAAGCTTTGTTGATCCTCTTATTTAATCTATTTTACCCTTTTGAATGGTAATCACTTAGTAGGTTGTGCTTTAGAGCCTAGTAGTGAGTAGTCATTATCTTGCACAGAATATGAGCATTTTCTACCCAAATTATTAACAAAACAGGGAGCTAGCCTAGGAATCCAGAGAAATTCTTTTGGCTAAGAATCTACCCCTTTTTCAATGCGACTTTTAACCATTGACAATTACTAAATTAATCCAGTCTGCTAATAAGCTCAGAGCATGAACCAAACATTATTTTAATTTTAGGATGTCAGAGGATTCAGAAGCCTCTCATAAAAAGTTTTATTCCCCTTCCCTCAATTATTATTTTTCCTTGATTCACAAGACTTACTATTGCATCATAAGATAACAAGGAAGCTAATTCAGTAGTCTCAGATTTTTTATTTTCCTGAGACCTCAATATTTTTTTGTTCACTTTAGTCACTTTCAAAGGACTTTTAGATTGGTTCATCCCCTACTAATTTTTAGTAATAAAAGCTTACCTAGTAGACCTGGGATGCATGAGGTTGCCCCTTTCCTGAAAGACATAGGTAATAATTGCATTACACAGAATTCATACAACTTGCTGAGTCTTACTGCAGTTGAATTTTTTTTTTAAATTAGTATCTTCCTGGAAATTATAGTGCCAATCTACATAGTGTAGGGGAGCTAACAATCAGCCTCAAACATTTTGTGACTTGGGGAGGAAATGTTTTTGGAAATAGCTATTAGTGGAAGTTCGGAGTTATATAAATATTTCTTCTTTATACATCCTGAATATATATATTTGTTTTTAATTGTGTGGGCTTTTTTTTTTTTTCTTAAAACAATTTCGATTTTTCTGGGGGATTATTTTAATATGAGGAAAACAAATTAATGAAGGTAATAAAAAACACGAAAAGCTTAGTGTCCACTTACAACCAACTATAATGTAACTATACAGTTACTTTCCCATCTGCATATAGTGTCCCGAAAGCACTTCATTCAAATCAGTAAGGCCCATGGATATAACATTTTTTTAGAAGACCTGTGTTTTTTTGATATAATAGTCATTGTGATTGGCTATAATCTATTTTACCAACTTTTCTTTCTGTTTGCTCTGCACTCCTGCGCTCCTTGAAATCTGTTGATAAGTTGCCAAAACCAAGTTACAAGTACAGCCATAATGGAGATTAAGCAAAATTCCTTAATAACTCATTTATTTGAACCACCCAATTCAATAGAATGATAGAAGAAATGCTATTTAACAAAGGACACATCGATCAGTTATTCAGTTACTAATTATGTGTAGAATATTTCACAGATGTTTACCACTCAAGAGTTCAGTGTGTTTAAACTTGGTGTAGTGATCCATTAGTGAGACAATAAAAGCAATTTAGTGAGCCATTACTAACATTTGAAAACCTAATATAGAAATATACTATAGAGCAGAGGGGTACCTGGGTGGCTCAGTTGGTTGAGTGTTGGACTTTTGATTTCATCTCAGATCATGATCCCAGGGTCGTGGGATCAAGCCTCCAGTTGGGCTCTGTGCTGAGGGTGCAGCCTGCCTGAGATATTCATTCTCTCTCTCTCTCTCTCTCTCTCACACCCCTCCTCTCCCTCCCTCCCTCTCTCTCCCTCTTCCCCTCTGCCCCTTTCCCCTGCCTACTCAACGCTCTCTCACTCTCTCTCACTCTTAAAAAAAAAAAGAATAGAGTAGAAAATACCAGAATGCATGGCACAAAATTAAGGTTAGTATTCCATGAAACTTTTGCTTCACATAGTAATTTATGTATATAGGATACATATTCAGCAGTACAAATGGTGGTTGTCAACATTTTAAGCGACCACCATAGTTCCTAACCATGAGGAAAATATATTTTCAGTCTATAACAAAAATAATAACTGCACTTTATTGAATTATATATTTAGCTATTATATAATTAACTTTAAAAAGTGTAACTTTTCTGAGGCACCTGGGTGGCTCAGTTGGTTAGGTGACAGACTTCGGCTCAGGTCATGATCTTGCAATTTGTGAGTTCGAGCCCCGCGTCATGCTCTGTGCAGACAGCTGAGAGCCTGGAGCCTGCTTCGGATTCTGTGTCTGCCTCTCCCCTGCTCACGCTCTGTGTCTGTCTGTCTGTCTGTCTCTCAATAATAAATAAATGTTAAAACAATTTTTTTTTTTAATGTAACTTTTCCTTACTGTGATCCTTTTAGGTTAGATAGCTCCTCGGTTTTACGGATCAAGAAATAAGTTCAGAGAGGTTGTGACTTGTTCAAGCCTAGATCCATACCCAGGTCTTTCTGGCTCAAAGCTTCAAACTGTCTGTCTATACCAAAATAGTAATGAAAAAAGCATACTAACATTCAGTCAGAGAGGTTAGGGGTTCAGCTTTTCCATCTCTGAATCCCAGGGTCTGGGAATATGATTATCAGAGTGTATTCATTATAGGAAAATACTTTGGTGGTCCTTTGGAGTTTATTATATAGTGATAACTAAATTTATGTAGCCCTTGCAAATAAAGGTCAATGAAGTCAGTCAGGTTTTCTTTTAAAATTAATGAATTTTGTAATGCCTTACTTGGGTATAGAATATGGAGAAGGTGAAGAAAATCCTCTTGTCTTCCGCACTGCATAATTGCTGTGACATTATTTATCAGGTGGGTGCCATCAGAGCCCTACTTTATAGATTTGTTTTAAAGTTGAGGGGGCCAGTCCCTAAGAGCTTAGAAGACTATGGAACTACATCTTTTGTTATTTTGTTTTGTTTTCTGTTTTGTTTTGTTTTATTTTTCTGGATATGAATCATTTATCAGTGAAATGTCTTTTAATGCTGTTAGAAAAATTATTAGATTATTTTCCTGATACACATTTTTTTACATTTATATGGTAAGCTCTTTACATGTTGAATTATAAGTAGGTTCGTTTAGTCTTTACATGTAATTGCTTTGTTTCATTGGCCTCATCAAGTAATTTCTTTACTTCTGCAAATCATATCAGAGTAACTGCTAATAGAATTTTGTTTTTAATTTGTTCAGCAGTGTGTGAAAGTAAAGATTTACCTGATACAGTTAGGACAGTATTAAAACAAGAAATGAATCGTCTTTTTGGAGCAACAAATCCAAAGAATTTTAATGAAACTTTTCTGAAAAGGAATTCTGATTCATTGCCACACAGATTATCAGGTAATCACTTCATTTTCTTTTTAGCTTAGCCTTCTAAAATAATTTTAGTTTTTATTTTAATGGATTCATGACAAGGTTACACATTTCTCACATGGAAGAGGCATTGTGTGTATGTCACATTTTAATCGTAAGAACACAGGCAGCTTAAATATGCTTCCTATAAATTTTTAAATTTCTTAAAATTATTACTGTGAATCAAGGTCAGTAGTTTCTTCTGGTTCAGCATAGGCTTTTTACAAAGAAGCAATATAACTTCATTTAACTATATATTACATATAAGGAAGGAGGGGCTTTCTTTGTTTTTTCTTTCTCCTCCTTCAACATGCTCTTAAGATTCACTTGGATGTGACCATCAGCTTCTATTTTTCATGCTTATAAGATATTAAATTGGACAATGCAAAACACCTAAAATCATTTCATAGGCAAAGGTCTGTGCTAGCAGTCCAAAATCTGGACTTGATGGGATCGTATGGGTAGTGCTTTAGTAGGATGCTTTTAGAATACCTGGCTAAGAAGGCCAGCAGCTTTGTATGCCTTTGTAGAATTCTGAATTCAGATTTTTGGCTCATGCCATCAAGTTTGACTATCTCTCTCTTCCCACGCTCCCACACCCCCAACCCCCCCACTCCTACACACATTAAATGGAGTATTCCCCACAGCCCCAAATTATGGGGTTTGTTTGTTTGTTTCGAGAGCGTGCAAGTGAGGAGAGGGGCAGAGGGAGAGAGAGCAAGAGAGAAAGAATCCTGAGAGTCTCCATGCTTAGTGCAGAGCCCGACACAAGGCTCAGTCCCACAACTCTGGGATCATGACCTGAGCTGAAATCAAGAGTGGGACACTTGGGGCACCTGGGTGGCTCAGTCACTTAAGTGTCCAACTTTGGCTCAGGTCATGATCTCGCTGTCCGTGAGTTCAAGCCCCATGTCAGACTCTGTGCTGACAGCTCAGAGCCTGGAGCCTGCTTCAGATTCTGTGTTTCCCTATCTCTCTGCCTCTCCCCCATTATTTCTCTGTCTCTCTCTCAAAAAAAAAAAAAAAAGTGGGACACTCAAACAACTGAGCCACCCAAGCACCCCTGCTCAGTTTAGAAAGAGGAAAAATCCATGTTCCCACTACACAAAAACAACTATCATTAGAATATTTGTATTTCTTCATAGTTTTTTACCTTAATCATTCTCCTAGTTTAGACAGTTAAGCTATTTCTGATCTATCCTGTCATGATTTTTTTGGTTTATTTCAAATGGCTTTTCCCACTTTTCTAATAAAGTGCCACACTCTGTGTGCACATATATGTTATATTTGATATTTGAATGAATAGAGGATAAGATGCTGGTTGTACTTTAAAATAAAAAAAATTTTTCTTTTTTCTTCTCATTTAGCTGCCAAAATGGTATATTATTTAGATCCTTCTAGTCAGAAGCGAGCTATAGAGTTGGCAACAACACTTGATGAATCCCTCACTAACAGAAACCTCCAGGTAAAGTTTTTCATAATCTCTCTGAAGAATACCTCACTACTTTCTGTTTCTCTTTTCACAAAGAGAATACATTTACCAAATAATTGTTTTTTTGTTAATTATGCATATTATTCACCAAGCCATTATGAATCCACATCAGAAACTAACCCTATCTTAAATTTATTTAGGATTGTCTGTGTGTGCACATGCACAGTAGGCTACTTGGCCTTCAAGAACTAGCTCCACATCTTTATTTAAAATATTTTTTCTAGGAATCTGTTTAGTAAAATTTTATATATATATATATCATAGTTAATTTTAGATTTTGGTTCATTCCTGTCTCTACATTTCTGACCAAGCAGTAGTCTCAGTGAAGATTCTGACATACTTAAGATGTACATACCAGGGATCAAATCAAAACACTCATTTTATAACTTGTAATGTAACTTGAAATATAAAAGATACATGGATATGTTTTGCAAGATACTGATTTTAGTTTAGCCTAAAGACAAAGGACATAGCACTACTTCCTATGATAATTGGCCAGATAAAGCATTTGATATAGTCCTTTAATAGCAAATGAAGGAACACTTTTAAGAAAGAAACATTTGACTTATTGATGGCTAATTAATACATCATTTAGATTATAACATTTCTAGACTGGCAAAGTTTGTTGGCTACTATATATCTGCAAACTACATGTTTTCCAAGTGAAAAGATAAAGAAAACATGAGGAATGTAAGTTAACATGCATCATTTTAAAATCTAAGAATACCTACCAAGGGGTTTGGTTCAAACAGTTACCAATTTTCATGAACAAATTTTTCTTGCATATATGCCCTTTGGTTTGAGACCCTCCCTTTCCTCTCAGTGGACAAACCTTTAATTTTAATACAGAGCTGAAAAGCAATGTTTGATACCACCAGCTGTCTCTAAGCCTCTTAAAGAAAAAAAAAAAAAAAAAAAAAAAAAACAAAAACAAAACTAAAGAGCTTAAGTTCAATACCTGACATTAGCGTGGAAAAGTTGACATTTATACACAGAGCCTGCCTGGGTTGAGGCAGAGTTGCCACCTGGGGTCAAGCACTTGCTGAGAGTGAGTGTGGCTTTAAATGTAGCCGCTGCATATCTTGCTTGCCCCACATTGTCCTGGCCCTGTTTATAAATTCGTCCTTTGTATAAGCCCTGCGATTCTGAAGAAACTATTTCTTAGGGATTGAATATGCGGGGATAGAATGCTTTCTGTGTCTTCAATATGTACATTTGCCTTTTGCTTAGAAAATGTGTTGATAATGAAATGTCTAATAAATTCACAGTAAAAAACTTTCTTTTTGTTTTTGGACAAGTTATAATATTACCTTTTCTCTTTCTTTAGACATGTATGGAGGTATTAGAAGCCTTGTGTGATGGTAGCCTAGGAGACTGTAAAGAAGCTGCTGAAGTTTATAGAGCAAATTGTCATAAGCTTTTCCCTTATGCTTTGGCTTTCATGCCTCCTGGATATGAAGAGGATATGAAGATCACAGTTAATGGAGATAGTTCTGCAGAAACTGAAGAACTGGCCAATGAAATCTGAACATCATTAAACAAGCAAATGGAATGACTTTGGACCATATCTAGTGTATAATATTTTTGTCACGCACCTGCTGCATTGCTCTAACTTACACAGAATGAGAAGAGTAAATGTTCTTGCCTTCAAATAGTGTTTTACGTTTTTTATCCTGCTGAAAAAGTATATATAAAATATCTAACGTATTACAGGATATAGGTTCAGTTTCTTAAAAAATTAAAAGCTGCTAAAATTGAGGGATTAAAAAAAAAAAGATACCTTATTCTATTCCTACCTACCCACCCATGTTTTTTAACTAATTTATATAAAATCTGGAGGCTGTTACAGCTAACAAAGCAGGTGTGTGGCAGAAATATTACTTTAAAATTTGTCTTGTGAGATTTTACTATATCTCAGACAGCATAAATGCTGTTTTAGCACTGGATTCTTTCACTGAGCACAAAGAGTTGTTGGGGCTTTAGCATCTGACTGATTTTGTTACGGGGTTGATTCTGACCATAGGAAGTATGCAATGTGAATCACTATTTACAGAGAAACCTACAACAGATGCTTGATGTTGTAGAAGCTGGGACATATAGATACCAAGCAGAATTTCTAAGAAACCTAGAGGGTGTTCAATATGCTTGTTGTGTTTCCAAAATTCACTGTACATGATCAGTTTGGTGTTCTTGTACCACAGTTTTTAACTGAAGGAACCAGTTGGAACAATCTCAATTTTAACTAAAACTTGAAGAACTAAAATAGCAATGCAAACCTTTCAGCATTGTTTTGGCCAAACTTGTTAAAACTGTAATGCAAGAACCAAATGCACTGTGATGTGGCACCAACTAATTAGCACGCATGAATTTTTTCACCCAAGAGTGAAAAAAGAAAATCTACCATGGCTTGAAGTTAAAGAGCAGAACTCCTGACTACCATTCTATGACTGATCAAGAGACTAATAGTTAAAAACCTCAGCAGGCCTTGTTCACGATATGCAGAAAAAAAGTGCTGCAGTTTAGATACCTCTGGAATTTTTCCACAGTGTCACAGGTTTGTAATACTTGAAGCCCTACATTTCTAAGAATATATTTCTTGCTCAGTTGTTTCAGGCAAGCCCAAGACTTTGTAATTTTTAAAGGGCCCAAGATTTTTTTTTTTTCAATAACAGACCAGCTTCTTTTTCCTGCAGTTACAGATGTAATTTCCTTTTTGTTGTCAAACATAAGGTACCAAATATGATGCAATAAATTGTTTTGAAAAACAGTTGTGTGAATATTTCAACTAATCTGTGTTGGGCTTCTGTGAAAATACACAGGTGGAAACAGAGGTGCAAGCCAGAGGCAATGTAACGTGCTGTAAAAGGAGCGCAGATGGTTGCGTTCGCTGCGGGCTGAGTGCCGGTGTCAGGGGACTCCGTAATGCAGGTGTAGTGCTGCTCCTGCATGAACCTTTCCTTGAGGGCGAGGATGGTGGCAGGTACTATGAATGTAATTCCTAATTTCCTAATTTGAAAGGAAACTGAGAACTGCGATTTTGATGGAGAGACTGAGCCTTACGATGATAAACCTGTATACTGAGAACTGGCCTCAGGCTCAATATCCTCGTTGCGTTTGCAAGATCTGAGCAAATAAGGTTAAGTAAAATGAATCAATTGTATATATGATTGATCTTTTGGTGGTACTTTTAGTTTCTAGGGCATATATTCTAAAGGGAATTTTCAGGAGACCTGATCCTTCTACTGATTGAACAGTTGTGCTAAACTCAACCTTTCATAGTACGTGGCCTGCATTCTGCGTCCCGGTCTAACGATTTAGTGATGTAAAGAGAAGTACAAGCTGAACTCCAGTGCTTTGTTCTGTTTTATTAACTGGCCCTGTCTCAGGAACATCTTCACAGATGGCAAACAACAAACAAAAAAAACCCCACCACCACCACAAACTTTTTTTCAACTTCTCCTATGAGTGGCAACCGAAGTTCTCATTGTTGGGAAAGAACACTAGTGCTACCTCTGCCACTACTGAGGTGTTGGGAGGAGGCACCAGCCATACGATAGGGGGTGTTTATGTGTGAATTATGTTTCAACTCTACTGTATATTGAAATGAAGTTCATATATTTGTCTTGACAATGTTCAACTGATGTAGACTGTCTTAGAATGAAAATTCGTAAATACTCCGAACTCTTGATGCAGATTCCACCCGTGAGGAGCTAAAATTCCTAACATGTATATTGTACTCCGACCCAATTTTACTGGAACTATTGAATAAATATTTTATTTTCTTTCAGGTTTACTTGATAGTGGATACATTGTCTGGTGTCAGAGGACCTTGACAGGGTTCGTTTTATGTCCAGACAGCACCCCCGAAACATTGTACTGTACTGTCTTGCTCTGAGTAGTATCGACTGGATCATCCCACATTTGCCTCATTCACTCTATTAATTCCAAATGATACTGTGGGGGGAAACAGGGTTAGAAAAACAAGTGGGAAAAAAAATGCAGTGATGTTGTATTCTAAACAAGTGCCTTATGTTTATTGCTGAGAACTGGTGTTAACAACCCTTTTCAGAAGAAAGGGTCCCTTGACCTGTATTAACATAGGAAAGTAAAGTTATTTTTGTTTTTCTTTATATTTACTACTCTTGTCATTTCTCATTTAAAAATTAAGATCTGACCAGGTTAGTTTACTCAGCTTTAATTAGATAGTTGAGTCCTACGTTTTCAACATTTTTCTGTATTTACGATGCACAAAAATAAAGTGTGATCTCTACTAGCATGGCTAAAAGTAGTCCCAGTATTAGTGAATAGCTTTTCTGTGGGTTTTATGAGGCCTTTGTCTTTCAGGGGTGTTTGTACTCCACGGTGTGCTGCTGTTAGGGCTGTGAGACGAAGGCCATGATTGTAAGAGGCCAGACAAGCATGGTCTAGTTTCAGGTAGGTGACGATAAATTCAGGGAAGTCTCTGTCCTGCACAGTTTGTAGGAATATTTCAGTTGCCATGTGTAGCATCTGTTTGGGACAGGTAAAAAAGTGAAGTGTTGAATTTTCCTACAAGACACACACACACACACACACACACACACACACGTCTTACTAATTACTAGCCTTAAATTTTGAAATAACTCTTACTAAGAGAATGGAAAGAAAGACCAACCTGTCCAGTGGAAGGTAGGCTTCCTGTTCAGCTCATGCTACACTCCTTTAAGTTACAGGCAAGGTTTCTTGATGCCATTCAATCCACTGCCAAACCTACATTAAAAACAGTCGCATGAAATGGCTGTGTTGCCCCACAGGGAGCTGAAACCTTAAGTTTTGTTCCAATTTGGAAGATTAGAAATCTCACTATAGCAATAAGACATTTTTGCAAAAGGTTATTTATTGAATTGTACTTTTTTTTACCTTTTAGTATGCAACCTACAGGGCAGATGTCAAAAGAATTGGTAGTGTGCAGGAGATTCTGGAGAAAATGTTCATATTTCAGTAAAGCAGGAGAGTATTTGTCGTGTACTGTAGGTTATACAGCTGATGTAACATTGCTACCTCCCCTCAAGACCTGCTTCTTTTATGATAACATAAAGATGGGCAGGAGGAAAGGGAGCAGTATGCGGTAGGAAAGCAGGTCTTAAAGTTTCCAGCCTCTCCGTTTATCCAGTTGTCTTTGAAAGGACACCATCTTGGGATTGAAACCAGAAGAAAAAAAATGGTAGTTTAAATTAGAACTTGTATGAAGTTGTCAACTATAGACAAGCTTAGTATCTTAAATGTTCAGTGCTCTTTATAGAGTTCTATACGCCAAAAACAGTATAGACTTGGTTTCGAGGTGGCTTTAGTGATAGTGAAGTTGATACGTGGCAATCCGACAAGACTGGGAAGTAGTTGTTACAGCTTTTATATTAGACCTTTGTGTCTATTTTAACAGTCTATTATTTCACACAAGTGGTACAGTTCTTAACTGAAATAATTGACCTTGATGAATATGTGATGAAAAGTTTCCTGTATGTTAAGATTCTGCTGTTGCTAAATCAGCTTGGCCTCAAGTACAAATGATCCTCTTGTTTGGAAACAACATAGGAGCAAAGGGATTTCTGGAATATGATTTGGGTCCCATAGCTTGCTTTCAGCTGATAATTACATTTCCCTTCTATATCTAGTTACTTGTGCGTTGTCTTAACAAACAAGACGCCTTTCGCCATACCATTCTGTGATACCTTTCCAGTCTACTATAGTTTCCTGAAGGGGTTTCATGAACTTGCCCTTGTTGACTTTCATCTGCAGGTTTATCGGGTCCATATACCGGTGCTTGATGCTTCATCACACTTGAGATAGGCACTGGGTTTTCTAAAGTGCTCTTCCAAAACTTTGGTGTTTTCTTCGTTAATGATGAATAATCAAATTGGCCACCACTTTTCATCTTTCTTTCAAACTACTTACTTGTTTTCCAGTAGTCAGACTGCTGGTTGATATCTTTAAAAATGAGAATGGAGCCATTTAAGAAGTAAATAGTAAATATCTCCCAGATCCTTTAAATTCTGAACTCTGGAATGTGAAATACTAATTTTTCCCTTCATTAACTTAATAAAAAAATTTGCTGTACATTAATAACAGTAATAGAAGTATTCAGAAACCTGTATTCAGCTAGCATTGTTTACTGTTAGCATAATTTGTTTAGATGTTCACTGAGGAGGACCTCAGAAGCCACCTGTTTAACTTGTGATTTTTTGTTTAGAACTTAAAAGTTTTATTTCAAGAGCCTACTTGTTATTTCAAGCATTCCATTGCACTTAGCATTTTTCATTCACCTGCTAGGATGCTTTTTACTTGAGAGAAATGTCTAAATACAGTATGAAGTTAAATGACTAATGCTTTGTTCAGACTCATGTAAATCCATTTCTAATGTATGAAATCTTAAGGATTTACACTGGGTACATTTTAGTATGGGGGTATAATAACTAGGACAGTACATAGTAGGTATTCAAATCCTTGTTAAATTTGCTGTAAATATTAATATTGCCCTACAGATTGTAGAAAATAGCAATAAAGTACTGTTAACTTTCAGGTCACCTACAAAGGCTCACAAATTTTTTATCCCCTACCTGTGACTTAAGAGTATTCTCATTCATCCTTCCCCCTGTGCCTCTCTGTTGGTCTCAGGAATTTCCTCAAAATACCACAGATCCATTACGTTTTTACTTCGGTTGAATACATCTCTCACATCTAATTTTTGCTTTTTTCCTATAGTTGTCAGTGGAATGGTTGTGACTGGCCTTGTAGGAACCAAGATGAGTGGGATCATTCTCTAACTTTTTCAGTTGCCTGTTCATTGTTGCATAAGTTGCGAGTAAATCTACTCACATCCTTCGTGTCTTTAGCAACCAGCCACCCACCTAAACATCACATCAGTGGAATTAAGTCACTAGAGATTGTCATTCAGTAGTTGCTTTTCATCTTTCAAATAGTATGAGGAGACAGATGACGCACACACCAACCACCTACCTACAAGGCTCTGTTGTCTGCAGCCTAGTATCTCCACTTTTAATCCTTACAACTAAGGAGACACTGGGTTAGGATCTGCAATGGTTATTTTTAGACACACGACCTACAGCCAGTGTTCACAGCCAACAGCTGTGGTCCACAGTTGATCTTTATTTAGGATAGGCAATGGAATCCTTTCAAGACCTAAGTTTAACCCTGTTTATTAGAATCCCAGGAGAGCTATTTGCAAGACAACCTTCTCAATGGCGGGACCATTCAGATTTGAATGATCTGGTGTCAGGCCAGGTGCTGATGGTCTGGTCGGCTTCTCTTCCGACCACCCCCCATCCCCAGGTGGATCCTGGTTGAGGTGCATCCAAAGTTGAGGCCCACTGTCCTTGATGAAATTTAAAGTATTTTATAGTATTGAGTTTTTTCCTCAGATCGAAGAGGGAAGCAACTATGTAAGTGCAAAAAAGATGAACTTTTCCACATCTTACATTAAGGGGCCCACTGTCCTTGATGAAATTTAAAGCATTTTATAGTATTGAGTTTTTTCCTCAAATTGAAGAGGGAAGCAACTATGTAAGTGCAAAAAGATGAACTTTTCCCCATCTTACATTAAGGAGAAAACTTCTTGAACTTTCTGTCCAGAGCTTTCTGATTGTTTTCAAAGTCCATTCTTTGCTTAAATCATGCTGCTGTTCTACTACCTGAGATGCTGGTATTCAAAGAGAAAAAAGTCATGGTTTTATTGGATGTCATGGTTACTTGTTTCCACTGAAGCAACTTTTAAAATATAATTGCCATGGATCGATAGATGCTTGAGTTTTTGAGTGGATGAGTACCAAAGCAAAGCATGGACTTGGCAGGGTTTTAAATAAGAATGGGTGCGAGGTATTACTCCCTGGAAAGCCACACATGCCTACCCTGCAGTCAAATACATGTCTTTTTCGCCCCCCCTAATTTTACATAAACAAGTGAATT
Organism: Neofelis nebulosa; assembly: GCF_028018385.1. Taxonomy (NCBI): domain Eukaryota; kingdom Metazoa; phylum Chordata; class Mammalia; order Carnivora; family Felidae; genus Neofelis; species Neofelis nebulosa. Next base: position 88,126,794 of record NC_080784.1, on the reverse strand, counting down.
ACATATCTCAGATGTAAAAGGAGCCATGATTCTAGGACAGACAGAATTCAAAGCTAAATGTTGGCCTGTTAGTGTAGAACCTGGAAAGGAGATTTACATATTACACGATCCTGTGTCAAACCAAAACTTGCTCTGTGAGATCTGAAATAACATCTGTGTAGATATCCCAAATCTTTCTAATCCAGCATTTTTCTTTAATAGAATAGGAATTGTTTTATAGACAATCATCAGTTCTGTCTAGCTTGTTCTTGGCTGGTTAGAGGATTTGATAAATGAATCTGGTTGTTTTGATACTGTTCACTGTCATTCTTGATTGCGTAGAGATGGATGATCTTTCCTCACCTTTGCAAACTGTTTTAGCCTCTTCCCACAGAAGCCTGGCCTTAATGCTTTATGGTTACTTTCCTCTGACCCTTGTGACTAAGTGCCAAATTTCTGGCATAAGCCCATTGTAGCTTGGTAACGACAGTAGTGTGATGTAGTTGAAAACGTAAGCTTTTCCCAAGGACAGGTGCCTGAGGAAAGTTAATAAGAATTTTTAGTTCATAGTTGTTGGATTAAGTAACACACATACTGTATAGAAAGTGATTACCACAAGACCTGACACATAGTAAGTGTTCATTACAAATACCAGCATTTGCAAAAGGATGTTCTTTTCTGTTTGTCAATATTCAACTTGGTTATCCTTATTTGTTGACTAAAGTACAGGAAAATCGTTGATCATCTTTTCCTAGGTACTAACAGCTCAATTTTTTCCCCTAGTATTTTACTTTACACTTGTGAGAACTTTACATTGTTTTCCCTTTTCTCATAGTAGAGAAAAACACCTGTAATACCTCCATCCTCCATGATCATTTTGACTTTTACTAGTGTTAGCAAAGTTGGCAGATTGATGCTTGCTGTTTAAAGCTATTTAGGAGATGTGATATTAGGCCAGTCCCAGTGTCCTTCCTTCCATCCATCTGGTAGTTAATGAATGCCTATCACATTTTTTACGGGCTAGTAAAGGAGACAGACAAATCAAGAAATGAGTGCAGCAGTGGTTTATAACCCTCCTAGGAGTTGGTACACATTTCTGTTTGGATGGACTAAGATAAGTTTAACAGAATGCTCACTTGAGTTTGGAAAGAGAAAAACCAGTTTCCTAGACAGATAGAAGGTAGCATGTACCTAAAGGCACAGATACATGAAACATGTATTCAGGGACCATGTAAACTAGTGTGAATAGAATCTGGGAAATGAGGCTGGGGATCAGAATAAAGAGTGTTAGATGACTTACTAAAAGATTGGATTTGGCTTTCTATAAGCAAAGGAGAGTTATTGAAGAAATAGGGAAGGATAAGTGAGAGAATTCTATTAATATGATGAGGATGGGGAACAAGATTGGAAGCTTGCTTCCAATCATCAGAACTAGTAATATGACTCAAGCTGAGCTAATAGCCATCATTGAGCTTTTGCTATGTGCCAGGCAATGTAGTAAGCACTTTGCATTTGTTAGCTGATTGAATCCTTGAAGAGATCATTCCCATTTAACAGAAAACTTGATCATAGTTGCTTACGGTCACATAGGTTATAAGTGACAAAGATCTGCATTCAAGCCCAGGTGTGTCTAACTCCAAAGTGCTTGCTTCTGATGAATGTAACCTTTGGCAAAAAGTAGTAAGGACAACAACATTAAGTATGGGGAGGAGAGCAAGGATACAAGAGATGTTAAGAAGGTAGGACATAGGTCAGCTGATTTGTTGGAAGGCAGAAGGCAATGCAAGGAAAAGTAAAAGTTCATGATGTCCGTCCAGGGTTTGGACGTAAAACACTTTGCTTTGGACAGCATCATTAAACAGAGTTGGAAAAAAGAAATTGAGGGGAAAAAGGTCTTTTCACAATGAATTATAGGCGTTTATAGGACATGCAAATCCCAGAAGATTAGTAGGCAGCTAGGCAGATGGGTCTGATGTTTAGAAGAGAGCTGACTTTTGTCGATCTTGAAGAGTTAGTTGTGAGTGGTGTGGCCTAGACAAGACTCACAGGGTGAGTCTCACAAATGATAACTCACAATGCCAAGGTGATAACTCACAAATGCCAAGAGAAGCGGGTAGAGGAAGAGAAGCTAGCAAAAGAGACCAAGAAATAGTATTAGTTAAAAGAAAAAACTAGAAAATAATGCTGTTGGGGAATCAAAGTTTTTCAAAGAGGAGGATCAACAGGGTCAAAATCAAGACACTGCATCAAGGTGGTAACATTTTAGGAGGTCTGAATATCAAATGTTGGCAAGGAGGTTGGAAAACAACATAGGAACTCTCAGGCACTGTCTTCGGGAGTATAAATTGGTATAACTTATGAGGGCAGTTGGTAGTATTTATTTACTAAAATTAAACATGTGAGGGGCGCCTGGGTGGCGCAGTCGGTTAAGCGTCCGACTTCAGCCAGGTCACGATCTCGCGGTCCGTGAGTTCGAGCCCCGCGTCAGGCTCTGGGCTGATGGCTCGGAGCCTGGAGCCTGTTTCCGATTCTGTGTCTCCCTCTCTCTCTGCCCCTCCCCCGTTCATGCTCTGTCTCTCTCTGTCCCAAAAATAAATAAACATGTGCATAGCCTTATGAACCAGCAATTCCACTAGGATATATATATACACACATATATATGCCCTGTAAACATTCCTTCATATTTGCCAGAGAGATATGCAAGAATGTTCATCACAGTATTGTTTATAATAATAAAATTTGGAAATAAAGTGTCTGTGACATAAGAATGGATAAGTTGTGCTATATTCATTTAATGGAATGCTGTACAGTTAAAATGAATAAGCCAGCATTAAGTGAATCAAGAATTACCCTCCAAAATGGTGGTTATTTAAAAAAAAAAAAAGGCAAGTTAAATGGCCTCATTTCTTGTATGTAAATTTTTTGATGTAAAACAATAGTGTGTGGTTTATGGATACATTTATTTAAAGTAAAGGGGTTTGTTAAAGTGTATTTATTTTGAGAGAGAGAGAGAGAGAGTGAGCAGGGGAGGGGTAGAGGGCGAGAGAGAATCCCAAGTAGGCTCTGTACTGTCAGCACAGAGCCTGATGTGGGGCTCGACCCCAAGAAATGTGAGCTCATGACCTGAGCTAAAATCAGGAGTCAGAAGTTCAACCAACTGAGCCACCCATGTGTCTTAAAGTAAAGGTTTCAAAGGGTGCCTGGCAAGCTCAGCCAGTGGAGCATGTGACTCTTAATATCAGGGTTGTGAGTTCAAGCCCCATGTTGGGTCAGCCAGTGGAGCATGTGACTCTTAATATCGGGGTTGGGAGTTCAAGCCCCATGTTGGGTATATTTTAAGATTTTAAAAATAAAATCTTAAAAAAATAAATAAAGGCTTAAAAAACAGGTTTGGGAATTACAAAAACAAAATTCAGGACAGAGGTTCTCTTTATAGGAGGGAGAGGCACATTGGTAGCCTATAATTTTTGTTTCTTAAAAAACATTTAAAAAATTTTTTTTAAAGTTTATTCATTTTTTGAGAGAGAGAGAGAGAGACAGAGTGTGATCAGGGGAGGGGCAGAAAGAGAGGAAGACACAGAATCCGAAGCAGATTCCAGGCTCCGTACTGACAGCACAAAGCCCAACGTAGGGCTTGAACTCACAAACCATGAGATCGTGACCTGAACTGAAGTCAGACACTTAACCAACTGAGCCACTCAGGAGCTCCTTAAAAAACATTCTTAAATGTGGCAAAATGTTAATTAAGATTTGATGTCTTTGTTAATTTTGGATCTATATAGGATATTTTTTAAAAGTTAAAACAATAAAACTATTATATTTTATACCCTACTAAAAAAAATGGCTAGATAAAAAATGCATCTACAATTAAAACAAGGTTTTCTTGGGTTTGTATACTCTCCAAAATGACATGGTATTTTTACTGATTTACCAAGAATGATGAGAGAATTAAGGGAAGTCCACCAGGATATGTGACACAACTTTTTAGGAGGAAAAGTGGCTCCAATGATATCTAAAACATTACTACCCTTTGTAATTTCCAAAGTGCTCGTATGTAGGTATTAATCCCTTCTGTATAGATGAAGGTATATCTCAGAGATGTTAAATGACTTGCTAAAGGCACCCAGCTGGTAGTAGTGAGCGATGAGTTAGGTGTTCAGGTTACAGACCTGTAGATGTTAGAGCGGGAACTTGAACCCAAGTTTTTTGTTTCAAGGCAGGCTAAACTACGCTGTGTTCCTGGACCCTACTGTTTTGCCCAGAGAACTATTACTGAAGTTAAATGCTTTGTGCTATTTAGAATTTTAGAAGAAAGAATTGTTGAACTATGGATGTTTTCTAAACTATGCATTTTTATACAGTATTTCTATATCCCTTTTGATATATACAACATACTTTAAGCTGACAGTTCTTTTTTTTTTTTTTCCCCCACAAACCCCTGTTATGCTGGCATTGGGATTTCCTCTTGCAATGAGGAACTACATCTTTAAGATGGTGAAGGTAAGTGTCTAAGATCATTTACCAATTCCATGAATTAGAAACTATCATCCGTCTCCCCCTTAAGTGAAATACAGCGTCCTGCGAAAGAAACTACTCTAGAAGATAAGATACCAGTAGTGAAGTGGCCAAGAGTTATAGATGTATTGATTATCAGAAACTGCCAAGCTTTCTTGCTAAAGTATTATAATTAGAAACCAAGAAAGTAGGGTCTATCTGTTCTTACCTTTCATCCCAACCACCATATTCTACTTTAGGCCAAAGAGTGAGTTCTCCTAAGTAAAATGAGGGAAAACATTACCATTCTTGAAAACTATGATAAATCCACAAATTCTAAAGTTTGTTAGATTTTGCCATGAGGAGGTCCTTCATCAACTTGGTAATAACAGTTTCCACAGAGCAGTGGGAATTAAAGACAGGGAACAAGTTAAACAAATGGGAGATCAAGACCTAGACTTCAAGAGAATGTCACTTTTTCAAGATGCTTTGGAGATTAAGGTGGAAAGGAGAGATGGAGGGCAGAAACCAGAAGGAAATAAGGGTAAAACAAAGGGTCATGACAGTTGACAGATATGAGCATGATTGTAATTTGAATGAAAAAGAACTTGTAGAGAAGGAGAGGGAAAATTGATGGAGCCAGACCAGGCCCCAAAGGAGACAAAAGGTGGGCCTTGAAAAAAAATACCTTTTCTCAGAAACTAAGGGAATAAGGGAATGGTTATAAATTTATAGTTGTGAGAGGAGAGGTTTTTTTACTATCTGGCTTCAATATTTTTTGTGAAGTAGGAAAATAGCTGATGTAATTTGTGGAGTAGGAGGGAGTAAAAAAGGGATTTAAAGGGAATGGAGACAGTCTGGAATAGACAGTAGATTAAAAACAAAGGCATTAATCGTGGTGTTAACCACCAAACTGAGTTTGGAAATCATGAAAGTATAGTGGCTTTATCATTATTTCTAGCATCTCAGCTGAATGGCTTATAGGCCAGGCATATTATAGGACTGATCCAGAATTGTGAGTTGGATGACAGAGGAGAAAGACAAGGATGAAGGGGATTGAGGGCACTGATGCCAGGCAGAATATAGCACTGTTCTAAGAATGTGATTTGGAAGAAATACCAGGAAAGGAAAAGAAAAAAAATGGAAGGGGTTTGAAAACATTGGTGAGAGAGTAGGTCATGTGACCAATTAAGAGATTTAGGCCAGATATGGAAATGGGACCAAGAATAAATTGGAAGAAAAAGCAGTCTTACAGGAATAGAGCTCTTGATGAGATTCTGGATCGGGCATACTGGAGGTAATATGAATGGAAAGAGAAGGGTATTGCAATCAGGCAGAGCTACTCTATAACAAAGTAGAGAGCATGGCCAAGGGAATGGGTTGAGGTGGCCTTGGAACTGTGATTCTTGGGTGTTTGACAGACCATCCACAGGAATGTTGAAATACCTTAGGAAATGAGGAAGTAAATTGAGATTTAAAGGCTTAACATGATCCAGGTATAATGTTATTGTGGGGGAATGACCTGGGGGTTAAGGGATATTAGGGACAAAAGAAGGTAAAAGGTGGCAAAATTGGATGGAATGAACTTCAAAGGAATGAAGGTTTTTACAGGAAAGTGACATGTTTTAAAAGGGACTATGGGACAAAATACCAATACCAATTCTGAGCCTTGTGATATGTAGAATTTGAGGAAACAGCAAAGGAAGCAAGATCTTTGAGAAAGAGATCAAGGAAATAGAAGACATGTTCATTTAAAAAGCTGAGGGTATAGGTGAGTTTGTTTATAGTGAAATAGGTTGCCAAAGCCCACCCTGGATAGGGTTGAAGGAGGGTATTGTGGGAAAGGTGAGGATGAGGCCTCAAGAGGGAATGCTGTCAGGTACACAGCAGTTGGGAGACAAGAAATGAGAGGAAGGTGATGGATCGGTGAGAGGGTTGTCTTCTGAACAGTGAACAGGGATGAAGTTTGGATGGAGCTATAGTTTCTCAGCTTTTGGCCCTGTTGTTTTAAACAGAACTGATAAATTGGTGGTCCCAGGCAATGTCTGAACTTATCTTTGCAGGAATGTTTCTAGATTCATGGTGTGGCGGTAATTGCTGGATCCTTCCAGAACTGCTGTGCAAAATGCTGAGTGTGGTAGTATATGGTCTAATCTCTGCCTGACTTCCTTATGGTTTAAGACATGCAGCTATTGATTTGCCACTCTCTGGCAGGCATGGCATGCAGCAGGCATCCCAGAAGACAGAGCGCGAGGACTTTTCTCCATAGCACTGCGCCTCTTTAGCATAAGGGCCAGTGTTTGTGCTTCACATAAGATGCAATGCCTTCTTTTCTGTTTTTGCAAAAATATAGCTTTCATTCTATCAGTCTTTTGGAGAGTATGATACGGTGGAAAAGCATGGTCTCTTACAGACTTGGTTCTGAATCCTGGAAGCTTATTGGGCAATTTATTTAACTTTTGAGTCTTAATACATCATGGTATTTATAATAATAGACTTTGTATATAAAGTAACTAAGGCAAAAAGTACTCAATAAAATTTTTCCCATTATTAATTATTTCATAAAAGTCTTATTAAAGACCCCACCACTGTACTAAGTCCTGGAAATCTAATGATGAATATGACATGATCCCTGTCTTAAGATCCTTACAGTTCATGGGGTGCCTGGGTGGCTCAGTCAGTTAAGCGTCCGACTTTGGGTCAGGTCATGATCTTGCGGTCCACAGGTTTGAGCCCTGCATCGGGCTCTTTGTTGGCAGGCCTGGAGCCTGCTTCAGATTCTGTGTCTCCCTTGCTCTCTGCCTCTCCCCCGCTCACACTATGTCTCTCTTTCTCTCTCTGAAAAATACATAAACATTAAAAAAAAATAAAGATTCTTACAGTTCAGGGGCATCTGGGTGGTTCACAGCCCATTAAGCGTCCAACTCTTGCTTTCGGCTCAGGTCATGATCTCATGGTTTGTGACACTGATCCCCATGTGGGGTTCTGTGTTAATAGCGTGGAGCCTGCTTGGGATTCATTCTCATTCCCTCTCTCTCTCTCTTTCTCTCTCTCTCTCTCTGTCTCTCCCTCCCTCCCTCCCAAAATAAATAAATACTAAGAAAAAGAGAAAAAGGATCTTTACAGTTCAGTGCTCACTTTGGCAGCACATATAGTAAAATCAGAGCGATGCAGGAAAGATTAGCATGGCCTCTGCATAAGGATGACATGAAAATTCATGAAGCTTCCATATTTTTTATGCTAAGCAAAATAAATCTGAGAAAGACAAATACCATATGATTTCACTTATATGTGGAATTTGAGAAACAAAATAGATGAACATAAGGGAAAGAAAAAAAAAGGAAGCAAATTATATGAGACTCTTAACTATAGAGAACAAACAGTTGCTGGAGGGAGGTGGGCAGGTGATGGGCTAAATGGGTAATGGGTATTAAGGAAGACACTTGTGTTGAGCACTGGGTGTTATATGTAAGTGATGAGTCACTAAATTCTACTCCTGAAACCAATATTGTACTATATGGTAACTAGCTACAATTTTTAAAAAATTGTTAATGTTTGTTTATTTTGAGGGAGGGAGGGACAGACAGAGACTGAGTGGGAGAGGGACAGAGACAGAGAGGGAGACACAGAATCCGAAGCAGGCTCCAGGCTCTGAGCTGTTGGCACAGAGCCTGACGCAAGGCTCAAACCCACGAACCGCGAGATCATGACCTGAGTGGAAATTGGACGCTCAACCGACTGAGCCACTCAGGTGCCCCTAACTAGAATTTAAATAAAAACTTGAAACAAAAAAGATCCTTACAGTTCAGTAAAAAGTGAGACAAAGATATATATACTCAATGACAGATGAGGAGTGCCTTGATAGATGCATAGATGGAAAACAGTGGCAGCCCAAGGGAGCAATCATTAGCAGGCTGCCTGCCTGAGGTGGATTGAGAAGGCAGGGAGCTTTCCTGGCTATTTCTTCTGTTTTCTCTGTTTATTTTCCTTCCATTCTATGTGCATGTCTATTTCCATTCTATGCCCATTTCCTGAAATATATCCAAGTGTGCTTTTGTTTACTCCCATGATATCAGTGCTGAAGAGTTCCAGGTCTCTCTACTGAACATTACCCCATATATCCATTTGCCAAATGCATATATATTCTTGGGTATACCGTGAGTCCTCCAGCTCAACAGGAGCTAAAATTGAATTTTATAGTCTTTTCCTCAAAACCTGCTCCTGCATTTTTTGGGTGCCACCATCCACTCAGTTGTCAACCCAGCAATATCTTTATTGTTTTGCTCTTCCTAATTCTCCACAGTTAGTGTTCAGCAAGTCACATTAATTATATCTGCAAGACATCTTTCAAGTGCACTCACTTCTCTTCACTTTCATGTTTATAACCCTAGTTTAATATCATCTCTTCCTGAATTACTCCAACAACTTTTATTTGGTCTCCCTGCCTCTAATCTTATCTCCTTTTAATCTATTCTCCATACTGCAACCAGAATATTATTTCTAAAATACAAATCTAATTATTTCATTCTTTGGCTTAAAATCCTTCAGAAGCTTCCCATTGCTTCTAGAATAAAATAGTTGGCAGGGCACTGCAGTCTCATATTGCCTTACTTCCAATCTCGTCATTTCATCACTGTCATCCTCTTACTTAATGTTTCCACCAGATAAACTTGCTTCCACTGGTGTTCCCTAAACCCCAGCTGCTCCACTGCTCTTCTGAGCTTACATCATTTCTGTACCCCTGCCCCCAGAGCACCCAGTACAGTGTATTAAAATGCCTAGCTGTTTGTTTCCCTGACTAGAATAATCTCCTTAGGGCAGAGACCAAGTTGTTTTATTTTTGTTTTCCGTGTGTGTGTGTGTGTGTGTGTGTGTGTGTGTGTATGTGTGTGTGTAATACAGGGGAGCCTTTAAGATGAGGTGGTCATAGGATACACAATCACCTGCCTGTGATTGAGGCTGTAATATAACTGATTTGGGCCTTCTATATGTTCTTTGAATAGCTCCATAAAAGAGAAATTAGGGGTGCCTGCATGGCTCAGTCAGTTAAGCGTCCAACTTTGGGTCAGGTCATGATCTCCAGGTTCGTGGGTTTGAGTCCTGCATCGGGCTCCGTGCTGACAGCTCAGAGCCTGGAGCCTGCTGTGGATACCGTGTCTCACTCTCTCTGCCCCTCCCCTGCTTGCACTTGTCTCTATCTCTCAAAAATAAATGACCATTAAAAAAATTTTAAAAAGAAATTAAACACCATCCGGATTATTTTATTTATTTTTCAGTTTATTTATCTATTTGGAGAGAGACAGAGTATGGGGGAGGGACAGAGAGAGCCTGACACAGGGCTCGAACTCATGAACTGTGAGATCATGACCCAAGCCAAAATTGAGAGTCAGACACTTAACCAGGTGCTCCCAGAATGTTTTAACAATATACTCAGTATTCAAAAACTAGGTAGCAATGTTGTCTCTATAGTTTACATCTAAAGGAAGATGTTGTTTAAAATTAAACTTTCTCTGTCAATGAATGGCCTGTTTTTATATTATTACATGAGGTAGTAACAGGACTATTTATTCCATTAACTACTTATACTCTGAATTTAAATATTCCCTAATATTTGTTCTCTAATAAAGTTAAGTAATTTCAATCTATAGAATAAGATATTGTGGGCCATTTTACCTTATGCAAGGTACTTACTCTTTTAACTATAATAGTGTATAACTAATTATACAAGTTCTTTTGTCTTTATCATCATGATTACCTTATATGGTCCAGAAATTAAAACACACACACACACACACACACACACACACACAGATCTTAAAACTTTACACTAATCTTTTACTCAGATTTGGCATAAAATGGTATAAAGGATGAAGTTGGTCCTCAAAGGGAAGTGCATTTTTTTAAGTTTATTTATTTATCTATTTTGAGAGAGAGAGGGAGAGAGAGAGTCCCAAGCAGGCTCGGCGCAGAGCCCAATGTGGGGCTCAATCTCAAGAACCATGAGATCATGACCTAAGCCAAAATCAAGAGTTGGTCACTTAACCGACTGACCCACCCAAGCCCCCCCCGGGAAGTGTTTTTTTTTTTTAACATAATTTTTTTGTCAAGTTAGCTAACATAGAGTATACAGTGTCCTCTTGGCTTTGGGAGTAGATTCCCATGATTCATTACTTACATACAATACCCAGTGCTTATCCCAACAAGTGCTCTCTTCAATGCCCATCACCCATTTTCCCTCCCCCTACCCCTCCCACCATCAACCTTCAGTTTTTCTTTGTATTTAAGAGAAAATAATTGCATATTTAAAATGTACAATGGGTACATGTACACACCCATGAAATTGTCAGCACCAACTAGTAAGCATATTCATCACTCCAGAAAGTTTCCTTATGCCTTTCTGTAATCCCTCTCTCCTACCCTTTCCAGGCTCCAACTAAAGCTTTCTATAGCTATAGATTAGTTTGAATTTTCTAGAGGTTTATAATAAGTGACATCATACAGTATTTACTTTTTAAAATCTGATTTCTTTCACTCAGCATAATTATTTTGAGAGTCACTTTTGTTGCACATATCAATGGTTAATTCCTTCATATTTTGAGTACTATCCCTTTAGAGATGCTGTAGAAAAACCAATGTTGAGCTTTCTCCTGTTAGAGAAGAAATTATTATGAAGCATTTGGATTTCTTTTAAACAGTTAAATGAACCTTTCTGACCAAATAAGGTTATTAGTCTGTATTAATGTTGTGCCTTGGGTACTCTTTCATTATTGCTCATGAACATTTGGTTAACTTTACAGATTATGTGGTCAAGAGGACCACATTGGCTGCTTACTGAAAACACGACCTTTGAAAGACAAAAGAAAGGGCCGCATTCCTTTCTTGTTGTACAAAGTCTTTCTCAAATAGAATATTGGCACATCATAATTAAAAAGCTGGAAATCTACATGATCAATTAATCTTCAACAAAGCAGCAAAGGGTATCCAATGGGAAAAAGACAGTCTTCATTAAAGAATGTTGGGAAAACTAGGCAGCAACATGCAGAAGAATGAGGCTGGACCACTTTCTAACACCATACACAAAAATAAACTCAAAATGGATAAAAGACCTGAAACCATAAAAATCCTAGAAGACAGCATAAACAGTAATTTGTCTGACATTAGCCATAGCATCATTTTTCTGGATATGTCTCCTGAGACAGAGGAAATAAAAACAAAAATAAACTATTGAGACTACATCAAAATAAAAAGCTTCTGCACAGCGAAGGAAACAGACAAAAGTAAAAGACAACTTACTGAATGGGAAAATATTTTTTCAAACAACATATCCAATAAAGGTTTAGTATCCAAAATATACAAAGAACTAATACAACTTAACACCCAAAAACCAAATAATCCAATTAAAAAATGGGCAGAAGGCATGAACACATATTTCCCCAAAGAATACATGGCTAACAGACACATGGAAAGATGCTCAATATCAGGGAAATACAAATCAAAACTATAATGAGATATCACACCTGTGAGAATGGCTAAAACCAATAACACAAGAAACAACAAGCATTGGCAAGGATGTGGAGAAAAAGGAATCCTCTTGAATTGGTGGAAATGCAAAGTGGTGCAGCCACTGTAGAAAAGAGTATGGAGGTTCCTCAAAAAGATAAAAATAGAAGTACCTTATGATCCAGTAATCACACTACTGGGTATCTACCCCAAAAATTCAAAAACACTAATTCAAAGGGATACATGCATTCCTATGTTTATAGTAGCATTATTTACAATAGCAAATTATAAAAGCAGTCCCAGTGTCCATTGGTTGATGAATGGATAAAGAAGCTGTGGTAAGTATATATATAAATGGAATATTATTCAACCACGAAAAAGAGCAAAATCTTGCCATTTGCAACAGCATGGATGGAGCTAGAGACTATAATACTAAGCGAAATAAGTCTGTCAGAGAAACACAAATACAATATGATTTCATCCATATGTGGAATTTAAGAAATAAATGAGCAAAGGGAAAAAAGACTAACCAAGAAACAGACTCTTAACTACAGAGAACAAACTGATTATTACCAGAGGGACTCCATGCTGGGCGTGAAACGTACTTAGAAAAAAATTTTGAAAAGGCAAATAATAAAATGAAATGATCCATTAAAAAAAGCTGGAAAACTTTTACATTTATCTATGCACAAACAAATAAAAGATTTTCACCATTCTATAAACATTCCTATGCTTTCCCATGCCAAGCCTTTTCTCATACTTCCTATTCTTCTGAAATATTCTTTCCTCTATTACCAACTAAGCCAGTTCTGCCCATTTTTTAAGATTTTTCTCAGCTAAGTAGAATTTCTTTTTTCTCTGATCTTTCATAGCACATTCCATCTTTCTTGTAGCCATTTTTATATGTGTGTTATCTTAAACTTTGAATATTTACCTTATTGTTTTTACTGTTACAGTTGAGCCTTGAACAAACACAGGTTTGAACTGTGCATGTCCACTTATATGCAAAATTTAAAAAATTTTTTTAAATGTTTATTTTATTTTTGAGAGAGAGAGACAGAGCACAAGTGGGGGAGGAGCAGAGAGAGAGGGAGACACAGAATCCGAGGCAGGTTCCAGGCTCTGAGATGTCAGCACAGAGCCCGACACTTGGCTCAAACCCACGAACAGTGAGGTCATGACCTGAGCCAAAATCATGAGTCAGACGCTTAACTGATTGAGCCACCCAGGCACCCCTACAGATTTTTTATAGTACAAGAGTATAAATGTATTTTCTCTTCCTCATGATTTTCTTCTTTTCTCTAGCTTACTTTACTGTTAGAATACAGCATATAATCCATGACATACAAAATATATGTTAACAAACTATGTTATCATTAAGGCTTCCTGTCAACATTGTAGGCTATTAGTAGTTATGTTTTGGGGGAGTCAAAAGTTACATCTGGAGTTTCGACTGTGTCGGGGCTGGCACTCCTAACCTCCATGTTGTTCAAGGTGAGAAGCTTTTTAAGGTTAGAAGTCGAGTTTATTCGTCTTTAAATACACCTGCCATGGTGTATACTAAATGCCTTGTACATAGTCGGTATTTAATAAATATTTGTTGCATGAGTGAATGAATCTACCAGTAAGAAGCAGGAAAATTGTAAGTAGTTCCATGATTTGACTACTTGAGAATAGTGTTAAGATTTCAAAGGGAGCATTCATCGAACACTTAAATACGTTTGGAGCCATGTGAGCTTTACACATGGCCCCACCAAAATTAGAAAATCAGGATTGTTACCATGATTCTGTGCTCTACCATGTTCTAGGCTTGTAGTCTAAATATGAGAATGGGCGCTTTTGATATGTGAGGGGCATGTAAGATAAAAGAAATTCATCCAACATGAAATGGATCTTCATGCTTGGCACACACATCTGACATTAGTGGCATAGTCTGGCCTCATCTTACCTCTGCAATCCGATTTCCCACAATTCCTCTAGGCAAAACTCTCTTCCAGCCAAACTGACTCATAGACCAACCTGTAAAATCTAAGCTTTTGCTCATTCCATTAATGTAGCATGGAATTCACCCTATAATTCCCATTCCTTTCCATAGCCCAACATATTTTTCACTTTCTTTGTGAAGCACCCCTTGCCACAGTGATTGATGCCCCCTTGCTAGAAGTTCAACTCCTATCTTACTATTCACATGAGAACATCTGATGTTTGTGACAACTCAAATTTGTTTTTAGTTCTTGATTTACTTGGCATTTTTATTTATAGAGAGATCTTTGCTCCCAAACTGGGTTGGGACCTGGGACCATGTATTTTTCTTATATTCTTCACTACCCTGACCATAAAGCCTTGCACAAAGGAAAGCTCACTGAATATTTACTTATCTATCTACTTATTCATTTATTTTTTTTAAAAAATTTTTTTTTTCAATGTTTTTTATTTATTTTTGGGACAGAGAGACACAGAGCATGAACGGGGGAGGGGCAGAGAGAGGGAGACACAGAATTGGAAACAGGCTCCAGGCTCCGAGCTGTCAGCACAGAGCCCGACGCGGGGCTCGAACTCACAGACGCGAGATCGTGACCTGGCTGAAGTCGGACGCTTAACCGACTGCGCCACCCAGGCGCCCCTTATTCATTTATTTTTGATGTTGATTTATTTTTGAGACAGAGTGCAAGCAGGAGAGGGGCAGAGAGAGAGGGAGAAAGAGGATCTGAAGTGGGCTCTGCGCTGACAGCAGAGAGCTCAATGTGGGGCTCGTGAACACCTCACACCCCTCATGTGTGAAACTCATGAACCTGAGATCATGACCTGAGCCGAAGGTGGAATGCTTAACTGATTGAAGCAACCAGGTGACCCTCACTGAATATTTATTAAATGAATGAGTTTTATCTCAACTAGAAATATGTTATGAACACTTTATATATGCCCTTAATTTGATTAGCACAAGGTGGATAATTTCCATAATCAAATCAGCCTGTAAGGTAACAAAGAATTTGTATTTCCATATGACTTGACATGATTTTTACATATGACCAGCTAATGGATTGCTTCAAGTAATAGTATATTATGTCAGACAACAGGAATAATGTGGCTAAAATGCAGGTTCAGGAACTCTGTTTTAGAAGTTTATCCACTGGTAATAAAGCTAGGGGAGATTAGTTCACACAAATGTCTGAATAAATTAGACTGCCAGCTTAAATGTATTAACTTACCACAAGAAAGGTCATCATACAGAGTGACTAATCCTCTTTAAACAAGTCTTAGGTCAGAAAATGTCTCAGTGAGCCAGATTAAGAGACCAGAAAGTGCTCAATAAAAATCACCAGATATTTCAATTTGCATTTTGAACTATAGGAGCCTTACTGCTGGAGCCTAACAGCTGGAAAGTCTAACAGTTTGCATCAGGTTAGAAATTAGATAAATTATAAAAGAAAAAGCTAATGATTTTTATCATTTGCCACAAAGTCCTGGGCCATTAGAAATTAAATCAAGATATGAGTACTGCTCTAGGTCAGACATTTAATTGATAAGACCCCACCCCTACCTGCAGTAGCTGTATCTCATGGGCAATGGATCTTACAGCCTAGAGGAAACCCGGTGTTTGGTAAGAAGCAGTATCAGTAGCCTATGTAGTGTTTCTGAGGTCTCCAAGGTACAGGTGCCACTTGTTTTGTACTTTCGTTTTGAATTTGGTAGTTGTGAGACAAATTCAGAGGCTATGGTTAGGTCCAGTGACATTTTTAAAGCAATTCATGGTTATAGGATCTTTCCAAAATAAACATCTTTACTGCTGTTTTCAAATCCTTTTAGAAACTCTAATTCTTCTATTATGTAATAGCCAATACTTGGAAATGGTCGAAACTAAATTCAAATCTCAGGAACCTGATGAATTACAGCCTAGCGTTCCAAAAGAATAATCAATCCAGTATGGTTAACATAACCACCCCAGGTGGTGGTAGAAAAGGTAGTCTTCTCAAGGGAAAGCAGAAGGCTTTCTGTTTAAAGCCAGGAGGTAGAAGGAGTATTTTGTTACAAGGATGAGAATATAGGTGAGTTTGTTTCAAATAGGCTGGAGTGCCAGAGGGCCCAGGGAAAAAGAGCAAGAAGGGTCTGGTAGGATTGCAGAGCAGAATGGGAGAGGAGGACCACCTGGAGAGTCTTGTATTGGGGAGGGGCTGAGCATGATAGGGAAGTGAGGATTCACTGGCCCTACAGGTCTCAGGTCTCAGGGAAATCCTTTGCAATGAGGTTTGAGAACTGGCCCAAGCAAAGGCCTAGGAGGCATCAGGATTTTGAGGAAGGAAACGGTTGGCAACTTGGTCTGGAGGTACATTCCTTTCCACCCTAGCTGGTGTTAGAGACATAATGCTATTAGCAATCTTTATTCAAGTTTCTTTCATTTACTCAACATGTATTGATTGACCGTCTCTTATGTGCCGGGCACTGTGCTAGACTCCAGGGATGGTGTTACAAGACATGGGTATGGCCTCAGTCCACAGGAAGCATAAAACACAATGTGAGATATAGGCCCGTTGCTGTGGTCTGAATGTGTTCCATGTGAATTCACATGTTGAAATCCTAACCCTCAAGGCTGATAGATTACGAAGAGAAACCTTTGAGAGGTTATTAGCTCATGAGAGTAGAGGCCTCATGAATGGGATTAGTGCTCTTACAAAAGAGGCTGAAGAGAGAACTTGCTTACCCTTTTCACCATGTGGGGTTCCAAAGAGAAGGCTGCAACCCAAAAGAGGGCCATCACCCACCCCCGGCACTGGCACCCTGCCATCAGACTTCCAGGCTCCAGAACTGTTAGGAATAAATGTCTGTTGTTTATACCCACTGCTCCCTCTCCCCCCGCCCAGTCTGCGATGTTTTATGGTAGCCCAAATGGACTAAGAAAAAAAAGAAATAGAAGACAATTATATTGTATATGATGATAGGAGAAGTGCAGGGTGTAATGCAAATATGGGCAATTGGGGTGGGACACATAACCCAGATTTAGGAAGGTCTGGGAATCCCTCATGGAGGGGGTGCTGGATGAGCTGAGACCTAAGGTGTAAGTGTGAATTAGCTAGATGAGGAGGGGGACAAAGAACAAGGGAAGAGGAAGTAAGATTATTTTAGGCAGAGAACAGCATGTGCAAAGTCCCAGAGACAAGAGAAAAAAAGGCTGAGACACTGAAAGAAGCTTGTTCCTGTCTTGTGGAGTGGTTGTGAGATTTAGCTGTGTCTGGCACAGAATAAGTGTCCCATAAATATCAGAAATTATTACCGTGCCTAGAGCGTAGAATTGAGGGTGGGTGAGAAATAAGGCTACACAAGTAAGCAGAAACCAAAGTGGAAGTCCTGTAAGCTATGACACCAGGCATTTAGACTCAATCCAGGAGTCATTGGCAAACCACTCACAGATTGTCAATAGTAAGGGAGATTTCATGCATTTGCAAATGATGGGCTGAGACTAGCAGCAGGGAGACAAGGCAGAAGATTGATTTAATTGTGGCCTGAATAAGATAGGGGCAGTGAAGATGGAGAAACATGGATGGATCTCAAGAGATATTTAGAAGGTAGCTATGTTAGTTTTCCCAGGACTACATAACAAATTACCACACTCTTATACATTCAAGACAACAGAAATTTGTTCTTTCAAAGTTTCGGGGGCCAGAGGCTGCAGTCAAGGTGTTGATAGGGCTGGCAGTCCTTGGTGTTCCTTGGACTGGAGCAGCATCACTCCAGGAGCTCACTGCACCATCACAGGGGCCTGCACAAGGCCTTTCCCCCTCTGTCTGGGTCTCAATTCTCCCTTTCCTTCCACCTATTCTTTCTCATATAAGGATACCAGTCATATGATCTTGTCTGAGATCCCTAACTTAATCACATTGCAAAGATCCTATTTGCAAATAAGGTCATAGTTACCAGGGGGTTAGGACTTAGATGTATTTTTTGAGGGAGGGACACAATTTAATCCAATATAGTAGAATTAATGGGACATGATGATTAGCTGGACTGGGAGTGGGAGGAGCTGAAGGAGAAGGAGAAACCAAGAAAAAAATCCATGAACACCTGGTTAAGTGATGGCACCATTCACTAAAAAATAAGTAACAATGGAGGAGAAATAAGTTTGGAGAAGGAAGATGACATCTTTATTTTGGGGCACTTGTAGAAATCCAAGTGGGAATCAAGCAAGCACTAGGTCATGCAATCTGTGAGTCCAGCAGAGGGGGATGTGGGCTGGGCACACGGATTTGGGTGGTAATTGAAGCTATGGACATGGGAAAGATCGCCAAGGGAGATTTTGTAGAATAAGAAGAACCCAGATCAGAAAGTGAGTTACACAAACTTTAAGGGAAGGGACAAGAAGGGTAGCAATCGGGGAAGTAGGAGAAAAACAATAAAAGAAGTACGTCTTGGAAAAATTTAGGGAGGAAAATTACCAAAGCAGGAGTAAGGTGTTTCTAAGGACTTTTGGAGAAACTAGAATGAATGAGAGGTGATGCAATGCAAAGATGGTAAAGAAGTACAGTAAAACCTTGGATCACGAGTAACTTGTTCTGTGAGTGTTCCACAAAATGAGCAAACATTTCTAATAAATTTTAACTTGATAAATGAGCAATGTCTTGCAATACAAGTAGTACATGACACCGAATGTCACATGATCACAACTGAGCCAATGGTTCTTGAAATTCGCTTTGATATAGGAGTCCTTTGGATTACAAGCATGTTTCCAGAACAAATTATATTTGCAAACCAAGGTTTTACTGTATTTCAGAAAGTTTGACTTTAAAAAGCAGGAGAGAGAGATGGGCAGCTGACTCGAGATGCAGACAGAGGAATTTTTTTCTTCTTTTCAGTTTTATTTAAAATGGGAGAGACTTATGAAAAGGCTAAGTCAAGATCTTTAAGGAGGCAGGACATATGGGAGACAATCTCAGACAGGAAAAATCATCATCTCTTCTTCTTAAAGGGAGGAAGAGGGGAAAGGAAGACTCTAGAAGCAGATGTTATGATCCTTAATTTTAGAGATAAGAAAAAGTTTAAATGAAAATGTAATTTAATAATTTACTCAAGCCATACGTAACGTGTGATAGCTAATATGTGAATTTTAACTCAAGACTGTCTAGCACCTAAGGTATTTTCATGCTTGCACTGTCCTCTAAAAATATAAAGCTGGAAAATAAAGAAAATAACACTTTTACAATATTTGTATACATTTCTAAAAATGTTTTTATTTTTGAGACAGAGAGAGACAGAGCATGAGCAGGGGAGGGGCAAAGAGAGAGAGGGAGACACAGAATCTGAAGCAGGCTCCAGGTTCTGAGCTGTCAGCACAGAGCCCGACATGGGGCTCGAACTCACAGACCGTGAGATCATGAGACCTGAGCTGAAGTAGGATGCTTAAACGACTAAGTCACCCAGCTGCCCCTTTGTATACATTTTAAAATTTAATTTATTTTCAAGCAAGATGGTACCTGAGAAAAAGCTTTAATTAGATGATAATTCAAAGATATGCCTTCATTTTGGGAGCAATTCTGAAAGACTTTCTGGGTTTCCATAGGGTTTCAGAGGGTAAAGCCACTAGTTGTTTCAGATTTCTAATTTCACTTCCAATAGATTTACCCCTAGCACAGGATTTACATTTATTAGCACTTACACCATTTGGTTTTGAGGCACAAGGATAGAGATGCAAAGTCAGAGACTATTGTCCCGAGAATTTGGGCAAGAGCTAAGAGAGAGAGAGGGGGGTGGGGGTAGTTCATGAATAAGTGCATGTAGTGATGTTAACTCTAAGCTCTGGGATCAAAAAACTTAAGCAGGGAGCATAGCATAAAACTGGAGCAGGGGAACCCAAGTAAACCTATCCATAGTCCCAAGTCTCTGACAGAAGAGTCTCTACTATCTGGAGCCTGGAACAACTCAAAGTAAGTCTGTTTTTACCTGGACGGGATTCTTACAAGGCATGGGGGGTAAAGTTATTTCGCTTCCCTCTCAGTAAATGTTTATACTTTTTTTCCAACCATGAGGAACATGACATTGGGGATATGCCAAGAATTGTCACCAAAAGCAGTGCAGGAAGAGGGGTTGGCATACAGTACGATGGCACAACAGAGAAGGTTCAGGAGAGGGAGGTGGACCTCACAATGCCTGGCTCTGCCCTGCCTGTGCAAACTTGGGTAAGTCACTTACCTTCTCTGAGCTTCAGGATCCTCATATGTTAGATGGGGATAAATGTGAGTAAAAATAGGATCTACCTCATAGGTTCCTATGAGAATAAGATGAGATAATCCATATAAAGTACTTAGAAAAAAGGGCTCAACAAATGTTTGTTACTATTAATAAGTTTTACCAACAGTGTGACTTCAGTCAAGTGGCTTAAATTTTTTGCTTTTATTTCCTTAGCTATAAAATGATGAATAGAACTAGGTGATACTATAGATTTCTTTACAATTTTAGAATTATGATGTTGCGTGTATTATTTCTTAAGGTGATAGCAAAGAAATAAGAAACTTCTCTGTGGTAGCCACCAGGTGGCAACAGTGAAGAACTTAACTGTCATCCCATTTTGGGGGAACTAAACTAGTTTTTCAGTATACAAACTCAAAAAACAAACAAAACCTGTTTAATAATCCTTAATTCTTATTTCAAGGGAGCTACTTTTAATATTTTGATGTATAACCTTCCATCCAGGTTATTTCTCCACCTATATATGTAAATTATTACTTAAAAATTTTACATAAATGAAGATACTACTAGATACACTGTTTTATAATCAGCTTAAAAAACAAACAAACATAGAAATATATGGTGAATACCTTCCATAGCAATTAATGTAGTTCTACATAATTCTCAAAGCTTCCATGGTATTCCACAGGTATTTGTTTAAGCCATGATTGGTTTGAACCATTCTCTACTTGTGAAACACCGATTGTTCCTGTTGTTTTGGCATTACACACACTGCTTTAATAAACAGTTTTGCCATATTGTCTATTTCTCAGGAAAAAATTCTAGCAATGGTACATCTGGGCTAAAGGGTATATCCTTTCCTTTCTTTTTTTTTTTTTAAAGCTTTTGATATATACCACCAATTTGTCTTTTCCTACATTTTTGTGTCTGGTAGAGCAAGGTCCCTTATCAGTACCTTTCTTCAGAATTTAATTCACTGTTCTACAGCATTTATTCTTCCTGATGACATTTAAAATCTTTTTGTCAAGTCTTCTTCCCCCTTTCCCCTAAAACTTTAGGGTTTTGATTGATACTGTGTTAACTTCATAGATTAACTTAGGGGGAATTCTTACAATATGGTTTTCCATTCAACAACATGGTATACTTCTTTATTTATTCAGTTCTTTTGTCAGTAAAATTTGAATGTTATTTACTTTTGGATATCTTATTTTTTTTTGTTATTTATAATTATGATCTTTTCCTGTATTTTTCAAATGGCTTTTGCTATCTGTAGAAATATTATTGTGGTTTTATAATTGGTCTCATTACTGAACTTATTTGATTGTCCTAATATTCTTCAATGTTTCCATTCACTCATTCTATAAATATTTATTGGGTACTTACAGTGTGCCAGGCACTATTCTGGGTCCTGGAAATAAGTAAAAAAATCTGTTCTTAAGATCTTTATAGGGGCGCCTGGGTGGCTCAGTCGGTTGAGCATCTGACTTCGGCTCAGGTCATGATCTCGTGGTTCATGGGTTCGAGCCCCATGTCGGGCTCTGTGTGGGCTCAGGGCCTGGATTCTGTCTCCCTCTCTCTCTGTGCCTCCCCATGTCATGCTCTATCTCTGTCAAAAATAAATAAAACATTAAAAAAGTTGAAAAAGAAAAAAGATCTTTCTACTCTCCCGAAAGGAAATACTAAACAAATAAACATATGACAGGGTGATAAGTGCTAAGAAGTTGGGGGAAGCATAATAAGGGATAGAAAGTGACCGTGAAAAATACTATTTCAGATAATGTGTTCAAATAAGCACCCTCTGAGAAGTTCGAGTCTGAGGAAAGACCTAAAATGATGTTGCTTTTCTTGGGTTTTGCAGGTAGATATTTTATATCATCATGCTCTTTCTCATCTAGGATGAGATTTCCATGTAGGATTTCCATGTCCCTGGAGGATAGTCCAGCAGCAAGACCAAGGATTTAGTCTATAAAGGGAGCCTCCAAGGTTCCCAAAGTTCCTGGATTTAAATAATGGCTCCACAGATCCTTTCAGCCAAAATCCCAACTGGATTTTAGAGGCACAGACTTCAGTGTGCTCCTGGTAAGTCTGCTCCCTCCACACTCCCGCCACCCCATCACGTCTTCCTACTTTATCAGTATAAACTGCCTAAGAGAACAATCCCAAGGGACTAAATTACATCTACAAACTGCTTAAAGAACAATCTCAACAAGCTGTAATTATACCTCCCTTAAAAAAATGAGATATAACCCCATCATATCTCATATGTCTATTTACCTCTTTTTTAAAGTTTTATTTCTTTATTTTGAGGTGGGAGCAGAGAGAGGAGAGAGAGAATCCCAAGCAGGATCCGCATCGTCACAGCACAGAGCCCAACATGGGGCTCGATCCCACCAAACGTTGAGATCATGACTGGAGCCGAAATCAAGAGTCAGACGCTTAACCGACTGAGCACCCAGGCACCCCCTATTTGCCTCTTTTAACAGGTCAAGTTCATATGCAGATTCTTTTTTCTTTTTAAGTTTATTATTTATTATTTTTTTTTTTTTGAGAGAGAGAGAGAGAGCAGGGGAGGGGTAGAGAGAGAGAGAACCCCAAGCAGGCTCTGTACTCTCAGCACAGAGCCCAATGTGGGGCTCGAACCCCCGAATTGCGAGATCATGATGTGAGCTGAAATCAAAAGTCAGTGTCCTAAGCAACTGACCCACCCAGGGGTCCCCACATACAGATTCTTAATCCCACAGTGCTTTGCTCTAATCTAGCCTAACTTCCCATTTCTTTTAATCTATTTGATTCTTCCATTGTGCTGAGATCAAATTCCCTGTATCTTTAACGTTTTTTTAAACATTCCCTGTATCCTCTTACTCTAACCAAAAACTCAGCCATTTCCTGAAAACATGGCTTCCTCTGCAATACTTTCAAGTTATGTGTGGGTTTTAGTCCCTCACTCCCCTAACCAAAGGGCCTACAGATGAGCGAGGTGTCTTGCTTTCTCCCTATTGGCAATTCCACACCTTCTCTCTTTCTTTCTAAAATCCTGTACCCTTAGGCATGTACCATTATGCTACATCATTCATTCTCTCTTCTTCAGTCATCTGCTGCCCTGGTAGTCCTTCGCTCTTATCACAAAAGAGTTCAACATGTGATGTCCTGTCCTTCTCTCCACTGCTACTCCTGTCATTATTCTTGACATCAACAGTCCATCCAGTACCTGATCTATGGCCCTACATGATCTGGCCTCTGCCTACTTTAACTTGATTCTGCCACTCTTAAGACAGAAACGGGAGTGTCTGAGAGTGTATTCTTCTAGTGAGCTAGCAGGTTAGCCTGCCATAGTTTCATACATATTTACTGACAGAAGTCACCAAACTCCTGGGCTAGGGGCATAGAAGATTAGTTATTCACAGCAAATAGCATTTATAGCAATATCTTGTGTCAATTCTTTATGCCCCAATTCCCGCAGGTGATAGGATGAGGGCCAGATGTACATGCAGTGGGTTGCATTACAGGAGAATAATTCTGAATTTGGGAGTCTTTAAGCTTTTCTCAAGGCTGCTGGTTACTGGATCATTCCTCCCTCAGGAGAGATTACTCACTATCTTGAAATGTAAGCAAATTCCCTCTAGAGGAGAAGAGAAAGGCATTTCTAGATTTATTATTCTGGAATGTAATAAACACTGTGGGGTGTTTTGTTTTTTTGTTTCTTTTTGGTAGATATTTATATTTGTATGCCCTTTCCTACCCACAGAATGCTACTCTAAACCTACCCAGGTTGATTGTCTGCTAATATAAAAACATCAATATTCTTGACAGAATTTAAACAAGACCTTGAGTCTCAAAATAGCATATTCAAAATGTCCAGGATACAATCCACAATTATTATGCATACTAAGAACCAGAAAAATCACAATTTACATGGGGAAAAAAGACGCCAACATTGAGAGGATTGAGAGATGATAGAATTATGTGAGAAAAGGCCTTAAAGCAGTTATTTGTTGGGAGATGATTTTCCATTCATCTCTTGTATTTCCACAAGTCTTTTGGGCAAAGGCATTAACAGGTTTTTTCCTGGATTATCTTTTCAGGGATGGTTGTACTTTAAATATCCTTGGAAGACAGATAATATCTTCCTGTGAGGACAAGGGTGAATTTGTTTGCTGTCCAGGATAAAAAAGATCATCTCTTTTCATGGCACAGTCGGATAGGTTTGCTAGCCTCTTATTAACAGGTTGGAGTTTCCCATAGAGTTCCTTTCTTATAACGCAACTCACTTCATGTACAGGATCACCTTGTCCTCTGTGGGAACTGGGGCTTAGGAATCTAGCATAAATGTTGAAATTCTGCTTCCTGCTACTGCTATGGCTAATAGATTCTTCTTTGTTTCTGACCCAGGAGACTCATGTCTTCTGCCGTTATCCATGAAACTATGGTGGCTTAACTTATTAATTTGCAAGTTAAGGTAAAACCTCAGACCTTCAAAGTTCTTGACTATTATAAAAAATTCTCTTATAAGCAATAAAATGCACTTTTGAAACCAGTGGAAAAATAGAAAGTATCAGCAAAGAAATGGAAAATACAATGAAAAGCCAGGTCGTTATTTTAGAATTGAAAACTATAGTAGCCAAAAATTTAAGAATTCAATGTATACTCTCATTAGCAGAGTGGATATGACAGAGAAAAGCATCAGTGAACTTGCAAATAAATCAATAGAAATTATCCAATCTGAACAACAGAGAGAAAAAAATACTGGCTAAACAGTGAATAGAATCTGAGGGACTTGTGGGACAATAATAAAAGGTGCTGAAAATTTTTGAATAAATATTCAGATTTGACAAAAGACATAAATATAGATTCAAGAAGTTCAACAAAGCCCAAACACGATGATCACAAAGAAATCTCTGCCCAAATATATCATAATTGAAATGCTGAAAAATAAAGACAAAGTCTTGAAAGCAGCCAGAGAACAATGTATTATCTGCAGGGTAACAATTTGACTACAGATTGCTTACCAGGAACCATGCAATCCAGCAGAAAGTGGCACAACATTTTTAAAGTGCTGAAAGAAAATAATGGTCAACACGTAACAGCATAATCCAGTGAAAATATCTTCCAGAAATTCAGAAATTCAGAAATTTAGACCTGTTCTAAAAAAATTGCTATGGGAAATTCTTCAGACAGAAGTTAAGTATCCTGGAAGGAAACTTGAAACACCAGCAATGAAGGAAGAGCACCAGAAATGGTAAATTGCCTGTAGAAGTACAGTAGAGAATTCTCCTCCTGAGTTCTCGAAAATATGTTTGACGTTGAAAGCGAAAGCTACAACAGTGTTTCAGGGAGTTTTCCACACACGTCGGTGTAATTGATGACAACTCTAACATAAAGAGGAGAGGGTGTGTGGGCCTCTTGAAATGTAAAAATTCTACATTTCACTTGAAATGTAAAAATACATGTATTGATTCTAAGTAGGTTTTAAAATTTTAAATACATGTATTTGCATTCCTCGAACTTTGTTTTTGCCTCAGGGTCTTTGTGGTTCCCTTTGCCTGCAAAACCATTACCCCATATATACACATCACTTGCTACCTCACCTCATTTGTGTCTCTGCTTAGATACCAGTTTCTCAAATAAGTCTTCCCTTACCACCCATATAAGATAACCACCTCTTCCAGGCATGCTGTCACTTCTTATCTTGCTTTGTTTTTCTTCTTTCATTTATCATTAACCAAAATTGCACTATATTCTTGTTAAAATGTTTCTCTTTTCCTCTAGCAAACAGGTATTCCATGAAGGCAATGGTTTGCCTCACTGTCTTCAGTATACTCAGTGCCTAGGCCAGTGTACTGGTTTTTCATTTGCTTAATCTATCAAAACTGAGAAGGTTGCATGGAAATTCGCCACCCTCTGTAGTTTTTTTTTTTTTTTTTTTCTGTACGTATTCCAAGCCCATTTTTATTAGTTATGAACAGGTTTAGAATTATTTTATCTTAGGGTGCATGGGTGACTCTTGATTAAGTGTCCGACTCTTGATTTCAGCTTGGGTCATGATCCTGGGGTCATGGGATCAAGCCTTGCATCGGGCTCCATGCTGAGTGTGGAGCCTGCTTGAGTTGGTTGAGATTCCCTCTCTCTCTCTCTCTCTGCCCCTCTCCCAGTTTCAGCGTACTCTCTCTCTCTCTAAAATAAAAAAATAGGGGTGCCTAGGTGGCTCAGTCAGTTGAGTGTTCGATTTCAGCTCAGGTCATGAGCTCATGTTCATGGGTTCGAGCCCCATGTTGGGCTCTGTGTTTACAGTTCAGAGCCTGGAACCTGCTTTGGATTTTGTGACTCCCTCTCTCTCTGCCCTCCCTTGCTCGTGCTCTCTGTCTCTCAAAAAAACGTTAAAAAAAATTTTTTTAATAAAATGAAAAAATAAAAAAATAAGGAATTATTTTATCTTCCTGGTGAACAAAACCTTTTTTAAAAAAATTAATGATCCTTTCCATTTCTTTTTTAAAAAAATATTTTTCTTCTTTTTTTAAAGTTTATGTATTATTTTGAGAGGGAAGGGTAGGGAGTGAGGAGGGACAGAGGGGGAGAGAGAGAATCCCAAGCAGGCTCTGCACTGTCAGTGTGGAGGAGCCTCATGCAGGGCTCGAACCCAAGAACCGTGAGATCGTGACCTGAGCAAAGTCAGTCACTTAACCAACTGAGCCACACAGGCACCCCTCATTGTTCTTTTTTTTTTTTTTTTTTTTTTTAGTTTATTTATTTTGAGAGAGAAAGAGAGACAGTAAGAGAGACAGCATGCAAGAGCAGGAGAGGCAGAGAGAGAGAGAGAGACAAAGAGAGAGACTCTGCAATGTCAGTGTAGAGCCTGATGTGGGGCTTGAACTCATGAACCATGAGATCATAACCTGAGTTGAAAACCAAGAGTCAGGGGCACCTGGGTGGCGCAGTCGGTTAAGGGTCCGACTTCAGCCAGGTCACGATCTCGCGGTCCGTGAGTTCGAGCCCCGCGTCAGGGTCTGGGCTGATGGCTCGGAGCCTGGAGCCTGTTTCCGATTCTGTGTCTCCCTCTCTCTCTGCCCCTCCCCCGTTCATGTTCTGTCTCTCTCTGTCCCCAAAAAAAAAAAAAAAAAAACATTGAAAAAAAAAAAAAGAAAACCAAGAGTCAGATGCTTAACTGACTAAGCCATCCAGGCGCCCCTGTGATTTTAATTGCTGGGTTTTTTTGGCAAGTGGCTTTCTCTCTGGCTGCTTTTAAGATATTTTTTGTGTGTGTGTGTGAGTTTTTCAATTTCTTTACAGTGTGTTATGTATTTCTTTTTATTTATCCTGTTTTGGTTATGTTGTGATTCTTGAACCCCTAGGTACATGTTTTTCATCATTACTGCAAAAGTCATGGTACTATTTCTTTAAATATTGCCTCGTATAACAGTGGTTACCAGTGGGAGGTAGGAGACAGGGCTTGACTGACAAGGAACATGAGAGAACTTTCTGGGGTGATGGATATGTTGTATTTTTTGATAGGAGTTTGTGTTACACCAGTATATGCACTTGTAAAAACTCAGTGAATGGTGCATTTAAGATTTGTACATTTTATTGTACATAAATTGTACCTGGGGGGGGGGCATCTGGGTGGCTCACTTGGCTGAGCATCTGAACCTTGATTTTGGCTCAGGTCATGATCCTAAGGTTGTGAGATCAAGCCCTGCATCCAGCTCCACACTGAGTGCAGAGCCTGTTTGAGATTTCTTCTCTCTCTCCCTCTGCCCCTCTTCCCCCCCCCCCTCAAATTAAAAATAAACAAACAAATAAATTTTACCTAGGGGAAAAAACCTATAAAGCAATTTGAACACTAGTTAATGGTAAACATAGTGAAATCTTTAAGTATGACATCTGCCAACTTACCTAAAATGGATAAAAAAACATAATGCATGGGGGGCCTGGGTAGTTCAGTCAGTTTAGCCCTGGACTTTAGCTCAGGTCATGATCTCATGGTTCCTGGGTTCAAGTCCTGCATCAGGAGCTCAGAGCCTGGAGCCTGCTTCAGATTCTGTGTCTCCCTCTCACTCTGCCTCTCCCCTGCTTGCACTCTCTTTCTCTCAAAAATAAACATATATATATATATATATATATATATATATATATATATATATATATATATATAAAATGCATTGATGGATGGGTAGGAGAATGGGTAAATGATGTAGTTTATGAAACAGAATGTTAATTCTAGAATGTAGATGCTGGATATAAATATTTGCTGTACAATTTCTCCACTTTTCTGTATGTTTGAAGTTTTACAGAATTTGGGGGGAAAATATTGTTTGTCTTTTATTCTATCCTCCTTAGATTCCAATTAGTTATGTGATAGACTCTCTCATCCAAGTTTCCGTTTTTTAAAATATCTCTTCCGTATTTTTAGTTCCTTGTCTCTCTATAGTATATTCTAGATTATTTCTTCGGGTATATCTTCTCATTTATTAATTCTCTCTTTATCTGTATCTAATTTGCTCTCTAACCTTTCTATTGAGTTTTGTCATTTTGACAACTGTATTTTTAATGTCTAGAAAGTCTCTCCTCTCCTACATGCCTCCCAGCATACCTGTTCATTCTTGGTAGTCTCTTGCTCATCTTTGTGATTACATCTTATACTTTTTGAAACATTTGGAACATAGATATTCTGTACTCTGTCAATTCCACCATCTATGGCCTTGGAGTTACATATCTACTGAATGTTATTCCTGCAGATACTCATAATAGTTTGGCTTCTTGGTGCTTGGAGTTCTTTGATTGTGAGCTTATTGCTTCACCTTAATTTTGAAAGTCTTCTTGACCTAAGTTGGGATGTTTTCTTCCAGAGAGGTTTTGTTTCTTTTTCTGCTCATAGCCAGAGAACAACACAGACTTCAAATTAATTCAAAATGAGCACCTCCTATGTATGGCTTTTCCACTTGGTAGCTAGTTTAGGACTCTGTATCTGGATTCCAGTTGTTATAGACACATGTTCTTCTATCTGCTTGCTGATCAGCCTGGGCTAAGGGTTTGTGTGTATGTGATAGTAGTGGGAATTCCTTGGGATATTCTCAATCTCTTGGGGACCAATAATGCCTCATAGAGCATTCTCATGCAGATTATAGCTGTTTGGCAGGAGGGTCCCTCAAAGAACCTTACTAGCCATACTTCTGGAAAATGTCTGATATTCTTTACTAGTATCCTTCAATTCCTAATTTACCAGATTTTTAAATTGGATATGGATGTTAAACTTTAAATCAGATATCTTTTTGGCATCTGTAAAGACAATGACAGATTTTTCTTCTCTAAGCAGTTTATTAAGAATTGTTCTATCTCCTAGATTCATTGCTTGCTCTAAAACTGGAACTAAGCTCTTTAAACATTTTTCCTTTGCCAGCTGGCACGGTGTTAAGCTATGTCAGTAGAGGGTGCTGGTAAGAATTTTCCTTCCTTGTTCTTGCTTGCTTGGCTGTCACTTGCAATACACATAGCTTCTCTGGCACCCCCTATCCTTTGCCTGGCTCCTGCAGTATGGGCAATTTGTCCAGTACCCAGCAGCTTCCCCAGGCCCATCTTCAAGTTTTGTAGCAGAGTGGCTTCTGCAAGATACCTACCCATGAACAGCTTTCTCTGGCACCCTAGCAGGTGGACTTTCAGCAAGTTCCAAAGGGTGGATTACCAGCATGTTTCACTGGCACAGTACCATAGCAAATTCTCTAACAGTCATTAAGCCAGGGTCTTTTCCGCTATAACAAGGTCTAGATCTCAGCCTGGAGCTGGGATCAGCAGGTGTGTATGTGTTCTTTGGGGAGTCTATCTTAGCCCTAGGGGTAGTTAACTACTTCTTATATCTGATATCCCTACAATATTTAAGAGTTCTCTTTATCTTCTACTAGTTAAATCCCTTATCTCAAACCCACTGCAGTTAATAATTATTGAACATTACATGGCCAAATTACTATGTAGTTTCTATTTCCTGACTGAACCCTAATACAATTTTCATCTATTTTTAAATTTATTGTGAGTTAAAAGAAAAAAAATCTCCCAGTTTGTGGCCTACCTTGGTGAATGTTCCATGTGCATTTTGAAATAAATGTGTAGTCTGCCATGGTTTGATGTAATTCTAAATACCAATTAGGTCAGATTGGTTGATAATATTGTTCAAGTCCTCTTTATCATTACTGATTTTTAAAATCTACCCGTTTATCAAATACTGAGAAGGAAATGTTGAAATCCAGCTATAATTGTGGATTTGTCTATTATTCTTTTCCATCTTGTCAGTTTTTAGTTCATGTAATTTTAAGCTTTGTTGTTGTATCTTCTTGATGAATTGACCTTTCTATATTATGAAGTGTCCCTCTTTATCTCTTGTCCTGAAGATGGGCCAAATTCCTTTTCCTGAACTCAACTTTATCTGGTATTAGTGTAGATATTCCAGCTTTATTCTGTTTGTATATCTTTTTCCATCATTTTACTTTGAACTTATCTGTGTCTTTATGTTGATGATGCCTTTTTTCTTCTGTAGTCAGTAGTACATAATTAGGCCTTGCTTTTGTATTTATTTTTAATCATAGTGTTTAGACCATTTACAATTAATTTAATTTTTGATATATTGTTTTCTATTTGCCCAATCTACATTTTGTTTATTTTTCCTTTTGTCTTCTTTTGGACTAATTTGTGGTATTCCATTTTTTAAAAAATTAAAAAAAAATTTTTTTTAACGTTTATTCATTTTTATAATGAGAGACAGAGAAAGACAGAGCATGAGTGGGGAAGGGGCAGAGAGAGGGAGACACAAAACCTGAAGCAGGCTCCAGGCTCCTAGCTGTCAGCACAGAACCTGACATGGGGCTCAAACTCATGAACCATGAGATCATGATCTGAGCTGAAGTCAGACGCTCAACCAACTGAGCCACCCAGGCGCCCCTGTGGTATTCCATTTTAATTTCTCTGCTGGCTACTTAGCTATGCTTATTTGTTTTATTATTTTAGCTTTTGTTCTAAGTTTTACCATATGAATCTTTAATTTATCACAATCTACCTCCAAGTACTATCATACTACAACACATATAATGTAAGATATACAGTGGAACCTTGAACAATGCAGAGTTAGAGGTGACAACCCCCTTCTTCTCTGGTACTCTGTTAAATAATTTCCACAAATTGGGTCTTTTTGTTAACCATAGTATCATTTGCAACTCATATAGTGCCTTTCTCTCATGTGGTAGGTGCTCAATCAAATATTTTTATGAGAACATGGAGTTATACATTGTATTCTTTTATATTTAAAATTCCCTTTGGGGACATCTGGCTGGCTCAGTCAGCAGAGCATGTGACTCTTGATCTCTGGGTTGTGAGTTCAAGCCCGACATTGGGAGTAGAGCTTACTTAAAATAAAATTCCCTTTGAATCTGAGTTTAATTCCTTTTTCCTTCCTAACATCTTCTCTCTGGTTTAAAAACCTTTGCTATTTTTATTTTGCCGTATTTATTTTATTGATCATTGCGAAGAACCAGCCCTTTCCTTTTTTGATCTGTTTTGTGTTTCTGGATTTAATTCTAAAACTCAGTAAGCTAACCTATAAAATTATAATGGCAATTTACTATTTAGGTACTAAAGTTAAATTCTGCTACTTATACTGTAATATCTTTTTTATGATATTACATAAATATCATGGTAATCTGGTGGAGGCCAATAAGACCAATGCTGTACTTCTCTGGGGAATTAGAGTTCTGTCTTTAAGAGAGAGATGACTCATACTATCAGTCAGGATGTACAGGTAATCAGAATTGTGAGAAGGGCCCTTATATAGGCCATGCTTTTCCATGAGTGGGGAGGGGGCACAATTTTGCCCCCCAAGGGCTTTTGGTAATGTCTAGAGATTTAGGTTGTTACAACTAGGAATGGAATACCACTGGCATGTAGTTGGTACTAGCCAGAGATGCTGCTAAACATCCCACAATGCACAGGTCAGCTTCCCGTAACAAAGAATTACCTGGCTCAAAATGTCAACAGTGCCAAGACTGAAAGCCCTTAACTAGGCAAGCAAGAAAACTATCCTTTGTCCTCTGTGCTCAGGCCTGAACTGAAGAGTGAAACTGTCTAGGAGGTATTCCTTGGTTAAGATCAGTTTAAGAGTGGCCTCTGCCACAGGGAGGTGACATCTCTGTAGCAAAACAAAACAATGCTGAAGACTACCCTTATTTTATGTTTCTTCTTTTTCTTCGTTGTCCTCTTTTTTTTTTTTTTTTTTTAAGTAGGCCTTCACGCCCAGGATGGAGCCCAACATGGGACTTGAACTCACAATCTTGAGATCAAGACCTGAGCTCAGATCAAGAGTTGGACGCTTAACCCACTGAGCCACTCAGGTTCCCCTTATTTTATGTTTCTAATACTCATTCAGTTTTTTCTATTAGAAAAGTATTTTTAAATATATATCTAAACAAATACCCTAAATAAATTATAAATCTATAAATCAAAATAAATACCCTAAACCATTTATAATGTTCAAGATGAAGTTGGACTGTTAAAGATTCAAATTTAGTCTCTTCTCAGCTATGTAGCAAAGTATTAAGAAAAAGTTACATCCTTCTACTTTGAGGTCAGGTGGTCGTGACAGCAAGGAGTGAAGAATTCCAAGGACAAAATGAATTCTCAGAAAATACGGCTGCAAATCCATCCACTCTTCCCAATAGTAGAATCTCCAAGTATCAAACCTGGAAGGTCTGGGATTATTCACTTAAGAGTGGTATATACCTCAGTCACACAGAGTCTCTCAAACTGCAGGCTGAAAATGCAAAACTCCTGATAACAATGTCAAGTGTCTATAGTATTTTCTTCTGTTTAAGTAGTATTGAAGTGTGCATAATTGGTAAAGGGCTCAAATTGACAAACTTCACGCAAGAAATTTCTCACTTCACTAACTTATTCATCATTTGCTGAATAACAATGAGCTTTCCGTCAGTAGTCAAGAGCTGACAATCTGGCTGGTAGGACACAACACATAATTACAAAACTTAAACAGTGAAAATAAGTTTCAAAGACCAAATGAGCAATACCCCCCAAAGTGTACTAGTTTTAGAATAAAGAACATTCTAAGCCAAAGGAATCAGGAAAACCTTCACAGAGATAAAACTTTTGAAATATGAATAGGATTTGGAAAAACAAACAAGAAAAGGGATTTCTGATAGTTTAGCGAGAGCTAAACTGAAAAGGTCTGAATATAAAAGAGCAAGGGTCTTAGGGTGCAAAGATACTGCTGCTTTTTTTTTTACTCATCCTTTGAAATTACCTGATTATCCACAGCTTTGAATTCTTCAACTGCTTTTTGTCTTACATCTTCAGCTTCTCTCCTTTGAATGGGACAGGTAGAGTAAATGAGAGGAATATATTCCAAGGCCCTCTAATAGTTTGGGAAATGATTAATTTTCGTGATAACAACCTCACAAGTAAACAATTCGAATCTGAAATTTACTCTAGCAGGAAACTGAATAAATGTAACTGGCATACACATTCAAGCAGACGGGTAAATTTTTTTCCCTGGCTAACATAGCTTGGCATATTAGTGACTGGATAGTTTTTCTACTGCAACAGAAATTACTATATATTAAGGCTTTTGCAAATTCCTGTTAATTCTGGGCACACTCGGGTTCTACCTCTAATTTCTTCTGACTACATTTTCATGTAATCTAATAGAATAAGCAGTTTATCTCCTTTCCTAAAACTCTGGAGTGCTCTACCATTCCTCTCACTCTATTTAAATCCTGCCGTGTCCTCCTCTCCATAGCCCCTGACTTTACGAACGAACATAACCATTTGCTCAAACAGAAAAAAATACAGTCTTGTTTTTGCAAAACAACACAACTTTTCACAAAAAGCAGAGTTCGCACATTTGGGCCTTTTGTGTTTGTTAATGTATGATAGGTTTCCTC
Organism: Neofelis nebulosa; assembly: GCF_028018385.1. Lineage (NCBI taxonomy): Eukaryota > Metazoa > Chordata > Mammalia > Carnivora > Felidae > Neofelis > Neofelis nebulosa. Next base: position 88,092,721 of record NC_080784.1, on the reverse strand, counting down.
TGAAGAATTCACAGTAATCCAGAGAAGATTCTTTAAGGTTGAGTGGTCCCGTCTAATAATGTTTTCCTTAAATAGTGTGCCGAAGACAACTACGTGCACTCAGTAATATTTACCGACGTGCAGGCACTAAGACATAACTAGGGCACAATGGGTTTTACTCTCGCTAGAGAGGGCGTCTGGTGAAGACTCCCGGTTCAATACCCCCGAGTGGCCCGCATGGGATCTGCTCTACTTTCTGGACCTGGGGCATTAGCCAAACAAGCCCAGGGCACCAGAGTCCCGTGGATATCCTCACTTGGCCTAAGGGGTGTCCTCTGTGCCGAGGCGGCAGGCGGCCTCGAACTCCCACCTGCTCACTGCCAAACACGCGCCAGCCACGACGGAAGGCGGCAATACCCCAAGCGACCGGGAGCTCGTGCCCAAGCGCATCTCGCGACGGGCGGCCTCTCGGCTGCGCCTCACGCCCCACCCCCTCCAGTCCTTGTCGCTGTCCCAACTCGCGGGGTCCAGAGAGTCCGGAGGAGGCAGGGGGTACAGCCGACACCACAACCTCCCAGCTGCAAGCCAAGGGAACTCGCTTCCACCTCCAAGTCCGGGGAATCCCCAACGACGTCGACTACAACGCCGAACTCGCCATCCCAGCCTTCCGAAGACCTCACAGCCCCTCACCAGGCACCCGTTGAAAGCGGCTCTTCGGCCCTCTCGCGAGAGAGTGCCTGGTGGTACCTCCTTCCTCAGCTGTCTTTCTCTCCCCGCCCCCAGAGTGATTGCGCGGCTTCCTCCGGAGGGCGGGAGCCTTGGACGTGGCGGGGCCGGGCCAGCCTGGCTGCCGGGCCTGGGGCGCTCTGCTTGGCCGCTCCGCTCACTTGGCCGCTTGGCTGGCCCTCCGCACCCGCCGTCCAGCTCCCGGCCGGTCCCCTGCCTTTCCAGGTAGACTGGCCCAGGCCCGCATAACGGCGGGGTGGAGCCGCGGGCCAGGTGGGAGGAGCAGTGAGCGCGGGCTGGTGGGCGCCACACCTGCGCGGGGCCGGGGCGGGAAGGTGCGCACGCGCGTTGCCGGGCTGGAGGGCGGTGGCTCCTGCGACGCTGCGCAGCCGAGCCGGCCGGCTGGGCGCGCTCGCTCGCGGTGGCGTAATCTCTCAGCCTTTCTGCGTCTCCTTTCCTCCGCCTCAGTTTGGGGCGGGTCCGGAGAATGGCTTCGGAGATGGAGTCGTCTCTCGAGGCAAGCTTCACGTCCAGCGGTGCAGTGTCAGGGGCTTCAGTATTTCTGCCTCCGGCTCGCTCCCGTATCTTCAAGATAATCGTGATCGGTGACTCCAATGTGGGCAAGACGTGCCTGACCTACCGCTTCTGCGCCGGGCGCTTCCCGGACCGCACCGAGGCTACTATCGGGGTGGATTTCCGAGAACGAGCGGTGGAGATTGATGGGGAGCGCATCAAGGTGAGCGGATGGGGGACTGTCAGGGAGGAAGGACGCCCTGGGGTGACAGTTCCCAACCCCACTGTGGGTTAATCGCTGGCCGTGTGCGAGGTGTGCGCTCCGTTTTTTCTCAAGCCGATGGAGAGATTGGAGTTGGGGATTGGAAGGATTTATCTATAACAAACTTATAAGGCAGTGCTCCGCAAACTTTAATGCCCCGCGATTTACCTGGGCAACTTGTGTTTTTTTAAAAATGCAGATTCTAATTCGGTACGGAATCAAGTGATGCAGATACAACTAGTCCATGAACCATACCTTGAGAAGCAAGAGTGTAGAAGGTATCCATTGGCAGTGTCTCCTGTGTTGGGAGTCAGTGAAGTAAGACCGAAGGAAAAAATGAAATTTCTCAAGCATGGAAAAGTCGTTTAATAAATGTTATTTATTAAACAGGCATCTGAGCACTGCCCTAGACATTGTGGAAGTAAAACCTTGTTGCCTTTGAGGAAGTAGTTAGGTATTCTCTTGCAGTTTTGCCACAGAAGTTTCTGTATGACATTGACTTGTTTAGAAAAATCTATTTTCCTGCAGAAACATTCTATACATGACAGTTCCTACATGGTTTGCCAAAAGCGCATTCTTGGTGCCACCCTCTCTCAGTTCTTAATTCAGACCCCAGGAAAAGCTCTGCCTTCCGTATACTGCATTTACTTTTTTGCTTTAAATTAAGATGTTCGTCTTTACCTCGTTCCCCCTGGGTGGGGGGGGGGGTATAGATTCATGTCTTCATTCTTTCCCTCACATCCTTGAGGAGAGAACAATTTATTTGTTCTCTAACCACTGCCCTTCCCCACCATCCTCAAAGGGGTTTAAATGCTAATGATGTAAAGGAGAAATTGGATTGAAAAGAAATCAGCCTTCTATAGGTCCTTTTGCCTTTTAGTTTTTACTTTAATTTTTTATCATCCCATTCAGGTTGCCAGTGGTGGTCCTTTGGGTATACTGTAATAGGGAGTTAAGAAAGACCTGTATGCATTACAGAGGAAAAGACCTGGTAAGAAGAGACTGAATATTTTTCATCAGAATTAGGTTGGGCCCAGAAGCCTGGGGGTGAGGAAGATATTGGGGCTTCTGAAGTTTGAGAGAGAGGTTAGTTGGGGAAAAACAGAAGTCCTGGGAGAGAGCATGGGCTTTGGAGCCCAACTGGCTTGGCTCAGATCTGAACCTATGAAAGGGTAAGGATGGGCTATGTGTCCTCAGAAGAGTGACCATGTTTGCTCAAGACTGTCCCAGTTTTAAAATGAAGTCCCACATCCCAGGAACCCCCTCGGTCTCAGGCGAACTGGGGTGGTTGGTTACTGTAGTCCTTAGGTTGCTTAATCTTTCAGAGACCATTTTCTCTTCTGAAAAATTGGGATAATGCCATATGAGATTAGATGAGAACCTATAGGAAGCACCTGATTTACAACTGATAATCTTAAGATGATTCTTCTCTGGTGGCTTAACATCATTTTTCCTCTTTGGCACAATCATTTTTGTGGCTGTGCATCCAGAGTGTGAAGCAGAGATAAAGTAGGGCATATGCAGAAGGTGAGAGAAATTCCCCCAAAAGCATGATTTTAAAGAAATAAGTAGAGGGAATGGAGGCAGGAGAGGAGTTGGGAATTTCCTTCCTTACCTACTTTTGGGTTGCCATTTGCACTTTAACATCTCAGATGAATCAGGTGCAAATTTAAGAGGTATTTATATTGAAAAAATACAAAACATGTCCAGTGTCTAAGTTCAATACTTAACTACTGGGGTAAGTGCTGGCAGTCATAAGTGAACCAGAACCATAAATGGATGAATCTGGGAGCAAGAGTTTATTCTTCTGGTTAGGAGAAGTATGATAGGGTGCCGGGGTGGCTCAGTAGGTTGAGTGTCCAACTTCGGCTCATGGTTCTCATGGTTCTTGATCTCATGGTTCGTGAGTTCAAGCCCCACGTGGGGCTCACTGCTGTCAGCACAGAGCCGGCTTTGGATCCTCTGTTCCCCTCTGTCTCTGCCCCTTCCCTGCTCATGCTCTCTCTTTCAAGGATAAATAAGCATATTAAAAAAAAAAAAAGATATTAAAGGAAAAAAAAAGAGGAATAAGGAGAAAACATTTTTTTCTGGGATTATTCCTCCTGAGCTTCAGCTTAACCTGTTTGGTTGGTGGAGGCCTGGAAACTGAGTTTCTTTTTCTTCTTTCTAAGGCCTTAGCCATTGACTTGTACCTCCAACTTTTAAGACTTGAAAGATTTCTTTTGTGGTCGAAAAAGACTCTTACAGAAATACTCTTTTTAAAAATGCTTTTGAAATGTTTATTTATTTTTGAGAGAGACAGAGACAGAACATGAGCAGGGGAAGTGCAGAGAGAGGAAGACACAGAATCTGAAGCAGGCTCCAGGCTCTGAGCTGTCAGCACAGAGCCCAATGTGGGGCTCGAACTCACAGACCTTGAGATCATGATCTGAGCTGAAGTCGGACACCCAACCAACTGAGCTACCCAGGTGCCTCCCTTACAGAAATATTCTGAGATTTCTGTAGTAGAAAGGATAGGACTATATTGGACATTTTTTTCCCCAAAGCTTTAAGAAACACAGACATTGCAAAGCAGCCATATGTTATATATTGGACATTTTTTTAAAAAACTGTTTTAGTGTCTTAAAAAAAACTGAAGTGAATGTAGAATTATGTCATGTGCTGCTCCTGCTTTTTCTTTGTTAATCTGCAATACATCTCAAGTGCTGCTGAAATGTTCATACGTATTTTCTCTTTGGAAAATTTTTAGCCTGATCTGAAATGACATGTCTTTTCATTTTTCATCTTCAATGGAAAGCTGGAAAGCTTTATGTTACTTTACTGATAAATGATATTCTAGACATTTTTATTTGGTAAAAGTGAGATATTGTGTTGAATGTTTCTAATTCCAGACTAGAAATTTTTCAGAGAGTGTGTCTTATGGCAGTGCCCTTTCAGTTAAAATGTTTTGTGAAGTGTAACAAAGTCTATATTTGTTAATCTGTTCCTAAGTACTATATATGTATGGTTGGAAGAGCAGAATCTTGTTTGCAGAATTTTTGAAGTTGAATAAAATTATAAACTGAATTCCTTAAATAAAAATGCATTTGATTTTTAAATTAAGACTCAACCCTAATCCTTATGCTCCATCCTTGTAATGTGTATCCCCATCATACCTAGCTGTATTCCTTTCATACAAGCATTTTACAGTGAGACACCAGCAGAATCATTAAAGCCTCATGTTGCATTTGGTCCATCTTCTCACTAGGGGGGTAGCAGTTTCTATTTGAACATTGGGATGGCTTACTTTACAGAGGTATGACATTTTGCCATGTTAAATACAAGATGTTAATATTAACTAAAGGAAAATAATCAGTACCTCTCCCCCATTGGTACAACAAACATTTAATGAGTGATTGCATGAAAGATGACATTTTTGTTAGTCACAAGAATTATGATACACTGTAGGGGTTGGCAAATTATGCTTGAGGGCCAGATATGGTCTGCTGCCTATTTTTACGTGGCCTGCAAGCTAAGAATGATTTTTACTTTTTACTTTTTTATTTTATTATTTTTTAAGTTTTTAAATTTATGTTGAGAGCGGGGGAGGGGCAGAGAGGAGAGAGAGAATCCCAAGCAGACTCTGCATTGTTGGCACAGAACCCAGCAGCATGAATCCATGAACCATGAGATCATGACCTGAGCTGAAATCAAGAGTCGGACGCTTAACCCCGATTTTTACTTTTTTAAATGGTTGGGGGGAAAAAATCGTAAGAATATGGTTTTATGACAGGTGAAAATTATGTGAAACTCTGATTTTAGAGTTTGTAAACAAAGTATTGCAACACAGCTATGCTCGTGTCTGCATTTTGGGCTTGCTTTTGTGCTCCAGTGGCAGAGAGGAGTAGTTGTGACAGAGATGTTAGCCCCACACAACCTAAGATACTCACTGTTTTGACCTTTTACGGAAAGAGTTTGCTGACCCTGATATAGTGCATAAATGAATTACTGTCCTAGATTAGGATAAGATTTATATACCTAAAAAGGTGACCAGCAAAACCAGGTGAGTGCTGAGTTATTGTTTGGGTGTGGGTGGAGGAATCCTTTGTGCTTGGGGTGCTAGGTGCAGTCCCACTGGGGGGGGGGGCGGGTTTTCTGATAAGGACCATTAGCAGGATGCTCCCGTGGGATCAGAGGTTCTTGTGGAAAGGTGGCAAGTGAGAAGAATATGCAGGTATTGGTAGCAATGTTTGTGAAGAGTTTGAAAAAGAAAGCTGAAGAGTCAACTTCAGGTGCTCCTGGGTAGCTCAATCGGGTAAGCATCCAACTTTGGCTCAGGTCATGATTTCAGAGTTCATGAGTTTGAGTCCCGCATCGGGCTCTCTGCTGTCAGCACGGAGCCTGCAGATCCTCTGTCTCCCCACCGCGCCCCCCCCCCCCCCCGCCCCTAACCCAAACGCATGCGTGCACACAGACTCTCTCAAAAATTAATAAACATTAAAAAAATTATTTAAAAAAAGAGTCTAGACTTTATTTTGTATGCATGGCAAAAAGTCCAGGTGTTTTCGGAAGATAAATGTGGCAGCAATTGAGAGTGAATCTAGAATAAGATACAGTTTGCCCCCTGACCTGGTTTTCTATCTACATTCTCTCCCTTGGTAGTCTCTCAGTGTCAGCTGTCACATCCGTGGAGATAACTTCCAAATCTTTGTCTAGCCCACCTCTCTCCCTGTCTTACTGTGCATTTCCTACTGTCTTCTAGACATGGCTATTTGGATAATCTCTCCTTCGCCTAGAATGTCTGAAGTGAGTTCATCTTCCCTGGCAAATCTGTTTATCCTGTTTCTCCCTACATCACCTAGGTTGTCATGATGGCATCCCTCCTCATCTTCGCAGCCTCGTCCCCTTTCTTTTGCTCCCTAAATCCAGCTGGGTCTCTACATGCATGATTCTGTAATCCATCCTTTCTTCAAAATCCTAGTTTTAAAAATCCCTCTGGTCTGTTGCAGCAGCTCAACTCATCTCCCATGGCCAGTCTTCAGTGAACCTGTTTTATACATTGTTGCCAAAATGCCAGACTAGTGTTGCACTTTAGGGAGATTAATGTTCTCTGCCTCAGATGCCCTGGGTAGTTCTCCACTATATTGTAAAATTCCAACTTTTAAAATTAACGTAGGACTTCCTTCCTTTTGCTCCAGACTGCCTTTCAAACTTTTTTTCCCATTAATTTCCTTCAAGTACCCTAAAGTCCAGCCACTTGTTTGCTGATCCCTGTGTTTTCCCCTTGCATGCCCCACTGCTTGCCTGGAATATTCCCTCTGCCCATATTTCACCACATGTAATTCTTCCCTATTCAACTCAGTGTGTCTGTCAAAAATATCACACCCCTCCTTCTCCATTCTATTTCTTCCTTCTATGAATTCCCTTTAGCAATTTACCTAAGACTTTAAATGATCTCTTTCCTCATTGTATTATGTAGGTGTTTCTTCCTCTTTTATTAAGTCTTACTCAGTCTTAGAGCAGGATCCATGTCTGCAAATGCCATAGACTTTTTCGAATGTCTAGCTCCGTTTCTAAACTATGGCGTACTCAGGGATTACATGTTGAATGTATGGAAACAAGGAGATCAGATGGTAAGCTACTCTGGAAATCTAGAATTGAGGTGATAAGGGAAACTAATGGAAATTTGGTAGCTGATCAAAGAAGGAAGATCATTTGGATTAATACTTTTATCATTTTCAGTCAGGCAAAAACAGTATTAAATCAGTTTAGACAGATCATCTTTCATTTTGGTGATAATACTACTAAAAAAACTTTCATCAACAATAAGAATCTACTGTTAGTTTTTTGCAAATAATAAGGTTGACATTTTTGTTGGAACTTCTATTGGAATTTAAAGTAGAGATTTTTGAAATATTATTGAAATATGTTTCATGTTCATATAATGTTTAAAATGGGAGTAATATCTATGGGCGCATGCATTAGCCATTTTCCATAAAACATTAACTATTTTTTTAATGTTTATTTTTGAGAGAGAGAGACAGCATGAGTGGGGGAAGGGCTCAGAGAGAGAGAGAGTGAGTGAGTGAAGGAGACACAGAATCCAAAGTAGGCTCCAGGATCTGAGCTGTCAGCACAGGGCATGACATGGGGCTCGAACCCACAAACTACAAGATCATGACCTGAGCCAAAACCGGATACTTAACCGACTGAGCCACCCACGTGCCCCTAAAATATTAACTATTAAATTGGGAAAAATTGCTCTGAAAATACTTCCTAATTAAACCAGACAAAAGCGTGTCACTTCTTTAGTTTCCTAAGTGTTATTCTCCTTTGTTAAACACTGTGAACCACTCTACTCAAAGCTTAACCTCAAGACTTTTCTAAGCCATCATGGGGTTTGTTCTCTACCAAGTCTCTCCCCGTTGGTTTCTCTCTCTTTAGGTCAAACTTTGTTTTGCCCTTCGTGGCTGACAGTGTTTGTCACCTGCCCTGTCCTTTCTTTTCTGAGTCTCTGGCTGCTCTTCCCACAGACCCTTTGCCCTCTCCTCATGTTCCATGCAGGCTTGAAGGCTGCAGACCGTGTGGCAGTGTGCCTTTGCCTGAGCTCTTGTGTCAGCAGTTCTGTTAGGAAATTCTGAAGCTTCTTTTTAAATAATCCTTTGTAAGTGCCTCATTAACTTAGTAATTACTTTTATGGCTTTCCAGTAAAGTGTGAAGAGTTATTATTTCAGACCCCTTGTTTCCTGGAAGTCTTGATATGGTAGCATGCACGCTTTTGAACAAGATTGATGGGAAGCAGAGTACTGTTGAGGCAGGCCCATCCTAAAACAAACAAACGGTTTTCTTAGGAATAAACATCCTCATCGTCACGTTTATTGAGGGCTTTTGCAGTTCTTTGAGGCAGGTCTAAATTCTGTGTAAGCATTAATTTTTTATGTTTAGTTTGTTTTTATAGAAGTGGTTGCTTGTTATGAAAAACAAAAGTAGAAATAAAGGGGGAGGTTGCCTTAAAGACAGCTATGGTTAATGTGTTGGTATATTTCCTTGTGTGCTTTTCATTTATTTTCTTTAAACTTATAAATATTCTCTGCTTAAAACATTATAAGTCATTCTTCATGGATGAAATGGTTTTTGAATACCTGAGCTACAGGAAATGTTAAAAGAGAAAAGGTCAGCTGCAGTTTCTTTGGACAGCTTTTATATAGGTCATCCAAATTATTCCCCAAATACCTTTCTAAATGTTAAAGATACAGTTTGGTGTGGGGTTTTTTTGATCACTCTAAAAAACTGAAATATAATTTAGATACCATAAGATTTACCCTGTTAAAATATACAGTTTATTGGCTTTTAATATATTCACGAGGTTGTGCAACCATTATCACTGCTTCCAGAACTCCAAAAAGAAACCCTGTACTCATTTTTAACAGTCATTCCCCATTCTTACCCTACCCTCACCACCAGTCTACTTTCTGTCTCTGTGGATTTGCCTCTACTGGACATTTCATATACAGAGAATCTTATAACATGTGGCCTGTGGTGTCTGGCTTCTTTCACTTAGGATAGTGTCTTCAAGGTTCATCTGTGTTGTAGCATGTATCAGTACTTCATTCCTTTATTTTAATTTTTTAATGTTTATTTATTTTTGAGAGAGAGAGACAGAGCATGAGTAGGGGAGGAGCAGAGAGAAAGGGAGACGTAGAATCCAAAGCAGGCTGCAGGCTCTGAGCTGTCAGCACAGAGCCCAACGCGGGGCTTGAACCCAATGAGCCATGAGATCATGACCTGAGCCGAAGTTGGATGTTCACCTGCCTGAGCCACCCAGGTGTCTCAGTACTTTATTCCTTTTTATGGCTGAGTAATATTCCATCATATGGACATTTTGTTTATTCTTTCATCAGTTGATGGATATTTGGGTTGGTTCTACCTTTTAGCTATTACAAATACTGCTGCTATGAATATTTGTGTACAAGTTTTTATGTGAGCATATCTTTTCAGTTTTCTCATATACACCTGGGAGTGGAAGTGCTGGGTCATATGGCAACTCTCTCTTTTTTTAAGTAATTTATTAAAGTGAAATTCAAATAAAAAAACTAACTATTTTAAAGTAAATAGTTCATTGACATTTAGTAGATTGGTAATGTTGCATAACCACACCTCTATCTAGTTTCAAAATATTTCAATCACTCTGAAGTAAAACCCCTCACCCTGAACAGTTTCTCCCCATTTCCCAGCCCTGGCAACCACCAAGTCTGTGTTCCATCTCTATGGGTTTTTCTATTTGGGAAATTTTGTATAAATGGAACCACAGAATATATGTCTGGCCTCTTTCACTTAGTGTATTCTGGAGGTTCACCTTTGTTGTAGCAAATACCAGTACTTTATTCCTTTTTATGGGTAAGTAATAGTCCAACTTTTTGAGGAACGGCCAAACTGTTTTCTAAAGTGGCTGTACTATTTTACATCCCCACCAGCAATGTATGAAGGTTCCAATTTTTCTACATCTCTGCCAACACTTGTTACTGGCCATTTTTTGTTGTTGTTGTTTTTTAATGGCCATCTTCATGTGAGTGTAAAATGGCGTTTCGTTTGTTTTTGATTTGCATTTCCTTGATTGCTAATGATGTTGAACATCTTTTTATGTGCTTATTGGCCATTTGTGTATTTTCTTTGGAGAAATGTCTGTGCAGATTCTTTGTCAATTTTTTAATTGGGTTACCTGTCCTTTTATTATTGAGTTGTAAAAGATATTAAGTATTCTGAATAGTAGACCCCTATCACACATATTATTTGCAGGTATTTTCTCCCATTTTGTAAGTTGTCTTTTCACTTTCTTGATAATATTCTTTGAAACACAAACGTTTTTAATTTTGATGAAGTCCAATTTATTTTTTCTTTGATTGCTTGTGCTTTAAATATCATTGTCTAACCTGGTGGTCACAAATATTTATCCCTATGTTTTCTTCTAAGAATTTTATAGTTTCATCTCTTACATTTTGGTTTTTTTATCCATTTTGAATAAGTTTTTATATATGGTGTGAGGTTGGGGGTCCAACCTCATTTTTTGTATGTTGTCCCAGCACTATTTGTTAAAACAACTATTCTTTCCCCTGTTGAATTGTCTTGGCACTCTTGTTGAAAATCAATTGACCACAGATACATGGATTTATTTCTGGACTCTCAGTTTTGTTCTGTTGATCTATATGCCTAGTCTTACTCTAGTAGCACAAAGTCTTTATTATTGTAGCTTTGTTTAATAAGTTTTGACAGCTATCGTTTGAAGCATTTTTAATTGTTTGTTGAGTGTTTTTATTCTTAACCTGTTAGTTGAGATAAAAAAGTTGTATTTCTTTTTTTAAAAGAAAAGTTGCATTTTTAAAGAATTATACATTTACTTTATTAGCTCTTTGCATGCACAGTGTAGCTAGTCTATTAATACTTATTTTTTTAGGTCTGAAACTAAACTTTGCTTTCACCGTTGAAGAAGCCAAGGTCTAGAGGTAAAATAGTCACCTACTGGCACATAGTTGGCATTGAATAAATAATCGTTGATTTAAACAGTTTAGTTGTTAGTAGTTCTTAATTTGTTTTGCTGACAACTGTTTGCTTCTATCTCTGACTTATATGATACAAAGTCTTTATGGCCTATCTGCCAGTTATGTTGCTTACATCACGAAGGGGGTATTTTATAATAATTTATTTTGTGATGTCTCTAGGAATGTATTGAGGCAAAACCTTGTGATTTAATGAGTAAATTACCCCTTGAGTGTAAGGGGTAAAGGTTTTAAAGAGTGTACATGGTAAGTAATTTTACGATGCCATTTAGCTACATAGAAGTTCAGCTATAATGATTTAACCGTGTAAGGTTTTATTTTTCTCATGGAATAAGGAGACCAGAGGCAGCAGTCTGTATGATGGTACTGTGTGATTCCAGGTCTGTGTAGACTTCCTCCATTCTTATGTGTGGCTTTCTTCTCCACGGAGGCTCATACAATAGTTGCTGAACCTCTAGTCATTATATCCCATTCCAGGCAGAAAGGGTATGGTGAGAGAGGTGCAAAAGGCACGTGCCCAATGCTCCTATCTTTTTTTTTTTTAATCACACATCTGTAGTTTTCCTGGAAAATCCCAAAGAAAGACTGTCTACAAATTATTGGCTAGAACTATGTGATTTGGCCTCCCTTAGTTCTAGAAGAGCCTGAGAAATCAAGTTTGTAGAATACTTTTTATTTCTGCCTAGAGCAAAATTTGGCTTATGTTAATTAAAAGGGAGAATATTAAGGAAATGGAGAAATTTGGTCTCAAAAAGAACTGCTAGGGGCACCTGGGGAGCTCAGTCTGTTGAGCGTCTGACTTTGGCTCAGGTCATGATTTCTCAGTTCGTGAGTTCGAGCCCCACATCAGACTGCTGTGGTCAGTCTGTCAGCACAGAGCCCGCTTTGTATCCTCTGTCCTCCTTTCTCTGCCTCTCCCCTGCTTGCACTCTCCCAAAAATAAACAAATACTTCAAAGAAAAATTAACTACCAAAAAAAAAAACCTGATAAAAATTAGGGTAGCATGGGAGTGCATGGCTGACTCAGAAGAGCACGCGACTCTTGATCTCAGGGTTGTGAGTTCAAGCCCCACATTGGGTGCAGAGATTACTTTAAAAAAAAAATACAATAACTTAAGAAAATTAAGATACCATGGAAGAGATTGGTGACCAATATTTTCATCCCTAATCACACTTTTAAGGTGTATTTATTCATTCATTACATCTTAATTGAGCACTTACTATATGTCGCCATATCCTAAGCAATTTGTATCTTATATTCTACTTACTTTTTGGGCCATCTACAGAATCTCCTCATTTCCCTCTACTTCGGTGTTGCTTTGTGAGAAATCACCAGTTTAGGCTTCCAGTCCATACTGTGAATATTTATAAATAGTACAAGTCTGTCAATCAAAAGTTATCTAATAAGCAAGGGGCGCTTGGGTGGCTCAGTTGGTTAAGCGTCGATGTCGGCTCAGGTCATGATCTCTCGGTTCGTAAGTTTGGACCCCGTGTCAGACTCTGTGCCTACAGCTCAGAGCCTGGAGCCCGCTTCGCATTCTGTGTCTCCCTCTCTCTCTGCCCCTTCCCCACTCATGCTCTGTCCCTTTCTCACTCTCAAAAAAAAAAAAAAAAAAAAAACATTAAAAAATTAAAAAAAAAAGTTATCTAAGCAAATTGACCTCTAGTCTTTTCCACTGAGATCAGTATCCTCATCATTTAACTTCTTTAGGCAGTAAACAAAGGTAAGGTAATTCAGTATTTTAAGATAATTATAACACATGACTTATATTTAGCTTTAGATATTATTTTCCTCAACTCCCCCATATTTGGACTGGGAGATATTGGAATAGTTTTGTTGGTTGAGATGTTTAGGTTAAATAAGTGATTTTCTAGCCTTTTATAATTTTCAAGGAGGATTTTGTATTTATATTACATATATATATACAATCTATATTATGTATAAATTGTATATATAATATATACACATATATACATATATATATAGTGTGGGGACTAGACCTAATGACTCTTAGTATCTGTCCTAAGTCTATTTTAAAGTTAGTCTAGTGAAAGGTAGAGAAGGGCATATGGTAACCAAATTTACAGGGATTAGACAGTAAACGTGTTTGTTAAAACCTGATATATTTTTATTTAATATTTTAGAATCAGTTTTTGAGGTAAATTTCCTCCAGACAAATTTAACTTACTGAAATTTAAATGGTAAATTGAAATATTTGTTCTGATACTTGCATTAATTGTGAGGTAATTAGTGTTCATGAAATCTGGATCCCATAAATTACACTGAAAAGGCATTATGGAAGGGAACAAAGTAATGTAAGTGAAGACGTACTAAAGACCATGCAGAGCTGATTAAAATTTTCAATATGTATGACACTGGAATGAAATGTTCAGTTTTCTCTCCTTTTGCACTTTCAGATCCAGTTATGGGACACAGCAGGACAAGAACGATTTAGAAAGAGCATGGTACAGCACTACTACAGAAATGTACATGCTGTTGTCTTCGTGTATGATATGACCAACATGGCTACTTTTCATAGCCTACCATCTTGGATAGAAGAATGCAAACAACATTTACTAGCCAGTGACATACCACGGATTCTCGTTGGAAATAAATGCGACTTGAGAAGTGCCATTCAAGTACCTACAGACTTGGCACAGAAATTTGCTGACACACATAGTATGCCTTTGTTTGAAACCTCTGCGAAAAACCCCAATGATAATGACCATGTGGAAGCTATATTTATGACCTTGGCTCATAAACTTAAGAGCCACAAACCATTAATGCTTAGTCAACCCCCCGATAACGGAATTACTCTGAAGCCTGAACCAAAGCCTGCAATGACATGCTGGTGCTAAGTAACAGTCTTTATTATACTATCTAATTTTGACAAAAGAAATACTTTTGGAGTATGACAGTGATAAGTCATAAGATTTAATCTCAAGTATAATGGATCATCCTGACACTTTACTATTTATCATTGTCATGCTGATTTTTTGTATTTTGTATCTACTTAATTAAGTTTGTCACTGTGACAACACAGGGAAAAAGTTGGTTTTCATGTGAGGTTGAAAATGAAGCAAAGGTAGAATGAATCAGAACATTTTTCCATTGAGAACCCAAAGAAGGAGGCTTCAGATGAGAGCGTGATAGTATTTTAGGAGTAAGTGACTGTTCAATCCTGTATTCATGGGATTGAAAAAAAATTAAAGGTTTAGGACATACTTCCTAGGTATGTCCTTTGAATGGGAAGTTTTCTCAATAGGATAAAACTGGTATTTGCCTCTGCCTATAGTTCTTTCTTTGTATTATTGATGTATTTAATTGCATTATTATTGGTACATTTTAGAGCCAAGACTTTATGTCGTTCCAGTGGGAGGAGAAGGCATGGAATGTTTTCTGGTTCTCAGTGCATAAAGAGTGACTTTTCCAATGATTCTAGATGCTTGATATTTCTAATCAGTATCAATCATATCTACAGAAGTCATTGTTACTTTTAAAAGAATAATTTGTTTTCTTACTAATTTCTGTTAAAATACACAAAAATAAGTCTGACTTTAATGCAAATGAAGTGACATAATAAGGTGCTTTATATTTTATTTTGATATCTTTAGTGAAAAACCAATTGAAAACATTTGAGGAGTTGTAACTTGGGAGGAAAATAGTTAAACGTGGTTCCTGGCTACCACAGGAGACCTATTCTTAGCTCTTCGTAATTTTAGGCTCTATATCTGGCATAGTATCTCTTGTTCTCTTCCACAGTCAGTTAATTTAATAACTAAAGGTTGAATTAACAACTCAACTTCTATTTGGAGTGTAGCTCTGAAGGCATACCTCTAATTGCTATGAGTCCACATATATTTCTGTAATAGTATTGTGTTACAGTATATCAGTTTTTTAAATCTTTAAATTTTATGGTCACAACAAACTATTCCTCCTCAGTATGAAAAATAAATATTGAAAAATACCTTGTCTCTCTCCCTCAGTTGTGGAAAGAATAGTTCAAGAAGTTTTTTTTTACCCTAAATACTTTTATTTTGAGTTTGAGACTTTGCACATTGAAAATAGTAAGCTTGCATATAAAGCTATTACATGAATGGAATGTAAGCCATGAACTTTGAAGGGTGCACATTCACTGATTCTGATAGATTGCCGTCCTTGATAATTCTAGAGGTAATTAAGCCAAAAGATGATTGTACTTAGAATATTTTCAGAACGTGGTAAATCAATGAACTATGTTATCTAGTGTAGTTTAGGATTTTTGTTTAATCATTATGGTGGTCCTAACTGGATAATCTAATTATAAAAACAAGATAATTCTATTAAATGAAATAACTGAAAGTTATAATTTTAGAAAATAATTATTCAATTTTAAATATTAGAGCTTAAGGAAAAACAGGTTGGCTTTATCTGTGTCTAGGGAGATTAATCCACTTTCTTATCTTGCTAGAATAAAAAATGGTTTGAATTTAAATTAATGTTGCTTTGTAACTATTTTTATAGTAAAACAATGACAACTGTGCTAATTGTGGTGGGTGTAGCAGTTTTTTAAAGAAGGGAATCTGTTTATTGCTTTTAAACCATTTTCTGAAGTGTGGGAAGAAAGTTTACAAACTTTCCACACACATTTCTGTTTTTAAGTGCTGTTAATAATGGTTAAAAAAATTATTTAACTTTATTTCTTTTTTTAAGAACTTAGTAACAGGTATCCTTTACAGTTCTGTGAAAGGACTTAGTTTTTCACTTTAATATTTATTAATTTTGAAATATTTGTATCTCATTTGTAATGATTTACTGTTTTAATTTTTTCTACATATGTTTTTATTTTTTAAAAGAGCATACTTATCAGTTGGGGGTTAAAGCTTTTAGATATTTTCCAAAAAATTTATAAAACATTTCATTGTTGAGAAATCACTTCCAGAATGGTGGCTATCAAACAAATAATTATAAATTTTTAAAGCACAAGTCACACATTTTGTAACTCCTATGTGAATTTATTTTAACTGCGACCTTTAACTGAAAACATCAGATATGTTTTGGAAAAGTCTTAATTTGAGAACACTGAAGGAAGCTAATCCAGAATCTAATGTAGTTAGCTATTAATGATGATGCTTTATTGACAGTATATTGCTAATATGTTTCCTCACGAAATCTAAAGTTAAATAATTTCATTGTGGAATAGTGTCACTGTAATGTTTCCCTTATGAAGTTCAATAAACCAGGTTTGCCATAAAGAAATTGTGTTTTATTCCCTTTGTTTGGTTGTTAGGATGATTGCAGAATAAAACAAAAAAAATTGTTTTTTTCCCCCTGGCCTCCAGGTAATTATACATTAGTATAATACATTAGAAACAAAAACTAACCTATTGGAAATCTATTTGGAACTACTTTGGGGTTAGAGAACTTTTCAGAAAGGGGCACCAGGGTGGCTCAGTCAGTTAAACATCCAACTTCGGCTCAGGTGATGATCTCATGACGCATGAGTTCAAGCCCCACGTCCGGCTCTGTGCTGATGGCTTAGAGCCTGGAGTCTGCTTTGGATTCTATGTCTCCCTCTCTCTCTGCCCCTCCCCCACTTGAGCTCTGTCTGACTCTCTCAAAAATAAATAAACATTAATAAACAAAGACTTTTCAGTAAAAACCCCAAATATTAAAATTGGTTGATAGGGTAGGTTTCTAATTTGTATGCCTGAGTAATCAACTTATTTTAAGAACACTTCAGGGCAAACAGCAAATACTGTAAGAGTGATCAACATCTCTAGATTGTGAGGCAGAACAATTTAACAGAATGAATAATTATAAAATATATGAGAAAAAAGAGAAGGAAGTGCATTGTAGGTATAAGATTGCAATTTCTACAATCAGGTCACTGATTCAGGCCCTTTAGGAGAGTGTAGATGGGGACTTGGGGTCTCTGAAGTTGATACTACTTTACCTGGTCAGTTTATTTCAGACATAAGTTATTCTGTTGAAACAGAAAATTACATTCTTCATGAAAGACTGCTTTCTTAATCAGATATTAAACCAGTAAGTTGGTCAAGTCTTTCGGGGGCAAATTTGCAGAGCCTATGTAGCAAGAACTAATTGATTTGAATAATCTGATTTATCAAACATTTGTTAAGTACTTGCCATATGTTTTTCAGTTGTGTTGGGCATTGAGCTATGTAAACGAATAAGACTATGTCCTTGAACTTATAAAATAATATATAAATGAGCGGGAATTCTATACGATAATATGGTAAATGTAATCAAGGAGGCAACTACTTAGGACAATGAGCACAGAGAATGGAGCCCAAAGGACAAAGGGCTCCAAGATGTGTGAACGGAAGGACCAGCCGACAGCGCTCATCACAGTGCTGCCCAGAGAGCAGGGTGGCGCCTCCAGGGACCCATTACATTTTTATTTTAAAAGCAAACCAAGTGCATACAGCGTCTTTTAAAAAATCATGTAAACGTTGCAAAGTTTTTATGTTATTTATAATCTGAAGAGATTTATAAAAAACTACTAGACTCGTTAAGACTACAAATACTAACCCCTCATCCCCTCATGAAAAAAGCAATTGTTACAAAAATATAAAAAATAGACTAGCTTCTACTATGTAACCTCTCCACCAGAAACCTCCATTCAAAAGTCCAAAGTTTTGACTTTGATGCAGGGGAGTGAATGCGGTTAAACCAAGGGCTGGTGAGAACAGTGGGAAACGAGGCTGTCAAGACAGGTTGTGGTTGAGCCGCCATGTTGTCATGTACTGGGTAGGGGGGTAGATGAGGACTGACTTTGGTGCAGGTATCAGAAACTCTGTTTGAACTAGCCTCGTAGCAGGGATTTATTGAGAAGGGTTTGACTTGTGCCACTGGACTCCAGGACAGGGATGCAGCTGGACTCAAAGAAAAGCTGGGATTGAGCACTCAGTTTCCTAACTCTGGGCTCAAGCTTCTCTGCACATCCTCATTCTCTCTCTTTTATAACTGGATTTCTCCCCTTTCCTGGTTCAGTTGGCAGAAAATGTGGACACTGCTTCTGAACTTTTGTATGCTGCAGGCATTCAAAGAGAGATGAACTGATTGTCAGTCCTGAGTCGATATTTCTGGAATGGACTGTTTTTGGCCTCGCTAGTGTTAGATACCCAGCCCAGGACCAATAGCCTAAAAGGAAAAAAAAAAAAAATCAACTAGATCGTTTCCATATTTGGATATTTGGCGGGGGGGGGGGGGGATTTTGGAGAAGGAAAGGAAAAAAGGATAGCCACATGAAAACATTTGAGCTTTACTATAAAGGCAATGGATAACTAAAGTGTTAAAGCAAAGTGGTGAGTGGGACCATCAGATTTATGCTAGAAATTCCAGTAGCAATTGGAAGGGTATGTAGGAATGGAGCCATGGTGGCCAGGTAGTTTACCATAAGAACCTAAGAAAGAGGTTTCACTGGGACATTGGCAAAAGAATATAGATTGGAGACGCTTCAGGGTTAAAATCCCCAGGAGTTGAAGACTAAATATAAGTTGTTAAGGCTAAGGTAATAAATTTAATTTCACAAAGCTATTAGTATGGTTCTTCTCTAGAGCTACACACTGCATTCATGTACGTAGCTAGATGTTTTTAAAATGAATGTTTTTAGCCTTATTTTTTGGATTATTGTATTGCTTTACTTTGCCTATATCAAAAGTTTGATTCCTGTGATCTGTCATTTCCGTATTTATTTTTCAAAATTTTGAGTCAGATGAAACTTCTCATTTAAAATTATTAACTTAATACCCTGATGCTATTAGTTGTTTATACTTTTTTAAAAAGTATTTATTTTTTTTAAGTTTATTTATTTATTTTGAGAGAGAGAGAGGGAGCGGGAGGGAGAGAGAGAATCCCAAGCAGGCTTTGCACTGTCAATGTGGAGCCCTACTCCGGGCTCAAACTCATGAACGGCGAGATCATGACCTGAGCTGAAACCAAGAGTCGGACACTCAACTGACTGAGTCACCCCAACCACCCAGGCACTTTGAAATAATTTAATTTTAATTAATTACAGCAGATTTTGTGTATTTTTCTTGGTGTCCTGGAGCATTCTTTAAGTACTAAAACAAACATTGAATTTTCATTTTGGTACTTATTCCATAGAACAGAATATACAAAAGCATTTCATTACTTCTCTTGGCTCCTCAATCCTTTGAGAGTTTTATTTATCTATAAAATATGGCAAGGGCTTCTTTTTGATTAGATTTTCCACATAAGGTACATTCACATGGTTCAGGATTTGGACCATGTACAAACGAGTAAACAGTGAAGTCTCCTTCCCACTCCTCTCAGCCCCCTGGTTCTTCCATCACAAACAACCAGGATCATAAATTTGTTGTTGCTTTACATAACAACAAAATATCCTGAAGATGAGTTCATATTAAAATATATAGGCATCATTCTCACTTAGGCCTCATGGAATTCTTTTAGCCATAATTTATTTAGACAGCCCTCTCTATTGGTGGACACTTAGTTGTTTCCAGTCTTTTGCTATTACAGACAACATTGAGATGAGTAATCTTTTACATAAATCACTTTGTATAAGTGTGAATATATCTGAAGGGCAAATTCCTAGAAGTGGCATTGCTAGATGAAAGGTCTATGCATTTGTGGGTGGGATTTCCTTTTTTTAAATTTTTTAATATTTATTCATTTTTGAGAGAGAGGGGGAGAGAGAGATCGAGCCTGAGGGGGGGGATGGGCAGAGAGAGGAGGGCAGAGGATCCAAAGCAGGCTCCATGCTGACAGCAGTGAGCTCAATGTGGGGCTCCAACTCACGAACCATGAGATCATGATCTGAGCTGAAGTCAGACGCTTGATCGACTGACCTACCCAGACACCCCACCGGTGGAATTTCTAATTGCCCTCCTCAGAGGTTGCACTGGCAATGGGAAGAGTCATTGTTTCCTTACACTCTCACCAACGCAGTCTGTGCTCAAAGTTTTTAATCTTTGCAGATCGATAGTGAAAATTTGCATTTCTCTTATTGTGAATAGGGTTGAACATCTTTTTAATAGTCATTTATATTTCCTTTTCTGTTGAATTGTCTGTTCATATCCTTTGTCCTTTTTTTTTTTTTCTTTTTACTGATTTGTAGGAATACTTTATATATTGGGGAAATTAACTTTTTTGTGAAAGGTGTTTTAAATCTTTTTTTCTAGTGTGCTCTTTGCCAATTGAATGTTTATAATGGTTTTGGCATGAATATAATAATTTTAATTTGTCAAACCTAACAGTCTTTTTTATGATTTTAGTTTTGTGTCCCAATTAGAAAAACCTTCTGTGTTTTGGGATAAGAGTTCTCACATGGTTTCTTGTAGTACTTTTATAGTTTTTTTTTTCCACGTATAAATGTTTGATCCATTTGAAATTTATTTCAGTGAAACATATGAGATGTGAATCCAACTTTTTCTTTTTAGATGACACCTACTTGGTCTAACACTGTGTTTTGAATAATCTATCCTTTCCCCTTGAACTTGAGGTGCCAACTTGGTTATTTCCTAAATTCTGTATGTATTTGGGCTTATTGCTGGATCTTCCCTGTTGTTCCATTCATCTACCTATTCATGTGCCATTTGTTTTAATAATTATAGGATATTATTTTAAAATCCGGTAGGATTAGTTCTGCTTTTACTATCTTTTTCCAAAGTTTTCATGGTTGTTGCTTATTTTTCCAACTCAGAATTAGTTTAAGATCAAAAGCGAAAACAACAAGAAAATCCTGCTAGTGTTTTTTATTAAATCTATGTTCAACTTTGAGGTTAAAGAGAATTGCTATCTTTATGCTTTGAGGCTTCCTGTTCAAGGTCATGTTGGGTCTTCCCATTTGTTCCACTGTTGTTTTGTATCCCTCTGGAGCAATGAGGGATTTTTTTCATATTGCTGTTCCTCATCTCTTGAGAGGTTTATTTTTTTTTAATCTTTAAAATTTATTTATTTATTTATTTAGTTAGTTATTTTTTACTTTCTATAATTTATTTATTTCTTTTTTTCTTTTCTTTTTTTTTTTTTTTAAATATCTGCTTTTCTTTTTTTTTTTTTTTTTTTCAACGTTTTTAATTTATTTTTGGGACAGAGAGAGACAGAGCATGAACGGGGGAGGGGCAGAGAGAGAGGGAGACACAGAATCGGAAACAGGCTCCAGGCTCCGAGCCATCGGCCCAGAGCCTGACGCGGGGCTCGAACTCACGGAACGCGAGATCGTGACCTGGCTGAAGTCGGACGCTTAACCGACTGCGCCACCCAGGCGCCCCTAATTTATTTATTTCTTATAATTTACATCCAAGTTAGCACATGGGGCAATAATGATTTCAGGAGTAGATTCCTTAAGCCCCTTACCCATTTAGCCCATTCCCCTCCCACAACCCCTCCAGCAACCCTCCATTCCCCATATTTAAGAGTCTCTGCCACAACACCTGGGCATTTCTCTTGGCTGCTGTTTTTCTTGTCTTTGTAGTGTCATAAACCAGACAAGAGGCACTCTTTAAGCCTTTGCCCTTATTCCTCTGTTTTTTTTTTTTTTTTTTCCTGGCTGAACAGTCTTTCCCTTTATGATCTCCTCTTCAGAAGGCACTTGATTACCCAAACCCGCTTTGCAGGGCCTTGACTGCCCCTGAATTCCTTTAGAGGTACCAGTGACACACCCAATAAACATGGCCAAATCCAAACGCATAAACCTCCTCCCACAAACTTATATTTTCTCCTTTGTTTCCTCCAAACCTCCAGGTTCTACCTGAGGCTCCTCTTTCCCTCATCTCCCACATCTAGTCTCCCACCCAGATCTGTTGTTTGCATTGCCTTTTACCCTTGTGTTTTTTCTCTTCTTTCCGAGACACGTCGCAGGTAGACCGCGAGGTCCTACCACATGGGGATTGAATCCCAGATATTCTTTTTTTTTTTTTTTTTTTTTTAACGTGTATGTATTTTTGAGACAGAGAGAGACAGAGCATGAACGGGGGAGGGGCAGAGAGAGAGGGAGACACAGAATCGGAAACAGGCTCCAGGCTCTGAGCCATCAGCCCAGAGCCTGACTCGGGGCTCGAACTCACGGACTGCGAGATCGTGACCTGAGCCAAAGTCGGACGGACGCTTAACCGACTGAGCCACCCAGGCGCCCCTGAATCCCAGATATTCTAATGGTAAAATCTGTCACTGCCTCCGTGTCCCCTCATCTTTAAAAGGGGGCTGACAGGGGCCCCTGGGTGGCTCAGTCAGTTCAGCATCCAACTTCGGCTCAGGTGATGATCTCACGTTCGTTGGTTTGAGTGCATCTAGCCTTGTTCTGACAGTGAAAAGCCTGCTTGGGATTCTCTGTCTCTGCCCGCTCCCCACCCCTCTCAAAAATAAATAAACATTAAAAAATGTTTTTCAAAAGGGGGCTGACAATAACAAGATGGCCACTGTGAGAATGAAATGGGTTACGACTGTGTGATATCTATTGTTACATAACAATGTTGTCCAAGACTTAGTAGATAAAACCACAATCACTTGTCTCTCACTGTTGTGGTGGCTCAGGAATAGACAGTGGTCCAGCCAGGCAGTTCTGGCTTGGGTCTTTCTCAAGGCAGAGCAGGGGGGACCCTAGGCCCACACTTGGGCTGGCACAGCTGGTGCTCATCTGGCATCACTCTCTCTCTCTCTCTGGAATCTCTGCATGGTGGCCTCAAGGGAGCCAGGCTTCTTATACGGTGGCCAAGGACACCCAGACTAAGTGGCCCAAGACAAACCTGCAGAAGCCCTAGGGGGTTTCTAACTTAGCTCAGAAGTCCTGCCCTAGTCACAAAAACCTGCCTGGGCTTAAGGGGAGGAGATATAAACTCTGAGTGTGCATGGAGGCCTGTTAAGCTTGTGGATTTAAAAAAAAAAAAAAATCACAGTGAGTGACCATAAAAACGTTTTATGCTATTTGGATGATTCAGTGGTTATCTCACGACACAGTAATTAAAAGACTTATCAAAGTGAAAGACGCACCACACATTTTTCTTCCACAAAGAGACGTGGTTCAAATTGTTGATCACTTCTATAGTACAAGCGTCTGAATGTATTTCATACCAAGAAATACATCTCCTACTTAATAGTTATTTTTAGGAACACCAACACCCTTAATCTCTCTTCCTAATTGCTGTTTGGAAATGTTTCCATCTGGTGTGCTTTTGTTTCTAAAGTCTTTGTTACCTGTAAAAATGCTATCTCAACATTTTGTTCCAACTGGTCTGGAGGGTTAAGCTTACACATTCCTTGCTTGCTGACCTAAACCTGACAGTTTGTAGCAGAACTAATCTACTTCCCTTGAGATCCCACAGACGCTGGCCTTGAGGAACAAAGAGCCAGACTTTCTGGAAGTTAAGGTCTGACTGCACTTTAAAACAGCTGCCACTGGCCATGGTATCCTCAATCAAAGACACCCGGGAGCCTTGATTCTTGCATGGAAGTGGAGAGGGTGGGGAGTCTGGACTGCCTCGCCAGGAGGCTGCTTTCTTGGGCTGCAGAAGTATCCTTTACTGAAACACCTGGGAGCCTTGATTACTGGCAGAGCAGAGTAATCTGGAAGCCTTGTCAAGTACAAATGATTAACTGCGGAGCACTAGTTTCTCTTGCAAGTAGCCCCCTCACCATTTCCTGTTACTTTCCCCTTAAAAGCCCCCTGCTTGGGGTGCCTGGGTGGCTCAGTTGGTTGAGCGTCTGACTTCAGGTTCAGTTCAAGAGTTTGAGCCCCACATTGGTTTCTGTGCTGACGGTTCAGAGCCCAGAACCTGCTTTGGATTCTGTGTCTCCCTCCCTCTCTGCCCCTCCCCTTCTTTCTCTCTCTCTCTCTCTCTCTCAAAAATAAATAAACGTATAAAAAAAAAATTAAAAGCCCTCTGCTTCACCTGGACTGAGAAGATGGTCTTTGGGATGTTAGTCTGTCATCTTCTTTAGTATTGGCTTTCAAGTGGCCAGCAGTCACTAAATTTGGACCTGGTCCTCTGTCCAGTAACTTTTTTTATTCTATTCTATTTTAAGAGGGAGAGAGAGGGGGAACAAGTGAGCGAGGAGCAGAGAGAGAATGGGGAGGGGGGCAGAGGGGGGATAGAGAGAGAGAGAGAGAGAGAGAGAGAAGAGCTCACCAGAAGCAGGGCTATTGTTCCGGAAGCGGGACTTGTGCTCACCGGATGCAGGGCTCATGCTTACCTCAAGAGAGGCTTCAGTTCACCCCAAGTGGGGCACAAGCTCACCCCAAGTGGGGCTTGATTTCACCCAATGTGGGACCCAAACTAACAAACCATTAGATCAGGACCTGAGCCAAAGTCAGATGCTTCACGACTGAGCTGCCCAGGTGCCCTGCCCAGTAACAATTTTAAAAGCTAGAATTTCCCATTCTGTTTACGAATCCTCCAAACTAGGACTTACCCTGGGCTATGGATCCATTCGTTAAAAATATAAATGCAACATCCAGTTAGTTTGCAAGAACAAAATGGGGAGATGGAAATCTAGCAAATGAATTTCGGTAAAAACCTTTGCATAGTTGACAGATGGAATTGAAAACTCGGCAGCAGGGTTTAATAAGCCTGGTCATGATGTCTTTCTATTTGGACCCAAGAATCTTTGTGAGGTTGTTTTTTTTTCCCTTTTTTCTTTTTGTCTCTGATAGTCATTGCAAGTATCAACATAAACTGGATTTAGAAATAGATCTTCGCCTTGCTTAATCAGGAAGTATTAGACAAAGATCTTCAAAATAATAAAGCATATTTATTATTAGCAAAATAGGCCTTTGTATGTGGGTGACAGAGAATAAAAAGGTTTTGTGTGTGGTTAAGTGAAATCAAATACTTCTTTTTTTTTTAAGATTTTTTAAAATGTTTATTTTTGAGAGAGAGAGAGAGAGTGCAAGTGGGGGGAGGGGGACAGAGGATTCAGAGCAGGATCTGGGCTGACAGCAGAGAGCCAGACGTGGGGCTCCAGCTCACAAACTGGGAGATCATGACCTGAGCCGAAGTCGGCGGCTCAACCCACTGAGCCATCCAGGCACCCATAAAATAATTCTTTAAAAACATTCTTTGTTTCACTTCATCCCTTAAGTTTCTGTTTTGTGTACGTTTCTTGCTATCAGTACAGTCTGTGATTATAATTTTAGGTGACCAGTAAACGTGCATTGGAAGCGCTGGCTCACATGCTTTTCCTGATAAGGATGTAGGGTCTCAAGAGTTGGAAAACCACTGACGTGAACACTGTGCCAGCGGGTTGGAAAACGACCTTCCCAGACGGCGCCGCACGGTGTCTCCAGCTTCGTGGCTTTGTGGCTACGAGCCTTTACTGCGTGGAAAGCGGCGGAGTCAGGAGGCCCTGCTTCAGGGTCCCTGGTGAGCGTGCTCTGTTCCGTCCCTCCCTCCTGGAAGGAGGAGGAACAAATTTTTCATTAATTCTGCTTATAGCAGCCTTGATTACGTATTGTCTCCACACCTTCACAGTATCTAGTATTTGACTGTCATTTGTTTCCTCCACAATCACCCTCGTTCCCTAAGTGTTCGCCATTTAGAAATCACTCATATTCTTAAGTGATTCCTCTTGATTCTATAATAATTTGGCTCCAAGGGCTTTCAAGAGGAAAAAATTTCCTGATGTGATGGTTGAGTCATGCTTGGTGAAAATGAGCAATTCATTCCCAGCACGCGCTGTAGTAACATTACATTAAGACTTTGCCGAGGACATGTGTCTTCTGGGAGTTTTGTTACATGAAAGTAAAAATGAAGTCACTCTGCTTTTAACTCCTTTGCTAAGCTTAACAAAACAAAGCAGCATTTCTTAATTTAAAGATGATAATGAACTCAAAGTAGAAGTCCTCATTTTCCTCTCTTGTATCCTGATGGCAAGGAAGTTCCAGTTCCAGTTCCAGCTGAATCTTGGCAAGACTCCTACAAGCCATGTTACACTGCTCGGACTCAGTTTCCCAATCTGCAAAACGGGATCAGTAAAACCTGCCCCCTTTATGCCTTAAAACAGTTATTATTAGATTGACTTATACTAATGAAATCTACTTAGCATCAGTGGGACTTCATTCTGCATCTGACAAAGCAGTTTCTAATCCAAACTTCTATCTTGTCTCATGTCTCCCTTCATATCCAAATTTCCTACACCCAGAATCTTTTTTTGGCCTTATGAACTGAATTCAAATTAGATACCCTTGATTTCAGATATCCTCCAAGAAACAAAACACTCAAAAAACTGCTGAACTCTTCTAAACCATGGGCCCCCATCTGGAGTCTCTGAACAGAGTGCAGAAGCTTGCCCAGACTACCTCTGGGGCGCCTGGGTGGGTCAGTCTGTTGAGCATCAGATTTTGGCTCAGATCATGATCTCGTGGTTTGTGAGTTCGAGCCCCACATTGGGCTCTCAGTGCGAAGTCTGCTTCGGATCCTCCATACCCCTTTCGCTGCCCCTCCCCCTCTTGTGTTTTTTCTCTCTCTCTCTGTCCCTCAAAAATAAAATAAACATTAAAAAAGGAAGAAGAAGCTTGCTCAGACTACCTCTTATTTCTTAAAGGCTTTTTCCCTCGAGGAGACCCATTAACGCCGGGCTCCATAGGCAGGAAACCTATGTCTCTTAGAAGCAGCTTTTCTTTCTCACCCTTGCTTCCTCTCTGAGCCTCAGGACTTCTCACGTCAGTCCAGTTTTTGGAACTTGGACAACAGTAGCTGCCTCAGGGAGGAGGAGGTTCTGGGCTTAAGTCTGTTTCTATCTTGGAGGCTGCCTGCTGAGTCACCCTCTCCTATCCTGCCCCCAGCAAGCTCTCTTTATCCATTGGGCAGCATTCCCACCATGCCAAGGACTAAGGAACTTCCCCAAAACCTACAAACATTACTGAGACCTTAAAAAAAAAAAAAAAAAAAAAAGAGGATTAACCTCAAAACATAAAAATAAAATTAAGAAACATTTAATTAAATGTCTACAAACTAAAAATTATATTATTAATTGATAAATGTTAATATTCATAAAAATAGTAATTATATTTGAAACCAATTAGGACATTTGGTTATTTCCCTTTAAAAGGCCCATGTGCCATGTTTGCTGAGAAACTGATGACACATTAAATTGTTTACTCGGAGCTAAATCATTTTTAAAAGTTTTCAGAAAAGCAGTACTAGGTGTACATTTTCACATTTTTGATATGTGTAATGAGACCTTCAAAAGACTGAATGCTTGGAAATTAGAATACAGACTATGTGCTAGGTGGTATTAGGCAAACGTTGTTAATTTCCTTAGTTATGTGAATGGTATTAAGGTTTAGTGGGAGAATTTTAGGAGACACTTATGGAAATATTTAGGGGTGAAGTGTCCTGATGTCAGCAACTTGCTTTCAAAATGTTCTGCAAGATAGTAACAACTATATGGGGGAAAGGAGGAGGAACCTTATGAAGATTTGAAGGAAAAGTATTCCAGGCACAGGGGGAAAGCCATATACACAAAGGCCCTGAGGCAGGACTTAATAGCACTGGGTACCGTCCAGCTAAATTTTTGTTATTGCTAATCTGGTGAGAATGAAATAGGCCCTTATGATTTGTATTAATCCGCTCATAAGAAGCAACTTTTCATGTATTTATTTTCTGTCACTCCCTGGTGGTCTAGTGGTATGTGTACTTCATTTTCTGTGAAAGTCTTGTCAAGCCTTTTGCCTAGTTTTCTCTTGGGTTCTTTGTCTTTTTCTTATTGATTTGTAGGAATTATTAATATATTCTGAATATGACTCCTTTGCCCATTATATGTGAATCAAATATGTTCTCTGTATTTATGGATTCTCTTTTCATTCTTTTTATGTGTCTTTCAAAGAACAGGTGTTCTTAGTTTTAATATAGCTGGTTCATCGGTCATTTTATTTACAGTGTGTTTTGGTGTCTTGGGTAAAAATATTTTTTCTTATCCTGAAGCAAAAAAAGAGATGTTCCATTTACGTTATTCTAGATGTTTTATGGTTGTGTTTTGCATGTTGAAGTTTTTAATCCACCTAGAATTGAGTTTTATATAGTATGAGCTAAGGATCCAATTTTGCATTTTTTTTTCTTTCTGTATGAATATCTTATTGTTTGGGCACCATTTATTTAAGTAGCCCACCCTTTTCCTTCTGATCTGTGGTGATGACTCTTTATCAATAAAGACACCATTTATGTGTCTGTTCCTGGGCTGATGCTACACATCCTTAGTTTCTAGGAGTTTTATGTCTTGATATTTAATAGGATAAGCCTCTCACCTTGCTCTTCAGCCAGAGGCTCATTTATTCCTGGGCCTTTGTTTTTCTACCTAAGTTTTAGATTTAACTTGTCAAATTCTATGAAAAATCCTGTTGGAATCTTAACTGAGATGCTTTGAAGTTATCAATCAATGTAGGGGAATTGCCATATTAACCATGTTGACTCTTCATGTCCAAGAATATGGTAAATCTTTCTGTTTGTTTAGGTATTCTTTAATGTCTTTGAATAAAGTTTTATAATTATCTTCTTAAAGGACTTGATTTGATTTATTTCTAGGAATTTCCTTTTGTTGCTTTTTAAAGATATCTTTAAATCTTCACTTTTTAATTTCTTGTTGCTAATGTATAGAAATACAATTGATTTTTTGCATGTTGGTTTTACCTAGGAACCAAGTGAAATCTTTATTAATTCTAATTATTTATTTGTAGATTCTTTTTGGTGTTCTACATAAGTAATTGATCACCTGCAAATAAGAACACTTTTTTAAAAAATTATTTCTAATTCCTATATAGTTTTTACCTTTATCTTGTTTTATTGCCCGGGTCAAGATGTTCAACACAACATTAAATAAGGGAGGTGAAGCTGACGTACATATCTTGTTCCTGGTCTTAAACAATGCTTTTGACATTTTACTGCTAAAATGTTTACTCATACTGGTAAATATGAGGTCTCCTGTAGATTTTTTCACAGATATCTTTTCTGACGTGTGTTTTCTTTTTTTTTTTAATTTTTTTTTAACGTTTTTATTTATTTTTGAGACAGAGAGAGACAGAGCATGAACGGGGGAGGGTCAGAGAGAGGGAGACACAGAATCCGAAACAGGCTCCAGGCTCTGAGCTGTCAGCACAGAGCCCGACGCGGGGCTCGAACCCACGGACTGCGAGATCATGACCCGAGCCGAAGTCGGATGAGCCGACTGAGCCACCCAGGCGCCCCTCTGACATGTGTTTTCTAACACCAGCAAGCAGTTCTCTAATTCTCAGCAGATGCTGGCAGAGTGCCCCACAAATTTTTTTTTTAAGATTTTATTATTTTTTTTAAATCATCTTTACACCCAACGTGGGGCTTGAGCCCACAACCCTGAGATCAAGAGTCAACATGCTCCACCAGCTGAGCCAGCCAGTCGCCAAGGTGTCCCACAAATCGAACTCAGTGCTGACACCACCTATCTAGAGATAGCATCAGATGCCACAGGTTTGGGGCTCAGTCCTGTCAGACTGCTCCCACTTCAGATGCTGAGCACAAGTCCATGTTGTCACTGACTATAACTTGGAGTTCCCACCACATCTCCCTTGGGTTTAATTAATTTGCTAGAGCAGCTCACAGAACTCGGGAAAACCAGTTTACTCACCTGATTACATAGGATATTAAAAGATACAAGTTTATTACATAGCATATTAAAGGATAGACTGAACAGCTGGATAAAGAGGTATACACAGAATGAGGTCCGGAAGGGTCCTGAACACAGGGGCTTCTGTCCCTGTGGAGTTTGGGGTGGGCCACCCTCTGGGCACGTGGATATGTCACATTCTCAGTCACCAACCTTGAATGAGAATACCGCATAGGTCAGGGATTTTTATGGAGGCTTTATTAAATTATTACACAATTGATTAAGTCATTGACCTTTGGTGCTGGAATGCAATCTCCAGCCCCTCTGTCCTCCCTAGACATCGGGCAATGGGATGGAAAGTTTCAACCCTCGAATCACCTGGTTGGTTCTGTGGGTGACAAGCTTCCATCCTCGGGTTACCTAGGCATTTTCCAAAAGTAGCCTCATTAGTCTCAGGAGGGGTGGTTGAAAGAGGCTGTTATTAATAACAAGACCCCCACTTCACCTTTACTGCTCTGAGCTAAGGGCAAAAGATCAGATATTATTACACAAGATGCTCCTTTTGTTCCTATTACTTCGGAAATTCCAAGAGTTTGGGGAGCTTGAGCCAGAACTGTGGCTGAAGACCAGGTATATATTTCTTATTATAAACCACAATATCACACACACACACACACACACACCCACCCTTTCCTCATTAAATTCCCTCCAAGTTCACCCTCCTTGTTTTAAAGTTATAACTTTATTAATCTCTTCCATACTGGGCCGGTTGCCTTACATATGATCTCATTTACTCTTCACAATATCCCTTATGAAGTAGGTATTACTGCTTCTCCTACAGAAGTTAAGACACTTTTCTAAAGTAATACTGCTAGAAAGAGATGGAGCTGTTTTTATTTATTTTTGAGAGAGAGAGAGAGAGAGAGAGACAGAACACGAGTAGGGGAGGGACAGAGAGAGGAGACACAGAATCTGAAGCAGGTTCCAATCTCTGAGCTGTCAGCTCAGAGCCCGACGCGGGGCTTGAACTCACAAACGACGAGATCATGACCTGAGCCGAAGTCGGACGCTCAACCGACTGAGCCACCCAGGCGCCCCAAGGATAGTCTAACTTTGCGGGTTCTGCTTTCCCCAGAAATCTTTGCCGTCTAATCCTCGGGTTGAAAGCCATCCAGTATAGGGAACACTATGGAGATGAATCAGAGCAGCTGATTTGAACAGAGGAGGCCTGTGAGGAGAGGAAGTAAAGAGAAATGGGAATTTAAATGGACAGTGAGAACCGCCTCACCTGGCGTGAGATGCCGGATTTGCAGAAAGCAGGCATTTCCCCTTGATTGGCCGGGTCGCCCTCACACCCAATGTCTTCTCTCAAGATTCCCTCAAATGCCTACAGCCATGGCAATCCAGATAATTATGGGGTAACAGGAGCCACTCTCAAACCAATCACAATTGCTCCCTTACTTCTGTTTTGTTTTTGCTACCAAGTTGGCTCCCCCGATCACCCCTTCCTGGAAGCCATATCTCACCATCATACATGTCCTGTGTTAAGCCCTTGTCACTCCTGCTGCAAACTCTTGTTTAGCCTCGCATTTCCTTTGATGAAGAAGCAAAATATAGGAGATGGAGATCCACAGGGAAGACTCATTCATTTGTTTAGCAAACGTTGATTGAGGGCCTCCTATGTCTCAGGAATCATGCAAGAGGCTAAGGGTATAGCCATAAACAAGAATGACAGAGGCTGCACCCCAGTGAGGCTCATGTTTTAGTGATGGAATACAAACAATGAAAAAGCAAACAAATACACAACATAACTGTGAATTGGGCTAAGGGATAACAATGAAAAAAATTGGGTAATGAATTAGAGGATAAATGGGCAGGATTACCAAGACGGAATGGTCAGGGAAGGCACCTTTAACACGAACTGTATAGCTTAAGAGCTGACTGTTGAAAGAGAGAGCAAGTCATACAAAGAGTGGGAGGAGGACACTGGGCAGAAGAAATCAGCAGGTGGAAAGCCCTGGTGCCAGAAAAACGCTTGGCAAGTTTGAGAAACAGAAGGTCTGGCTGGAGTACAGTGAAAGGGAGAATGGACTGACACTGAGAGGGAGGTGGGCCAGGCCATTGCAAATAGTTTGTGTTTATTCTAAGTACAGTGTAAAGTCATTGAGGGGTTTCAGCAGGGCAATGACATGATCTGCTTTACTATTTTAAAATAGCACTCTGGTCGCTGGGTGAAAGGCGGGTGGGGGAATAAGAGATGAAGGCAACATGCCTGTGGAGTGTCTCTCTTTTACATGGCTTTCCTGGAGGTTCCCCTCAGTGAGCCCCCACACTCCTCTAACATCTCATTGGCCAGAACCGGGTCAGGTGGTCAGTCTGCAAGAGATCCTTGAAAGGTGAATATTTTAGGCACAGGAAGGCAAAGGGAAAAATGGTTTGTGAATGGCTCTTGGGTAGCCAATCCAGTATCTGTTACTGGGGCCATCTGCATTATACTTAAACCTGTGAAGTAGTGGGGGCACTGGGCTCATTTATAAAGGAGAAACAGTGTTAAAGCATACAAAGCTCATAGGGCTTGAGTCCTGCTCTTTTGACATCAAATTCAATGCGCTTTTCTCACTACCTTTCCTCTTTCTGGGCTCTGCAAAAGGCTGACCCTGGTCATACATGTCCTGCTGTGTCTATGGTTGAACCATTCTTCCAACTCTTCAATGGCCAGTGTACCTGAGCAATTCTCACGGCTGAATGGACAGCAATGGGGGGATGCCAGGTTACCAGATCAGACTTTGGAATGGAAAGAAGCTTTTAAAAATGGAAAGAAAACACATAAAATAAAAAATAGTATCTTTGGTTATAGTAGGAAATGCTGTTCCACCAAACAGAAGGATGAGGTAGAAACATCCTGGGGGGTGTGGAAGACAATCCATTGGAGTGGGAGAAGGACCTTGAAACCTTGTGTTTGCATGGCTATAGATGATATAGACTTAGAGGTTTAGCATTGCTAGCATTTAATACATGAATTGACACTGGATGTCAGACAGGCACAGAAGCACCCTCAGAATCCATTCCCTTTCAGTGGATTGTGGCAATATGTGTTTACAAGTGCCTGCTTAAGGGGATTTACTAGCAATATTATCTTAAATGGTAAACTACAATTCTTTGTGATGAGATTGGGACTGTCAATGAAATTCTACTTAGAAAAACAATGGCTATTAATCATATATATAGATATATATCTTCACAAGGCATTATAGATGATATGAAATGAGTATCTAACATAGGTGCGTTTTTCCAGATTAATGAACAGTCTTTTTCGTGCATTCTTTTGTATTTTGTTTCCCTTTTAACCGGTTAGGATGGTAATCTTTCCCAAGTAATAACGGAGCCCCATGTTTTCTATTGTGAAAACTAAGTGACATAACTAATGGATAACTAATTAGACAACTAACGGATAACCAGAATCTTAATTTAGTCACAAGTAATGAAGAATATGACTGTCACATCCATTCCAGGATGATCAGAGCATTTTCTCCCTGAAGGCAGATTGACAACCAGAAGATTGCTTTGGTGAGCAAGGAATGAGAACAAAGGGAGTTTTCACTTATATACATGTAATGCTTAATGCTATCTGATAGACCCACTCACAACAGGGATTATTTTGCCAGTGGGACCAGGAAATTCAAGGAAGGCAATTACTTGACAGAATTAGGATGAGTAATGGTTGCCTCCGGGACACTTGTTTTTTGATATGTTTATAGTCAACTTTCCCTTTTGAAATTTTATTTTTTCCTTTCACTTTTTATTGTGGAGATTTGGAAACATATAAAAATGCACAGTATTAGAGAATGACCTCCCTCCCCACCATGTACCCATCACCCACTTTAGTCATTATTCACACAAGGTCAGTCTGGCTTTATTTACAACCCCGTCTACTTTCTTCACCTCTTGTACTGGAATTTGAAGTAAATTCCCGAATCCAGATCGTTTCTTAAGATATTTTATCAAATCAAGTCTTGCTGGTTTGGCAGCCATTTTTTTTTCTTTCTCTGGTGACTTTAGATGCTCTGATCTTAAAATGGCTCCCAAAGAGCCGTTTTTGAGTTCTTGGAGGAAGCCTATGTTTTGACAACAATTACCATCATCATTAGGCAGAGCACATTCCGCTTACTTTTATCTTTCCTTAATCACGCAGGAGCCTCATTCTCAGATCCCTGACAAGACTACACTGTGAAGCAGAAATGCCAGGCTTTCTGTGTACTGCCCGGGGACCTGACCCACATACAGGATCTCTGTGATTGGGGCCCAAGAGTCTACACAATTAACAAATTCCCAGGTGACCCTGCTCGATGAGTTGGAAAAGCAGTGGTTGAGTATTTTGTGACAGGTTGTTAAAGTACACAGGTTTTTTTTTTTTTTTTTTTTTTAGTTCATTTATTTATTTTGAGAGAGACAGAGACAGCATGAGATGGGGAGGGGCAGAGAGACAGGGAGAGAGAGAATCCCAAGCAGGCTCCACGCTGTCAGCACAGAGCCAGAAGCAGGGCTTGAACTAATGGACCATGAGATTGTGACCTGAGCTGAAACCAAGAGTCTGACGCTTAACGAAGTGAGCCACCCAGGTGCCCCAGTACGTGGTTTTTTTTAAGCCAAGGTGCTGAAAAACTGTAAAAGAGACTTTTAGAAAACCAGCCATACTTTCTAATGCTTCTCCCTCCCCTCTCTCTTGCTGCCTCCCACATCTCACTGGTCAGAGGCTCTGGGCTGGAATGGTGACGTTCCTCAGTGTCTGTGTCAAGGAAGTTCTATAGAACAAAGGGCATGAACTTTGAGATAGCTATTGGCTGCTCAGAAGTCACTTGCTTTCAGGTTTCTGGCTGTGTTCCACATGGCCATGGGGCTGTAAGTCTTACCTACATAAGTGGCATTCCAGTATACACCCACATCCACACCAATTGCTAAATGTTGAATAGCTCCACTGTGTAAAGAAATTTTGAGAAATTTCTCTAATATCCCCATTCTATTGGGATAAATTATTTTCCTTTTGGGGATCAATTTTAGTAGGTATGGGATGAACACAATTACCCCAGTGTATATCCCGCTCTCATAGCAAGCTGGAATATGACTCAGTTTTTTATTTAAGCTATTTAAGATTCTCTTGTTTTGGAGAAACTATATTCCTCTGCCTCAGCTAAGAGCTAGATTTTAGAGTCTAGAAGAAACTCAGGAAGCTGCTCATTGGTGAAGGTATCTTAAACACTTTCATTCAGTTCTGCATAGTTTCTGCATATGGTTAACCAGAAGGTAATGTCCCCTGGTGATCCACGACTCTCACAACTCATGGCTAACTCATTAAAAAAAAAGAAAAGAAATATGATAGGTTAGGGAAGTACAAGATTAGATTAATTCAGGCCTAATGAATTTATAACCCAAGTTTTGCAGAAAACTGTGTTCTACCCAGATAGAGATTTTAAAGAGCTATATGCCATAAAACACTTTTGTTTGTTCTACAAAATAAACACGTTCTGTTCAACTTAGTTTACTGCAGGTTTCAAATATGTTCTGAGCTGTTTTGAAATTTGGGCTGATTTAAAAAGAAAAAAAGCTCTGGAAGTGGTGTCTTCATTTGGTGAGTCTAAGTTCAACCTGATGATGAGAATGTACATCAGCACAAGGTTTGTCTTTGAAACGTGTTAAATCATCCTTTTGCTGAAGTTCTTTTTGCTTTCCATCTTCATGTCAGAAACAGTATCAAATCCTTACCACAAGAGGGAGCTGGACCATGAAGAATTAATGGGTTGCTTTGGAACTTAAAAACGGAGAGCGCATGTGATTTGGGGTAAGACCAGTATGAGTAATGGAGGCAGAAGTCATTCCACGAGTAATTACCCCATTCTTGCAGTTGCTTATATCAAAATTCAGAGTTAGCCTTGACTCCTAACTTCCCAAGGTATTAAGCATATCCTTTTATTCTGTTACTTTGACATCTGGGGCCTTGCTGACCCTGGGCTACCAAGTCCAAGAGACGGCAAACAAGTCATGCTTTTCACATGCCCAGACACCACTGCAGGGCCCACACCGCAACCAGCTTCTTTATACTCGGCTCTTACAGGCTCTCGCACGCTGGGCCGCTATCACCCCAGGGCCAGACTCCAGACAGCTGTTGAAACTATTCAAAGTAGTCAATCTAAACCTGCTTACCTTGCCTCACCTGTTCCTTTTTCCCAAATTATAATGGAGATCCTTGCCCACCTTTTCCCCTGCTCCCTTCTCACTGGCATTGATGCTTCCCTGTGGCTTGCCCCTGGCCGGGGCTCCATCCTGGTGTGCTCTCTACTTTTGGGAACTGTGAATAGCCAACTGTCTTTCACTGGCACTTGTCTCCTGGTGTGTTGGCCTCACCATACCTGACTAATAATAAAATGTATCTTTGAAAATAACTAACCCCATATCTTGTCTCTGCAAATCCTATTGTCTCTGCCTTTACTGTATGTCTGAGATCCGACCCCTTATCCTTGTCCCTTTGCTCCCCTCCACCATCATCTTGTTCTTCCTGCAGTTACCTGGCCCCATGCTCACTCTAGTCTGTTCACCTGTTAACCGCCAGAGTGATAGAGTGATCCTGCAACAGCTGGAAAGCAGCTCTTACCACTCTGTCATTCAGAATACTCCAATCGATGGGCTAATAGCAATTAAAATTTTAAGTGTTTTCGGGGGCACCTGGGTGGCTCAGTCGGTTAAGCATCTGATTCTTGATTTTGGCTCAGGGCATTATCTCATAGTTCGTGAGTTCAAGCCCTACATGGGGCTCTGCACTGACAGCACGGAGCCTGTTGGGATTCTCTCTCTCTTCCTCTCTCTCTGTCCCTCCCTTGCTCACGTTCTCCCTCTCCCTCTCTGAAAATAAATAAACATTAAAACAAAGTGTTTTTGGAACCTACAGTAAACTAAGTTAGACAAAGCTGATTTGTTTTTAGAAACAGACAAAAAGAGTTTATATCATGGGTTGATTTCCCATTACACTCTGAGTTAATAAACAAAGTCCTTAAAATGGCGTTGAAGGCCCCCAGAGATCTGGATTTCTGCTCTTCCTCTGAGCACTTGAGCACATCACCCAATCCTCTCCTTCCCAGCCATCCTGGCCCGGACACTCCACGCAAGTTCCCACCTCAGGGCTTGGCTCACTGCAGCCCTTCCTGCACCTGGAAACTCCCCAGACCCCCTGGTTTGTGCTCTCCCTTCCTCAGTGAGGGCTCCCGATCTTGCCCCCGCACGCCTCTTCCCACACTCCTTCCCCCTTCCTGGTCTCACAGCACTTTCCTGGCACCTACGGCCATTCTTTGGCTGATTTGTGATTAGTGGCCCCATGCATGTGTAAGCTCCACAAGGCAGGGACTTTGTTGTTGTTCAGTGCTGAGTTGTTAATGTCCTAGAATAGTTGGCTGTTAGATAGTAAAGCTTAATAAATATATGTTGAATGAATGAGCAAACTGAGAACATGATTTTTAAAAAATTTATTGTTGAGCTAGCTAACATACACTGTAGTTAGTCTTGGCCTCAGGAGTAGAGCCCAATGAGTCATCACTTACACACAACACCTAGTGCCTATCCCATCAAGTGCCCTCCTCAATGCTCTCAACCCCTCACCCCCATCACCCCTCAGTTTGTTCTCTGTATTTTAAGAGTCTCTTATGATTTGCCTCTCTGTTTGCAACTTATTTTTCCTTCCCTTGCCCTATGGTCTTCTGTTAAGTTTTCAAATTCCATATATGAGTGAAATCATATGATGTCCTTCTTTCTCTGACTGCCTTATTTCACTTAGCATAATACCCTCCAGTTCCATCCATGTTGTTGCAAATGGCAAGATTTCATTCTTTTTCATCGCTGAGTGGAATTCCATTGTATACAGGTATACCACATCTTCTTTATCCATTCATCAGTTGATGGACATTTGGGCTCTTTCCATAATTTGGCTATTGTTGAAAGTGCTGCTATAAACATTGGGTTACATGTGTCTCTGTGAATCAACCCTCCTGTATCCTTTGGATAAATTCCCAGTAGTGTTACTGCTGGGTTGTAGGGTAGTTCTATTTTTAATTTTTTGAGGAACCTCCACATTGTTTTCCAGAGTGGCTGGTTCATTTTGCGTTCCCACCAACAGTACAAGAGGGTTCCCCTTTCTTCATATGATTGCCAACATGTGTTGTTTCCTGGGTTGTTAATTTTAGCCACTTGGACCAGTTTGAGGCGATTGTAGTTTTAATTTGTATTTCCCTGATGATGAGTGATGTTGAGCATCTTTTGATGTGTTAGTTAGCCATCCGGATGTCTTCTTTGGAAAAGTGCCTATTTGTGTCTTCTGCCCATTTCTTCACTGGATTTTTTTTTTTTTCAGGTGTCGAGTTTGGTAAGTTCTTTATAGATTTTTGATACAATCCTTTATCCAATATGTCATTTGCAAATAGCTTCTCCCATTCCATTGGTTGCCTTTTAGTTTTGTTGACTGTTTCCTTTGCTGTGCAGAAGCTTTTTATCTTTTTTTTTTTTTTTAATGTTTATTTATTTTTGAGACAGAGAGAGACAGAGCATGAATGGGGAAGGGTCAGAGAGAGAGGGAGACACAGAATCCGAAGCAGGCTCCAGGCTCTGAGCTGTCAGCACAGAGCCCGACGCGGGGCTTGAACTCATGGACTGTGAGATCATGACCTGAGCCGAAGTCGGACACTTAACCGACTGAGCCACCCAGGTGCCCCCAGAAGCTTTTTATCTTGATGAGGTCCCAATAGTTCATGTCTGCTTTTATTTCCCTTGCCTTTGGAGACATGTCAAGTAAGAAGTTGCTGTGGCCGAGGTCAAAGAGAATGCTGCCTGCTTTCTCCTGTAGGATTTTGATGGTTTCCTGTCTCATATTTAGGTCTTTCATCCATTTGGAATTTATTTTTGTGTATGGTGTAAAAAAGTGGTCCAGTTCCATTCTTCTGCATGTTGCCGTCCAGTTCTCCCAGCACCATTTGCTAAAGAGATTGTCTTTTTTCATTGGATACTCTTTTCTTCTTTGTTGAAGATTAGTTGGCCATATATTTGTGGGTCCATTTCTGGGCTCTCTGTTCTATTCCACTGGTCTATGTGTCTGTTTTTGTGCCAATATCATACTGTCTTGATGATTACAGCTTTTAATACAGGCTAAAGTCTGGGATTGTGATGTCTCCAGCTTGGTTTTCTTTTTCAACATTATTTTGGCGATTCAGGGTCTTATGTGGTTCCATACAAATTTTAGGATTGTTTGTTTTAGCTCTGTGAAGAATGCTGATGCTATTTTGATTGGGATTGCATTGAATGTGTAGATTGCTTTGGGTAGTATCGACACTTTAACAATATTGTTTTGACAATCCATGAGCTTGGAATGTTTTTTAATTGTTTCACATCTTCTTCAATTTCTTTCATGAGCTTCCTATAGTTTTCAGCATATAGATCTTTCACCTCTTTGGTTAGGTTTATTCCTAGGTATTTTATGGTTCTCGGTGCAATTGTAAATGAGATCGATTCCTTGATATCTCTTTCTGTTGCTTCATTATTGGTGTACAGAAATGCAACTGATTTCTGTACATTGATTTTATATCCTGTGACTTTGTTGAATTTATCTACCATTTCTAGCAGTTTTTTGGTGGAGTCTTTCAGGTTTTCCATGTAGAGTATCATATCATCTGTGAAAAGTGAGAGTTTGACTTCTTCTTTGCCAATTTGGATACCTTTTATTTCATTTTGTTGTCTGATTGCTGATGCTAGGACCTCCAACACTATGTCGAACAACAGCGGTGAGTGTGGACATCCCTGTTGTGTTCCTGATCTCAGGGGGAAAGCTCTCAGTTTTTCCCCATTGAGGATGATATTAGCAGTGGGTCTTTCATATATAGCTTTTATGATGTTCAGGTATGTTTCTTCTATCCTGACTTTCTTGAGAGTTTTTATTAAGAAAGGATGCTGTATTCTGTCAAATGCTTTTTCTGCATCTATTGACAGGATCATATGGTTCTTATCCTTTCTTCTATTAATGTGATGTGCCATGTTGATCTGCAAATATTGAACCAGGCCTGCAGCCCAGGAATGAATCCCACTTGATCATGGTGAATAATTCTTTTAATATACTGTTGAATTTTATTTGCTAGTATCTTGTTGAGAATTTTTGCATCTATGTTCATAAGGGATATTGGCCTGTAATTCTCCTTTTTAGTAGGGTCTTTGTCTGGTTTGGGAATCAAGGTAATGCTGGTTTTATAGAATGAGTCTGGAAGCTTTCCTTCAATCTCTATTTTTTTTTTGGAACAGCTTGAGAAGAATAGGTATTAACTCTGCTTTAAATGTCTGGTAGAATTCCACTGGGAAGCCATCTGGCCCAGGTCTCTTATTTGTTGGGAGATTTTAGGTAACTGATTTAATTTCTTCGTTGGTTATGGGTCTGTTCAAATTTTCTATTTCTTCACTTTTGATTTTTGGTAGTGTGTGAGTGTCTAGGAATTTGTCCATTTCTTCCAGGTTGTCCAGTTTGTTGGCATATAATTTTTCATAGTATTCTCTAATAATTGTTTGTATTTCTGTGGTATTGGTTGTGATCTCTCCTCTTTCATTAGTGATTTTATCTTAAAATTTTTTTAATGTTTATATATTTTTGAGAGAGAGAGAGAGAGAGAGACAGAGCACAAGTGGGGGAAGGACAGAGAGAGAGAGGGAGACACAGAATCCCAAGCAGGCTTCAGGTTCCGAGGTCCCAGCAAAGGGCCCCACACAGGGCTTAAACTCAGGAACCTGAGATCATGACGTGTGCTGAAGTCAGACGGTTAAACAACTGAGCTACCCAGGCACCCCTTTCATTCATGATTTTATCTATTTGGGTCCTCTCTGTTTTCTTTTTGAGAAGTCTGGGTAGGGGTTTTTCAATTTTGTTTATTCTTCCAAAAAAACAGCTCTTAGATTCATTTATCTGTTCTGTTGGTTTTTTTGATTCGATATTGTTTATTTCTGCTCTAATCTCTATGATTTCTCTTCTTTTTCTGGCATTGGGCTTTCTTTGCTGCTGTATTTCTAGTTCCTGTAGGTGTGAGGTTAGGTTCTGTATTTGGGAACTTTCTTGCTTCTTGAGATAGGCCTGGATTGCAATGTAAATTTCTCTTAGGTCTAACTTTGCTGCATCCCAAAGGGTTTTGGACTGTCATGTTTTCATTTTCATTTGCTCCCACATATTTTCTAATTAATCCTTTAATTTCCTGGTTGACCCATTCATTCTTTAGTAGGATGTTCTTTAACCCCCATGTATTTGGGGGCTTTCCAATTTTTTTCTTGTGGTTGATTTCATGTTTCAGAGCGGTGTGATCTGAAAATATGGATGGTAAGATCTCTATCTTTTTGTACTTCTTGAGGGCTGTTTTGTGACCCAGTATGTGATCTATTTTGGAGAATGTTCCATGTGCACTTGAGAAGAATGTGTATTCTGCTGCTTTTGGATGAAAAGTTCTGAATATACCTGTTAAGTCCCTCTGGTCCAATGTGTCATTCAGAGCCATTGTTTCCTTATTGATTTTCTGCCTAGATGGTCTGTTCATGGTTGTAAGTGGAGTATTAAAGTCACCTATAATTACAGTATTATTCTCAATAAGTTTACTTATGTTTGTGATTAATTGATTTATATATTGCATTCTTCCACAGTGGGGGCATAAACATTTACAATTGTTAGCTCTTCTTGATTTACACGTGATTAGCACGTGTAATTATGATATAATGCCCTTCTTCATCTCTTGTTACAGTCTTTGTTTTAAAGCCTAGTTTGTCTGATAAAAGTATGGCTACTCAAGCTTTCTTTTGACATCCAGGTGCATGATAGATGGTTCTCCATCCCCTCACTTTCAATGTGAATGTGTCCTCAGGTCTAAAATGAGTCTCTTGTAGGCAGCATATAGACAGATCTTATTTTTTTATCCATTCTGATACCCTATGTATTTTGATTGGGCAGTTAGTCCATTTACACTCTGAGAGATTATTGAAAGATAGGGATTTAGTGTCATTGTGCTTTCTGTACGTTTCATGATTGTGGTGATGTCTCTGGTCCTTTGTAGTCTTTGTTGTTTCCACTCACAGAGTCCCCCTCCCCCCCCCCCCCCCCAACCCCTTAGGATCTCCTGCATGTCTGGTTAGCGGTCATGAACTCCTTTAGTTTTTGTTTGGGAAAGCCTTTCTCTCCTTCTATTCTGAATGACAGTCTTGCCGGATAAAGGATTCTTGGCTGCATCTTTCTCCTAGTCAGCACATTGAAGATTTCCTGCCACTCCCTTCTGGCCTGCCAAGTTTCAGTGGATTGGTCTGCTACTACCCTTATGTGTCTACCTGGTAGGTTAAGACCCATTTATCCCCAGATAAAGAGTTCTCTCTTTATCTTTGTATTTTGCCAGCTTTACTATGATATGTTGTGATGTTGACCTGTTTTTGTTGATGCTGAAGGGAGTTCTCTGTGCCTCCTGGACTTGGATGTTTGTTTCCTTCCCCAGATTAGGGAAGTTCTCAGCTCTAATTTGTTCAAATAAACCTTCTGCCCCCTTTTGTCTCTCTTCTTCTTCTTCTTCTGGAACTCCTATGATATGGATATTATTTCATTTCATTGAATCACTTAGGTCTCTAATTTTCCCCTCATGGTCTAGTAATTTCCTGTCCCTCTTTTTCTCAGCTTCAGCATTTTCTATAATTCTATCTTCTATTTCACCGATTCTCTCCTCTGCTTCTCCCATCCTTGCTGTCACTGTATCTAGTTTATTTTGCATCTCATTGACAGCATTTCTTTTTTTTTTTTTTTCAACGTTTTTTATTTATTTTTGGGACAGAGAGAGACAGAGCATGAACGGGGGAGGGGCAGAGAGAGAGGGAGACGCAGAATCGGAAACAGGCTCCAGGCTCCGAGCCATCAGCCCAGAGCCTGACGCGGGGCTCGAACTCACGGACCGCGAGATTGTGACTGGCTGAAGTCGGACGCTTAACCGACTGCGCCACCCAGGCGCCCCTTGACAGCATTTCTTAATTCATGGTGACTATTTCTTAGGTCTTTGATCTCTGCAGCAATATCTTCTGTTGTCTTCTATGCTTTTTTCAAGTCTGGCTATTAGTCTTATGACTAATTAGTATTATGACTAATAATTTTAGTCTTATGACTGTAATTCTAAATTCTTGTTCAGATATATTGTTTATATCTGTTTTGAGCAATTCTCTGGCTGTCATTTCTTCCTGGAATTTCTTTTGAGGGGAATTCTTCCATTTCATCATTTTGGCTAGGTTTCTGTCTTTTACATGTTTTAATAGTTTGTTATATGTGCAGTAAAAATGCCTGATTAAACAAACAAACAGAGCATAGAAAGGAAGAAAAAAGAAGGGAAAAGAGAAGGAAAGAAAAGAGGGAAAAAAAACCAGACTGACATACAAAACCACAGGACAGCTGTCTGTTGGTGCCTGGGGGAGAAGCTGTCTGGTTTGGTCCGTGTCAGTCCCACTCTGGTAGATAAGCAGCTACTAGGCATGGACGGGCAGGGTTTGGTGTAAGCGGTCCTGCCTCCACCCGGGGGCCTCTGTCCTGTTCCCTGACGCCCCACCATGTTGGTGATGGGGAGAAAAATGGTGAGACTTCGATCTCTCCTCCCTGGATCAGGTGTCCCAAACCACGCTGTTCAGGCTGCCCTGGCAGAGCAGTGCCCGCATCGGTGGGCGGCTTGCCCTGCTCCACCGTCTCCTGTGTGTCCCAGATGCTCAGCTGGGATTCAAACCCTGATCCCGCACCGTGTGAACCCAGTTCTGGGGTAGCGCTGCTCCGCCTAGCTGTTAAAGGCCTCTGGCTGGAGCCTGCAGCCTCTTTTCTCCTTGGGGGGAAGCAATATACCCTCTCCCCATAGTACTCAAGGGAGGGGACTGCTCTCTCCCAGAGTGCCCCCCGAGATCACTGCTGTGCCCCGGGGCTGGCTGCCCTCCCCGCTAGGTGAGCACATGTGGCAGCAGCTTCGGTCTGGAGAAAGTCCTGCATCCCTGATAACTCTGATCTTCAGCTCTTAAGGCTGTTCTCAAAGTAGAAACTGTCTCTGTCTGTACTTTTCTTTCTCCTGTGGTCGAAAGGTTCCCCACGGTCCGGAGAGGTTTCTCTCTTGTCCACATACAATCCCACACTTCCCGATCTCTCTCTCTCTTCCTTTTGTCTCTCCACAGAAGGGGTCCCCTCCCCTCCGTGCCTATGCTGCCGGCTGCTTTCTCTCTCCCAATTCACAAACACTCACCTCTGCCTCGCCAAGCTGTCTCCTAAATCCGTGATTTTTCTGTCACTCCGCAGACCGTGTTTCTGGGTGTTCTAAGTGTTCTGACCCCAATACAGCTATGTTTGAGGGACGAGGGAAGTCCCGGTCCCCCTACTTCTCTGCCATCTTGGAGAGTCCCTCAGAACCTGATTTCTCAAGTAAACACACACTGGCTTAGTTCTCACATCAGATATTTGGAGACTGCTTCGTATGCATCTGCTAGGATACACTTGCTGGTCCCCCAAAGCCTGTCATGTACATGAGAAGCCAGCTAGATGTTTCACTCATTGAACAGTCGAGGACATGCATTGCATACCCTGGTGTGGCCTGTCGGTGTCCACATGGTGCAGACTATGTGGGGCAATGGTGAGGGCAGGTCCTGAAGAATTAGGCCAGCTTCCTGGGACATGGTCTCTTCGTTGGGGACTTCTTGGAAGGAGGCAGTCTTTGGCTATGCCTGGAAAATGGCATTCTGAAGCAACAGGGCCACAGTTAGTGAGCTTGCGCCATGGGTCAAACGCAATCTTTTGTTTTGTTTCAGTTTTTTTCGGGCATCATTGTTAACGCAATTTTACACATAAGGAAACTGAGGCACAAAGAAGTCAGGTCACACAGTCAGGACATGGCAGAGCTGGTTTTTTCAACCTAAGATGATGATCAAAGTTCTCTTAGCCATTCTCTCCCATTCCTTCGTTCAATTTAGTGAATGTTTACTATGAGCCAGCTGTTAAAGATCCATCAGTGAAGGAAACAGACTAAAATACATGCCCACCTGCAGCTGACAGTCTACAGGGAGAAGACAATAGACAAGCATGATAGATACTAAATTACATAGTGAGTTAGGGGTGACACATGGTATGGAGACAAAGAAAGGAAGGTAAACTGG
Source organism: Neofelis nebulosa (assembly GCF_028018385.1). Classification (NCBI taxonomy): domain Eukaryota; kingdom Metazoa; phylum Chordata; class Mammalia; order Carnivora; family Felidae; genus Neofelis; species Neofelis nebulosa. The sequence continues at coordinate 88,047,948 of NC_080784.1, read as the reverse complement.
TTTGGGGATTCTAATTGCGATTTAAGTGGGTGGCCAAGGAAGCCCTTATTTCAGTGAAGATCTGAAGGAGGGAGAAAGCCCTGCAGCTATCTGGGAGGAAGACACCCACAGGTCCCAAGAGGGGAGCGAGCCTGGAATTTCGAAAGACAGGCAGGAGTCAGTGTCTGCACTGGAGGAAGGCGGAGGGAGGGGTAGCATGCATCATGCAATCTTTTCAATCCCCAAGCAACCCTGGGCAGCGGGTTTTAACCACATTTGCCAGAGTGCAACCTAGAGTCCAAAGTCACACAGACAGTGCCAAAGCTAACTAACACCAGGTTGACTCAAAAGCAAACAATCCATTAAAAATGGGCAGAGAACCTGAACACTTTTCCAAAGAAGACATACAGATAGCCAATCGACACATGAAAAGGTACCCAAGATCACTAAGCATCAGGGAAATGCAAACCAAAGCCACAATGAGATACCACCTCCCACTTGTCAGGATGGCTAAAGTCAGACAAGAAAAAACAAATGTTGGCAAGGATGTGGGGAAAAGGAATCCTTCATGCACTGTGGGAGTGTCCGTTGGTGCAGCCATTATGGAAAATAGTATAGAGATTCCTCAAACAATTAGAACTCGAACTACCAAATGACCCAGCAATCCCACTTCTGAGTATTTATCCAAAGAAAACCAAACGCTAATTCCAAAGATGTATGCACCCCTATGTTCACTCCAGCGTTATCTACGATAGCCAAGATATGGAAACCACCAAAATGCTCATCGATGCATGGATGAATGGATAAAGAAGACGTGGTATTTATGCACAATGGAATACTGATCAGCCATTAAAAAGAATGAAATCCTGCCATTTGTGACAACATGGATGGACCTAGAAGGTATGATGCTAAGTGAAATAAGTCAGAGAAAGACAAATACTATATGATTTCACTTTTGTGTGAAATCTGAAAAACAAAACACACACACACACACACACACACACAACACACACCGACACAAAACAAACAAAATAGAAACAGACACATCAATACAGAGAACAAACTGGTGGCTGCCAGAAGGGAGAGTGTAGGCTATGGGCAAAATAGGAAACAATAAAAATAAAAATACCAACCAAAAAATCAGTCTCACTGTAGAGCCCAGCTCCTTCCCACCACCTGGCCCTCCCGGTGCCACCATCCTTGGGCAAGAACAGGGAAGTCTCGTCACTGAGGAAGCTTCGCGTGGTGGGAGTGAGGAGTGAAACATAAGATGGGACAGAGAGGCTATGGCAGAAATCCAGGCAGAGAGGTGTTGGAGCTCTGGACCAGGGCAGGAAGCAATGAGAATAAAAGCATGGGAAGCTGGTCTGTGTATCCCATGGATTAGCCCAAGGAGGGACCACGGTCGGGGAGACCGGCTGATTGGCCGGCTAAGCAAATGATCGAGGAAAAAGAAGACTCCGGTTATTCACTGATGGTCTTAACATGTGAAGGGCAGGAGGAGAGAGGAGATTCCACAGTTGTGGTTAAGAGAACAGCCTGGGGCCCAGCCATCCGGCTTCATACTCTGCCTCTACCACTTCCATGACTATTACTTAACTGCAAGTTACTTAACATCTCTATGCCTCAGTTTTCCCTTCTGTAAAATGGAACAATAGCAGCAGCTATAGCACATGGCTGTTAAGAAATAATCTAAATATTTAAAACTGCCTTATACACTCTACATAAGTGTATCGTTTAGAACCTCTCTCATATGCACCACTTGAGAATTCTCTAAATTGATCTGAAGTAATTTAAAAATCCTTTCATTTATTTAAAGAGACTAACCTCCTTTCTTCTCTTAAGAAAATAAAGCAAAACCTGTGTCGCAGATGAGGCAGATACTGTGGGTGGTCAGCCTAACTGTCATCTCTCCTTTCTTTCTTGCTGCCAAAACCCCAGCTTTGTTCAGGCCAACCACCCATCTCCACACAGCTATATGCTTCAGTCAGATAATCATAGCACCCCCATGGCCCTTGCTAAATGATTAGTTTAGGTTTCCTCAGTGGTAGAGATCACAGAAGAGACTTTCCTTTTTACCCACTGGATGCTGCCAAATCCGGCTGTGAGGTCTGGAACTGCAGCAGCCATGTTGTAATTGTGAGGTGAGCTGGCCCCTGAGGGCAAATCTGACAGACTGAGAATTGCAGAGCAGAAAGATGGGACCTGGTTGAGCTGCTGAATGATTAACTCCAGCGTCACTCAACAGTGTCTTGCTTTGTGAGGGTCTTACACGTGAAGTAATAAATCTTTATTTCTTAAGCCATATTGAGTTGGGTTTTTATGCTTCTTGTTTTTATGTTTCTTAAAGCTGGAAGCACTCTGACACTTTGAAGTAAAAATTGGGTAGCAATCTAGATAAATCCATTCATTTTTTTCTATGTACCCCATAAGAAGTGAAGCTCTAATTTCAAAATCATAGCTTTTGCTTTTCATAAGCAAACAAAATTTTAAGAAAAACATATACCAATACATTGCAGCAGACAGAGTTTGCATTATCGTTTTATATAAAAGGCAACAGTTGCTTTCTAAAATATTTTTGGGGTAGAACTTTCTTATTGAACCATCTCAAATTAGTCAGATGCTGAGCTGAAATTAAACGTCCACCACAGCAGAAGTGCCTTCTGAATGGCTGCTATCTAATTCTGGATATGACCACTGAAATAATTTCAAGTCTAATATGAACTAGCAGGCTGAACAGTCTGAAACATTAAAACCTAAAGAAAGATATTTAGTGGAAGGTACATGTGGGGACGATTACTGAGACCAAAAGAATGTGGTCTCGATCTTCCTCACCTTACCTTATTCTACAACCTTTGACTCCACACCAATTTTAATGCCCCCAAAGTTGCCTGAGCCTTCACTTTTTGAGATTTTAGCTTCTTAGACTTACCCCATTAGCATTTAAATTTTAATCTCATACCCCTCTCCTGCACAAGGAGGAAGAATACTAATATTGTGTGTTAGTGGGTGAAACTTCGCCTTAAAGATCCAGCATATGGAAGTGTCTCTATCCAAGTGATGAATCTGATCCAGCATCAGGTTGGATTTAATCATCTTACTTGCTTCGGTCTTCTTCCTAGAAGGTGTGATAAGATCAAAGACTGGGCAACTGAGGGAGATAAGATAAAACAGGAGGTCTCACCGCCTGCTTCAGTTTAATGTCTAATTGCCCTTCACGTAGTACCACCCAGCTTACTACAATCCATTGCTTTGGGTCCCTGGGCACAAGGCACAACTAAATAGCAAAGTATTATTTTTACATATGGTGTCTTTGGCTTTTGTTCCTTGGGAATGTTGTAGGGGCAAGTTTGGGAATGCGAGCTGCGATCTGGGGAGGAGTCAGGGGTTGCCGGTTTCCTCAGCTCAAAGCTGTCCTAAGGTCTCCACAATCTACCGCAACATCTCACAAAATTCCCATTATCTTCTTTAAACCATGAGCCGAAGCTTCCTATCCTTCAGGTATTTCCCCTGGTCATTTCATTTATATCCAATACCCTTAACCTTTATGTAATCAACTAGACCCTCTTGTGTGAGGTTGATAATTCTTCTGGATTCATAGGTACACGTGGAGTCGTGCTAAATACAAAGCTCCTAACCATTTTATACCCCTTCTCCCCTCTCCTCTAATGCTTTGAAAATGGCAAATGGCTAATCACATTTTAAAATAACTCAAAATGTAAAAGTTGGCTTAGTAATTTCGACATACAATAGACATGTCATAAGAAAAATGTTACTGCCTTTCCGCCCTAAATGACAAAGAAAGACACTGACAGATGATTGTATATTTTGTTTAATACTTGCATTGTTTCTATAGCGCAATTATAGCAATCTTTAAATTTACTTTTCATTACAAATATTTGTCAAGTTTTGTTTCAGAAACATTTTTCCTACTCTCTTGCACATGCACCCAGACACACTACAAAAAAACTCATTCATAACACAGTAAGGGCAAACATTATTCATGTAAACATCTTTCATTAATTTCCCATAATTTAAAAAAATCATAGAATCATAGATCTTGAATAAGGCTCATAGATTTAGTTCAAATTCCACAAAAGACCAATCTTTTGTTAACTGTGACGGGGTTAACTTTTGGTTGCAATGAATGCTGAAAGCATACCCCTAGGTTCCAATCCTTAAACATACCTCACAACCTAATAAATGCATTTCAGGATAAAAGGAGAACGTAGAAAACGCAAGAGGAAACCTTTTGAAAGAGGGAGCTCAGACCATGAACCTGATTTCTTCTATAGTAAGCAGACATCACACACCCCTGTGGTTTCCCAATGCAAGGATCGAAGTTAATTATAGGAACCCAAAATATAACCAAGTCACTATGTTAAGATACATTGGCGTGTGTGTACATATTGCTAGTATACACAGTGAAAATTTGTCATGTTTATCATTTCTTTATATCCAGGACCGAAGCAGAGGGAAAACAAACAAACAAACAAACAACCCACTCAAGTTGAATGCCATTACAAAGGAGTTGTTCTAGTAACGTAAGAGTCAGGAGAGTTGGGAGGTATGTCCCAGAGATGTGATTGGTCTTGATATTAAAACGACTTCTAACAACAGTGTGTAAAGTCACAGACAGAGGAAGCAAGGATTTGCATTATCCGAGGACGTCTCTCTCTGGTTGAAAGTTTGGTGCTTGCGTGCATAGTCTCCCAGAGCTGAGACAGGAAATGGACTGTGCTGAGAAATGGGCCCCTTGCCAGCGGCTCCCTCCTCCTTCCTCCCAGTGAGGCGGAGGCCAGGAGGCAGGGACTGCTGGCAAAACCGTGAAGTTCCACCCTGGGGTCTGAACCCCAACTCCACTGAGGGCAGCCTCCCTGACATGTGTGACTAGGCAGTAAGGGTGGCGGTTGATGGTGGCCAGAAAACCCAGTTCTAAGGTTCCCACGGCCACATCTGGCTTCTGATTCTGCTGCCCTGCAAAGAAATTGTGCTCCGGATAACTGCACCAGTGTCTCTAATGCCTCTAATTCACTCGCGGGCCCTCAAAGGCCTGGAGTGATGTCACTTAAAGGTGGACACACCTCCATGAGCACCTAACTTACACCAGGAAGCGGCAGAGGCACTGGGGAAGCCTACAAGCTCTCTCCACGTCAGATGCAACAACGCAGGGCAGTTGCCATGAGTCAGAGTTATTTGTAGGCTTTTGAGTTTTAAAAATCAAAATTGACCTGCATTGTATCTCAATAGACTCAGGTAATTCTCACCAAAAATTTTGTAATTTGTTTAAATAGCACTGGAATAATTCAACTTCATTTAAATATATTCATTCTACCGTGAAAATATTTCATACAAACATCTATTTACATACAAACACATTAAAATTTGTGAAAAGGGTTTCCACCCCTGTGGTTGTATGGCTTGAAATAGTTTCATTGCTTTGAATATGTCTGCACACATTTGGCAAAATAAAACTATTAAAATTTAGTAGTTTTAAAATAAAAAATTGACAACAAGGCTCCAAATTCCTGAAGGGAAAGATCAAAGAAAACACAATCTATCAAGGTACCTCAAGTAGATGTAAATTTAATATATTTTGTGAACCTTTGATCTGTGGCAAATAAACATTACAACTATCAGTCTTGCAACATAGTTTTGCTTGTTTTTCTAAAAAAAAAAAAAAAGATGTCTGGATTCTAAATCACTACTCTTAAGACAGAAACTTGAGGCAACTGTTTTAAAACAAGGCAAAACAGAAAACTATACTTTCTTGGAAGATCTTAAATGCACTTTGTAGTGAGTGATTTAAAATTTTATATATTAAAGGAAAGTTTCTATAAAGTGCCACATACTGTCTCACTGAGAAGGCAACCCTTGAATTCACTGTTTACAGTTACTGCCATTTTAATAGTTACAATTAAATGTTGTAAATGGTTACACTTTTGCTTCCACGTTGGCCTTTCCAGGTTGTTGGTGATAAGGAAATAGTTTTTCAAGTGTGAAGAACCCGCAGAAGGCAAATACATTTAACTACAGCCCCGGACAGGTTCAAAGAGGTCTTGAAAAACGAACTTCCTTCTTTGTTTCTCAGGTAGACCAGGGATGAAGCAGGTTAAAATAAGAATAGGTACTATGAAACTCAAGCCCTCCCTGCCTGTTGCCTCTTAATGTCATCGTTCCTTTGTGTCGGAAACTCAGTCCTTACCGTTGTCTTGTTAGTCCATTCAAATGTCCATGTGGGACATACTCCTACAGATTAGTTCCTATTCCTAACTCTAACATAAGATAATATTTTGTCATAGAAAAGCTGCTAAGGAAAGATCTAGTCATGCAAGAGTTGGACCGAGACGGCTCTGAGTGAATCTCCTCCAGACGCACCCTCACGGGTGCCAGCGTGTTTTGGGAGAGCACAAAGTTATTTCTTTATTCCCCACCGCATGGAATCTTCCACAATTCTGCTGTGGTCATGATGCGACCAAAACTACCAGATTTGGCTGCTTCCTGACATGTTTCCTTCCACCGTGGATGTAAAGATTCAGTAGAGAAATACATCCCGAGGCTTTCCCTGTCACACTTCGGCTCGAATAAGGAACAAACACGTTCCTTTCTCACCTGTTAATTCCTCATGGTACCTCAAACCACCACGACTTCTTTACCTACCTACAGAACACAGTGAACCTCAACCCCCCTCTGATTCCAGTCCATGACAAAGCCTTCCATTTGGGAGTAGGGTTTGGGGGGGGGGCGGTTGTGGGAGAGCAGGAGCGACAAAGCCAGGCAGAGACAGAGTAAATGGCCAGAGGTACGCACGGAGGGCCTCGCAAGAAAGGAGAGACGCTCAGAACAGGGAGGGAGAGCACGGAAAAGAGTGAGAGATCAGCTGGACGTGGACAGCAAAGATTCCTACAGACAAGAGAGGAAGTAGAAAGACATGGGATTGGAGAACAGGAGGAAGAGCCAGAAGGCACAAGAAGAGAGGAGGGAGAAAGAGCGAGAGAGAGCAAGAGAGAGAGAGAGAGAGAGAGGCTTGGGTGTACCTACTGTTTCCCCCGATTTGTCTGAAGGTCACAGACACACTGCTGGGTTTTAAACTGAGGGTTGTCATTACATATCTAATTTGAAAAATGGGTTAGCTGGTACTCCTTACAACTCTTCAATGCCTTATATCAAAGGAAAGAAAGGAAGAAAAAAAGATTCCATTTGAGTGGGGTAGTTCCAATAACCCATCAGGTCAGAGATTACACCCCCCACTGCAGCCTCAGCAAGAATGACATTGTCCCCGGGAATGACGTCATTCGAGGCACAGCTGTGTTGGAAGTGTGACCGGCTCCATCCTGACCTCGCTCGCTGACCTGGCTCTACAGCTCAACTGGCTGAGGGCCAAGTAGAGCCATCTTTCTCCTGAAGACAGTCACTGACTTTGGGACGCATTTGAATTAAAGCACCCGTCAGAATATAAGTCCCGGGACTGTCCCTCTGTCGCTGTCTACAGAATGGTCTCTTTCTACAGAGAAGAAGCTATCCTATCCTGCTGCGTTTTCATCTAAAAACCCTATTGGTTCCTTTTGCGGGAGATCTTTCTGGCAGCCCTGACCACTTCTCACATGTGAACACTCAGCTCATCCTCCCTGAAACCACCGTCACCTGGATGCACGCCTTGCACTGGCCACGTGCCCTGGCACTGCTGGGGGAAGGGGGGGGGGAGCTCCAGGATGCTGGGCCCTGCAAAGGAGGGTGGGGCCCCTTCTGTCACTGAGGGCTGAATCCTGTGTCCAGGGGCCGCCTGAACTGAAAGTTGTGAACAGCGCTGGATGGAGCACTTTTGCTAACTTCTTCCCAAGAACAACGTGCACCTGACAAGAAGGAGCAAATTCTGTCCTGTTTCTTTACTCCTCTCGCTGCTACCAAGCAATCCGTGCTCAGCCAGAGCTCCCCCACTGGCTTGGAAGGCTTTCGCTCTCAAGACGAAACCGGCTCAGGTGACAGGTGCCACCACCAGCGGCTGCATTTCAGAACCACCGCTGCTCTCCAGAACTTTCCAGCTGTCTTGTGGAAGCATCTGAACAAGACATGGCTAGGGCACGTGGTGGGGGCGCTGGCAAAAGCCCAGAACTCTCAGAATTCATTCAGAGCGATCCCAGATACGTTACATACCTAACTAGCTAAACTAAAAAAACAGGGGTTTTCTCCTTATTTCTGCACTTGTGGTTACACATGGCTCGCAAAATCGCTGAAATGCTATTGATATCATTGCTTTTAAACTATACAGGTATTACTCTTAATTCACAATGCTTTGAAGCAGGTAAGTGCTTTGAAGTTACAATAATGAAGAGTTTTAGTATTAAGGTTTAGATTTGTACCTAGTGATCAGTATGTCTCTCTTAACAGTAGCAATTAAAAAAAAAATCAACTTTTGAATTCTGTGTTAGAATTCTAGTTTGTTATTTGACTTTTGAATTCAATGCACTGTGCCACAAGCCAAACTGCTCTATGTTATGTACATTTAAAGTGTACCCGAGGAGAAGAAATTACTATTAAAGATATTGCAAAATTGCCACAGTTACTGCTTAGAAGTACTAATTTCCCTCTCTCCTTTCTTAAAGTATATATTACAACTCTTCCATAACTTAACGCAAACAACGTAAACTCATCTCTTCTCACATCTTAAAGCAAAGGTATCTTTGTTTACATGCGAGAATAATAATTCTATAATAATACCCTGGCCCTATGAGCCAGTTCTTTATATTAGGACATAATAATGAAACAATGATATAGAAAGAGCCAGAGAGACCTACGCACTGGCACGGACACGAAATCCATTTGGAAGTTTTCTCTTATAAAAGATATAGCTAAGATAGAGAATGAGACTGAGGGGTGAAATGACTCAAAAAGTGGGGTTCTGTTCGCTAGGAAAAAAAAAACAAAGCCATTCTATTGCAAGATACAGATCAAAGGTTAAAAGGCAAATTATACTACATTTAGAGAATAAAAATGTAGTAATTCTCTATCCTCCACACGGCACATACACCAAGTGTGAAAACACACCTGGTGTTGGCCGTAGGAAAAAACATCATGGAAAAACCACTGGCTAAAAATGACTGAAAAGCCCCCTTTCCCTTTTTCAGTCTAATCATTTGGCATCTCTGAGTGTGGTACAGATTTAGACTTGAACCACCCAAGAACATCATGCTGTGTCAAGTGTTCGACAATACCTCTCAGTAGGACGTTGTTGCAAGGCTAGCTAATTTTAAATCTGGTATGAGTAATACAGTCAAGCCTAGTTAGTATGCGAGAAAGTCGTTGCTAACGCAGCGTGAGAGGATGTGATGTCACAGCATGAGCAGTCCCTGGTTGTCCCGTTGTCGGAAAACGTAGTGCATAGATCCAAGTTTCTATTCCAGGTCTCTGAAGCCCAGGGCTGAGCCTTTCACTTCTGCTGGGTGGCCTGGAAGGCCTTTAGCTCCACCTGGTACCACTCAGGGGCTTCAGGCCCACTCTTCCCCGGGGGACTGTGGTCATAGCCGTAGGCAACGGTGAGTTCCTCATCAGCCTCCACGGCTCGGAGTGTGCGGATGCATTTGATGGGCCCAAAGCGGGGGTGGACAAACCTAGACACCAAGATGCACACAGTCATTCCTGGGCCAGACCAGGAGGTGAGAAGCAAAGCCTGGGTGCGGGTGGGGTGGGGGTAGGAATCCCCCACGAGCTCTTCCCCGGGCACCACTGGTAGGTCCTCAAGTGTGGCCCACGTATCGGCCAGCATCAGCTTCTCACCTGCGAGCAGCTAGACGTGGAGAATCTCAGCCCCACCCAGACCTGATCTGGAATCTGCATTTTAACAACAATTCCAGGTGATTCATGTGCACGCTCAAGTTTAAAAATCTCTGTTCTATCTTTTCGAGCATATGTGGCACTCTGTATTTATAAACCAACAATCATGGTCAACCACCAAAAATCTGTCCTTAATGGAAACTGGATCCAGAGCAGCCGGTCGGCATCTCGGCTCATGTGGCCCGTAGCAGGCGATGAGCCGGCTGTACCTTGTGGGCAAGGCTTTACCAGGGTGCTTTGGGAGCTGTAAGGAAGAGCCCTCCGGACTTTTAAAAGCAAAAAACTCTGTATTCCACCTATACAGACAGAGGAAGTGTTGTTTTCTAGCCTAAAAATAGATGAAGATTTCTTTCCAAGAGGGAAGCCTAGACCTCTCTGCCAACCTGCCTTTTAAATATTTCCCTGTGAAGCATCTTGTGAAGGGAGCAGCTGTTGGGTGTCTCAGAACCTGAGGCAGGGCTAATGCTATGGCTACGTTCCTCTACCAAAGGCTCCCAACCAGGTTCACTCCCATAACACCTGTGGGAGAATAGGAGATAAGTAAGTAACAGACTTAGCTCACCTAATGGCTTCCGAAACCCCAAATGGATATATACATATATGTAAGGCATGGCCAAAAAGAAATTTGCTTTATTTCTGTATGTATTGGTCAAATAAATCTCATTCGTTTATAGTCACATTTTGAGCAAAGGACATTGAGACACCAAAGGAGAAGTTTCCAGACCCTAAGTTAGATTGGCACATGCACCATGATAGGAAGTACTTGGCTAGTTCCCTCTATTGGTGGTGAGGAAAGGAGTGTGTCTGTGGTTTAGGGACATCTTTTACGTGGTGGACAAAGGAACAACCTCACCCTCACTCCCAGGGGTCTCTATGTTCACCCCACGTGGGTGTCATCTTTCCTGGAAAGCACTCTTGACTCAGGGTCAGAAGACTCTGGTATGAGTCCTGGTTCGACACGTTATTACTGCCCCCTCTCAGAGAGCTTACTTCCATATCTCTGAATCTCACTTTCCTTACCTGCAAATTCATGGTAATACTAGTAATCCTAATCCTATAAGAGTTGTCATCGTGACAAAATAGGATCACATATATAAAACATCTCACACAATACTTGGCACAGAGGACTCAGCTACTCTAAGTGACTACATGTGCATTGTGTGAGCATGTGCACGCGCACAGAATTCTCATACTGTGCCCCATCACAGACATCCATCCCTGCCCCGGGAACTCAGGAATTCCTTATGAAAATCACAACTCTTTGTCTCTAAATTAAAACATTTCATGAAAAAAATAAGACCCTTGGGGTGCCTGGGTGGCTCAGTCGGTTAAGCGTCCGACTTTGGCTCAGGTCATGATCTCGGGGTTTGTGAGTTCGAGCCCCACGTCAGGCTCTGTGCTGAGAGCTCAGAGCCTGGAGCTTGCTTCAGATTCTGTGTCTCCCTCTCTCTCTGACCCTCCCCCGTTCATGCTCTGTCTCTCTCTGTCTCAAAAATAAATAAAGGTTAAAAAATTAAAATAAATAATAATACCCCTGAAATGGAGCTCAAGCTAATCTTCTTGTGCACTGAAAAAGTCTGGGAGAAGCCTAAGACTTCTGTTACAACCCTCTTCTATTTTCATTTTCCTACTTGTTACTGTTATTTTCAAAGAGTAGAAAATGGACACCCTGAAAAAAACTCAATTTCAGGTGCTGATTCTCCAAGGCAAGCACTAAGGCACAACAATTAAGGACACTTAGCCACTTGGACTAAGAGGTCCGAGTTTCCTGTCCATGAGTGAGGGGACAGTAACGGAAGTTGCCCCACAGAGGTACTGGGAGGACTAAATGAGGTAATTCAGGAGAAGCTGTTTGCACAGCACCAGCCTAAAGTGCTCAGAAAACACCAGCAGCACGATTACTGGTCAAAGCAAACCTCTGCACCGAGTGGTTTGGCCCCTTGGTGACATGTTACCTATATTTACAACCAGGAAAGTAGTCCATTTGGCATTTTGTATCAGACTACAGCTTATGGGGATATTGTTTTGTTTATGTCAAAGTGTGCATAATAATACCAACGATTTTACAGACAAATGAATGCCGTGAATTGGTATCTGAATTTTCTTTTAAGTGTTTAGTTTTGAGAGACAAAGAGAGAGAGAGAGAGAGAGAGAGAGTGAGGGAGGGAGGGACAGAGAGAGAAACACAGAATCTGAAGCAGACTCCAGGCTCTGACCTGTCAGCACACAGCCCAACGCGGGGCTTGAACTCACGAAGGGTGAGATCGTGACCTGAACTGAAGTCAGAAGCTTAACCAACTGAGCCACCCATGTGCCCCATGTCTCTGAATTTTATATTATGATATATTATTATTCAGGTAGTCTTCCCATTACCCCAAACAACTAATATTTCACATTGGACTCAAAGAAAATAACCCTGAAGAGTACAGGGACTTGATTCTGCACAAATGGTTCCCTCCCTTGTCTCCTGTGCTCTCTTCCTTTTGGGGAGAAAAATCATGTCCTTGCAATGAAATCACAGAACTAATTTGTTTTGAAAGAGCAGTCTAAGTAGCATTTATTATCGCTAGTTACCACTGCTTTAAAAGATTGTTGGTAAGCTGTGTGCAGCTTGGAACGATGCTTTGGCCTAACTCACACTGGCCACGAAAGCCTTGGAGTTAATAACAGTGTCAGTTTCATTTTACATGACACATGTCCTTTGCCATTTCTACCTGCCCTTTAAACAGCAGTTGTAGCTTCAGTACTTGTTTCTGGGTGCCAAGGGGAGCAAGTCCCTGCCAGAACAATTTTCAAGCCATCTCAGGGATGCAAGGAGGGACATTCAAATCCTGGCAATTTTCCCACAGATTAAATGCACAGGATCTAATCCTGCTTCTGTTAACAAGCAATACACTGAGGGACTGCAGGCTCTAACTGAGCAGAAAAGGTTGCACACAGCTGCCTGGCCCCCAGGAGGATCTGGCATTCTCCAACTGAGCTAAGGAGATCAATGATGATGGTACAAGGAATCCCAACTATACCCTTCAAGGAATAGTCAGAGATGCTTCACTTTGGGAGGAGGACATTCAAGGCGTATAGGAAAACTTCTAAAATATTTGTAGGGCTGCCATGGGGAAGACAGACTGGCATAGTGCATGAGAAAGGGAAATGATTAGGGCCAAGGGCTGGTTGTTCCAGGAAACCCACTTAGTATGCACGGAAACAACATTCTAATCATCAGAGCCCAAAAGCTAGTTTCATAAAATCTTCAGTTTGTCCAGATAGCTGCCCTCAAGGGCGGCTCCCCGTCGATGGAGGTTTACAAGAAAAGGTTCTACAGCAGGTGGAAGTGGAGGCTCAAACTCTGAGAGGTAGGATTATTTGGCTTTTTAAAATAAGAGCTTTGTTGAGATGCAATTTATATACCTCATAATTCACCCATTTGAGGTATACAGTTCGGTGGGTTTCAGTCGTGCAACCATCACTACTGTCTAATTTTAGTACCTTGCACCACCCTCAAAAGAGACCCCATGCTCATGCGCCATTAACCTCATTTCCCTCCACTCCCCCCGGCCCTGGGCAACCACTGATCTATATTCTGTCTCCATGAATTCTGCTGTGGTGGACAATTCATACCAATGGAATCATACACTATGGGTCTTATGTGACTAGCTTCTTGCACTTAGCATGATGTTTTCACGGCTCATCCACATTGTAGCATGTGACAGTATTTCTTTCCTCTGTATTGTCAAATAATGCGGACTCTGATTTCAGGGGTCTTTTCCAACACCGAGACCTTGTGCCCTAAGCTCTAGCGTTTTATTTTCCTCCTTCCTTTCACACCTAAAAGAGTTCACTAATCTCCACTGTGCAGAACAATTTTAATTTTTCTAGTATTTCAAGTATAACACCACCCTTACTTTTCCAGAATGAGACAACGTAAGGACAAAAAAGCATCAACAAAACAGCGCACACAAAGAACAGTATTTCTGTAACATTTCTACCCTTCCAAGCACTTTTCCATTTCTTCGCCTACTAAGGCCAGAGGAGGAGCTAGTTAGATTCTGAGTTTCAGGTCATAACTGTGAGGGTCCTGGGAGGGTACTTGGAGGGAGCGGCCTTCTGTGGGGCAGGATGACACCTGTTACATGCCCTCCTCAGTCTCAGGGCCCTGGCAGATAGGACCTAGATCTGCCCTGGAAGCTCGGTGTCATACTCACATGTCGTAGATGCAGTTTGGAGTGAAGGAGTGATTTGCCTTGTGTCCCAAGGAGGCACAGTACTTGGATACATGGTTGTAGGGCTCAGGCACATCAATGACCGTTTCTTCATCGAGGGAGAGGGTATTCCCATTAAGGGCCCAGTCTCTGCTGTCAACCTGTAGAAAACAAGAAAGCAAACATTAGAGATAGCCATTCTCCCTAAATCTCAAAGAACATCAGCAATATTAACTCATTTATCCTTATGTTTCATGGTTTGAGTGTTATATACGTGAAAAGAACCTAAGGCATCTGTCTGCACACTGATGGTGTGAAAGCCATTTATGGGCAGCACCAGGCAGCTCAACTTACAATGTATTAATTTTTCTTTATCTTCTATGAAAAAAAGGATTTGAAGTCCCTTAAAAGACACACAAAAATATAACCAGATGTCCCTAGGTTGTTTATTTCTTCACTGCAGGCTAAGACTTGTTACTTCAAAAGCCTTCCAGCACCAAACTCAAATTTTTACACATCTAATTGTTTTTTTTTTTAAGTTTATTTATTTTTGAAAGAGAGAGAGACAGACAGAGTGTGAGTGGGGGTGTGGGGCAGAGAGAGAGGGAGAGACAGAATCTGAAGCAGGCTCCAGGCTCTGAGCTGGCAGCACAGAGCCTGATGTGGGGCTCGAACTCACAGACTGAGAGATCATGACCTGAGCCGAAGTCGGACACTCAACGGACTGAGATACCCAGGAGCCCCATTACACATCCAATTGTTTTTTAAAGGGCCCAAACAAAGCAGAGTTTTAGCCATTCAGGGCCTGCTTTCCTGGGGACACCTGACCCCACATCTGCCATCAGTAGATTAGATAATTCCAGCACCATAAAGCCCGCAGACGGCCTCTGTCCTTTGGAGGTCTCTGGCCCAGAGACCCCTCACCGTACCCCAGGTCACCTAGACACATAAGCCCCCTCTCTGCCCCTCTCTTTCCTGGGAGTTCCCTGCCTTCCTCCTGCTCTGTTTGTGGCCTTCGTGCACAAGCTTCTGGACCTTTTCATGCTGGGAGCACATCCCGTCTCTTGCCGCCCTGTCTAAGCACTGCCCAGTGTCAAGAAAACCTGTGTGCTACTGCCTCCTGTGGTCTTATCTGTTTCTCTGATCAACCTCCAAATCCCTTGGACCCCTACTGTGAAGGAGATGAGGCAAAAGAAAAACAAAAGTAAGAACATCAAGTGGAACCAGAACTTGAGAATGCAAAACTGTGTTTCAGGAGAGTCCTTCACCTTTGTTACAAGCGGGTGACCAATGTGACCAGCAGAGTTCCCAGCTACCAGTGTGCTTTCTTACCTACATTAGGGCTCATTCACTAATAGGCTTCCCTTCTCCAAGCCACTTCCCCACCCCAAGCCACAGCCCAGGATCTGGTGATGCCAGCCGAACAGTTTTTTGAGAGTAAATAGGATCACTTTTTTTCTTTAAGTTTATTTATTTATTTTTGAGGTGGGGGGAGGGGCAGAGAGAGGGAGAGAGAGAAAGAACCCCAAGCAGGCTCTGCACTGTCAGCATGGAGCCCAGTGCAGATCTTGATCTCATGAACCATAAGATTGTGACTGGAGCCGAAATCAAAGAGTCGGATGCTTCCCCGACTGAGCCACACAGGTGCCCCTAGGATCACATTTTTATATAGAACTATTGACTCTCAGAGGTGTACTTTCTCTCCTGCCCCTAAATTACAACTGGGCTGTTATTTGTACCTGATATTTATTCAACAACTATTTACTGAGTGCCTACCATATGCCAGGCACTCTCCTAGGTGCAGGGAATATAGCAGTGATGAACGTGAAAAAAATCTTCACGGGTCTTAATATTCCAGCCCTGTCATGTGATACTGAGATACCATCTACCTTAGGTTGCTGTCAGTTGTGTATTTTTCTTATCTCCCCAACAGAATCTAAATTTCAGGAAGGAGGGTGCCTATCCATTTATACAGTACAGCACAGTGAGTTTCGCCTGGAGCCAGATTCTGCTGTCTGAAATCCTGCTTGAACTCTGACGGTTACTGTATTTGTGACCTTGGGCAAATGGCTTACCCTCTCTGGGCTTCAGTTTTGTTATCTGTTATCTAAGGTTAGAATAAATAAGTAGCGTGTCACTATCCTGAGCCACCTTTCATATGCTGAATTTCCTGGATCGTCAGACACAGAAGTCTGGCTATGACCAGGGGATACCGTGTGCCCGGCCGGCCACGGCTCAGTTTGAGTGCAAAGCCATCCTTGTCGGTACGACGGTTTTGAAACTGCAAACACTTCTGATGGCTCAGAGCCTGGAGCCTGTTTCACATTCTGTGTCTCCCTCTCTCTGACCCTCCCCCGTTCATGCTCTGTCTCTGTCTCAAAAATAAATAAACGTTAAAAAAAAAATTAAAAAAAAAAATGGGGCGCCTGGGTGGCTCAGTCGGTTGAGCGTCCGACTTCAGCTCGGGTCACGATCTCGCGGTCCGTGAGTTCGAGCCCCGCGTCGGGCTCTGGGCTGATGGCTCAGAGCCTGGAGCCTGTTTCAGATTCTGTGTCTCCCTCTCTCTGACCCTCCCCCATTCATGCTCTGTCTCTCTCTGTCTCAAAAATAAATAAACATTAAAAAAAAAAAAATTAAAAAAAGAAAGTGCAAACACTTGATGATTTCATGGCATTTCCCCCATAGCAGTCCACGGCAGGAAGTAAAAAAGTGAAGACACGAATGAGCAATAGAACCAGCAAGCCCAAGTCCTACACGCTTAATGCAAGTGAGACCAGATGGAGACGACAAGCCAGGCTAAAGCATCGACTTTCTGCCCTTAGGCAGACATGTAAGGAAGTTCATTGTGAAGCGAAGAAACAGAAGCAAAAACACACATGAATTCTGGAAAATATATCAAAGTTGTATTTTAAAGGCAAGAGGTGATTATTCTTTAACTTTTTGTTTTCATTTTTTTTGTTTGTTTGTTTTTGTTTTCTTTTTGGGTTTTTTTTTGGGTTTTTTTTGGCAGTAGAACACTTCCTGGCTGGATGCAGGCTACTGTGTGACTTTTGCACAAACAGGAGGGGGCCTGCCTATACAGTGCCCTGCGCAAGATCATAATAACTACTAACAGAGTCCAGTTGGATCTCAATTTTTCAGATACTGGGTGTAGCACAGTGCAAAGCAATTGCTGTCTCATTCACGGCAATATCCCACTTTTTATAAAATAGCTGTGAAACTTAAAAGAGACCCCAGAGAGATCCCCTGTCCCTCCTGCCATGTGAGTCTGCGATGACAAGAGGGCCATTCATGAACCAGGAAGTGGACCGACTAGACACCAAATCTGTTAATACCTTGACCTTGGACTTCCAGCCTCCAGAACTGTAAGAAATAAATTTTTGTTGTTTATAGGCCATGCTGTGAATGGTATTTTTGCTACAGCAGTCCAAAGACTGCTATGAGACAGTATATCCCACCAGTTTTACCAAAAAAGACTGTTCTTTCATATTTCTAGGGAATACTAAAAGGGCTAACAGGAAAATTAAGAGTGTTTGAAACAAAGCCCTTTAGCCAATCAAGTTGATTCTCCGCTTCTACCCCACTCACCTCTTGGTGTGTAATTCGAACTCCATTATAAAAAGACATAACAGTATTAGGTCCCACTGCTATCTTTGAAAACAGTCCTTCTCCAGCACTGGAAATGAGAGATTCAGCAACATAAACCCTAAATAGGAAAAACAGTCAAATGATGGTTCTTTCAGTTTGATATGTTACTTTTTATATCAACCATCAACATAGTATGGCTACTGAACCAAAACATCAGTTCATAGTAATACAGTGAGGAAAGAAGGAAGGAAGGAAGGAAGGAAGGAAGGAAGGAAGGAAGGAAAGAAGGAAGGAAGGAAGGAAGGAAGGAAGGAAGGAAGGAAAGAAGGAAGGAAGGAAGGAAGGAAGGAAGGAAGGAAGGAAGAAAGGAAAGTTAAGCCCTAACATTTGGCATTAGAAATTGAGGAACTGCTACTTACGTACCTTTTAAGAGTGATGTCTAGGGGGTGCCTTGGTGGTTCAGTCAGTTAAGCATCTGACTCTTGGTTTCAGCTTATGTCATGATCTCACAGTTTGAGGGCTCAAGTCCCACATCGGGCTCTGTGCTGACAGTGTGGAGCCTGCTTGGGATTCTGTCTCTTTGCCCCTCCCCTGCTCACGCATTCTCTCTCTCTCAAAATAAATAAATAAAACTTAAAAAAAAAAGAGTGTTGTTTAAAATACACTCTCAAATATGGGGAATATTATATACAGTTGATCCATGGGTGTAAACTATGCAGGTCCATTTATATGTGGAATTTTTTTTTAATGTTTTTATTTATTTTTGAGACAGAGAGAGACAGAGCACGAACAGGGGAGGGGCAGAGTGAGAGGGAGACACAGAATCCGAAGCAGGCTCCAGGCTCTGAGCTGTCAGCACAGGGCCTGATGCAGGGCTAGAACTCATGAACCGTGAGATCATGACCTGAGCCAAAGTCAGATGCTTAACTGATTGAACCACCCAGGTGCCCCTATATGTGGGATTTTTACAGTACAGTACCACAAATGTCTTTTCTCTTCCTCATGACTTTTTCTTTTCTTTTCTTTTCTTTTTTAAGGTTTTATTTTTAAGTAATTTCTCCACCCAACATGGGGTTCAAACTCACAACCTTGAGATCAAGAGTTGCACGCTCTACCAACTGAGCCAGCCAGGAGTGCCCCTTTATGACTTTCTTAATAACATTTTCTTTCTTTCTTTTTTTTTTTTTTTTAATGTATTTATTTTTGGGAGAGAGAGAGAGAGAGAGAGAGACAGAGAGACAGAGTATGAGCACGGGAGGGGCAGAGAGAGGAAACACAGAATCTGAAGCAGGCTCCAGGCTCTGAGCTGTCAGCACAGAGCCTGATGCGGGGCTCGAACCATGAGCTGAGATCATGACCTGAGCTGAAGTTGGTCACGTAACTGACTGAGCCACCCAGGCACCCTCTTCATAACATTTTGTTTTCTCTAGCTTACTAGAGAAATACTAAGTAAATAGTAAGAAATACTAATATTTATTAAGAATACAGTATATAATATGTATAACATACAAAATATGTGTTAATCAACTGTTTATGTTATTGGTAAGGCTTCCTATCAACAGTAGGCTATTAGTAGTGAAGTTTTTGGGGAATCAAAAATTATATGTGGATTTTCAGCTGTGTGCAGTGGGGGAGAGGGGAGGTGCCCCAACCCCTGTGTTGTTCAAGGCTTCACTGTATTCATAAAGCAACTCAACATTTGATAAGAGGTTTTTTTTTAAAAAGAAATTATGTTTTTAGTTAATGAGTGTTTTCACTGTCTTCCTGGACAAGTAAACATTTCCAAAGTAATTCAAGCTATGCCCATTTGTCAGGGCTAAATAGGAAGAAAGGCTGTTTTAATTAAGCCCCAAGATGAATCTTTCACTTGAAACACTGACAGTTAGTAAAACATATTCAATATGCACTTCCCAACAAAAGGGTTTATAACATGTCCACTAACTATGGCCCAAGGGTCAAATCTGGCAGCTGCCCACTCTTGGAAATACAGTTTTATGGAACGTGGCCACGCCTATTTGCTGTCTCTTGTTGCTTTAGCGTTACAAAGGCAGAACTGAGTAGTTGCAGTAGGGAACCAGAAAGCTTAAATATTTACAATATGGCTCTTTACAGAAAAAGTTTGCCAATCCCTGGTTTACAGGAAAACAGCACTCACTCATCATTATTGAACTGGACTGAATAAGAGAGTGCATGCCCCATGAACAACTAACTATTCCAGCTCTTTGGGTGCTGTGATCTAATGACTCTGGTGGAAATGCTCATCTTTAATTTTTGTTCCATGGGTCTTACGCTTATTTTATGCACTAGAGGACTAAATTATTGCTTCCAACTTTACTTCTTCTCTGTGGTAGAATTATACATCCTGCTACTTTGCCATGTGACCTTGTGGTGCCTCCTTCACGGTGGGTAGACCATGTACCCCTGCCGGGACCATGCTGGGCTTGGCCGTATGCTCTACCTTGCTACTGGAACATGGGCAAGAGGACTGCATGCCAGGGCCCAGGTGTTAAGAGGATGGCAAATTTCTGTCAGTTTTCTGCGATTTCCATTCATCTCTACCGGAAGAAGATGCCTCAGGAGGACACTGCTCCTTCAGCCTGCATCTTGGAATACAGACATGTGAAACCGACCTGAACCCAACTTGAAATCTGAAGTCCAGCCTCATCCAGCTGAGCCAAGTTGAGTCTGGTCAAAAGTGGCTGAACCTCAGCTAACTTACAGAATCATGAGTGTAACATAACATTTCTGCATTCATAAACCACTGTTAGGTTTTGAGGGTATCATTATACAGCATCATCACAACGAAAGTAACAAAAAAGATGGATACATATGATTATCGCGCTTTTGTGTTTCCGGTAGGCAAGAGACAAGAGACCAAACCCTTCCCTTTGTAAATGGACCACAGCTTTGTATCAAGAAAGAGGCCTTTCATTCATTGTGACATTGTGGTGGGAGCCCTGTCAGTTAAACCAAGGAAGTGGCCCATTTTTCAGATGGGACCAGAACAAAAAGTGAATGGGAGTCGTGCTTTGTAAGCCAGGCTAACAAAAGAGTGAGGCAAAGAGAAGGCCAACTGCCGATGGCACTCTTACTCAGGAGCAGGCCAGCTGCTAGGAGACAAGCATCTCGGGGAGAGTACCAGAGAAAGTCATACCAAGAACTGAGCACTGGAGTTTAGAGAAGATGAAATGGAATGGGACTTGACACTTGGGGAATGAGCTTATAGAATCGGAAGCTTGTCATTTATAAGCTGGAATGTCTTTATGCTTCTTATATTGTCTTTCTTTCATGCCTGTTCTCCCTTAGTGAATAAAGAAATTGTCTTGTGTTCCAGATCCCCTCAGCTATGCTAAGTAAAGGAGGCATTCTGGTTCCTGCCTTGGCTAGACAGAGCTTTAAAGAAGGTGAAATGCTCTAGAGGCCGGCATGTGGCTTTCATTGCACCAGGGCCCTCAAAAAGGGGACACCTGGGTAGGGCATAGCTGGCTGCCTAGCCCGACAGCTGTCTATATGTAGAAGTTTCATTCTGGGACTGACACATGGCTGTTCTGTGCTTTATGGGTGGAGAAACTCTCTCACAGGGACAGAGTCTATATGAGCATAAAAACACTCTTCATCACAATATATGAACTTTTTTTCAGAGAGCCACAAAGAAGGATTAGTTCCCAACATTAGGGCTTTTTAACCTCCTATAAACAGGGCTATTAAAACCACAAGGAAAAAAAATTACCTCTCTGATTCATATGGATCTGGAAGAAGAGCATTGGTAGAAATGCAAGATGAAGTCGATTTATCAAAGTGGTACACCGAACCTGAAAAGCAAACGAAAATCTCAATCCAGGGATTACAGAGTTAGAGAAGAACTTTTACAGCGTCTCTCTGTATTCATGGGACAGAATGAGTTAAATAATGAAAAGTGTTATTCAAGTTATAGCACCTGGTGGAGAGGATGTGGAGAAACGGGAACCCTCTTGCACTGTTGGTGGGAATGCAAACCGGTGCAGCCGCTCTGGAAAACAGTGTGGAGGTTCCTCAAAAAATTAAAAATAGACCTACCCTATGACGCAGCAATAGCACTGCTAGGAATTTACCCAAGGGATACAGGAGTGCTGATGCATAGGGGCACTTGTACCCCAATGTTTATAGCAGCACTTTCAACAATAGCCAAATTATGGAAAGAGCCTAAATGTCCACCAACTGACAAACAGATAAAGATGTGGTTTATATATACAATGGAATACTACTTGGCAATGAGAAAGAATGAAATCTGGCCATTTGTAGCAACGTGGATGGAACTGGAGGGTATTATGCTAAGTGAGATAAGTCAGGCAGAGAAAGACAGATACCCTATGTTTTCACTCATATGTGGATCCTGAGAAACTTAACAGAAGACCATGCGGGAGGGGAAGGGGGAAAAAAGTTATAGAAAAGGAGGCAAACCGTAAGAGACTGTTAAATACTGAGAACAAACTGAGGGTTGATGGGGGATGGGGGAGAGGGGAAAGTGGGTGATGGGCACGGAGGAGGGCACTGGATGTTGTATGGAAACCAATTTGAAGATAAATTATATACATATATATATATATATATATATATACACACACACACACACACGTGTATATATATATATATATATACACTCACACACATATATGTATACTTACATATACGTATATATGTGTGTGTGTGTGTGTGTGTGTGTGTATATGTATATATAAAAGTCATAGTACCTGGAATAAATTCTTCAATATAAGTAAAAAAATTTTTTTTAATTTATTTATTTTGAGAGAGCGAGAGAGCGAGCAAGCAGGGGAGGGGCACACAGAGAGAGAGACAGAATCCCAAGCAGGCTCCATACCGTCATCACAGAGCCCGACAGGGGGCTTAAACCCCCAAATTGTGAGATCATGACCTGAGCTGAAGTTGAATACTTAACCAACTGAGTCACCCAGGCGCCCCCAAATTCTCCAATATAAATGAATGGTTTTTAGATTTGCTTTTGAGTTGCATTTTTAGGTCTTAATGAACAGCCATCGTATGTATTTCTTAAAATCCCATTTTTGCTTTTGAATTGTCTTTATTCAAATGGTTTAAAAAATGCTTGTGCAATTAAAATTTTTAATCAAGAAAATGCTTTGTCATGAAATTCTGAGATCTTCTGGGCAGATCAGGTTGAGTGATGGTTTTAAAATTTTCTCGTGGTTTTCTTCCTAGTAGACACAGTCTGTAGACTCCAACCACCCAGCCCTGGCAATTGTCTCCTTCACTAAAAATAAACATTCAGCCTCACCAGAATTAAGAACAGAACTGCTTTTGATAAAGCAAAAACACAGTCATCTTATTTCTACTAAGGTTGTTCAGAAGCAAGTCAGTAATTTATTCCAGAAACTAAGGTACACAACTGTCCTAGATTTAACACTGGTTCTCCGCAAAGGACCAGCCTCAGAGAGCCTTCCCAGAGCACACTGAAGACATCCGAGGCTCTACTGCACAGTAAGTAAAGAAGCACATTTCAGAACCGATGGGCTTAGTCCTGTAAAGTAAATTCTTTTAGGCACTAAGACATCACAGTAGTCCCATTAAGCAATTCCTCGGTGGTTACCAGTGGTTACCAGGTCCTCTTTCAGTTTTGTTTTGTTTTGTACAATCACAAAATCCAAAATCAATGTCTCAAACTAAAAGTTAAAAAGCAATCAGGATCAGTCAAGGTCTAGCTAGGAAACAGACCATTTGAGTATTTCAAAGAGAGAATTTCACTCAGGGAATTGGTTATACAGAGCACGGAAGAACTAAGAAGCCAAACGGGCAGGTAAGGAGCCCAGAAACTGGCAAGAGCTGGAAGCCATACAGCCCTAAGCCAGAGGGACAAAGGCGGAGAGGGTGTGCCTGGGGTTCTAGAGTTGAACTGATGCGGGACCTTCCTGTTGGGAGATGGAATCAGGAGACAGGCCACTGCTGGAGACACTGCTGGACACAGAGAGATCTTCTCCCTGATTCCTTTCCTCTCCATGCCCTTGGCCAGTGCCTCCCGATGGCCAAACCCAGAGAGAAGCCAATGCACATGACCCTAGGAAACATGGCCTGCCAGCGGCAGAAGCCCCTTGCAATGAAAGCAGGACATGTGGACAAGAATTGCATCTGGGAGCAAACTGGTAATGGACCAACGCACAATCCATTAAAGGAAGTTAGTTTAAAAAAGAAACAACCCACACAATTCAACCAAACTTTTCTGTAAAATACATGTTGTATTGCACAGAAAATCTATGAACTTCCACCTTCCTTCTTTAGACTAAACCTTTCATCCCAAACGTACAGAGTGCCAACTACATGTAAAGCACTGTGTTAGGGACCGTGCAGGTGCAAAGAGGAGAAACACCTCCAGCTGCTCTTCAAGGAGCCGATGCTGTCTTTTCCAGCTTAATGTCCCTTCCTGTTTTCCTAGATCTGCTCCAGGCAAACGGAGCACAATCTTTAGTTTTACTCCTCTCCTCTATAGTTTATACTATGCCCTTTGACCAGAATTCATTCATTCACTTGACAGTCACTAATTCTACGAGGTGAGCCAAGCCTTAAAGACAGAATGGGAATTAACAGAGAAAGGAGTTCCTTTGTCGAGAGATGAAGAGACAAGGCAAGAAGAAAATCCCGCCTGAGGCATAACGAAGAAATCAGCTCATGGTAAGTGGAGAACTAGAAGCAATTTATGGGGAGCGCCTGGGTGGCTCAGTCAGTTGAGTGGCTAACTATTGATTTCAGCTCAGGTCATGATCCCAGGGTTGTGGAATTGAGCCCCGCTCTGGGCACCGGGCTTGCTTAAGATTCTCTCTCTCTCCCTCTGCCCCTCTCTGACATGTGCTCTAAGTAAATAAAAATAGAAGCAGTTTGTGGTTGCAAAAGCATAAAGAGAAAGGGTGTGGTGGGAGAGGTCAATGGGGGGCAGGTTGGGAGTACTTTGTGTGAGGTGTTTGCATTACGTTTTCCTCCTCCCCATGGTGGACCAGATGGCAGCATGGCCCTGTCAGACCTCATCTGTAGGTTAGTCTGCAGCTCACTGACAGTAACGAGAGAGGCTGGGGGAGTGCGGTGGGGAGAGGTGCAGAACACTGAAGACCTGTGTCCTGTCAGTCACCCAAAGCAGCCATGCTTCTTGACCTTTGTGAAACCCAAATTGCTCAATGTATCCTTAAATTAACAGGCCTGCCAGAATCTCACCAGTTATGCCCCTCCTCCCGACCTTTACTGTGGCCTTATAATGAAAAGGGTGTTCATCATTTACAACCAGGAGTTCTAAAAAAAAAAAAAAATACCCTTTGAGAACTATTACCCTCACTTCCCAAAATCTGTTTCTTACTTATACTAAGAAGAAGGTAATAATAACAATAACTTTCATTATGGTGTTTTTACAGTCGCTGCCAGCACCTGTCTTTTATAATGAAGAAACAATTTCCGAAGGGATAAAGAACTTGCCCGAGACCACACTGTGGCAAATGCTGAAGCTGAAACTTAAATGAGGTGACTCCAAAGTTCAAGGCTCTTGCCACTAAAACACGCTGCCGCTTGTGAAGTTTTAAAATTGGCATCACCATTTGGGGATCCTCCCCTGGCCCAGGTCCCTTCATTTCTAAAGACTGTGGCACTGTCTCCTTTCAGAACACATGTGAAGAGCACAGATATGAGAATTTGAAGTGCAAAGATTACTGTTTCACTTAAAATGAAAACAACTTCATTTGGGGATGATTGAAAATTTACAGAAAAGTTGCAGTACAGAGATTCCCCGATATCCCTCATGGTTTCTCCCAATGTTAACTTCTTCTGCTTCTTCTTTTTTAATGTTTATGTATTTATTTTGAGAGAGAGAGAGAGAGGCAAAGAGAGGGGAGAAAAACAGAATTCCAAGCAGGCTCCACTCCATCAGAGCAGAGCCTGACTTGGGCTCGAACTCACGAACCGTGAGATCATGACCTGAGCCAAAATCAAGAGTCAGTCACTGAATCCACTGAGCCACCCAGGCGCCCATCTCATAATGTTAACTTCTTATGTTGCATGGTATGATTGTCAAAATGAAGAAACCAACATAGCTACATTACTATTAACTAAACTTCAGACTTTATTCAGATTTCACCAGTTTTTCCACTAATGCCCTCTTTCTCTTCCAGGATCCAACCCAGAATCCCACATCACATTTAAGCTGCCTCAATTTTTAACTTAAAAAAAATAAAAACTGAGACATTTAAAACAACTCAAGTTATAAATGCTAGATTTCCCATTTTTGGACATTCTCCTCTGGAGATTCTCCTTCAGATCACAAATAGCTAAATATTATTTAGGAATATGAGTGCCTAGATTTATTATCTTTTTTACTTTTTTCTTCTTAGAACCTAATTTAGATTGGAAATACATGCATATATTGTTTTCAAGGAATCAGACCAATATAAACAGCTTCTTTTTTTCTTTGTTTTTTTCCCCCAGACTTTCTACAATAAATAATTTTATACGCAGAAAAAAATATTTAGTATGCTGTATTATACTTCTATATGGAAATGGGGGGGTGCGTGGGTGGCTCAGTCAGCTAAACACCCGACTCTTGATTCTGGCTCAGGTCATGATCTCACAGTTGCAAGATGGAACCCTGCCTAGGGCTCTGCAATGGGTTTGGAGCCTGCTTAGGATTCTCTGTCTCTCTCTCTGTCTCTCTCTCTCTCTGCCCCTCCCCTGCTCAAGCTCTCTCTCTCAAAAAAAAAAAAAAAAAAAAAAAAAAAAACCCAAATAAATAAATAAAAAAATGAAAATAAAAATAAAATAAAATAAAATAAAAGGAAATAGGATTTTTTTCTAATATGATTCCACTGGGCTCACTCATGTGTCCAGTATGTGTCCTGTGAAGATGCCACTATGCATTTATCCTTTCCAATCAGAGCTCGGGCTGAATCAGCTTTACAATCTGTACAACCTGGAGATCTACCTAATTTGATTCTTTAATATCATTGAACTGTATTTCAGTTTTTTCTGAGATATACTAATCTTTTGAAATTCATGGAATTGCTGCTGTCATTTCTTCAATTCTTCCCTGTATTATTATATAGCTATATTCTTGTCATGTGACTTTTAGCATCTGCTACTGAAATGCATGGTGTATATTTCCCCGTCTCACTGATATTTGGCTTGACTATGTGATTTGCTTTGACCGATGAAAAGTGGGTGAAATTATGTCAATTCCAAGCCAAGCTTTCAGAGGCAGCATAGGTGTCTGCTCATGCTCTGACTTCTTGTGACTCACTTGGGAAAATCTTGACCCAGGCCACCAACATCCCTTCAGATGGCCCCAGAATTAAGACCAGTAAGACACAATACAATAAGAAGCCTCAAGTCCAGCCATGCCCAGCCCAGCCCACCCCAGACCAGCTGGAGTACAGCTTGTCACCTGTATTTGAGATGTTAAGGTGTTTGTTATGCAGCAAAGCTGACTAATGCATGATTAAAGTGGACTAGACAAGGAAATTAACTTCTCTCAATTATGCCCTAACAACCTGCTTTGGAATTAGAGCATGCTTCTGAAGCAGATCCAACTTACTTCCAGGCATCAGTTCAAAGTGAGGCCTTCCTTCTTCAGTGGACATAAGGGTAGCCAGCTTTCCCTCTATCATCTCTCCATCGATGAATTTTCCATAAAGTGCGGTCCTCTCGTCAGGGTACACATACGCTATCTTCTCACCTGTCATCTCCCCGTCTTCATTTACTTCTCCCACAAGGCTGCCTCCATCCTGATGGGAGAAGCCAAAAGCCAGAAAATATTATATATAGTATTTATCCACACGGCACGACTTCAAGAAATTTTTCTTGTGCACTCCCTTCGTGGATAGCACTAATGTAACAGCTTAAGAACTCAGAGAAAAACCTGATGCATACTTACTTTCCCATCCAACCCCGTACAAATAAACGGCAAGAGGTTACATGCAGAGAAGCACAGAAAGCCTGATTTAGGGAGTCAGAGACCAAGCTGCACTTTGCAATGGTGACAAGTTACCGACACTCTCTCTTGGCTTGTTTTTGAAGAAGAGCATACGTTGTATTTGTAATATTAGTTACAAACATTTAAAGGAAATGTAACAATAAGTGTTACTTTGGGCTGATACCAAATGTGATGAGGAACAGTGGCAAGATGGTTTTACTCACTATTCATACCATTTCACTTCTCTATGTGGCATTTTGGATTTCTGGTCCATTAAAAAAATCTTTAGTTCAGATGTATTTAAGAATTAATTTAGTGTACATGAGTAAAGATAGTTGTCTGCAGTTTCTTTTTTTAAATATTTACTTTTGAGAAGGAAAGAGAGAGAGCGTGAGTGGGGGAAGGGCAGAGAGCCATGGGGACCAAGGATCTGAAAAGCAGGCTCCAGGCTCTGTGCTGACTGACAGCAGGGAGCCTGATGTGGGGCTTGAACCCATGAACTGTGAGATCATGACCTGAAGTCAGATGCTTAACCGACCCACTGAGCCACCCAGGTGCCCCTGCATTTTCTAACAGATAAAAAAAGGACTTCTGGACACTGCCTTTCTAAGAATCCTACACCACCACTTTTTATGGCATTAGAAGGAAAAGTGAAAAAAAAAAATCAACTGAATTCTATTCCCTCCCCCATCACCACTTTCTCCCCACTTTTCTTTATTTACTGTTCCCTTCTGCCTCCTTCCAGGAGAGAAGCCAGCTGTGCTTCCTGTTTAACTGTCACTTACTTTCATTCCTAAAGGTCATTAAATACTTCAGAGCAGAGGCTATCACACAATTCTGTACCCTGGTAAACGCTGGGACATAGTAGGTGATCCACAAATACTTTTTGAATTGAACTGGGATACCAAAAAATAATCTATTAACTAATCAAAAAATAACTGAATCTAGACTAAGAAATGTTTCCTTTTTTACTGCCCATGCGGAAGGTCTTTATGGTATAACTTGGAAAATCTGGGACCTCTTTGGGTTTGATACAACAAGAGTAGTGCCATGACATATTCTAAACGCTTGGTTACTTCTCCAACTCAAAGGTTCTAGAAACAGCTACTCAAAGACAGTAGTACAGGATGACTTCTGAGTGATCCCAAAGGCTGCTTGCAGAGAGACAGCAGGAATAAATAACATCAGGTACGTGATTTCTATAGTTCTCCATAGTCTGATTGCTCTTTGGAGAAAAGACTTTACAAATTTAAAAACGAATCACAGCACTTTCATAAAAAGAAAAATACTTGGCAGCATTTTTCATGGATAGAAAGCGCATTAGAGCTATATTATTGCTCTTTCTCCTCCCAGAGTTAATTCTTAATAACCCAGCATAAACGGGGATGATGCTTCCTGCAAGATCTGCCTTCAGGCTTTCAGGGGTGATTACTGAGCAGAACGGTGTTAGGGCGTTTCTGCTTCTCATATGCTGTAACTAATGTAAGCCAACGTTACCAGTTACTTGTACGGAATTCTGTCTTTCTAGGGTCTCAGATTTTTCTCCCTTAATACTCTAAACTTCTGGTTTGGGGGTGGTGGTGGTGAATTTCTCTGTCTAGTATGATAAAGCAGAGGTTCTTTTATTTCTAACAGGACGTAAACACTTTTAACTGAAAATGACGTCACCGTTCCAAGGTAAAATTCTGAAAGAAATAAGCTGTCCTGAGAGTAAGCTTATAAATACTCTAAGGGGAGCCATTCTTTTTTCCTCCCCTTGTTTCTGCTTTGACCCCGTATCACAAAACAGGTGCCTGTCTGCTGTGTCAGGGAGTGCTGGGGAGGAAGCTGCTGCCTTCTCTCCTTTGCTAGGAGGCTCCCCTTCAGGGAGAAGGAATCACTCATTTGAGTAGTGAGAAGGCGGGGTCTGACAGCCACTGCCACCCATCTCTCTATTAGGTGGAGGTGACAGGGCAAAGCCTGCTGCCCCCAGAGGTCCTGTCCTGGAAGCTGTCCGTACCCTCAGGCTGCACCTGCACCCCTCTCCATTCCTGCCCTTTCCTTGGGGAAGCTCCCCCGGGCAGGCCCTCCTTCCCTGGGGAGACCCGCGGCTTCCCAGAGCTCTATCTGCAGCTGGTCCAACTGTTCCATTCAGAGGGGGAAGGATTGAAGTGCATTCTGACTTTGGGTCCATAGCACGTCTCCGACCCAACACGGTCATAATAAAACCGACCTTTTGATCTCTGACACCTAGGTCTATTTCTTAGTGGATTCTGAATTCAGAGAGAAGAGGGATGTCATTAGCCCTCTCCACTGCCAACAGATACCGTATATAAAGCAAGTGTTATCCCAGGTTAATTTTGAAAGCTTATAACTCCCCAGTGCTTCTTTCCTAAGGCAGAGTGTTCTCTGGGTATTTAATAAGATAATAATACAGCAGGCTGATTCATACAAAAGGTGATCTCCTCTAGAGACTTTAATTGATCCTAGTCACAAGTAAGATGACAAGTAGTAGGAGGATCTGGTAATCCCTATTTTGCCTCTTCCCTATACCCAACTGCACGCACAGAGTTCCACTTTCCCTGACTCCATAATTTACTGTCACATCGGCAGATCCCCAGTGCCAGACGGCAAGATGCTCAATCAGCCTACTCCTGAAACAAAACTCTCTGTCTTCCTAAGCTGGTTAAGAACCTGCACCACTTCCCTCTTCCTGCTTGCCCTGTAGGCAGTGACTGAAAGGACTTTTGATCTATTGCAGAGCCTACTAAGAAGATATGTTAAATGTCTGGGCGATCATTTAAAAGATCTTTTGCGGTATTCTTTCCTTCTGCCCTGCTCCTAGAGTAGAACTTTTAAAAAAATATTTTACTTATTTATTTATTTTTAAAGTTTATTTATTGATTTTGAGAGAGAGACAGCGAGGGAGGGGCAGAGAGAGGGGTAAAGAGAGAATCCCAAGCAGGCTCTGCGCTGTCAGCACAGAGCCTGACGGGACTAAATGCCACAAACCGCAAGATCATGACCTGAACTGACATCAAGAGTCAGATGCTCAATCAACTGAGCCTCCCAGTCGCCCCTTTAAAATCTTATTTAAAAAAAAATTGTTTTTAAATTTTTATTTAATTTTTTGAGAGAGAGAGAGAGAGAGAGACAGAGACAGAGACAGAGCATGACCGGGGAGGGGCATAGAGAGAGAGGGAGACCTAGAATCCGAAGCAGGCTCCAGGCTCTGAGCTGTCAGCACAGAGCCCGGCACAGGGCTTGAACCCTCAAACTGTGAGATCATGACCTGAGCCGAAGTCGGCCACTTAACCGACCGAGCCACCCAGGCGCCCCAAGATTTTATTTTTAAGTAATCTCTATATCTAATGTGGGGCTCAAATTTACAACCCTGAGATCAAAAGTCATACACTCCACCAACTGAGCCAGCCAGGCACCCCGAGTATAACTTATTTTTAAAGAACAATAATGTGTAAGTAGATTTAGCTGGGGGCTATTTTTCTTGTTATACCTGTAATAGATCTTTTTTTTTTTTTTTTTTTTTTTTTTTAATCATAAGAAGATAGGTCTCAGAGTAAGAAAAATTGTATTTTGACTTAAGCTCTGGACAAAATTAAATATTATTATTATTATTATTATTATTATTATTATTATGTTAAGTAAGCTCTTTGCCCAACATGGGGGCTTGAACTCATGATCCCAAGATCAAGAGTCACATGCTCTACTCACTGAACCAGTCAGGTGCCCTGGACAAAATAAAATTTTAGATAAAATATTTTCTAAGGTCTATTTTCTGACAAATTTTCTGGAAATTAACTAATAACAGATGGGATATTTGAAATGCAAACAACAGGGGCGCCTGGGTGGCGCAGTCGGTTGAGCGTCCGACTTCAGCCAGGTCACGATCTCGCGGTCCGTGAGTTCGAGCCCCGCGTCAGGCTATGGGCTGATGGCTCGGAGCCTGGAGCCTGTTTCCAATTCTGTGTCTCCCTCTCTCTCTGCCCCTCCCCCGTTCAAGCTCTGTCTCTGTCTGTCCCAAAAATAAATAAAAAACATTAATAAAAAAAAAAAAAAATTTGAAATGCAAACAACAATTAGAGCATTAATTCCCAACCCAATGAGTTTTGCCACATCTTTTTGCTCCAGTAAACCCTAGAAATATTGGGAAATATTACCAAATACTCAAAGGCAAGGTAACTTTAATCACCTTAATTTAAACAACATAAGCCATAAATCACTTATAAAGTAGGGAGTAGGGTTGTACAATCAAGTAATAACAGTGCGGTAAGTCCCAAAAGATGGGAGATTGCTGGATCAGTCTCCTGTATGAGAACCAGAATGAAGTGTAACAATGAAATATTCCATCTCTTTCTGTATATCAGAAGACTATTTTTATTTTTATTTTTTTTAATTTTAATTTTAATTTTTTAATATATGAAATTTACTGTCAAATTGGTTTCCATACAACACCCAGTGCTCATCCCAAAAGGTGCCCTCCTCAATACCCATCACCCACCCTGCCCTCCCTCCCACCCCCCATCAACCCTCAGTTTGTTCTCAGTTTTTAACAGTCTTTTATGCTTTGGCTCTCTCCCACTCTAACCTTTTTTTTTTTTTTCCTTCCCCTCCCCCATGGGTTTCTATTACGTTTCTCAGGATCCACATAAGAGTGAAACCATATGGCATCTGTCTTTCTCTGTATGGCTTATTTCACTTAGCATCACACTCTCCAGTTCCATCCACGTTGCTACAAAAGGCCATATTTCATTTTTTCTCATTGCCACGTAGTATCAGAAGACTATTTTTAAAAAGCATGCATTTTTTTGGTCTTTATTAGTGGTACAATAAAGCCACTTTGTCCCGATTGATTTGTTTGAATCACGACTATTCTTTCTTTTCCAAAACACCACTGAAGAGGAATGAATAGTAGTTGCTAAGATCACCAATCTAAGTGGTCAGTGAGTAACAGTGAGGGGCACACCTTGTAAGCTGGTGGCTTCAGCTCCTGTGAGTCTCAAATTTCACAGATTGATATTTTCTAACATAGAGAGTACATTTTACTCCTCATTGTGAGGAGTCAAAGCATCGGCTTGAAACATGTTACATTCCAGCAAAATGAACAGTCACCAGGCTTACTGGGTAGTATATCCAGCAGACTCCATGCCGAATGTTATCTTTGTATTGCCCCTTGAAGATCAGTCTCCCATCCGTGTCGTACTCCTGGGCGGGACCATTCAACTCTCCGTCTACATACGTGCCCTGGAGAACGCCTCCGTCCTCGTAAGTGTACACGCCCTGGCCCTGTAGGGCATCGTCCACATAATATCCCTCCAGGGTGCTGTGAGAGAAGGGAGAACAAAAGGGAATGGTCAGATCATGACTGTGCTCTCTGAAAAGAAAGCATCACATGAAAGGCACTGCATGCCCAGCTCTGGTTTGATGCTGACCTGTATTCAGCCCATCTCCTGAATTCCCTAGATCGCTGGGAAAAACACTCCCGAGATATAGGTAGCATTAGAGACAGAGAGAGATCTACTTCTTAACTTCCTGGTTCCTATTAATCCTTTTTCTCTGCTAGCAGAAATAGAGAAGAACAAAGGTACAGGGGGAAGCTGAGAACAAGCCTCATCTGAATACGTTTCAAGGCTAAGATGCCGACCCATACCGGGCAATAGAAATGGTGACATATCACACATAAACCATTGATGCTTAACTCCCTCAAGAGGGGTCCAGACCTCACTGGTAGTTCTCAAGCTCTTTTAGATTGCTTGTACATATAAGTATCTAATAATACGAAAGTGGTTTAGAATGTAAATGTCTACGTGTTTAAGTCATTAAATGTATTACTT
This sequence comes from Neofelis nebulosa, assembly GCF_028018385.1. Lineage (NCBI taxonomy): Eukaryota > Metazoa > Chordata > Mammalia > Carnivora > Felidae > Neofelis > Neofelis nebulosa. Next base: position 88,014,571 of record NC_080784.1, on the reverse strand, counting down.
ACGGGTGACAATCATAATTGGTAGCCAATCAAAAGAACCCTTTCCATTTCTTTGGGTGACATATGGGAATTTACTTAAGTAAATGCATGCGTGTGTGCATGTGTGCGTGTGCATGTGTGTGTGTGCATGATCAGGGCAAATGGGGGCAAGTGAGGAAGACTGCAGGCTGAGCCTTGCTAATATCATTAGTAGCCCGACAGTGTCGAGACCCATACTTCTAGAACAGAAGCAAGCTCACGGGGGTGCTTATGGTGATATTACAATAACTTCTCCATCGCTCCTCATAAAACACTTTTGGAATTTCAGTATGTTTTCAGCTTCTCAAAGGTCATTATGCAATGAAACTAACCACCAAAAACTCCCTTTATGTACAGCAATTTGGAATAAGGGAAAGACCCGCTCAAATAAGTTTTAAAATTTAAAATGTAAGATGTTTATTAGCAACAAAGACAATTTGTTTTAGGACCTGCAGATAGTGTCCATTCATCAATTCAACCAACAACCATTTATAGGGTGCCTTCTAAGTAGCGAGCATTGTGGGAGTTTCTAGAGAGCATGATGAACAAAATAAACAAACAGGAGAGGCTGGCAGGCACACACTGTGTAGTGGGGACAGATGGGACGCAAAGGGGGCCGTGAGGACTAAGGTGGTCGCACCTGACTGTGCCTGGTAAGGTCTTGTCTTGCTTACTGAATGACAGAGTGAGCTGTAATTATTAAATGAAAAGCACAGTGTAAACAACACAGTAGCCCCTGATCACACTGTAATTACACGACCAGTAGTCTCCCAAGGAGATAAATAGTTCTCTTTCAGTTTTGTTTGTACTACCAGTGATAAACAGGCAGAGTAAATTCATGAAGAGAATGAAGTGCACTTTAGTATAGCCCTTGCATAAGTAATCACAATTCTGTATCAGTGAGGTTGGAACTAATGAGATTCGACTGTCATTAGACTCCCCCAACAGCCAAAAAATAAGTAAACAAATACAAACAAAAATAACAACAACCCTGTTGAAAGATAGCTAAATCAACGGACGCAATGATGCAGTAGGTGGTGCGAAAAACAAGTTCATCATCTATCTTCACAGTTAGGATGGCCAGATAAAATATAGGATGCTCAGTTAGGTTTCAATTTCAGAAAGACAACAGATAATTTTTGTAGTTTAAGTATGTCCCTAATATTGAAGGGAACACAGTTATCCTAAAATATTTCTCGTTGCTTATCTGAAATGCTGCTTTAACTGGGTGCTGTGGATTGTTATTTGCTAAACCTGGGAACCCTATTGACTAGATTCTCAGGGAGCATTCAAAACATTCCTATGTGTGTTTGAGCAGAATTATCCCCTGACAGACGAGTCTGCCAGTATTTCTCAGGTTGATGATCAAATCTACAAGGCATGGGTCTTGCAAATCCCTGAAACAATAAAATGGACTTGCACATACTTCCCCGTAACCATCCCCAGGAGTTTGTCCCATCCTCTTACCGTGGAGCCTGTCCTCGTTAGTATCATAGCACCAAAACAAACAGCTATTTCCCCCTTAGCCCAACTGACAAAGCTGCACAAATGCAAATTCTTTAAAAAAAAATTTTTTTTAATGTTTATTCATATTTGAGAGACAGAGAGACAGAGTGCAAGTTGGGGAGGGGCAGAGAGAGAAGAGATACAGAATTTGAAGCAGTCTCTAGGCTCCGAACTGTCAGCACAGCGCCCGATGCAGGGCTTGAACCCACGGACCTTGAGATCATGACCTGAGTCCAAGTTGGATGCTTAACCAACTAAGCCACCCAGGCGCCCTCACAAATGCAAATTCTTAAGGCACCGGAGAGCAAACTTACTGCGTTATTTTTCAGCACCTGCTTGAAAGAAACAGCTTAGCCCCCTTAGCAAATTTGTATGATAGCTTGGATGAAATCTGATGACAAAAGGGGCATGTTATCACATGAACTGGGTTCTCTAGGGCCATAAAAATGACAAGGCTTTGAAATCCTCTGTCACCGAGGAAAGAAAATAAAAGCTTTTTAGTCTGGTGTGAAAGGTTCTGCCATTCTAACTTTTTCTTCCAGGGGATGCTGGCAAATCACTGTCTGCTGCCTGTTTGTGTAAATGCAGTTTTATTGCAACACAGCCTCGCACATTCCTTTCCGTGTCCTCTGTGGTTGTTTTCATATTACAACAGCAGAGTTGCAGAGTTGCACCAGAGACTGGATACGGTCCCCGAAGCTTAAAATATTTACCATCTCACCCTATACAGAAAACGTTTGCTGACTCCTGTTCTATAGTCGTCGCTCACACTGGTTTATTCGCTGATCCCAAGCACACCTCTTTATATCTTAGCTTCCATACCATGTGATGCTTGCTTCTTCCTGTAAAATATATGTAACCAAACACTTTTTTGTTTTAATTTTTTTAATGTTTATTTACTTTTGAGAGAATGACAGAGAGACAGAGAGCGAGTGGGGGAGGGGCAGAGAGAGAGAGAGAGAGAGACAGAACCTGAAGCAGGCTCCAGGCTCTGAGCTGTCAACACAGAGCCCGACACAGGGCTCGAACTCATGAACCCAGAGATCATGACCTGAGCCAAAGTTGGACGCTTAACCGACTAAGCCACCCAGGCACCCCTATAACCAAACGTTATAAATCCCGGAGGACACATCCAGGAAAAAAGTTGTGGGCCACATTTTCTGGTTTTTCATTCAAAACAGAAATAACCTTGGGATAAAAATGAGTCTTCTCAAGCCTCTGGCATTTTTCTATTCAAAAAAGAAATAAACTGAAAAAATGGCACTGTTTTGTGGCAGCTAAATTGTTGCTCTCTGAGAATACTTGAGAAGTAGCTTTCTAATCCTTCTTGTGGAAATTGGATTGAGAGTTGCATTTTGGAGGAAGTCTGCTAATCCTGGTTTACCCAGATCCTACCCACTCTCTGCATGGAGCCCTACCTCCCCCAGTCTACCTTGACCTCTGCAGCCATGGTCCATCTTTCTCACTGGAGCCTCATCATGAACCATCACAGGACTATCCATGTCTTTAATGATGGTCAACTTACGTGTCATATTTCTCTAGATTGTAAAACCTTTTATAGGAACAAATTAGGCATTATCCATCCAAGCACCCCCGCCCTAACATATGGACACAGCCTGTCTTCAAGTGGTTATTTTCTAAATGAAAGAATGGAAATGGAAACTGGGCTAATTTTGCTTTCAGAAGATGGAGAGGGAACATAACAATAGTAACAATGTTACTCAAGTGCAGGGAGTATTCTTTATATGCAGTATACAGGCATACAGTCTGCAAGTTAGGAAAGTTTCTGAAACTCTGTGCTTCATTTCTTCACTTGTCAACTGCAGCTTCTATAAGAATTAAATGGGTTAATATCTATCAAGAGTTTAGAAGATCATCTGGGACATAGGGACTGCTCAAATAAATAATAACTATTATTATTAAACATGCACACTCATGGGTTTGATGGTGAGCTTTCTACTGAGAAACCAGGCTTAAAACAGCATCGGGGAAGTAGTTATGAGATACTAGAATAGTCAAAGAAATGTATAAAACTGCTTTAAATGTACTTTATTTTTTTTTTAATTTTTTTTAACATTTATTTATTTTTGAGACAGAGAGAGACACAGCATGAACGGGGGAGGGGCAGAGAGAGAGGGAAACACAGAATCGGAAGCAGGCCCCAGGCTCTGAGCCATCAGCCCAGAACCCGACGCGGGCTCGAACCCATGGACCGCGAGATCGTGACCTGAGCTGAAGTCGGACACTCAACCGACTGAGCCACCCAGGCGCCCCTAAATGTACTTTAAAAGCAAGCAAGAAAAGGGGTGCCTGGGTGGCTCAGCTGGTTAAGTGTCTAACTTTGGCTCAGGTCATGATCTCACGGCTCATGAGTTCGAGCCCCACATGGGGCTCTGTGCTGACAGCTCAGAGCCTGGAGCCTGCTTTGGATTCTGATTCTCCCTCTCTCTCTCTGCCCCTCCCCGGCTCATTCTTTGTCTCTCTCCCCTTCAAAATAAATAAACATTAAAAAAAAAAATTAAAAAAAAATAAGCAAGAAAGATTCCTCTATCTGCAATAATTTATGAGTGATCCATTGCATGGCAGGATGGAATAAATGCTCCTTTAAGTGAAAAAAGTAACGTGTGTTCATTGCAAAACAAACAACAACAACAACAACAACCAAAAAACCCCAGCGTACAAAGATGTAGAAAGTAGAAATTCCCACTACTCTTTCTCAATTTGGCATGTACCACTTAAGATTTTTTCCCCCTGTGTATATATCATGTACTTTCCCACCTTTGTTGTGGCTGTTTCAATAAAAATGGGAACATACTGAATACAATGTTCTTGACTTGTATTTTCTTAAAGTCTCTTTCAACACGTTGGCAGTTTCTTTGGTATGTTAAATTACAAAAATGGTCTTTTGATTTAGATTTTTCTGGCACCAGCATCTGAATCAAGTAACCAGAAATGTGGAGAAAACTGAAACATCAATTTTAATTAAATTTCTTTCCCTACATATACACACAGACCATTTTTACCTATTTTGTCAAAGCTCTCATACTTAAATTTCTGGTAATAAATTACGAAAACTAACTTAAAAGAAATGGGGAATTTTTATAATTATTTATCTAGAATGACACATCTGCATTTTATTTTATTTGTTAATATTTATTTATTTATTTTGGGGAGAGAAGCAGAGAGAGAGAGAGAGAGAGAGAGAGAAAGAGAGAGATTGAGAATCTCAAGCAAGCTCCGTGCTGTCAGTGCAGAGCCCCACAGGGGTCTCCATCTCACCAACAGTGAGATCATGACCTGAGCTGAAATGAAGAGTTGGATACTTAACTGACTGAGCCACCCAGGTGCCCTGCACATCTGCATTTTATTCAAATATTACTGTATTATCATGTTAAAAAATTTCTTTAACACTGAATACAAAAAGTGCTTTTAGGAGACTTGACAGCTTTGGCTTTTCCTTGGTATTCTGGGGGCTAGAATGTTTTGGGCTTTCCACTCTCTGTTCCGTCCTCCACTGTGCTCCCTTCCTTTGGTCAGCTATAGTAATATAAGAACCAAGACAGGTGGGGGTGCCTGGGTGGCTCAGTTAAGCTTCTGACTCTTGATTTCAGGGTCCTGAACTCAGGATTGTTGAGTTCTAGCCTGGCGTTGGGCTCAGTGCTGGGCATGAAGCCTACTTAAAAAAAAAGGGCGGGGGGAGCCTGGGTGGCTCAGTCGGTTGAGCGTCTGACTTCAGCTCAGGTCATGATCTCACTCCACGAGTTTGAGCCCCGCGTCGTGCTCTGTGCTGACAGCTCAGAGCCTGGAGTCTCTTTCAGATTCTGCGTCTCCCTCTCTCTCTGCCCCTCCCCTGCTCATGCTGTCTCTCTCTGTCTCAAAAATAAAAACATTAAAAATATTTTTTTAACAAAAATTAAAATTAAAAAAAAGAACCAAGAGAGAAATTTTAAATGAATCATAATTCTACTTTAAATTCTCACTTCTAACCAAATTAGATTGTGACTCTTAGTATTAAAACGTTTCAGCAATCATTTTATATGACAATATATATTGTATATTTTTAGAAGTCTGATATAATTGACATACAGCATTATATTACATATTATCTCTTAAAATGTTGAAAACTAGGTAAAGATAAGAACATCAACAACAAACCCAAGCCATCTACTAGGGCTGTATCTGCAAGAAACTTCAATTTCTTCTAAGGTGTGATATGCAAGCTGAATGGAACACTATCATGCTTCCAGGTAAGAGAATGTGTTGTTTGTCTTTAAAGTTTTTTTCTATCCTTTAATACATCTGTGAGTCTGTCGTATCTGATTATTATAAAGGCTCAAGATAACAGTAACATTTTTTTAACTTTATTTTTGTTTGTTTAGAGAAAGAGAGAGAGAGAGAGAGAGAGAGAGAGAGAGAGAGAGAGAACGAGTGGAGGAGGGGCAGAGAGAGAGGGAGACATAGAATCCGAAGCAGGCTCCAGGCTCCGAGCTGTCAGCACAGAGCCCGAGGTGGGGCTCAAACTCATAGACCGTGAGATCATGACCTGAACCGAAGTAGGATGCTTAACTGACAGCCACCCAGGCACCCCTGACAGTAACATTTCTGAAGAGCAATTAGTGAAATTTAGTTTTGCTCCCTAAAAATAAATCCTAAGGAAACTCTGCTAGCCACTGTTATCAACAAATAATAGTAACAGCAATAATAAAAGACAATAAAAATAATCCATCCTTGATCTTGAGGGCATTATGCTAAGTGAAATGAGTCAGACAAAGACAAATGTTGTGTGTCCTCACTTACATGTGGAATCTCAAAGGGCCTCACTCATAAAGACAGACAATAGAGGGGCAGTTGCCAGGGGCTCAGGGAGGGGGAGATGAGGAGCTGTTGTTGGTCAAAGGAGACAAACTTCAAGCTATAAGACGAATAAATTCTGAGGATCTAATGTACAGCATGATGACGATAATGAACAATACCATACTATATACTTGAAAGTTAAGACAGTAGATTTCAAACCGTATCACAATCGGGGTGCCTGGGTGACTCTGTCAGTTGAGCATCTGACTTTGACTTCTCACAGTTCCTGAGTTTGAGCCCTGTGTCGGGCTCTGTGCTGACAGCTTGGAGCCTGGAGCCTGCTTCCGATTCTGTGTCTCCCTCTCTCTCTGACGCTCCTCAGCTCGCTCTCTCTCTTTCTCTCTCAAAAATAAATAAACATTAAAAATAAGTAAGTAAATAAATATTATCACAATAAAAACAAAGGTAATTATTATGAGTGGATGGAGGTATTAACTAACCTGAATGTGGTAATCATTTTACAATATAAATGTATCATATCATCATGTTGTACACTCACACTTACATATATCATGTGTCCATAATATCTCCATAAAACTGGAAAAATGCAGATACAGAGTAAACAAAAAGAAATCCATGTTTTCTCATGAATTGGCTCATAGGGAGTCTCCACTCTGCAAGGTCTTTACAGGTTTTCTCATTCAATCTTTACAACTTGGAGAAGTAGGTATCATTATCCCCACTTTATAAATGAGGAAACAAGTTCACTAGATCAGAGCTCTTGTGGGTTGATTCTTCAAGTAAACTTTCCATCAATCTGCCAAGCTCCTACCAAGGCTGTTCAAGCTCCTCTGAGAAAGTAAATACATTCACCCCAGGACTCTGAACTTGTCACAATTACTGCTAATGAGTGACCTCAAGTAAACTTAATGCAAGAAAGAAAGGCAGTCAGGGTCAGAGCAATTTCCTTGCTTCTCGTTAGAAGAGACTGGTAGGTGTAGTGAGAGGAGGAAGGCTCTGGAGTCAACTCAACTTGGCCTGAATCTCAGCTGCAGCTCCTACTGACTAAGGTGGCCTTGGACAAGTTATTTAACCTCTCTGTGCCTTAGTTTCTTCACATGTAAAATAGGATTACAAAGCCTACTTCACAGGTTGTTACGAAGGGAACGTGTCCAAAGTAGAACAAATGGTATCAAAGTTCTCCATGTCTTTTCCACTCCCTTGCTTCCTGTATGTCACAGGAATTGTTGCTTTCATCAGCACAGTTCATTACAATACAGATGAATGTATTCGTTGAGCCCGGTTCCAGCAAAAGCTGCATGACTATCAGGAACATAGAAGGGACTTTTGCCTTGTGTGGGAGGCTGGAATACATGACTTCAGAAGTCCATTCCAGCTCCAATTTCCTTGAAATGTGACCAAGTGCTTTCTAAAAACCAAACACAAGAAATCCTGCATGGGCCTGCCACCTGGAAAATGGCAGCCTTTCTCAGTGGCTCACCAAATGGACACCTTTGCTTAGATTATTTGGCCAATGATGAACTACAAAAAGCCCTCTTAGCTGGACACATTAGTGTAGGGAATCAACACCAGGAGTAGTAAATAATACTTTGAAATCTAACTGGTACATCAAGGGGGAGCACCAATAATATAAAAAATATAACTAAATGAATTCACTCAACGTTAACTCATAATCAGGCTAAAAACCACACAATTCCCTAATATTCCACAGCCCAAAGCCAAATACCTCTTTCTTGTTACCATTCTAAAATTTCAAAAAGTTCTGCAAAATTGCCTTTACATCCATAAATCTTGGTTGAAATGAGAACAATTAAGGAAAAAATGCATTAAAATGCACTATTAGGGGCGCCTGGGTTGCTCAGTCGGTTGAGGGCCGACTTTGGCTCAGGTTATGATCTCGCGGTTCATGGATTAGAGCCCCATGTCAGGCTCTGTGCTGACAGCTCAGAGCCTGGAGCCTGCTTCTGATCCTGTGTCTCCCTCTCTCTCTCTCTCTCTCTGCCCCCCTCCTCCACTCACACTGCGTCTCTCTCAAAAACAAAATAAAAAACATTTAAAATTTTTAGAAAAATGAACATTCAGACCTGGGGATTAGTATAAAAATTAGAGATGTGTACATCAAAGTATTCTGCACAGTAAACATTTTCATAATACTCCACCACAGTACTCCAGTGAATCCACTGGGCCAGATAGACTGCAGGGCCTCATCAACAAAGCCTCAAGATTCCTTTCTCCTCACTGCATAAATGCCTTCATCTCAGGACCAGAGCCGATGTTAAGTACCAATTAACTAATCTTAGTCTTAGGACACTTTCTTCATTTCTCTACAGAGGGGGAGAAAATGGAAAACAAAGCTGCTTGAAAAGACAATTTAAAAACTAAGGTCCATTTTCATGGACCTAATTTGTGGGATAAATGATCTGGTAAAGAAGGACTGGTCTGAGTCTGGGTTCTGACTTAAGCCAGTTTTAATAAGTTTTTCTGTTCTACATTTTGCCATGTAAAAGAAAAGGCCAACTGTTGATTAAGATCTCAAAACTAGCGAACAGTCTGAGGCTGAGATCATAGTAAAAAGGCAAACCATGTACATTTTAGCTATTTAAATTGATTTAGAAGTAGATAGCTATTTCCTGATTTTACCTTGCATATATTTAATTAAGATGCTTCAATTCTCCACCAACAGTGGGCATCTCTGTGGTGTGGGAGTGGGGGTGAGAAAAAAGGGGGAAGCGTGTTCACTTTTTACACTGGTGTATTTCTTAAAGTTTGTTATTCTACCAAAAGTATTTACTATACCTGCAAATTTTAAAAAATAAAATATTCTGCTTCTATCTAGGAACTTGGTTGAAAACTTAACAGGGCCAATTTTCCTGGTGATCTCAATGTTTAAAATTCTTATTCAGGATTATCATATTGTATGTAAAGTAGAAAAGTGATTCTAGACTTTCCCTGATATAAATTTATATTTGCGTGAAACCCTCTCATAAATCACATGCCCAGCTTTTGGCAGAGGTTGTGGTAATGGCTTCACAAATATATACTTGACTCCAAATTCATCAAGTTGTATATATTAAATATGTACAGCTTATCATAGGTGAATTACACCTCCATAAAGTGGGTTTTAAAAATGCCACACCCAGTTTCAGGTTTCATAGAAGATTAGAATGCACTGGGCCAAATCTTCTGTCACTACCACTTTGTGATTTTCCAAACAGGTTCTGGCAATTGCAAACAAACCCTTTGATGGAAACATAAGCCAGCATTACAGGTGTGAACAGCTTGTAAAAACTCTAAAAGTTTTTACCTTTTGTTTCCTCATCTGTTGTTTAAAACCTTGATTTCAGCCTTTTTGGGGGAAGTTTTTCAGACTAAAGCCTCCTGACTGGCAGTGAAAGCACAAGGTCCCCACTTTGTTTTAACCCAATACATCAGACCCTGAAAATTGGGAGCAGTAGTAGGGAGAAAAATAAATAGGCAAATGGAAATTAAGGTACTACTCTCTGGAAAAACAGCTGACTTCTCCATGACCACATCTCATACCCACCTTAAAAAGACTTAGAGATTCCACTGCCTTTTTTTTTTTTTTCAGTCATAAGATTATCTCACTAATGTTTATGGCAAATCCTTTTAGCAGATGTCTCATAATATGATCAGTATTGGGCTTAAGAAAGAAGGTGACAGTGACCTTTTAAGAACTTAGACACCACTACATCACATGTCATAAAAGCAGTGATACTGACCTTCTCCCCTCAAAGTATTAGCCCCCATCTATCTGAAGAAGGCTAACAAAGATAACCTCTTAAGGTCCTTGCTAATACCATCATTCTTTGATTCTACTATTTGACCTAAGTCTCCACGGTGTTTGTGTGGTATGTATAAAAACTCATGAATTAGTGCTTCAAAAAGAAAAAAAAAGTCCATGAATTTATTTCTATTTCATAGGTAGTTACTGGCCTAGTGTTAACACCTGACATAGTGCTTCACCTTTTTCGTGTTGTGACACACGTACACTTGACCGCAGGGGTAAACGGATGAAACTATTCGCAGCCAGAAGTGACTAGCTTACCAACTTGACAGAGGGAGGGAGGTGCTTGGGAAGTGTCAGGTCCCACCCAGCTACCCCCAGAGCCGACAGGATCAGTATCTTGGAGCCAACACAGCTCATTCTTAGCACACTGGTGCGGAAGATCAGTCTAGCCCTACAACACTGTGTGTCAGGTCTGGGAAGCAACAAGTAACCAACACGAAATTAAACCAAATCTGCTGGACTATTTTCCCCGAGTCAGTGGATGACAGGGTATGATCACCAAACTACCAGATTTAAAGCATGACTGTGTGCGGGGGGTGGGTGAGTGGAGTGGGTGCTCTGGGTGAATTCTACAAGTCTACTTTTTCTTTCAGTTCCCATACTCATTCAGCAAGACTTTTTTTTTTTGGTTACTATGAAATTAAGGGAAAGTGCCATGATGTACTAGCAGATGAAACAGACACAGATTCTACCCTCAAGGAAACCTCTGTCTTATAGGGGAAATAAGACATTTACAGAGATATAAATTTGTTGAATGAATAAATAAAAGAATAATTGCAGCATCAGGAGGTAAGAAGTGACACTTTCCAGAAAAGAGGTATAAATAAACTGCTATGAAAATGAGGCAGGAAAAGTTTCCCTCTGGACAGGTTAAAGGAACCGCGAGAGAAGAAAGCATTGATATCAAATCTTAAGAGTCCTCTATGGGACCCAGGTATCTGCCAGGTATCCACAGCAGGGCAAAATAAAGGAAATATCTGGCTATTTAAATGAACAGTTTGCAAGCAAACCTCAGCTAAAAGGAGATGTGGTGTGGGGTTGGGAACAATGGGAAAGAGAAGGTTGGAATTAATAATGAAAATACAATTTAACAAAAAGTCTATGATGGGTTTTTATTGCTTTCCTTACTCTTCTTTGTATCAGATAATGGGAGAGCCTGAGGGACTGTTAAAAACTTTAAACAAACTTGGGGCGCCTGGGTGGCGCAGTCGGTTAAGCGTCCGACTTCAGCCAGGTCACGATCTCGCGGTCCGTGAGTTCGAGCCCCGTGTCGGGCTCTGGGCTGATGGCTCGGAGCCTGGAGCCTGTTTCCGCTTCTGTGTCTCCCTCTCTCTCTGCCCCTCCCCCGTTCATGCTCTGTCTCTCTCTGTCCCAAAAATAAATTAAAAAACGTTGAAAAAAAAAAAATTAAAAAAAAAAAAAAAACAAAAAAAAACTTTAAACAAACCACTCCAGGGGTGCCTGGGTGGCTCAGTTGGTTAAGCACCTGACTTCGGCGCAGGTCATGATCTCATGGTTCGTGGGTTCGAGCCCCAAGTCAGGCTCTGTGCTGACAGCTCGGGGCCTGGAGCCTGTTTCACATTCTGTGTGTCTCTCTCTGCCCCTCTCTCACTTGTGTGTGCTCTCCTCTCTCTCTTTCTCTCCAATAAATAAATAAACATTAAAAAAAAAACAAACCCATTCCATCTATAGAAAAGGGATTCTGGATCACAAGCCAGTCTCTCGATCACCCTTGAACTGTCACCTTAGACATTCCCTTTCCCAAAGGAAATCCATGTTTTAGGAAGCTTCAGCTCATTACCAATGTCCAGAGCTTAGAAGCAGTTGCTCTGCCCTGCAGAACCCTACAACCTGCTTTAGCTAAATCCATTTCCACATTACCCAACCAAGTGGTCAGAAAGAGAGCTGGTCCTTGCATGGCTCAGAATTCCTCCAAATGCTAGAGAAATTCACGTGGCTGCTCTTTGTTTCTGAAGCTGACAAGGTTTAGAAGTCATGGTTCAAAGGCTGGGTGTGTGCAACTCCAACTCTTCTCGAAAGAGAAAGTCATTTCTACAGTCATTCCCACCTATCTCAAGAGGGGAAGGAGCTTCTGCCTCACAGCGTTGTCAGGTAGGAGGCGAAAGGACAGTAACAAGAACTCTGCTGGGAAACATATTTTAAGCAGAACATACTAGTTAAGACAGCACTAAGGTCTCACACATAATGAAGGTTATCCCAAAGAGCAGTATTTCAAACACCGTGGGTCTGGAGCTGTTCGCCTCCTATGTTTACCTGTCACATGTCTCACTGCATGACCCCTGATGATGTGGTTCTGAAGAGCTTTGCTAATATTTTCTTGACTAATCTCATGAGGACAGAGTATGCTGAGGAAATCATGAACCCACGAGCTGGCCGCATCTTCCTTTGGGATGTGAAGAAACCAGACCGTGATTGGGAGAAAGGGCTGCATGCAGTGGACTGAGTGTGTTGTACTTGAGAACTGCCCAAACTGGCCCCTGACAAAAACAATCCCCATTTGTGGGACTTCATGGAGACCCATTCGCTGGAGGAGCAGGTGGAATTCATCAAAGAATTGGGACCCACGTAACCAACTGGTGTGCGACGGGAGCCCCCGATTCTGGCGTGACAGAGTGGCTGTGTCAAGCACACCGTAGGAGGCAGTGATGACGGACCCAAGCCTGAGGCTGGCCTCCCCACAGCAGCACAAGTGACTTTATTGGTCCCCAAGGCAGTACTTACATGTTGGGGTTACTTTCGCCTTTTCTATTAGTTGTACTAAAACATCCACTGAAATTTCATTTGTATCATTCCTTCAAGTAAAGTAATTTGGTACCCCGCCCTAAACAAAACAAAACACAACTGTGAGTGGTACCTGCCATCAAAGAAGAAGAACTTTCCCCGTCCATTCTTCTCTCCGTGAACAAAGTTCCCCTCGAATCTGTCCGTGGAGGAGTAGGTGACTGTGCAGAACCCGTGTGGCAATCCATCATCATCCAGGTGTCCTGGAGAAAGGGAACCGCAAGGCAAACCTTAGCATCTTCAGCGCTCTCCCACTGAAATGTTCGTGCTCAGATCCTGCCAGCAAGTTCCCTGAGCAGCATCCCCTCCTTGCCTGAGGGGACAGTGAATGTCAAGGTCTCTGTGCCTGCATCAGCAGGATCAACTTGACTGTTAGGTACGCTTTGCGAATGAATGGGGACCACAGCAGAGGGACTTACACACGTTTCAGAATATGAACCAAAAAAATAAGCTTGCATGTTACTGGGGACTAAAAGTTATTACCAATAATAACATCTGCATGTTTCAATTTACCAAGTACTTCCCTACGAAGCTTCTATTTGGAATTAATGTCCCCAAACTATCATGCTTAATTGAAATGTGACTGAGCACCAGTTTATAGTCCATTATAAGGTACATTATCTTTGCAGTAAGTTATCTAATTGTAGAACTCAGTATACAGTATGATTTTATAGCTTATTATATAGTATGATGTGGAGGACTGCTAGCCAGGTGACTTTTGAAAACCTCACTGCTTGTTAGTTTGAACAACAAGGGACATAGCCATGTCTCAAACTGCCCTAACATTTATACACCTCATTGTACTAACACATGAACTCCTAGTCCTTCTAAGCCTGAACTTAAGCTTAACCTTGAACTAACTGCTTTACGTTGCAATTCATTTCAGCTTTGAATGTTTAGTAATAACCTTGTCATATACCCTCTACCACGATGTTCAGAGGGCTTGTGCTTTAAATGCAGCTAGAAGTATCTACATGGCCATTTAAGTAGTGATTTGAACATCAGCAGCACTTATACTGTGATCCTTAAATTGCTGGTTCTTCCTGGATCACAGACTGGTGGTATATTCTAACATTTATGTATACAGTCAATATTTAGGTTTTTTTTTTTTTTTATTCTCTACATATTTCATAAAACCCAGGAGTCACCTCATCGATGTCTCCCCAGTTTCTCTGGTGAGCTAATTTTATGGAGGTGGGTGAAAATGAAGGCAATAATTAATCTACTGGCTTTTCCTGGGTTAACAACCTGGGTCATGGATGAAAAAGGTATGAAAGCATTAAACACCGTGTGCAGTGCAAGGGACATTAAACACTTAAATGTGGCTTCCAGATGGCTCACAGACATAAAAGAAAACACAAACTATATCACCACAATGCTTTTGTCTCCTAAAATGATTTCTTCTAACATGATAAAAAAAAAATCATCCTTTAGAAGAGAGGTTAAGTAATAAGCATTATTATGAAGAACAAAAAACCTCTTCACTTGTGTTATTGATTACATAAACATAAAATAACAATGAACAAATATACTGTCTTATTGCCACATCTGACTCTGTGTAGAATGAGTTACCTAGAATATTACAGCAAAACAGGGCTACTTAAATAAATCACAATCAATATGGTTCCTTTCCTCTTAACACAAATTTTTTTCCTACAAAGAGCCAGGAAATTAGTGGTTAGAAAGCTACTAGGCCACAATTGCTTTCTCTCCCCCAGAAACTAACTATACATGACATATTCAATGATACTTGAGTCATGTGAAATAATTTGGACAATTATTTCCTAAACATGTACAGATAACATTTCTCTGATTGAAGTAAATTGAATATACTTTTTTTTTGTATTTTCATAGAAAAAAAAACCCCACTCAGTGTATAGCTAAAAGCTTTCTTCTATGAAATGTTAGGATTAACATTTCTATGAATTTAGCACTCTACTTATAATTTAGGTATAAATATCAGAATAATCATTTTAGCCTTATACTGAGGCAGTTACTAATTAGTTGAAACTGTTTTCCCCACAGAAAACAATTCACGTATTTCAGGCTTTAAAAAGTTAACATATGATGAAACTTGTGTTTCTACTTGACATCCAGAGTACTACTATGATACTCATGAGTACCAAGGGGGAAGAAGTCCGGCGTAAATTCATTTGCACCTTTCCTCATTCACAACAATGCTGTCCTACTTCTGGATAACACATTGCAGGTGCATCCTCAGCAGTGGAAAATTAGAGAAAATTTAAAGTGTCATACAACATACTAAAAGCACTGTGAGGGCCAGTACTGATCCCCAGCGAGATGAAAGCAAAAACATCACTCCGTCCCATTCCATGAAGAAGGATGCTTATGTCGATGTGTCTTTCCACAGGCCAGGAAGAGATGTCCCATCATTTCTCGGGTGACACTGTGGACATGTGACATGTGACACTTCCTTCTCCCTTTATCAGTCCCTCTATCAGCGGGACCCCTTGTTGGCTCGTTTGTTTTGTTTTCCTCTCATCTTTGCCAAAAGGAGGATGATGTTATCAATGGACAGGATCGGTTAAAAAGCTGGAAATTACAGGCTGTGATCGTTCAAGAATTCCACCCTGAATATTTAGTAGCCCGGAGTGGTTCTCCTCGCAGTAGAGCTTTGTATCTAAACAACAGCCACAACCAAAACAATAACAACAACAAAGAGACTTTCCAAAGAAAGAACTGTAGGGAAGAGAAGAAATCGGGATGTGACGCCCTCACGTCACCTTTCAACATAGAAGATCCTCTGGTACAACTCTTATGCAAGCACCCTTTGGATAATAACATCCTGTAATATTTGTCCGGTCAGTAATGGCCGTTTAACGGAGGGGCTACTGCTATACAGAAAAGAAAAAAGTGTGCAAACCAATGGGCGATGTCCTTCCTTGTTACCTAAAGTAAACCTTACCACAACCCCCCACATTCCAAGCTTACTGCCTCATCTGAGGAAGCCAATGCTAAGCACCTAAGAAACACACTAACTACTCTGAACGTGCTAATGATATTGAAAGCCCCTTCCCAATTCCTTCAATCCTTTCTTTTCTCTCTAGAGAAGGGCACCCTAGCAAACTGCCCTTTCTTCCTTGCTGCTGGCGGAAGAAGGTACTGCTAGGGGCAGGTATCCGCAGGACCCAGGAAGAGAAGCGGAAGAAGCCTTTGTAGTTAACAAGGTTCTCAAAAAAACCACCAGGATCTTCAACAGCATGTCCTGATTCCGAATTCCTATCCCTTCCAAGCGTTACCTAACTCAGAGAGAAACACCAGTCCTCCTTGCTCTCATTGAGGTCAATTTGTAAAATGCTACAAGACAGCCAACAGCCTTCTGGGCCAGTTCCCACCAAACAGAGGTTGAACACCAGACCCAAACAACAAGGGGAATTCACTTGAATGACTGTTCTGTGTTGCTAATGCTGTCCTGGCTCGTGTGCCATGTATCTGTCCGCAGCACGATTCTAAATATTTACAGAGGTTAGAGAAGGAAAAATTTACTTTTTCCACTCTGTTCTAAAGATCATTACTTACTGAACAGATAGAAAGTTAAAAATCTCCCCCTGGAGTTACCTCTGAGCTTTTTTCCTGTATCCTTGTAAAAACACAAGACCAGACCTGTATTTTGTGTAATGATGGGACACTTGGGCAAAGGAAATTCCCTCTGGATCAGACACTGGCTGCTTACTGCCTCAGGCTTACCCCACAGGAGATCTGAGAACAGGGTGTGTGTGTGTGTGTGTATGTGTGTGTGTGTGTGTGTGTGTTTCCTTCAGAACAAGAGACCCTTACATGCACTGTTGGTTTTGTAGAACAGGGATGCTTTAAAAAAGTAATAATAATACAAGCACAATAATACAAGCATAATAATACAAGCACAATACATTCTGTTTTGTGCAAAGGACATGCCCTTGTGAGGATGCATTCACACTGGTTGTTAAAAACATACTTTGATTTTTGAGAGTAATTCTTTGTGAGAGCTCAATTATTAGTTGTGAGGGTCCTAATTTTAATGCGTGGCCCACAGGGAGAGGGTGCTCCCAGTGCACTGAGCATGCCTTTTTCCCAAGTACAGAACATGAGCCAACCTTATTAGAGACAGACAGGATCAGATATTAGGGGGCCTTAAAAATATTTTTAATATTTTGAGGCAGTTGGGGGCAGTGGAACATTGAGATGTTTACTTTCTTTCTGGCTCCATAGTTCTGGAAATTCTGACATTTCCTCCTTTTGAGTATTCTTCCTCAGTGTCTCCTCTATTTCTCCGAGCCTTTCCATTTTTTCTTGTCTGCTTAACCACCTATCTGGATTATTTTAAGGAACCTTTTAGGCAATCCCTTATCCTGCTCACCACTGCTGGTTCGTCTTCCCAGAGCAGAGCTCTGGGCCTGACATTCCCAGCTCTAAAAAGCCCACATAGCTTCCTATTGCTTTCAGCACACAATCCACCTCACCGGCCCATGACACAGCCTCTTCCCGTCTCAGCCTCCACTCTTCTCCTTGGCCCTCCTAGCAGAACTGAATGCTTCGTCTCTGAATGTGCCTATGTCACAACAAGATGCCAAACCTGTGTGCACTCACGGAGCTCCTCTCTCCACCAGAACCAACTCTGGATCACCTCTTCCAGGAAAATCTTTCCCCATCCACTTCCCCAAGCTGGAAGCAAGTCTTACTTCTCAGCCACCATAATTCATCTGTTTGGATATGAAATGCTTATTTAAAATGAAATTAAGGACCACCTTGTATTCATCTTTGTACCTACGGGTAGACAAAGAAAGAAATATAGTAATAAACAGTTCTGTTCCCAAAGCTAAACATCACTTCCTACTGAACCAATGAGCCTTGAAGAGTTTTTTAAAAAGCCACCGCAGGATCTCAGGTGGCATTGTCAGGCCCTCTGAGGCCAGGGGTTGCTACCTTCCCAAAGGCGCCTAGCCAATAGGAGTACACCGATATTCCCTCCACCACCCACCTTTGCCCTCGGGATTCATCTGCTCAGAGCCTAGAACTTCACCTAGGCTACAGTTCCACCCTGACAGAGAACCAACATACAAACTCTGATCCTGCAAAGATCAATTTCTTCCCCAGACTAAACTGCTAGGTTGGAAGAAAAAGAAGAAACAAGAAGTCTGTTGGAGGGGCTGTAAGCTAAATTCTCTTTCCCCTACATTTTTCTGAAGGTCACTGAACTCTGTCAGAACCAACCTCTGGAATGATAAGAAGTGATACTGACAGAATACTTAACTGTTGCTTCCACACTCAGTTACCAAGTATTTCATATATTTGAATGACTCATTAAATTTTTTTTTTTTAAAGGAAAAATGGGGGCGCCTGGGTGGCTCAGTCGGTTAAGCGTCCGACTTCGGCTCAGGTCATGATCTCGCGGTCTGTGAGTTCGAGCCCTGCGTCGGGCTCTGTGCTGACTGTTCTGTGCTGACTGCTCAGAGCCTGGAGCCTGTTTCAGCCTCCCCAGTTCATGCTCTGTCTCTCTCTGTCTCAAAAATAAAATAAACGTTAAAAAAAATTTTTTTAAATAATAAAAAAAAATAAAAGGAAAAATGTAGGGAGAAAGTCTGGTAGGGGGGACAGAGGTTCTGGAGGTCCAAGCTTATCTCCTACCTCACTGAGTGTCCTTGGATTTGTGCCTCAGTTTCCTCCTCTGTAAAATTAGGATAATATTAGTGCCCACCTCAGAAGATGGAGTGGATAATGTGTGTGTGGAACATTAGCACAGAGCATGAACACAATAAGAACTCAACAATCACAGCAATGATAATAATTGCGAAGACATTCAAACTGCTGAGAACAGAGGCTCTGTTCATGGAGAGAGGTAGGTGATTCTTGGACACCAAGATATTCAGACTAGCCTTTTACCAGTCTCCCATGCATGTGGTAGATGATAAGTAAAGACTATTACAGAGGCACTAAAAAGGCCAACAATGGCTGGAGAAAAGCCAACTGCTACAGTTCACTTCGTGTACACACACATGCTGTAGATACTGAGTTTGAGCTCTAGATGCTTCTAAGATTCTGCGCTGCTCTACCTGTTTACTGTCAGGTACAACTGAGTGACCGTGAGTCCTGGATTGCCCCAAACATTCAAAGCTTAAACTAGTTTTTTCCACCATGACCCCTCTTGCTCTCAAGCAAATTCTGATTTGGGACGGTAATGTATATGGCCGTCCTATATAAGAGATTCTTTCTTGTTTGTATACAGAATCCCCCAAAACAACAGAAACATTTCTAAAGCTGCTTGTTCGCATTTTACAAGAAGCCCAGGGACTGTGGACAACTGGGCCTTATGTTTCTAAAAAGCTTCAAAAAGAAAGGTGGTCTAACCTGGGGAGCACTGTCTGCGATCAAGGGTTTGCATTAAAATTTTACAAGTAAAAGTAAACTCTGTAGAATAACAAGCCCTAACAATTCGAAAAGAGCATGTTTTTCATTTATCTTTCCTAACATGAAGGCACAAGATGTCAATAATTTAAATTTAACGAAGGCTTCCAATGAACCCTCTCAATCAATGTCGCTGGTGCCCCCTGAGCCCCCAACATTGGCTTTAATTACTAGACAAACAGTTCTGTGAGTTCACAACATTGTGAAATTAAAACAACAACAAACAGCCTTTGAAACTAGATAAAGGAGTAAGTTTTAACAGTTACACCAAGATGGATAATTTTGAGAAAATTCAGAATAATTAAGACCTCGAGGTCACTGCAAACAGAGTCAGTTATGTTTTATAAAAATCAATGTATCTTTATGCATTTGTACAGTGTTGCTACTTTTTCTTTACCTTTTATGAGCACTTGTTTATACAAATTAGATAGAAACCAGACTCAACCAAAAGCTTAAAATTATTTACTTGGATGCTTGGTTTAAAATATTCTCGAATAATACCACACAACATTGCAAAACATCACGACGCACTGTCTGGGTTGGAATCAAATAAATAAACACGCTAAAGAGTATTTTCCAATATTCAGTGTTACCAAATCATAACATCTCCTGATACAAACAAGTAGATTGTATAACGTCCCCACCTCGCTCTTTAGAACTAGCAAAAAAAAAAAAAAAAAAAAAAAAAAAGAGGTGGAGAAACTCGGCAAAACAAAGTGGCGAGAAAAGTCGGGGGAGGGGCGCTAGAAGAGAAGGGGCGGAGAAACACGACACCAAGGCGGTGATATCACCCACAGCCAACGGCATGGAATTCAGAAAGTTAAGTGTCACCCAGCAATTTCGGTCAGGGCTTGCGGCGCGCCTGTACAGCGTGGCGGCGGCGGCACCCGGGCTCGGAAGCAGGAAGGGGGAGGGGTGGTTTGACTGAGTTCGCTCGGGGGCATTAGAGGCGAGGGCCACCGCCTCCCGGTCGGCGTGCGTTCAAGCCCCGGGTCGGGAGCGGCGTTCACTGCCCTGCAATGATTTCATCTTTTCGGAAAAGCGGCCGCCCCGGCCGCGGCTGCCACGTGCCTGGTTCGGCCCCGTGCGCTGCGCCGGGGGACGGACCCGGACGCGGCCGCGGTCACCGCAGGTCGCAGCGGCGAGCGGAAGGAAAGGGCTGGCAGCCGGAGAGGGGCTTGCGGTTGCCAAAAACGGGCCGGGGGGTCGTTCCGCCGAGACCGCCGGTCTCGGGGGGCCTGTCCTCTTGCGCACCCCCCGGCTTCCATCCCCCAAAGGGGGAAGGCCAGAGTGCGGGGCAGGTTCTCAACTCCGAGGGCGGATGCAGGCGGTGGCCGGAGGGCTGGAGCGGCCGTACCCTCCCGGGGGCCCCGGCCCCGCGGAGCCCAGTTCCTGGCCTGCGCCCCACCGCGCAGTGCGCGCTCCCGGCGGCGTGGCCGTGGCTGCCCGGCCCGTGCCCGAGCCGGGCAGCGGGCCACCCGCGTAGGGGACAGTGGCGGCCGCGGGGCCCGGCGCCGCGCGGGTCGCAGCCCGCCACTCCTTCCGCGTTCCAAGCCCTCGGCGCCTCCTCCCCCAACCCCAGAGAAAAGCTTGTACCTTCCACCGCCTCCTCCACCATCTCGTCGTCGCTATCCATGGCGGCTGGGGACGGTGCCCAGCTCTGGGCCTCGCAGCTGCCTCCCGTCCGTCCGGGTGCTCCCGGCGGCTGAGCGAGCGCTGGGGCTGAACCCTGCGAGTTTGGAGGAGGAGGAGGAAGAGGAGGGGCAGTCGGGGCTGGCTCGCACTGCCTCCCCCTACAGCCCTTTCAATTCCTTGGTCTTAAGCTGCTGCGGCAGCACTCGTCCTCCCCCCCCTCCCTTTGCCCGCTGGCCCCTAGCCGCCGAGGCTTCGGGGTGCCGCCGTGGCCGCCGCCGCCGCTGCAACTTTCTCCTGTAATACCCCCTCTTTGTTATCGAGCAGATGATCCGCTGACATCACCCAGCGCCGGTGCGCTCCCTCCCTCGCTGATTGACAGTTCCCTGTCCCTTCCCAGAAGTAAGGCTCCTTAAAACGAAAGGCGCTCCTGGTCCGCGCTGACTCTGCGCCCCAGCCAACCAGCCCCCGAGCCCATCAGGGTTTATCTTTTGCTTCTGCTCGGCTGGGTGCGTTCCGAGAGCGCCACGCGGTCCTGCGCACCGGGCTTCCTGCGGGTACTTGGGACCGCCCGGTTACCGTCCTCCGGGGGGGGGGGGTGCTCAGAACTCTCGCCCTCCAGCTGTGCTGGGGCAACTTGGAAAATCCCCCGTGCCCAGCCCTCCAGCCCCGCCTCGGGACAGCCTCCAAAGAGCAAGGGAAGCCAAGGCAGCGTTTCTGACGCTCCAGCACCTCAACTTCCTCTCGCCCTTGCCCCCGCCCCCACTTTACCCCGTTTGCCACCCGGAGCTGCACGAGTGAGGCACGCAGGGGAGCGCAGGTGTCCTTGCGTCGCCGCATCACATCCGTGAGCAGGTTTCCCAGACTCAAGGGGGTGACATCCAGCCCCGATTCCTCTCCGGGCTGGGGCTCCCACCCCAGCGCTCCGCGTCCCCACCCTCCTCGGGACTGTCAGGCGTTTCGACTGATTCGGGAATTCAGCAAATCCAAATGGCAGCGGGCTCGTTATCAGGCAGGGAACTAGCCGCAGGGAAGGCCCGGCAGGTTCCTCCTCGCGGTTGTGGTGATGGAAAAGAAGCCACCGAGTGGAGCTAACGAGGAACGACCCTCCGTCTGGCGCGCCTCCTTCTCGCGCCTTCCGCCCTGTACGTGTGATGCCCCAGCTGTCTCCCTGTTTCTCCAAGTGCCAAGCACTCCATAGATTCGGGCTCTTCAAGTGGAGAAAATGACGGGGCACCCAGTTCCCGGCCCAGCCACTTACTGTCATTGTGGCATTGCCTCTTACAGGTGGCGGTAAAGGGCGGCTGTAAATAGCTGGTTAAATGGATATGCAAATGTACACAATGTACCGTGG
Organism: Neofelis nebulosa; assembly: GCF_028018385.1. NCBI lineage: Eukaryota > Metazoa > Chordata > Mammalia > Carnivora > Felidae > Neofelis > Neofelis nebulosa. The sequence continues at coordinate 87,992,235 of NC_080784.1, read as the reverse complement.
AATTACAGGGTGCTGCTCTGGGCATCTGCCAAGAACAGCTACTGCACGGGAGGAGGGGACAGGAGCGAGCAAAGAAAGTTGTTCCATTTTGTTTTCAGAACAACGAATGAGACTTTGGGGATTTCAGAGTACTTCCAGCACCCGGAGACCACGCCTTGTTTTCGGCTTTGTGCTTAAATGCTAGATATTTTTATCGAGTATTGTGAGTTTCTTCTTAAATTCAGTTTTTCTTTGTGAAACAAAAACAACAACAACGTTAGGGACGCTTGTCCCATTCACTGCCAGGAATTTCAATATCTTTTGACTGGTTTCAGAAACAGAGGGAACGGCCCTGGACCAGGAGTTAGGATACTTGGGTCCTGGGGTTGCTGACCTGCAGAGGGGCTTTGGGATCTTTAGAACAGAGTGAAAATTCCTCCTGCCGGGGAGAAGAGGCTTAGGCTGCTCTAGTGTGAGACTGCTCAGGCATATACTATACTACTCTGAGATCCCCTGACTCAGGCTAGACCACTCAGAGGTCTCCTGGCTTAGGCTAGACCACTTTGAGTTCTTCCTGCTTAGGCTATGCTGGTGTAAGTTCCCTCCAGCTTGGTCTAGATCACTCAAAGGACTGCCAGCCTAGGCTTGACCACCCTGAGGTTCCCCCACTACCACCCCCCCCCCCAGCTGGGGTTAGACTACTTTGAGGTCCCCTGGCTTAGACTAAACCTCTCTGAAGTCTTCTGGCTTAAGTGCAACCTCCCTAAAGTCCTCCAGTAAAATACATGGGCTCCAAAGCTGTGCAGAGCAGGTGTCCCTGAAGTGGAAGATGGAAGAGTTACTTCAGGTTACATCATCTTCAAACATGAACCACAGAAATAGGGGTGTTGTTTTTTTTTTTCTGATTTTTTTTATTTTTTTTTTCAACGTTTTTAATTTATTTTTGGGACAGAGAGAGACAGAGCATGAATGGGGGAGGGTCAGAGAGAGGGAGACACAGAATCGGGAAACAGGCCCCAGGCTCCCAGCCATCAGCCCAGAGCCTGACGCGGGGCTCGAACTCACGGACCGCGAGATCGTGACCTGGCTGAAGTCGGACACTTAACCGACTGCGCCACCCAGGCGCCCCTTTTTTTTCTGATTTTTAAAAAAAGCTATCAGGTACCGAACTTGGTCTCTCATTGGTTTTGAGTTATGTGATATTTTTCTTATTTCCTTTTTAAACTTATCATCTCCTCCCTTACATGTTACACGATGCACAAAAACACACCAGTTCTTCTTCCCCAGTTTCCAGTTTATCAAGAGGCAGAAAACATGCCGAAAGCTTCAAGGAAGCAAAAAGAATTTATTCCTTTACTCTGAGGGAGCTGAGGCAGGGAGAAGGTGGCTGGGAAGAAATCGGCCCTCCCAACACAAACACACAGGTGTAACTACAGACTCTGGGTTTATGGTGGGTAGGTATGTGGGGGCATGGGGATGAGTGACGTCACAAGTGTCCTGCCCCTAACTTTAGGTTCAGAGGAGGCTGTCCAGCTGTTTCCTGGTGCTGTGAGATCGCCTGTACTGCACACCCAAACCGTCAGGTGCTCACGTTCCACCTGCTCCTTTGCAAGCACCTGCAACACTGCACACAGCCCCTATCGCAGAAGCAGGCCCCCTCTGGACTGTAAGGGTAGGGGTGCGAAGCACCAGGGCCTTCCTGCCAGAATGGGCAGGAGGGAGCGAAAGCTCCCCCGAGAACCTTCTTCAGATCTGCACACGAGGCAGGCAGCAGCCTGGACACAGCCCCAGGCCCCTTCCCCTACCATTCATCCCTGCTGGCTCTGGGCCCAAAGTTTAGGTAAAATTGTTTTTATGGTTCCCTTAAGATGCATTTGCCTTCTTACAAATCTACCTGTGTACGTTTTCCATCGCCTTCTCTCTCTCTAGACTGACTGATTCTTACGTGCGGCTGTAGAACCCAACACAGTGCCTGGTCCGGAATGAAGGTTAAGCATTGTCCGTGATGATTTTGCAGAGGGATATTTAGTTTTATAGAAACAGCGCCGAGGCTCACAGACTAGATCCTCTTCCTGTGTTTTGGCAAAGTGCTCTGTTTTAGCTGAAGTCTGAAGAGTGATTTTGAGTTGTTCTACTTTCCCACATCTACTGGCCCCAAATCTGCTTCCATCGCATTCTTTCCCACAGCTTCCTTCATTGAGAGCTCATTTCATAAACCCACTTTGCACTTGGCTCCCCGCCATTCTCCTCTGTCGTACTCGGTCCCCACCAATGTGGTCACGGGCTAGAAAATCAATAAAGCCCTTAATCACCATGTGCAGCAGCAACAGCAGCACTGCCCAGCTCCTAACTCAGCAGATCCAGGAGCACCGCAGCGAGCTCTGGCAGGCGGAGGGGGCTGCACAGGACCTCTGACAGCCCGGGCTGGGGGTGGGATTGCTTCCGTGCTCACACCGAGGCGTGACTTTTCTAAGCTGCTCGGTCTTGCTTCCTTTGCATCCAAGGAGATACCCTTCTCTTCACACTCAGCTTGGGAAACGTAAGTCCCTCTCCCACTGCAGCAAGCAGTCACAATACTGAGTTATCTTACTCATTTTACTGCCCATGTCTTTCCCCAGAGAAGGCTGGTGCTTCCTTAGAAGACTCCTAGAACTCTTGCAGTAAATATATTTTTAGAGGCATCTTGTATCTTATGCACCCTCCTACAATTAGGGGCAACAATTCTGTCCATTCATCGCTATGCGCTAAGTGAATTGTGAAAAATCTAGTGGATGTGGAGCTTGTGTGGGATTCACTAGTGCTGGCTGGTGACCCCTAGCTAGTGACTCCAGGATCATTGATCCCTCATCCTGCCCTGCTCGGTGGTCTTCCGAGTCTCCATGATCTAGGAAAGCAGGAACATCTCAGGGGTCCTGTTGGATCTGTGGCTGATATCCTGGCTCTACTTTGATTATTTGCTTACACTGCCCGCAAGGAGACCAGAACAGGATGGGTGAAGGAACTCTTAAATAATCATCAAGTCTCATTTTGGCATTGCTCACCCCTTAGCAAGGTTTTTTCCGCCCCCCACCACGTTCACCAATGTGATTGAATTCTCACCCCATTTATTTTGTATCCTTCAAGAACTAGCCATGCAACTGGGCAGTTAAGCTCTTTGGACCTTAGTGTTTCCAACTGCAAGTGGGCTCTAAAAATTATTTTCCTGGGGAAAAGTTAAATAGAGCATTAAGAGCCCCACGGACATGCCCAGGAAAAGGAAAGGGGAAGAAGCCAGGACAACTCTAACTAACTGAATATTCAAGACCCAAGTCAACTCAGCTTAATGGCACTGAGATCTGGGGGCGTGAGAGAGAGACCTTTATCTTACTCTAGGAAGAGAGGCATGGGACTTTCAGGAGAACCAAGGTGCTTGGATTCTGAATTACTGAGTCACTAATCAAGGTCTGTGTTGGTGACAACTGCAGAAGCTGGAGGGAGGGGCAGGGAAAGGAGCAGCGAGGAGAAGCGTGTGGGGGAGGAGATGTGCATGAAAGGGAAGCATTTACAGCATGTGGTGCACAGCAAAGAGCAACCAGGAACATCAAGGGCACCAAATAAAGGTCCGGGAGCAAAGGAAGAGATGGAGAAAATTCATTCTGCTGGAAATAGACATGACTGCAGTCATGAAGAGGACTCCCAAATTCAGGGTGACCTGATTTGGTTACGGCAACAGGAAGTGCAAGAGAGGGCAGAATAACCTGACCTGAGGAAGTGAATTAAATAATAGAGAAGACATCATAGTTGCCATGGCATTAAAATACCTCGCACCACATTAAGCTTCTTTTTTTCTCTTTTGCTTGATTCTTGTTCTTGCAACATGTTAATGTCATTGCAGTATAGCCAGTAAACTAAATTTAGATCTTCTGGGGCATGGGGGAAGGGAAGATGCAGCCCAGATCTCCCTATCTGGGTCCACTCTGGGCAAATATTCTTCCCCCCGCAGCGTGCCTGGTGCTTTTGGTCCTCGCGTTGTGGGATATGAAAATCCTTGTCGGGCTTGGGTCTGAAGCTGCTGAGTGACATAATTTGGGGGAAAAAAAGACAAATGGGAAGCAATTTTCAAAGAGGCACTTGCTTTAGAAATTACTTCAGAAAAATCAATAAGATGCTGAAATTTGAAAAATACAAGTACCATCAAAACCAAATGTGTTTGGGGCACCTGGGTAGCTCATTCTGTTAAGTGTCTGACTTCTGGTTTCGGCTCGGGTCATGATCTCAGGGTTGTGAGATTGAGCTCCTTGTTGGGCTTTGTGCTGGGGGTGGGGCCTGTTTAAGATTCTCTCTCCCTCTACTGGTTGTGCTTGCTCTCTCTCTGTCTCTACAACCCCCCCTGCCCCCCGCCAAACCAAAACCAACTTTTCCTAAGTATTACTTTATTTTATTGCTTTAAAAAATATTTTAGTTTATTCAGCAAAAAGATTTTTTAGGTCCTGCCATCATTCATATGCAAATGCTACCATGGCAGAGGGTAGGTATATAGTATTTTTGATATTACTCTACACTGAGTGAATAGAAGGGTATTTCCAGCTGACTTGCTTACCACAAACATTACCACATTCATCGAGGCCCAGATCCTGCCCTTCCTCAAGTGGATTCACAATCATCAGACCTCAGAGACTGATGTATATAACTGAATTATAACCTATAGACCAGAATACTTAGGTTGTCTTGGCAAGCACAGTCTCCCTTTGTAGATAAGCATACTTGAGAAGATAAATTCCATCCAAATGTTTGCTTCGTTAGCCTGGAGTTAGAATAAATGAGATTAGTTATGTGGTCCCCAAGAGAAATACTCCTGATATAATGTCCTGAATGTGGCCACCCGCACCCACTCATCCCTGCTCAGATGGCCCTGCCTGCCTCTGAGACTTTGGGCAGGCATACATTTTCTGTATGCTCCAGTCTCCTCAAGCCGGTTTTTCCACACAGCATTCTCTACAGCCAACTAGGCAGATTCACACTTTTAAAGTCATAATCACATTCTATTTCTACCTTCCTGATATCACAGTCCAGTCACTTTGATGGGGATTTGGAGCATCTCCAAAATCTTCAGTCACAAATGTAGTCACTGTGTTGGTTTACTCCTTCTGAATTCTCATCAAATCCATTGTGTATGCAGATTTTGCTAGTCTAACTTTCTGAGGGCAACCTGGTTCCCGAGTTCTTAGAGAAGCACTACATTTTTGCTCCATGGGCCACCACCAGCAGCCTAACCTTCCTGAGATTACCATGTACTTTGGACAAAGAGATCAGGCTTATTAAGACCCATATATTCTGGGCTGTGATAGATTTGTCCATGTTTTGTTGGGTATCCAGCAAAAAGATATTTTGTCTCCTCTGTGCAGGAATGGAGAGGTCGGCCTTTTGCTATGATGATTTAGACTGTGAAATTTCACCTGGAGGGGTACAGGTGCCATCCGCTAGAAAATAGACGGACAGCAAAATGTGTTACTCATTGTCCAAACAGGACTCTGATTTTGAACTCATTATCCAGAAATGAATATATTCACATGGCCCTGTTAACAGGTCACAACAAGTCACAAACAGGGACAAGTTGACGAAGTGTTTGGTATCCCAGGCATTGAAATGACACTTTAACCCATGAGCAGCCCATCCCCAGAGGGACTTGATGCTAAGCCATCCCTTTTCTGAATGCACTTTGCTGGGGACATGCTTTGCAGTCTTTTTGAATGTAGAGTGTCCTTTCAGGTCATTTAAGGTCCTATTGATCCTCCTTGCTAAGTCCATAGATCAATTCCCAGGAAAAGATGCTGTGGCTAATCTTTTGGAATATCTTTCAGCCACATTTAAAGAGCCCAGCTGAAAAGCCCCTGTGCTCAAGATAGAGGGAGACACAGAAGAGCCCTGTGGCAGGCCTTGCACTGTCTCCACAGGGGACAATGCAGCTCTGTAGGTCTCGTGGAGATGTGTATTCTGTAAACCCTAAGCACCTCTTCCCAACCTGGCCTCTGGGCAATGCCTCAGGCCTGGGCTGAGCATGGGTTCCCCAGCAGAGCGGGAAGTCTGGTTACTGCTTAGCAGGGAAGGTGGGCACGTCTTCCACGTAGCCTGTGCTCTCCCTCTCTGAACTGGCCTCCCCTGTGATTCTCTACCCATTGGGGTGAGGCCAGAGGTAGTGCATTAAAGCAGGCTAGGTTCATTCTCAGTTGTGCATAAGTCAATTTTCTTTTCTCTTCTACCAGTCTTGGGTAAGATTTGAGTATTTTGCAATTAACTTTCCCCTTTCAAACTAGTCCCGCTGAAAATGCTTGTTGAACGTTTTTGGATTATATGGTGGATTTATCATATTTAAAGGTTCATGTTCATCCAAGGGCTGTTTCTCTTATTCTCTCCTAGGTTTTGAAGAGCTTTATCTTGGATAAAAAGTGATTTGGTATCTGCGATCTCATTTGTGTCTGATAGTAATCCCCAAGACCGTGAGGGTTTAAAGGCTTGCCCAGCATCCCACAGCAAAAGCATGACTGGTTGGGGCTCATATCAAGGCCCATTTGGGCCTTCCACCAATACCACACAGCTTAACGCGGAGTAAGAGATCCTTTTTTTTTTAAATTTTTTTTTTTTCAACGTTTTTTATTTATTTTTGGGACAGAGAGAGACAGAGCATGAACGGGGGAGGGGCAGAGAGAGAGGGAGACACAGAATCGGAAACAGGCTCCAGGCTCCGAGCCATCAGCCCAGAGCCCGACGCGGGGCTCGAACTCACGGACCGCGAGATCGTGACCTGGCTGAAGTCGGACGCTTAACCGACTGCGCCACCCAGGCGCCCAAGAGATCCTTTTAAGGGTGAGCGTGGGAGGGCAGGAGAGAAGCGAGGAGATAATAGCATGTAGGGATGGTCTATTGTCTCCCAGGTGCTTGTTCCTTATGATTTCATTTAATCCTGAAAATGATCTTACCAAATATTAATTATCTCCATTTATCGATTAGGAAACCCAAGACTCAGGGTTTAAATAACTTGTCTGAGGTTCACATAAACTAGTGGTCGTGGGATTGGAGCCATGACTGTCCAAACTATGACAACATGTACAGAGAGGAAAGGGAAGTAACAGGAGAGTGGTGGAGAAACCATTTGGAAGAAGGCAGAGTAGAGGAAAAGTTTGTGGAGAAGCTTCACATGAGATTTCCTGGTGCCATCAAGTCCCCTGGTGTGGGGACTCGGACAGCAGAGGAATTTGTCTCTGGAAGTACACTTTGATGGAGGTGTCTCACGCGATACCTTGAGACGTCCTTGAGATATTTGAGATGATCTTTACTTTTTTGAGATGACATACTCCTTGGGCCCAAGTCATTCAGTGTGTTTTTCTGGCCCTAGCGGCTGACGTGGAGGGCAGAGGTTATGTCTGCTGCTGCTACACTGGGCGTCCTGATGCTGGGCACGGTGCTGGCTGGCTGCGTGGGACATTTGTGCAGGCTTATTGCCACAAAGCGTGCTCTGCCATTGACTGACCCAAACAAACCCACCAGAGATGCTTGCTGAGTATGGCCATCTTGGGAGCAATTCATGTCTGACAGATGATTTTCGATCTGTCAGCACAGAAAAGGACAGAAAAATGCTTTTTGGAGAACTTCATTACATTTAAAAAGTCCAGTCTTACTCTATAATTTTAAACCACCATTTACTATGTATTAAAATTCAACATTTTTTTTTCATACTTTCATTCAAAATGGATTGTGGACTGTATTTCTAAATTATAAAAAGAATGTAAAAAAACCTGTGATCTAAGAATTATGTGACATACAGAAGTAAGGAGTCATATGCTTCTGAGAATAGTAGATAATATATTTCCATAGCCCAACATCTATGAATATATAAACCAAAATGTTAACAGTAGTTATCTCAGAGTGATATGATCTCAAGTGATTTAATTTTTTCTTTTTGCTCATTTAAGATGGTTTTTAAATAATAACTATTATTTACTTATGTAATTATAAAAGGAGGACTTTTTATTTTTAAATTTTTTATGTTTATTTATTTTTGAGAAAGAGAGACAGATCGTGAATGGGGAGGGGCCTAGAGAGAGGGAGGCACAGAATCCAAAGCAGGCTCCAGGCTCTGAGCTGTCAGCACAGAGCCCAATGTGGGGCTGGAACCCACGAACCACGAGATCATGACCTGAGCCAAAGTCAGACACTTAACCGACTGAGCCACCCAGGTGCTTTTTTGTAATGCCACCAGCCAAAGAGAAGTTTCTTTACTTTTTTTTTTTTTTTTCTGTATGTGTAATTTTTTTTTTTTAACTTTTTTTTTTTTTTAATGTTTATTTATTTTTGAGACAGAGAGAGACAGAGCATGAACAGGGGAGGAGCAGAGAGAGAGGGAGACACAGAATCTGAAACAGGCTCCAGGCTCTGAGCTGTCAGCACAGAGCCCGACGCGGGGCTCGAACTCACGGACCGTGAGATCATGACCTGAGCCGAAGTCAGACGCTTAACCGACCGAGCCACCCAGGCGCCCCTCTGTATGTGTAATTTGGAAATTCTAATAATTTCCACTGTATAGAGTGGTTGTGAGGACTAATCAGTGTATTGCATGTAAAGCACTTTAATTTTTTTAAGTTTTTATTTATTCATTTCAAGAGAAACAGAGAGCAAGCAGGGTAAGGGCAGAAAGAGAGGGAGAGAGAATCCCAACCAGACTCTGCACACTCAGCACAAAGCCCGATGCGGGGCTCAAACCCACCAACTGTAAGATCATGACCTGAGCTGAAACCAAGAGTCTGACACTCAACCTACTGAGCCACCCAGGCGCCCCAGTAGGTAAAAACACTTTCAAGAGTTCCAGGCACAGGGTAAGTGCACAGTAGCTGATGGCCACCACCATCTGACTGTCTTTGTATTAGTTAAAACTTCTGCCTCTCCTCTGGCCTTCTCATGGAGTAGGAGAGTGGCCTTTCAAGTCAGATGACGTAAGCCATTGCCCTGTTTAAAGCCTTCCAAATGTTGCCCTTGCACTTAGGATCAGATCTAACCATCTCACCCTGGCCCCAAGGCCCTGCAGGATCTGGTTTCTTACCACCTCTGCACCAGCTCTCACATTACCCTCCCTCCTTCTCATTTGCTGCGCTCCAGCCACACTGACCCTTTTGTTCACGGAATAAAATCAAGTTCTGTCCAACCTCAGGGCCTTTGCATTCCCTGTTCCCTTTGCCTTGCATTCTCTTCTCTGTATCTCTCTGTTCATAGCTGGGTTGTGATCTTGGTATAAAAGTTCCTCCTTAGGGAAGCCTTCCCTGGCTGTCCAACCCAAAGTAGCTCCCTAGGCTCACTTCTCCTGTTTAATACTTGCCCTGCTTGATTTTCGAAAAAGCATTTGTTGCTACTTTACATGTTCTTGTTTATTTAATTCTGTTACTGAGTGTCAGTCTCCTCACAGACCTTGTGTGTTTTGTCAGTTTTCACAGGAACACCTAGAATAGTGTCCAGCACATCATGGGTGTTGGATGATTTAATTAATTAAGTGGATGATGGCTGCCAACTGAATGAACAATTTAACCACCTCCCACCACCTTCCCCTTAGAAGGCTGGCATTTTCCTAAAGAGGAAGAAGGCAGTCATATCACTTTATTTCTATATCCCCCCTCCTAGTGAGAAAGAGGATGATAAAATCAAACTGGTCTGTTCCTCAGCGTCCCCCACATGTGGCCAGATTCATAGCTTTCTATCCCAGATTGAGATTAAAAAAAAAAAAAAAAGGCTGCCAGATTTGAAAAGAGAATGCTTGTATGCTTTAACTCTGATACATGAGGCTGGACAGGCAGTCCCTACTCTACAAAGAGGTCGTGTTCCCAACGTTTCTTTGTGTATGTTGTTTGTTTCCAACACAGAATGCATTTTTTCACTGGAAACAATGTTCCCAGACTAGCCTACAAAAGCCTATTTAACCCACAATGCTCAGTATCAAAAATATGTTGAAATTCTAGGAAACAAAATGGGGAAAATGAGTGCAAAGTACAATTTAAATGTTTATCTTGAATGCTAGTGCTTGAGAGGAAGCAGGTTCCCACAAAGGAGGGTGAGGCTGGGGCCAAGGGTGTGGAAGTTTTGGGGAGCAGAGTAGAAGGGCAGTGGCGGGGGCCACCTAAACCTGATGGGCTGAGGCTGTGCACAAAAGCTAGGCCGCCTGTCAGGGCAGCCCGGTCACAGGCAGGTCTGAGCCTGTCCCAAGGAACATTCCTCCAGGTCTACACGCAACAGAGGACAGGCAGGGGCTGACACCAACACTTCCACCTGGAGAATTCAAGAGGCTAGACTCAACATGTGAGAATTCGTCCATAAAAACAAGACCTGAGTATGTAATAATCCCGGACTCATGAGCCTTCTTGGGGAATTTCTGCTTGAGTTATCTAAGTACAAACATGATAATGCAACTTAAAAAAATCATAGGTTCAGTTTGGTTTCATCATTGAAAACCACTGAAATTACCACTGGGTAATGTCAGGCATTTCCCTCCTTGTGTCTGATCTTTAGGCCACTACCTTGTGGCCAAAGCTTTTAGCACCTAAAAGTTAGACCTCACAAAGCAGGGGGCAGGGAGGTCTTCTTTTCAGGGTGTTCTCTAATTTCTCATGTTATTTCGAATAAGAAAGTGTTCTGTTTGGGAAAGACTCATTAACCCGGAACAACTCCAATCCTCCCTAATTTTGGAAGCTTGTAGAGAGGATCTCCTGGTAGAGTTGACAGAGAAGGAGGCAAAGAAATTTAACACATGGGCGCTCAGCTATTATTATGCCTCCAAAGAGGTCCTCGTGATTGTTGTGCAGTGCTGTGTAGCATTGTAGATGAATTCTTAAAGATCATTTAAGAGCAATAGTGGTGGGGCGCCTGGGTGGCTCAGTCGGTTGAGCGTCCGACTTCAGCTCAGGTCATGATCTCACAGTTTGTGGGTTCGAGCCCCGCATCAGGCTCTGTGCTGACTGCTTGCTCAGAGCCTAGAGCCTACTTCAGATTCTGTGTCTCCTTCTCTCTCTGCGCCTCCCCCACTCACGCTTTGTCTCACTCTGTTTCTCAAAAATAAATAAATGTAAAAAAAAAAAAAAAAGAGCAATAGTGGTAAACAGTTATACTTGTAGAGATGACGAATCTAAATTTAGAGGGCGAATACAAGAGGAGGTAACACTTCCAACCAGTGTTCTATATGGAATTTTAAGTGCTCGGGCAGGAGCAGAATGTGCTCTTGAAAACCGTGTTAGGTGATTCCTAAAAGGGCTCTCGTGACAATGAAGCCATGAGAGCTGAAGATGTTTGTGAAGTGTTTGAATAACATGGTTTCGTGAAATGTGAGATTGAAAATAGCAATATTTCTGATGTAATGGGTGATTTAAATATATGTGCAACCAAAGTAATGTCTTAAATATTATAGTCATGTGACTCTTTCACCTCCAGCCCCAATAGTTTATATATTCAACTGGGCAAATTCCGGTGAAAATAATCTCAGTGGACAAACCAGGAAGGATCACATTATATGTGTTATCTCGTTATAATTAGCTGTATGTGGAATGCCTCACATATGTGTTTGCTTCTAAAGGAGGCAGAGCCTACTGTCCTAAGAGGGAGAGGTTTACACTCTCCAGGCTCCGGTCTGGCTCCGGTGCAACCTTGTCCTCTGGGCCGGTCACTTCTTGCCCTGAAGGGCTCAGTTTCATTGGCTGAGAAATGGAAACGGTCGTACTTCTTACATCACTGTTTTTGTTTTTTTTTTTAATTTTTTTTTTATGTTTATTTATGTTTGAGACAGAGAGAGACAGAGCATGAATGGGGGAGGGTCAGAGAGAGGGAGACACAGAATCTGAAACAGGCTCCAGGCTCTGAGCTGTCAGCACAGAGCCTGACGCGGGGCTCGAACCCACGGACCGCGAGATCGTGACCTGAGCCGAAGTCCGCCGCTTAACCGACTGAGCCACCCAGGCGCCCCTTACATCACTGTTTTTAGTCATCTTTATAAATATGCAGACTCAATCATTGATTAATTTATACTAAGAATTAGAAGCAGGGTCTGGCCAATCTCAGATGACTTACTTTAAAACGATTTTACATTTCACTTAGTAGTGTCTTTTGGTATTTACCTTTTCTATCTTCTGATCTGCAATTTTACTTTAAGCAAAATAATGAGATGAGGCCATAAATATCAGCCCCAGCGGTTTTCTAGGAACAGCTTAGTTCCCCTCTCCCCCCAGGTGTGGTTCTTCCATGTAATCTTCTCTACAGTGTCGGCAGCAATATAATATGGAGTGGGTGGCCCTAGACGAACTCCAAGTCCCACCCCTTTTTAGCTGTCTGGTATTTAGCAAATTTCTTATGTCTGTCTGTCTGTCTTTCTGTCTGTCTGTCTGTCTGTCTGTATTTATTTATTTGAGAGAGAGATCACACCTGTGCATGTGCAGGGGAGAGGCAGACGGACACAGAATCTCAAGCAGACTCCATGCTCAGTGCAGAGCCTGCTGGGGTACTCGATCCCATGAACCATGAGATCACGAGCTGAGCCAAAATCAAGAGGTGGACACTTAACTGACTGAGCCACCCAGGAGTCCCTCAAATTTCTTTTTTTTTTTTTTTTTTAAATTTATTTTTGGGACAGAGAGAGACAGAGCATGAACGGGGTAGGGGCAGAGAGAGAGGGAGACACAGAATCAGAAACAGGCTCCAAGCTCTGAGCTGTCAGCACAGAACCTGACGTGGGGCTCGAACTCACGGACCGCGAGATCGTGACCTGGCTGAAGTCGGACGCTTAACTGACTGCGCCACCCAGGCGCCCCTCAAATTTCTTAATCTTACTTAGTCACGCCTGCCTCTTTTCTAAAGTGGGGATGTCAGTAAAATGAAAGCAGGGATGATAAATCCAGCTCATTGGGTTGTGGATGGGATTAAATGAGATCACGCATGTAAAATCCTGTGACCAATAATAGCTGTTGTTGTTGTTATTTTAAATGTTTATTTATTTTTGAGAGAGAGCGAGCATGAGTGGGGGAAGGGCAGAAAGAGAGGGGACAGAGGATCCGAAGTGGGCACTGCACTGACAGCAGCAAGACTGATGTGAGGCTCGAACTCACAAACCGAGGGATCATGACCTGAGGAGAAGTCAGATGCTCAACCCACTGAGCCACCCAGACTCCCTTGTTGTTGTGATTTTAAAATCTAGGGTTAGTATCCGTGTCCTGGGGTTGTGGTAACAGAGCACCACAAACTGAGTGGCTTAAAATGACAGAAATGTATTGTCTCACAGCTCTACAGGCTGGAAGTCCAAAATCAAGGTGTGAGCAGGGCCCATGCTCCCTGTGCAACATGTAGCGGAGTCCTTCCTTGCCTCTTCTGAGCGTATGGTGTTTGTTGGCAGTCTTTGGTGTTCCTTGGCTTGTAGACATATCACACCAGTCCTATGGCATCTTTTCTTTTTTTTTAATTAAAAAATGTTTATTACTTTTTTTTTTTTTTTTAATTTTTTTTTTCAACATTTTTTATTTATTTATTTATTTTTTTGGGACAGAGAGAGACAGAGCATGAACGGGGGAGGGGCAGAGAGAGAGGGAGACACAGAATCGGAAACAGGCTCCAGGCTCCGAGCCATCAGCCCAGAGCCTGACGCGGGGCTCGAACTCACGGACCGCGAGATCGTGACCTGGCTGAAGTCGGACGCTTAACCGACTGCGCCACCCAGGCGCCCCATTTATTACTTATTTTTGAGAGAGAGAGAGAGAGACAGAGTACAAATAGGGAAGGGCCAGAGAGAGAGGGAGACACAGAATCTGAAGCAGGCTGAGCTGTCGGCACAGAGCTCGATGCAGGGCTCAAACTCATGAATTGTGAAATCATGACCTGAGCTGAAGTCAGACGCTTAACTGACTGCGTCACCCAGGCGCCCCATATGGCACCTTTTCCACGTGTATCTTCATATGGTCTTGTTGGTGTGTGTGTCTGTCTCTGTGTCTAAATTTCCCCTTTTTTATAAAAACCCAGTCATATTGGATTAGGGCCCACACTAGTGACCTCATTTTAACTTGATTACCTCTGCAAAGATCTTATTTCCAAATGAGGTCACATTCTGAGGCACTGGAATTCGGACTTTACATATCTTTTTTTTTTGCAGGGGGACACAATGCAACTCATATAACAGCAATAGTTCCTAAGAAAATTCTCCCAAAATAGCTAGTGTCTTAGATTTTGCTCTCTAAAATCCCTTCCCCTGCAAGATGTTATCATCACAGGGACTTTGCTCATCAAGCGTGCTTAGACATAAAAGAAATTCCGAAGTTGGTTCTGTTTGTCAGTAAACTCGAAAAAGTAAGGAATCTGCTCTGTTTACAGAGGGAAGCTTTCTTTCCAGCAGGTCTCTCTCTGTCAAGAACATGTTACGAATTGTCACTCTTTCCAGTGAACTATTCGCCGCCTTCCATCAGCCAGGCAAAAGCCAAACCCCATTTTCTCTTGGGTGGCAGCCAAGCCCCTCACTGGGTCTTGATTTCAAAAGGTCATCAAAATTCATCCTTGCAGGGGCGCCTGGGTGGCTCAGTCAGTTAAACCTCTGACTCTTGATTTCAGCTCAGGTCATGATCTCATGGTTGTGAGATGTGCTGATCTTGTGCTGACAGCTTGGGATTCTTTCTGTCTCTCTCTCTCTCTCTTTCTCTCTCTCTCTCTCAATAAATAAATAAATAAATAAACATTTAAAAAAAATCATCCTTGTGGCACCTGGGTGGCTCAATCAGTTGAGCATCTGACTTTGGCTCAGGTCATGATCTCGCGGTCTGTGAGTTCGAGCTCTGCGTTGGGCTCTGTGCTGACAGCTCAGAGCCTGGAGCCTGCTTTGGATTTTGTCTCCCTCTCTCTCTGCCCCTCCCCCGCTCACTCTTTGTCTCTCTCTCTCTCTCTGTCTCTCAAAAATGAATCAACATTAAAAACAAAAATTAAAAAAAAATTCATCCTTGCAGTTTCTGGTCTGCAATAGAGACCGGTGTCCCTTTTGACCTGACGTTTGGGATGCACTTGTCAATGCCTGCACCATGGGGGTGCTATCAGGCCACCCTTAGTGGACTAGGGGGAAATTTCCTAAGTTCTCAGTTAGTTGTAAACTCTCTTAGATATCATCTAGTCCAGTGGTTCCCAAGTCTGGCTGTAGGTAGGGATTACCCAGAGAACTTTCAAAACACACCGATTCTGCGGCTTCATCTGAGACATGTTCAGTAAGAGTTGTGGACGGGAGCTGAATTTTTAAAAGCCTCTCTAGGTGATTCGGTTATAGTCGACCTGGCACCAGCATCTGGAAGTCACTGGCAGGCGGGCTGCTGAGGCCCAGAGAGGCTGACGGATTACCAAGGCTGGTCAGTTGCTAAGTAGCTCACCGATGCCTAGTGACGGGCCAGTTCTGCTGCTCCAAATGTTTCCTTGTATGGGGCCAGGGCCTTCATCCTGGTGATGTCTGCAGGGAGAGCACGAGGAACCCTGCACTGCGTGCAGTGGTTCCACAGAGGCTTTCGAGGTGTGAAATAGCTTTGCCATGGGCTGTACAGGTCTGGTACATCTCCTTCTAAGGGTTCTGTCTTTATTGTTGTTTGTTCCGACATAATTTTCTACTTCACTGGACCATGCTTCCGCGTTTTAAACTATACACTTTTTTTTTTTTCCATTTTTTTAAAAAAAGAACTAAAAGGATAGTTATAAAGAGCCATCAACACCGTTCCATCAGAAACCACCCATGAAAGGTAGAGGGATTAAAGGAAGTATGGGCAGGTCAGGGAGAAAAGTGACAGGAAGTCAGCTCCCTGCAGAGGCGAGAATTGGGGATACAGAAGAGGAGGAAGAGGCCCCACTGGAGCATCATCCAGCTCCCTACGTTAAGATACTGCCCGCTATCAGTGCTGCTTGGGACGAATCAGCCTCCTCAGAGGTAGGCTGACTGAGGAGGAATGTATGAGTTAAGAGCACGGGTGTTGAAATCCAGCAGACCGGGGTTCTGATTCACGCTCTATCACCAGTGCGCCAGTTACGAATGGCTCCGAGCCTCAGTTTTCGCATCTGTAACATGGGGGTACTAATACGTCAGAAGGGGTAGTGACGTTTGGAGTTCCTGATTTCTGGTAGACGGTGTACAAATCGTCGTGCTCTTATCATGGAAGAATTATGTTTTGGGGACTTATGGGGGCATTTTTCTGTCATTTGCTTGAGGCCTTCTGCACATACCTTCCTGAGGGAGAACAGTGGACCAGTACCCCACTTTAGTGGAGTAAGTGGTACAATGTGAATGTGGCCTCACTTTGCTATCAGAGGAGGGGGCACTGTTTCTGGCCATCTGGCCCCCTTTCCAGTCGGCCATTGGTGGATCTGGAATAGAAACCCTTTTCTTTGCACAAATGAGATCAATGCAGGAGAAGCAAGTTGTGTTTGGGAGGGGTGATCAAGCGGGAGATGTCGGGTAGAAAAGGGTAGTTGGCTGTCATGAGGATCCAATGCCAGGCCAGAGAGGGCAACCCCAGACACAGGTTTGGGGGCAGGCATGAGGCTCAGGAGACCGCCTCTGCAGAGCAAGGAGGGCAGGCCGGAGCAGAGAAGGGGACACAGCAAAGACGGGACAACCTTGTGTATCTTCGGATTCTGTCCAGACCCACCCTGCTGGTGGACTTAATTATGAACTTCGAATTCCTTCCCACCTAGGCAGGGTGCTCCTCTCCAAGCCCCGGCTTTTTCATCTCTAAGATGGACAAAACCCAAGGCCTCCCTCATAAATTGATTAGAACAAGTAAGCTGTAGATCAAGAATGTAACCCTGGGAAGGGCTCGGGCGGGTCTGTAGCACCCAAGCCACATCATCCCTATTTTCAAAAGCTATCTCTCTTGCTCTCTGTGATTGTGGCTGAATTAGTTGGAGTCGTAGTAACACAGGGGCAAGTGTGTGAGTGTGCTCTTCACTTCTCAAAGACAATGTCCAGATGTTGTTTAAATCCCAAATCCAGGCTTTGCTTCTGAAGTTTTCTAAGTCCTTTGATACAGTGATTGTCGTCCAATCACTTAACATATTAACAATGAAGTTTCTAGAGAAGCATTGTGGGCGAGTTTCTAGATGAAGCAGAGATCCAGATCATTTCTTCTCTCTGAGCCTCCTTTTACTGCATAGAAGAAGGTTGTCTGAGCAACAACCAGGACTCATTGTGATAAAATCCTCTGTGCAAAGAAGCAGTGGCCCAGGGCAGTCCACCGTGGGGGTAACGCAAGCAACCTGTTGTCAGTGCAGCCAGCAGGTCAAAGCCGGATAAAATATGTGTCAGGTACTCTCTCGAAGGGGAAGAACGAGTCCATTCACTTTTCTTTTATCTTTCATTCAACAAACATGTATGGAGCACCTAGAACATGCAAAGGAATAACGAAGATACGACACAGTTCTTCCAATGGAAGGAAAGGTGGGCAGACTACAGACCTCTCGGGAGGGAGACACTGTCCAGGGGTGACAGGGAATGCAAACTATGCCTTTTGATTTAAAAAAGCCAGCCTCATTTCTCTGTAGGTACCTTCCATTTGCTAGGCATGTATCCCTCTACTGGGCTCAAAACATTTGGTCAGGCTGGACATGGGATAAGAGAGAATCATGAAAAAGCACCCTCCACCCTCCCCCATCATCCTCAAAGTCAGAGGGACAAGCCAAGGCCCGAAGGGGCCCAATTAGCCTTGACAGTGGTGAGGGTTCTAGGTCGGCAGCTCAGGCTCTCTCAGGCTGTGTGTGTGGATGAGCTGGAGGGGTCTTTAAAAATACCATCCCTTCCCTGAAGCAAAAATAATATAAAAACGGGGAGGGGGACAAAACAGAAGAGACTCATAAATATGGAGAACAAACTAAGGGTTACGGGAGGGGTTGTGGGAGGAGGGATGGGATAAATGGGTAAGGGGCACTAAGAAATCTACTCCTGAAATCATTGTTGCACCAGATGCTAACTAACTTTGATGTCAATTAAAAAAATAAAATTAGAATTAGAAAAATACCGCCCCTTCCCCAATATCTCCCTGAGTTCTAGAGAGGTGGGTCGAGACTGGGCTGGGGTGTTCTAGGGCCAGCTTTGCCTGTAGCTGTTTTCTTTTCAAACTTCTTTTCTGGATCACATAATGAATCCACTCACCCTTTTGTGAGGAAGGAAGGAGGGGTTATTATCACTCATATTTCACGCACAGGAATACAAATGAAAAGAATTAAAGGCTTAAGTCCCGTTCCCAAGGTCATATGGTGAATTGGTACCAGAAACAGGGAAAGGGTTCAGGTTCCTGATCCTTCCCGTTTTGTTGCCTCAGCGTTAGACCTTGTTGTTTCTTTAAAGCCCACATTTAGTTAGGATGAGGGGCGGAGATGTAGCTGTGAATTATTTCCGCCTTAACTTTCCTCATTAAAAGAAGAAAAAGTGGGGCAACTCTTGCTTTCCTATTCTTCCCACTGCAAAACTGCTTTATGGCTTTATGGAGCACGGCCCATAAGATGGTCGCATTTCCCCCTCAGCACGTATGAATGCCCTTGTTCTTTCCGCTATTGGTATTCTGCAGCAGCTGTCTTATGGAGCCTGGAGAGCTCCAACGAGGATGGGCCAGAACTCCAGCTGCTGGTGAGCAAGTGTTCACTATTTATAGCGAGAGGGGGGCTGCAAAGCAATGGAATTTTTTCCTTCTGAGTAGTTTTGATGCAACCAACAGGAAGTGGGCTGTGACAGATGCTCAATTCTATGACATGAATGAAGGCTATTATAATACTTTGCAAACTTGGTTGTGCATCAGAAACACCTGGAGGGGCTCATCAGACCATGGATAGCGGGGGCCCCACCCCCAGAGTTTCTGCTTCAGTAGTGGCGTTGCTGACAAGTTTTCAGGCAGCGCTGGTGCAGCTGGGCGGAGAACCGCTATTCTGTTATGATGGTGACAGTGGGGTGGGGTGAAGTGTACAGGGAAGGGCCGCCCTCCATGACAGTGGATTCAACCAAAGGAATGCACTGGCAGGCACCGGAAGACTCCTTTTGGTGATCCTGCTGTCCTTGTCAAATCAATTTCCGGAGCAAAAGTGTTATTTTATACGTAAAGAAAACTGCATTGAAGTTAAGCGATAGGCTTCATAAGAAATGTGTATGCATGCTACTTAAAAAAAACCATCTGTCATCTCCTCTTTCTAGTGAAAAGATGTGATTTACTTGGTCATTTTCATCACATCATAATGTTTGCAGTCAAGGCTGGCAGATTTGACCTCCACCTTCAAGTTCAAGCAGATCCTTGGTCAAGGGCCAGGGAGAAGCCAGCTGGCAGGCACTAGAAGAATGTGGCGTATCTGCAGAGCAGACCCAGACCTTGGCTTTGGCCTTTGATTGCTTCCATGACATGGGTCTGTTTAGGTTTTCTGCTTCTTTTGGCATGAATCTTGATATCTTATGTTTTCCTCAAAAGTTATCCATTTAACTCGGATTTTCAAGATATTAGCGCATATTTGTACAAATGATTCTTTTGTAAGAATTGTAGTTTCCAAAGACAAATATTGAATCATTATATTGTACACCTGAAACCAGTATGATGTCAATTATATCTCAAATTGACAAATGCAAATAAAAAAAAAAGAATTACAGTTTCTTTTCTTGTTTTTTAAAGTTTATTTTGAGAGAGAGAGAGAGAGAGAGATTGGGAAGGGCAGAGAGAGAGGATCCCAAGCAGGTTCCACATGGTTAGTGCAGAGCCTGATGCAGGGCTCAAACCCGCCAACTGCCATGAAAGATCATGACCTGAGCTGAAGTCAGACTCTCAAGCGACTGAGCCACCCAGACGCCCCTAGAATTGTAGTTTCTTATACACGTGTGCTAATTCACTTTCTAACTCCTAAATTTATTTGTATTTTCCCCTTTTTTCTTGATCAAGCTAACTGAATGGATTATTTATTATTGTTGCTATTTTTGTCTTTTTCAATGAATCAGCTCTGGATTCCTGCAAAGCTGGAAATGAAGACCTGCAAAGGGTCTGAGATTTTATTCTGTTTGCAAGCTAACTGGTTAGTCTGCTGGCAGAACACGCAAGCCTTCCGGGCCTGGGAGAGCCAACATGTGGGCATTTGCCACAGGTCGACGCCGTGAACTCCCCGCGCTGCCTGCTCACGTAGCGCCTTGTGTTCCAGGAGGAGGAATCCGAATCCCATGCTGAGGGAACTTGAATCTTTTACAACGGATGGAAAGAATGCTGCCCTTGGTTCTGGGCAGAGGCACTCTTATTTTTCAAAGCTGTTGGCTACACAAACCTCCTTGAAAAGATGGTCCGCAACAAAGTAGCTGGTGCGTCTGCTCCCGAGCTGTGCCAAGAGGCCGCAAGAGCCACGTGCAGCATTTTCTCCTGGCGGTCAGTTCCACTGATTTTGTTTTCAACTTCATGACATTCTGCTTTTACTTTTAATTTCTTCCTTCTACTTTCCTTAGATGTTTGACATTGTGCTTTGTCTTCAGTTTATCTTCCCGAATAATCGCTTCTTTAGCATGCATTCTTCTTAAACTAAAAAGGTTTTAAGATTATAATTTTTCCTCTGAACAAACCTTTGACGACCTGTCCTAGATCCGAACAAGTGGTGCCCTCCTGATCATTATTTGCTAAATTATATAGCTTTTCTTGTTTACAGAAGTCAAAGGCTTTGAACAAAATTCGTCATCCCTGCATCTCTTCGCTCTCTGGGTTCACTCTGGAAGCTACTGTCTTTTCTTCAGTCCCTTGTATTTAATAGGATGTCTGTGACTGATGTGCTAAACAAGGTTAAATTGCACTTCATTGCAATTTAAGAGGAAATGGAATTTGGAAGATGAGGACTCGAGTCCTGACAGCCACTTTTTACTGATAACCAAATAAACCATGCGCTTTGAGTCTCCTTTTTATCCACAAATGTAGGATTGAATTACATGATCCCTCATGTGTCCTTTTCAATGTAGGGCTCTAAGACATTTGGACTTAGTTTCAATTACAGTGGCTTGATGATTTCTAGGCTGACTTGTTAGTTGAGGCAGAAACCGGAAAAGCTGAGTTCAACCCTTGCCATGTTTTCTTGTGTGACACATTCAGAGAGAAAGTCACGTGGCCCTGGAGGCTCATTTCCTTCTCTTTTGTAGTAAGAAATCTACAAAAGATTTGTAGATTTGGTCGGAGTCAGATAAGAGAGGACGAGGCCGATGCCAAAGGCGGAGACTCTTTCTAACAAGGCTGGTTCAAGGCTCAGGAAGCTCCATCACCACAGAGTTATCCAGATGTTCCTGTTCTTTCTCCAAATGTGTGTGGAGCACTGAAGGCACGGATCCCTTTCCTGGGATCTTCCCAAGTATAGCTGTCCTCCCGAGCCAAGTCCGACATACCACCCTGGGGAATCGTGCGACCTCAGAGCCTCATCAACGCTTATGACTTCTGTGCCTTTAAGTGTTTCCCCAATAAATCTGGTTTTTACTTTACACTACGTGTGCTGTTAATGTGCTCCCGTCCTTTTTGCACATCGTGTACTATTTGAGGAAGGTACCCCTTAAGTGCTTTACATACATTGTCTCATTGAATCTCTACAACAAGTTTGATACTTTGGTAGATTATTCCCCTGTTACAAATGGAGAAAACCTAGTGTTGAGAAAAGTGAAGCAGTTTGTCCAAGGTCACACTGTTGGAAGAGGCAGAGTTAGATTGGAATCCAGACTGTCCTGTTTTAGGGCCTGTGCTTTTAACTCTAAGAGGGCACAGTTCACATTACAGACATCACGGATGGTTTTCCTGCAGGTGGCACTAACGGGTCTCATTCAAACAAAATCAGTATATTATGACAATGTTTTCCTAGAGAAAAGTAAGGTGGAAGGAACATCTTTTCTAATTTGTCCCAAAGCACCACATGGACAGGCAGCAGCTCTGATGTCATAGGACTATGTCATAGGAGGCGATTAATACATGGTGATGAAAGTGTATTTTTTTTAAATGAAATGGTTAATTCAAGAAACATTCAGCACTCAAGAGAAAGCAAAGCCAAGTGTCAGAGGGAAGGAGGGAAGGAGGGGCAGGGCTGGAGGTGGGGTGAGAGGTTCCTCGAGCCCAGTGCATTGACCTCGGAGGTCCTAAGGCCAGAACCGTCAAGATAGTGCAGCTTCTAACTCCTTCCTCACCGCTCAGCTGCACTCACTTCTCAGATCTTCCAGGAAAATTATTGGGAATGAGGGTGCCTGTTCCACAGCACTGCTGCTCAAAGGAGAAACCTACTGTCGTTAGGGAAGGCTCTGACTAGAAACATCTGTTTTATAAAGGCAGATGGGGGAAAATATTCATTTTAAGGAAATTAACTTCAATATGTTTCATGAGCTAGAAATGACCCTTTGGACCCATAGTGCTTCAGGCCCACATGGACTGTAGAGATCCCCTACTTCCTGAATGGCATTTTGTTACAAAGTATCCTTTAATTCTTTTCCATAAGGCTCAAATGTCCTACTTCCATATGCTATTTTCAGTTTTTGTGAGCAAAATACTCTTCTGAGATCTGCCAGCACTCACATTAACTCATTCCCTGCTTTTCTCCATGGCTCAGCAAAGGACAGATTCTCTGGTGTCCAAGAAGGGCCCAGCCTTCTAGACTCCCTTGACTCAACTTTCATCTGGTTTAAACAGATTGTCACTTCTGGGCAGCCAGCAGTGCTCCCGAAGGATTTGTATAGTAAATATCTGTATACACTTTCTTTTTTGTTTCTAAAAGTTTATTTATTTTGAGAGAGAGGGAGAGAGAGGGAGAAAGAGAGAGAGAGACACACACAAGCAGGGGAGGGGCAGAGAGAAAGAGAGAGAGACAATCCCAAGCAGGCTCTGTGTTGTTGGCTTCGAGCCTGACATGGGACTCAAACTCACAAACTGTGAGATCATGACCTGAGCCAAAACTGAGAGTCAGACGCGTAACTGACTGAGCCACCCAGGTGCCCCATAAATATTATGTATACACTTTCAACACCCAGATATGCACATGTATGTATCCACAGATGGGTGATGTGCCTGAACACTGAGGTAAATGTTCACATGGGGCTAGTGAAGTAAAGCACAAGACTTTGCTGTCATACCATAAATCCATGCACCTGAATGCAGATGTATGAAGAGCCCCACAGAAGCACATGCACGTATCCATATGGAAATAGATATATTACCCAGAGAGAGCATATGGCTGTGTGGAGGTCATCCTGTAAGAGGCATACAAAAGCCGTCATAGACTGCTGATTTAAAAGGATCTCAGGAACTAGGAAGAAAGTAAAGTTGGCACAGTCTCAGGATGATAACTGCCTTGATGACAATAGGTTCACAGACAGCCAAAGGCAAAATAATACGGCCCTGAAATTTCACATTAGTTCCCAGCTTGGAGTCCAGGAAAAGGAATAATTGCAATAATGTGATGTGCTCTCATTCCTCAGTACGACCAAGTTGTAGGGGGCAGGGGGAGGGAGCTTTGATCTGCACAGGAACGCCCCTAGTAGGAAAGTAGTTTTATGTAAGTTGTATGAATGACTTCTATGGATGTTCTTTTATCTTTTAATTTTTTGACGTTTTATTTTAATTTTTGAGAGGCAGAGAGAGACAGAGTGTGAGCAGAGGAGGGGCAGAGAGAAAGGGAGACACAGAATCCGAAGCAGGCTCCAGGCTCCTAGCTGTCGGCACAGAGTCTGAAGCAGGGTTCAAACCCATGAACACGAGATCATGACCTGAGCCGAAGTCAGACACTAAACCGACTGAGCCACTCAGGCGCCACTGAATGTCCTTTAAGTCAAGGTAGTGTCCACTTTACTGATTCCAAGTTCTTCTGCGTTAGCCTTCGGATAATTAATTTGGCTCCCAGAACACATAAATACTGCTCAACTCAACAGAATTTCAGTAACACCAAAGATAGTTCCCCTTGGAATTTTTTTTGGGTGCTTCCCAGGGAAATATGAAATCAGGTATATCTCCTAGTGCAAAAATAATAAGTGTATCCTGGTGTGTGAATTAGTCTCCTGAGAGTCTGGTTAATATAAATTCATTCAGTAGAATTTGAGTTAAGAAAATGGAGCTTCTTATCTTTAACATCAGCCAAAATAGCACTTCCTCAGGGAATTCACCCTACCTCCTCAGAAGTCATCTCATAGCTCTTATTCATTCAGCAAATACTTATTTTGCACCTAATACATGCCAGGCTGCCTTCTAGGTAGGGAACAAAGCACACAAAACTCTTGTGGAGTTTATATTCTCATGGAGATAGCACCTTGAACTCTTCTTTTCGTGGAGCTTCACATAGGGTGTGGTTACTTGTTTGTGATTGTTAGATTGCCAGTTGTTTCCTCTTGTGTGAGGTCTGTGAGGACTGGGCCAGTTTTGCTAAGCACTATACATCTGGCACTAATACAGTTGTAGAAAGCACTCAATAAATATTTAAGGAACAAGTAAATTAGTAAATTCGCAAAGCTTCATAACTGGACTCTGGGCCTCCAGGAAATGATCCTAAACTCTTAGAACCTTTAACAAGTGTGCAAGCTTGGAAATTATTCGTGAACATTGTTCTCCTGGTACACCATCTCTGGCCCATCCAGTCTTTGGCATAGCCACAGAGAAGTAGAGCAGTCTGATCAGGAAAAGAGGGGCCCTGAGCATAGCTTTCCTGAGCTGCCTTCAGCTTTCACATGGTGTGTAAGTTGAATTGAGAGTTGGTGGTCTTACCATGGGGCCCTTTTTGAGTACTAGATGAGTGGCCCCCAGAGCAGGGCTTGGGGTAGACCAGCTGGCCATATGGACTGATGGGAAGCCTAGGACTTTGCAGCAAGAACTGAGACGATGCTGAGTTGAGAAGGAAAGAGGCCCCTGTTCCATCCCTGCCATGTTCCTGCATTGCCTGCCCTAGAATTGCTGAACGAGCAGTTGCCAGTTTCAGCATTTGGGGCCAGTAGCACCAGGAGAAAGAGGGAGATTGTCTAGAGACCAGCAGATTGCAGTCAGCAAGTATCCAGACACACACACCAAGCCAGGGTCACACCCTCCACCCAGGACCATGGGGACAGTCAAACACATGTGCTAATCAAGCACGTCAGAAAATACCAAACCAATCTTTGAGCTGTCTGGTCATCCTGCTGTGGTGCCGGTGGAAATGTTTGTCAGAAAGGGAATGAATGACAACAAAGAAAGAACTCTGGACCACAGCTACTTTGGGACAATCCAAGAGGACAGTCCCAGATTTTGCTACTTAGGTTTCACCAAGCTAGAAACCCCTACATTTCTCCTCTTGGAAGACAAAGGCAGATCCCACCCATTTCCTTGTCTTACCATATCCTATATTCCTCTTCTGCTGCAGAACTGACTAGACTCTGTCCCAGGACAAGCCAGGGACACAAAATTCTCTTCCCTCATATACCCCAGAGCCATTATAGCAAAGAAGCAAGGGGAGGGAAAGGCTATCTGAAAGAGTGAGGTTTTAAAAGTTTTATAATTAACTTTATGGAGATATTATTTACACACAATAAAGCCACAGATATTAAGTACATAGCTTGAATTTTGACAAAGGTACTCACAAAACCAATACATGCCCCAGTGAAGATACAGAATACTTCTATCACCACAGACATTCACTTAGTCCTGAGGAGTGAGCATTTTTATCTAAAAATATTGTATCCTAAAAACACATAAATGATCAGATCAAAACAAACTTAATTTTTTTTTTCTGGCACATCCACAGTGTCAGAGCTAAGGAAGAAAATCAAACTAATTATAGACAAAACAAAGTAGCTACATTTTATCTGTGTATCTCAATTTTAGTGGGAGCTAGCTTTGTGTCCTTGCTATGCTTGAGAAATTGAAGAATTTGATGTTGGAAATTAAGGGAATTACAGATAGACTAGAACTGGGGAGAAGAGACTATTTAGATGAAGAGGTAGGCATAAAAGGGCTGGTATACCCATATCCATTGCAGCATTATTCAATAGCTAAAAAGTCTGGGGTGCCTGGGTGGCTCAGTTGGTTGAGCATCCGACTTCAGCTCAGGTCTGTGGGTTCGAGCCCCGCGTTGGGCTTTGCACTAATAGCTTGGAACCTGAGCCTGCTTCGGATCCTATGTCTCCCTCTCTCTCTGCCCTTCCCCCGCTCACACTCTGTCTCTCTCTCTCTCTCAAAATAAATAAACAGAACAACAACAACAACAACAACAAAAGGATAAAAAGTGGATGAAACCCTAGCATCCATCAATGGGTAAACTGATCAAATATATATCTATATATATACAGACACACACATAAAATGGAATATATATACTCCATACATATGCATATACATATATATTTCATAAAATACACATATATACAAAATAGAATATTGCAATAGAAATATTGGAATACTGGAATAATTCAGTATTTTTCAGCCTGAAAAAGGAAGGAAATTCTGACACATGCTATAACATGGGTGAATGCAGAGAATATTACTCTAAAGGAAACAAGCCCGTCACAAGAAGAAATACTGTATGACTCTGCTTGTGTAAGGTACCTAGAGTGGTCAGATTCGTAGAGACAGAAAATAGAATGCTGCCTGCCTGGGGGAAGTGGGAACGGGGCATTGTGTGATGGGCATAGAGTTTTTGCAAGATGGAAAGGGTTCTGGAGATGGATGGAGGTGATGGTTGCACAACACTGTGAGCGTATTTCATGCAATGAAACTGTACACTTAAAAATGGTTAAGACAATAAGTTTTATGTTATGTCTACCACAATTAAAAAAGAATAAAAGGTGGTTGATGAGAGAAGTAACATCTGACTCCAAAGCCAGTGCTTTACCACGACATATACACCCTTCACTAGGCCAAAGGGTACCAATTCATTTCATCTCCTTTCAATCAGGAGCATAATTGTGGGCCTCAAGGCCTCCCTCCCATGATCCCCCGTCCCCAAAGAGATGTGTCTGTGGCATGCACGCACACGACCATGCACTCACGTGGAGCACATATCTCTAGCATTCTCCTTAGTGCAACTCAAGGTGGTAACTAGCATGTGGACTTGTGGCAATGAGCGGATCAATAAGCATGGACTCAGCACTCTTTGTGATGGCACTGAATTAAGCTCAGTGGAAAATGTCCATAAATTAGCATTCTTCATAGATTTGCTAAATGACTTCCATGTTTAGGTGCTGGGTTGGGAGGTGTGTGTGTGTGTGCGTGTGTGTGTGTGTGTGCGTGTGTGTGTATGTTGGGGGACTGAAGAGGAAGACCTACCTGATGCCCTTAAGGAGGTTATGCTACTCCTGATGCCCTAAGAAGTTATGCTACCCCTACTACTAGAGGTTAGGGGAGGTTAGTTTGTATGCAAATAACTAAAGAACAAAGTTCAAAGTTGTAAGTGGCGCGGTAGAGGCATAGATAGAGTGTTAGGAGGAGGGCAACTGGAGAAGGAAATATATCTACACTGATCTTAGCCTCATGGTTGGCAGTTTTGCAGAAATAATTTCGTGTGGTTCTCCAAGCAACTTTGAGATGGATATCATTGAAGTTTAGAGACAACAAGAGACAGCCCTCCCCAGATCACATAGGCAGGAAGTGACAGGGCCAGGATGCAAATCCAGTCTTTCTGACTCAAAAGTCAATGTTTTATTTGCTGTACCAGTAGATGAAGGAACCTGACCCAGAGGCATTCCAAGATATTTCAAGGGTATATGGGTGAAGAGGGTTTTAAGGGTATGATCAATTTTGTTTTCCGAAAATAGCTTAAATGATATTTCCCACCCACACTCTGTTCTGGAATCCTGCATACCCAAACAGGAAGAAGAAGGGGTCTGTGTCTTCCCCCTTGAACTGGGGTAGGCCTTTGTGAACATCTCAACTAATACAGTTGGCAGAAGTGAAGCTGCACGACTTCTGAGGCTAGGTCCACCTGCTCTCTCGCTCAGGATACTTCATTTTGGAATCCAGCCACCATGCTGTGAGAAATCCCAGACCTCAAGGAGAGACCCACATACAAAGGAACTGTGCTGGGGACGCTAAGACCACCCCCGGGTTTGATGATTCAACTATGAGGTCTCACAGGACTCATCATATGGTTGTACTCATGGCTCAGATTTATTATAGTAAAAGGATACATTGTAAAACTAGCAAAAGGAAAAGGTACATAGGGTAAAGTCAGGAGGAAACATGGTGCAAACCTTCAAAGTGGAGAGTCACACGGGACATGCTTAATTCTTTCAGCAATGAGCAGTGATGATCATGTGAAATGTCTCCAGTGCCCAGGGTTTTTTTTATTGGGGGTTCATTATGTAGGTATCCTCTGCCTAGCAGGTACCAAGATTTTAGACCCCCAGAAGGAAAGCAGGGGTTCAGTTTAAACCACATTGTTTGTACAGGTTAAGTACCAGAAGATACCCTTTCCAGTTAGGGTGATGAGACCCCTCCCCAAATCCAAATTTTCAAATACCAGTCAGAGCCAGCCGTATAAGTAGACCCGCCTAAGGAGAGCAGTCAGGCCTGCTGTGTCGCCTCTTTTCTGCACAGGTCCTAAAAGCCTCCAACCACTACCCTGACAGAGGTCCCAGTTGACAACCATCAACACTTGACAGCCATGTAAGGAAGTCATTTTGGACTTGCATGTAAGGAAGTCATTCCCCACCCCTTGGTCAAGCCATTCCTGCTGAAGCCACAGGGAACAGAGATGAGCTTTCTCTTCTGAGCCCTACCCAAGTTACATATTTGTGAGCAAAGTACATGATCGTTGTTTTAAGGTACTGAGTTTTAGGTGGTCTGTTAGGCAGCAATAGATGTGGGACTCATCTTCCAGATTCTAATCTTCCACATGTATCTCTTCTAGAATTGATCATCCTGGATGATCAGAAAGGCCATTCTTTCACTTTACAAATAAAGTTGTATGTGCACCCTCCATTCTTACCAGGCTGCTTTGTCCTAGATCAGTTGGAAGACTTTACTTGATAAGAGCGCGACAGTAAATATTTCAGAATTTGTGGGCCATACTATCCCTTTGTATATTCTTGTGTGTGTGTGTGTGTGTGTGTGTGTGTCTGTGTGTGTCTGTGTGAGCGTGTTTTACAATCCTTTAAAAAATGTAAAATCCATTATTAACTTGAGGGCTGTTCAAAAGCAGGTTAGACAGGATTTGGCTGCCCTTAGTTTGTCAGCCTCTGTCCTAGTAATTAAAAAAGCAACCCCTCCCTCCAAAAAAACCCCCAAACAAACAAACAAACAAACATCCCAACCCAGCAAACAAGTGAAACAAAACGTCCAGTGCAGCAAAGAAAGGTGCAATTAGAAATAATGGTGTCAGTACTGAAAATATTTGGCTAACAAAGCATTTTGCAAACTACATGTTTTTCTAATTCATTGCTTTCAACTGTATTGAAGAAGAACCTAATGAGATTTTTAGCTGGTAGATCATTAAGAATAATTTTAGATGTTATTCACTATATCATTGTTGGTCTATAACCTGGAAGGCATTCAGAGAATTAAGTAAAATTGAAGTTACAAAATTCATTCCATTTTTCGCCTACTTCTTCATGTCAACAATATTCTTTGGTGCATATATCTTTAAAAAATAGAAATAGGAATAGAATTCATATAGAAGCTTGTATCATTCTGCAATAACGAATGTTAATGAAAAAATACAAGAACTAATTGAAAAAAAGACAGCCCATCTAATTAAGAGATACATGTCCAATACATTTCATCTTGAAGAAATATACATACATTCAGTTGTATACTAATAATTGTGATACTAAGTAATCCAAAGTAAACATTTCAAACACTCAGCCTACTAGTTATAGGAAAATGAAATAAATTTCAATTCCAACTTCTATACATATATTTACGGCAGGGACATATGAAAAAATAATCTATAAAATAATCTTAAGAATAAATATTAGCATAGCATATTTTTTAAGAATAAATATTAGCGTTAGCATAAAATTCAATGGAGGAGTTAGAAAAATGGATGATGGTGGCTCTCAATTGCTGTGGTATTTAGATTTCGCTGGATGCATTTAAAAGAGCAAGAGGACAGTTTTATTTTTAAATGTCAATAGTCACAATACACCAGGACAGCAGTTCTCACAGTGTGGTTTCTGAGCCAGCAGCATTGGGATCACCTGTGAACTTTACAGATTCTCAGGTGGCCCCAGACCCACCAAATCAGAGACTCTGAGAACGGGCCCAGCAAGCTGTGTTTTAACTTGCCCTCCCGGTGATTCTGATGCATGCACAAATTTGAGAACCACTGCATCAGAAATGACTGTCTTTGCAGTTACTTAAGCTTATAATGAATACCTTTTTATGTCAATTTAAAATGTGTGAGGGGACACATGATCTTACAAAAACTTATTGAGGTCTTCAGGCAAAAATGTTTGTGGACCCTCACACCGGACCACGCACCTCTTTCTATCTTTAAGCTAAAGAAGAGTTTTCTTCCGAGGAGGGAATGGCAGATCAGGACAAGCACTGGGGTTGGTTTCACGTGCAAACGGGGGAGGGTTGGGACGTGAGCAGGGCAAAGAGCATGGTGGGCAGAAAGGACAGTATGGAAAAGGCTCAGAGGTGGGGTTGCACAGGTGTGGGCTGGGCTGGAGCCCGGAGTGTGGGCAGAGAGTAGTTTGAGGTAAATCTGGAAGGACAAGATTTCATTGATGCCAGGACTTTATTTTGAGCAGAAGATGTCGTCAGAGATACAATTTGTTGGAACAAGTCTGGCATAGATCATCGGGGGAGAGACTGGAGGCGGTGAGGCTGGATGTAGGGTGGCACCCTGGAGTCCTCACCCCAGGGGGTTGCCATCCTCTCTTATCTGGACCGGTCCCTGCCCACCATCCCTGAAAAGTGCTGGTGATGTCCATCCAGGGTATAGTAGGAGACATATTTGGTCTTTGTCCCTGGTTCCTGACACAGAACTCCTTAAACCTGTGGAATTCCCTGAGTGATAGGAGGGTCTTTTGGTATTCATAAGGGGTCCCTTTAGAGCACACTTGAGTTTATGCTAATGCAGTGACTTATATAGCTTCAGGATGCATCTGGTCGCCGGAAAGACCCAACTGATCAGAAGGTTGGAATTTTCAGCCCCACAAGCCAACCTCAGGGGGCTGCCGATTAAGTTCTACAAAAACCCTTGAGCAAGAAGATTTGATGAGCTTCTGGGTTGGTGCATGCTTTCAAGTGCTGGGAAGGTGGTACACCCCAGTTCCATGGGGATAGGAACTGTGTGAAAACCCTGCTGGACTTTGCCCTATGTTCCTCCTCATCTGTATCCCTTACAATATCCTTTATGATGGACTGGCAGAGGTAAGTAAGTGTATCTCTGAGTTCTAGGAAGTGCTGCAGGAAATTAATCAAACCTGAGGAGGGAGTCATGGGAACCTTTGACTTATAGCCAGCTGCTCAGAGCACAACCATTTGGACTTGTAATTGGTGTCTGAAATGGGGACTGTGGGACTTTAGCCCTTAACCTGTGTGATCTGAGGCTATTTGCAGGTAGTGGCATAACTGAGTTAAATTTGTAGGACACCCCCTCAGTGTCCACTGAGAAATAGAGAATTGCTTGGTGGTGTTGGAAAACATTCCAGACCACCCAACCCAGGGCAAACCCTAGGAACAGAGAGAGTCATGTTGCTGCTCTGAGGAGGCTATGGTCCATCTGTTGCTTTGGGCTCTAGCTTGGTCCTACGTTTGAAATCCTTGCCTTTTCTTAAGCAGAGATCATGCCCACCTCCTGAGATCAATGAGATGTCTGCAAAATGCCAGGAGTTGTTCAGGCAGAAGGAATTCACAAACTCCTGGAGCACATTATCATTATCTTTGTTTTCATTTAACCAAGGACTCACCAGGGAGAAAAGGCATTACATCATCAAGGCAATCTCTCATTGGCTGCCCATTCCCCAAGGGGAGGGTTTTCTTTCCAGTGGCTTGGTTCTCGTAAGTATTACTTGCAGCATAGAGGCCTGTCCTGTCACTTCCGTTTCCAGATTCAATGCCTCTGATATCGTTAGATTACGGCGGCAAGAGAGCGAGATGACACAATGATGATAGATTTTAGTTGATAGAACCACGCACCTTGGCGTAAGTGGCTCTGAGCCTCATGCTGTCCCCTTTAAGGTTGCTTCAGATTTTGCATCACTACATTAATTCATCATGCAATATGCATGAGTGATAGGGATAATGAAATGGTGACACCTGCTCTTCTGTTTAGTGTCCTATAAAATGGGATGCAAATGAATTGGTTCTGTCGGTGCATTTCATCGAAACGCTTCGATTTACAGTTCCTGCAAGGATGGCTGTCCTGGTGCTTGTGACATTCTGAGGCCATCTCGGTTTTCATTATCTGTCTCATTTCTTGAAGGTTAATAATTTAACTGATTTTTAAAAATAAGCCTTATACAATTATGTTGACAAAAAGGAGGAAATTGTCACAATTTCTTTTCTCCAGACTTGAATTTGATGTTTCTTTTGGATGAGAAGAAAAGTTAAAATGAATACCTCACTTTTTGGGACGTTTTTTTTTTATGTTATAAAGCAACATAATTCTAAAGTGAAATTTCACTTAACCCATCAAACAGTTCCAATCATTTGATGAAAAAAAATGTAAAGAATAAGATTTCAAAGGGATGTTATTTAAAAACAGACACTGAGGGGGAACACAGCCACTGGGCATGTACTACAATAAAACGTTACAAGAAAAAAGTTTATTTATTTACTTATTTATTTACTTATTTATTTATTGAGCGAGCATGAGTGAGTGTGCATGAGCAGGGGAGGGGTAGAGAAAGAGGGAAAGAGAGAATCCCAAGCAGGCTCCATGCTGTCAGCACAGAGTCCCACTTGGGGCTTGAACTCATGAACTGTGAGATCATGACCTGAGCTGAAATCAAGAGACAGGTGCTCAACTGATTGAGCTACCCAGGCATCCCTGCAATAAAACTTTTAATGACCATCTTTATTTTTCATATCTGAGTTCATCTTTAGTGAAGTTACTTGGCAATGAACAAAACCAGAGCGATGACCTGGTGGGCAAAACTCCTTGGTTTCTGAAATAAAGGTAACATCCTCTGGTGATTTAGAATCTTTCTCAGGAACTCGCTTCTTCCTCTAAGTGGCCTCACCCACACCTCCCCCCATCCCCTGCTTCCTACACATGCCTCTCCCAGAGTTGCATTTCCAGCAATTCATGGGTCCAGGCCTGGGACACAGGGAGGCTTCTCAGCATCACAGCACCCAGGAGGACCTGACCCAGCCTGTGTTTTCTTCCCTGCAAGTACACAAGTCTTTCTGGGACACAGACCAAATTTACTGCAATGACGTCCAAAGGAACCCATTAATAAAATTGTGTTTTGTGAAGGGCTTTTATGTTTTCAGAGAAGGTTTGGGGTGATATTTTTACATCTGAAGTTGAACACTAACATGGCATTATAGCTCAAAGCTCAGGCTTTGGAATTACACTGGCTTGGGCTCCCAGATTCAGCACTTACTGGCTGTGTGGCCTTGTTAATAAAAACTTCCTGAGCCTCAATTTGCTTTTCTGTAAAATTGGGATACTAAATCTATGTCAAAAGCTTTGTGTATGGATTAAGAAAAAAACAGGAGCACCTGGTGGCTCAGTCAGTTGAGCGTCTGACTCTTGATTTCAGCTCAGGTCATGATCGTAGGGTCATGGGATTGAGCCCCTTTGTAGGGCTCCGTGCTAGGCACGTTGCCTGCTTAAGATTCTCTCTCTCTCTCTCTCTCTCTCTCTCTCTCTCTCTCTCTCTCCTGCCTCTGTCCCTCTCCCCTGCTTGTGCTCTCTCTCTCTCTCTCTCTCTCTCTAAAAAGAAAAAAAAAACATGGGTGCCTGGGTGGCTCAGTTGGTTAAGGGTCCAACTTCGACTCAGGTCATGATCTCGTGGTTTGTGGGTTCGAGCCCTATGTCAGGCTCTGTGCTGACAGATCAAAGTCTGGAGCCTGCTTTGGATTCTGTGTCTTCCCCTCTCTCTGCCCTTCCCCTGCTCACATTCTGTCGGTCTGTCTGTCTCTCTCTTAAAAATAAACATAAAAAAATTTAAATATATATATATATAAGAAATGAGTTATGTATTCTTATATATAAATATATATTTTTATATAAGTAAGAATATATATATATATATATAATGTGTAACACAGTGGCTAACACATAATAAAAACCAAAGACATTAAAAATCTTCTTATGAACACTGCTATTATAAATTTGATTCATTGTTGAAAGTTCCAGATTACTGAATCCTTTTCTACAAGATAACCCAAGAGTGAATCTGAGAGAACCGGGGAAGAGGAAAAAAATATTTTGGTCTCCACTTCAGGAGTCCCTCTTTACTTGGGTTGTGGGAGGGTAGGTCAAGGCTGAAATAGTTACATTGGTTTCCAGCTCTACCATGGGCAAGCTGAGGGTTTCTGTCAGGTATGAGCGTCTGGAGGCTTGCATGGAAGGGGTGGAACCCTCTTCCAAAGGGTTCTAACCACTGCTCTTATTTTCCCTGTGGTTTGTGTCTTTTGTTGGAATTGGAAATAGTCTACTGGCCTATCATTTTAGAAGACAGATCATTTCCAATTAAAAAAAAAAATCTCTCTAGGGAAGTGTCTCAGTTGGAGATAGAGTGGAGATTCAGATGGTTCTGGAAAGTAAAATTAGGTGACAGCCTCTTCTTCAATCGATTTATTCATGACTATAATCTCCCTCCCTTACCTGCAGGGAATACTTTCTAAGGCCACCAGTGGATGACTGAAACCACAACTGGTACTGAGCCCTATATACGCTATGATTTTCCCTATGCATATGAAAGGGTTCAGGACAAGCACCCCTGCTCCCCAAATGTGCCACTTTGGGATGTGGATTATTTCAAAGACAAAGATTATTTCTCAGACAAAAGAATAAGTGAGTGCAAAGTCCCTGAGGTAGAAGCATGACTGGTATAGACAAAGAAGAGTGAAGGGTCCATAGTGGCTGGATCAGAGGCAGTAAAGGGGAAGTAGCTTAAGATGAGGTTAGAGACACAAGAGGCCAGCCAATGTCATGAAGACCATGGCAACCCATTTTTAGTAACACTTTGGCTTTTATTCTGAGACGGTAGCTAGAGGAAAGACGTTCTGATTTCTGTGTTGAAAGGATAACCGACGGGGGGTCAAAGGCAGAGCCAGGGAGACTGGTGAGATTGCAGTCTTCCAGGTAAGACATGCTGAGACCTCAAGCCAAGTAGATAGCAATGGAGGGAGTAAGAAGTTGTCAGATTCTGGGTGCACTTTGAAAATAGGATGTTTTCTGTGTCAGTCTACCAATAACCAATGTTGTGGTTAGAGCAGCCCTTGCGGTTCCTATTATTAATGCAAGATATCCTTCAGCAATAACCATCAGGAAACTGAAAAAATTAAGGTTAATTTGTTACTTACAGGACCTGATAATTGCACAGCACACCTGAGGCCACACAGCAAGGTCACTGGTAGAGAAAAGGCATAGGCCTGGGGTTCTGGTTTTACTGGGGTTGAGGCTGGGGACCTAGGGTTTTTATCACATTCATTCTTCATGGGTAAATTTAAAAGTTAAGAGCAGGAATTTAAAATGTGGGAAGAGAAAAAACAAGTGGTCCAAATGGTCAGATATTGAAATCAACCAAGACCTCCAAAACAAAGGATCCTCAAGGTGGGACGGTGGCCAGGCTCTTTATTTGGTCCTGTGGCTGGGAATGTGTTTTTTGTGGTTTTTGAGATACCTATCTTTGAAGTAATGTCTTTTTGAAGTGGATGCCTCAGTAATCAAAGCTTTAAGTCCGGCACTCTTGTGAAGAAGGAGGAGGAGGATGAGGAGGAGGAAGAGGAGAAGAAGGAGAGGAGGAGGATGGGTAGAAGAAGGAGAGGAGGAAGAAAAAGGAGAGGAAGAAGAAGAAGAAGAAGAAGGGGGCAAGGGGGAGGAGGAGGAGGAAAAGGAGAAAAAGAAAACAAAGTCCACTGTCAGGGTTTAAGGGATCTGCTCCGAGACTGGCCATGAGAGAGAAAGGTTAAAGATGACTGTATTAGTTTCCTGTAGCTGCTGTAACACAGCATCACAAACTTGGGGGCTTAAAATGACAGAAATTTCTTCTCTCACAGTTCTGGAAGCCAGAAGGTCTGAAACAAAGGAGCTGGCAGGGCTTCCTTATCTCCAGGAGCTCCCGGGGATATTCTGTTCCTCACCTCTTCAGCTTCTGGGGGAGGGCGGGTTCCAGGCACCCCTTGGCTTGTGACTGCAAGACTTGTGTCTCTTCTTCCTTCCTCACACGGTCTTCACCTCTGTGTCTATGTCATCTCTTCTTTCATCTCAGCACACTTGTCATTGGATTTAGGGCCCACCCAGATACTCAATGTGATCTCATCTCCAGATCCTCAACTTAAGTACATCTGCAAAGACCTTCTTCCCAAACGAGGTCACATTCACAGGTACTGGGGGTTAGGACGTGGACACATCTTTTTGGGAGCCACCATTCAACTCACTGCAACGACTCTTAAGTTATTTCAGCCTGAGCAACTGCAAGGATGAACTCGCCATCAACTGAGATGGGGAAGAATGT
Organism: Neofelis nebulosa; assembly: GCF_028018385.1. NCBI lineage: Eukaryota > Metazoa > Chordata > Mammalia > Carnivora > Felidae > Neofelis > Neofelis nebulosa. The sequence continues at coordinate 87,955,688 of NC_080784.1, read as the reverse complement.
GGGCTGAACAGATTTGGGAGAGGAGTCCAGGACCTCAGGGTCAGACGCGTCAGATGGCTGTTTCATATTCAGTGGAGATGTTGAGCAGGCTGGGTGAATGAGCCCAGAGCTCAGGGCAATGTATGGGCTGAGTTATAAATACAGAAGTACCAGGATGTGGATAGCATTGAAAGCCATGAGACCCATGACATCAACCAGGGGAGGAGTGCAGATAGAGAGTGAAGCATGGGAGTATCCAGAGGACCAGCTGAAGGACTGAGAGGAGCAGCCAAGGAGGGGGAGGAGAAGCAGGAAAGGGTGAGGTCCTAGGAGCCAAATGAAGAAATAATCAGATCCTTACACTGACTGTGGCATCACAGTTGCAAATTCTCAGACCTGGCTTTTCAGGTACAAGTTGAAATTTCCTCTGTGAATTTCCTGTAATAAGATTTTGCAATTTCACGTAACTCCTCATTCACGATGTGGGAAAGCCAAGAGGCATCTGCGTGAAATCATCTCAAATGCCCTAAAGTTATCTTATAATGAAGTGTTTTTTCAAAGCGTTTTTGTCATTATGTTCATCAGCAAAGCCTTTTTGTTGGGTCGGTGTTTAGAGCACTTGACTCTGAAAGAAACGCACATGACTCATCCCCATGCAGGGTCAGGAGACATGCCAAGACTGAGTCTGGAGCTATTAAATTTTCCCAATTTTAGGTTCCTGAGATAAAGGACTTGTTGTCCATAATAGCACAGGTGGCTGTGTGAGGAAAATCTCTTAGAGAAACTTTTTTAAAAGATTCTATTGCTGCCGAATAATGCAGCCACTTCAGGAACCAAGGCAACAATTAGACAAGTTTAAAACTCCCTACATTCCACAGGCTCAACTGAAAGCCTGTCCCACATTGCCAAACATCCGGTCAAATCGATCAGTGCAGTGACACATCCCAAACAAGTGGTTTGCCATCCAGTGGGGGAAAGCAGAGTGGGGTGATTGACTGGATTTCCCACCAAGCGGGCATCTGGAAGATACAGATGAAATCTTGAGCAGTTTTTGTTTTTTTAATGAATGATAATGAGTTGTTAAATTAGAGAATTGAGTACTAAATCCTAAAGAATACATCTTGTGGAAATGGATCTGTGTATCCGTAGCCAAAATATCTCGGGTTTCACTAGCCTGTGACCACAAATGGGATTTCATATATATTAATACCTAAATCTCCATGACTCACAGCCTTCATTAGTTTGACATTAAGATTCCCCTCACTTGGGAGCTTCTGGGTGGCTCAGTCGGTTAAGCGTCTGATGTCGGCTCAGGTCATGATCTCATGGTTCATGAGTTCAAGCCCCGGGTCAGGCTCCGTGCTGACAGCTCAGAGCCTGGAGCCTGCTTCGGATTCTGTGTCTCCCTCTCTCTCTCTCTGCCCCTCCCTCCCCTGTGCTCTGTCTCTTTCTTTCTCTCAAAAATAAATAAAACATTAAATTAAAAAAACGATTCCCCTCACTTGAGTGTATTTGGGGATCTCCAGTGTGTATATTTATAGTGTCCTTAAAGTTGGAAGCTTGCTGAGAGGAGACCTCAGCCCTGACCCCAGAGAAACTCCTCCAAGCTGGTGGCCACTCTGTCCCAGCTGGGGGCCTGAAGCTCCAAGTGGGAGAAAAGCCTCATGGCTCTGGTGAAGCAAGAACATTCCCTGCTTATGCTCAGAGGGTTGACAACACAAGGGTCCTTGAGCCTCAGAGTGCCACAAGCCTTAGTCACAGGCCCTTTCAATTCAGGCACAAAGCCCTCTTCTCCCCTGGGCATGAAGTCAGTGCTGCCTGGGTGGGAGGCAGTTCCGAAAACAGCCCTTTTCGTTGAGTCTGCCTCACTGACAACACGCTCCCATTCTCCCCAGGGGTGGGGACAGCAGCACAGTGGTCTCCCTTATCTGTGGTCTCAGTTACCTGGGGGGGGGGGGGGGGCAGTCCAGAAGCACGTGATCCTCCTTCTGAAGTGTCATCAGAAGGTCAATAGTAGCCGAACGCTACATCACAATGTCTGTGTCATTCACCTTATTTCATCTCAGCACGAGGCATTTTATCGTCTGACATCATCACAAGAAGGGTGAGTAAGCACAATAAGATTTTTAAAAATTTATTTATTTATTTTTGAGAGAGAGAGAGAGAGAAGAAGAGTGAGTGGGGGAGGAGCAGAGAGAGAGGGAGAGAGAGAGAATCCCAAGCAGGCTTCATACTGTCAGTGCAGAGCCCGATGTGGGGCTCAAACCCACGAGCTATGAGATCATGATCCGAGCTGAAGTCAGACGCTTAACCCCCTGAGCCACCCAGGCGTATGATAAGATACCTGAGACATCTGAGATATGTTGTATGATAAGATATTCTGAGAGAGACCACAGTCACATAACTTTTATTACAGTATATTATTATATTCTATTTTATTATTAGTTATTGTTGCTAATCTCTTACTGTGCCTAATTTATAAATTAAACTTTATTTATCACGGGAATGTATGTGTCAGGGAGCAAGAACTCTTGTCCCCTCGAAGGTCCTTCTAGCTGGACAAAGAATGAAATTGCCATGAGACAGATTAGCAGGAGAAAATCAAATTTAACAGTGTACTTACAGGAAAACTACACAGACATGGCAATTCCAAAGATGGGCAAAATGAGGTATACATGCCATTGTGAAGCAAGGAGATGGGGCTGGGGTTCTGGGACTTCAGAGGAAAGGAAGGAGCTTCACGGGGCAATAAGAAGAGAGAATGTTTGGCAATTAGACATTTGCTCTGCCATGCAGATGGGTCACTCAGATAAAATTTATCTGTACTAATAACCCTTATTCTGAGAAAGACCCCCCAGTTTGGATTCTTCTGTGTGGTTAAGGGAGGGACAAAAGTTCCCCTTGAGCCTGTAGGCTCAAGGTATCTTCCAGATACCTACATGGCTAACTCCCTTATCTCATGCAAGTCTTACACATCATCTTCTTAGCGAGATCTTCTCTGACAACCCTATTTAAAATTACAACCGTTATACATGTTACATCCTCCTCCATAGCTCTTATTGCCATCGAAATACCATGTATCTTACTCATTTGTTCATTTATTTATTTACTCGTTTATTTTATCATTTTTCTTCACCTGCTGGAAGGCGAGATCTCTACAGATAGGGAATTTGGGGGAAGTTTTTGTTTACTGCTGTAACTCCAGCTTCTAGAACAAGGCTCAGTGCATAGTTAGTACTTAATAAATATTTGTTTAATGAATAATTGAAAATCAGAAAGCCTCCATGCAGTGGTCTACAGGAATAAAAGCAACAAGATGGCACATCCTTGTTATCTTATGTTCCCACTCATCTTCTGGAGACCAAGAAAGGGAAGAGAATTCTATGCCATCACAAGATGTACTTTTAAGAAATTCATTTATTTATTGTAGGGACGCTGGGGTGGCTCCGTTGGTTAAGCCTCTGAGTTCGGCTCAGGTCATGATCTTGCAGTTTGTGGGTTGGAGCCCTGCATCGGGCTCCACGCTGACACCTCAGAGCCTGGAGCCTGCTTTGGATTCTGTGTCTCCCTCTCTCTCTGCCCCTCCCCCACTTGTGCTCTCTCTCTCTCTCTCTCTCTCTCTCTCTCTCAAAAATAAATAAAAACATAAAAGAAAAGAAGTTTATTTATTTTAAATGTTTAATTGTGGTAAAATACACAAATTACCATCCTAACCATTAAAAAAATTTTTTTTAATGTTTATTTATTTTTGGGACAGAGACAGAATGTGAGAGGGAGAGGGGCAGAGAGAGAGGGAGACACAGAATCCCAAGCAGGCTCCAGGCTCCGGGCTGACAGCACAGAGCCCGACGCGGGGCTGGACCTCACAAACCGTGAGATCAAGACCTGAGCCAAAGTTGGACACTTAACTGACTGAGCCACCCAGGTGCCCCTAACCATTTTTAAGTGGACAGTCCAGTGGTGTTAAGTACGTTCACATGGGTGTATAACCATCACCACCATCCATCCACGGAACTCTTTGCATCTTGCAAAACTGAAATTCTACACTCATTAAACAATAACTTGACATTCTTCCCCCTAAACCCCTACAACCAACCATCCTACTTTCTCTCTTGATGATTTTGACTACTCTATGTACCTCTTGTGAGTGGAATCATATGGTATTTATTTGCGACTGGTTTATTTCACTTAGCATTACCTCCTTGGCATTCATCCATATTGTGGATGTGTCCGAATTTTATTCCTTTCTCAGTTGAAAAGCTGTGCTCTCCAGTAGCACCGTTATTCCACCTGGGTTCCCCTGGAGTGATCCAACCCCTTCACCACATTCACTGAGGGTCCGGCATAGGACACATAACCAAATTTGATTCCAGGGTGAAGCCATGACGTTGAAAACCATATATCACATGGTTTCCTGCGAGTTCTGTTTCCCAGGATGTCAACCAGCTTCTGCTGGGACCACTGTTGAGGTGACAGAGGGAACTGGGCAGGGTTTTAGGCTGGAGAAAAGCCTTTTCCTGCCACAGCATCCTTTCCAGTACTCACACACTCATCCCCACGTGATCTGTTTAAGGGATTTCGCCCCCATTTTAGTGGATGTAAGTTAACTCATCATTTCATGAAATAATCTCTATAAACTCTGAGAATTAACTCAGATGGCAGGCAGCGTGACCAGAATTAAAGGACTTTTGAGGTAAATGGGTGGCTCAGTCGGTTAAGCGTCTGACTTTGGCTCAGGTCATGATCTCACGGTTTGTGGGTTTGAGCCCCGTGTCGGGCTCTGTGCTGACAGTTCAGAGCCTGGAGCCTGCTTCAGACTCTCTGTCTCTGTCTGTCTCTGCCCCTCCTCCAATCACACTCTGTCTGTCACTCTCTCTTTCTCTCAAAAATTAAAAAAAAAAATTAAAATTAAAAAAAAGAGAAGACTTTCATAGTGAATTTCTCTCCCTGGAAGAAGTGACCCTCTGGCTTAGGCAGAGGGGGTGAAACTGGGCAAAGAGGAACAATCCTCATTGCTGGCGATGAGGTGCAGAGAAGGCTGTCCAATAACAATTAGGAAAAAACACATTTATATATTGTTTATGTGCCAGACGCTATTACAAGGGTTTGCAACATTGACTTATTCAGGTCTCCTAACAACTTTATTTTATGTATGTGTGTAAGAGCACTTCACATGCGATCCTTTCAACAGAGTTTTAAGCATACAATACAGTACTGTTATCTACAGGGACAATATTGTACGTCAGATATCTAGAATTTATTCAGCTTATATAACTGAAAATTTAAGTACATTGGTTACCAATTCCCCATTTGTCCCTTACCCCAACCCCGGCAACCACCATTCTATTTTCTGCTTCTATGAGTTTGACTCTTTTAGATACCTCATGTAAGTGGAATTATGCAATAGTCGTCCTTCTGTGACTAGCTTATTTCACTTAGCATAATACCCTCAAGGTTCACTTATGTTGTGGCTCTTTCAGGATTTCCTTCTTTTTAAAGGCTGAATAATATTCCATATATTCTTCATCCACTCATCTGTGGATGGACAGGTTGTTTCCACATCTTAGTTACTGCCATGGTGCTGGTATCTTTTCAAGGTCTTGATTCTCATTCTTTTGGATAAAAAGGCAGAAGTGGGATTGCTGGATCATATGGAAATCTATTAACAGATTTTGAGGAAACTCCATACTGTTTTCCACAGCAGTTGCACCATTTGGCATTCCCACCAATGGTGCAAAAGGGTTCCAATTTCTCTACATCCTCTACAACACTTGTCTTTTTCTGTTTAATGTTTATTTATTTTTGAGAGAGAGAAAGAGCACAAGCAGGTCAGGGGCAGAGAGAGGAGGACAGAGTATACAAAGCAGGCTCCGCGCTGAAAGCAGTGAGCTGGATGTGGGGCTTGAACTCACAAACCATGAGATCATGACCTAAGTTGAGCGCCCCTCATTGAGGTTTTCATGTGCATTTCCTTGATGATTAGTGATGTTGAACATCATTAATGTACCTGTCGGCCACCTACGTGTCTTTGGGGAAATAGGTCTATTGAAGTTTTCAGCTCATTTTTAAAATTAATTAACTTATTTATTTAACTTATTTTTTCAGTTTCCCACATCTGTTTATTTTATTTTTTTAAATATAATTTATTGTCAAATTGGCTAACATACAGTGTGTAAAATGTGCTCTTGGTTTTTGGGGGTAGATTCCAGTGGTTCATCATTTTTATTTTTCTAAAATGTTTATTTTTTTTTAAGTGTTTATTTATTTTGAGAGAGAGAGAGAGAATGCACAAGTGGGCGAGGGACAGAGAGAGGGAGACAGAGAATCCCAAGCAGGCTCCATGCTATTAGCAGAGAGCCCCACAAGGAGCTCGAACCCATGAACCATGAGATCATGACCTGAGCCAAAATCAAGAATTGGACGCTCAACCAACTAAACCACCCAGGCATCCCTTTAGCTCATTTTAAAATCAAGTTCTGGTTGTTTTGCTATTGAGCTGGAGGAGTTCATGATGTGTTTTGGAAAGTAACCTCTATCAGATACATAGCTGGCAAATCTTTTTCCTATTCCATAGGTTACATTTTCATTTTGTTTATGGTTTCCTTTGCTGTGCAGAAACGTTTTAGTTTGATGCAGTCTCACTTTCTAATCTTGCTTTTGTTGCCTTCCCTTTGGTTTCATATCCATGAAATCATTGCCAAGACCAATTTCACGGAGCTTGCCCCCTGTGTGATCTTCTAGGAGTTTGCAATTTCAAGTCTTATGTTTAAGTTTCATTTTGAGTTGCTATTTGGTTTAAGATACCTGCCCAACTTCATTCTTTTGCATATGATGTCCAGTTTTCCCAAAACCATTTGTTGAAGGGACTATCCTCTCCCCCATGTGTATTCTTGGCATACTTGTTGAAGATCAGTTGACCCATATGTGCATGGACTTATTTCAGGGTTATCTATTCTGTTCTATTGATGTATATATATTTGTCTTTTTGTTGGTACCATACTGTTTTAATCTCTGTAGCTTTGTGATATATTTTGAAACCAGGAAGTGTGATGCATCTAGCTTTATTCTTCTTTTTCAAGATTATTTTGGCTATATGGTGTTCATGGGGTTCTTTACCACCACTTTACAAATAAGGAGTATGAAGCGCAGGAGGTAAAGTGGCTTTCTCAAGGGTGCAGAACTAGTAAATAGCAATATTTAGATTCAGACCCAGGGAGTCTGATTTTGAAATTTATACTCAACTATTATACTCTATTGCCTCTCAAGTCTTTCCATCACTTCATCTCTGTGCTCCATCCCAATATATATATTTTTCTTAATTTAATTCTTTATAGAAAAAGCAAACTGTAAAATCTCACCAACTGCAGAATCATCTTGCAAACAATCACATCTTCTAGAAAGCAGTGGCGTCATGAGGCTTACTCTTGGCCCTTTGTAAGAAGCTAATTAGAAATGTCAGTGTCTCTTGGGTATGTACAAGTATATAGAGCTGTGAGCAAATAGGAGAGTGAAACTATGAATATATAAAACAAAGTCAGAGAGTGATTGTTTACATTATAAAAGGATTCTTTAATTTAGAAAAGAAACCAGTATTGAATGCCTATACATAGCATCTTCCTAGTGCAAATGAGTGCTTGTTTGTTTGACTAAATGGTTGGGGTCAGAAAAGCCTCAAACTAAAATGGCATTAGGTCCATGGGATCCTTTGAAGATCAGTCAAAAATGGTGGTAACTTATTGTTAAAATGATTATATAATTGGTAAGAAAAGAAAGTTTATTTATTCCCTCCTCTCAAATCATCGCAAAATGACGCTTTAGAACACATATCTTTGACACGACGCTAAGCATACTCGTACACGCAGTTGCCGAATGAAACAGTCTGGCATCGCAACTCACGCAGAATTAAAACCGGAAGAGAGTGTAGCTGTCAGCTTTTTCATCAGCTCACGAGGGAAAGCAAGTCTGTTTACAGACAGGCAGCCAGACCCATAACTTCTTATTGACAAACAGCACACACCCAGTCTTTTTATGTATGTGGTTTGTTAAAAAATAACTTATTTTCTCTCACAATGAAGATTTAAGGGCTTTGGAAAGCACTACGCCTTAGTGATTGTAAGCAGCTGCTTACAAAACACGAGCTTTCCAAATGCTGATTAGATTTGACCATAAAAACCACTGCTATTTGAGGAGAAAGTGTTGCAGTAAACATAACCTGAAATTTTGTTATTTCACAGGAAAATCTTAGTATTCAAAACACTCAAAAGGACATCTGCAAAGACTTCGGAGGTTATATGCTTTTTGCAACTTTTTTTGATTTTATGGCTAAATACACCATTCTGGTAGATTTCTTTTAACTGCAAAGACAAAATTCAATTTCTCCATCATGAGAAAATCCCACACGGCAGCAGGGAACTGGATTTGTGTCAATCTGGACAGACTTAGAACAAGAGACAATTCATTTCTGACACCAGAGGGCACCAAAGCTCAAGTTGCTAGGAAAACTGCCAGGCCAGCGTCAGAGTCGGGAACCCCGGCAAGGTCATTCTTGTGGCCTTCAGATGAGACCTTCCCTAATGATTTCAGAGGACCAAGAATGTCTCCTAAAAGGAATAACTTCTCCAACTTGTTTTTTTTCTTTTTAGCTCAGTCTACTATTTAACACTTCCCTGGCCAGGGAATTCTCAGTACCATTTGTTCATCCAGCTCGTAGATACTTATCGAGCACCTAGTAGGCACCGGGCCCTGGGGAAGCAGTGGCGGACAAGAATGGCAAAGTCCCTGCCCTCATAAACTTGCAGTCCACAGGGGAAGACTGGCTTCAAACAAACCCTCACAACAGAGTATGCTCTGCGTCATGAGAAGGGCAGATGGGGGCCATGGGAGGCGTGAGCAGGGGCCTAACCTCGACTGAGAGGTCATAGACACGTACTGGTTTTCCGATCACAACTGCATTGGTTAACACAGCAAAAAGTTATTGTCTCACAGTTCTGGAAGCCAGAAGTTGAAACCAGGTGTTGGGTGGGCCATTCTTCCTTCCAAGGGACTAGGGAAGAATCCGTTCCTTATCTCTCCCTCATCCGGTAACTGCAGGCACTCCTTGATTTGTGGCTGCATTACCCCAGGCTCTGCCTCTGTGGCCATGTTACCTTCTCCTCCTCTCTGTGTGTCTTCTTCCTCATGTGTCTACATTATAAGGATACGATTGATTGCATTTGGGGAATGTTATGGATTGAATTGTGTGTCTCCTGCCCTCCCCCTGCACGAATCCCTGTTGAAACCCTAACCCCTAATGTGACCATATTTAGAGATAGAGCTTTGAAGATGATTAAGATTAAATGACGTTTAAGGGTAGTTCCCAGTTCCAAAAGAACTGGTGTTTTTATTTATCTATCATTTTTTAATGTTTACTTATTTTTGAGAGAGTGAGAGATGAGTGGGGGAGGGGCAGAGAGAGAGGGAGACACAGAATTCAAAGCAGGCTCCAGGGTCTGGGCTGTCAGCACAGAGCCCACACGGGACTCGAACCCACAGACAGCAAGATCGTGACCTGAGCTGAAGTCAGACGCTTAACCAACTGAGCCACCCAGGTGCCCCAAGAACTGGTGTTTGTAAAAGAAGGTGAAAAGATACCAGAGCCTCTCCCTCCCTCTCTCTCTCTCTGTAAGGAAAGACCTTGTGAGGACACAGCAAGAAAGCGACCACCTGCAAGCCAGGAAGAGAGGGCTTGTTAGAAACCAACCCGCCAGCACCTTGATCTTCGGACTTCCAGCTGCCAGAACTGTGAGAAAATAAATTTCTGTTATTTAAACCACCCATCTGTGGAATTTTGTTATGGCGGCCTGAGCAGGTGAATGCAAGGCCCACCTGGATAATGCAAAATAAGAGAAAAGAGGCCAGCTGGAGTGGGATGAGTCAGGGGGTGGATGGAGAAAATAGGTCTTTCATGGAGAGGAAGGAGACAGGTTAGAAGTGGGGACTGAGGGAGATTTTGATTTCATTTTTTAAGATGAGAGAAAAGGAACATGTTTAAATGTTAATGTAAAGAGTCTACAGAAAGGGAAAGACTGAAGATAAAAAGAAGAGCTAATCCATCCCAAGAAGTGGTTGATGAGGGCTCCAGAGCTCAGGAGGATTGGATAGTTGAAGGTGACCTTGAGTATTGTAACCAGAGGGAAGGGGGAAGGGGGAAGAAGGTGGGTGTGAAAAGTTCACCAACTTTTCAAATGTTATAGATGTCCTTTTCCGGCAGCATCTATTTTCTCCTGGGTGAACAGGGTTGAGGGATCTGCAGAGGGTACAGGTGGGGGTTTGAAGCAGTCACCCTGGAGATCGGGAGTAAATTGACTCAAGAAACAACGTGGGGCTGCTGATGTCAAAGAGATGTTATCTTGGAAGTATTTGAGCAGGGTAGTTGGAAAGGTAACAAGTTACTGTTCTATGTATTTTTTCAGAGGAAGACTGGGCTAGTGTGTCCATGAAGTGAGGAAGTCTGGTCATCAATGTGGATCTTGAGGTTACCTAAGATGCTGACAGCTCTTGGGATGGAGAGAAAGAACTCAAATCGGGTGCAAAGATCTTTACTGGAAGACACAAGCCTGTGTGGCTTAGAGGCAAATGGAAGAGTCTTGGTTCCAGGAGGCTATGGTGTTCCTCTGGCTGATGGCACCAGTCTAAAGATGTATTTTGTCAAATTGTGATAAAACCAAATTAAAGTGTCTTAGCTAAAAAATTACCAAAAGTTACCTACGAACTTATCCAGTCAATGGTGCAATCAGTGAATGAAGCAGAAAAAAAAAATCTGCAGGACAGTTAATGGTTGTTTTCGTAAAGACATTTTCTTAATAAGTGTCAATGACTTCAGTTCAAAACCAGTTTTTTACATTATAAACTCCTTTATATTACCAGTTTCTTTTATTCTACGTGTGTTTAATCCAGAGTTGGCTAAATCTCTACTTTAAATGCCACCGTTAAGCCTCATTATTCATTTCTGTCTTAGTGGGGGCGGAACACAGCTGACCGCTGTACTCATCATGGCTTTAATATCCTTATTGAAGACAGCTATTCATTTCACACACCCTGCCTTTTTCCCCCCAAGCCAAATCCTGCTTCTGTTATCCCCTTCACAGTGGATACTCCTTAATGATTTTAATGTAAGCCTTACAATCCCCCTTTTAAAAAGCAACAGCTTTGGGGCGCCTAGGTGGCTGAGTCGGTCAGGCATCCGACTTCTGCTTGGATCATGATCTCGTGGTTTGTGTGATCGAGCCCCATGTTGGGCTCTGTGCTGACAGCTCAGAGCCTGGAGCCTGCTTTGGATTCTGTGTCTCCCTCCCGCTCTGCCTCAACCCTGCTCATGCTCTGTCCCTCTCTCGCTCTCTCAAAAATAATAAATAAAACTTAAGGAAAAATTAAAAAGCAACAGCTTTGATAGAACCACGTATCTATTAAGAGTGTCTAAAGTCAGGTCGGCACTTGAACACTGTTGATATCATGTCTAGGAAAATTTCTATTGTAACAAGGAATTTATATTCTCTTGCCGATACACTTTTTGGTATCTGTGGCAAGCCTGGGCCTCTTTTTCTCTGATCTTTAGCAGAATAAAATTAGTCCAGGATGAGTTTATTTTTATGAATATCTCTATTGACTGGCGCCTTGCATCAGCTGCAGCCACTATATGCCATTAAGTGAGAATTTACTATGTGCCAGGCCCTGGGCTAAATGTATTATATACACTTAATTTAAACATCCCCAAACCTCCAGAAGGTAGGTGCTTTTATTATCTTCATTTTATGGGTAAGGACACGAGCCCAGAGTACACGCCTGATTAGTATAATCAAATGAAAAGCAGAACTTGATTCAAAGTTCGATCAGTCTAAGTCCCAAATCCTTGCTTCTAATGAACGGTTTACTACTGTGATAAGAATGCAGGGCTAATGTGTGTGTGTGTGTGTGTGTGAGAGAGAGAGAGAGAGAGAGAGAGAGAGAGAGAAAGAAAGAAAGAAAGAAAGAAGTTTTTGGTGAGCCTTTGGGAAGGCAGGGACAGGCATAGAGAGTTGTGAATAATTTGGGAATAAGTGAGACAGAGAAGCACTACAACTAAGAAAAAAAGAAGCACAGATATTATATATATATATATATATATATATATATATATATATAAATTAGGTGTGAGAAACTTTTGTCCTTACAAGAATATGCTTTTACACTTAAAAAATTTTTTATTTACACTTAAAAAATATTTTAAATTTATTTTGAGAGAGACAGAGACAGTGTGAGCAGGGGAGGGGTAAAGAAAGAGGGAGAGAGGGGCGCCTGGGTGGCGCAGGCGGTTGAGCGTCCGACTTCAGCTCAGGTCACGATCTCGCGGTCCGTGAGTTCGAGCCCCGCGTCGGGCTCTGGGCTGATGGCTCGGAGCCTGGAGCCTGTTTCCGATTCTGTGTCTCCCTCTCTCTGCCCCTCCCCCGTTCATGCTCTGTCTCTCTCTGTCCCAAAAATAAATAAAAAACGTTGAAAAAAAAATTTAAAAAAAAAAAAAAAAAAAAAAAAGAAAGAGGGAGAGAGATCAAGAATCCCAAGCAGGCTCTGCACTGGGGCTTGAACTCATGAAACTGTAAGATCATGACCTGAGCCAAAACTGAGAATCGGACACTTAACCAACTGAGCCACCCAGGTGTCCCATACCCTTTTTTACTCCATGAGAATCTATAGGGATTTGAGATTTGGGACTGCCTAGAATAAACTTTTTAAACAGTATTCTAATTTTGTCTGTAATTGTCTCTTTTTCATGAGTGAATGGACTATAATTTGAAGCCCTGCCTTCCTTTAGCTTGGGAACAAAAAAGTGACTGTAAGTAAGCCAATCAGATGTTCATCTTACTTTGGAATTTGACTCTTAGATTTGCCATCCTATCCTAGTGGTAAGTCCTCACCAGAATTTTCCTGCTACATGGTTGCTGTTAGCCTTTGAGTTTAAATTTGGACTCAGTTATATTCCATTGATCTATTTGTCTTCCTTCTGCCAGAACCATAGTCTTGATTATTGTTGCTTTATAATAAGTTTTTAAATTGACAAGTATGAGTCCTCTAACTTCGTCCTTATTTTTCAAGATTACTTTGATTATTCTGGGTCCCTGGCATTTCCATGAATTTTGGGATCAGTTTGTCCATTCAATTCAGAAAAAAAAGCAACTGAGATTAAAAAAAATTTTTTAAAGTTTATTTTCTTTGAGAGAAAGCAAGTGTCAGTGGGGGAGGGGCAGAAAGAGAAAGAGAGCATCAGGAGGCTCTGTGCCTTGTAAGCATGGAGTCCCATGTGGGACTTGATCTCATGAACTGCAAGATTATGACCTGAGCTAAAATCAAGAGTCCGTGGTTTAACCAACTGAACCACTCAGGTGCCCCAGGCAACTGAGATTTTGATAGGGATTGAATTGAGTCTGTACATCATTTAGGGGAGTGTTACTATATTTACAACATTATCTTCAAATCCATGAACTCAGGAAGTTTTTCCACTTATCTAGGTGTTCTTTAATTTTTTTCAATGATGCTTTATAGTTTTCAATGTACATGTGTTGCATTTCTTTTGTTACACTTATTCCTCAATATTTAGTCTTTTGACGTGATTGTAAATGGAATTGTTTCCTTAATTTCAATTTTGGGTTGTTCTTTGTTAGTATACAGAAATACAATTGATTTTTGTATATTGACATTGTTTCTTGCAACTTTGCCAAACTCACTTTTTAGCTCTAATAGTTTTTTTTGGGGGGTGGATTTTTTAGGATTTACTGTATACAAGAAAAGATTATCTCACCTGCAAACAGAGATAGTTTTGTTTCTTCTTTTCCAATTTTTATTTCACTTTCTTGGCTCATCGTCCTGGCTAGAACCTACAGTACAATGTTGGAAAGAAGTGGCAAGAACAGACATCCTTGTCTTCTTCCTTGTCTTGGAGGGAAAGCATTAAGCTTTTTACCCCTAAGTATGATGTTAGCTGTGGGGTTTTCATAGATGCCTTTTATTAGGCCAAGGAAGTTCCCTTCTATTTCTAGATTGTTGAGTATTTTTACCATGAAAGGAAGCTAGCATTGAATACATGAGAAAGACCTGTTTTCCATCTATCCTTTCCCCTGTCTGTGGACCAGATCTACTCTTGTTAGAGCAGAGTGAAGGAAAAGCATACAGATAGGGATCCTGTTGCTAGGGCTTTGATATACATCATAGGATGTTGTATCCATTAGGGTTATCTTTGAATGTAAAAGAATACTGACTGCAGTGGCTAAGCCATATAGTGGCTCATTTTTCTGATGTAACAGTTGTGAGGTGGTCAGTCAGGGGATAGCTGCTCATGGATGTTGCCAAGGACCCAGGACCCTTCTAGATTCCTACTCCATCATCATTAGATTTGATGCTTATCTTTTGGATGGCCTCCATGACCACAACTGTGTTCCATGAAGAAAACAGAGGAAAGGGGAGAAGGGCAGCAGGGATGAATTAGGTGAGCCTGTGGTTGTTTTTATTTTAAACCTATAAAAACTTTTTTTTTTAACTATGAAAGTAGAATATCTAGAAATGCTATTCAGTGAATTTCTGCTTTAAATTCATGGATCAAAATGAATCACAAGGTCATCTCTAGTTGCAAAGGAGAAATAAATATTTTTAATGACGCACATGGCTACGTGTTTAAAAATTGAGGTTCCATTGGCTAGGAAGAAGCAGAGAATGGATATTGCGCAAGGTACTAGCTTATAAGTAGAATTGCTGGGAGTTAAACACAGGTGGTTTGATTCCAAAGCCCATACGTTACATGATGGATTATGATAATCAATAGATGCATTTTTCTCTTTAATTTATTTACCCAATCAATCAATCAATCATTAGGTATGTATTTATCGGGCTTAATATTCATCAGTAAGCAAAAAAGGTAAACTCTCTGTCCTATTAGAGGTTACCTTACAGTGGGGAATGGAGTTGGGGCCAAGATAATAAAACAGCCAACAATTAACATATTAAATAAGTCAATCACAAACTATGTTGGAAGGTGTTAAGTATAACACAGAAAAGGTCACAGAGCAAGGGTAATGGGGACTGGGGGACTGGAGGTGGGTGTATGTGAATAGGCTTCATTGACACTTGATCTTAGCCAAAAAGGCTGAGAAGTGATTAGGCTTCATTGAGAGGGTGGTGTTTGAGTACAAATTGAAGGAGGAAAGGGAGTTCTTTGGAATCCTATGTAATTCTCCTTTTTCTATACTTGTAAATATTTCTCAGTGAAATTTAAGCCAGTCTAATATCTGCCACATCCTATCTATAGGGTGATATTGCATTTATAGCACCATCGGTAGCCTCCTTGGAATGTTCATTAAGCAGAGGACTCAAACTTAGACGTCAAGTTACTGGAAACCATAACTAATAATATACAGCTTGGCTTCAATTAGTTGAACATTAGATGAAAACAGGTATGGGTGGGGGAGGAGTCAAGATGGCAGAGAAGTAGGGGGACTGGAATTTCCTGGTTCCCTGTGTTCCCTCAAACACAGCAGTATTGGGGTCAGAACACTTGGTATACCAGGAATACATGCTACAGAGTGACAGAAAAATCATCCTGGGTGGAAAGAGACAGATTGGCAGGACAGAAGTGCATGTATGTGAATTGGGAGAGGTAAAACAGGCAGCATAGGCACAGAGGTGGTGGTGGGGGGGAACCTCTTCAATGGAGAAACAAAAGGAAGGGAAAGAGAGGCTGTGGAAGTATTGATTTGTAATTGGACAAGAGAAAAACCTCTCCGGACCATGGACTGGGGAATGGGAAATACAGAGAGAGCCAGTTTCTACTTTGCCAACAGCCTTAGGAGCTAAAGATCGGAGTTATCAGAGTTGCGTGACCTTCTCTGGACCAGAGCCCTTGGTGTGCATGCCCCCAGTGGGGAGGGCAGCTAGCCCCGGGCTATGGTAGAGATCTTGGGGGCACACTGGGAGACAGCAGTCCTTTCCCTCCAGTACTGTGGGAAGAGGGTTTATTGCCTCCCACCCAAGGACAAAAGACCCTGAAGGTGCCAGCCAGAGGACCTTTGTCAGCTGGGAGGAGTGGCACTATTCCAGAACTGGGTTCACCCCGTGCAGGATAATTTAAGACATTGGGTTTTGAATCCCAGCTGAGGAACTAGGAGGTGCAAGAGACTGTGGAACATGGCAAGCCGGCTGCCCTTGCTACCTGTGAGAAGGGCCTGGACAGTGTGGTTTGGGACACCCAGTCCAGGGAGGAGAGATTGGGCTGTCGCCAGTTTTCTCCCCATTACAAACACAGTGGGGCTGCAGGGAACAGGACAGCGGGACCCCGGTGGAGGTGTTTATATATAAACAATATATCTGGACAAGAATTTAGAATTACAGTCATAAGACTAATGGCTGGACTTGAAAAAAGCATAAAAGACTACAGAAGATATTGCTACAGAGATCAAAGACCTAAGAAATAGTCACCATGAATTAAGAAATGTTGTCAATGAGATGCAACATAAACTAGATACAGTGACAGCAAGGATGGGAGAAGCAGAGGAGAGAATCGGTGAAATAGAAGATAGAATTATGGAAAATGATGAAGCTGAGAAAAAGAGGGACAGGAAATTACTAGACCATGAGGGGCAAATTAGAGACCTAAGTGATTCAATGAAATGAAATAATATCCATATCATAGGAGTTCCAGAAGAAGAAGAAGAAGAAGAAGAAGAAGAAGAAGAAGAAGAAGAAACAGAAGAAGAAGAAGAGAGAGAAGGGGCCATAAGGTTTATTTGAACAAATTAGAGCTGAGAACTTCCCTAATCTGGGGAAGGAAACAAACATCCAAGTCCAGGAGGCACAGAGAACTCCCTTCAGCATCAACAAAAACAGGTCAACATCACAACATATCATAGTAAAGCTGGCAAAATACAAAGATAAAGAGAGAACTCTTTATCTGGGGATAAATGGGTCTTAACCTACCAGGTAGACACATAAGGGTAGTAGCAGACCAATCCACTGAAACTTGGCAGGCCAGAAGGGAGTGGCAGGAAATCTTCAATGTGCTGACTAGGAGAAAGATGCAGCCAAGAACCCTTTATCCGGCAAGACTGTCATTCAGAATAGAAGGAGAGAAAGGCTTTCCCAAACAAAAACTAAAGGAGTTCATGACCACTAAACCAGCCATGCAGGAGATCCTAAGGGGGACTCTGTGAGTGGAAAGCAGCAAAGACTACAAAGGACCAGAGACATCACCACAAGCACTAAACCTACAGATAACACAATGACACTAAATCCCTACCTTTCAATAATCACTCTGAATGTAAATGGACTAAATGGCCCAATCAAAAGACATTGGGTATCAGAATGGATTAAAAAAAAACACAATCCATCTATATGCTGCCTACAAGAGACTCATTTTAGACCTGAGGACACCTGCAAATTGAAAGTGAGGGGATGGAGAACCATCTATCATGCACCTGGATGTCAAAAGAAAGCTGGAGTAGCCATACTTTTATCAGACAAACTAGGTTTTAAAACAAAGACTGTAACAAGAGATGAAGAAGGGCATTATATCATAATTAAGGGGTCTATCCATCAAGGAGAGCTAACAGTTGGAAATGTTTATGCCCCCAATGTAAAGCACCCACATATATAAATCAACTAATCACAAACATAAATAAATGTATTGATAGATGAAAACAGACATTCCTTCCCCCATATCTGATCTACATACAAGTATTGACTCAAGCCAAAGGATGTTTATAAAACTCACAGGCAAGATCAACGTCATACGTGGCCTACAGAACCAGAAGAGAAACTACTGAAAAATAAAACCACACATCTTATTCTCTGGCCTTGGCTGTCATGCAAAAATCTTCCAGTGAAATTAGTGTGATAAGACATGAGAAATATTGGGGTTTTTGTGTGTTTTGTTTTCACTTTAGATGCTTGGTGTCTTGGCATAAAATACGTATTGAGCTGCTTTTGAGAAATATATTGATATGTCAATTGTTACCAAACCTCCTCCACACCAAAAACAACTAAACCGGCATTGACATGAATGTCTGGGCTGAGTATCCAGTTTGTTTCAATCCTTGACTGGATGTAAGTAAGCTCCATGAGGACAGGGGATGTGTCTATCTTGGTGATGCCCAATGCTCATTTGTTGAATTAAAGGAGAGAAAAAGAAAAAAAAAAGTGAAAAGAAAGAAAGGAATTTAAAAAGAAAGGAAGAAAGAAAAGAAAGAATGAATTCTCTTTTTTTGGCTGCCTGAGATATACTGAATGGTATTTGATATACTGCAGGGACAAAATGTTTAACTTTCATCCTGCATGTGCAGTAATTGTTTTTTGACTCTGACAATTGTGCTTGACAAGAGTGACATCGACTTACTCTTTCTTAAAAAAACTGAAGTATAATTGAGATACAGCACTGTGTTAGTTTCGGGTGTATAACATAACACTTTGACAGTTGTCTCCATTGTGAAACAATCACCATATCAAGTGTATTTACCCTCTGTCTCCATACCAAGTGGCCATATTTTTTCTTACGATGCAAACACTTAAAACTTACTTTCTTAGCAACTTTCAAATTTGCAACACAATATTATTGACTACAGTCCCCCATGCTGTACATTCCATATTTATTGTATAACTGGAAGTTTGTACCTCTTAACCTTCTTCACTCATTTTACCTACCCACCAATCCCCCTCCCCTCTGGCAACCACTGATGTGTTCTCTGTCTATAAGTTTTGTTTTGTTCAGTTATTGTTTTGTTTTGTTTTTCAGGTTCCAGATATAAATGACATCATATGGTATTTGTCTTTCTTTGACATATTTCACTTAGCCTAACGCTTTGAAGTCTGTGTGATGGCAAATGGCAAGATTTCATTCTTTTTTACAATTGAGTAGTATTCCATTGTGTGTGTGTGTGTGTTGTTATGGTATGAAGGGAAAAGCTTTCATGTTTATGCTATTAAATATGATGCTAGCTCTGAACTTGTCATGTATGGCTTTTATTTATTTATTTTATTTTATTTAAAATTTTTTTTAATGTTTATTTATCTTTGAGAGAGAGAGAGACACACAGAGCATGAGTGGGAGAGGGGCAGAGAGGGAGACACAGAATCTGCAGCAGGCTCTAGGCTCCGAGCTGTCAGCAGAGAGTACTACGTGGGGCTCCAACCCACCAACTGTGAGATCATGACCTGAGCCGAAGTCGGAGGCTCAACAGACTGAACCACCCAGGTGCTTTTATTATGTTGAGGTATGTTGCTCATGGGTTGAGGGGTTTGTTTTGCTTTGTTTTGTTTGGTTTTTTGTTTGTTTGTTGTTTTGTTTTTTTGAAGTAGGCTTCATGCCCAGTGCAGAGTTCAACTTGGAGCTTGAACTCAGGACTGTGAGATCAGGACCTGAGCTGAGATCAAGAGTCAGATGCTTAACTGACTGAGCCACCCAGGCAAACCCCACCCTTTTTTTTTTTTTTAATCCTTATACTAAGTTAATTTAATTTACTTTAATTTAAAAATTAAATTTTTATGTATCGTTTGAATGTTTATTTATTTTTGAGAGAGGGCAAGAGAGAGTGTGAGCAGGGGAGGGGCAGCGAGGGAGACAGAGGGTTCAAAGTGGGCTCTGTGTTGACAGCAGAGAACCTGATAGCGGGGCTCAAACCCACCAACTGTGAGATCATGACCTGAGCCAAAGTCAGATGCTTAACCGACTGAACCACCCAGGCACCCCTGGGTTAATTTTATTAAAAAAAAATAATCTATGCCATCCATCATTTTGGAAGTATGTGCCTAATGAAATAAAAATAGAGTATTATAACTCCAAAAATGTTGTGAATCTTGACAGTGAATTGTCTTCCTGGTAAAGTGGGTCAGAGCAATCAATGATGGGTAATCCTGCATCAAGTTTTTAAACTATGATCTGGCACGTGCTAGAATGTTCAGCACGACACTATGCATGTGGTCACACACCAGACCACCCAAATGCCCTGATCAGTAGAAGGGACATATAAATCCTACAGGTTTCTGCAACAGAATACTTACAACAATGAGAGCAAAAGTCAATAAACTATAATCCCACACAACATAGTTGGCTCTCACAAACATAGGGTTGAGTAACAAAAATGACATGAAAGAGTATGCAGTGTATGATTCTACTTTGTGTGCGAGTTCAGAAATAGGCAAACGGACTGTTAGTTAGAAGTCAGTCAGCGTCACGGTTCTACCTGAGGAGGCAGGGGCTGGGAGAGACAAGAAGGGCTTCTGAATGCTGATCATGTTCCATCTCAGGACGTGGCTGTGTATAAAGCTGACTGTTATGATTTGTGCATTTTCATGTACATATGTTACACTTACATAAAATTTAAAAATGAACAAGCAAAAAACGGCAGTAGTCTAGTGTTAAATTAGGCCTCGGCTGAATGGACAGCTCTACTGCTGTATATCCACTTCGTTGAGAGTTTCTATCATAAATGGATGTGGAATTTTGTCAGATGCCTTTTTGGCGCTTATCGATACGATCAAATGATTCTTATCCTTTATTTTTTTTAATGTGTTGTACTCTGTTGATTGACTTACCGATGTTGAACCATCCTTGTATCCCCGGAATAAAACCCACTTGATCAAGTTGTATGATCCTTTATGTATCATTGACTTCAGTTTGGTAGATTTTGTTGAGCATTTTTGAATCTTTTTTTTTTTTCCCCCCCGGCGGGCCAAAACCCTCGCTTGTTTCAGTATCAGAAACATCTTGGCCATCACAAAAATAAACTCTACTGAGGGTGATAGAAGTCTCCACAGCAAGGCTAAGAGCTCGGCTGCCAGGTGGCGAACATCGGGGGTGCATGGCTGGCACTGCCCTGGAGTAAGGGAAGAAGCAGCCGGCTGGTAGGGGGGCAGGTGCGGGCAGGGGCTTCGCTTCTGGGAGGGCACAGGTTATCAATGGCTGCTCCATCTCTGTGAGCCGCTCTCCACCGTCCACCACCATCTGTACCTGCTCCACCTCTGAGAAGCCCAGGTGGTCTACACTGGAGACACTGGAGATACTGAAGACCCCGCCCACCGCAGCTGTGTCCACACAGCCGGCGCCTTCTTTTCTGAAGCTGCAGCTGCTTGAGCACCTCCGGGAACTTCTCATGCTTGCCCAGGTGGGGCAGTTGGATGTGCACAATGGCCTGCAGCCCTATGCCCGGATTGGACGGGCAGGTGAGGATGTAGTCCAGGTGAGAGTTCCACATGAATTCCTAATTCGTAGACTTGAAGAGAGTTTCAGTCTGGGTGAGGCCATTGTGGAAGCGAGTGAACACCTCCTTCGTGTTGCCTCCCTTCTGCATGCAGAGGACCCATAGGTGGCCTTCCTCGTTGATCCACACCAGGAACGTCTTACTGTCATTGTACTGGCTGCCGTGGGCCCGTCTGGCCGGTCACAGGCTGTGTCTGAGGCCAGCAGCAGGGGACACAGGCTTGTCGAACAGAAAGTGGTCATCAACGAGTTGCCACAGCTCCGCTTCTGTCATGTCCTTGAGCGCGCAGTACCTGATGGCCAGGTTGCTATGGAAGCTCTGTTGAGCCTTGATGTGAAGCCACTGGGTGTGCTCTTGGTGCACAGCTACTCCTACAGCTCAGGGGTCAGCACGTTGGCCATGTAGTTGCTGAGGTTGGGGAATGGCATGTTGTGGCTGTTGGAGAAAGGCATGGTGGTGGCAGGCAGTGGGTGGCAGGTGGGTGGCAGACAAGACAGGGGCACTCGGTCCATCTGCAGCTCCAAGCTCTGTGTGGGCTGTTTGCATCCATGTTCTTGAGGGGTATTGATTCTTGCTTTTTTGCTTTTCTTTGTTGCTTGCTTTTCTCCCTCCTCTCCTGCTCCCCTCCCCCTGACTTTCCCTTTTCCCCTCTCCCTGCCTTTCTCCCTCCCCCCCCCGCCATTTCCCTTCTCCTCCCCCTCCCCTCCTTTTCCCTCCACTCCCCTTCCTGCCCCTTCCCTCCCCTCCCCTCCAACCCTTTCATTTCCTTACCCTCCCCCTCCCCCTCCCCTTCCCTTTATTTCCCTTCCCTGCCCTTTCTCCCTTTCTCCTTCTCCTTCTTTTATTTCTTTTTGTTTCTGTCCTTGTCTGGTTTTGGTTTCACAGTAATGCTGGCCTTGTAAAACGAGTTTGGAAGCATTTCCTTGTGTTCAATTCTTCTGGAATAATTTGAGGAGGATAGGTATTGAATCTTCTTTGGACGTTTGGTAGAATTCACCAGTGAATCCATCTAGTCCTGGACTTTTGTTTGTTGGGTGTTTTTTGATTACTGATTTAAATTTCTTACTAGTAGTCTATTCAGAGTTTCTATGTCTTCATGGTTCAGTTTTAGAAGATTGCATGTTTCTAGGAGTTTATCTGTCTCTTCTAGGTTGTCCAATTTGTTGGCATATAACTGTCATAGTAGTCTCTTTTGATCCTTTGTATTTTTTTTTGAGAAGTTTAACTTCTTTTCTTTCATTTCTCATTTTATTGATTTGAGCCCTCTTTTTTTTCTTAGTCTAGCTAATGGTTTGTTGATTTTGATAATCTTTTCAAAGAACCAGCTCTTAACTTTCCTCGATCTTTTCTATCGTCTTTTTAGTCTCTATTTCATTTGTTTCCACTCTGATCTTAATTATTTCCTTCCTTCCACTAACTGTGGGCTTCATTTGTTCTTTTTCTCTTCCTTTAGCTGTAGTGTCAGATTGTTTGACATTTTTATTGTTTTGTGAGGTACCTTGGTTTTTGTGAGGTTTTCTTGTTTTGTGAGGCATCATTGTGAACCTGCTTCTTACTGCCTTTGCTGCATGCCATAGATTTTGTTGCATTTCCATTTTCACTTGTATCAAGGTTGCTCGTGATTTCTTCATTGGCCCATTGTTGAGTAGCATGTTTTTAAATCTCCACATATTTGTGTTTTTTCCAGTTTCCTTTTTGTAACTGATCTCTAGTTTCATATCACGGTGGTCAGAAGAAATGCTGGGTATTATTTCAATTTTCTTAAATTTTTCGAGTCTTGTTTTCTGTCCCAGCATACGATCTATCCTGGAGATTGTTCTATGCATTCTTGAGAAGAATGTATATTCTGCTGCTTTGGATAGACTGTTCTGTAGATGCCTGTTAGGTCCATCTGGTCTAATGTGTCATTTAAGTCAGTGTTTCCTTATTAATGTTTGTCTGGATGATCTATCCATTGATGGAAGCGAAGTATTAATTAAAGTCAGTAAACTAAAGTCAGTCAATCAAAGCAGTATTATTGTACTGCTATCAATTTCTCCCTTTAGATCTGTTAGTATTTGGTTTTATATTTAGCTGCTCCTGTGTCAGATGCATAAATCTTTACAAATGTTATATCTTCTTGCTGGTCTGTGTGTGTGTCCTTACGTCTGAAGTGAGTCTCTTGCAGGCAGTACATAGATGCATCTTGTTTTTTTTATCCACGTAGCTGCCCTCTGTATTTGGATTGGAAACTTTAGTCCAATTGTTTCAGATTTGTGGGTCCCAGAACTGCAATCCCCCTGGGACACCAGAGCCAGGAGATCAAAGCCAGTTATGACGGGGCCACAGTGGAGTGGTGTGTGGGAATAAGGCACTTTCCCCTCCAGCTTTGACAAGGCCATGGTGGAGTGGTGCACAGAGGTGGGGCACTGGCCTGGCCGGCTTTGGGCGGGGGGCAGGGAGCAGAATGTGGGGGCAGAGGTACCCACTTGTGCTAGTGGGTTAGAGGGAGAGAACAAAAATGGCATCCGCCAGAGCTGGCACTCGCAGAGTAGAGGGAGAATACTAAAAAAGTTGCCCACCAGCTTTTCTGTCCTTCCACAGAATCCCAACAGACTCCTGCCCTTCTGGAAGATTCTATAAGATTAGCAACTGTTTCTCTTTCACTTATGGTCTAGGTGCCTTTTTTTTTTTTAATGCTTATTTTTGAGAAAGCACAAGCAGAGAGGGGCAGAGAGGGAGGCGAAGGATCTAAAGTGGGTTCTATGCTGACAGTAGTGAGCCTGATGTGGGGCTTGAACTCAGGAACCCTTAGATCATGACCTGAGCCGAAGTCGGATGCTCAACCAACTGAGCCACCCAGGTGCCCCTCTGTGCTTTTAAAACTGTGACTTCTGTGCTGGGTCCCAGGGTGAGTGATTCTGCCCCTGAGCCCTTTACAAGCAGTCCCTGTTCCCCACAGCCCTATGGTTTTCCTGGATGTAGGCCTGGCTGGTTTGCAAAACCAGATGTTTTGAGGGCTTTTCTCTTTGGTGCATGTGGCATGTTGGGGTACCTGATGTGGGGCTCAGACACACTTCTCCTCGGGGAAAAGTTCTGTGTTTGTGGGATCCCTCTTGACTGCAGGTTGCTGCGCCGGGGCAGGATTTTTGGTGAAACCATGTCTCTGTGTCTCCTACCTGTCTGGTGCTGCCTTTATCCTTTGTTTTGGAGGAGCTTGTTCAGGTACTTTTCAGGTCCTTTTCGGAGGGAATTTTTCCATTTGTAGCTGTAGATTTGTTCTGTCCAGGGAGGAGGTGAATTCAGGATCTTACGCTGCTAACATCTTGAACTGCCTTCCTACTAATTCACTCGTTTGTTCATATACTAACGCCTACATTTGGGAGGTGAAAATCAAGGCAGTGACAATAATTTTCAGTAAGGTGTGTGTGTGTGTGTGTGTGTGTGTGTGTGTGTGTGTGTACGTCAATGTCAATCAATGACCATACACATATTTGGGCTGAGGAAAGATCACCATAAGTGATTTCCAAATTACAGAAAGCAATCTGTTTGTGACCACATTTTAAAAAAATGGCACAGGACAGAAAAGAATAGAACAGACGAGTGTATTGTACATCGTGAGGGTGAGTACTGTAGTGTGTGTGTCTATACTGGATTAATTACTAGAATCATTTCTTACAATGAAAAGTGTTTTAAAGAAAAGTTTGAGGGGTGCCTGAGTGGCTCAGTCGGTTAAGCGGCCGACTTTGGCCCAGGTCATGATCTCGCGGTCCGTGAGTTTGAGCCCCGCGTCGGGCTCTGTGCTGACAGCTCAGAGCCTGGAGCCTGTTTCAGATTCTGTCTCCCTCTCTCTGACCCTCCCCCGTTCATGCTTTGTCTCTGTCTCAAAAATAAACACTAAAAAAAAAAAAATTAAAAAAAAAAAAAGAAAAGTTTGAAATTCAAACTTTAAATCAATGAAGTATTTGAGTTGGGGAAAGCACAATCTCTGAACAACGAGTGAACCATTGAAATCCTTCTGAAGCCCAGATCATACTGAGTTTAGTAGAGAAGCATTATGTAAACTCGTATACTGGTTCAACTCCAATCTCTACCACTTCCTCATGGTATGACTCTGCACCTTGGTTTCCTTTCACATAATATGAGATAACAATAGTATCCACTTCATAAAGTTGTTTCAAGAATTAAAAATGAGTTAACATTTGTAAACTTCTTAGATGTGCCCCTGACACATAGTAAGGCCCCTATGAGTATTGGTGGTTACCATGGTGAGCAGTGTGGGGGAAGAAACATATACAATGTCTCATTTAACCCAAGACCAACTGTGAGTTTTAGCACACTCAGTACTTTGTACTTTATTTAAAGTAGAGTCTGGCTAGCTGGCTTTTAAGCAGAAGCACCCAATGTCTTAATAAAACAACCATCTTGCTCCGGGGTTTTTCTACATAGGATCAAGTGGAATAATTAAAGACTACATGTTATTTGGATAGACAGGTTTAAAAAAAAAATTTTTTTTAACTTTTAAAATATAAATGCCCATAAGCAGAGTTTATCCTCTCCAACTTACCCCAGTCCTTATCACTTCCTATTGTCTTGGCCACTTGACAATTTCTATTACCCCTGGATGCATTTGAGTTTTAAATTTTTGCTGAAGATTGAAGTGCCTATAACTTTCTCACTCTGTATATTGTTGTTCAGCTTCAGATTTAAACTGAACTAATACATTTGTTACTTAACTGTGCTTCCCCGCTTCCTCCCATGTCTCCTGGCATGTTGCCTGGGATACAGGGGGGAGTGGTTGCTCTGGTGTAAGCATCTTATCCAGCGACCTTGTGCAAGTCGCTCTGAAATAGAAAAAAAAAAGCCTCTATGAAGTACATATTTTTACAGGCACAAAGTCACACACATCTATCTAGGGAAAACACCAAACTTGTGTTCTGAGTTCTAGAATTCCTAAGATGGCAGGTAGAGGAAGTGTGGGAATGTTCCATGTTTATACCGCAGCCTCGAGTACAATAAAATATATGTAACTTGGTATGTTATGGGCCTTGGCTCATTTTTAACTAGGTCTTAAATTTATATGGCACCATTCTCTAAAAAGCAATATTATACACATTGGCTCTAAAGTGTCACCACACACTCCTTTAGGGTAGATAAGTGGGTGGGTGGCATATGATCTGGAAAATATATAGCTACCACGTGACTGTTCATACTAAAATTATATAGATGTAAAAGCCATGGTTTTCATCTAGTCAATGCTAGGAGCACAGAGATTTGACTTTTCTGGTTAAGCTGATGGTTGTAGGTAGCCCAGAGTTATACACCTTGGCTATCCCTGTTGATAACATTTGCCATTTCACTTAGGGCTCTGTGAAGACTCCCAAGTCTACAGTTTCCTCAACGGCCATTAAAGTCACTGAGGAGGAAAAAAAAAAAAAGATCTTCAGAAAATACAGTTTGAATAATGGCAGCAGGAGAAGAAATTCCTGGTTATATAGCCCACTCATATATTTTTGAAATGTAGGTCAGATCTAGAGGAAGTGAAAGAAACTTCCTGTTGAATTTTCATTTATAGCATGTGTCTGGAAATCTCTAAATGTAATTTCTTGGTGTAAAATAAACTGCAGAAATCTGGGATGTGTCAGTCTGCTTTATGTTTATCGAAGCCATTCTATTTGAAGCTGAAATGTTGTAAAATTATCTAGTGGAGTGAACAGCTACAATTAGTTTAACAGACATGACTGTATTCCCCAACTGAAAAGCTGTCAAGACCTGAACAATCAGTTACAAAAAAGATCTAGGAATCCCATAAAATCCTGTCTCCTAGGAAGGATAACATTTCCCTTTGTTTGCCACACATCTCTTTGCATATGTCACTACTTCGGCCCTCTTTGTTGTTGTTAAAAAAAAAAAAAAAAAAAAGCACAGCTTGCAAACGGTCACAGTAATGTTTGTGAAAGTTTTGAGCTGGTTGGGACAACTTGGATGTTTTGATGATCCCAACCAAGTTCTCAAAATAAAAAGAGTTTGGGGAAAATCTGTAAAAATATCACACTATGGTTGATAGACATCCCCATGCCTTACCTATAGTCTACCTGGATTTTGGATTTTTCTAAACTGAGATGAGAATTCTATCAGCTGTTAGAGTAATGGTACTTGATAAATGCTACTCGGTGATGATAAATATTACTTGATGTCACTTGTAGTAGACACTGTTGACTGTTATGTAGTAACAGCAGGAGCTCTAATTTTGTCTGTCACTGTGTCCACCCTCCTTCCTGTGAAAGTTCTTCACATGCTCTGTGATGGCCACCCTATTTTCCATCCAGCAGTAAATGATTTTGCTGAGCCAATCATGTTAATCCTGTTTGCCTTGTCAGTGATTGCTTTAAGGATGGGATTCTGACCTAATAAGAAGCTCGGGGCATATCTTGGAGAAGGTGTCTTCTCTTCCTTTGGAGGCTGCTGTATGTACCTTCCTGTGACGCCTGACAAGTGGTAGCCACGTTGTGACACGGACTCAAAGCCAACCCATTGAGGACAGAGAGATGGAGTGAATCTGGGTCCTCCATGGTATCAGTACACCATCAAACCCCAAAGAAACCTACACCGAGACTTTTTAAAATGTGGGATAATTCATTTTTTTTTAATACATAAACCAAATTCAGTTGGGACTTCCTGTTACCTGCTTTCCCAGGCACCCTAAGTAACACTGCCATGAAGAAAAGAGCTTTATGATGTTATTGGGAGTAGAGCCTTCTTCTTCATAGGCTAAGACTTGGCTTCCAGAAGACTGCAGAGGCAGCGTAAAAGAGCAATGCACCTAGGGTCAGAAGAACTAGCTCTAAATCACACCCTTATTTATTGTTGGTTTGATCCCAGGCTGGTTGTGAAGGTTAAATTAAGTAATATGTGCGAAAGCCCACGAGATGGAGTCTTCTTGAGGGCAAATATTTGTTGTGCTTGCCTTTGTATCCCTGCCACACACTGGCTAGCATATAGTAGCAAATACATAGAGAACGTCTACCCTGGCTAGTGGTTTTCATGTATTAGGGAGTTTGTGTGTATTAACGTATTGAACTGTCACAACAACACTATATTATTACTCTCCTTTACTGATGAGAAAAAGGCTTGGAGGGATTCGGTCATTTGTCCAGGGTCATCCAGATAAGAAAGAAGTAATAGAGCCTGGATTTGAACCCAGGCAGTCTTCAGAGTCTAGGGTCTCGACTACACAATATTCTGCAGAGTAGGGGCTCAGGAGTTATCAAATGGATGAACAGTACCTCGAAGGAGTTCAATGAATGTTTATTGAACAAATAGGACACTGTAATTGAATAACAATTTCTTTTTCTTTTTTTTTCTCTTTTTTAATGTTTATTTATTTTTGAGACAGAGAGAGGCAGAGCATGAATGGGGGAGGGTCAGAGAGAAGGAGACACAGAATCTGAAACAGGCTCCGAGCTGTCAGCACAGAGCCCGACGCGGGGCTCGAACTCACAGACCACGAGATCGTGACCTGAGCCGAAGTCGGCCGCTCAACCGACTGAGCCACCCAGGCACCCCACAATTTCTTTTTCTTGAGAAAGAATGTGCTGTATCCTGATTTTTTCTTTAAAAATTTTTTTTTAATGTTTACTTATTTTTGAGAGAGAGAGAGAGAGAGCACTCATGAAAGCAGGGGAGGGGCAGAGAGAGAGAGAGGGAGACACAGAATGTGAGTCAGGCTCCAGCCTCTGAGCTGTCAGCACAGAGCCTGACACGGGCCTTGAACTCACAAACCGTGAGACCATGACCTGAGCCGCAGTTGGATGCTTAACCGATGAGCCACGCAGGCACCCCATGATTTTTTTCTTTAAAAAAAAAGTTCTTCTGGGGCACCTGGGTGGCTCAGTTGGTTAAACGTGTGGCTCTTGATTTTGGTTCATGTCATGGTCTCACAGTTTGTGGCTTTGGGCCCGGAATCTGGCTCTGTGTTGACAGCACAGGGGCCTGCTTAGGATTCCCTGTCTCCCCCTCTCTCTGCCCCTCCCCTTTGCACATACACTCGCTCTCTAAAAAATAAATAAACATAAAAAAAAAGTTCTTCCAGGTTTAATGGGCTTCTGTGACCATGGGTTCATTCAGGGGGTATTTTTCCATTGTAATAAGAGTGGCCACCCACGGGATCAAACCTGAATCCGAGGACTATTCTCTCTTAAGTCTGGAGAGTCTCTGAAATGAAGACTGTGCCTAGTTTCTCGGTCTCCTCCTCTCCCAGCTGACTTCCGAGGTCACATGCTGAAACTCTTCTGGTGGGTAGAACATCTTGTTCACACACCCATGGCTAGTAGCAGCTAAAAATGGCTTATTGTAGGTGAGTTGGTCTCATTGTTCTGCCGCGTCCCTATACCCTGTGGTGCTCCCATGCCTCTGTCCTCGTCTTCAGCACCTGTACTGATCTGCTCGCCGCACCACCACCCCTACCCACCCCCATTAAAATCTGTGGTCAGCAAACGGTCCTGAAGGAAAGAATTCTAACAATGCAATGAAACACATACGTGACCAAAATAATAAATCCCACACTGCAGTCCAGAATTGACTCATAACTTAATGAATGTGTTCTTTCTCTGAGGACAATTAATAGAGGGACATTTCTCAAACCTGAGAGGTCAGGCTGACAGGTTAGTGGGAAAGAGTTGGCTTGGGAAGGGAGAGCGGCAAATGACATCTCAGAAGGAAGATGTCTACTCTTCTTGCCAGGCCATACATTTAGTTGTTTCAATGATCCTTTCACTTCTGAAGTGTGTGGCCTTCATCCCCCACCCACCATCCATCTTTCCCTTGCTCCACACCTCACTCTTTCCCATCTTCCCAGGGAAGCCATAATTTCCATTATTGGTCTACAGTCTGTTATAGGACCCAGAATGCCAGCCCTAGACTGGTCTTCATGGAAATAATGCTTTCAAATCACTCCATGTTCCACAACTCATACACCTTATAAACACAAACAGAACAAGAAGTTTAGCAATTTTATAGAAAAGAAGGGCCGGAGCCTCCCAGGTGGCTCACTTGGTTAAGTGTCCAACTCTTGATTTCGGCTCAGGTCATGATCTCACAGTCATGAGATGGAGTCCTGCATTAGGCTCTGCACTGGGCATGGACCCTGCTTAAGACTCTCTCCATCTCCCCCTGTCCGTCCCCTGCACATGCTCTCCCTCTCTCTCTCTCAAAAAAAGGACCTAATAAACATTAAACTCTAAATTAGCACTGTCCAACAGAACTATAATGCAAGTTACACATGTACTTTAAAATTCTCTAGAAACCACATTAAAAAAGTAAAAAAAAAAAAAGTGGAATTAATTTTAATTATATGTTTTATTTTATTTACCCCAATATATTAAAAATATAAACATTTCAATATGTAAACAACATAAAAATAATGAGATATTTTATATAAGGTTTCATACTAAGTCTTTGACTCCAGTTCTACACTTACGACATGTCTCAATTCAGACTGGCCACATTTCTAGTACTATCCATAGCTACATGTGGCTAGTGCTGCCATATTGACAGTGCAGCTCTATACTATTCATATCTTCTCACATGTCCTAATTTTTATGAACAGTCACATATATTTTGCATGCACTTTGAACCAATGTATTCAAACTCTCTAGCATTATCCTCCCCTGAATACTGTAGATATACATGTCACGTGTATTTAGATGTTGCATGCATTACGTATACTTAAATATGTAGGGGCGCCTGGGTGGCTCAGTCGGTTAAGCGTCCGGCTTCGGCTCGGGTCACGATCTCGCGGTCCATGAGTTCGAGCCCTGCGTCGGGCTCTGGGCTGACGGCTCAGAGCCTGGAGCCTGCTTCCGATTCTGTGTCTCCCTCTCTCTCTGCCCCTCCCCCGTTCATGCTCTGTCTCTGTCTCAAAAATAAATAAATGTTAAAAAGATAAATAAAAATAAAAATAAAAATAAATATGTAATGTATAGTTATGTCTGTGGTTGCTTTGGTCCATATAAGTGGCCGATCATTTATAAAGTCTGTCTAATGATCTTCTGTTGTGTAGACTGATGGTTTGGGCATTCACCTATTGGGCGTCTGAGTAATTTATCATTGTTCTCTGTTCCAAGTTTTACTGCTATGACTGCCTTTGTTTTTAGAGTGGAATTCATTTTTTCCTTCTTTCTGTCCTTTTCCTTCCTTCTTTCCTATTCTGTTGTCTCTTTCAGGATTATAGAAAGTGAGGTTGAAAAACCTCCCTTCCTCAGTTGGTCCAGGATTGACGAACGTTCCAGTATACAAGTGCCACGTGAGGGCATCTATCTCTTCTGTGATTAAAGGAAAGTCGGTTACCAACTCTGGGCCCAGAGCAGTTAATTCATGAATGTGTAGAGAAGGAACAAAGGAGGGCGGTGGGGGGAGCTTGAAAGGTGTTGAGCAAACAGCTTCTTTCATAAAGGTTTTGCAGGAGGAAAAAAAGGAGCCCCCTTTATTTTGAAGTGTAATGAGAGGATGGGTGCACTAGAAGACATTTGCATGAATATGGATACAGCTCTCCACGTGGCCCCACTGACTAGAAAGTGACAATGAAAAGATTATGACAGCTCCTGCTACAAAGGTGATGGGCTGGATGTAATTAGGGATTAATCTGAAATTTCTAGTACATACCCAGTGTCTTGGGAGCTTGACAAGCTGCCATCTCTCCAAGATCCCCGGGGATGAGCAGTGTGGCTGGCTTACTTGGGGAGGGGGCGTAAGGAGGGCCTGCCCATAGCAAGCCACTTATCACAGTGCTAATGAACAGGGAGGCCTTCTAAGGGGCGACCTGGAGGGCTGGTGTCACTTTCCCTTTGTCGTGTGCACAGTAGCTGGCATCTCCGAAGGGCGATGACTTGTCCACCAGGAGACAAGTTGCTAGGTAACCAGGGAATATGAGGGTGCCCCCTCCCCCATCCCCAGGGGACTGGAGTGCCAAGGAGGCTCCAAGAAGGGTTTGGTGGTTAAAAACAAAAACAACTACAGCCTCGAAGATGGAAAGATTAAGTGCTACCCTAATGGGTAGCTGGCTACTATTTTGGGGGGTGGGGTGGAGTAGAAGACAGATTGGAAGAGAACTGTTGTGGCCTGGGAGAGGAAGGGGAGGGAAGGAGAGGCCTTAGAATAAAGGAGGACAAGTATTAAAAAGGGAGAGAGGGAGAAGATTGTGGGGAAGAACGCATCTCCATCAGTTCCAGAAATGACCTCATGACAGGAAGTGTGCTGGAGCCTCCATTAACTCCAGGGGCCTCGGAAGGTTAGGACAGTCTGTGCAAGAAATAGGTTGAGTATGGTCTCTGGACCAGCCATGACTTAGCTGGAGACTTGTTGGAAATGTATCAAACCCACCCTAGGCCTACTGCTTGAGAACCTGTGTTCTCACAAGCCCTCCAGGCGATTCGGAAACACATGAAGTATTGAGAGCCCCCGCTACAAAGGAAGGAGATGGCTTTTGGAGGGTGAGGGGGGTGCCAATGCAAAGTTGCACCGACAAAGTTACA
This sequence comes from Neofelis nebulosa, assembly GCF_028018385.1. Lineage (NCBI taxonomy): Eukaryota > Metazoa > Chordata > Mammalia > Carnivora > Felidae > Neofelis > Neofelis nebulosa. The sequence continues at coordinate 87,922,951 of NC_080784.1, read as the reverse complement.
CAGAAAAGGAAAACTTTATGCAAGACTACTGCAAAAAGAAGAGAGGTCAGAACAGCTCAGCCTGAACTCAACTGCCCTGAAGCAGAGGAGGGGTGAGGTGAGCTGGTGGCAAAGTAGTAGGGGATGTTAGTGGGAGATGGGGGTGGGAGGTGTCATGGGCCATTTGTGTTTGTTAATAAACTTCTCCTGTTTTATGACAGCAGGTAGTTTTACAACTTGGAGCAAAGATGCCCTGCTGAAGTTAGCCTCCTACCCTTCCACAGGGACTGGACATAGAGGAATTATCTCCTTTGATGATTACATTCCGAAAAGATGGTCCCCAGGTCCTAGAGAAAGACATTCCTAGGTTGTAAAATTGGCAAGAGGCTTAAAAAAAAAATGGATTTATATACATCTCAAAGGGGCAGAGAAATAATTTACAATCACAAGTTTTCTAATGACAGTGCTCTAAGAAAAGGGAGGTCAGAAGGAAGTCTGTCTAGAGGTTTTAGAAAACTGGAGGGAATCGTAAGGCTGTCTTGGTCAGGGGGAAAGAAAGAGCCTTGGCTTGGTGAGGAGAATGTTGTCCCCTCTTTGAATGGAATTGAATTCTCTCTTTGAATCCACCTGCTTCTCTTTGCAGTCTTAACCCAGCCCATAACTACATCCTACAGAGTCTGCAGAGGTGACAGAGACGAAAGGCAGCATTCCCAGAAGACACACTTCTTCGGGGTGATGGACAGGAGAGGGAAGCATGGAGTATGGGGTATGGTGGGCTGGAGAAAACCAGCTTGCCCAGAGCCTCCTCCCTCTCAGTTGCTGCTGGTTTCATTTCCTTCAGGAGAAAACAGACCCAGACACATAGAGAGGGAGGGCAGTTTGGGCTTGATTTGCTGGATTCTCTGTAAAGTTTTTCTGAAGAGCTGATAACATGGCTCGGAACAAAGCGTTTGTCATTAAGACAACAAGGCAGCTTAAGCCAGGTCTGTTCTGCTGTGCCAACAATTGGGACTCCCCACAGGCCTACCTCTGAGGGACCTGGCCAAGATGAATTGTCCTCCAAGATGGATTTACGGGAAGGCGTCGTGCCTCTAACGGTAGTGTTCCTGGGGATACAGACACCCTTGTGTTTGAGCATTAGAAGTCCTGCCAGAAGGCCTGGCTTTCTTCCCATTCCCATTGTCTGCTGTGGCTGCTTCTTCCACATAGCTGGGGACCGAGCATGCAGCACTGATGGGGGCTGTACTGTTCCAAAGGACAAACAGGCTTTTGCTAGTGACCTTTTAGATAACCCACCTTTTTTGGGGGTGGGGGAGGGGAGGGAGGTTTTTCTTGGAATGGTAAGGAGGCAGCCGTTCCTGGAAACTCAGCCAAGAGGCCGGGCATGGGGCCTTGGTTAATGCGCCGTGAGAGGCTGTGCAGCCCCTCTGTGCCCAGTCCCGGTCACCACACACCCTTCGCTCAGCTAGCCGGCCTCCCGCCTGGAACAAGGAGTGAGGCTGCCAGGGCCACAGGGCTCTGATGCTTAAGATTGGCCCATCTGAGCACCAGCGTCTGCTACAGCCTATCTGGTTTGTAAGCTCCTTCTGGGCCAACCAAATGGTGACATTTAGTAAATGAAAAAAGCTCTGAAAACCACCATTGTTATCACTTTATCTTGTGATCGTTTTCTCATGTGTTTCCTTAGACTGTGGGCTTCTCAAGGGCTGAGTCCCAGTCACTGCCTGTGTCAATGCATAAGTAGGAGAATGCACGGAATGTCCCAGCACTCCTTTTGTCCACTCTGCTGTTATCTCTTACCATCTTTCACTTCATCTATAAAAATGTTTCTGGGGCACCTGGGTGGCTCCGTCGGTTAGGCGTCCGACTCTTGGTTTTGGCTCAGGTCATGATTTCATGGTTTCATGAGTCTGAGCCCCACACTGGACTCTGAGCTGGTAGCACAGAGCCTGCTTGGGATTCTCTCTCCCCTGCCCCCCACTCCCCTCCCTGACTGGTGTTGTCTCATCTCTCCAGACTCCAGAAACGTGCTCCTCCTTCACCGTGCATAGGGGTTTGAGAATTGCTGCTGGAAGAACTGTCAGGAGATTGGCAATCTCAGTAATGTTATAGGTATTCGTTTAGTAAGAAACTAAATTAACCAGAAGAGAACATCATCTAGCACATGGTAACGTTTTTTTTGTTTGTTTGTTTGTTTGAATTGCTAACAATGCAGCCAGCGTAGGGAAAATGCTCATTTGTGACAAAGATTTACAACATGGCCAAACCAAGGTTTTAGTCTGAGATAAAAGATTAATGCAACTACACATAAATAATTCACCAAAGAAATTATTTCGTGAGTGCTTGCCGTGTGCTTGGCAGGCACGTGGCCAGACACAGAAACGCTTTAGGGCACTTTTGCTTCCTGTGGGTCTCTGCAAGGAAGATGCCAGAAGCCCAAGGAGCCTGGAATTGTGCGCATCAAAATAACGTTTTCAGGGCAAACTGTTTTAAGAGACCTGTTGAAAAGACACTATTTTAAACACATTTAAAACAACAACAGCATTATACAGTTCCCATTTTAAACTGTTGATCCTGTAGAATAAAGAAATTTCCTGACATGCACACTCTGAACACAGCTACACCAAAGGACGATCTGGAGAAATTGGTTTTAGCCATAAGAGGAGAAGGCTGGAAACAAACCAAATCATATCCCTACAAAGTGTCTTTATTCCATCTATTTCTGAGGAGCAAGCCGGGATGCTCTTGGAAGCATTTGCATTGCAAAGTGGGCTAGAAACTGGCCTTGTTTAAACAAGCTCTCCTTGCAAGGCCGCCCTCCGTGGCCACCCTTGGCAGCCACGACCTGCCCGAGATAAAAGAGGCTGGCACGTGAGCGTTGCAGCTGAGAAGCCTTTGAGCCGCTCAACCGTTTAACTAATTAATGCAGTTCTCCCCCTAAGGTTAGAAGGGAAAGGAGGGAGGGATGAATCTGCGAGCACTACACCACTTTGGGTCCATTATACTCTGGCGAAGAGAGACGCAAGGTGTGCACGCTGTGTGCAGGTCCGCAGACCTCCGGGGGAGCCCTCCCTGATCCCCGTGGTGCTCCCATCACAGCCAGGCCTTGGGCTGCCGGTGGCCCTCCGTGGGTCAGTCGAGAACAACGGGAAAGACTAAAGCTGCTTTTGATCCTGGCATATGCCAGAAGGCAAAAAACAAAACAAACAAACAAACAAACAAACAAAAAAACCCCCGAAACGCCCACCATGGAACTTTTGTCGTCTAAACTGGGAGATTTAACAACTAAGGGAACCTTTGCCAACACTGGAAAGTAACCGGAGACTAAGGCAGGGAGCTCCCAACTCCAACAATTGCCTTTGTTTGAGGCCCAGTGTTTGCCTCAGTGTGACAGCCAGACCCAGAAATCCAGGGAATGCAGCACTGCAAAGAGGGGTGGGGAGAAGTGGGGGGCTGGCCCGGAGAAGCCGGTGTCCTGTTGTGTGACAATCTGCATGTCACCCACCTTTCTCCCCTTCTCCCTTTCCCTCCAGTTATGCCAACTAGAGGCATAACTAGGCAGACCTGTGAAAATGCGTGAAAAACATCCAGGTCCAGTGTCCAAGACTAACCTCCCCACTCTGTTATTTATTTAAAAATACTTTTATTGTTGGGGCACCTGGGTGGCTCAGTCAGTTAAGCGTCCAACTTCAGCTCAGGTCATGATCTCACCCTCGTGGGTTCGAGCCCCACGTCGGGCCCTGTGCTGACAGCTCAGGGCCTGGAGCCGGCTTCGGATTCTGTGTCTCCCTCTCTCTCTCTGCCCCTCCCCTGCTCACGCTCTGTCTCTCTCTATCTCTCTGAAAAATAAATAAACATTAAAAATTTTTTATTGTTGATTTATTATTGTTGTTATTATTATTTTCCTGTATTAGTCTGCTTGGGCTGCTATGACAAAATACCACAGGCTGGGTGACTTACATGATGGAAATGAATTTTCTCACACCTCACATCTCTGGAGGCTGGAAGTCTAGGATCAAGATGGTGGAGGGCTGGTTTCTGGTGACGCCATTCTTACTGGCTTGCAGATAGCCGCCTTCTTGCTGTGTCCTCACGAGGCCTTTCCTCTGTGCATATGCATTCCTGTGTCTCTTCCTCCTCTTATAATGGGACACCAGTCCGAATGGATCAAGGTCTCACCCTTACGACCTCTTCTAACCTTAATTACCTCCTTGAAGTCTCTGTTTCCAAATACAGTCACAATACAGGTGAGGGCTTCAACATACGGAATTTGGGGGCCGTAGTTCTGTCCATGCCTCATCTCTTTCCTCTCCTTTCCGTAGTTGCGGGCCTGTCCTTTTGATTTCTCTCCCTAAAGCCCTGCCAAAACATTCACTCAGAAGGTTGCGTAGCTGGCATTGCCCTAGGCGCATCGGGTTGGGATGGAGTGCTGGATGCTGGAAAGGCGTTGTTAGGGTCTCCTGAAGACACGTTGTGTGTGACACGACTGGACTGCCGAGCGGAGCACGGGCTGTGGTGTGGAGTGCTGGAACTAAGTGGCTACAACCCTGTCTCTCCTTTTCACATTCAACTTCCAGGAAAGGAGAGGCACACGTGTATCCATTTTCTCACTCCCATTCGTTCTCCAACCTCGCCTGGCTTCCTCCACAATTCTGAAATGTTGTTCACGGAGAAGGCTAAACACTGCCTGCTGCACGCCTCCCTGCATTGCCCTGTAAAGGACCCCCGCCCGGCCACATTTTCTCTGCTCTCACGCCAGATGTGTGGGTTTAGTCCCACACTGGTCAATTCTGCAACGCTGCCTGTGTCCTGTTCAGTTCAGTTCTGACACTACCTGGAAATCACGTCAGGTCCCACAGGAAATGCTCGGTCTCACGGGACCGCCTCCTCCCCCATCAGATGCCCATTGCAAATCCAGTTTGTCACCTGTGCCTCTGACCTAGGAGGCCACACAGAGGAGGTTCCAATGATCACGCCTCCCATTTGGTTAATATTCTAGAGCAGAACTCACAAAACTCAGGAGAACAGTTTACTTACTAGCCTGCCAATGTAATATAAAAGGCTGGAACAGGAATGGGAACAGCCAGATGGAGGAGATGCCCAGGGCAAGGCATGTGGGCAGGGGCAAGGACCTTCCACACCCTCTCCCAGGGAGCCACTCTCCCTGCACCTTCACGTGTTCACCCGCCGAGGAGCTCTCTGAACCCTATTCTTTTAGGTTTTTACGGAGGCTTCATCAGGTAAGGATGATTGATTCAATCACTGACAATTGGTGATTGATTTTGATTCCACCTCCAGTCTCTTTCCTCCCCAGAGGGTGTGTGTGTGTGTGTGTGTGTGTGTGTATCTGAAAGTTCTAACACTCTAATCACAGGGTTGATTCTCCTGGCAACCAGCTCTCATCCTTATGGGCTCACGTCATTAACATAAACTCAGGTGAAGCTGAAAAAGGTTTGTTATGAATAATAAGACACTCCTTTCACCTTTATGGCCCTGGAGCTATTTCAGGAACTGAGGCCAAAAGACCAAATGTTATAACAAAAGATGCTCCCATTGCTCTCATCGCCTTGGAAATTCCAAGGGTTTTAGGAGGTCTGTGCCAGAAACTGGGACGAAGACTAACTGTATACTTCTTTAAAAAAATTTTTTTTTAACATTTATTCATTTTTGGGAGTGAAAGAGACAGAGCATGAGTGGGGGAGGGGCAGAGAAAGAGGGAGACACAGAATCCGAAGCAGGCTCCAGGCTCTGAGCTGTCAGTACACAGCCCAATGCGGGGCTCGAACTCACAAACCGTGAGATCATCACCTGAACCGAAACCAGGCACTCAACTGACTGAGCCACTCAGGTGCACCAACCGGCTGTATACTTTTTATTATAAGTCACAATATCATATACACCCACACACACTTCATTCATTCATTTAAGCATGCATTCAACTGAACGTTGCATTTAGCCACAACCCAGTTTCCCCAAGTTGACTTACCTAAGACCCCACAGACAAATGGATCTTCAGTTCTTGGATCATCTCCTCATCTGTCTGGCTTGTGGGATTGTAATAAAATTTCTCTCCTCTTACATTTGATTTTGAAAAGTGCTATTCAGCTTTTAAACACCGTCGCCCACATGATGTCATTTTATCTTGGGCTATAGGAACATGAGAGAGTCGCTTTGTTAGAACAATCCCATGGCTCTTGCAATTATGCATTTTGGGGAAGGAGCAGAATTCTTCTTAGAGATTGATGGCTCTTTTCTTTAGAAAAATACCTTGAAAGACCTTTTGGAAAAACATGGGACCCCCATGTGACAGGTGTTGCAAAAGAGTCACACAGCTGCATGTGTGCTTGGTCACATGAACTCCAGAGTGTTGCCCTGGAGGCTGGCGACAAAGGGGGCTGGGGGTGGGGGGTGGGCAGAGAACCTGGAGAGGAATAAAGGTAGAGAAGAGTTTCTATAGAGACAGGTGACCTGAACACAACTGGCAAGGTCGGGACCTAAGGGGAAAAGTGGTCCTTGAGAAATTCCCATTAAGGAATGTTCAGTTGTAATTATTTCTAGCCTTATGCTCTTCTGTGGCCTCTTCCTTTATCTGCAAATACAGGCACACCTCAGAGACTTTGCGGGTTTGTGTCCAGACCACCACAAGAAAGCTAATATCACAAGAAAGCAAGTCAGATGGATATTTTGGTTTCCCAGTGCATATAAAAGTTATGCTTACACTACACTGAAGTGTATTAAGGGTGGAATAGCATTGTGTCTAAACAGAGTATGTACCTCAATTAAAAAAAATACTTTATTGCTAAAAAATGCTAACCATTATCTGAGCTTTCAGCGAGTCATAATCACTGATCACACACTGCCATAACAGATAGTATAACAATAATGGAAAAGTTTGAAACATTGTGAGAGTTACCAAAATGTGACACAGAGACACAAAGTGAGCATATGGTGTTGGGAAAATGGTGCTGATAGATCTGCTCAAAATAGGGTTGCCACAAACCTTCAATTGGTAAAAAGCAGCAGTATCTGCAAAGTGCAATGAGGCAAAGCACAATGAAGTGAGGTGCACCTGTATCTGGTAAATGTCTGTTGCACCTACTGGGCCCTTGGGACTTGGAGAACGGAGGATTGGCAGGGACCATGGACAGAGGGTAAAGGTGAGGGAGAGGCAGTGGATGGGGAAGGGAGGAGAACAAAAGGTTCAAGCAAGAGAGGAGAGACTCAGGTCCTTTAGCATCCTCAGTCTGGGTACTGGCTTTCAGTACCCACGTAGATAATCCATTCAACACCATTCAGTCCCTTCCTCTCATTTCCTTGGATCTTGTCCCCCACCCAGCCTGTCTCAGTCACTCACTCCCACGTTCCTAGGTAGATCTGCATCTCTTCCAAGGTTTTGGCTTCAAGCATCCTAATCCCTGCTTATCCTTACATATCCTTCCTGCTCACTTCCTGTAGCACCTTGGCTCTAAAAACAATCAAGCACACATGTATTTTCATTTTTAACCCACTGACTTTCCTGTCTTTGCATTGCTGTTCACACTTTCATGACCTCACTTATCTCCTAACCCAGCCGAGGGTCTTTGGGCTATCCTTAAAATCACCATCAGCTCCTTCTCCTTCCATCAGATTTTCTTGGCAAAAGTCCAGCCCTAATTAAATCCGACTCCCTGTCTGCTCTGTGCCTGTACCCGAAAAAGAGCTGAATGCAACTGGGAAAAGTCACACGTCATCCTGATTGTTCTCACTTTATTTATTTATTTATTTTTTAAATTTTATTTGAGAGAGAGAGAGGGAGTAAGTGGGGGGAGAGGGGCAGAGGGAGAGAAGGGTCCCACGACCCTGGGACCATGACCTGAACCGAAATCAAGAGTCGGATGATCAACTGACTGAGCCCCCCAGGTGCCCTTGATTATTCTCACTTTAAATTCACGAACTCTAGGGGCGCCTGGGTGGCTCAGTCAGTTGAGCGCCTGACTTCAGCTCAGGTCATGATCTCACAGTTCATGGGTTTGAGCTCCGCATTGGGCTCTGTGCTGACAGCTCAGAGCCCGGAGCCTGCTTTGGATTCTGTGTCTGCTTCTCTCCTGCTCGCTCACTCTCTCTCTCTAAAATAAAATAAACATTAAAAAAAATTTTTTTTTTTTAATTCATGAACTCTAACTTCCAGTGGGCGGTATCAGTCTGGGTCCAATCAGGCAAAAAGAAACTACTTTGAGTGTCTATCACAGTGGGAACCCAATACAGGCAATTGGTCCCATAAGGGATGGATGGACTGAGAAGTCAAATGTGCTGGGGAGCACCTGAGGATTAGCAACCGTATGAAGCTCTACCCCACTCAAGTTGGAGACAAAAATTGACACAGCATCACCAGAGCTAGAACCCAGAACCAAAGTCACTGGGTGATGGGCAAAACGATGGTGAGCATGCTGGGAGGGAGCTGGAGGTAGAGGACAGATGCAGACAGGGCCAGACATGATGCACGAACAGAAAAAGATGGAGAAATTCCTTGGCTTTCTCTTCCTCTGCCCCCCCTCCCCACCCCCCAGCTCTCATTAGGGTTCCCATTGGCTAAATCAGACTGGAAGCCAGCTGACTGAGGAGCCCGGGAAACACAGCCTATGTGGGTCAGCCTCCTGCAACATGGAGCCGAGCAGGGAAAGGGTGAGGAGAGAGCTAAGGAATCCCAGGACTGGCATAGTCCTTCCTTTTTGTCACTTTGTCTCTATTCTTGTCTTTCCATTCTGTGTCTGTCAGGATTCAATCTGAGAAGCAGAAACACACACATGCACACATACACGCATATATATATATATATATATATATATATATATATATATATATTTCTGTTTTAGTTTGGGCTGCTATAATAGAATAGGAGAGACTGGGTAGCTTATGAACAACAGAAATTTATTTCTCACAGTTCCTTAGCTGGGAAATGCAAAATCAAGGCGTCCCTAGATTTGGTGTCTGGTGAGGCCTAGTTCCGGGCTCACAGACTTTTCACTATGTCCTCACATGGAGGAAGCTCACTGGGGTCTCTTACGAGGCTACTAATCCCATTTATGAGGCTTCACCCTCATGCCCTAATCACCCCCCCCCCAAAGCCCCACCTTCTAATACCATCACCTTAGGGGTTAAGATTTCAACATATGAATTGTAGAGGGACACAAAAGTTAAACATGTATGCAAAGGGATTTTGTAGGAATCCCACCTTGTGCAGTGTGGGAGCTGGGTATCCAGTCTCTAGATGGCTGTTGCTTCTGTTGCCGGGGCCTGATGTCAGTAGGGCCCGCGGTTGGGAAAGGAAGATGACTGTGAAGGGAGGAAGCACTAGATAGACCCTCCCAGGATGGGCTGGAACCCAGGAGGATGGACTGAAAGACATGTCAGCCTCTCATCTCCCCCCACCTGCAGCATGCTCGATGGGAGTGATCTGGGGTGGAATCTGGTGCCCTTCATCACAGGATGAACCATACACCCGGCCCAGAGTCAGGAGGCTGGGCGAGGAGATTGGCCAGGAGCAGGCAGGTGCGGGCCAGCTGCTGCCCCATGCCAGCAAGGAGAGCCAGCACACGAGGGACCGTGTACACAAAATGTCCTTGTGGCCCAGACGAACCCAGCGCTCCTCACAAAGGGGACGTATCTCTAGCTTAACTAAGTCAGCACTACACAGACCCATCAGATGCATGTCAAGATGGAGTCAGTATTCTCTTAATGACACTTAGATTTAATTCCAAATTAAGAAAGTAGCAAAAGAATGCTTCCATCTATCACACTGTAACTGTCTTTCATACAACCAAAAACATACTCTTTCTCCCAAAGTGGACCCAGAATCCCTTTGTCCCTCTTTGCGCGATAATTGTCTCTCACAGAGTCATAGTGTCTCTGTGAGACACAAAGTTAAAAATTATGAACACATTTATGTTCGCTGGTAGGTGAACAGAAGAGGGGAAAAGAAAAACTAGTTACCATAGACACGCAATCATACCAAAATAAGAGAAATGCTCATAACGATTATTATTCTTGTTTCCACCCCTGATCATGTGGTCATAGCTGGCATTTATAACTACCTCCCTCCATTACTTCATATTCCCTTCCCCATAGCAAACTTGATTAGACATGATGTCTTCATCCCTGCAAGGTCAGGGCCATTAGCAGTCCTGATAACATAGTTTTCTGTGGACTTCAATCCAAGGCCTGCGAGTACTAAGAGACACCCCAGGGAGGCTCCTGCATTCCAGACACACTCCCAGGGAACCCAAACTCCCCCCTTGATAATCAAGATTGATCACCGCAGCCAGAAGACAACCCCCTTCTTTGTCTGTTGATTCACTGGCATGAGGAACTTAAAGTGGCCAGATGGCGGTCTCAACTTTCAGTTTCATGAAACCATTGCTAAGTCCCTGGTGGAAACATTCCTTCTTTGGGAACTAAAATGTCCAGGCTAACAGAGCCCTAACGTTGCAGGGATGGGAAGCAGGACTTTCCTGGAGAACGACACCATTCCCCAAGTCATCAGCCAGTCCCCTGGTAGCGGGTTGATTACAAAAGACGCTTCCATAATGGAAAGCGCACACTTTGTTCTTATCAAAACAGACACCTATTCTGGATACCGATTCACCTTCCTGGCCTGCAGCGTGTGTGACAAAACCACAACCCTGACTGCGAGGCTGAACTCCGCTGTGATGCCTGCACCACAGGACTTTCCCTGACAGCGACAGAACACTCGAATGCAGAAAACTTACGTCTTGAGGAAGACGAGCTGCCCTCACGAGGGCTGAATAGGGAGAGGGCTGAGAGTCGCTTAGGCCGTTAACTAGTGCTGGCTTGCCCTCTGAGGGGACAGCAGAACAGTCCGGGGGAAAGCAGGGGCTAGAGACTCATAGCTGCCAAAGTGACCACACAATCACTCCCCCAGCTTAGGGAAACCCAGACCCCCAAGCCCACGCCCCATTGGCTACTGTCACATGGGAGCTGCCTTCTTCATTCTGTAATTAGGCATTTCTCTGTCTCCCCTCTATAGTTTCCCCTCTGCGAAGGGACACCTTCTTTGGGATTTCTTAATTCTCTAAGACTTCGTTCTAAATGAGGCACCACGTAGGCTGGCCTGTAATACTCCCAGGTTGAACAGACCCTCTGGCCTGGACTTCCAACCTGGGGATAATTCTGCCACCCCAACAGCCTAACAGTACATTAGGGAGATCCAGGTAGCCATCCAAGAACCACCTCCCAGGTAGAAAGACCCCAGGGAATGAGGGAGTTCTGTGACCTCTAGGAGTGCTTAGAGTTGGGGAGCATTCCAAAGAGACAGATCAGGGAAATGGGGCTTTTCAGAGAGAAGTGGACACTTGGTGGTGTTGTAGTTAATTCTTCAGTTGGAGACCCCAAACCAGCTCCCTCAAGGCTGCCACGTGAGTGCCTGGGTCAGGCCACTTTGCAATTACTCGGGTTGTTTCAGCCGTATTTATCCTTAACATCACATAATTGGTGAAATTCATGAAGTGAACTTCGTGAGCACATTGTGACCTATGACTTTTCCTAGGACATCTTGGGGCCAAAATTGAACAAAAAATCCTGCCCTTTACTCAGGGTTTTAAAAAATAAGTGATTGGTTCTGTTATGGACTGAATTGTGTCCTCCCCTCCCCCCAAATTCCTATATTGAAGCCCTAATCCCCAGGACCTTAGAATGTGACTGTTGGGGGCGCCTGGGTGGCTCAGTCGGTTAAGTGTCCGACTTCGGCTCAGGTCACGATCTCGCGGTCCGTGGGTTCGAGCCCCGCGTCGGGCTCTTTGCTGACAGCTCAGAACCTGGAGCCTGTTTCGGATTCTGTGTCTCCCTCTCTCTGACCCTCCCCCGTTCATGCTCTGTCTCTCTCTGTCTCAAAAATAAATAAACGTTAAAAAAAAGAAAAAGAAAAAGAATGTGACTGTTAATTAGGGGCACCTGGGTGGCTCAGTGGGTTAAGTGTCTGACTCTTGATTTCGGCTCAGGTCATGGTCTCGCTGTTTGTGGGTTTGAGTCCTGTGTCGGGCTCTGCCCTGACAGCGTGGGGCCTGCTTGGGAGTCTCTGTACCCCTCTCTCTCTGCCCCTCCCCTGCGCTCTCTCTTTCTCTCAAAATAAATGAATAAAACATTAAATAAAAAAGAGAATATGACTGTATTTGGAGATGGGCCTTCCATGAGGTGACTGAATTAAAATGAAGCTGCTAAGGTGGGTCCCCATCCAATCTGACTGGTGTCCTTGGAAGAACAAGAGGTTAGGACACACACAGAGACACCAGGGATGCACGCACAGATAAATGGCTGTGTGCGGACGCTGCGAGAAGGTGGCCATCTGCAAGCCAAGGAGACAGGCCTCAGAAGAAAATAAACCTGCCAACCCCTTGATCTTGGACTTCCAGCCTCCAGAACTAAGCAAACTGAGACCAGTTCCCTCAGATCAGCACGTGTGTGCGGTGTGAGTGTTGCACGTGGGTACGTGCGTTGGGTAAGCGAGTGGGAGGGGCTGTGCTGGGAAATGGCCCACCCGTTGCTATGGGGAGGGACTGCTGACCCTGATTCCACACCCGGCTTGGCCGCTGCCCTCTCTCTTCAGGCCGCACTACTCCCTGATGTGGGTGGGACCCGTGCCCTTGTGTCAGGGATGGAGAGAAAATAGAATCAGCGATGTGGGTTAGCAGTAGGATAGGGAGGAAGAAAGAAGCAAATTCATTTATAGTCTGCGGAGAGCCAACCAAGGATCCCGGTGGGAGACAGGGCCAGGCAGAAGGCTTCGCTTTCCTAAATAGAACTCTGTTTTGACATTCTCCTTGCAGCTGTTCTCCCCCACGCTGGTCTGTCTCTCCAGAAGCGCTAATAAAAACCAGCCGATTTTCTCCTCTCACTGCGCCATCTGGTGGCGCTCAGGGAGAGATACATTGGTTCTTGTGCACACAGCGTCCTCTCCCCCAAACTTAGGAGAACTGCCTTCTGTTCTGTAAGAGTGACAGGGGAGGGGAGGTGTAGATACAGAGACCTTTGGGAGGAAAATGATAGTGCAAAGAGCCCTGGACTGGAGTCAAAAGTGGACTCTGGCTCTGCATCTGATTAGCTGCATAATCTTGGGCAAGTTAATTCATCTCTGTATCTAAGCTTCTTCATGTAAAAAAAAAAAAAAAAATATATATATATATATATATATACACACACAATACATATATATATGTATATATTGGATATATATACACACACACACACACACACACACACACATCCAACAGGGTTTTGTGAGGATTCATGGAAATAAAAGTCCCAAGAACAGTACAGGAATGTGGTGCCTCAGTAAATGTTTCATCTCTCCTTACCTTCTTCATTCTCCCTTGTATTCCTGCCTCCCCCTCCTCACCACAGCTTACACGATTTTGTTAATAATCAAATATTATTACTGCTATGGGCACTGCTCTCTTGAGTTTTAGCGGTGGGGCTTGGGGGCTGGAAAAACCTGAATCTGCATGTGGGGAGAACAAGAGGCCGTGGGTCATGGGAGTCCCAGCTGAGACGAGAGGACCCCCAGGCCCTGCCCTTGAAGAAATCAGAGCTAGTGTCTCATGTCTCACCTTGACTGCTCATTTTGGAAGAGGACACTGCCTCCCTATGATCAGGAATAGGAGGTGGTGGGCATGGATGATTGTTTTACATTATTACTTTTTGAGATCTCCTCCAAGCCTGGGAATCTTATGAGTCCATGGACTAAAGCAACATCGATAAGAACAAGAGTCAAAGGCACCAATTATCTAAATAATGTGAAACAGACTAACATACACATGTAGAACATTTTCAATTTGGGTTATAGCTGAGAGGGAGGAGAGAGAGGAGAGTTGCCTGTTGAGAAGGGATTCCAGCATATTTAAAAATAACTAAAATATTTATCCCACACATTAAAAAAAATCTGATGGTATCTCTCCTGTAACTCACTGGGGTACAGGGCATGTTTCTGCATAAGCTCTTGCAGATGCCATGTGGTTTCTTGGGGGCCACCTTTGTCTTCTCTAACACACTATTCTTAGAATACATGATTTTGGAATAATGACTTAGGCCGGCGAGGGTCCCAACCTAAGACCTAGAAAATATTCATGACAGAGGGAAGAAGAATTGGGGACACACCTTAACCTTCCTAGGGCCCTGCCGTCTTAAGATCAATGACCTTGACCATCTTTGGTGACCTGGGCTTCCTCTTCTTGCCATATGGTGGACCAACAGCCACTTCAAACTGAGCCCCCTCCTTTTATCTAGTTCCTCTGTCAGTAAATTGCACCGTCATTAATCTACCTGGTTGCTCACGTTGAGAAACCAGAAACGTGGGAATCCTTAGTTCCTGCTTCCCCCCTACCTTACCCCTTTATCAGACATACCTAGTGTGCTATGCCCGATGTTCTTGACCTCATCTCGCTCCTGCATCCTCTGCTGTGATGGACGGACCGACTACCCGTGGGGTATCTGCCACCTGAGAACTGCCAGCCATACTCCTGGTGTCCCTGGGTCCTGCCTGAAGTGCCACACCACAGTGCACGGGCTGGTGTCCAAGGGGCAAATGGTGCATCCTGGAAGGTGGAGTCATTAACTTGTAATGAGGTTGTTCCAGTGCCTCCTTCAAAGTTTGGGGGTTTAAAACAACCGTTTAAGTAGGCTCATGGGTTATTTGGGTCAGCAGGCCACCATAGGTCTTGCTTGTCTCTGCCCCTCAAGGTCTGCAGCTGCATCGGGGGAGACAGCATTGGCTGGGAGCGACTCTACGATCGTGCACTAGAATCACCTGCAAGAATTTCTGCGCAAGGCCGGGCAGTTCGTGCCGGCTGGTGCCTGGGCCCGTGGGTGGAGCTGTCAAGTACAACCTCACACATTGGGCTCCATCCCAGCATGGCGGCCTTAGGGAATCTGACTTCTAACACGGCTGCCGAAGTCTCTGAGCACAGTGCTTAGTGAGCAAGGCTGCAGCCGCAGGGCCTTTGACCACCCAGCCTTGGAAGTCACACAGCCTCATCTCTGCTGCCTTTTCCAGGCTACGAGTGCATTATTAAGGCCAGTCCAGATTCACAAGTCCCCTACTTCATGATGAAAGAAATATCAAGGAATTTGGAGATATGTTTTAAAACTGCCACAGGCTAAACTTTGACCAAGGGGAGACAGGAGATAGAAGATAAGTTTTCCAGGGGCACCTGGGTGGCTCAGTCGGTTGAGCATCTGACTCTTGATTTTGGCTCAGGTCATGATCCCAGGGTCATGGGATGGAGCCCCTTGTCAGGCTCCATGCTGAGTGTGGAGACTGCTTGAGATTCTCTCTCTCTCTCTCTCTCTCTCTCTCTCTCTCTGCCCCTTCCTCTCCCTGGCTCGTGCTCTCTCTCTAAAATAATTTTTTTTAAAAAAAGAAGAAGATAAAATTTCCTTTCTTCCCTTAAGAGGACTGTCCTGAGATGCACTTTCTCCAACATTCTATCCACAGATACCCTGAGTGGCTGGCTGGGGGTGCCTTGCTCTGTGGCTAGCCGTGTCTCGTTGCAGCTCATTTGAAGCAGTGGCCCAGGTGGAAACACACTGCTTGCCATCATTCTGCCCTTTTTCTTCACTCTTGCTGCCCGGGTATTGTGCCGTCCAAATAAAGCACCAGCGTTTTAAGTCTTGCCTCTGGCCCTGTTGCTCTAGAGACATGGGCTAAGTAAGCTACCATCCACAATCTGTCACCAAATCCGATTGATCTGTTCTTTTATTTTTTTTTTAATTTTTTTTAACGTTTATTTATTTTTGAGACACAGAGAGACAGAGCATGAATGGGGGAGGGGCAGAGAGAGAGGGAGACACAGAATCGGAAGCAGGCTCCAGGCTCTGAGCCATCAGCCCAGAGCCCGACGCGGGGCTTGAACTCGCGGACCGTGAGATCCTGATCTGAGCTGAAGTCGGACGCTCAACTGACTGAGCCACCCAGGCGCCCCTGATCTGTTCTTTTAAATATCTTCCTTATCCCTTCACTTTTCTCCACCCACACTGACATTCTCTTAGGTCAGGTGCCATTTTCTCCTGCTTAGACCACAATACACCTTCCTAACAAATCCTTTTATGTCTATGCTAGCAATTCTTCTCCATCAGTCCGCACTGAAGTCAGAGTGATCTCTTTTTTTTTTAAGTATTTTTATTTATTTATTGTTATTTTTTTAGAGAGAGAGAGCATGAGTGGGGGAGAGGGACAGAGGGGTAGAGAGACAGAGAGACAGAGAGAGAGAGAGAGAGAGGGAGAGAGAGAGAGAATCCCAAGCAGGTTTCATGCTTGGATAGAGCCTTAGGTGGGGCTTGATCCCATGAGCCTGTCTTTAGCACAGAGCTTGGCAGGTGACAGGTGCCCAACATATTTGATAATGAATGAATGAATGAATGAATACTACTTACATGTATTCTTGGGAATATGTTCAGATTCCTTCTTTCCCTTGCTTTAGGTTTTTCTCTGCCACTGCAAAGCAGGGCCCTCACTCCAGGTGTGGGTGGGTGAAGGCCCTCTTCTCTGATGTTTTAGCAAGCCGTTTGCCTGATCATGAGAATCTCTTCAGAGTCTGCCCAGCTTTCTGACCTACTCCTTTGCAAAGAATTTATGCAAGTATTTTATGGAGTACTCCAGAATTTTACCACCCCCCTCGAGAGGCCAGAGGTGCATCGAGGGATCGAATCAAAGTGCAAGATGTGGTATTTGATTCTTTGGATCCCTCCTTGGCTGTTGTATCCACCAAATGGGACTTCATGTGTCCTTTCTCGTGTCTCACTCCTGACTACAGTCTCCAACAGGGATGCTAAATGTGAAATGACCTGTTTTGGATCCTTTTTTTATGGAATGTAAGGCTTTAGGGGCACCATCTATGTCTGGATTGCGTTCAGTTTTGAGTGGGTCAGGGTTAGGTCCCGGTATTTTTACACTTAAGCACTTGTGGGGTTTGTGCCTGTTGAAGCTTTGGAGGGTCACAGGGCTCTTGCTGGAAATGGTCAATATGTTGATCTCTGAAAACCTGACAAACATTTGTTAGGGCATTGCTTAGAAATGACTCTGACGAACAGTTTTTGTGAACTGACTTTTCCAGTTTGCTGATGTGCATTCTTAGGAATCTCTGGAAAGCCCGAGGAGGAAGCTGTAAGGAAGCTCCAGCTTCCTTCAGGCCTGTCGAATCCTTGGAGTCATGAGAACCCTGGGATTTACTCCCCCTAGTGGTTTGACAAAATATAACTTCTCTTGATGAAAAGGACCAAGTTTAAGTCACAGCTCCCAGCTCTGAGTGTTTGACTGTTCAAAATCTCCCAATTGCAAATTATGGATGAAATGAGACGATAAGTCCATGCATCCTTTGAGAAGAGAATGGGAAAGGGGCCCATGGAGGTGGGGGGCACAGAAGGGCAGATGAAGCCGCTTTATCTGGAATTCTGGTCCTAGATACGTTTGCCTGGGACCTGCCCAAGACTGAAATTCTGAGGATGTTTGGCTCACAGCGTCCTGGAAACAAAGGCAAGAGCCAAACGCAATCTAAGGGAAAGCAGGAAGGATAGACATAAAGACAGAAAAGAGAGGGAAAAAAAGGAAAGAAAGAAAACCAGGCAACACTTCTTTGAAATTGTTTATCCTCTTCCTAAGGTAGCAGAGGGAAATAGTAACAGACCTTCGTGCCTCATGGTGTTACCCTAGGGCTTTCCTGTTTGGGGCCGGTGGGTTTGTTTTATTTTGTTCTGTATCTTCTTCTGCAGGAACTGCCTTGGCCTAAGGTCTACTCAGATGGCTGCATCGGTGGGGCGGGTTGTAACAGGCTGCACTGAGTTGCAATTACTGTCGTTTGGCCAGTCAGCCTGGGGGTCCTGGGTGGGAGCACGGGAGTGCTACATTTCAAAGTGAGTAAGAGCTGCTTTTAACTGTTTTTTCTTAATCTGCGACCTTCTTTGTTTTCTCATCAAGGGGGCATAGCTGCCCTTTCCTTTTGCCTTAACAAGCCCCAGAGAGACAGCCAGGGAACCCAGAGTACCTGCTCTCTTAAGTGGTCCAATCACTCGACACCATTCACGAGCTGATTTCTTCACTGTCCACGTAAGATGCCTAACGAAGGAACCGGGCAACGCACGAGAGACAAAGTCACATTTAAACCTCAAGGCCAAGTGGAAGAGAAATGCTATGTTTTTGGGTTCAGAGGAGGTAAGCTCTCTTCTTTTGGTGCAGAGAAATCGCAGTGAGTTCTCTGAGGTAGTAGTTGGTCTTGCTGGTGCCCTAAAATCCAAGAGATTTCTCAGTTAACTTGGTATTTATTTAAAAAGCGCCCTTGGTGATCCTAATGTGAGAGCCACCTGTCGAGAGGTACATCAAAGCCAGTTAGCTGGCAAGTGCTGGTAGTTCTGATGACATGTGATTAGCTGGGACACAGGATCCACCCAGACTTCTCTCTGCTGGTAACTGAGAGCACCGTTCTCTCCCAGCTCAGCCTCGATTTCCCTCCTCTGTCTGTCTTCTCCTCCTGCCTCCCTCCAGGCACCCCAGGAACCCCTCCTGTGGAAATCCCCTTCTGGCCTCGCCATCCACCCTGGGCTGTCCCTGGAGGAACCCATGTTCTCCAGCATCGTCTTCCTTCCTGCCCCTGCGAAATGTTCCGTACCCCTTCCTGGGGTCCACCAGTGCCCACTTTGGCTTACCCCAGCTGGTTCATTCCCTCTGACCCCACCCCAAGAGGGTGTGTGATCTTTCCTCTTTGGGGGGCAGTGAGATAGAGCCACGGGGGAAGCTCCCAAAGACCCCTGAATCTGGTTTTTATCTGTAAAATGACAATAATTTTGTCATTTTGCCTCATACGAGTGATGTTATGTGAAGCCATGTATGCTTAACCAACATGAAGTAGATGCTTAATCATGGATCCTGGATGAAGCCTAGAAATGTACACGTTTATGTCACTGCGGGTGTTGGTAGTGGGTGGTGAGGACCTCACTAAGAAATACTGGCTAATGGTGGCTCTCCGCTTTGGCTAAGCATTAGAATCATGTGGGGAGCTTTCAAAATGTTGAGGTGCCCAGGCTGACCCTGAGACTAATTAAATCTGTATCGCTGTGTGTGGGGAGAGCTAAGCTTGGGTATTTATAATGACCACAAGGTAGTTCTGATGTGCGACCAAGGCTAAGAGCAAGGCTTTGGGATTGATCAGTAGGACTGGATTGTACTGACCTTGAGCAAATCGCTGACCTCCGAGCCTCAGTTTCTCCCATCTGAAAAACGGGAACAAAATATGTACCTCATATTGTTTGATTATGCAGATTGAGACAATTCTGTATAGGACCCGGCACAGTGCTTAGACCTTACCGTCTGTTGACTGGAGTTAGGAGCTGGGGGTCATGGTGGATGTCATAGGTCCCTGGCACACCAAGGCCTTCTCAGCAGCCCTGGGTCCTTCCAGAGTGCCTCGGCCCTCTGGGCTCAGGGCTTCCTTGCCCCTTGCAGCTCTGGTTCCAGCAAGTTTATGAATCCAGCTCTGGCATGGCCCACAGGGAGCTTGGCTTCTCTCCATGGGCCAGGGCAAGCAGTTCATGGCAACGACCCTGTTTTAAAGTACTTAATCCTGCATACTATTCAGTTAAAAATATTAGTAATGATTGAGGTGCCTGCGTGGCTCAGTCAGTTGAGCGTCTGACTCTTAGTTTCGGCTTAGGTCATGATCCCAGGGTCATTGGATCGAGTCCCATGTTGGGCTTAGCACAGAACATGGAGCATGCTTGGGATTCTCTGTCTCTGTCTCTCTGCCCCTTCCCTGCTCATGTGCACACGCACACACATCCTCTCTCTTGCTCTCTCAAAATAAATAAACGTAAAAAACCCCACAAATCCCCTTTTGGGATATGCGTGTAGGATATGTGGGTATGCATGGGTATGTATGAGTGTGTGTGTGTGTGTGTTTTGAATGTGTGCATGGTGTTTTTAGTGCTTGTGAACGTATAGGAGTGTGGGTGTGTGGGTGAGTGTGTGAAAGCACAGTGTGTTTGTGTATGTGAGTATACCTGTGTGAGGGTGTGTGTGTGTGTGTGTGTGTGAGACAGAGAGAGAGAGAGGAGGGTTGCATGTGCCAGGAGTTGTCAAGAATGAGGATTTCTCGTTCTCCTTACCAGTCTCTAGATTCTGCTTTACTTTATCCTCTCCTAAGCCTTACGTAAACTTAAGACAACTCGGGTTGAGACCTTCTATTACTGTCAAAAGCCATTTTGAAGTAATTCAAGCACTGTTTCCATTCTTCTGGGAAATCCTTGCAGCCTTGGAAATCATAACGGCATTCTACGATCATCTGTTGCTTTGTAAAATGGCCTTCTCAACAAATAGATCTGGTCTCTTCTGTGGCCACCTGGGGCTGGAGGCGTGGGGGGAGTGGCCGAGAGAGCTGTGGATGGCCTGCCGCATGCCAGGTTCTGTACTGTTTTACTCTTTTTACCGTACTACACTGGGAACTGATCTTTATTTTCCTTTCTTTTCCACTCTTCTTTTGAGCCTTGATCGGGCATTCCTGGTATTGGGTGACAAGCAGTTTCTGTTGGAGGCTTGGTGTAACCCGATTGTAATCCTCTGCCTTGTGCTCAGTCTGTCACAGCACAAAGGTCTCCTCAACGGAAAAAGGCCTTGGCCTTCTTTAACTTGGTTGTCTACACCCAGGCCCACAGAGCAAAGTGCTGCCGTTTCTGAAAGGGTGAGAGCATATTCTGAAGGATTGCTGTAATTTTCTAAATTTTTACAGCATGTAGGTTGGGGTGTAATTTCAAATTTGGTTTATGTGAGTTTTGTTTAAACGCTTCTTATGTTGCTAGAGGATTCTTCAACTGGTCAGGACTTCCAATAAGATAATGCAATCAATTGCAGGCACACGGAGAAGCTTACATGGTCTAGTTTTTCACGTAAGAGTATTATGGCTGCTGATAACATAATCACTGATTATTTCTGAGCATTCTTGGGAGGGGCATGCATTTTCTGTCTCTCTGCCTCGAGGCCTTCTCAGCCTGCTACAGTGCCGGCAGAGACCAGATGATTACCTATCATGTTTTGAGCGATAAGGATCTAGCGGACGGGGTGAGGCCAGGGAGTAATTTGGGGGGAGTTGCAATTGGTCTGAGGGAGAGAACACGTCTATACTTCAATACATCATTTCTTTTCATCTATTACCAAAACAATACGGAAATAGTTACACTGACAGTTTCCATTTTATGAAAACAGCTCCTTCACATGGGTGGGCATGATTTTTATGTTGCCAAACCTTGGCTTCCCTGGTTTACCTTACCCAGAGTATCATTTGAAATGCTGTAATAAGGTAAATTCGTAGAAACTCTTCTAGATTCTTTCGAGTTTACATAAGTAGTATAAATATTTTAAAAGCCACTTTATTGTCATTTACCAATATGCTGCTGCTTCTTTTTTTTTTTTCTAAATTTTTTTTTTGAATGTTTATTTTTGAGAGAGAGAGAGAGAGAGACAGAGCATGAGCAGGGGAGGGGCAGAGAGAGAGGGAGACAGAGAATTAGAAACAGGCTTCAGGCTCTGAGCTGTCAGCACAGAGCTGATGCGGGGCTCGAACATATGAATGGTGAGATCATGACCTGAGCTGAAGTCAGATGCTTAACCGACTGAGCCACCCAGGCACTCCTCTTTTGTGTTTCTTACAAACATGTAAGGAATGACACGCATACCAGAAGGATCTATATGTACTGAATTCAGGGACAATAATTTTCATCTTCAATTCATCCAGGGCAAATGTGCAGAGAAACGCAAATTTTTGCTAGTTTTTGTTAATGCTATGGCAGTATTTCAACCATAGGATCATCTGGAAGTTTTATCACCACAGAAAGTGATGAACATGTCATTATTCAAAGCTCCATTGTTTAATACCTTCTTAGAGGCAGAAACTATACCAACTTTCAATATCTATCAAAGCAGATTATACATGAATGCATGGGGGTTCAAAGCACTTGGACACTTCCCCCCCCCCCCCCCCCCCCCCATTGTATCAGTGTCTATTAGAATCTGGATTTGGGGACTGCCTGGTTTGGCTTGGAACAGCAACTGGGAATCTCAAGATTTGTCTGGAAAGCAGGAAGAAGAATTGGTGACAGCCAAAGAACATCAGTCTGGAATTGTTTGTTTTTTCAACACTAGTTCCCTAGTGTGGATGTATCCAAGTTTCTCAAAACAGGAACTATAAGCACCCCACGGTTGTGGCCATCAGCCCGGGGCCCTGTTCCCTGCTCATCTCTTCCTTTGCTGTTTCTCTTTCTCGAAGCAGTTCTCTTACTTGGAGGACCTCTGCTTGCCCATAGGCCCAGCCCAGACCTCTTCTTTGAGGCCTGTCATTTGAGGAGTTTATTTTAGTTCACGGGCGATGTGAGTTCAGGGCAGCTGGCTTGCAGTTTAGAATCCCCGCTGTGTACTGAAGGCCAAAACCATTAAATCAAATACACAAGAAAGTTTCGGCGCTGTCCTGAACTTCTAGGATCTGCCTTCTTACATAATTGTCCCTCTTCAGTGATTTCAAAACAAATGAGCACAGAGGGAACCTGAAGAGACAAACGGGCACAGTGAGCAGACCTGTTGTGCAACTGCTTGTGAATTCGTTTTAGCATTCTTTATTCCCTATTGTTAAAAACAAGACAACAGGCCCCAAATACAGTCACTAATGCTAAGTCCTACATCAACAAACCGAGGCTCGACTTAATTACTATTTCAGCTCTCCCAGAAATAGAATCTTAAACCAATGTGGAATCTTCTGATCAGCATTAGTGGGGTAACCCGCCTGACAGACCCCAGCCAGGTCTGCCTGGCCCTAAAGGAAAGTAACCTTGCAATAAACAATTCACTTTTGCTTAGTACAATTTCCTTGTTCCACTCCTTTCTGCCCATAATGGTCTTTCATTTCGTACAACTCCTTGGAGCTCCTTCCTGTCTGCTAGATTGGATGCTGCCTGACACATCAATTGTTGAATAAAGCCAATAAGGTCTCTAAAATGTACTCAGTTGAGTTTTGTTTTTTAACACTATATATGTGGGGTTCTTTAATTTAAAATAAAAAAAATTTAATGTTTATTTCCTTTTAAGAGAGCGAGAGAGTACATGTGGAGGAGGGACAGAGACAGAGGGACACACAGAATCTGAAGCAGGCTACAGACTCTGAGCTGTCAGCACAGAGCCTGACACGGGAATTGAACTCACGAATGACAAGATCATGACCTGAGCCAAAGTCGGACGCTCAACCGACTGAGCCACCCAGGTGCCTCTATGTGTGTTTTTTGGAACTCTACTTTGAACTGGCTCCCTTATTAATGAACTCAATAAAATCTTTGATGTGTTTTCATTTTATATTTGTATGAGAGGCATGATTTTTACCTTTTAAGATCAATCTTTTCACATTAGGTACATAATATGTGTAGTACTTTTCTAGACGCTGATGGGAGGGTGAAAATTTTCTGTCTCCGCAATGGACTTTCTGGCTGGAATCAAATTGACATGAGACAGAGTAACAGGAGAAATCGAATTTAATAGTGCACATAATCGAATTTAATAGTGCACATACGAGGAACCCACATAGACATGGAAATTCCAAAGACAGGCAGAATGAGGTATACATGTCATTCTGAACTAAAAAGAAGAGGGTAGAGGCCTGGGACTTCAATGGGAAGCAATGCACCTCACAGGAAGATGAAAAAGAGTGTTTGGTAAACAAATGTTTGCTGGGCCATACAGAAACAATGGGACACAGAAGACTTTTTTTTTTTAATTTTTTTTTTTAACATTTATTCATTTTTGAGAGACAGAGAGAGACAGAACATGAGTGGGGAAGGGGCAGAGAGAGGAGGAGACACAGAATCCAAAGCAGGCTCCAGGCTCTGAGCTGTCAGCACAGAGCTCGACGCAGGGCCTGAACTCACGAACTGCGAGATCATGACCTGAGCCAAAGTCAGACACTCAACTGACTGAGCCACCCAGGCACCCCCAAAAGACTTTGATCTAACAGGACTTGCTAGCACATCTGTGTCTTCCACACCTAGTTCATATCGTGCTATAGTTATCTATGAAGATAACTCTCTTCCCGGAGTAGGTTCTCGATCTAAATTATTTTTAGGCAGTTGGCGGGGGTGGGGGTGGGGTGAGGCAAAGAGCTTTCCCTGAATCTGCTGGGTTTGATTGTTTTTTAATTCAAAATAATCTTCATGCCAAAGTGGCCCATCTTGGGGTGGCCTGCCCTCGGCTCCCTACATAAAGTGCTTTGTGCGTTTATTTAACAAACAGAACACATTTTCGAATGCCACGTGCCGTATTAAGTGCTTTGTAAATGTTAACTAATTCAATCCTCATAAGGGCCCTATATCACTTACATGTCCCTTCAGCCCTTATCAGCCCATCTTATCTAACTGAGGCTCATAATCGTGGTCAAGGTTGTATTATCACTAAGTACCAGGGCTGGGTGTCCAGGTGCAGACCTGTGTGAGGCTGGAACACACTGGTCTTTGGCACTAGGGCTCCCTTTAAGTGAGCCCGAGGGGTGGGGTGGGTGTGGGGGGGCTGGGGGTGGGGGGTGTGTGTAAGGAAAGGATCCCAACTTTATTTTGTGGCAAGCTGTGAGAAATAAGCCCGCTGACCCAATCAAAGGAGGGTCGTGGAGACTCAGAGCACAGAAAAGCAAGGCTTTAACCAACGTTCTTGCAAAAGCTTGTGTGGCAGTGACAGTAGGCAATTTATCTCCTAGTGTGAAGTCCCTCCCCTGATTCCTCATTGGCTGAGTACTACAGAGGTTACAGCCTTACCTGGAAGCTGCCTATGCCCATGTAAGCAAAAAGTACCTTCCTCGAGGTAGAGACTTCAGTTCTCTGGTGCATGCTCATTGCAAAGCCCTGGAAAAATAAGCCTGGGAAATGGAGAGTGGAATAAGAACCTGAAAGTGAAGTATCTAAGGGTTTGGGACTCCACTGTGTGCGTGTTGGGTGTTCGTACACAGTTCCAATAGGTTTACTGTTAACTATACAGCACGGCTTTTATCTGGTATTTCTGAAAATGAATCCTCTCACTTCTCACTGAAACTGCACCTTTTTAAAAAAATGTTTATTTTTGAGAGAGAGACAGAGAGACAGAGAGAAAGAGCATCCATGAGTGAGCAGGGGAGGGGCAGAGAGAGAGGGAGAGGGAGAGAGAGAATCCGAAGCAGTCTCTAAGCTGTCAGCACAGAGCCCGGAGTGGGGCTCGAACCCACTAACTGTGAGATCATGACCTGAGCAGAAGTCAGATGCTTAACCGACTGAGGAGCCCCTGAAGCTGCATCTTTAAGGGGCAAAAGGGTTGTGTTGACAGCGTGGAGGGGCTATGATAATGGGTTCTGCAGAGAAGCCTTCAGCCATGGAGGGACCCGCACTCTACCTGGGTGGTGTGGGGCATTGCTCTGACTGACGTGATGACCATTGTGCTGTGTTTCTGATAGAAGTCAGCTTAAAACTTGCCCCACTTCTTCTGCCAAGGGCCCTCTTCCTCCTCAGAAGGAGGAACTTCGTTTATTCTTTTTTTTAAAATTTATGGTCACCATGCCCGTGGGAGAGTCAAGGTGATCGTGGGAGGCAGCATGATAACAGGGGGTAGGGCAACACTTGGAATCTGCTGGACTTGGGTACAAATCCAAGTTCTGTCCTTTATTGGGGAATAAGATTAGAATCCATTTATTTTTATTTTTTTATTTTTTTTAATTTTTTTTTTCAACGTTTTTTATTTATTTTTGGGACAGACAGAGACAGAGCATGAACGGGGGAGGAGCAGAGAGAGAGGGAGACACAGAATCGGAAACAGGCTCCAGGCTCCGAGCCATCAGCCCAGAGCCTGACGCGGGGCTCGAACTCACGGACCGTGAGATCGTGACCTGGCTGAAGTCGGACGCTTAACCCACTGCGCCACCCAGGCGCCCCGATTAGAATCCATTTAAATGAACATTACATCTCAGTGGGATTAAGTAAATGCTCCCATCTCTTTTCCTGCAGGCTGTGAACAAGATCTCAGCAAGGCCTTGGAGCTGGGCAAAGAGACTCAAGGGTCCAGAGTCTGGAAGGGTCCAGAGTTGGAAAAGGGGCAGGGGAAATTGTTTTCCAACTGGCTGAGAAGATGGGTCTGTCTGCAGGTGCAGCTGCTGGAGGGCTAGTCCCTCGGGCTGAGCCGCAGCCCCCACACTGCACGGGAGGAGACAGACTTAGAGCCAGCTCGGAGGCTGCTCCCCTGCCAGATAAAGATCTGTGACTGGCAGCTCCAGATCGACCGGCCTTCCGATTCCTGTTCCAGGGCAAAGGTCACTCAGCCATTTGAATCGTCCTTTTTTTTTTTTTTTCTTCCTCTCCAGCTTTGTTTACCTTATAAGGAAGGTCAACATTACCAAGTCGAAAGTGCCTGTTATCTTCCCCTCAGTTTCAACAAATAGTTCCCTGAACCAGAACAGTCGGTGTTAAAGATGGCTGGGCATTCAATCTTGCTGGCCGCTGTCTCAGTCTTGTCCGCCTGTCAACAAAGTAAGTCTCGGGCAGTGTGTGTGCGTGTGTGGCAGAGGGAGGGAGGTCCAGTTTTTGAGTTTCATACTTACTTGCTGGTGCCCATGAGTGTGTGAGTGCCCGCTCCACTCTGGGTCATCAGCGCCTCCTTCCCTGGGAACAGATTTGGAACATTCCAAGGATTAGTTCTCCCAAAGGGGACGAGGTAGGCTTTCTGAGCCCAGCGATTCTGCATTGTTTGTGGTTCCCACACCCAGCCCAGTTCAAATGAGGGTAGAAGCCCACTATCTATGAATGTGGAATGTGCCAGAGGAAACATTGTACCTGCTTGTAAACCGTGGCTGCCATTTCTGAAACACTGATCTTTTAATTAGTGTTTTCTTAAATAAACTGCCTATGGCAGGTACGAGAACCAGGTCTAAAAAAATCTGCAGGAACACGAGCTTCAGGTTAAGTGACGAATCTAACTTTTAAAGCACCGTCCCACTAGGATTATTCGATATCTCGACTGCCTGGTTATGTAAAGGGCATTTGCTCCACGGGGGTCACATTTGCTCGGTTCTTATCATCTTATCCATGATCACCAACTTAACATGCTAAATGGGGAAAAGAGTCTGGGCACGGGTGAGCAAGACTCGGAACCAACCATGCATACTTCTTTATTTTTCCAAGTGTGCTCCTACCAGGAAGGGGGCAGAGCTGAGGACTGCTCAGGGTGCATGGGATAAAGTCCAGGCCCGCATGCACACTTCATGTCTTGCCTAACCGGTCTGTTTTATGAGTTTATGAAACTGTTCTCCCATAGGATACACATTTTGTGGTTGGATTCATAGTGTTTTCCGGAGTAGTGGAGTAGAGCAGGATTTTTATCGCCAACTAAAGCAACACTTAGGTCTCAAGTGCCCCTGTGCTGACCCCATGGTTCACATACCACTACACGTGAGCACTGCCGACCCCATGTGTGCCCTCATTCTGGTGCTGTGGGGAGCCCGGGAACAGGTCCACAGATGCCCCAGACAGAGCCTCTGTCAGCCTCACAGAGAGGTTTCTGTTTGCTGGTGGGTGCAGGGCTCCGTGGGAACTGTGGCCAGAGGTTAGGTGGGGGTGGGGAGAGGAGAGGAGACTGGGACAGTGGTGGCTGGTGGTGTTAGAAAGCAGAATTGAACTGGGTAAAATGTCAAGATCTTATTGGTTTATGGGGTGCCTGGGTGGCTCTGTCGGTTAAGCCTTCGAGTTCGGCTCAGGTCATGATCTTGAGGTCCGTGAGTTCGAGCCTCACGTCAGGTGGGGTGCTGACAGCTCAGAGCCTGGAGCCTGCTTGGGATTCTGTGTCTCCTTCTTTCTCTGCCCCTCCCTCCCTCACATTCTGTCTCTCTCTCTCTCTCTCAAAAATCAATGAAGATTAAAAAAAATTTTGAAGATCTTATTGGCTTTATTCAATGAGTCCTGAATCAGGCAGCATCCCATCTAGCAGGTAGAAAGGCGCTCTGGAGAGTTGTGCAATGTGAAAGACTTTTACAGGCAGAAGGGGGCAGAACAGGAAGTTGCTAGTTTGTGATTATTTGTGGCAAAGGTCGTCTTCTTTTAGGGCATGGCAGGAGTCGGTCAGGCAGATTGCCTCTGTGGTGCTAACCACGTAATTCCAGATTGGCTGGTTTAAGATTCCACTTTTGGGAGAGGTTGAAACCATAATTAAGTGAGGTGTTATGTCTAGGATTGGTGATGTTAGCATAGATGACTCCCTTTTGGGCCTGTTGTCTCTTTTTTTAACAGTGATAGACAGGGAACATTTACTGGTTGGGTGGGGGAGAGAGAAAGAGAAGGAAAGAAGGAAAGAAAGAAAGAAAGAAAGAGAAAGAAAGAAAGAAAGAAAAGACATAACTGGTTGGCATTAAGAACCAGAATTTGCTGCTTCTACAGAAGTCTGGTGTTTATGGAGAGGGGGCCCCATATACCATGGTAGAAGCAGGTTGAGTTTTGAAGACAGACAATCCCACATCTGTCCAGTTCAGACACTTAACAAGCTGGGTGCGCCTGGCCAGGATATTCTGTCCTTCAGTGTCCTCATCAAAGAAGGCTAAGCAGGGGTGCCTGGGTGGTTCAGTTAGCTGACTGTCTGACTTTGGCTCAGGTCATGGTCTCGTGGTTTGTGGGTTCAGGCCCCATGTTGGGCTTTGCACTGACAGCACAGAGTCTGCTTGGGATTCTATGTCTCCCTCTCTCTCTGCCCCTCCCTTGCTAGTGCTTCCTCTCTCTAAACACACACACACACACACACACACACACACACACACAAACATTAAAAAAAGGAGGGTCAAACAGGACACTGGGTGAGAAGTGCCCACCAGTATCCTTGGCCTGGGGTTGGCACTCAGCATGACTAGTCCCCATCATCGCTGCTTCCCCACAGAAGGAAGCTGCTGCTGGCCTGAGAGGCAGCCACCCGATGGGAAAGAAGGCTGGCTGTGGCTGGGGAAGGGTAGGTGGCATGGTGGGACAGGAAGGGTTCTCGATTCACTCTCCCTGGCACGCATGTGCCCCTCTGGAGAAAGTGAAGGAGACAGGAAAGACAGGCCAACCAAAGGGAGAGTATTCTCAAGTACTTTTTTTTTTTTAAACGTTTATTTATTTTTGAGAGAGAGAGGGAGAAAGACAGAGCATGAGCAGGGGAGGGGCAGAGAGAGAGACACACAGAATCTGAAGCAGGCTCTGAGCTGCCTGCACAGAGCCCGACATGGGGCGTGAATTCATGAACCACGAGATTGTGACCTGAGCCAAAGTCAGATGCTTGACTGGCTGAGCCACCTAGGCACCCCTCAGGTAGTTTTAAAGTGATGTTAGGAGGGGAAAGAAAATTGACGCACTCCAGAAAAGGTAAAAGAGCCTTTCTGTCCTCATCCCGTTATCCCCGCGGTAGCCATGGTCTCTCTAAGGCCCCTGACCTGAAAGAACAGAGAGGGCCTTCTCCTCCTTGGGACTGTGCTGGCCCAACTGAATCCTTCTGCCTGCAGCTGCGGGTGGGCTGGTTGGGGAGCATCCAAACAGCTCTTCCCCTGACTGAAGCTCTTTCCTCACATTTGCTGCCTTTACAGACAGGTGCAACCAGGTGCTATGAATAGCCGTGAGGGAGAGAGCCCTTCCTAAGCTTTCGCGTAGTCACAGCTTCATCTCGAAGCTCTGGGTTCTTGCACCATCGTCAATGTGTAAATCAAGGAGTGCACATCTTTCATGGTTCCCTTCTTACAGATGGAAGCAAGAAGCCTTACCGAGTGTTTTCTCCAAGGCTGTGGAACAACTTAGAAACAGTGGGAGCAGCGGGGTGTAGATCGGCAAGGGCCTGCAGATTTTCTCGGCTGCAGTCAGATATCCTTTCTGGCTCCAGGCGGACCCTTGAGTTATTGGCCCCTCTGGATTTATGCTGCCTTGAGAGGATTTAGCCCGGGGTTGGAAACAGTGCCCAGTTCCACATTTTCGGTCTCTTCACTGTGCTCTCTCAGGCTTCAGGGATGCCACTGCAGTTTGAATGAGAGACTCTATTCCTAAGTATTTACACCCTTTTAAACATTCAGCTACAGCTTTTAGATCCTGAGCAACAGTTTATTCGTAGCAGAGAGGAATTCAGGGGGAGGGAAGAGTCCCGCTCTGTGAGGCCTTACTAACCCAGGCTCGCTATTTACTGACTTGTCAGAGGGGAGATCATATTGTTTCTCTGGAGGAAATGCATCACACCTGATACTGTCACACAAGCTAAAAACTTGGTGTGGAAAAGGAAACTGGTATTGAAACATTAGCAAGTAGGAAAGGGACATGGAGGTATTAAGATAAGTGAGACCAGAAGAGCGTTGGAGGGACCTGGAAAGGAACTGTGGCTGGAAGACATCATCCGAAGGGAACTAATAGGCCCCAGAGCTAATCATGGTGTAAAAGGAGGGCGAGAAGGACAGGAGGTGAGAATAATCGACCAAGGAGGAAGTGTGGGTCCAAAAGTGAATGAGGTTTACGGGATTGACCGTCAGATGTAAGTGACTCCAGCACAGGGTTGGATGATCTAATGCAACAGCTGTGGCCAATGAAGGACAATAAAGTCATGATCATTTTATAGTAGTGAAACTGAGTCACACAGGAAGCCATCATCCTCCAAAGTTTTCTTGTGACCCTCCCTCCTGCCTCTCATCATGTCCAGGCAGCCACTGATCCGTTTTAGGTCACTGTGGATTCATTTGCATTTTTGAGAATTTTATGTAAATGAAACTGTACAGTAATATTCTCTTCTGATCTTGCTGCTTTCATCCAACATAATTAGTGTGAAGTTCATCCATGTTGTTTCATGTATCAATAGTTAATTCTTTTTTTTTTTTTAAGTTTATTCATTCATTTTGAGAGACAGAGACAGAGTAGGTGAGTGGGGGAAGGGCAGAGAGAGGGAAAGAGAATCCCAAGCAGGCTCTGCACTGTCAGCCCAGAGACCTACGTGGGTCTCAAACTCATGAGCCGTGAGATCATGACCTGAGCTGAAACCAAGAGTCAGACGCTTAACCGACTGAGCCACCCAGGCGCCCCAACAGTTCATTCCTTTTTACTGTCTTACAGTATTTCTCTTATATAGATATGGCACATATACCACAATTTGTTTATCCATTAGTTTGTTGATCAACATTTGTGTTAGGGTTCTCCAGAGAAGCAGAAACAATACAGCAGATGCACACACACACACACACACACACTCACTCACTCACACAGAAGCATTTATTTTTAAAAATTGATTCATGCCACTGCGGGGGCTGGAGGCTCTGAAATTTGCAGGGTGGGCTGGAAGGCTGGAAATTCCAGCAAGAGTTGTTGCAGTATTGAGTCTCAAGGCAGTGTGGAGGCAGAATTCTTTTTTCTTTGGGTAATGTCCATCTGTTCTCTTCAGGCCTTCAACTGATTGGATTAGGCCCACCACATCAAGGAATGGCTTTACTCAGCGTCTGCTGATGTAAATGTTCATCATATTCAAAAAATATCTTCGCAGAACCATCTAGATTGGTGCTTGACCAAACAGCTGGGCACCACGGCCTAGGTTACTTGACACAAAATTAACCATCACAGAGTTGTTCCTAATTTTTGGCTATTATGAATAAAGATGCTATGAATATTTGTGTACAAGTCTTTGTATGGACATATAATTTAATTTTTCTCAGCGAAATCACTAGGAGTGGAGTGACTGGCTATACAATCTATGTATGTCTGAGTAAAAGATCCCTTCCAAATGGTTTCCCAAAGTGATTATACCATTTTACACTCCTGCCAGAGTCTTTGAGAATTCTAGTTGTTCTTATAGCCTCACCTGTCTTTTTTAATTGATATGGTCTGTCTTTTGAATCTTAAACATCTTAATACGTATGCAGTGGTATCTAATTATGGTTTGAATTTGTGTTTTTCTAATGAATAGTGATGTGCCACATTTTAATTGTTAATTCCTCTATACTTGCAGGTTATTTTGCTTTGCATGTAGGAAAGGCAAGATTAAAATACAAAGTTACACCCCCAGCAGTCTCTGGGTCACCAGAGTTTGAGAGAATATTTCGTGCACAGTAAGTAATGCTTCCTCCACCCTTCAGTGGTCACATATAGACGATTCCGATCAGGGGAAAGATGTGCAGAGAAGATATCTCATTGTAACAAACCAGTCTTCACAGCCATGCCCCTTCTCATGATGCTCAAAGCTTGAAGTATTTAGTACATGAAGCCTTTATCCACCTATGTTATGAATTCAGAGGATGCATTTACAGAAAAGGTAGGGATCTTAAGAATGACTGGTATACACCTTTAAGCACGGCAGTTTGGTTGAAGAGCCCCTCCAGTACCCTTAGAATTCAATAGCCTCAAGCTGGATTAGCTATGACATCCATCTTCTATCTTAATTTTTCCTTTCTCCTTGAAACAGAGGTGGGTCATTATCATCCTCTGCCCATGAACCATTTCCTGAAATCCAAAGCGTGTAAGAATGAGAAAGCTTCCCATTTCATACAGACTTGTAGTGATTTTGATCATCTTGTCTTTTCAGATCTCTACAGAATGTTCCGCAGCAGCCACACCATGAGTTTGGTTGCTGCAGATGCTGGGGCTCCCTTTTTATTTCAATCCCCCAGATAAGTGCTTTTAGAAACATTGCACACGTCACCATTTATATATCATTCTATTCTTTTGTTAACACTGTGGGATTTTTCATCTCTGTCATGAGTGACGTGGGCCTATAATTTTCCTTTCTTATATGATGTTTGTCCCATTTTGATATCAAGATTATACTAGTCTCATGTAATGAGTTAGAGAATTATTCTCTCAGAGAATTTTAATAAGATTGGAAGAGTGTGTTCCTTCCAAGTTCTTAGAATTTGCCTATAAAATGACCTGAACCTGGTGTTTTCCTTGTGGAAAAATGTTAAACTATGGAATTTTATTTCTTTAATGATAAGTGGGTTATTCAGCTTTTTATACATCTTGAATCACTCTGGGCAAGTCATGATCCTTGAGCTGACAGCATTGTTCTCTTGTCCATCTCTTTGCTTCAACAGGGGTTGCACAGACTACTCTCTAGGCTTGAGCATTGGGATGAATACTACTGTTGGTAGAAGAGATAGTTTTAAGAGATGCATAGACATAGATTTTTTTCAACAAAATTTTATTGTGGTAAGAACATGTAACATGAGCTATATACCTTCTTAAAAAATTTAAATGTATAAAACATTGCTGTTACTAGAGATACAGTGTTTTACAGCACATCTCCAGAGCTTGATCTCTTACTTCACTAAAACTTTATGCCCAAGATATGATTTTCAGTAACAGTGAACAACATGATGACAAAGTCATGTCCATTTCAATTGTCTTTGAATCTTTATGATTATGTCAAGTGGAAAGTATTGGTTTGGTCCCAGTATGTCCCAATTCTAATATTTATTTGTATCAGAGTAATGTATGTATGTGGTCTGAAAATCAAGTGAGATTACGTGCCCGAAAGCAACAGATAACTCTCCTTACTGCCAATCTAGCCTTAGAGACAACCATTGGCACCCTTGTGACTGGCATTTTTGGCATTTACTTCCATATTTCTAAGCACTATGCTTTCACTGTTATTTATTGATTCATAATTTTTAGACATTATCAATCAGCTTCCTTTTATGGGAGAAAGAATTTCATGTTTCTCCACTTCCTCTTTTCTTTACATCTACCCTCCAGTACATCACTTTGTTGAGTTAAACCAATAGCCAATGTTTATATTATTCTAATTATAAGTAACGTTCAAAGCTGAGTCCAATAATATACTATGATTTCATCTCCTTGTGAATTTTTTGTTTTACCTGGGATTAGTGACTGCTTCATTGTTTATTTGTTTGCTTAGTTTCATCCTCAAATCTTTAACAGAACTGAAAGTCTCCTCTTAATACATTCAAATACATTAATCTAGTAATGCCATTTTTTTTTTTTGGATTATCTCTGTTAGAGTCCTTTTTTTTTTTTTTCTTTGAGTCCTCAATCTTTCTGCTCCCATCTGGAGGTTGCTCTTTAAATGTGCTACCTGCTGTCATTGTGGGGCTTTTTGTCATCATCCTCAGGAATTTCCCTTATATTTTCTTGATTTGGATCGCCTCTTTCCTGGATCTTCTATTTTCCTATTTATTGGCTTTCTCTCATTTTGGTGGAACATACCTTGCAGTTTTCTGAGAGAGGGTGAATAGTTGGTCAAATTTTGAGACTTTCCACTTCTAAATATGACTTTATTCTGCCTCACAGTTGATAGATGGCTTGGTTAGGCATATATTTCTATGTTAAAAATCCTTACTGTCAGAATTTTGAAAATATTCCTCTTTTATTTTCTAATTTCCACTGATATTGTTGTGATGTTCTGTGCTATGCTGATTCTTGATTTTTTGTTTGGAAACTGTGCAAGCTTTAGGATCTTCCTAAATCCCAGTGTCCTAAGATGGTATGGTTCTGTGCTTGCTTGGAGGCATTTGTCTTCACTATGCTAAACCTTAGATGAGACTTTTTCATGTCTTGAAAACTCACGTCTTTCTGTTCTGGAATTTTCTAAAAATATTTTTACCCTGAATTTCCTCTTCTTCATTTTCTCTGTTCTTTTATTCTTAAAATCTGTATTAGTTGCATGTTGATCCTCGGACTGGTCATCTAGTTTTCTTTTATCTTCGGTTTTTCATCTTCTTGGGTTTTTGTTCTTTCTGGGAAATTTCTTGAACTTCTGTTTACTGATCTTTTGTGTATTTTATGTATGTATGTATGTATGTATGTATGTATGTATGTATGGATTTAAATCCAAGTTAGTTAACATACAGTGTAATAATAATTTCAGGAATAGAATTTAGTGATTCATCACTTACATATAACACCCAGTGCTCATCCCAACAAGTGTCCTCCTAAATGCCCCTCACCACTTAAGCCCTTCCCTGCCCAACACCCTGCCAGCAGCCCTCAGTTTGTTCTCTGTATTTAAGAGTCTCTTATGGTTTGGTTCTCTCTGTTTTTGTATTATTTTTGCTTCCCTTCCCTTATGTTCATATGTTTTGTATCTTAAATTCCTATGGTATTTGTGTTTCTCTGACTGACTTATTTTGCTTAGCATAATACACTCTAGTACCATCCACATTGTTGCAAATGGCCAGATTTCATTCTTTTTGATTGCCAAGTAATACTCCATTGTATATATATACCACATCTTCTTTATCTATTCATCAATCGATGGACATTTGGGCCCTTTCCATACTTTGGCTATTGTCAATAGTGCTGCTATAAACATTGGGGTGCATGTGCCCCTTTGAAACACCACACCTGTATCCCTTGGATAAATGCCTCGTAGTGCAATTGCTGGGTCATAGGGTAGTTCTATTTTTAATTTTTTGAGGAAGCTCCATACTGTTTTCCAGAGTGGCTGCACCAGCTCACATTCCCACTAGCAGTGCAAAAGGGTTCCCCTTTCTCCGCATCCTCGCCAACATCTGTTGTTGCCTGAGTTGTTAATGTTAGCCATTCTGACAGGTATGAGGTGGTATCTCATTGCGGTTTTAATCTGTATTTCCCTGATGATGAGTGATGTTGAGCATTTCTTCATGTGTCTGTTAACCATCTGAATGTCTTCTTTGGAGAAGTGTCTATTCATGTCTTTGCCCATTTCTTCACTGGAATTTTGTCTTTTGGGTGTTGAGTTTGATAAGTTCTTTATAGGTTTTGGATAGTAACCTTTATCTGATATGTCATTTACAAATATCTTCTCTCATTCCATTGGTTGTCTTTTAGTTTTCCTGATTGTTTCCTGTGCAGAGGTGGGTTTTTTTTTTTTTTTTTTTTATCTTGATGAGGTCCCAATAGTTCATTTTTGCTTTTGTTTCCTTTGCCTCTGGAGACACGTCAAGTAAGAAACTGCTATGGCCAAGGTCTAAGAGGTTGTTGCCTGTTTTCTCCTCTAGGATTTTGATGGCTTCTTTTCATCCATTTTGAGTTTATTTTTGTGTATGGTGTAAGAAAGTGGTCTGGGTTCATTCTTCTGCAGGTCACTGTTCAGTTTCCCCAACACCATTTGCTGAAGAGACTGTCATTTTTCCACTGGATATTCTTTCCTGCTTTGTCAAAGATTAGTTGGCCATATGTTTGTGGGCAGATTTCTGGGTTCTCTGTTCTGTTCTATTGATCTATGTGTCTGTTTTTGTGCCAGTACCATACTGTCTTGATGATGACAGCTTTGTAATACAGCTTGAAGTCTGGGATTGTGATGCCTCCAACTTTGGTTTACTTTTTCAGGATTTCTTTGGCTATTTGGGGTCTTTTCTGGTTCCATATAAATTTTAGGATTATTTGTTCTAGCTCTGTGAAGAATGCTGGTGTTATTTTGATAGGGATTGCATTGAATATGTAGATTGCTTTGGGTAGTGTTGACATTTTAATAATACTTGTTCTTTCAATCCACGAGCATGGAATGCGTTCCTATTTTGTGTGTGTGTGTCTTCTTCAATTTCTTTCATAAGCTTTCTCTGCTTTTCAGTATATAGATTTTTCACCTCTTTGGTTAGGTTTATTCCTAGGTATTTTATAGTTTTTGGTGCAATTGAAAATGAGATCAATTCCTTGATTTCTCTTTCTGCTGCTTCATTATTGGTGTATAGAAAGGCAACTGATTTCTGTATATTGGTTTTATATCCTGCGACTTTGCTGAAATCATATATCAGTTCTAGCAGTTTTTGGTGGAGTCTTGGGTTTTCCACATAGAGTATCATGTCATCTGGGAAGAGTGAAAGTTTGACTTCCTCTTTGCCAACTTGGATGCCTTTTATTTCTTTGTGTTGTCTGATTGGTTACTGATCTTTTAAAAAAGTTTCAGATATCAATTTCAATTTCTAATAATTAATTTTTGTTCTTTCATTTTTCTTTTTTTTAATTTAAAAAGAAAAAAATTTTTTAACGTTTATTTATTTTTGAGACAGAGAGAGACAGAGCACGAACGGGGGAGGGTCAGAGAGAGAGGGAGACACAGAATCCGAAGCAGGCTCCAGGCTCCGATCTGTCAGCACAGAGCCCGACACGGGGCACGGACCCACGAACCGCGAGATCATGACCTGAGCCGAAGTCGGACGCCCAACCGACTGAGCCACCCAGGCGCCCCTCTTTCATTGTTCTTTAGTTGTTGCTGCTGCTATTAAATCATCCCTTTTTTGTTTTATGGAGGCAATTTATTTTCTTATATCAGAGGACTTTAATAATAATATATATATTTTAATGTTTATTTATTTTTGAGAGAGCAGAGACAGAATGCAAATGGGTTAGGGGCAGAGAGAGAGGGAGACACAGAATCCGAAGCAGGCCCCAGGCTCTGAGCTGTCAGCACAGAGCCCGACACGGGGCTCGAACTCATGAGCACCTCAATAATAATGTATTTTTTAATTCCATGTATCGTTTCTGCTTTTTCTTTTTGAAAAAAAATTTTTGGGACACCTGGGTGGCTCAGTCGGTGAAGCATCCGACTTTGGCTCAGATCATGATCTAACGGTTTGTGAGTTCAGGCTCCGCTTCAGGCTCTGCGCTGACAGCTCAGAGTCTGGAGCCTGCTTCGGAATCTGTGTCTCCCTCTCTCTCTCTCTGCCACTCCCCCACTCACAGTCTGTCCCTCCCTCTCAAAAATGAATAAATGTTAAAAAAAAGTTAAAAAAATATTTTAATGTTTATTTATTTTTGAGAGGGAGAGAGAGAGAGAGAGAGACAGAGCATGAGTGGGGAAGGGGCAGAGAGAGAGAGGGAGACATAGAATCTGAAGTAGGCTCTAGGGTCTGAGCTGTCACACAGAGCCCGACGTGGGGCTCAAACCCACGAACTGCAAGATCATGACCTGAGTCGAAGTCAGATGCTCAACCGACTGAGCCACCCAGGTGCCCCCATCATTTCTGTTTTTTCTAAGTTCCTTCTTATTTGTCTATTTTGTCCCTTGCATTTCAATTTTATTTATTATTTGCCCCTTTAATATTTATTGAACACCTCTATATATCTGGCATTGTGTGATATATCCAGTAGCTTGGGATGTATCAATGAAAAAATTAGATAAAGATCCTTGTCTGTTGAAGTTTATCTCATAGCCAGAAAAGACAGAAAATAAACCATAAGCAGATAATATTATAAGAAAATAATATATTATGCAAGAGG
Source organism: Neofelis nebulosa (assembly GCF_028018385.1). Classification (NCBI taxonomy): domain Eukaryota; kingdom Metazoa; phylum Chordata; class Mammalia; order Carnivora; family Felidae; genus Neofelis; species Neofelis nebulosa. Next base: position 87,884,767 of record NC_080784.1, on the reverse strand, counting down.
TGGTAAGTGTTAAGAAAGAAAAGAAAAAGGAAAACACACAGGGGTGGGTTGCTGGGGGGTGAGTCGGGGGTAGGTTGCTGCTTAGGGTGGTCGGTGTAGACCCCACCAAGGTAGCACTTGAGCAACAGCTTACACAGCAGGTAAGGGGGTTAGCCGCATGAACACGCAGAGAAAACATTCTTGAGGCAGGAGGAATGACCAGTGCGAAGACTGTAAGTGGAAATGTCCCTGGTGGGTTAGCAAGGAAGTTAGTGTGGTTGAGAGAAGGAGCTGACAGAAAGTGGTAGGAGGGAAAGTCAGACAGGTAGTAGATGGACCATGTAGGGCCCTAAAGGCCATTGTAAGGCCTTTGGCTTTTCTCGGAGTGAAATGGAGAGTCATTTTAAAGTTTTGAGCAGAGGAGTAACATGATTTTATATTTTATTTTATTTTTAAAGTTTTTATTTATTTATTTTGAGAGAGAGAGAGAGAGAGAGAGAGAGAGAATGACCAGAGGAGGGGCAGAGAGAGGGGGACAGAGGATCCAAAGCAGGCTCTATGCTGACATCCGAGAGCCCAATGCAGGGCTCGAGCTCATGAACCACGAGATCATGACCTGAGTCGAAGTCAGGCACTTAATTGACTAAGCCACCCAGGCACCCATGATCTTATACTTTAAAAGGATCACTTGGTCTGCTTTGCTGAGAACGGTCTATATGAAGGCATTGGGAGAAGCAGAAAATTCAGTTAGGAAGCTAACTTGAACCAGGGATGTAGCAGTAGAGATGGTGAGAAATGGTCAGATTCTGGATACGTTTTGAGGGTAGAGCCAACAGAATTTCCTGACATAATAAATATGGCATGTGAGAAGCATCAAGAATGACCTTGGATTTTTGTTCTGAGCATCCTGGGAGAGATGAGATGATGAGATGAGATGAGAGATGGTGAGAAATGGTCAGATTCTGGATACGTTTTGAGGGTAGAGCCAAGAGAATTTCCTGACATAATAAATATGGCATGTGAGAAGCATCAAGAATGACCTTGGATTTTTGTTCTGAGCATCCTGGGAGAGATGAGAGAGACAACAGAGAGACAAGGCAGTGGGAGGAGCAGTTTTGGGGGGAAGACCGGGAGGCTCCTTTTGACATGTTGTGTCTTAGATGTGAGCTAAGGAGAGACTATAAGCATTGTCATCGGCTAAGCTACTCAGATCGTTTGTTCTTGCATCATAAACTGCCTCATACATTGTTTACACATCTAAGTGGAGAGAAGCAGGGATGTGGGTATAAAAATCTGCATTTCAGCATAGAGATTGGAACCGGAAGTATAAATTCAAGAGTTATTGGCCATTGGCACACAAAGATGATTTACAGCCATGAGATTGGAAGAAAGGTTTTTTTTAAAAATTTTTTTATTTTTTTTAAAAAATTTTTTTTCAACGTTTTTAAATTTATTTTTGGGACAGAGAGAGACATAGCATGAACGGGGGAGGGGCAGAGAGAGAGGGAGACACAGAATCGGAAACAGGCTCCAGGCTCCGAGCCATCAGCCCAGAGCCTGACGCAGGGCTCGAACTCACGGACCGCGAGATCGTGACCTGGCTGAAGTCGGACGCTTAACCGACTGCGCCACCCAGGCGCCCCTAAAAATTTTTTTAGAAGAAATATTAAGGGAGTGGGTGTAGACAAAGGAGAAGGGAGAGAAGAAGAGCAAGGACTGAACCAGCCTTAGAGGTCAAGAAGACAAGGGTCCAGCAAAGAGATCTGAGCAAAGGAGACCTTAGAAGCTTTACTCAAATATCAAGTGATCCTCAGTTGGCTATCTGTGCAAATTTAGTAAAGAGCATCAGAAAATGATGGGACTCTGTGTGCATGGGTGGGGCTCAGTAGAGTGGGCAGCTCACTAAAGGGTGATTGATGGGCAGCAGTTTCCTTTTGTAGAGTCCCCAAAGTCAGTATCTGTAGGTTATCTTTCTGGGACCATTTGGTTTCTCTAGGGAAAACCCATAAGCCCCCTATGGGGGCAGGCAAGGATGGGATGAGGGAGGAGGATGGGTAAATAGGTCTCACTTCTAGAAACCTGAAAGTGTGGTGGGTGAACGAAGGAAGATTCTTCCACTATGTAGTATGTAGGTTCGCGTGGCTTTCAGTACAAGATTTTACCCTCACCCCCCCACCCCCATTGTTCCTAGACCCCACGAAATTCTCTCGTTCTGGTTCTCTAGACAATAGACCTCCCATCTCCTGTGATGGGGTAGTAGGGGTGGGGATCAGAGGTGGAGGGGAGCTAAAGCACTCCTTATTATAGTCTGTCCACCAGTTCTTCTGTTATAGCTTGGACTCACGGGTACCTGGTGCCCCCAGTTCCTGAGTGTCCTGGGTTCTGGGATAAGCGGTGCATTAGTCTTCCTTGGACCTTCCTTGTGCAGGTGCTTAGGCTTCATCTGTCTGTGCTCTGTCAGCTCAGCTGCCATTCCCTTGAGTGCCATCCTTATTCAGAAATTGACTAACGTCTCTCTTTCACTGTTGTGTCTACTCCCATTCTCCTTGTTTTTGACTTTGTATCTATTTTTTTTTTTTCCTTTCCTGGCATTTTAGTGAGGTTTCAGGAGGGAGAAGAAATAGACATGGGTTCAATCTGTCACATTTAGCAGGGAGTATGTATTCTCAACACCTCCGGACCATCCATTCTCCTGTTCGACAGAGGGAGGGTCTCATGCTCAGAGCCTTCAGCAATCAACAGCATCTAAGGAGAACTTGGCAAATTTTGTTCTCATGGGATTTATTTTTATACTTATTCTTTATTTCGAAAGTGATATTCTTTTTCTACTCATAAAATTGCATTCTCCCTAATTTAAGGGAAAAAATAGTTGATTTATAGAAAGATAGTAAGTGGTATACGGAGATGTTAAAATGTTGACAGTGATATATGAATGCTTGAAGTTAGGGAGACACTGTTCTATTTATAAAAATCATCACAGGAGGAAATTCCACATCTTCCCACTTTGTCTTCTGTCATCTGAGAACATTCTGTTGGGGAGTGTTGGGCTTCCAGCACTCTAAATCCTCGGGCCGCTTCTGGTTCTGTTTGTTCTTACACTTTCCACAAATTTGATTTCTTTCAAGTTATTGCTTTCTCCCTTCTCTTCTATCGCTGGACACCATTTCCAAATATTTCTCTTAAATGTCTGTTTATGAAAAAGTATACAAACCGAATTTCCTTGTTAGAAGTGTTTTGTTTGTTCTGTTTGATTAATCATGGCAGAATGAAGAGGGGTTAAAAAATAATAGCCAATAATTGGGGCAGAGGGAGTGAGTTTGGAGTCATAAAATACCTTCAAGAGTACAGTAGTAATTGTCCTAGGTTTCTCTGAAGAGTGAGTGGGGATGGGCCTACTCACTTCCGTGAATTTCTTCTTAGATATTCCATAGTACCAGCCCAAGTTCTTGCCTTAGGTTCTAAGGTTTAGGTAAATCAGGTCAAATCAGATTAAATTCATTGCTAGTAAAGCCATTTTGATTTTATCTGAGGTAGTTAGGGCAGGATCCCCTGGGATAACCAGGTCATTCCAAAGCCTATTTGGCTATAGGGTAGGCTTCCTTGAGCTCTGCAAATCCCTAAGAGAAAATGTACTTTCTTTTCTGGCTCTTCTGGACCAAAGCATTGAGTCCTTCAGCCTCCTTTGAACATCTTATGACCTTGGCTATACCAGAAATGCTGTCTTTTCCTCTACTCTTTTTTCCTGCTGCTTTTCCCTAAGTATGGCCAAGAAGCCTGGTGTTAGGGCTAATCCTGTCCCTAAGTGGAACCTGACGTCTTATAACAATCACTTCCAGGTCCCTCTCACCACCCCAGAAGTACCTATTTCCTGTCTCAACATCACCTCAGGTTGGATATTCATTCGCCAAGCAGAGATGATGATTCTGGAGCCCAGTTTACCCATGTTACCAGTCCCAGGTAACTTTAGAGTTAGAGTCCCCCATCCATTCCCACTTTCCTTCCTACCGTGAGGGCCTTAGAGACGACTTTTTCTAGAGTTTTGCAGTCTTTTGCCAGAATACACTTTTAAACTTGTGAACAAAGCAACTATAGTTTCAACAAGGGCCAGTCCTTCTTGTTATTGCTAAGCTTAGAAAATTCTATCTGGTCTAATTTGAGTACCTTGATCCCTTTAGATTGAAGGCTTTTATAAATCTCAAAAGTAGATCCAAGTAATACCTTGATCTTGTGGCAATTTAAGTACATTCCCTCTGATTCTATTCTCACCAGAAGAGACGAATAGCTGCTAATGACCCCACTCTTTTTCATACAGTTGGGGATCATTATCTTCATTATCTTTCATCTTCTATATTTTGAGGCTAGGTAGTAATAATTCTTCAGCTTCTTCCCCCAAATTATGAAAAAATTTTGGTTGTTCTCTTTAGACTAAAATTTTTCATGTTATTTCTAAACCGGAAGCCTAGAAGTATATGCAGTGTCCCAACAATGGTTTCATTAGTGCTGGGTAAGATAGAAGGATTTCCTCTCACTTAGTTCTTTTAATGCATCCTTATTTGCTTAATATTGAACTACTCATTTCCTGTTCCAGAATTAGCCTGCCACAAGTAAACCCAATCATCCTGAATCTGAGTACTCTTCAGAAACATTTCCCTCTTCTTACTCTACTATAGCTGTAAATTTTGTTGCTGTTGTTATTGTTGCTTTTCCGCTTACTTTTTATAGTCATTTCAAATTCAAATCCTGAAAATTTGAAATTAAAACTAGTGGCTCTAACTTATGTCTAAAAACTTTGGAGAAAGGAAAATTCACAAAAAAAATTTTTCAGGTATTCTGTCACACTGGGATTATAGTAATGTGAGTCACCTACTTTTGTAATAGGTTAGTACAACAACAAATAAGTCAAATAAAAAACAGTAAACACATCTCCATTTTTCTTACAAGTGTACCCATCTTAGATATTAGCTGAATGCATAAGATGTATTTATCCACTGAATTAGAAAGGGCTAGGGATCCCCAAGGCCAGAGAATGACTCTAAATGATGAGTTCTTCATCCTTCTCCACAAACTGCCTGTATTCGTCAGTTTGGGCTGCTGTAACAAAATAACACAGACTGGGTGGCTTAAACAACACACATTTGTTTTCTCACACTTCTGGAGGCTGGGCGATCATGACCTTGATCTAAGATCAAGGTTCCCGCTGCTTGGATTTCTGCTGAGAGCTCTCTTCTCTGGGCTCACAGATGGCTGCCTTCTTGCTGTGTCCTCACTTGTCCTTTCCTTGGTGTGTGCATGCAAGCACAGACAAGGGGCTGGGCAGAGTGAGCCTGGTGGGTGTCAAGAGCTCTCTGGTGTCCCTTCTTATAAGGACACCAATCCCATTAGATCAGGGTCCCCCATTTCTGACCTCATTCTAGCCTTAATTACTTCCTTACTCCACATACAGCCATGCTGGAGATTAGACCTTCATCATATGAATTTTGAGGGACACAAACATTCATGCCACCACCAAATAGCTCTGCACACAAGCTGGGTGAGCCTCCGGAAGCGGGGGGATGAGGAGCGGCAGGAATTTGGATGAGCTGCAAGCCTCACTCCCTCATCCGTTCATCCCTTTGGTTATCAGCGGCACCACTGAAGTGGTGGTTAGAGTCTTGCCCTCCTGCTATTAGTGGCAAATGTCCTCTGGTGTTCCCGCACAAGGGTTGCTTGACAAGGAGCAATTTAGATAGTTACGAATCTATATAGAAAGATTAACTTCAGCACCTTTCATCCCCGAGCCTTTTCTGAGCATATTAACCTGTTGCTCTGACCCTCGGCCAGTGTAATAATTGAAAAGACTTTGCAGGGTCAAAAGGCAGCAGACCGGGGCTGGGTCATCTGTTAATAGTGCAAGCTGCTCGTGGCGGTGTGCAGCCCGCTGCTTCAGAATGAGTCACCCAAACAGAAGGAGAAAGAAAAATGAGCAAACAAAAACTTGAAAGAGAAGAAGCTCCTACGAAGTCTCCTTTAAGTTGCCTTGTCTGTTTTTATTTTTTGAAAGATGTCGTACCATTAGAAACGTACTATAACTAATTAGGTTTTTCCCTTCAGCGCATGGTTCAGATTTTCTATGAACAAGATTGCTATACGCTGTGTCCTGTTGTGCGTTTAAATCTAATAGCAGAGATATTCACAAGTGTTTTAGGTCAGAGGTCTCCCAGATGACATGTGCATGCTGAGGGCGAACTAAGTCATCTGCTGTGAGCACGAGGAAATTTTGGAGCTTCTATTTATATTTGCTCTTAAAGTCTCATTCTTGAATTTCTGTTTTGTGTGGGTTTTATAGTGTATGTGATATATTTTTCCAGCTGATTGTGTTTGCCGTGCTAAATGGATCAACCCCATAATCCCAGTGGTTTAACACAAGGGAAGTTTATGTTCTGTCCACGAAGTGTCCTATGTGGGTGCTCCTGGTTGAGTGGCCTTCCCCATGGTCATTGAGAGGCCTACGCTCTGTCCATCTAAGGGGTCTGTCCCCATCCGTGTCCTGAGAGTTCTCTCCACTCAACCAGGTGTGGGGGAAGGGATCTGGGCGCACCAGCTTCTTAATCATTTGGCTCAGAAGTGACACATTTCGCCTTCTCTTTCCACTGGCAAGAGATAGCCCCACCCGAATCCAGGAAGGCCAGGCAGCTACCGTATGGCACCAACTTCACATCATCTTTGTTGTAAAGCAGGCCATTTCTGTTTTTTGTGGGGTTATGCAACTATGAGCACTATACAATCAAAAACATTTGTAGACTAGCATTTTAGGAACTGCTAGATTTGGCTGTCGGGCCAACGTTTGATTCTTCTTTCCAAAATGAGCTGAATTTAGCGGCACACTTACTAAGACAGGGTCCAACAGCACTTAGTTTGGTACCGCCCTCGCGTCCAAGTGGGACCCCGCGGTGGCCACATGTCCTGAGCTCCGGGATCCCTTGGAGCTGGGGATGATCTATGAGGGGTTCCAGCAGCTTGAACTATTCGATCTCCATAGGCTCCTTCAGGTCATTCTTCATGGTGACTAGATCTTTTCAGTTGGCCTGGGGCTTTCTTGGTTTTAGCACTCAAAGTTCTGTGTCCCAGGGAACCCTCAGTTCTAGGCAGACCACTACAGTTTATCTGGGACTATCTTGGTTATAAAGTTCAAAGTCCCACGTTCTCAAAATCTGCTCAATCTAGGGCAAATCTAGGAGTAGATAGACTCGTTTCCCTCAGTGTGGACATGCAGGAAAGGGGACAGTCTATCAGTGGTCACAATCAGCTTATACCCTCTCTTCCCACATAAATGGAAATGGACACAGCTGCTGCCAGCTCTTTTCTGTCCCATTTGGAGATTTTCCCTGAGGATCTCCTATAGAAAGAGGACAGAATACATCTTCATGTCCAGAAGAGACCAGAAATTATTCTCATTTTGGTCTTCTTGTCAATGTAACTGTGAGTAGCCACTGATAGGATTATCAAGAACAGATTTTCAGAGTTTGGTCCCCTTGAGTTAAACAATGTTTGTGGACAACTCACTGTGAACAGCTATCTTGGGACATATCCAGGCGTGAACCATTTAACTGAGGTGGCAGAAAGACACGGTCACATGCTGGAGGAGGGTGGAAGAGGTCATAATGAGCAGGTAGAATGGGATGCAAGGTATTTCAAGGCCAAGTAATACCTGGTCTTCTCAGCAGGCAGCTGCAGAGAAGACCATCCGCAAATAGCAGGGCCCCAGGGCTAGCCATCAGAGAATTATTTTCAATCTGTTAGATGCTATTAAGAAATGAACAAAGCCTCATTTCAGAGGGACTAGGGCTTAAGGCAGGCCATCAAATGAGGGGCCGGGGGAAAAGTAGAATGAGCACAACTAAGACCTGAGGTCAGGGCAAGACCAACAGTGACGAGCTGCTTATAGGGGACAAAGGGACTCTTTTTTGGGTGCTGAGCTGCCCAGGCTCTGCCCTCAGGGAGCATAAATGCAGTTAACATTTACACCTGTGCCTGAATCTCAATGGCTTCTAATCACCCCTGCTCACCTAGGACCTCAGCACCCCTCCCCCTATCTTCTGGGATACTCCCTTCTCCCATCTTCTGGGTTACTTCCGGGAGCCCCAAGGGGATGTGCACAGGGACGCAGCCCCTGCTGGTAGGCACTTTAAGGGAGGGATTGTGCCACTGTCCTGCTAGAGTCCTACCCCGAATCCTGTGGATGCAAGCCTCATTAGCTTTCAGAGCTAAGTGTTTTGGGGACCCAGCCCTCAAGCGGAAGTCTTAAAAAGTTGGAGTGCTCTAGGTCCTCCGGGAGAAGCTAGGAGTTGAGGACTCCCACCTGGTGATACAGTGCTGTGCTGGGGATGGGGTTTATGGTGAGAGCGTGTCTCCATCTTTCCTACCTATTTCAGTGTGGGTATTTTCTCCTTGCCTGCACTGAAGTAGTCACAGCTGGTTTTGGGATTTCTTTCAGAGGGAATTGCTCTGTGTGTGGCTGTGCGATCAGCGTATCCATGGGAGGAGGGAAGTTCAGGAGCCACCCATGTCGCCATCTTGGTAGCAAAAGCAAAACAAAACAATTTTTTTTTTTTAATTTTTTTTTAATTTTTCAATTTTTTTTTAAATTTTAAAGGTGACCTCGGATAGAAGATGCAGATCTTCAAGAACTGGTATCAACTATTTCTAGGTCAATTGCCTCATAACCTTAAATACTCAAGCTTTAAGGAACACTGTGGTATCATTTCTAATTCTGTCTAATTATGCTGCTTCCATCAGGATCAACTCAAGACCTCATTACGAATTATATTAAAGCTCTTTCTGGTTGTGATATTGTCAGCAAGGAGCACAGTCAACCTAACTAAGATCACTTGGGGGCGTAGCACGGGAAGCATGAATATAATTCATCTCCTTTCCCTTTGCTAGGTGCAGATGAATTATAGTTCCCAGAGAACTATTCCTTTTCGCTTAAAAAAGTATCAAAATTTCCATCCACCTCTTCTATGAATAGAGGCAATTTGAATTGACGTTAGGACGGAACTTGGAATCTGGCGATGACATAGTCTGTTTGATTCTTTGCAAGGCATCAGTCAGCTTGTGCTCTCAGGTCTTAGTTTGTTCCTCTGTAAAATGGGAGTGAAAAATACTTATAGACTTCAGGAGATTTTACAGGAATTATTTAAAACTATTTTTTGGGGTGCCTGGGTGGCTCAGTCGGTTGAGCGTCCGACTTCAGCTCAGGTCATGATCTCACGGTTCGTGAGTTCGAGCCCCACGTCAGGCTCTGGGCTGATGGCTCAGAGCCTGGAGCCTGCTTCCGATTCTGTGTCTCCCTCTCTCTCTGCCCCTCCCCCATTCATGCTCTGTCTCAAAATAAATAAACATTAAAAAAATTAAAAAAAAACCACATTTTTTAACTGCTGAGTAACTCAATCGAAAGGCAATGAATGTGTAGGAATTTTGGGAAGAAATTTCATTTACATAAGTTGCGTTATTTTCTGGGTTCTATAGATAGGATACAGAATGAATTTTAGCCTTAGAATCAGGACCATCTCAAGGTCTGTCTTTTGGAAAAGAGGTATAATTCATTCCTACTACTGGTGGTTTACCTGTAGGAGAGTGATTCTTGGCCCTGGTCTAAGATTTAAACAATCTTTGAGTCTTACCTTGGAAGATTCATTTTACATGAAAAGACATGTATGTAATTCTTACATATTTTTATAAGAAGAGATTAGACATTTACCTTCAGATGAAAGCTTAATGCTTTGGTGTTTAGTTTTCTCATAATATAACCCATGTCTTTATTTTTTCCTGCAGACAAAACTGTGTGGAGTTTTACCCCATATTTCTGATTACATTGTGGATGGCTGGATGGTATTTCAATCAAGGTAATTTTAGAATACAGTCAACTCTGATCTAATGATGACTGTGGTTCTTAGAACCATTAAGGAACAGACATGTAACCATACATCTTCTGATCCTAGAAATTGTTTTAAACAAAATAAGCCATGTCTATGTGCATTAGAGAGCACTTGTTCTAAAAATAAGTTAATTTTGGGGGTGCCTGGGTGCCTCAGTCAGTCAAGCATCCGACTTCAGCTCCGATCATGATATCGCAGTTCGTGGGTTTGAGCCCTGCGTCGGGCTCTGTGCTGACAGGTCAGAGCCTGGAGCCTGCTTCAGATTCTGTGTCTCCCTCTCTCTCTGCCCCTCCCCCGCTCACACTATGTCTCTCTTTCTCTCTCAAAAATAAACATTAAAAAAAATAAAATAAATAAAGATAAATTAATTTTGGCTTCATTTCAATTTAATTCAGTAATTAAAAAAAAAAAAAACAAACTTGAAGCAAACTGCTGGGCACTCCCAGATGAAAATGACATGAGTCTGTCTTCAAATCTGATTCCTTAATTCTAGTTTATCTGCAAAAATTCACCCTAATCATTATAGCTATTATTTATTGAGCACTTACTATGTGCCAGAAACTATTTTAAATAAAAAAAAAATAATGTATTTTTATTTTATTTTATTTTTTGAGAGAGAGAGTGGGTAGGGGCAGAGGGAGAGGAAGAGAGAGAAAATCTTAGCAGGCTCCATGCCCAGTGTGGAGCCTGATGCGGGGCTTGATCTCACGACCCTGAGATCAGGACATGAGCCGAAATCAAGAGTCAGATGCTTAACCAACTGAGCTATTCAGGCGCCCCTGTTTTAAATTTTTATACGTATCCTACTTTATAGACGAGGAAACCGAATCACAGATAATTTGTCCAACTTAACATTTATCAATGTAGGAGAAAACTGGATTTCAAGTACAGGCAGGGTCTATAGGTATTCCGATAACCCATGTACCTTTTCTTAAGTTCACAAGGATGTCGTGCTCCTGTATGTAGCAACTTTACAGACATCTACTTTCTGTTTGGCTGCAGATATCCCTGGAGAGCTGAAGGCTTAACCCAAACTCTGCCTGTGTCTTTAATGGGGTCAAGTATCACCAGCTACCTTAGTTGGAGAAACCCAATCTCTTTTGCTTTCTCGTTGCTTCATTTGGATCTGACAGTTGATTGCTAAGATTTCCCATAAACCCAAATCCAGTTGCTTTCAAAGGCAACCCCATCACTGTCTTCTTGTACTTTTTACTGTCAACTGAGGAACTTCAGATAAAATGTCCTCTAGAGGAAGACTTCTTAACTTTATCCCAACTCACATTTTTTCCCCTAAGGGCATGAATGAAGGGGTTGTTCCTTGTCAGGTAAGACTGCATTAACAACTAATAGGAAAAGTGCCTTTGATAATGGGACTCAGTCTCTGCTATTTGACCCTTTGGATTTCACTGTAATGGGCTGAATGAGGCCTCCTGTCAGACAACGGTTTTCCGTCGTAATTTTCTTTTCCTTCTCTCTCATGAAAAGTTAAGTTGCCTATTAATTGCCCTGAATAGTCCTCATTGGCTTTGTGCGAGTTAAGTCATTAGATGGGGAGGTTAACTGTAGCCCACTCAGGATCTCTCCACTTCCTCCCTCGCATGCCGGGTGGCCCTACCCCCTCTCTTCTCAGCTCTTTGCTCGGCCCTCTCCTTCTCACCCGCAGGCCCCACGCACATGTCCTCCCTTCAGGGAGGCCTTCCCTGACCCCTTTCTAAAGGTGGCTCCTCTGTCCTCCCCTCCACCTCCCCGCCACGGTCCCATCCATCCCACTTCATTTCCTTCTCGATGCTTTCAAGTCTGTGATGTTCTTCTCATTTTTCTCATGGTTGTCTGTCTTTGCTGGTAAACTCTATAAAGGTAGGAAGCTTGTATCCATTTCACTGCTCACCCTGATCCTTAGAATAATACCTGGTATAGAGTAGAAACTAAAGAAAATGTTTGTGATCTAATAAAATAAGGAATTTCATTTTATCCAGGATATCAGAGCCTCACAGATAGACTCCAAGTGTGCAAGAGGGCCCTGGCTATTTGCATCCGTTGGGTGCTGAGGAAGAGAGAGAGGGTCCCTGAATGTATGGAAGATATTGGTGTTTTCTGTTAGACCAGATGGCAGGTCATGCTGCACTTTACGTTTCTTTTAGGTAAAATTTGTATACTGTATGGTGAAATGCACAAATCATACATGTACCATTCAATGAGTTTTAACAAGTGTATACCCATCAAGATGCAGGACATGACCACCCAGAAAGTTTTCTTATGCCCCTCCTCGTCAGGTGCTCTCAGAGGCAGACGCTGTTCTGGTCTTTTTCATCATAGTTTCGTTTTGCCAATTCTAGAACTTTACATAGCTGGAATCATACAGCGTGACCTCTTGTGCAGTGCTTCATTCACTCAGCAAAATGTTGAGACTCACCATGTTGTTGCAAGTATCTGTGTCTTTTCATTGCTGAGTGGTATTCTGTGGTATGATTATCTCCATTTGGTTATCCATTCTACTGGTGGTAGGTTTCTGGGCTCTTTCCAAATCTAGGCTCTTATGAATAAAGCTGCAATGAACCTTCTGTACAAGTCTTTTTATGGAAAAGTGCTTTCATTTCTTTTGGGTAAATACATAGGGATGGAATTGCTGGGTGAAAAGTATATTTAGCTTCATAAGTAACTACCAGACCTTTTCCCAAAGTGGCTGTACTCCCACCAAGGGTGTATGAGGATTCCAACATCACCGACGTTTTGTGTTGGTGTGTTTAAATTTTAGCCATCCTAGTGGGTATGTGGTGGTGTCCTCTAATAGGGTTTTTTTTGGTTTTGTTTTTAATTTTTTAAATATTTATTTATTTTTGAGAAAGATAGAGCATGAGCAGGGGAGGGGCCGAGAGAGAAGGAGACACAGAATCCGAAGCAGGAGCCAGCCTCCGAGCTGTCAGCACAGAGCCTGACGTGGGGCTCGAACTCCCGAGCCATGAAATCATGATCTGAGCCGAAGTCAGATGCTTAACTGACTAAGCCACCCAGGTGCCCCTCTAATTGTGGTTTTAAGATGCAGCTTGCTGATATTGAATGATGTTGAATACTGAAACAACTCTCATGTGCTTATTGGTACATTTGTTTATCTTCCTGTATGAATTGTCCATTCAAATATTTTGCCCATTAAAAAAAATTAATTTGTTTTCCTTTCATGATTGAATTGTCAGCGATCTGTATATATTTTGGACATGTACAAAGTTTGTAAGTTTTTTCCCCTCAGTTTTCATATTGCACTTTGAGACCCTGCCATCATATCCTGTATCTTCTCTATTTTTTCTCTATAGTTTTTGCTACCTGTCTGGGTCTGGTGTACATATATGCCCGTCACCAGTATTTCTGGGGATATTCAGAAGCAGCTAAAAAAAGGTAAGGAGAACGTTAAGGATTGGGTGTTTAGGCAAAAGTGGCAGGATGGAGTCTGAATTAGCTCCTGGGAATAGTAGTAGCCCTGAGGGTTGTGTTTGCAAAAGTCATCTGCGTTGCCCGAGGCCATTCTCTCCAGGCCCCGCCCTACTGGGTGTGAGGCAGGAACATCAAGTACAAACTGTGCCCTGAACGGGCACTTCTGGCCGCCACACTTTAAATCCTTGCAAAAATTATGTGCTATCTCCAAAACGTGGCAAAGGAAATAATTCGTCCCGGTCTTGATAATCCTTTGAATGTTCAAAGGAGCCAATTAATCTCTGTGCCTAGGCATCCCCCTTGAATTCATGTGATGAATCAAAATTTTCAAACGGCAAAGACATGGAAGTCCTGGGCGGTGTCCACGTGGAGCGCCTGCTTCAGGAGGACGCCTCCCTTCATCCCTGCAGCTGCTGATCACCTTTCTGCCTCACGTCCACCCTGCAGGATCACCGGGTTCCGGCTGAGTCTGGCGATTCTGGCCTTGCTGACAGTCCTGGGCACCCTGGGGATTGCAAACAGCTTTCTGGATGAATACATGGACCTCAATGTCGCCAAGAAACTGAGACGCTTCTAACGTCACCCCCTCCCTTTGCCCAAATGCTAGCAGAAGCTGTTTCCACCCTGAAGGTTATATGGAGTCAATCAATTTTTAAAAACAAAAGTCTTTCTTTTGTTTTTCTTGAAATGGCTTTGTAGGACCATACCTGTTAAGAGAATACATTCCTGTTTAAGAAGTGAAGTCTGCTCGGACGGGATGTATCCATATCCTCAGTGCAAGTGTGCAGAGCCCTGGTTTTGTATGTCTGCTAAAGTCATGACTGCTTGTATGGGCAGGAAGCAGCCTGACCATGTGCTGGGCTTTCTGTGCCGCCACCACCATCACCTGCCTCTGAGATTACTTCTCTTTTGATGGAAAGTTCCAGACAGATGCTGATAAGGCAGCAAGCCCACTTCATCGGTGTAGGAAAGCAACAGATGGCCACACGTGGGGGAAGTCAGGCAAACACAAAGAGTAGCCAGAGAAGAGAGTCATCAACGAATAGCACAAAACAAATCTGGTTGTGAAATTTACTTTATAAAGAAAAAAGGGAAAAGGAGGGGGAAAGGCCTATCATTTTTAAGAAATCTTTCAGAGACTAGTGCTCGGTGAATGTCCTTGCCCCGGGCAGGGGAAGGAGGGCCATGGTCACAGCTGGAGGGAGGACTGGGTTCCACTGTACTTCCTGTGTCATGTGGGGTGTGGGGTCGGGGCAGCCGTTGGGACCCTGATGTGCAGTCTTTGTGTGGCACAATACAAATGACCTTTCTTTATTTTCCTCATCTATAAAATGGGAATGCGTTCACCCCCAGACTTCAGGGACTTTAACAAAAGGGAGTTATGAGCACATATGACACATTTTAACATCAGGAAAACGGCTCTCTGTCAATTTCTCTAAAGAAATTTGGACACCCTTGAGTCTGTTGTGAGCATCTTCAAGGAGCTGTTTATTGGGACTTTCCTTTTTTGTGGGTACAAAGGAAGTTTAAAAAAATTTTTTTTAAACATTTATTCATTTTTGAGAGACAGAGACAGAGTGTGAGTAGGGGAGGGGCAGAGAGAGAGAGGGAGACACAGAATCTGAAGCAGGGTCCAGGCTCTGAGCTGTCAGCACAGAGCCCAAGGACTGTGAGATCATGATCTGAGCTGAAGTTGGACGCTTAGCCCTTAACTGACTGAGCCACCCAGGTGCCCCAAAGGAAGTTTTAAAGACTATGAATAGGGGCCTCTGGGTGGCTCAGTCGGTTAAGCATCCGACTTCAGCTCAGATCACGATCTCGCGGTCCGTGAGTTCGAGCCCCGCGTCAGGCTCTGGGCTGATGGCTCAGAGCCTGGAGCCTGCTTCCGATTCTGTGTCTCCCTCTCTCTCTGCCCCTTCCCCGTTCATGCTCTGTCTCTCTCTGTCTCAAAAATAAATGTTAAAAAAAAAAAAAGACTATGAATAATAGGAAAATAAATAAAGGTAAACACTAGTGTTTCCAGAATAGTGGGAAAGAACATTACAACTCTTTGTATCCCAAATAGCACTACTACATATTCCCAATACACTGAGAACGTATCGGTCTGGGAACGGCGATATCTGGATACTAGTCTGGGTCCCCCACTCATTGGCTGATGTTGACTAAGGCACCTCATCCTTGGGGTTAGTGGAGCCAAGAGGTGGAGACCAGAGCCAGCCGGCACTAATCCAGTTCTCCCGCCTGCTGCTCAGGCTACCGCTGCGCTTTGTAGCACTCTGCCTGTCTTCCTTGGGAAAAATGGGGCTAATACTCACTAAAATGCTGTGTTTCTATGGTCTTTCTACACTTTCGTTTTCTGATCAGTTACAGTGACTTGTATTGTGACATTTTAATTGTTTCACACATTGAAGACAATAAGGAAGAAAGAATGCAAAATTTTGACCCTGAGGAACAATTACTGCGTAATCATATCCTTCGGAAGTAGGGAAAAGAACGCACAACTTTCCCAATCTTACACTTGAGGATTTATAAACAATTTCTATTTTGCATCTAAACTGGAGCTATTTAAAAAGGTAAACTACAAACACACACACACACACACACACACACAGAATTTGGTTAAAAACTTGTGGAAAAAGAAGATGGGTACACCAGGATGTCAGAGCTTTGTATCTTTAAACATTTGAATCATAAAATTTTCCTTTGTTCTAATTCTGTTGTCACCAGGGCAAACTCTTGATTATTTTAATTCCTGTACATTTGCCTACAAGGAGCAAACATGCTGGCCAGAGAAATGTGAGTTTCTTTTGTTTGTGGTATGTATGTATATATATGTATACACACATACACAGGAGTTGATGGATTAAAATTTTTTTTAATGTTTATTGATTTTTGGGAGAGAGAGAGAGTGAGCGAGGGAGGGGCAGAGAGAGAGGGAGACACAGAATCTGAAGCAGGCTCCAGGCTCCAAGCTGTCAGCACAGAGCCACAGGCGGGGCTCCAACCTGTGAACTGCGAGATCATGACCTGAGCGGAAGTTGGATGCTTAACCGACTGAGCCACCCAGGTGCCCCATGATGGATTTTATTTTGAATGTTTTTATTTATTTTTGAGACAGAGAGAGACAGAGCATGAGCAGGGGAGGGGCAGAAAGAGAGGGAGACACAGAATCAGAAGCAGACTCCAGGCTCTGAGCTGTCAGCACAGAGCCCGATGCAGGGCTTGAACTCATGGACGGTGAGATCATGACCTGAGCTGAAGTCGGACGCTTAACTGACTGAGCCACCCAGGTGCCCCTGGATTTTATTTTTAGAAATCAGATTCATTGGCTCAAAAAAGTCAGTGTTATGAAAAAAGATGGAGAACTGCTCTTTTTTTTTTTTAAGTTTATTATTCTTGAGAGATAGAGACATAGCATGAGCAGGGGAGGGGCAGAGAGAGAGAAGGAGACAGAATCTGAAGCAGACTCCAGGCTCTGAGATGTCAGCACAGAGCCGGACGCGGGGCTTGAACTCATGAACTATGAGATCATGACCTGAGCCGAAGCCAGACGCTTAACCGACTGAGCCACCCAGGCGCCCCATAGAACTGTTCTATATTAAAAGAGTCTTAAGGGGCATAAAAACCAGATGGCAATGTGGGATCCTTGACGAAATCCTGCTTGGAAAAAACCAGCTATGGAAGACATTTGGGAGACGATAAGGACAATCTGAATATAAAGTGAGAATTAGATGATACTGAGGGAATTAATGTTCATTGTGTTGTGTGACAACGATCTTGTGGCTAGGGAAGAGATTCTTGGGAGCTGCGTGTTGAGAGGTTGAGAGGTGAAGTAGCTAATGTGTCGAACTTATTTGGACAAGTATGCACGTCAGGCATATATGGCAAAGTGTGTAGTTATTCGCTGTACCCCTGGTCTACTTTTGTTTGATAACGTTCATAACGAGAAGTTTCAAAATCCTTTCTATGAAGTTAAAACCTGAAATCGGTTTCTTGGCAGTGGTGAAGATCTGTTTCAAGTCGAGCACTACAGGCCTGACTGTTGGGCCACAGCACCCGTGCTGGCCCGGCAGGGACACTTGGGCCCCCTTGGGTGCATGCTGCCATAATCGCCTCCACCTGTCACGTGAAATCACGCAGGTCGTGGTAGCTTCCCCAGAGGACACCAGAGTGGTGTCAAATGTCCTTGGAACTTCAAAAAGAGACTAGAGGAGAAGACTGGAGAGAGAAGAGGGGGAAAAAATGAAAAAGAAAATCTAGCGACAGAGGGCTGGCTATATAAACAAGTAGCCCTGTTCTGTTCCCTGGCACTTCCCCTCCCCCACGGCCCTTTGCAGGGTTGCAGGTGGGTGGGGTGAGGCCAAAAAGGTCATTAATAAGGAAAAATCAGGTCATTTGTTTTTCACCCTTTGTCTCCAGACACAGCTTTCCTTGAAAAGAAGGGTCAAGGGCTTCCGAGTGCTCAACTTTCAGCAACAAAATACATCTCACGGGGCAGATGCCTGGTGACTTCCTAGAAAGATGTTTATTCTCCACCTCTTCCCCCACCACACATTCACTGCATTGGGATTTTAAAAAGGTCAGTAAGATTACATCTAAGAAATCATCTTGAAGGAGAAGGGGATGCCATTCATTCAGTGCACAATG
Source organism: Neofelis nebulosa (assembly GCF_028018385.1). Classification (NCBI taxonomy): domain Eukaryota; kingdom Metazoa; phylum Chordata; class Mammalia; order Carnivora; family Felidae; genus Neofelis; species Neofelis nebulosa. The sequence goes on along the minus strand of NC_080784.1, from coordinate 87,866,798 downwards.
CGTTTTCGTGTGAATGAAACTATGTGGTTTTGACTACTTGGGACTAGAAGTACTCAACTCTCCTCGGCTTCAAGATTTTATTTCTGTTTATCAGCCTTCCCACCCTCCACCCCCCGTCAGTTCCTTTTTCAACCTCCTGTTCTCTGGTGGAGTGCTAAGCCCTTATCGCTGGGACAAAGCACGTTGTCATACTGTTTTCTCCATGCTGTCATGTGCCAGCCAGTCTGGAACCACAGTGCCCCATCGGTAGGGCTGGGCTGTGACTCAAACGCATTCTTCTTCTTGGTTTGTATCTATTAAAACTCACCTTTGTTTTGGATCTGTTTCTGATGATGACTTTATTGTTTTTGTGGCTTTTTTTTTTTTTTATTGCTTAACCCAGGTAGTTTTGCATTGTGTTGTTTTACTATGCCTTTTCGAGTTTCATGGAAGTCTCAGGGACAGGTCTCCTAAAGAGGAGGAGTGGATTCACATGTGTGTGATTCATTAAGGAAGGTCCCCCCAGGAGGGTAATCGGAACGGAGTGGGGAAGGACAAGAAGCCAAGTGAAGGGACTTCAGGCAAAGTCCCGGTGTTTGCCTGAGGCCGCAGGGGAGCTCTGGAGGACCTAAATCCTATCTCAGGGCTTGTCCAGGAAGCCGAACTATCTTCTCACACACTTGCACTAGCGACTCATTGATTAACGTTGATCTGGAGAAATGTAAACCTCTAAGCATTTCCAACAACCTGTGGATGGTGCGGGCAGAGCAAGGGCTGGAAGTAAGGTGTGAGTGGATTGTGTGTGTGTGTGTGTGTGTGTGTACGTAAGTGTACATGGACAGTGTCCACTATAGTGGGGCAAGACCTCTTTGTTACTTTTCCTTCCATATATCCCTTGAGGATTCTTTTTTTTTTTTTTTAATATTAATGTTTACTTATTTTTGAGAGGGGGGGGAGGGGCAGAAAGAGAGGGAAACACAGAATCCAAAGCAGGCTCCAGGCTCCAAGCTGTCAGCACAGAGCCCGACGCAGGGCTTGAACCCACAGACTGCAAGATCATGACCTGAGCTGAAGTTGGAAGCTTTACCGACTGAGCCACCCAGATGCCCCTCTTTTTTTTTTTAATGAAAATTTTACTATCAGTTTTCCAAGTCCTCTGAATGAACCAGTTGAAATGGAACAGTTATGGCACATGATTCCACAAATGGACTTCATTATGTTCCTTTCAAAGCTGGCTTTTTCTCTTCCCTTTGCTACATCCCTTGGGGTGAAAATTTAGAAAGTTTTAGTTGTGTGGTTGAGTTAAAAAGACTGGGAATGGTTGATCTCCACTGTTAAATAGTTAATGATATCAAGAATTTTGAGACAAGAACTGCAGTTAACCAATTAAAACCCAGGCATAAGTATATCTGTTTAATTAAAGCTGGAGACCCAGTGACAACCCTAAAATAAACTATACTTGGGATTGATTCAGATAATGATCTTTTATTTGTTTTCTTTTCTTTAAAAGTGGTATGTCAACATCACTTCATTTCTACATTTCCGAGTTCTGTACATAATTCTTAAAAGGAAATAAGCAATGCTCAATGTACAAAGTAAAAACAGAAAACTAGAAAAATCTGAATAAAATGGAGCAAGTTGCCATAGGTCATACAGTACAAATTAGTCATTAGATGTCATCTGAAGTGCGATACCACTGCTGTGATGATGAGTTAAAGAATGAAATAAAAATACTCTATTTTAAACAAACAGTATATATATATTTATATGTATATTTTTTTACAGATAGTAGACCCAGTGATATCTGCAGTATTGTAAAAACTTATTTACAAATAACTTTTTTAGACATTACATATACATCAGCACCGTAGTAAAAACAAAAACAAAAACAAAAACAAGACCTTATTAAAATCTACCTCTCTATTTAGTTGGTCCCAGTACTAAGCATTTGGAGGAAGCTTTTACAAGGTAATGGAGCCCCCTTCTCTCCATCAGCCACCCCCAGTTTCTCATCGTTGCTTATATATTTGTTTCCTGTACCTTTCAGAAAAAGGTAATTATGCTTTCTGTCTTCTTGTTTGTTTACTTTGTGTATTTTTTTTTTTTTTTTTTTTTTTTGGTTTTTATCTGTTTCCACTCAAGAGTTTCCCTGGTGGTGGCCCCTCCCCAGGCAAGGGGCATACGGTCACCTGCCACCACCTCTTCCCAGGGTACAGCCTCTGCCTGGGCTCTCGCCCACCCAGCCTCCCCTGCTCTCCATCCTGCCCCTTGCTCAGGAGATCCACTACCTTGGGACGTGGCGAGCAAGCCAAGGGCAGTGTTTGCCTGCCTGCCTGTCTCCATCCTCTGGCCCCAGCTTCCCATTCGAGCCCCCTTCTCGGGACCCCCTCTGAGTACAGCCAGTCCAGCCTCCCACAGCCTTGGTCCACGTGTGGCGCAGCGGGGTGCATGTGAGCGTACAGAGGGAGCCAGCCTTTCGGACACGGAGCAGGTGGGTGGTGGGAGAAAAGCACGCGCCATTCTTATTCTGGATAATAATTATGCCACATGGCCTCCAAAAACGGGACAGTGGGAACAGCAGCAAGGACTAAAAAGACAAGCCTTACAGGAAGTGGTAGAGGTTGTCATCCCTTCCGACAGACTTCGCTTAGGGCAGATTGGAGTGATTTACAAAGAGAACGACTGTACAGGACTTTCTGAGCGGATTACTTTGCCCATATGGGAGGAATTGTATCTTCCTTCTTTTCATCAAAATGTGTAAGGTGGGGCAATTGATTTTTCAGTTCCTTGTCTCTCAGTGTTTTAGATTTGTCTTTCCAGTGAGTAGGGATTAAGGGCAAGGCCAATTTCAGAGCAACACCCCCGGGGTTCTTCCAAAGGGAGCCAGAGTCAGTGACCATCGGGGCCATTCCTCCAGGGTGTCCCAGAAGTGTCAGGTGTGGCTCCTATAAACCCACCGTCGAACATCAGAGGGGCCTGCTCAGTTCCGGGCAGAGAATATTCACTCGACTACATGTTAGAGCAAAAAAACTCCAGTGTTGCCTTTGCATTTCAGGCACGGTCTACGTTCTTGCGTTTATTCTGATTCTGCCCAGGCCCCTTAAAGACAAAAGCTTCATTTCTTTTGGAATAGTCTGTAAGGAAAAGCAGGGGCAGGATGGGGTGGAGGCAAGAAGGAACAGGGTGGGGAGGGGTGTGGGGAAAGACGACACAGCATCCAGTCGGGGTCTCTCCACCCCGTGGCCACCGGAAATAGATGTGAACTGCCTGGACGTTATCAGTATCGCACGGAGGCCCCAGGAGGCTCCAGCCCAACTGCCCCAGGGGACCGCCACCACAGTCACCAGCAGAGGGCTGCCTCCCCCAGGACTGCCGGACAGACCCTTCTCTAGGCTCACGTGGCTTTCCTTGAGAGGCAGCTAGCAGCAACACCTCTAAAATTCCTGAGGGTCATCACGGGCAGCAGACAGGCTTGTAAGATCCTTTGTAGTCTCCTTGTGACATCTCACTGTTCTTCGTGTCCACCCTCCAAACACAGTAGCACGTCTTGACGCCTGACAGCTCTTTCCAGCCAGAGTTCAGCGCACTTCTGACCTGCGCTCTTGGCCTGTGCCACCACCCAGCAGCCTCCGTGGGATTCTTCCCGGCCCCGGGCTCTGCGGTCTCCGGAGCTGGGCCAGGAGGGGCTGACGGACACCCCACACCGGGCAGCAGAGTGACGGGCTGGAGCAGCTCTCCCTGGGCCGGGCGGGCACAGGGAGTGAGGGGCCGAGGGGCTTCAGATCTGTCTTCCCCACCTGCCTCCAGTGTGTCTCCCTCTCTCGCAGCAGGGACCTGCGTGGCGTGTTGTCTTGAGTGCTGTGTGAAAATCAGGTGAAACGAGGCCCAGTGGGGGCTGCGGATTGGCACCTGGATCTTTCACTGTGGGCCAGCTGCAGTTTTGCTCAGTTTCCGTGGGTCAAAAAAACGAAAAACAGGGATGGCTCAACATCCTGTTTCTTTCTCACGTTTTAAGCTTACAGCACTAGAGTTGTGGCTCTTGGGGCCTCCTCTTGACTAGGGGTTCCCAAACAACTCATCGAGCTCCTGCATCCACTCATCCCCCGGCCCCCCTTTGATGATGGAGTCCACGAGGTCTGCACTGTCCGAGAGGCCGGGGAAGGAAGCCCCGGCGGCTTCGCCGCTGTAATTGTATGCCATGTCCTGAGGGGGGTTCCGCTCGTAGGCCTGGCTCTGGCCGCTTGGGGCAAAGCTGCCACTGGGCATCTGCTGCTGTGCCGGGGGCTGGCTGAACGCTGGCATGCCGGGGACACCCTGGCTTAGGCCGGACATGACCATCGGCCTGGCCTGGCCGCCGCCTTGCTGCCCCGGGAGCGGTGGCATCATCTGCCGACCCATGGCAGCTGGGTTGAGGGTTCTCACCGCGCCGGTGTTAGCATCCACAACCTGGCCCAGTCCCTGTGGGAAGTGTTGCTTGGTCAGCCTCGGCTGGCCAGCCTGAAGTGGGTAGCTCGCACCGTTGTTGAATGATCCCAGTTCTCCACTAGTCCTCCCAGGCATCCCCTGTAAGCTCCTCTGTTGCCAGCTCTGCGTTCCCTGCTGGACCGTGCCCATGATGCCCTGCAGCCTCGGTGGGCCCTGGGGCCTCGGCAGAGCCTGGCTCACGGGTCCTTTCATCTGCTGGTGCTGTTGGCTGATGGCCGAGTTCACCAGCATGCTCTGTCCAAAGCCACTCACCATGCCAACCCCTTGCCCGGAGGCGGGCTGCCTTGGCCCCTGGGCTTGGTTGTGTGCGATGCTCATGCCACTTTGGTTTGGGTGCTGCAACATTTGGGTCATTCCTGGGCTCATACTGTACATTCCGGGTTGGCTGGTAGGTGTGTTACTATAAGGGGCCAGTCCCATCTCCGACTGGGCTGCTGCCGTGGCCATTGTCCCTGGGTTCTGGGAGGGTCCCATTCCCATCATGCCCGCATTCTGTGCCATCAACCGTGATGTTCGAATGCTCTGGAGGGCTGCTTGGCTTCTCACGGCTGCTATATCCTGGGGAGAACCTGCAGGGGGAAAAAAATGGACCCATTCACTCATCTCAATATGCACGTTACTGTAACACGTCGCTGGAATTTTCTTTAGGAATGACCAAATTCTTTTATATGAAAAGATCCACAGAAGTGATTATTTTTCTGACTGTAACATATGCTGATTACAAAAAATTTGTAGGACGCTGAAAAGTACAAAAGTACTTAAATTCCCACCATCAGAGATAACCACCACTGTTTTATAGACACATGAAAATAGGGATCCTACTGGATACTGGACACGTGCTTTTGTAGTTGTCTTGATAACTCTGTGATTATTATTTTCACTTGCAGAAGCAAGATGTTTCTCACTCTTCTGGATAGGATGCCACCCTCAACCAATCAGATACCATTTTTCTTGGAGGTGAGAGGGAATTCACCTCCTGGGCTAAATTAAGAAGAAATGGCCGATCACTTTGTGTTTTCTCTTTGTGAAGTGGAACACGGTTCAGTAGAGAATACTATCAATAAAGACCATTAGACTAATTTCCCTTAAGACTTGAGTAGGATTTGAGAGGTTAAAAGCCACTGCTCCTGCTAAGAAGCTATTTCGACAGATGGGACACTTTTTGGATCCACTCTCTAGATTTCCACACGCTCCAGATTGTCTGAATCATGACATGTCAGTGCAAAATGGCCAGCTTCCTGAACTAGAAAAAGAAATCATCCTGCTACTTGCTCTTTGGCAATGAACTTTATGCATTTCTCCAGCAAAGTCCACTCACTCCTTCAAATCGGCAGTGACTACTTCACTCAGCAGATTGCTAACACGGTTTTTAATGATGCTGTTTAAAAGTTGGCCAGAGTCTGAATGCCAAGTCCCTCAACTCTAATTAGGCATTTGAGTGAGTCCTTCTTTACATGTTCCTAAGAAATTTCCAAATCAGCCAAGAGAATAGAAATGTCACCCTGAGAACCCCAGTCAATGCTGTAAAGGGCTAGGAGGTGCACAAAAATGAGTTTTTCCTATGTCCCAGCTAATGACTGAGTCTCTAAGACCAAGAAAAATAGTTTTTTTTTTTTTTCTCCTGGACATTTAAAAAAGATGCAGCCTGGGGGCCAATCAATATTATAAGCAAATGTGATACTACCTGCAACTGGGATGAGATGGGATGAAAAGCCAGACGAGAACAGTCTAACCTTGTTAAGCTTGGCACCTTGGCAGATAAGTGTGTTTCTGTCTTCCTGATGGGGTTATTGATTTCTGGGCAGCAACTATGTCTCCATATTTTCTTTCTTTCTTAAAGAAAGAAAATTATGGGAATTTTGATTATGACTTAAGTTTTTGTGGCCTGAGATCAATATCATGCTGCATTGAGAAATGAAATGGTTACTGTGGGGAAACCCGAAAGGGCTGGAGAGATCCCTAGAAATGTTTGGGTTTTCTGTTTTAAGCTTTGTTATATCGAAGTGATTTAAAAAAAAAATCAAAAGTTCCTGTTAAACATTGGATGGTGGTATATATTGTCTGTAATCTTGTTACAAAGTTTTGTGACCTTAACGACTAAATTTGTATCGACTGCATGGCCAATCTGATCAACTGTGGTGAAATGGGTTATTGAGTTGTTTGTAAAAAAAAAAAAAAAATTTAAGGAGAAAATATTGCTGACTCGGAGACTGATTGGCTAGACCCAAATTGCATAAACAGACTGATGAGCTGCTGGAAAGAGACAAAAAGACTTCCATTTTTTTTTTTTTTTTTTTGGACATTTTTGTTGTATGTTTATAATGGATATGTTGAGGGACTGGATATGGTCTGGGCTACTTTTGTGAATGACAAGTAGGTTCCTTTCTTTAGAGGACAGAAATGCTGCAATGCCTTTTAAGAGGTATTAAAGCATTAATCCGAGCCAACCTTTATCTTTAGTACAAAGTGACTGTGCTATCTAGGTGTAACTCTAATGAAAAAAAAAAAGGCATTTTAAAACCAGCAATCAGCTCCGTATTTTCATCCTAGGTACAAAGAAACAAACCCTTTTTCTTAATCTAGTTTTATGCCTTCAGTAATTTTATTTATTTATTTATTTCGAAAGCTTATTTATTTATTTTGAGAGAGAAGAGAGAGAAAGAGAGAGCACAGGGGAGGGGCAGAGGGAGAGAAGGACAGAATCCCAAGCAGGCTCTGCACCGCCAGTGAGGAGCTTGATGTGGGGCTCGAACTCACAAACCGTGAGATGGTGACCTGAGCCGAGATCAAGAGTCGGAAGCTTAACCGAGCCACCCAGGTGCCTGACCTTCAATAATTTTAAATATATATAGAAAAAAATGCAAATGTGTCCAAATAATTACCTTGTCTTTATCTGATTACTATATCGGTTAAATAATAGACTAATTTTCCTCTTCTTCTTCTTTTATTTTTGTCTAAAACTGATATTATTGTGGGACACTGTACTCAAGTTAATTTTCTTATCCACTGGTTAACATCACCATGTGAAAATCTTCCATATTCAAATAGAGATCACATGCAATTTTTTCTTAAAAGGGTCTGTTTTCTCTTTTTACTCACAGGAAGCCTATATTTGTGAAAAATAAGCATTTCTCCATAGGCATGCAACATTGCCCAGAGGCACCATACTCAGTAAGAGAAAGATAGTCATTAAACCTTTGAAATGTGTAGTGGGGGAGTATGCGTACGTTCCCAAGGAAGTGATTCCTAACGAAACTCTCCAAGGACAGTATTTCTTATCTATACCAATTTGCTATTTTCCTAGATACACACTATTATGATACCTAGGGTGTTAGTAAAATAAAATAGAGAAGAGAGTGAAAAGAGAAAAAAAGTGCATCATTTAGCTCAGGGACCGCACCATGGGCCTGGGTGTTCAACTTAAGTACAGCTAAATTTCCAGGTTGATTACCTGTGGGGTGGAGTTTTAGAAAAGTTCAAAGAGTAGAACTTTTAACCTGGACCCAAGACATACAGAATAACTCATAATACAGAGGAAGCATTAAATGTTGGTGGGTCCCTTTATTCCAAAAGATAATAAATGAATTACGAACCTAGAAAATGCAAGGGCCACTATGCTGGGTTTATAAGATTTTGTATTTTTAATTAGTTCTTGATATAAATCACCAGTTCGTAAAGTGCGGACCTTGGGCCAGCAGCAGCAAGGACTCCTGGAAGCTTGTTAGAAGTGCAAATTCTCTGGCCCGACTTCAGACCTCTGGAATCAGAGACTCTGGGGGTGGGGCCAGGCCATGTGTGCTTTTACAGGCTCTGCTGGTGATTCTGATGCAGCTAATGTTTGAGAACTACTTGTAGGAACCTAGGAAGGCTCTGTGTCTGCAGCAAAAATTATGCGTGTAACGGTGACCATTTCCACACCCCCTCTACCCATGACCAAGTGAGAAACAGAATTCTTCAAAGAATATCGGCACTGATTTAACACACATAACACCTGTGCACAGCTTCATTCCTTTTGTCCTCCCCTGGGTCAAGCCCAAAGGGGTCTGATACATGTGTTCCAGGGGTGGAAGGGAGTGGTCGCTACTCAGGCCACTGCCTTTCCACAGGCAATCTTCACTGAGATCTGGCCGTGAACACCAGTGGCTTTCAGACTCTTTAAACCACTACTCACAGCGTGTAGACCAGTATATACACATACTGGTCTACAACAGAAACAAAAGTTTCCCTTATTATGATACACTCTCATCAGTTTTCTATTATATTCCTTTTAAAAAAATGTTGGTTGGGACCCATTATCTTTACAACCTACTTGTGTGTTGCAACCCAAAGATTGAACAATGCTACCCGAGATCATGAATTTTTCACCTCCTGTGAATTTTTCACAGTCTACGAGAAGCGTAGCACTTGCGACATGGCCACACAAAGTCTGTATTCGTTTATATATATGCATATTTATATGCAAGGGGCCCCATAGCTTCTGGCAGATTCTTGAAGCGACCGACGACCAGTAACACTTGAGAAATTAGGACCCAGGATCTAGGTCCCATGAAAAGGGCAGAGGATGGGAATTGGGGTTTCTGCTACTAGGCGACCCCTCTAGCTCCCTGAAAATTCCTGTGATGAGACTGGGATGGTTGTCAGGCTGATCCTCTACCCCATACAAGACCCTCAGGGGTGCTCTCTATTGGAGATGGAAGGGATCGATATTTGAGTGGACTTTATACTTCATAAAGGAATGATAACACTGAGCACACAATATGCCCCTTGCTACTGGGTCATGAGTCATCAGGGTTTCTGCAAAGGGCAGCAGGATCAAGACAGTCCAGTCAAACTCAAGCCGCTTTGGTCTTCTAGATTCAGCAGAGATCGGTGGTTGCTGCAAGCCAGATTCTTCCCAAGTGGATGTTTGAAGTGGGGGCTGTGGCCAGCTGACATGCTGGGATTAGCGAGAAGGATGTGGCACAGGACTGTTCCTCCCATGCTCCCTGAGATGACGATCCAGACAAAGACAAGGCTGATGGTGGACTAGCCAGGCACCAGTAGGTCCCCGTTGGCTGTTAAACTATTGAAATACTTGTGTATCGTTGGTAAAGAACAGTTACCCCAACCCTGCCCCCCACAGCCACTCTGACCCCTGCCGGGGCCAACCAGGGCCTCTCTGTGACGCAGCCACCAAAAGGTTAATGCCTGCCACAGCAGAGGGCTCCAAAAATGCATTCTGACTGACTGGCACCCTCAGTTTTAACATATTTTTAATATTACCTGAACCCAAACACAGCACAGAAGGCAATGTCACTGGCTACACGCTCACTCACACTTCACGGCTGGAAGGTATAAAACGGAAGAGGTGTGCACTGGCCTCACCTTGAAACTGATTGACCTGCTGCACTGGGTATGGATTCCGTTGCTGTTGGAGGTGCTGGCGGGGTAAATGTGATTGCTGCAGCTGCTAGAACGACAGGACAAGGACAGGGAGGTGACATGGGGAGAGACGATTAAATATTGTAGCGGTTTTGAGGAAAGCAGTTTTTTCAAAAACTAAACTTTGTGTTGAGGAATCAGGTGCATCCAGGCAAGTGTGCAAAGCATGGGTCTGATGGATTTTCACAAAATGAACACATCCTGTAGCAACATAACCAGCATCTAGATCAAGGAACCGAGCACCGCTAGCATTCCCCTCATGCCCCTTTCCAGTCACGACCCACCGCAGGGACCCACTTCATCTGACCAGGGAGCCACCTAACAGTGCAGACTAGTGACATCTGCTTTTGTGCTTCGTATAAGTGGATTCATACAACGTATTGGTGTCTGGCTTCTTGCATTCATCATTATATTCATGAGGTTCATCCGTGTTGATGCGTGTAGTTGTGGCCTGTTCACTGTCACTGTTGAGTAGTATTCCTTCCTATGAACGCATACACCATGGCTTACTTATTTACCTATTCTGCTCGTGACGGGCATTTAGAGTGGTTCCTGTCTCGGGCTGTCACAAATACTGCTGCTATGCACATCCTTGCACGTACCTTTCGGTGACTATCTGGCATATCTGATGTGTACACTTGCTGGCTCACAAGGAGTGCGTATCGAGGGAGCCAGTCTTGGCTCTGACTTTCCAACATCAGCTTGCACGTCTTCCTTAGCACTGTGGGACCCAGCTCAAGGGACGAGCAACTGATTTTTAATGACCTAAATAGCTGCTTCCGGTATAGGAAGATGGGATTCTCAGGGGCTATAAAAAAGGCTAATCTTATTCCCACCAGGCCACACTGCCTGTAAAATACATCTCCGCAAGTAAAATATACAGCGTTTAGTGCCTTAAGGAAACCGCGTGGGACTCCACATGTACCAGGAGCCAGAGGCTTGTGATTTTTGTCTTTCTTCTTCCACTCGCGGGGATTTTGCGCTGCCGGAGCTGTTACCAATCTACTGGAAAGGCTATTATGATCATTACCATGCTGTATGTGAAAAGGGAAAGAAAATAAGGGTGAGGTGGAAAGAGCAGAGAAAGGGGGTTTAGTTCCCAGTCTGCCGTCAAGTAGCTGCGTGACCTTCGGCATGTCATTTAACCTCCTTCTGCAGCTGCTGAATATTCACTGAGCACCTTTCATCCGCAAGGGCTTATAAAGAACGTAGACCAAGGGCCCTGCTCTTTAAAGTGTTCATTATAAAAATAACACACATTGGTCACTTCTTAACACATGTGTTCATTTCTATTTTTTCTTCTTTGTTTTTGTTTCTGGGCAGCTCTATAATTTTCTTTCTCTTTCTTTCTTTCTTTTTTTTCTTTTCTTTTCTTTTTCTCCACAAGGCCAGCCAGCACTCTGGCAACCAAAGAAAAGAAAAGGCCCTGCCCTGTTCACTTCATCCTGGGGTCCTTACCATAGTGTTTTGCACAAAGTGTTGAAATTAATTAATTGTATAGATAAAGTATAGACAAGAAAACATGCTAATCTTTTAGGCAGCAATATAAGGGCATTATTGAGTAAGCTTCTCCTCAGCCAAACTTCTCATATTATGTAAGAACTTAAGTGTCCACACTGACTGGGCAGAAGCCCTGGGGTGCCCTGTGGTCGGCTGGGGCTGGGGGCCTCCTGTTCCAGTCCCGGGGCTGTGCCTCTCTGGCTCTGCGATCTCTGATACTTCACATGAGCTCCCTGGCCTCCAGTTTCTTCATAGGTAAAATAAAAAAGCCTCCGTGATCACCAATATTTCTTTCCAGTCTAAAATTCTGGGTTCGGTTGAACCTTTGTGAATAGATGTGAAGTGCCGTGCTCCAAGTAAGGCATTACGTGTCAACTCACACCTGCCTTCAGCCGGCTCTGTCCTGATTTCTAAAGCCACCGGAGTCATTGTAAAGTTCCCAAAGACAGGCAAGATCCCAAATCCTTCTGTTCTCCCTCCCAAGTCCTTTCAGGAAATCCCAGGACCTCCAATACGCTGCTTTCAAAACTGCTATTACTAGGCACTTTCACCGCTGCTGCAGAGACCGAGAACATCAGCTCAGCATTGATAGGGCAACATTCGTTATCAAAACACAAAGGCTGACAACCCACCACACATAGACCCCCCAAGAGCCTGCACGGACAAGCTCCGTCTCTGGGCACGGGCAGGCTGCTGCACTGAGTTGTTTCCGAGCAGGCCCTCAGTTTCGCTTCTGGGCTAGTCCCACTGATGGCTGGCAGTTGTGGCCCCAGCTCTGACATCACAGTCCGTGACACCAGGGTCACGTGACAGGTCACCACATACGCGTGTACAGTTGCCGAAGGATTTTCCACATATTACTCTATGTCATCCTTAAAACGGTTATCGGAGGAAGGCCGGGAAATTATTAAACGTAACCTGGCAGATGAAGAGAGTGGGGGAAGAGGTTTTTCCAGAATCAGACCACAAGCAAAAGGTGGGACACATCTGGAGGCTGAGTAAAATTCTTTCCTTGGTCCCTCTTCATTTCTTGGTGCCCACAACCTGCTAAGGAATGATACCATTTCCCCATCTTTTCCAAGGCGCCCTGGATCTCTCTGTGTGTCGGCTCCTTGTCTGGGCACCCTCCTGGGGCAGCTCTCCCTCCACTCTTGTGCTTCCCTCCTTGTCCCCTGGGGTTTGGCTGCCCTCGCTGAGTGGGGACAGCCCTGGCTAGCACAACTGCGTTTGCCTGGTTACCCAGGCTCCTATTTGCGCCTTGGTCACAGCACACACATCAGAGGCCATTGCTCACAGTATCAGGCACACCTGAAGTTTCCCGGGATTGGCCAAGGAGAGGATTTACAAAGCCCAGCTTCCCCTCGGCGACTTCATTTATCACTGCCTGAGAGATATTAGCACGGTTCCTTGTCACACACCTTATGCAGGGTGAGAGGGATAGAGGTTTGTTTGTACAAGAGGTGCCAGGCGGCTGACTGACCTTGGTAGAAAGGGAGATAATTACACAGCTGCTCAGGAACAAAAGCAGAGAAGGGAACATAAGCGAACTGTGTTCAACAGTACAATTTTTCTATTTGGGAGATGGCTGGTGCTACTCTGAACTGCTGCTCTTAGTAGGGACCTCAACATGCCTGTGTCCCACGTGGTATCTTGTAAATATGGGGTGGAGGAGGCTTGATAAGTTTCCAGAATTCTGATTATATTAGGAACCTTCTAGGAGGGGAACTGTAGGGCAGAGCTTTGTTGGGCTTTAAGCCTTGGAAGACAACCTCACGCCTACCTCCTATAAGAGAGAGAGAGAGAGAGAGAGAGAGAGAGAGAGAGATGCCCTGTGCAGACTCCCACAGGAGCCACGTAGGGATCTCTTGTGGAAGGCCTCACGCCTTTCCTGGGATAATAATCCTGGATCAGGCATGGGCATCTTGAAAAACAAAACACATTGAAACCTACAGAAGCGGCTCTCAGGGAAGGCTTTCTTTCGGAGCTGGAGGAATTCTATGGCGAGGGTGGACAAAGATGCCTACGGTAAGATTTATTCGTGTTAGGCCTTCCTTTAACTCAAAGATTTCTTGAGCTGTTTTAAAGCTGTTGGGAATTTTCTTAAGTTTGCACCCTTTCTGTGACCCCGGGTTCAGGTTTCCAGGTAGTTCTGTAGGCCCTATTATTCTGCTATTGTTCCTGTCCCATTGTTCATGACCAATTCTGCAGAATTTTCCTCAATCCCTCCTCCTGACATTTTCCTTCAAGAAACAAAGTTCTCTGAGTTATTTTCTTTTTTTCTTCATGCTGGAAATATTAGCCTCTATGAAGAATGTGAGGCAGCCTCCCTACCCCCATACTGATTGCGCAGACCCTTGTGCCAGAAACCAGAAGAAAAGAAGGCAGGCTTGAATCGAAGAAATGTCTCTGGCAAATAGGCCTTCAAACTGGTGGCAGAAGCCTGTCTTTTAAGAACAAACTAATTCATTCTAAGAAAAAGCCGAACTAACGGAAAGGTCCAAATTCTGCAGATTCTTCGGCGATCTGGGGAATGCTAGACTGTGAATCTCTTGACAAAGGACACGAACTGGAGCTCTCTCGCAGACACAGGGCACCGAATAAATGCCTGCTGAATGAATGAATCATGTTACCTGCTCGGCTAGAATCTGCTGCTGCTGCTGCTGCTGCCTTTGCTCCCGCAGGAACTGTTGCTTCTGCTGCTCCATCAACTGGGCCCGCTGATCAATGAGCATCTGTTTCATGAGGGCTGCCTGGGGCTGGCCGCCTAGGAAGCCAGGGCCCGCGGGACTGGCTCCGGAGACCATGCCGCCCGAGCCTGGGGGCACGGAGGACTGCATGGGGCCTGTGGTCCGGGGAAGTCCAACTGGGTGCTGTTCCTGGGAGGAGAAGAAGAGAAGAGAATGCAGAGATTTCATATTTGAGAAAAAGCATGGGGGCAGGGGCCCCAGCTTGCGGGCCTGCGGGGTCCTGAGTGGCACGCACTCTATTCCCATAAAACCCACCCAGTGGTCCTCAAATCTGGCCTTACCACCGTGGAGCTGGAGAGATACAAGGGAACGGTAATGGAGCACGGCTCTGGGAAATCTGACAGCAAGGCCAGTCTGTTTTGGATGAGACTGATGACGGGGCAAAGCCTGGATGTTCGGCTAACATTCTGCGTTCCTCCAAAGGAAAGGGAAGAAGCCTTCAGGCTGGGATCACCTTAAGTCTGGAAGAGACAGCGTGCCCCTACCTCTTAATCTTTACTGCCTACTTGGCCTAAATGGACTTCTTCTTAGCTAGTAGGAGAGACATTTACAGAAGAATTCTGGAATTTATCAATCAGTAGATTTACTAATTAATGGAATTCCAATTACTTGTGACATTTGAAAGCTTTGCTGTATGTAAAAACAAAATTCCTGCTGGTGGGGGTCGTTGACGGTGAGAGCTGGGAATGTGTTGCACTGAACAAAGATACGTAATCTCCTGACATCTTTAATATACTTTTTTTAAAGTTTACTTATTTTGAGAGAGATATAGAGCACGTGAGCAGGGGAGGGGCAGAGAGAGAGGGAGAGAGAGAGAGAGAGAGAATCCCAAACAGGCACCGATGTGGGGCTCAAACCCACGAACCGTGAGATCATGACCTGAGCCAAAGTCAAAAGCCAGTCGTTTAACCGACTGAACCACCCAGGCGCCCCCGACATCTTTAAAAATAGGGCTGAGCCTCCTGTGTCTGGGACAATTTATAATTGTGTGGGTTGATTTGGGTCTTCTGATTCTACAGTTGTCTCAGTCAAATGATGGCAACTTTTAAGGACTGGTTCTTAAGGAGTAGGGAGTAAAGTGGTAGAGACCTACTCACAGAGTCAAGTGACTACTTGGAGAATGTGCTCACAGGGAAAGCCTGTAACAGCCAGTGTTCACCGGGGAAAATGTGGTATGTGACCATAAAATTCAGCTTCTAGATAGTTCCTTTCTTATTCATCTACCAAGCAAGTGTTGTCTGAATATTCTGCCTTTTAATTCATTCACATTTCAAGTAATTCATCTGAACACAGAGGATCGGATGTCTGAGATGAACACAGATTAAATGGGCACACATGTAAGGACGTATCCATAGTGTGAGGTACCATCATGTCACCAAAGTAATACAAAATGAATATCAATAAGTCTAAAGTTATTTAAATATTTTTGTATCTAAGCAAACTGGATTTTAATATTTTTTCCTACTTCTGCCCTGCTACCTCTTTGGTATGATTACAGTCAATCATGCTGGCACTGTCCTCTCAAAACATGAGTTTGATCCCTGGCTCTCCTAGAGACACAGTCCTGGACCTTATTCCCCACAGCCTGGGTTTGTGTACCTTCCCTCTGCTGTGTGATGCTCAGCCGTTGGTGCTTTTCTTCCCAGCCTAAACTGGGTCTTCAGCTACTCTTCTTTCCTCCCTCCACCCACACAAACACAACAAAACAAGCAAAGCAGACAAAAACCTACTTCTCTTGCCCTGGAAACAAGAGGCCGAGAAGTCCTGGATAGTTAGTGCAGTAGCCCAGGTCACACTTAGCAAATGGAAGAATTGGAAACAGCAGAACTGGAACCCTGATCTTGAGTTGAAATTTAGTATTCCTTCTGCTAGCACGGGCCTTTACGAGACTGTGGGGCCATGGTGCTAAGTATACACCTGAGAATTGCTTGTAGACTAAATATATAGTGTGTCTTCCACAAGTGTCCTGGGTTCTACTTTTCAAACGGAAGTGTTATTGCAGAACCCTTTTTGTCTTTGTGTATTTCCTCTACAGACGATTATTAGGTAGAGAGCCGTGAAATATCTATGTTAAAAAGAACTTATACTCCCAAAGGCCAGGAGCCTTTATGCTACCAAAAAGTTTACTTTAGGCCCAAGCCCCACAGGCCTCACAATGTTTCAGAGTCTCCCCTTTTCCCTCAATAATTGCTGCCTGTTTCCAAGCCCTTCTTTCCAATGGGATAAAGCTGCTTCTTGCCACCTTTAGGAACAAATGGCTGATTGACTTAACACTTTAACAAACAAATTCACACTGAAGTATAAACAGTTAACCAATCAAAAAAAAAATACAGGTACACCGTTTTTTTTTTTGTTTCCTGTGTATTTCAGTATATTTGACACTTTCCAGTTTTTTCTTAAAATTTTTAAAGTTTATTTGAGAGCGGGGGGAGAGAGAGAGAGAGCGCGAGCATGCGTGGGGGAGGGGCAGAGAGAGAGAGGGAGAGAGAATATCCCAAGCAGGCTCTGCACTGCCAGTGCAGGCCCCACTCAGGGCTCAGTCTCACAAAGGACAAGACCATGACCTGAGCCAAAATCAAGAGTCGGTTGTTTGAGTGACTGAGCCACTCAGGCACCCTAATATTTTCCAGTTTTGATAAGGAGGAGAGGAGAAAGAAAATGAGACCCAAGGGAAGATAAAGTTTGCTTCATCTAGTTTTATGAGGGCTGGTCTGGGCTGGCCCAGGCTGGCCCTGTTTATCTTTGGGCACTTTTGAGATATTCTGGTCCTGTGTGACCAGCCCTGCCTAGCTGGGGCACATGCCCAGAAGTGGTAAGTAGTAACCATTGCTTTCCCAGCCTTTTCTCCACCCTGGAAAGAAAGGGAGAGGCAAATGAAGTGACGATGTTGCTATATCCAACCACTTTTGGCCCTTGTCTTCCTGGGGCAAAAAGAAATACTTCAGAAGCACAGTGTGGGGAGGGGGTGGGGGATGGGACTTTCCCAAAGAGATAGTTAGGTTATTACTTCCCAGGATTATGTATTTCTCCAAATGACCCCCTCCCAAAGGTTTTGCCTTCGGGTTTCTTGCTGAAGATCTGAAGACCTAGGGGGCAGGAGGGCTATGTGCATTTTTAAGGGCTTGCCTTCCATATGAAACATCCCTGAATCTAGGTTGATACACCTTGAGTACTTTCCCAACAAGCTCTCCTGCATTCAGCAGCAGGTGAGTGACACCACAGGCCCCACCTCAAGCGTGTCTTCCAAAGTGCAAAGCCCTCCAAGTGACTTGCCTTACAAATGGAGCTGGCTGGCCATTAACTGTTTCATATTACATGGCAGCTTTTAACCTCCAGTCTAAGAGAGCTTAATGAGCAATCGCTTGTCGAATTTCAGGATTTCAAGCCACCGCTCTTGTTTCTAAGGAGGACACACACTGTGTGTGCAATTAGAGAAAACCAGGCTGAGCTTTCGTCAGAGAAATGTAATGCCTTGAAGCCAAATGATGCAGTATTTTTAGTTTTAATTACTGGCTCGTTCTCCACCCCACCCCCTGCCCAGCGACCTCCCTTGCCTTCTACCAAGAATCTTAACTCACTAGCTTCCCCTAAGAAATCCAACTGGCTTCATAGATCTTCATTACTCCCCAAACCTTCCCACTCTTCAGTAAAATAAAGGGAGGGGGGAAAAATCAAAACGAGTGAACCCATTTTACATAGCTCCTTCCTCGGGGAAAAGATCTTAGCAATTTTCTAAGGGCTGGAGAGAGGTAGGAGGTGTAAAAAAACACCCTACCTCCTCCAAAGAGGCAGTTTTCTACTTCAAAAAACAGCTGTGGTAAAAATATCTCCCAAGAGCAGCCAGCTGTTTATTTATAAATCTGTGCGTAGCCAGCTTTATTTCTCTTAAGTGTTTTCAAGAACAAGCGTAGTGTTTGGGTGAGAGGGGCCGAGATTTCTGGCGGCGATCCAGGAGCGCCGGCTCCGGGGAGGGGGCTCACAAAAGGCTGAAGGTGAGGCCCCGGGGAGCTGGGACCTGGGGGAGAACTGGCTGGAGGACGCCCGGGGCTTCAGCCTTTTCCCGGAGGTGGAGGAACAAGGAGCAGCTGCTGTTCTCCCCCTGCCCCAGCAGATGGTGGTGTCAGCCCGGCGCTCCGGATTGCAGCGCCAGCTCCGCCCGCGCCCCCCCCCCCCCCCCCCGCAGATGGCTTAATCATGACTCCTGTTCCTCCCCCCCCCACCCCGCCCCCCGCCCCGCGCGTCTGGGCGGACGCTGCGAACGTGGAGCCAGGCAGTCAAGTGTTACTGCGTACAGCAGGTAGCCTGGCAACTGAGAGCATAATACCGAGCAGATGGTGTTCGCACGGCGTGATGGACATCACACACGACAGCCTGAGACAATCCAGGAATTCCCTGGTGACTCGAGGCCCTCTTTACACAAAATGAGTTCTCTCTCCATTGCCGTGTATCTCTGGGGTTATCTCCCCCCGCCCCCCTCCCCGACTGACACCGAACTGGTTTCTTATTACCGACTTTCCTTCCAGCCCGAGGGGAGGGAGATTTCAGGTCGGGGTGGGGGGAGGCCGGGGAAGGAAACGGAAGGGCTGGGAGCTGGAGGAGATGGGGGGTGGCGGTGGCGGTGGCACCCGGAGAGGGGAGGGCGAGTGGCTTGCACCAGCCCCCGGGGCTGACCGTCCGAGAGGAGCAGAGTTCCCCGCAGCCCGGCTGCACAAAGCCGGCGCGGGAGGGCGGCGCTGAGGGCGGCCTCGGCTCAGTCTGCAATCACATGGCCCACGAACAGCCTAAATGAAATTTAGGATTTTACTTAAAAAGTCCCCTGGGGCGTAATTTAGCCTCTTGACTCGAGCCTATATGCTTACAAGTCCTTAGGGGGCTCTAAGAAGTCAGGAGTGGGGCGGCAGGCCCGAAGATGCCTCTCAGCGCCGGCGTCTCTAACAAAGAAACCGCCGAGGCGGTCCCGGGCGCGGGCGAGTTGCCCCGCGGCCGCGGAGGTCCTCAGCCCGCGCGCGCTGCCTTCGAGCCCGAGAGCCGGGCGCGCTCAGGGGGCGGATTTCCCAGGCCCCTGGCACACAGTGCGTGCCTGGGGCCAGGAAGTAAATGCATGCGGAAGGCAAGCGACGAGAGAGGAGGGCTGTTCACGTAGGAAAAAGTAAAAATGATAAAATGGATGTCCCAGAAGAGATATCTGTGCTTTTCACACACATTGAACTGGATCAAATATTAGAAAAAAAAAAAATCTCCAGCCCAAACGGAATATTGCCTAGATTCTATACATCAAGAGGCTCGTGTGTCTAACCAATCACCAGTATCCAGAGGCTTTCTCCCTGCAAAGATAACTATTCAAGTTTTAAGTTTCAGAAGAAGGAAGCGTTTTCAAAGGAGGAAGCTAACGTTTCACGCAGAACATCACACTTGCTGGGAAAGAGTTCAGCAGTTTTATGTCAGAGAGCAGCACAGGATGAATCCGAAGCCCACTGCAGCCTGGATGGAGGCATCTGGCTGTGACTCCGGGAGGCTCAGGGAGGCTCAGGGTGGTGAACCGGCATTCTGAGGCCCTGGGAAACCATGTGACCTCTCAGTTTCAGTCCCCACCTCCTCAAATGAAAATCATACTGATAAGACTCCTCCCTTGACAATAGAAACTTTGGAGAGGAAAGAGTTATAGAAAGAAAATGGTTAAGCAGATGCTCAAATCTCTCCCACTTCCAGTTTGGGCAGTTCAGAAACAATTATGGGCTAAATTAAGTGAGAGGTTCTGAAAGTGTGGTTCCAGGATCAGTAGCATGAGCATCTCCTGGGAGCTTATAAGAAATGCAAATTCTTGGGGCGCCTGGGTGGCGCAGTCGGTTAAGCGTCCGACTTCAGCCAGGTCACGATCTCGCGGTCCGTGAGTTCGAGCCCCGCGTCAGGCTCTGGGCTGATGGCTCGGAGCCTGGAGCCTGTTTCCGATTCTGTGTCTCCCTCTCTCTCTGCCCCTCCCCCGTTCATGCTCTGTCTCTCTCTGTCCCAAAAATAAATAAAAAACGTTGAAAAAAAAAATTAAAAAAAAAAAAAAAGAAATGCAAATTCTCAGGCTCCACCCCAGGCCTACTGAATTGGAGCCCCTGGGAGCAGTTTCACATGCCCTCCAGGTAACTAAGATGCCCTACTGTTTGAGAATCACTGGGGCAAATACTAGTTCTGGTTTGTGGGCACTGACTGCAGCCTGGGGCATCTGAGCTCTCTGTCCCTGATTTAGATGGCAAACCCTGCACTTTAAAAAGCAAGTCAGAGTGCTGAGTTGCTTTTAGGTTTTTATTGCAAGTTCTTCAGCATTTGGAACAAAACTCTTACATTTTCAGAGGGCTGCTCAGGCAATGCAACCCCAAGAATTCTGAAAGGAGCCCATGGCCATGATTCTTCCAGGAAGGTCGGGACTCCTGCAACTTCGCTGTGCAGGCTGAACAGCAGCCAAGATTAAGGAAGGGGTGAGGCCACTGAACTCCCTTGCTCAGGCGGGAAGCATAAACGTCGCTAGACTTCCCATCTCTTGGTCTCATGTATGGTAGAACTTTGGAAAGCTATGATTTGAGGAGGGTTCTCTCTGTTGGAAAAGGTTCTTCAAACTTGGGAGAAAACCAGAAGCAACAATGGAAGAAGACAAGTTGCACTTATGGGGCACCTACCGGATGCTTTCACTTGCATAATTAAACACATTTTGTTGATTAAGAAAACCTGGGTCTCTGAGTGGTTAAGGAACTTGTCTGATGACCCACAGCTGGTGATGGTGTCTTTGGGATTCTCACTCACCCACTGACTGAAACGTGCATCTGGTCTAAATTGAGCAGACCACCCAAGAGGGCCGTGGACTAAAGAGAAGTGGGAAGGGGGTGGAAGGGAGAGAGGAATGGGCATAGGATAAACAGGTAGAAACTCTACAGGGATCAAAGGATGAAGCCGAAAGAGCACGAAAATATGCATCATTTTTTTTATATGTTGCCTGATACCCCAAAGTAGGATGCTTCTATGGTATCAACTTTGACATTTAAAGAAAGGCCATAAGATTAGACCATTCAACCATAAGTAGAAGGAAGGAACAAAATAAAAGAAAACCTTAGAATTTTCTTTGAAGTTGATCAGGTGTCAGGGCAGAAACTTGGTTTCAGGATGGTGGCTTCATTTACAGACATTCTTTGTCCTCGTCCAGAACAGTTTTTCACTGTGGGTCTGGAGCTTACAATAAACTCACAGTAGAGCCCCAACAGGCCCCACCCCATATAAAACCCTCTGTTTCTGCAGATTATTGAAGAGGGTCGGATAAAAAGATTTGTTTTATGGTCTGTGGTGGTTGTGTCCCCATGACGATTGAGTTTTAAAGCACTTTACCAATTTAGGGAGCTTATTGCTGAAACAGCAGAAACTTGAGACCCAGTGGTAAGCCTGCTAAATGGGTTCAGCAAAGTTCTTCTTTCCACCGGGAAGGAGGAGCAGCTTACATCGGAGGAACCCACCAGGCCTGGATAGAAACGTATTTCCATCATAGGCCCAGTGGCTGGCGCACCCAACCATCTACAAATAGCTTGCTATTATTATTACTGTTACTGTTTTAACCTCTCGCTCACGCAGCTCTACAAAGTCAAGGTGAGGGGAAAAGCTGTGTTTTTGGTTCTAGTTTAGCTTTTAAGGCAATGAGGAGGACTAAGACTTTAAACTTGGTTTTCCCTCCAGATTGTCAACAGAATGGAGATGCTACCCAGGCATGTAAATATATATATTTTTAATGTTTATTTATTTTTGAGAGAGAAAGAGCAAGCATGTGAGCAGGGAAGGGGTGGAGAGAGAGGGAGAGAATCCCAAGTAGGCTCTGCGCTGTCAGCACAATGCCCGATGAGGGGCCCTAACCCACGAACCGAGAGATCATGACCTGAGCTGAAATCAAAAGTCGAATGCTTAACCGACTGAGCCACCCAGGCACCTCCAGACATTTAACTGTTTAAAAAATACATTTTTGTCCCCACATCGCCTCCCAATCACAGGGAATATTTGAAACACTGAATAAATGTATAAAGAACAAAAAACGTTTTATTCATTTTGAATACTCAGAGGCAACGACGTTAATATTTTGATGTGTGTTTTTAAAAAAATATTTTCGCCAGCTTTTTCCTCTGTATACAATACACTTTCCATGGTCATGATAATGTTATATACATGATTGTACCACTGTTTCTAAGTAACACAGGGCAGTAGAAATCTCCAACCTTCGGAGTGCTTGCAAGTGACAGTTTTCCGGTAGAATGACACCCTTATGGCAGTATTTCTACCAGGCCTGTAGGTTCTCTAGGAGTCTTCCAGCATCCAACGCACAGCTAGGTCCACAGCTGCAACAGAGTAAATGTTTGCTGAACTGAACTAAGTGGCTATGATGAATTCTAGCCTAAACCAGTAACACGTATGACTGGAGAGGAGAAAAAACAAAAACAAAGATGGCCCCACACGGATGGCTTCTCTGAGCTTCAGGAATGGAGCACCCACTGAAGAGGAAAGAAAGGGTTAAAGTTGGCAGTTCAATGCAAGGCTAGATGCATCAACCACAGGAAGGGTAGGCTTTCAAGGACTTACTTGGGGGTAAAAACAACAAAAATACCATTTGTCCTTATCAGTGCTTTGAACATAGTCACCATAGGTCCCTTCAGTGGAAACACAACTTTGAGAATTATGCTTTTCCTCTGCCTTTGATGTAAATTATAGAGTCCTTTTGATCCCTTTGTTGTGATTAATTCTACCACCAAAGCAAGCCTAAATTGGTTAAAAGTTCATTAGGGTGCAACAATAGGAGCTTGATTAAATAAATTATGGTACATCCATACCATGAATACTAGGCAGCCAATAACAATCATGCCTTCTTAGACTATCTAATCACACAGAGAAAAGCTTACAATATACAGTTAAGGGGAGGAAAAACAGTTTCTAAAACAAAAATCATGTTAGACAAGGATTATAAGTTATTTTTATTTTTATACCTTTTCAAATCTTTAAAAAAATTTTTTTAATGTTTACTTTGGAGAGAGAGAGAGAGACAGAGACAGAGTGTGAGTGGAGGAGGGGCAGAGAGAGAAGGAGACACAGAATCCAAAGAAGGCTCCAGGCTCTGAGCTGTCAGCATAGAGCCCGATGCGGGGCTCGAACCCACGAACCATGAGATCATAAGCCGAGCTGAAGTTGGACACTCAACTCACTGAGCCACCCAGACACCCCATGCCCTTTTAAATATTCTATAATGAAAATGTTACTTTGAATGTTATTTTTAAAAACATGCTCTAAAAATAGTCTTTAAATTATAAAAAAAAAAAAAAAGAAAAAAGAACAAAGAAAAGGAAAAGAAGAAGGACTTATTTGCTTGTTTTCCAGGATTCCAAAATTCTGATGAAGACTGAGGCTTCCTTGGTTTCTGGGCAGCTGATGGCATCTTTGCAGAGAAGGAAGCACAAGGCAGGTCCCTGGGCCTTGTACAAGGAGGCACTAGAGCACAGGGACCTAGCGGTGAAGGCACCTGACTGTGCCCGGAGAGGACACTGAAGGCTTATCAGAAGAAGTGATGTCTCAAAATGGCGCAGGCAGACAGGAGGAGAATGGCTTCGTAGACAGAATGATCAAAGACTTGAATACATCATACCCTGAAATTCCATTTCTTTTCTTTTTTTAAATTTTTTAACATTTATTTTTGAGAGACAGGCATAGAGCATGAGCGGAGGAAGAGCAGAGAACGAGGGAGACACAGAATCCGAAATAGGCTCCAGGCTCTGAGCTGTCAGCACAGAGCCCGACGCAGGGCTCAAACTCACAAACCACGAGATCATGACCTGAGCTGAAGTTGGACGCTTAACTGACTGAGCCACCCAGGCGCTCCTGAAATTCCATTTCTAAGGTCTCATCTCATGGAAGTGCTCGTAGCTTTACTTTTTTTTTTTTTTTTAATGTTTTTATTTATTTTTGGGACAGAGAGAGACAAAGTGTGAGCAGGGGAGGGGCAGGGAGAGAGGGAGACACAGAATCCAAAGCAGGCTCGAGGCTCTGAGCTGTCAGCACAGAGCCCGACACAGGGCTCGAACTCACGGACTGTGAGATCATGACCTGAGCTGAAGTTGGACGCTTAACCGACTGAGCCACCCAGGCGCCCCATGCTTTATACAAAGATTTTATCTGGAATAGCTTGAAGGATTTAGAGTAGCAAAAATTAAAAAAAACAGCCTAAATGGTCAACATTTAGAGGATTCATGAAACTATAACACAAGCTCCCCCTGTCCCCAAATCCTCATTAAGCAGACTTGTTCTTAACAGATATGGACGGGATGTGGTGAGTTCGAGAGGGGCCTAGCTGGGTCTGGGACCTGGACTATTTCCATCTGAGCCCATCTTATGCTGTGGTGTGTGCCACAGACATCTTTAAGTGGCCATTCCCTTTTAAGACCGGGACACAGCATGAACATGAACAAACCGGGTTTGGCTAGACGCTCAGCAACAGGGCCAGCTTTTCACTGCTGATGGGGACTGACTATCTTCCGAGAATTCTCGGGGAGTCACCGGGACAAGCCTCTCTATGCTGTAGCACCCTGCTCTCCGTGGTTGTTCTCTGGAGCGGGGCCAGAACCAGCCCAATCTTTAACTTGAGAGACGAGGGAAAACCCACCGCTGTTTGCCTTCACAGGTTGTCTTCTCCGCAAGGGTGTAAGCAGATCCCCAGGGGCAGTGAGCAACCCGTCCCCCCCCCCCCCCCCCCAGCAGAGATGGGCACAGCATTCTGCCTGCATCCAAGTGGCCTGAAGGACACAGGGGCTGCAAGGGGTTTGACAGCTGCTCCAGGAACTAGGTTTTTTTGCCCAATGTTTGCGGCCTTTCTTCCCTTGATTTAAAAATAGAGAGGGGGGAGGAAGGAGTCTCAGCTGTCTTCAGCAGCGCTGCTGGGAAGAGTTTTTCTCGGGAGCTACTGTTCCCCTAAACCGTACCTTTCTCTTTTATTGCCTCCCCCACTTTCTGATGAAGTCATCACAGCGAAGATTGCATAACCGATGCAGAGGCCTATCTTGTGTTATACTGGGAGACAGGCCAATGTTTCCATTTATAGACAAGAGCACTGCCACACTGCCAAATGGAGCTCTCTGCTGCAACCACTACAAGACAGGAAGAGGGAAGGAAAGCTCCGGGCTCGAAGGCGTGCTGTGAACAGAGGCGGGCACTTCCTCCCTTCTCTGGGCAGCCTTGGGAGGGTGGCTTGAGGGACACCAGCTCCGACTGCCTGGGAAGAGCCACTTCTACAAAGCTGCCTGCTCTCGGGCCCTTTTCTCTCCGGGGAGGGTCTGGTCAGCCTGCTTTGCAGGTTTTCGGGCTGCTGAACCTGTGTGTGGGCAAACCAGGTGTGAGCGCACCGGGGCTCTGAGAAGAGGGCTGGCCTGGCCATACTCCTGAGAGCAGAAGCCAGGCCAGGGGTTGTGCGGTTGGAGGAGGCCGGGAGTCTGGGGAGGGTACGAGAAAGTAGGAAAAAAAGGAGTAACATTTAGAAATCTGGGGGTGGTACATTACATCTTTAGAGATTTTGGCTGAGAGCCAGGTTCTCAGAGGAAGCGAGTCTAGAAGAGGGGCTCCTCCTACAGGGTCAGGGAGGGCCTACCGGCAGGCAGGGATGGGGGCCATTGGACCGGGCACCTTACATCCTCAATAATTCTTGAGGTTAGGTTGTTAGATGTGTTCTGCACACAAGGTTTTACATAGGGTCACGGACAAAGCCTGACAGAATTGAAAGATACCTTCTATTTTATGGTTTTCAGTTGTACCCTGTTACCAGATCACACTGCTCTAAGTCCATCGTGAATTAATGTTTATTATAAATCCCGCATTTATCTTGTGGATGGTATTATAATCCCACACTCTTTTACAAATAAAAACATTACTTCTTTAAAAAAACCCTATTGGCATTTCTTCCTTTTGTACATATATTTGGTGACTCCAAGAAATGGAAGTGGCCAGGGTCTTTTGTTAGCCTTGAGAAGAGTTGGGGACAAATTGGGATAAAAACAGTCTTAGCAGAAACACGGGCTCCAGAGAGTCTCCTCGATTGCACCTGCACTGCAGTAAACACAGCTCTTGACTCCTACCTCACACGTGTAATATCCTGGATAACGGAGTCTGGAAACAATTAGAAATCATCCTCTACAGATCTCAAAAGTTTCACTTCTTTTATCAGAACTGCACTCAGGTAGCATGATTCAACAGTGCCTGGCATACAGTAAGTGCTCATAAATGTTTGCTCTCATTAGCACCAATATGAATAATAATGAGGAAGTTAGAAACTTTAGGTAGGGTTGTGATTTTCAGCTCATAGTTTGTTCTTTCTTAACAGTCAGGTCAGCTTCTCAGCCTTATGAAGGAAAATATCCTTTTGCTTAGGATAAAAACTAAGTGGATAGCTAAGTATGGGATCAGGCCCTCGGATGATGGTGAAGTTTATGTGAAACTCTCATTTTAGTGAGGGATAAGTCCACTCATGTTGACAACAGCATACAGACCTTCTAAGATGGGAGTTACGTGCCCATTATCTTTTGCAACTTATCCCCTCTGAAAGCATCAGTATTTCTGCTTAACCATCTGGGAGAGATCACAGTTTCCTATTTCTACCAGAAGCTAAGGCCAAGTCTGACCTCCTTATCGTAATATTACCTCCGGTGCTCACTCCCTCCTCACTTTACCCAAGTTTCTTGTGCTGATTCTTCCTCTAGCTAGCTGACTGGATCCTCCCCTTCTCAGTGCTTCGCAGATCTGGGTGAGCTCCTTTACAATACGCATCAGATCTCCGCACACACTTCCCCCCCCTAAAAGCAGCGCCTCCTCCAAGAGCTTGCCCAACTGCCACTTCTCTCCAGGTTGACTGCTCACAGGAGGTCAATATCAGGACCGGAGGGTCGGGTGATTAATGCTGGAGCAGGAAAGGGAGAGCCAACCTGCAGTTCAGGGTATTTATCAACCTGAGAAAGCTTTCCCAGCATGAAGGATCATATTTCTGGTCTTCCTTACCTTTTGGCCCGTTCCCTTAATATGCATATTTAGTTTCTTTGACCTTGATCCAACTGATTAATTTCTCCTTTGTATTTCTTCTCTTCTTTATCCTCCCCTATCGTAAGAATAGACAATTTCTCAATCGGCCATGGTGAAATCTCTCCCAAGTCATCCAGACCTTTTCTGGAAGCTGGAAACCAGCTGAGGGATGATGGGCCTCTAAATGGAACTGTAAGTCTGTCTCAGTTTCCCATTATGTGACATACAGAAAAAGCCAGTGAGAGTGAGATTCCCTTCTTTATTTACCTTAGCTTCTCGGGGCTTAATTTTTATTGAAGATTACTTTCTATATAAGCCCACTGAACACTACCTCTTAATTCATATCTAGGAGCATGTAAAAAAGGTTGACAGGGCATATCTTTCATTCCTTTGTAGGTGTAGTTGTAGAGAATTTCCAAGGAAAGAAGGAGACACTGAATCCTCATTAGTTAGTAAACATAAGCCCCCAGGGAGTGGATGCTCGCGTACAGGGTGCTGAGAGATGTCTCACAACATGGAGGGACCATCCCCGGGCCTCAGAGCCCAGCCCCATTGCCATGGAAATATCTGGGGCTGTAGCAGGGTCCCAGTCACTCTCAGTCCCTCCCAGAAACCTCCTGGGGACAGACCCCAAATACATCCCACAGACAGATGCACACACACACCCTAGGTGGGAACCTAGAGAGGTCTGGGATACTCTGACACACTTTCTGCTGAAGGAGTCACATAAATAAAGGAAGGGTGTCCGCTGAGGCTGTTAACCCCACAGAAGTGCAGGGAACTCGTTCTACAACGTAGAGACTTATGCCCACCACTGAAAGCTGCACAGTCCTGCACACCTTTAATGGCATGTTCAGTTTCAGCTTCCAGGTCTCAGAGTTGATTTTTCTTAGAGAATACTTGGCCACAGGTAAGACAAGCAAGCAAGCAAGCAAGCAAACAAACAAAGCAAACAAATAACAACTGACTCGCATAGTAGAATATAAAAATCCATGTGTATGGGTTGTGTTTACAAGTTTGCTTTGATTTTGTTGTATGGTAAGATGCTACCACCCCATGGCCAACATGCATCTATCACCCTAAAAATAAGCAGGCACCACAAACCGTCCACCTGAAATCTGAGCACTAGTACGTTACGTATAATTTTCATTAAAGTTTTCTCTCAATTCATATATAACATCCTGCTTTAAAAAATGCTTTGATTACTCTAGGAATTCCCAAAGGTCTCCAGCACCCCAGCACAATTGCAGGGGTTGCGGTTGGAATCTAAGAGAAGAAGGGCTGTCACAGCCTGGTCCTCTGGGGTACTAAAATCCAGTGAAGACACAAAGTTTCCCTTCATTGAAAAGCTGGAAAATGATCCCAGCTCATCAAAGGTGAGCCTGTGGCATGTCCTCTGGTGCCATAGGATTTCCATAAAGCCAGTCTGGTCAGATCTGGAATGATCACAGTTACATGGCAGAAAGGGGGTGGAATGGGGGACACAGGGGTTCTAGGGATTGGTTGACCTGGGGCAAGTCACTGAACATCTTTGGGCTTTATTTAGTATTCTCCTTTATAAAATGAGGACACCTGCCCAGGTGACCTCTAAGGCTCCCACCTGCCCTAAAATTCTCTGGTTCTGTTTGGGAAGAGCTTCATGGATACAAGCAAACTTGACTAGAAGCCTTGATGGAAGTAGGTTTGGATTTGAGAGAGGAGAAGGAGTAGCTACTAGCAGGAGGGAGGTGGCTGTGCCCAGTTCCCAAGCCAAGGTGTGTGGGAGGAAAGCTGCACTGACTGGGTGGTCCGACCACGGACAGGTCTCAATGCAATCACAGTCATGCGACCCAACTAACAGATGGGGAGCCACGGTAGTCTTTTAAAGGGAATAAAATGATCAAAACATTACTTTCATAAGGTTAAGCTGGTGTCAGGTAAATCAGGGATCAGGATGGGGCTGGATCAGAAGGAGAAAAGTAGGGAGGCAGGACTGAGAGGTAGCCATTGGAGTAATCCACCCAGGAGGTAAAAGGTGGCCGAGACTTGGTTACTGACTGTGGGAACTGATGAATAAGGAATCAAAGGAATTGCAAGGTGTATTTCGGCAAGAACAATAAGAGTTCACGCTCTTCACCATCTGCAATGTCTAGGGTCACACCCTGGTCCACTAGTTCCCACCTCCTTTTGCTCACACCTGTGCTCTTCTCACTCTGCCCTCACGTGGCTACTGGAAATCTGGCCTGAGAATGTGATCTCCACCTAAAAATCTAGCGTGAGTAATCCCAGTTCTCTTTGTCCTCCCTACTTTTTAACAACTGAATTTATTTAAATGTGAATATAGTATACCACCTGGCTTCTAACCGGGAGTAGGACAGTAGGCATATACCTTGAATATTTTCCAAGCCCTAACAATATATTCTGGGGATGAAGAGAAGACGCCTGACAATAACAGGAAATATGACCAAAACTGCTTGGAGAAGAAACCTTCTCATTTTTATGCTTCCTTAACTTGTTCCCCCAACTTTCTACTTCTTGCTAAATGTCTTAAGTCTTTCCAAGATGGCCCTACAAGGAATAACGAATGTCAGATGGCCCCTAGTTAAAGGGTTTTAAAAATGACAAATAGAATTCATAACAAATGTGGTACTTAAGTATTTCCTAGGCTTGGTTCGTGGGTTTAAATTCTATATTGGATTTGAAAACAGTCAGAAAATCACTCTTGGTCTTCATGCTAAGTCTTGTGGGTGTGATATACTTTCATAGGATAGTTAACATTGCATTTATAACACTGATCTTTAAAACCTAAACCAGAGATGATACTAAAAATAATTTCTAACTAAACAGCTAATTGCTACAAAACCAGTTGGACCACTGAAAATGCACGATTGAAGGATATTTGGTGGTTCCAGGTGAAAACATGCTTTTTATCAATTACTTAGAAATCAGGTGTCTTCTCTGAACGAATAAAAAAATCTTCTCTTTGAAAACCTCCCTACCCCTTATTGAGACAACGTGGAGGAGAAGCAGATACTCTGGTCTATAGCACTCTGAAATTACCACCGGGCTCTGGAAAATGGATTGCTTCACCTATTTGTTCTGTCTTTAATCTGAGGGAGGGGCTGCAAATCTCCCCATCTGTCTCTCTCGCTCTCTGGGCCCCTCGTTGCCATGGTCTTTCCCACAGCGTCTGAAGGAACAAGATTCCTTTGACGTCTGACACTGGACCTCTGCAGGCAGCCAATTTGTTTTCCTTTTGCCTTCCCATCCCCTCCTCCTCTCTCCCTTTCTAATCTAGGATATTCTTTCTGTGCATCCACCAAAAGTAATGTGTCAAACTATGATTATGTTTTCTTTTATTAAACAAGTAGAAGAGAGACAGATTGCTTTCCTCCTTTGACCAAGTAAAGGTAATAAAAGGCCCAGGGAAAGCGGGGGTTGTAGGGGGATGTTGGCGTCTGCTATCCTGGGCTAGGACAGCTCTGGTCTCGGCTCATCTAACGGAATTCTGGGCTGCCCGTTGCCAATTTTACTCAGTGGCCCAAGGTCAGCAGCAGTAGCTTCTTGGTGTTTCTGAACCAACTGAGTCTGTGCAGCCCTCAGCCAGTCCAGCCTGTGTTCTGGGGAGAAGTAAAGGGGCAAGAATAGAGGAAGGCCCTGCCCTCCAAAGTGCAGGGAAATCAGTACTTAAACAACATATTTCTTAGATTCCTGACAATCTGAAGGAAGTTAGGAAGTTCAGGAAAAAAATCCATTTAAACCTTTAAAACTTAATCCATACTTCTATGCCACTGAGAAAGCAAATGTAATTTGGGAGTCTCGCGGGGAAGGAGGTGGAGGGTACAGAGCACAGGACGATCCCTTTCCCCTCTTAGAGAGGCATTTTTCCTTCAAGTGTTTGTATCCCTTAAGCACATGAATTTTGGGGGCAAGAACTTTTAGAAACCCTGCATGATATTTATTCTTTGCACAAAGGATATAATTATAGGTACTTATAAAGAGCAGCGGGAAGGCACATGCAGACGCAGAGACCCCCGGATTGGCAATGGCAGGAGAAACTCACAGTAACACTGGACTGTGGGACACTGGCATCCCCCCACTCAGAGGCTCTCTGGAAGAGTGTTTCCATCCTTCACATTGTCTGGGGGCTCATGGAGAAGCGCGTCTTTGGGAGCTGAGATTTACAGTGCTTTGGCCACAGGAAGAGACAAGTTCTAGGTTAGAGTTTCCAGTGCTGGTCACAGTGTAACTTGATTTTATACTTTCCTGGTATGGGCTCCAAAGAAATAGGCCCACCCCTCAGAATAGTACCAAGGACTTGAGTGCCAGGAGAAGGCACCAAAAAACTGAGAGGGATGGAAGTCAGGTCAAAACCACTGGAGAGAGGATATCTGGTACCGAACAGCAAAAATAGACAGGAAGGGGGAGAGGGGAGGACAAAATACATAAACGGAGATGGTTGGAACTGAAGAAGCAGGATGCTGCTGCAGAAGAATCAGGCTGGGAAAAGTCCAAGAACAGACCCTGGCTGGCAGGTGCCTCCATCCCTGACCCCTGAAGCAGGATGAGGTTTGATTTGGAGACATGCTCATCCAAAGCTGTGCTTTCTGCTGTCTAGATGTTTGGGGGCGGGGTATAGAACAAAGATGCAATTGGAATGACATTTCTTACTTTTCTTTCAGTCTGAATGCATCTTTAGATACTTGAGCAATTTCAGATGACTGCTCCTGGGGCTTTGGATTGTAGAAGGTAGGGAAAAACGAAGGAAGGTTTCAACTTGACCAGATATTTCCTAGGCAGCCGTTCTCAATGGCTGCAAACTCACCCCAGCTTTGTTCTGCTGGCCTCAGGAAGAGAGCTTCTCTTGGGGGCCTCCCTTTGTGGGCACACTATTTCTGATCCTGCATCACTGGCCAACAGATTGGGGGCATGATGTGTGGCCGTTTGAGCCCTCCACGTGCCAGAGGGCACCCTCTCCTCTCCATCTGGGCCCCCAGATACTCAACAAAGAACAGTCTTACTGTTCCAGAACTCAAATGGAACAAATGTTTTCTTCCTCAGGAAAGACTGGGAATGTCTTCAAGTTGGAGACAAACAAAGGATGGATTATGAATGTATAGTTACTACACTTACAAAGATATGATATACCCTGATTACATACAATAAGCGGGGCGCCTGGGTGGCTCAGTCGGTTAAGCAGCCAACTGTTGATTTTGGCTCAGGTCAGAGACTAACCCCACGTTGGGCTCCATGACAGGATCCATGCTGGGGGAGGAGCCTGCTTAGGATTCTCTCCCTGGGTCCCTCCCTGTGCATGTGGGGTGCACATTCAGAAAAAAGAATAATAATAAAGTAAGGGTGAAGTTCATATTTGTCCTAAAGCTTTTACTTTTCAGGTTTTTTTTTTTTTGCATTAATGCAGATTTTTAAAACATAAAATACATATTCATGCTAAAGTACTAAAAAACTTTTCCCTGTGAGAAATGGCTACTTAAGCACCAAGGGGCCAAGTTATAGCTTTTGTGGCGTTAACATAGATATTTGCATATATTTCCTTCCCAATCTGTTTTCTCACAGATCTGAGTGAAAATCTGATTGTTTTTTGAGGCAAAATGCAGCCACAGGAACAGCTCGTAAACCTCATCACAGACACAGTGCTCAGCAACAGGAGCCATTTCCTCGGGCTTATGAGCTCTGGTAACTGTCAAAGGGGGGCCACTGATCAGAGAAATCTGGAAAGACACGAGTCTGTCAGAACGCGTGAAAGGACGTGACACGGAGGCCACGTTCGTGTTGCACAATTTGCATGAGCACTTCTGGACAAATTCTGTTTTCACATGCAATTCACAGACGAGCAGCAGCAGGGCTAATTGGTGAGGTTGCCACTCAAGTGTGGTGGGGAACAGGCGCTCTCACTACCCGGATGAATAACACAGAGTTTTGAGCCACACAGTAATTATTTTATAGTTATTTTGCATCACCATCATCCCTTTATCTTTGTCCCCCACCCCCACCCCACGGTGGAGTTGAGTAAGAAAATCACCATCCGCACCTCCAAAGTGGGATTCATTTTATTTGAAATCAGCTTAAGAATAGGAAAAGACATGGTAAGGGAACAGCTATCGTTTCATTAATATGGATGGATTATTCATGTCACTAGAGTGACAGTGAATTTGATTGTACCCTGAAGTGCCAATAGGATGCCAAACACAGCCGTGAAAAACACGAGAAACTCTGAATGGCAGAATGCTTTGGAATTCATCTGTGAGAATTCCAGTCCCTCAAGATAAGGTAGTTCCTGGCCCACAAGATATTTCAGTGTTAAGGGAAGGGGAAGGGAGGTTTAAGATCCCCTAGGTGCCTCCCATAGCTACCTTGCGAAAGGGGAAGGAGGGTGACAATTTCCCAGCCCCTTCCTAGATTGCATTAGAAGCTTTAGAAACTTAACCTGGGCGCTCTCCTGTGGGTCACTCTCCATCTCCAATAAAATCAATTGTTTGGAGGGAAGGAGAGGCCTTCTCAGTGGTGGGTCAGTCACTGGTCCTCCTTCTGCAGACCGTCCAGTATTTGCTGCCTCTGCACTAAATGCAAACCAGACTAACTCCAGAAATGGGCTTTGGGGGCAATTTTGGGTTTTCCGCCCCTTTGTTCCTTGGAGATATTAAGCCTTAAATGCTTTTTGAATCTGAGAGTTACTGATAGCACTGTATTTAAACCATATCACGTCACGTGATGAAACCTGACACACTGGCATTCACTCGTCCATTGTTCCTGCTGTCTGACCTCAATGCAGAAGTCTACCCTGTGCAGCTGAGAAACACACACACACACACACACACACACACACACACACACACCATTTAAAGAGCTAGTTAGGCTCTCGTTAAGTTCAATTGATCTCTTTTTATATTTTACTTAGAAAAAAAACACACACAACATTTAAAGAGCTAGTTAGGCTCTCGTTAAGTTCAATTGATCTCTTTTTATATTTTACTTAGAAATGGTCTACACTATGTTTTCAATTTCAAAACTTAGTGACACATTTTCACCGTATCCTCAAGCTTCATCAGTTACCACCTCCCACCTTTTTCTAATGGGGGCGGGTGGAGGTTGGGGAAGAAAGGTTTTTATTCCGCTTTCACATTTCTGATTTCAGCCTTGGTTGACAATGGTCATCCCCCTGTGGGTAGTAGGAGTGGAGGCGTCTCTTCCTGTTTGGGACAGCTGGCAGACTGTCTCCAGTGATCTGTTCATCTCCTCATGTTAAAGACTTTCAGACCTGGAAACCAGCCCCCAGTCTTTAGGCTCTAACTCTGGGTCTGAGCCTTGCCAAGTGGGCAAAACAGGGGTCTCAAGTGTAGGTGGGATGGGTAGTGACCCATAGGTATGGTGTGTCAGATAACAAAATGCCTCTTGAAAACTTTCTCCCGTGTCTCTGTTGCAATATAACATATTCACATCTGGGTTTAAGTTTTCTAGGCGATTATTATGATACTCAACATATGACTTGGGGTGGTCGGAGCCCAAATAGCCCCTAACCATAGCGAGTGCTTGGGTTCTAAGCAGTGACAACAGGATGGGCAAGTGAGGGACCTTAGGGAGGCTCGTGCCTTGTGGGGGGGTCGGAGGGGAGGAGAAGACACTGAATATAAACCCAGCCCAGGTCACAATTTTGCCCACAGCAAATCACAGCGTTACAATGGCATCTTTGACCCCTAATCCACAAAGGAACCATTCTTATTTCTTGTAGTGTGTGCATGCAAGGTTACCATAGAGTCCCTTTGATAAAGAAAGCTACACACTCAAACAGTGACCTCCATGGAACCCCATGCAAGAGTAGGCTCATACTGCATTTATTACCACTGTGGTCCGGGCCCAGCAGCAGAGATCTGAAGCTCGTAATTACTAGCCTGAGTCAGAAATAGACGTATCTTCTCCCTTGCCTGTGACTCAGGGATTCAAATTCTAACTTTCCTTGCAGGTAGGGATTGCAAAGATTTCTACAAGATGTTGCAGATGGCCATCTTTAGGTTCTCCCTATATAGCATATTTCATCAGGTGTAAGACTCATCAATTTTAAGTCATACATTATGTACTGCTACAAAGAAGAAAAATCTCCCACTAAACTGTGGCATGCTGTCGGTTGTCAGATGCATCATGATTTCAGAGATGCAAAGTTGAGCATGTCAGGATTGGTGATGTATGGTATTCAAGCTGGCTGGTTACATGGTTCCTGGCCTGAGCCTAGGCACTTTGTACAACCTGTAGGACCAGAGTGGTGGTCACTCCTCTGCCTACGGGCCATTTCTACCCTGGACCTGGCTGGGCTCTCTCTGGGCTCACAGCCCACATCAGAAAAGGGGTGAGTGATGACAGCCTGTCCTTGCCTTCTTCTGTGGGAACCAGGAGAGGACGGCTCTCCAGGAGAGGAAAGGGGATTTAGGTCACCAGAAGCCTGGGACCTGGGGCTTCCCTCTCATGACTTCATTCAGAGCAAGACTTGGCACAAAATCTTTTGTAGTTTTCTAAATGATAGTTAAAAAGAATCTTTACCACATAGCATTGCACATATTTCTTCCAAGAGAACACATGTATAGATAAGAAGTAACACTGCCACTCAAATAAACACAGGATTACCACCAAAAGGATTTTAGATTGACTCTAGAAGGAAAAAAGCTAGGGGCAGGCAATAATTTTAAGGGGAAAAAAAATGACTTTCAACATTTACAACCATAGTTCTTCAGGCTGCTAATGCTTCTGGTCATTGGCTTCCTTGTGGTGACAGAGGGAAGAGCTGAGAGGAAGAAAGAAAAGAGGAGGCAAAGTTTCTGCAGCTGGGTGATTTTTTTGGACCTATCTACTAGGTCAAGATAATAGGGTACAATACAAACCCGAGGAATTTATTCTTCCTGTCTTCAAAAAGCCTGACTACAGTCTTGAATCTTGTTCAGGAAAGGGCTCAGCTAATAAAAAACAGATTTATAGAAAGAGTGGGATACACCCGACTCAATTTTTATTTTTCTTTCATTTCTCTGTCCCTCCTTCCTTCCTTCTTTTTTCTTTTTTATTGTGGCAAAACATACGTAGCATTTATAATTTTCATCATTTTCTTTCTTTCTTTCTTTCTTTCTTTCTTTCTTTCTTTCTTTCTTTCTTTCTTTCTTTCTTTCTTTCTTTCTTTCTTTCTTTCTTCTTCCTTTCCAGAGTGAGACAGCATGAGCAGGGGAGGGCAGGGGCAGAGGGAGAGGGAGACACAGAATCTGAAGTAGGCTCCAGGCTCTGAGCTGTCAGCACACAGCCCCACACAGGGCTAGAACTCACAAACCGTGAGATCTTGACCTGAGCCAAAGTCGGATGCTTAACTGACTGAGCCATCCAGGCGTCCCTATAATTTTCATCACTCTCAAGTATACAGTTCAGTGGCTTCCAGCATGCCCACAGTGCTGTGGCACCATCACACTATCTCTTTCCAGAACTTTTTCATCATCCCTAACAGAAACTCTGTACCTATTAAGCAACCTTCCTTTCTTTGTTTGTTTCTGTTTTACTTTATTTATATATTTTTGCTAGGAGCATTTTAACTCTTATGGATATGGATATAAATTTGGAAAGGAATATGTGACAAATGCAAAATGGGAAAAATCCTCACCAAAAAGCAAAAGACGAGTTTTAGAAGCCGGTAAGAGAGCTCTTATAAACAGGCCTTTTATAACCCAGGGCCTAAAACTTACTGAAAATAAGTCTGAAAATAAAATATGATTTCACCAAATGACTAAAGGGGAAAGCAAATCTGTGTTAGGGCAGTTGCAAACCTTTTATGTTCCTTACCTTCGTGCTTCACTGAGGCTGAGGCTGGAATCGATACGTTTACAAGGCTGTTCAAGCCAAATAGATATTAAACCATCAAATCCTAGCCCTGCTCACTTCTCCTGTCTGTCCGTTGGTCCACCTGTCTTTCTGTTCATGCGTATACCTTTACTGAGCAAATGTTATACATGTGCCAGGCACTGTGGTTCCAAAGATACACAGGTGTTGGCCTGCCTGAAAGTAGGGGGATAAATATGGAAACAAAGAAT
The DNA here is from genome assembly GCF_028018385.1 of Neofelis nebulosa. NCBI lineage: Eukaryota > Metazoa > Chordata > Mammalia > Carnivora > Felidae > Neofelis > Neofelis nebulosa. Next base: position 87,829,546 of record NC_080784.1, on the reverse strand, counting down.
TATGCAATGAGCAAGACGCACAGATGAGTGAATGATTCGTTCTGTCCAGGAACTGGGGTGGGGGCAGGGGGTTGGAGTTAATGAAACCCTCTTCACCCAAGGCAGACTTGATATTCCCTACTTTGTGCGGTATATTAATACAGTGTAAGGTTATAAAGTTATAACTATGAAATTATAGACTATGTATAATATGGAGCTATAATGTTAGTTGAAAAGCAGAATGTAAGATCTCATATGCCTTACGACTACAGCTGTGTTAAGACTTAAGCAAGTGCATCATGTGGAAAATATAAATATGCAAAACAAAGTCATGTTGGGGTAGTGAATTATGGGTGGCTTTTAAGTTCAGAACTGTAAACATGTTCTTACATTGTATTTCCTTAAAACTGTTTTTCTTCTTGATTATAAATTTATACCCTATGGGAAAATTGAAACAACAAAGAAAACTACAGAATAGGCAACGTCACTGGTAATCATTACCACAAAATGGTAATCACTTGGTTAATCGTTCCAAAGTACTCAGTCAACTAAAATAAAGATCATATTATTCCACTCTATGGATGTGTATTTTTGTAACCAATCGCCTATTGTTGGACTTTTAAACCATTTTCAATTTTTTTTTTACCATTTTAAGTCATGCTGAAATGAGCTGTCTTGTACATAAACCTTTAAGCATGTCTCTGATTATTTCCTTTGAGTAACTTCCCAAAAGTAGGAGTTCTGTGTCAAAGAGCATGAATATTTTTAAGGCTCCTGTGTTTGGAACGTATTCCCAAATTGCCCTCTGCAAAGATTTAACCTATTTACGCTCACATCAGGAATACACAAGGGTCTCTGTATTACCCGTTAGATTCAAGTTTTTAAAGTGACCGATTGCCCCAGTGCAATTATGATTCTGGGTGTTTCCTTCCTAATGAATACAACAGAAGATTCTGCAAATTAGATCAATTCATAGCATGTAGTTACCTAAGCTTTTCCTTCTGTTTCTCTTCCTCTACCTGTTTCCCTTTTTCTACTCTGCCCTGCAAATAGGCATGGTCAGTCTTTGCTTTTCCTCATCAGCATGCTGACAACAGATGTGTGCTGCCCTGCCTCTTCAGGGTGGTGAATGCCTGAATGCCACAAACACTATTCCCGGGGGCTGTCACCTGAGATTCTTCACCTGTCTGCTCAGAGGCAAGGCCCCTGTGTATCAGAGTGAAAAGGCATGTCTTTATTCCTGTAGTTGGCTTGGCCAGCTGGCCAGCACCAATTCTTATGAATGACAGCTGGTTTGCTGTTCCATATTTCAACAGCCTTAAGCCAGGATAACACCTGTAGGCTCTGGGAATGAAAAGCCCCCGGACCGACACTGGAGAAAGCCTTCCCTTGTTATTTGGCATGGACCTCACACTACTTAGCATCTGGGATCAAAGATAACTATGCCAGCGATAAATGCAGACCAACCAGTCAAGTTAGAATCTACTACTCTGTTACAGTTGCAATTGATTCGATTCAGGGTTTCAAATGACCTTTTTTGGTTCCCATATATGGTCTATTATAATAGCAAAAAAAGAAAGAGGGACAGTGAGCTTTTAGGCCTGTCAGTATTAGGTGAACATTGATGCATATAACACAGCAACAGTGGTGGTTCTGCTGATGGAAACTACTGGAAGCTAGGAAGTTCGACTGAAATTTCTGGTTGTCTCATTTTAGGCAGTGCATCAGGATATGACAATGGTTTAAACAGAAACAAACAAACCCAAAAAACCTCTTAACTCCACAATTTCCAATTTAATTTATTTAATGGACACTGTGGGGTCCAAAGCTGGTTGAGAACATTTTTAAAAATGTTTATTTATTTTTGAGACAGAGAAGAGAGAGAGAGAGAGAGAGAGAGAGAGAGAGAGAGAGAGAGAGAGAGTGCTAGTGGGGGAGGAACAGAGAGAGAGGAAGACACAGAATCCTAAGCAGGCTCCAGGCTCTGAGCTGTCAGCACAGAGCCTGACGCGGGCCTTGAACACCAGAACTGTGAGATCATGATCTGAGCTGAAGTGGATGCCTAACTGGGCCACCCAGGCGGCCTGAGAACATTTTTTCCAAGTTTGAAGTCAAATTTCTAGTTTGGTAGAACTTTTGTTAGAACACCCTCAGCAGTCTGGGGAGAATAGATGTAAGTGTGAGAGTGAGAAATGTGAAGTTACCTCAAAGGTTATTTGTTCATCTCCAAAATTCATTAGAAAAGCTGCACACAGTAGAAGAAAAAAAGCAACTTTGGGCAGAACATTGGAGCATACAGGTTGTCCGCAGAATGCTACCTTGAATCTTCTAACCCCATATTATTATTTGTGTCGTGTGTTTTAAAAGTAACTCATCTTCCTCATGAAAAAAGTTGATGCTTTTGAAAAGTATGATATGAATTGATCCATGGTTATTCACTTTTAAAGTCTATCATGGTGTTGAATGAAACGGACCGCTAATTTTGAGAAGATTTTTACTATGCCTCCCAAGACATATAAGCTAAAGCCGAAGTATGTCAGTCTGTGTAACAGAATCACATATGGCTGGAGAAAGAAAGGAGGCCTTAGAAAGTTGGCCCTCTACATTCTCATAGAATATTCCAAGAACTATACCTGGGAGCAAAGGACTCCTAGCCTGAATCTTAAATGGACCCTGACGCACCTGCTAACTTGAACCTCTCATGGGGAGCTGACTTGGAGAAGCCAGTGTGTAAATTCAAGCTGGTAATAAAATATTTCTGGAAATGACTGGGATGTGTCTTATTAGCACTTTGGCTGTGTTTAGTCGGTTGAGGTTCCTACCATCATGACCAGCTTTTTGCTGATTGCACATTGCTCCTGCCCCCGCCCTGCCTGCAACTTTTTGCTCTGGACTGGGCAAGTGTCTAACCACGTGGCACCTGTGAACCGTTGTCAGTAGGAATATCAGCACACAATATTCTTGAGAACCAAAGTAAGAATAATTTTTGTTGTTGTTGTCGTTAAAGTTTATTTATTTAGTTTGAGAGAGAGAGAGAGAGAGAGCGCGCGCAAGCCCGGGAGGGGCAGAGAGAGTGGGAGAGAGAGAGAATCCCAAGCAGGCTCTGCACTGTCAGTGCAGAGCCCGATGTGGGGCTTGAACTCATGAACTGTGAGATGATGACCTGAGCCGAAAGCCACCCAGGTGCCCCACCAAGTTTTGCAAAGTGAAAACCCCCTGCCCTAAGGTTTTTGTTCCAGGGAGAACGCCCTCTAGCTTTGCAGGACCTGATATGAACGTGTGACTAAATCTCATGCCAGTACAGCTCCTACCATCAGCAGTTTGAAAGCAAATTCATATTAGCAGCAAGCAGTTCTCCCTGTGGAACCAGAATGAAATCAGTTCCACCATGTCTCCCTTTACCCTTCAGTCCAGTCTCAAACTCGTGCCTCTGAAAATGGTGCTGTCATCTTGCCCACCCGGTTTCTGGGCCAGGGAGTCATCCCAGACTCATTCTTTCCCCTCTCATTCTTCATGTCTAATACATTAGAGAATCTGGTAGGTTTACCCCCTTTGTGTCATCCCACCTGGCATTCTCCTTGGTCCAGGCCATCGACACTCCTCCTGGATTACCCTGCTCGTCTCGTCACTGGCTCTCCATTTTCCTTTCCTGTTGTCCTCCCACACACACTCCAGATACCCAGTCAGGAGACTGACCTTTCTAATGATGCTGGTGCTCCTCAGTCCTCTCCTTGCATCTGCATGCAGGGTAAAAGTCATATTCCTTGATAGGGCACACTCTATGTCCCAGTTCTCCAGTCCAGTCTGTTGACTGCCCCTACCCCAGCACTGTGCTAACTCTGGTCCTACCAAATCACTTTTATTTGGCTGAATGTGTCTCGCTCTGCCTCCAATCCCCCCCACCTTCATTCTTCACCTGGCTAACTCCTTCTAGTCATCCTTAAACATTGAACTCTAATGTCACACCCAGGACATGTTCTCTGGCATCAGCTCAGCTACTTTTCCCCTCTGAGCATCCAAAGCACCCTCTGTTTTCCCTCCACTGGCCTCCTTATTGCCTGTATTACAACCATGCAGTCACCAGTCTCTCTTTGTTAGTCTGTAAGTCCCTTGCCAGCCTTCATTTCTATACTCACTTGCTTCTCACAGTGCCTGTCACACAGCGGGCACTCAATGAATGGGTGAATGAGCGACAGAAGGTAGGTCCAGGACTAGCTGCTTCAAATAACTTTCCTAAATTCCTACCTGACCCTTCCACAGATCCAATATTCTTTTGTCTTGAGAGAGAGGGATCCATCTGTTTTTCCTGAGGTTCCTATCTAAATCACTGTTCCCAGCAGCTATGGAAGAGAAAGTGTACCTTCTTAACTTGGCAGATGTGGGCTGTGTATACATTGCTCTATAAAGAAAGTGAGTAGGCAGTGTAGAATCTGAATATATCTTTTAAAGTTTTTTTTTGATAACATTTTAAGATGAGGTTACTACAACTGACTATTATTTATGTGTTCAGAGGTGTCCAGAAAGACTGATGTATACCCAACTGTTTATTGGATGTGAGACACATAATTTGATCTGGGTCTGAAACCTCCACCCGTGTGACCTACTGTTGTCTTATAGGGTGCAGCTCTTGACATAATGGTTATTAAAATTTTACTATATTCTTTCCTGCCATGTTCAACTTCAGGATTATGTTTTTTATGTTATCAAATACTTCTTCTGGCCCTCCCTTGGTTCCCTCCCTTTACTTTCCATTGACAACTTTCCCAGAATAGGCTTTTCTACATTTTTTAAAAAAAATCTATGCCATCCGATGACTAACTTGTCCCTTCTGCAAGTAGCTCTGTAGGATGTGTATCTTCCTCAAGGCTTTCCCTGGACTATACTAAAGTCTCATGAAGATCGCCAGCCACTGACAAATATACCAAGTGATATCCCTGTTTCCAAAATATCAATCACACATTCAAAGAATCACTGAGCTGGAAGGGACCTCTGGGCAGCCTGCACCTGAACTTCTCTTGATGAGAATCTACAAGACATTTTGTTAGATGTTTGTCCATCCACCCATCTGTGAAAAATTTCAGTGATTGATTGAGAGTTTGGTTCTAGGCTGAACATAATGCATTTGGAGACAGATGTCCAACATATCACAGTCACCCAGAGGGAACCTTCTCGCCCATATGATTCCTCTTCCTAATCCCTGATGTACAAACTGACATTTGAGGGGAAGAGAGAAATGTGTCCAGATAAAACTCTCAGGCTGGAGAGTATGGGGCACAACAGTTTTGACAGAAAAAGAAAAAACCACCTCAGAACAGCAGCTCAGTAATTCTCCTGGGGCAACCACACCAAGGGGGTTGGGCTACCACCACGTGTTGCATCAGCACACTGAAGGACAGAGCGTACATAGGACGGACCTGCCGAACAGAGAGATGTCCTCACGGCTCACACGATGGGGAGACCCTGCCTCCCACTCTTCCACAGTCCATCCCACTCTTGCCCTGGGGCCCCAACCTTCCTCCTCACCTTGAACTAGCATCCCTCCCTTACTAATTTTCTAGCTGCTATTAGGCAGTAGCACCTCTTCTGGGTGTGGGAAACCAGCCCTAGATCTTGATAATAAATTACTTTAGCACCTAGGCAAATCGCCTTCTGGATTATAAAGAATTAGTAGATGTCAGAGGCTATCTCTAGGATTAGTGGACATTTTTGGGGGTGCTTTTTAAAACTTATATATGTACCTCCCATGTTTTTGTAAGAAGTATGCATTATTTTTAATTTTTTTTAGTGTTTATTTCTGAGACAGAGAGAAACAGAGCATGAATGGGGGAGGATCAGAGAGAAGGAGACACAGAATCCGAAACAGGCTCCAGGCTCCGAGCTGTCAGCCCAGAGCCCGACACAGGGCTCAAACTCACAGACCGAGAGATCATGACCTGAGCCGAAGTCGGACGCTCAACTGACTGAGCCACCCACACGCCCCAGAAGTATGCATTATTTTAATGTTTGGGAAGAAGGAAAAAGATTTAAGATAAAACGTTGTTTTTTTTTTTTTTTTTCCATCTGTGATGTGGAAACACTGTTGATATTGAGAATGAATGAATGAATGAATGAATAATGGAAGACTGGAATGAACAATGAAGACCAGAGCCAAGGCAATATCTCACTTTCATAAAGGGGGCAAAGAAAGGTGAACATGATACTGATTTCTGGCAAAACTTTAGGTGAAAGATTGAACACAGAATTTATAAGACTATATAAAACAAAGAGGCCACCTTTAACACTATTCCTTAGTGTTGTTAATCTGCTAAAGCGGCAGATTTGTATATATTTGACATATCCCAAACCAACATGGCACATCACAAACTTTGTCATGATGGCTTTCAGACACATTAAATGGAAACAGGTGTGGAGAACTCAAAGGTAGGTTGCCCAGAAGCTGTTGAAAAGTCTGGGCTTTACTGGATCCCCAATGGTGTCAACCTGGGAGGAGTTCTCTGCCGGGGGAGTCATTGCCCAGTTGTTGATGTAGGTGGCAGATAAGATGATACAAACCTGAAAAGATGAGCTAAAAACTCTGCCGGTGGAGTTTCTGAGATGCTAAAAACTCAGATCAAACTTAACAGGAAAGTGGGAATTTAGGTGAAAAAAAAATCAGCTATATAAGTTCAGAACGGGAGGTAGGGCAGGGGGTTAATAGACCGCGGGCTTTGCAGTCAGGTAGTCTGCTGGGTTCAAATCCCAGCACTTTGGGTAAATTACTTAACCTCACTCAGCTTTAGTGTAGATGAAAGAATTAAGGAATGTACTGAGGGGCGCAGTGATTAGCACAGCGCCTGGTTCATGGGCGCAGGACCTGCTCGATAACTGGTAGCTGCTATTATTAAATGTGGTCTGACAAGAGCTCACTGTACGCAGAGCACTAAGGAATTTCACCGTCCACAAGAGCAGTAGGAACTGACAAAGTGACAAGGCTGTAAAACAAGCGAATTTGAACTTAAGCTGTAGGTTCAGGAAAGGAAGTTGTCCCATCATAGTCCATACTGATAAGAAGCCACCTGGAATATTGTTTCAGCTCAGGATGCCATGTTGTAAAAGAGACATGAAGAGGCTTGAGAGTGTCCAGTTGTGTGACATGAGAGAGATAGTGGAGGAAACTAGTATTATTTGGTAAGAAAAAGTGAGTCTAACACAGGCCACGAGAAGCACTCTTTGGATACTTGGAGGGTTATTATAGAGAAGTGGGAGTCACATTATTCTGTTGTTCTAGAGGACAAATCTCTAAAAGTCTTCAGCAGAGTTTTCTTAACAAAAGGGAGAACTTTTCAACAGAGTGACAGAGGAACAGATTGCTTGATGAAGCAGCCAGTTCTCGGTCACTGCAAGTGTTCAAAGAGTCTAGGTGGGCGTCCCCTAGGGAAGTTGGAGAGGTTTGCACCACAACAGCAACCCCCTCTTACCCTGCCCTACTCCAGCAGTATCAGCCTCTACTGCCCCACCCACTAGGCTCCTTTTTTCCCCCCATTAACTACCATTAGGTAAAATGGAGAGTCTCCTGATTCCTAACCTTGTCCGCTAGGGCAGAGATGCACATTCTGCCAACAAGCATTCACTGGTAGCAGTGGGTCAGGACCTGTGCAGCAGGCAGCAAAGATGGATCCAGCAGGGACCCAGGGAGCACCCAGGCTAGTGAGAAAACACACACCGCAACAGATCCCTGCTGAGTGGTGAGGCCAAGTGCAGGGACAGAGATCAGCACCACTGGCCCTGGAGGCACAAAGGAAGTTTAATTAACACAGTTTAACTGGGGCAAGGAGGGTTGGGAAGGGTTTTCTGGGGGAGTGGATTCTGGAACTGCATAGGGATTAGTTAAGGAAAGCGTTAGAGGCAGCAGGGACAATATGAGCAAAGGAATGGAGGTAAGAAACAGCCCTGTGGCCAATCTCATGTGTTGCCAGACTGTGAAGTATAGAGCATGGGATAGGAGCAGATTGGGCTGGCGAGGCTGGAAGGAGTGAGAGGTGAGAGAGTCCCATGTGGGTTTCTAAACGCACACTCATACTACAGGGACTCTTGCTCGAGCTGCAGAGTCTCACCTGGTCCCTGCCCTCTAGGAATTATTTGTGCAATTGGTTACTTCATTACCCTATGTCTGCTTTGCTCGATGAGAGCAGAAACTTTGGCAACCTCATCTATCGCTGTATCTCCAGTGCCTAACCCATTTCTTAGCGTGTAGTATGTACCCAATACATACTGTACGTTTCCATTGAAGGAGAGATTGCAGACAGAAAGGATGCAAGCTCATGGGCTTGCTGGGAGGCTTCTCTGAGTCACTGCATGTATGTTGATGAGAGTAGCACCTGCTCCTAGGAAGCACTGGTAAGGGGAGCTGTGGCTATTTTTATTCATTTGCATTTCTTATTCTCAAGTCCTGTTGGTTTTGCAAGCCACTGTTTAGTACCTTTGTTTTTGTTGCTTCCTCTGCTTAATAAATTTTGATGAGTAACGGTGTTTGCCAGGCAATAACAGCCCAAAAAGAAATCCTCCAAGTACAGAGAGTTACAGAAATATTCAGCATCATAAACCACAAGATGACATGAGAAGGAGAGAGGTGACAGGCTGGTGTCCTCAACGGGGCTCCTCAGGCTCATCTTTGCAGGTGTTCTGGAGAGAGTGTGCAAGTGTCACAGCCCCATCGCTAGACTGATGGCCAAAACTTGTGCCCCCAGCGTGAACCGTATACGTGAACCGGATACGAGGCAGGTAGAAAACTGGTGGGAATAAACAGTCATCTGTGTCCCTACTGACCCTAATAACCTTCTAGGGTGAGTCTAATCTGGTGGGGTGGGACTAGACCTTCTTCCATAGCCTCCCTAAAGAGGGCAGGAGTAGGGGTGGGGGGAGGTGCATATTTGGTGGTCCACCGGCAAAAGCCTGGCTTCCTCACATTGTTTTCTCAGGGCTTCTCCCAGCATGGTGTCTTCCTGGCCTGTGGATGGCCTGGGACTGGCTGATCTTGGTTATAGGGACACTGACCAGTGGCAATCAGTGTATACTGTTGGTTCTGAAGATCCCGAAGAATCCAAGGACCTATCCAGGAACGACAGTGTAAGTTTTTAGGCTCTGTTGAAAAGATCGATGCATCCCTTGTGGACAAGAACTCCAGAGAGGAGGCTTCTCCTACCATAGGCCTCCTGCTAGGCCTGAAAAATTTAACATTCTTTTCCTTTTTCAAGTCCCCAAAGGGTATATTCCTGAAAAAACTCCTGGCATCCCTCTCCTCCCCTGAATGACGAGGGCCCTCGGCGAAGTTGAAGAGGAGTCGACTCTGTGAGGATGTGTAAGGCACTGCCCTGAGTTGGCTGCTGTGGGGCCGTCTGTTTGACCGGGTACAAGTCCAGGGCTAAAAGATGCTCAGTATCCAAACATACCTGGTATAGGTCTCTGGCGGGGCTTCTGGTCAGACTTGGATTCAGGAGAGAAAATGAAGCTTAGGTATCCACAGCTCAGGGGAAGGTGAAATCACTTCAATTGCCCAAACAAACAAAATTGCTTAATTAATCTGACTGAAAAAACCTGTTCAGCCTTGGATTAAAAGAAGTCGTGTTGATGCTGCCCCTGTTAATTTGGCTGAGTGCTGGACAGAGAAGGTATATTTAGCCTCAATGTGCTTGCAGGATTGCATCTTGAAGCTCAACAGGAAATATCTGGAGTCGCAGCTAAAGATGTCTCTGCCTGTTCAGAAATTTACGAGCAGCTGTAAAAGTGGAGCTATGGTGGTCAGAAGGCTGGAACAGCTCCCTTTCAAATGAGAGAGGCCGCTGAATTAAACACTTGAATATACCAAGTTCATGGCAGGCAGAGTGCACCTGACAGGCTAAAAATAGCCAAAGCAGAGGCTTCTGTTGCTAAAATAATACTGAACTGATACATACTCCTTTTCTAAACCTACAAAGAAATGGGTGAGTGGGGAGAGGGTGGGCTCTGAGATTCCAAAAGGTGTGCTGGAAACCATGCCCAAATGAAGGAAGCAATTTCCTGCCTTTGCCACTTTTCAAAAATAGCTTTCCTAAACTGGGTACACTGAAGTAGCAAGTAATCAACATATTATTTTTTAGTAACACGAGACACAAATGGTAGCACCAAGAAGACACTGCATCCCTGGACCTGTAGTCCTGCTGACAAGCAAACCTTTCCCTCTTGGTGAGGAACCACTTTTTTAAAACATCATTTTGCTAGGCTCCCTTATCAGCAACCCCAAGCCCCGCTCAGTAATGGCCGATGGGAATGGTCCCTACTTACTCGCGTCACATGCTTGGCAAAGCTGTTTGCTCGAGTGTGGACGAGGGGGAGTGTGTGTGACTGTGCTGCCTGAGAGAGTAGGTTACCACACTTTCCAGAGTGGCCAGGGCATCCGAGACCAACTTCACTTTCATTCCGTGACATAGAACACTGCCTCAGTTTCCCAAGTTTCAGTCTGCCTTCCATATAATGTGGAGCGCGTCAAGATCACCCCGATGACTTCCTCAGGTTGTCGTGGAGATCAAATGAGCGCATGCATGTGAAAGCATTTTGGGAATCTGTAAAGCTTGAAGCGCCGTGGAAGACGTCGCTGCTGTTGTTACTGAGCATTCTACTGGAAAGCTGGGCAAAGAATGGCAACATCTCCACGTGACTGTAAGGTGCTGTGCACGCAGACTGCTGGACTGTGTTCTCTTTTGTGGGATGGTGCCATCTTAAGCAGGTGAAAGCACTGTCTGCGCCCCTGTTCAGAGCAGCACGGGGTGCAGGAAATCTGCCTGCTTTCAATCTCAGCGTGGCTCACCACCGTCGCGGTCCTTGCTGGCTCTCCTCCTGCTTCGGTGGCGCTCCTCCTGTGGGTGGCCCACAAGGCAGGGTTGGCCCTGGAGTCCCTGACAAGCTGGGAGGGAGGCAGGGGTAGACCCAGCTTTGATGTGAATGGTTGCTAGGTTATCAGCAGTGCCTACCCCAGGACTGGTCCCCCAGGCTGGAAAGTTCTTGTTGGGATGTTGAGAGATGCCCACCTTCTCTTTGGCAGTCCCACTAAGAGCTGCAGTTCGGCCATCATTTTAACGGGTTATTATTTATTTTCTTTGGTTCTTCTCTTTTTCTCCTCTCACTTGTCTCCCTTGTTACATCTAAATCTGATCTAAAAAACTGTGTGCTCACCATGATGGTATCTGTGATGCATATGGACAAAAATATGCATGCATATTTGTCTAAATCTGGGAGGGGATATTAAAAAAATGGAATTACTTGTTGCGTTAGGATGGAGGGATTATGAATGTTTCCCTTACTTCTTCTTTACACTGTTTATAATGTTAAGTAGTCTTTTTATTTTTCTTATTTATTTTTTAATTTTTTTTAACGTTTATTTATTTTTGAGAGTGAGAGAGACAGAGCATGAACGGGGGAGGGTCAGAGAGAAGGAGACACAGAATCCGAAACAGGCTCCAGGCTCCGAGCTGTCAGCACAGAGCCTGATGCGGAGCTTGAACTCACGGACTGTGAGATCATGACCCGAGCCGAAGTCGGCCGCTTAACCAACTGAGCCACCCAGGCGCCCTGTTAAGTAGTCTTTAAAATAAGAAAGGAAAGGAACTGTAATTGGAGTTTTAACATTTTACAAAATGGTATCCCTTTACCCTGATTTTGATTTCACTGGGCTTGAAAGCGCAAAGGTAAAGGAATGCCATGTAGGCTAAAGTATTTCAATGTAATAATTATATTTTCAGCCTCTAAACTATTTTAAGGGTGGCCAGTTTCATTTTAAGGTATTTTTTGGAGTATGCAATAAATGGCAAAGGCAGTGAGACAAAAATTGGAAATTATATCATAGCTTTTTTAATTTGGAAAACCCATAGTTAGAAGTCTACATATGATCTTTTTAATCAACAAAGAAATGTTTATTGAGTGCTTACTATGCGCTGGACATTGGGCAAGGATTACGTATTTCCCTCTAGTTCATCTTTTTTCCTGTTTCTCTTCCCCCAAAGTGGTTATCACTGGTTGTTTTGTAAGGCACTCAGCACTCAGCACTCAGCAGTCAACTTGCTTCGTGTACAGTTTTTGTTTGTATTTGTTTGTTTAAGTAGTAGGTGCCAGGGCGCCTGGCTGGCTCAGCTGGAAGAGCATGCGACTCTTGATCTCAGGGTTGTGAGTTCATGCCCCACGTTCGGCTGTAGAGATTACTTAAGTGAGCAAAAACTTAAAAAAAAAATAAAGTAGTAGGTGCCAAGACAGTGGCAGTGAGGGGAAGTTCTAATAACCTGTGGTTCCTCAAATAAATAGTCATAAACCGTTACAAAACAAGGTTTGGCACCTCAGGTAGCCAACCACACCCAGCTGTTTCTTCAGGGCTATGACAGAATGGGCAACTGCTCAGAGCCTCTAGTTTTCCTCCAGGTGCTCCCAGCTCACCATTTCCCCTAGCTTGATTTCAAAAACCATTTGCTGTATTTGACAAGGAGGTAAGCGAAGACAAGGTGAAAGTGACAGCTTCAGGGCACCTGACTGTCGAAGTCAGTTCTGTTGAAGAGCAGAACTGAGCAGAGGAGCAGGGCTTGCTGTGGTACAAGCCCTGCTCCCTGGCTCCACAACCACAGCCACGGCTTCGGGCAGCTGGTGACCTTCGTGAGACTTCACATGTGAGCCTGGGCTGGGTACTTACTCTCTTGCCTCTCAGGATATACACGTGGAAAGTTGCAGGTAATGATACATATTCCCCTTACGTCACAAAAATGTCTTGTATACACACAACAAGTGTACGTATCACCACAGTATGGCCCATTTCGTTATCAGACCATTTGGTCACTTTCTTTAAAATCTTTTTTTTAACGTTTATTCGTTTCTGAGAGACAGAGAGAGACACAGTATGAGCGGGGAAGGGGCAGAGAGAGGCAGACACAGAATCTGAAGCAGGCTCCAGGCTCTGAGCTGTCAGCACAGAACCCTGTGTGGGGCTCGAACTCACGAACCCCGAGATCACCATTTGGTCACTTTTATGATCACCATTTGGTCACTTTTATAAGTGAATTTATATTCTTTTGTCTCCCAGAGAAACAAGCAGACACAATAAGACATCAGTGGCGCAGCAGCTTTCCAGTTGGTAAAGGTGATCAATTCTAAACTAAAAAAACTCCACTCTGGGTCAGGCCCACCGACCGTCCGTTCAGCTCAGCACTGAGTCTCTTCTGGTGGCATGGTGTAGGACGTGTTAGGAAAGATGGCTGTCTATGTTGACAGGCGTGTTAGGGCCATATACTAAACCACTGCATTTTCTCTAACATCTCTCATCATAGAGCTATCACCCATGAAATTCATTTAAGTCTAAAAGCTATTTATAGTTCTGGTTTTACCACATCTTAAGTTGACAAAATTCCAAAAGCTTATGAAACCAGCCATGTAAATCAGTAATGCTATTTTTTAATTTTTGAGTTTGTCTTTCTTTTCTTTCTTTTCTTTCTCTCTCTCCCTCCCTCTCTCTGCCCCTCTCTCCCTCCCTTCCTTTTGAGAGAGAGAGAGAGAGAGTGTGTGAGCAAGCAGGGGAGGGGGCAGAGGGAGAGAGAGAGAGAATCCCAGGCAGGCGTGGCTCCATCCCACGACCCTGGGGTTATGAACTCGGCCGAAGTCAAGAGTTAGATGCTCAACTTGACTGACCCACCCAGGTACCCCTGAATTTGCCTCTTTCAAACTTTGGGGTGGCCTTCCTGATGTCTTACTACATCAAGATATGGTGAACATACCCGTGTTTGCACTGACCACGCACTTGGCGATTTAAAAATTGTGATTACATACAGCTTCTCTGAGTCTTTATGTATTCAGAAAAAAAGGATCCGATTTTTAAAGTTTATCCTCACATGGTGTTTTTTAAATCAAAGGTTCTTAAATTTGGTCTGAATACCCCAAGGTAGCCATGGATGGGCATGAAATTGCATGCAAAGTTACACGTGCACCTCCATGCGTTTCTCTGAGGTAAAGGGTAAGAGAGATTCTCAAAGGAGACTAAGACTCCAAAAAGGTTAGGAACCATCACCTTGGATCACTTGGCTCCTCCTTGAAGCTCCTTTAGTTCCGCTATGTTATTTTCTGAGATGAGGTGGCCAGAATGGCATATGATATTCTAGATGAGGCTATGTCAAAATTCTGAACAAGATTATTTTGCTATACTTGTAATTCTTCACCAGGAAATGTCTGCTATTCTGGTGAGTTGTTTTGGCTGTATTAGCCACCAATGAATGTATCCATGTCTTTAGAGAATGGTGTATAATGACTCTCATTGTCCACTTTCTGCATGGAATGTGGTACCATGGAATATCACCATACCTTTAGTACAAACTGATTTGGAGCATTTTCCCCAAATGCTTTGCGTTTCTCTATACTGAGTTTCATCGACTACTTGTCTACTTCGCAGCTGTAGTAGTATCTGATCTTCTGTAATTTATATTAGGTGAATTTGACTTTTCAGTGTGATAAAGTGTTCTCTGCAAATTTGCATGTTCTGCTGCGTACCAAACAATTAATAAACAAGTAACCAAATCCATATGGCAGAAACAACTAACTGCCCCCAAAATCTAGTGCTCATCTTTCTGGAGTAGGGAGTCATAATCGGGAAGGGGCTCCCTGGAAGAGACCACAGTTCCCAGAACCTCTTGCGTTTAGATAGGGCCAAATGACTAGTTCTCACCGGGGGGTGGGGGTGGGGGGATGTGTGTAAGCGGAAGCGAAAGATGTCCTTTTGGCCAGAGGTGCTAAAGAAATGGGGTGACATTTCCATTATTTCCCTCCTTTGCTAATGCGATACAGAGGACTCTGGGAACTTAAAGATGGCAGAGGCCCATGAGGCAACAAGCCTGGGTTCCCGCATAGCCAGGTGGAGAAAAACCACTGATGGCCAAGAACACCCACACCAGACTGTTACGTCTTGAAAGAAGAAATGAACATATGTTGCTTGGCTGAAATGTAGCATTTTTTTTTTTTTTAAATGATAGCAGATAGTATTCATATAGGCCATCACTTGAATTATTTCCATTCATAGAAAGTTCCATTTCTGTCTATCCTTTATTCAGATATGCCAATGCCATGTCCCCTGAAGCACTGGTGTCTGAAGCATTTTAATAGGTTTTGGATAAGGACGATGTCAAAGATTTGCCATAGATTTAACATACTTGCCTAAATCCTGGTTTTAGTAAAAGATGACGTATCTCAAAAGTATTTTTGATCCTTAGATAACAAGCTGCTTTGTAATTTCCACATGTCAATATTTATTATTGTTCAGATTAATCTGGCCTTCACAATATGATAGTGAGGGCTCTGCCAGTTAAGTACAAACAGCTAGTTTTGTTTATACGTGTAAGTACTTCCTTATGAATCAACAGCACTGCAGATAAGTAACACCAGATCCTTAAACTGTTCTACCAAATATTTATGAACTAAAGTCATATCAGTGTGAATTCTGGTGCTGCTTTTAGTACCACAATGGTGGAGAGAAGGTGGCTTGGGTGGGCCAGGGTAGTGTGACACGGTCCTGGCAGGTATATGGGGTTTGGGTAGACAGAGGTCAAGGCCTCAGAGTGATCGTGGCTCTCTTGGACCAACAGCTAGATGTCCATTCTTCAAAAACCTGCTTACACTGGGATCAACAGCCTGTCCCAGTCGGTAGTAGAGGACAAGACTGTTTAAACTCACTTGGTCTCCATCAGCACTGGCACAAAGTGTCCATGGCTCTACCTGGAGGGACAGGAGCCCTGGGTTGTGGTGGGGCCCAGTCCTGGCTGTGGCTGCTTTGCTAAGAGCACAGTACTTAGGAAGAATAGTCCAGCCTCTTTCTTAAGCTCACCTCCTGGTGAACTCACTAAAGGAATTCTAAGTCTCAGCAGAAGCAGAGGCCCTACCATCGGCAATGGTTTGGAGAACCCCGGGTTGGAAAAGAAACCTTGGGTTTCAAAGACCCATCCGGGAGCCGGGAGCAGCAGACAGGGCCATAGAGCGGCATGGTGCATGCTCTTCTCCCACAGGAGGGCTGATGCTTCCCTCTCACTCAGAGGGGCCGTGAGGTCCCTGAATCCTCATGTAGCAGCAGACGAGGAAAGACAAAACACACTCTCTTGAAGACACATCTCAGGGACACTGAACACAAAAAATGCTGCTTTGATGAAGTGTGCCCTCTCGTCCATTTTGTGCCGTAACCCACGGGAGAAGGCTATCGGTACCACAGTGACACTCTCTCGTTTACCCTAAAGAGGCTTTTCCAGGAAAACCACTTTGAGTGACACATCTTAAAGGAGACTACAAGACTTAATAGTATAATCACCAGGAAAATCTGCATATACATATGATGCTTATCAACCAGCAATAACATGAATGGTTCTGAAGAACTTTCATACCAAGTGTCCTTTTCTTACTTAGGATTCAGAGGCATCCTGAGAAGCCTTTTCACTACCTCTGAATGCAAATAAAGTAAACAATGGTATTGGAAAAAATCCTTGGACACTTCTGGCTTAAATGGGCTTAAGGAGGAAGCTTTTCTGAGCCCAATAGTTATTCCCATGGATGGGACAAGGGAGAGAGAAGGAAAAGAGAATTCCCCACTTTAGTACTTAACTTACACTTTTTCTCTCAAAAGCACTATGCCCTTTGTGTCCCTGGTAACAAGCTCCTCCCAGGCTCCTAAGGGAGCTGCTAGATAGGGAGGAGGAACGGAGACTGGCTGTGGTTGGGTTGAAGCAGGACAGAATAGGATTCTGATGTCAGAGGGCGAGGCAGGCACTCAGTTGGAAAGTTGTTCTTTGTTCCTAAAAATAAAATATTTGACCCTCCTTTTTTGGATCCTTCCCTGGAACGAAGCCAGTCAACTGCTGACTTCTTTTTAGGATTAGCTCAATAGCCCTCGGCCCAAAGGTGAACTCCAAAGACCCTCAAGATCTTCTGCCCCTGATAAAATGCTACACAATAAAGTGAATGACTTAAGAGAATGTTTCTCTTGAAAGGATATGGCTGCAGTATACATTCGTAAAGCAAAATAGGCCCAGTGGAAAGGGTGAGAGGACAGGAGGAGGGAGAGAAACCATGTTGGAAAGGCTGGCCGCAGGTTGGGAAGGGGCTAATGGCTGGATGCAGCAGTGTGCTTTAGAAAATTCTCTAGGAGGCCAGGTGGCAAGGGCTCCTCATACAGAGACCCCCGCCTCCATGAAGGATCCACACCACACCTTCCTTCCAGAGAGTTCTCTACAGTACACTCAACCTTTTCCAACTCTTCTCCATTCATGAAGTCTTCACCCAAAGTGACAGCTTTGGTTTACAAAATGACAGTGATATACTATGCTACATATCACAAAAAGAGGGGTCACAGGCCCTCTTCTTTGAAAAGGCTCATTTGGGGAAGGTTTGGGGCAGCCGTTGTACAGACTGACAGCACGCTATGAGGGATCCAAGAATCAATGCCGTTTCTCAGTGCTCTTCTAAGATTGAGCCCCATGCTGATGGTCCTGTGTATATAGAACTTTTACAACATAATGGGACCCTTTTGGCAACGTCTTCCCCAACTATCTCATTGTACAGCCGTTTTAAGACTAAATACATCAAATGTCAGCTAGTGAGGAAGACCTTTCTTTCCCTGGAAGAAGAAAAAGATTCTATGGGCATTGACATGGCAAAAACTGGGAAGAAGGTTCACTAAAAGCTAAGCCATTATTTCCTATATAAGTAGTTGGTACGATAGGATGTCAAAATTCACGAGTTAATATACATACTACGGGCAAAATTCACGAGTTAACATACATACTATGTCTCCAGAGTTTAGCTGTTGGAAGTAATTTTCTGGTTGGGAAAATAGAAGATGTAAAATTTCCAGCCTAGACCAGAGTTTCTTCATTAGGTAGTCCAGAGAGACCAATGGCACCAGATCAGCTATAGGTGCTTTGAAGATGCAGATTCCGGGGGCTCATCCCAGACTTGGCTCTCTGGGGCGGGCCTGAGAATCTTCATTGTGAACAAGCTCACTGGGTGATTCTTTTGCACACTGAAGTTTAAGAATCACTGCTATGTCTTTAACCTCCTCCTATTCTTTAAAGCAGAAAAAAAAAAAGATATTTAGGTATAGTTCTTACTCACCTAGTTCGTGGGCATTTTTAAGAAGCTATCTTAACATTATTGGCCTTCCATTAACTTTTACATGTATTATAGTAAGACTTGAAAGGATGAGCTGTCCAAAATGGAATGGGTTAATGAACTTTCCATCACTGGAGGTGCTGGAGCAGAGGTTGGAAAACCACTTAGCAGAAACACTGTAGAAAGAATTCAAGTACTGCTACAGGGTCCCAACCCTGAACTAATGTATTACATTTCCTCCAGCTCTATGATCCTATGATAATATTGTAACAAAATCAGCTTTAATATATCAAGTATTACTTTTTTTTTCTTCAAGTCTAAGCATATACTCAGGAACTTTATTGGTAGTTTGTAAAAGAACCAAGAAACCCAGTCTATAAAACTGAAGTTCAGTGTCTCCTGGGTGGCTTAGTCGGTTGAGCATCTGACTCTTGATTTTGGCTCAGGTCATGATCCCAGGGTCATGGCATGGGATGGAGCCCTGTGTCAGGCTCCATGCTGAGTGTGGAGCCTGTGTAAGATTCTCTCTCTCTCTCTCTCTCTCTCTCTCTTTCTCTCTCTCTCTCTCTCTCTCTCTGTCTCATGCTCTCCCCCACCTACATGCTCTGTCTCTAAACTTAAAGAAACAACAACAAAAAAACCCTGAAGTTCAGAAGCTGGGGATAGAACCAACAAGAAACTTGGGGATTCTGAGCTTTAATGCCAGCTCTGAAACTTACTGGATAACCATGTACTCATGAAGACAAACAGATAAAAGTCAGAGTCTATCATCTTCATAATGATCTCTGAGTCTCAAGCATCACCATATCTGATGATGATAAAAAACTGTTGAGCCTTTTCATTCTTTGACTTGGTGTTCATCAGATCATAGATCTTAATTTTTTTTAATGTTTATTTATTTTTGAGAGAGAGAGAAAGAGGCAGAGAGAGAGGGAGACACAGAATTCGAAGCGGGGTCCAGGCTCTGAGCTGTCAGTACAGAACCTGATGTGGGGCTCAAACCCACGAACCGTGAGATCATGACCTGAGCTGAAGTCAGACACTTAACCAACTGAGCCACCCCAGTGCCCCGATCAGATCATAGATCTTAAATCCTTCCCAATTCTTCAAGGTTCCTCAACCCCAAAGAAGGATGCCATTAAAGGACCAAGGGAATTGGGGTGCCTGGGTGGCTCAGTTGGTTGAGTGTCCAACTCTTGCTCTCAGCTCAGGTCTTGGTCTCAGGTCTTGAGTTCAAGCCCACATGGGCTTGGAGCTGGGCTCCACACGGGCATGGAGCATATTAAAAAAAAAAAAAAAAAAAAAAAAGGAAAAGGCCAAGGGATTTGGCACAATTCTAAAGGGGATATATGCTTGACTGTGCTGGTTGATGTAGCTCTTTTCCACTGCCCGAGAGTTTACTCTTCACGGGTCAAGAATATATGTGTATACGGATCTACAGAAAAAAAAAATGTCAGCATAGATGGTGGTGAGGGGGGGGTAGCAGTTAACATACTACCAAAAGGCTCAGTGTTGATGGGGACAGAGGATGGGCCTGTGCAAAACAAAACAGAAAGGAGATCCTAAAGCTCCCCCAGTCAATTATGCCAACCCCTCAGATAAAGCAAGAAGTGAATTTGTGGAGCCTGAATTATCTGATAAAACCATTTATGTGGATCATATTGATAAGATGAATGCCAAATGGCCCGTACTTCAAGTCCTGTTGTGTGGATGGCACACAAGCACCTCGACAGCTTTGGACTTCAGACTTGAAATAGGCACTCTGAGAAGATGACTGAGAAACGTTCAATTTGATTAAAAAAATTACAAATAGCAGGACTACAATGAAGTCACATTTATGAATTATTTCTAATTGTGCACTTTTTGAGATCAATTAATTTTCTTTTGAGAGAGAGAGCGTGTGTGCACACATGCACACACACACACATGCACGAGACGGGAAGGGGCAGAGGGAGAGAGAGAGAGAGAGAGAGAGAGAGAGAGAGAGAGAGAGAGAGAATCCCAAGCAGGCTCCACATTCAGCATGGACCCTGTCGCAGGGCTCCATCCCACAACCCTGGGATCATGATCTCAAGAGTCGGTCACTTAACCGACAGAGCCACTCAGGTGCCCCTCTAACTGTGCGCTTCTGAGACAGTTTTTAAGTGTTGGAATCTAAAACAAACAGTCATGATCTGAGGCAAGCCACACCTGGCCAGCCCAGCACTGTGGTTGGCACCTAACAGTTCAATCCATAGTTGTCAAAAGGATGAAGGAATGAGTGAATCAACAGTGAATGAAGGAAGGAATGCAGAGACGATAATGGACTCCAACAGGAATCAGGGCTCAATTCTGTAGCCCACTTCTAAGAGTGACAGCACTCTAGGGGACTCTGGTATTTTAGATTCAGAGATCTTTAAGTATATACTCTTCTGATGCATGACAAGGATTTCAAGTCTGTGCTGCTCCATTAATGATCAAGACAGGAGGACTCCTAAGAAGGGAACAAAAAGTGAGGGAGGGGAGGGCAGCAGGGGGAGATCACATTTAAGAACTAATTGAAGATTTATGGTAGTACTTTTTAAATCTTAGACACGAATTAGCTAACCATGATAACTAAATTCAGTGCAAATGGCGGTTATAGGACGGCCTTGAACTGTTACATGATATTTTATTGAATCTTCACACTGCAAAATTGGTGGAAATTAAGCCGTTTGTAACTTACTTTGGAAGAAAGAGAAATAAATGTGCATGTAAACATTAATCAGGTCGACGACCTGTCTTTTCGTGCAATTTGATAGCTCCACCTGGGATCCGAGTCAAACTCTCTTTTGGGGAAGACTTGCTTTTAGAATACCAGCAATCCCCCAATCCATAATGGTGAATTACACGGGGCTGAGAATCAGAGGGAAAGCCACCATGACCAGAAAGGAAGGATGATGCAGGGGTAGCTGGGCTTCTCAGGGCTGCATGGGATATGATTGTCTGGGTTTTATACTGCTCCTTCCTCAGCCCTCAGAACTCTTAATCCTATTTTCATTGCCCCAGGTAAACTGGGAAATATTTTCTCCTCCTAGACTGCAGTTACTCACACAATAAACAGGTAATAAACATTTTACTGCCCTAAGCAACCTCCTGCTAGGCAGGCAGTCAGAAGAGAAAGGACTGTGCACAGAGTAACCCCCTACAGGACAAACTGCAGGGGACAAAGGATGTGAGTAAGCGTTTAATAGCGCGCCCCCTCTCCGGGCTCTGGGAGACGACTGGGAGCTGCTGGGGCACATTAGCCGGCCTGTGGTCTAGGATTCCTCTCTGCTTGAGGCTAGTGGGGAAGATTTGATTTCACCAAAAGGTAATTTAGTTGCCATTTCAAAGCTCTGTCTAGCTAAATTAAGGATGAGGAATGAAACTGGAGTTTACAATCTCCCAGGTTAAGCCATGGGTTGTGAGACTGGAAAGCACAAGAAGGGGCAGTTGGCAGCCGACTGAAGTGGTTCTGGGGCGAGAATCCTTCAGTTGGATTTCTGTTTGATTTCAGGTTTGCATTTCATTTTCTAACACATCCTGGTTTCTTTGTTATTGTTTATATCTCCCCCACACATCAAACCAAATAGTGGTTATCATCTGTGGGCTACTTGAAAAGCACAGTGGCTGTCCTTTGACATCCTATTTTCCCACTATACGGGGTTCCCTCAAAAGCCTATCACCTTCGGCTTAGTTTAAGGCATCTTGCGGTTCCAACTGCTTGGGAGATATTTCAGTTTTCTTTCATGCTGAAGGTACAACTTGAAGCTGTTAGAAGTCTCTCACCTTCCCCCCAACTCGGGGAACCAAGGGCGGAGCCAAACATAATACGATAAACTCTGCCTCTACCTCTGCCATTTGACTTCTGGAAAATGATAATCTCACTTACATAAATTAAATGTTTTCCATCAAATAGCACGCCAAGTCTGAACGTGTTAACCCAAGGTAAACGATAAGTGCATCTGCATAAACAATTTTCCAATTCATGTGGGTTGGAAAAAAAAAAAAGATTATTTTGTAAACCGACAGTTCTTTGACATCGATTAGAGTTAACGCATGGTATTTTGCGCGAATTTTATTTAGGAATATTGATTTTTGCTGTACCTTGTGGCAGAAGCGTTGCGGTGGTCTAGCAAGAACTGTAACACGCTGACATGTGTAAGGAGATATATTTGAGATGTGCTAGAATCCAAAGGGGCCGCTGTCCTGACACAGGGCTCTAGAAAACCCACACGCCCCTTTTCTGCTCTTGTTTCTCTTTTGAACCGTTCTCGAGAGGGTTAAGGAAGTGACTCTGCACATTGGGCGGTGACGATTAGAGAGCACTTTGATGATGCACACTGATAGAGCAGGGAGAAATAACGAAGCTACGAAGCTATGGCCTGGCTTCTGTAGGAGGAAGCACGGGGCTGCAGTAAGGCTTCTGGCCACTTTGGCAGAGGCTCTCAAGTACGGTAAGTCTTTCCCTGAACCGATTTTGGGCAACTCCTACAAAAACAGGGTGGAAATCTGCCCAGAGCAGACACTTGCAAAGTGGAACACTTACACTCCCAAACAAAAGGCACAGTCACTGGATGGCAAAGCATGGGCACAGACAGATGCAAAGGGAGAGAGATCACAGGTGGTCCAAGGATCCAAGTCAGGGCCTTCATGGAAAAAAGGACATGGGATGGCCAAAAGACAGAGATAGAAAGGGCAGGAAACAATCCTGTTTTACCGGCATCGGACTGTTATTAGACTTCTGTGCCCTACTTTGGCTCTAGCATTTACAAAATGACATGTAGAAAACTGGTGAGGACCCAGAGGCCAGCAACAGCCACGATTAAAGGGATAGAAAAATGCTCCTCTGAAGCAAGATGAAAGGAATTGTGTTGTTTATCTTGGAGAAAAAAAGGTTAAGGGGTGACAGTGATTGCATTCAAATACATGAGGCGTTCTGGAGAGGCACTGATCAATTCTTCCCAACACGCAGGGGAGACTGATGAGAAGTAACAGGCTGAAATAAGCTGGAGAGTGTTCCTTGGCTACAAGGAAGAACTTACAGAAAGGCACAGGCTGGTATGGATCTGGGACTTAAGATGTCCAAAACAGACTTTCTGTTTCTTCCCCTGTCTTCCCCCTACTCCTGACAGTCCTGAAGTCTTCCGTAATTCAGCAAATAATACCAACATTTAATCGAGCCAAGTGAAAAATCTGAGGAGGCATTCACATTTCCACTCCCAATCCAGTCCTTCAGTAGATCTCATCAGCTTTACTTCTGAGTTTGACCACTTTTCAATTTCCACTGTTACCTTCCCAGTCCAAACCATCATCACTGCCTGCCTGGACCTAAGCCAAGAGGATCCTTGTATCCTCCTTCAATCCACTCTCCTCCATATGGCTGTTTTTAGAGCCTCAATCAGACCATGTTATTCCCCTGCTCAACCCTATCCAGAAACTCCCATCATGCTTAGAATAAAACTCATACTCTTGACCACAGGCTTCAAAGCCCTGCATGATCTGGCTCTTGCCCAGTGTCCTCATCCATCCCTCTCTCCCTGCTGCTCACGTTAGCCACACTGGCTTTCTTGCTGCTCCCAAACAAGCCATTTTTGTTGCATCTTTGTGCCAGCTGCTCCCTCCGCCTGGAACACTCTTTCCCTAGTCCTTGACTTGGGTGGCTCCTTTTTGTCATTCTGGTCTCGGCTTAAGTGTCACCTCTGCAGACTTTTTCCAGCCACTAGAAATGTAGACTCTGAGAGTTGGAACTTCATCTATCTTGTTCATGATGGTATTTTTCAAGCTTTGAACAGGTACCCGACCCACTGGGGTAATGCAATAAATATGGGTTAAATAAAGAAAACGTTGACTATAAAAGCAGGTTATTACTTGCTATCTCAAGAGAGCTGGATATGAGAAACAGAAGCTTTTGTGAGTGGTCTAGGTGTTCTTTTGGTTAGATAGAGAGTCACAGGGCTGGGTACTTTTGAAGGGGGGGGTGCTTTGTCCACTGAGGTCACAGTGAGGAGTTAAACCCAATGGGCCTCATCCTTATTAGGGTCAGGGAATGTTGAGGGAGTTACCCTGAGCAAGAGAAAAAGCAATGACCTTGGGTCTCAGAGGGCAGTCACAGTGAGTGGAGAAGAGGATGGAGATGTAAGGTCTACTACCCCACTCAAAAACTATTATTGTAACAGGTGGATCACCTGTTAGGATGAATTGAAGTTTCTATTTTCCTTATTCTCATGGAGAGTCACGACATTCTCTTGTTTGAGTTGGGTATGAGCTGAGCTGTGAACCCCTAGTCTACCTAGTCTACCTCCATAACATTTATAAGGCCTGGTGGTTTTAAGTTCCCATAGGAAATGCTGTGAGTCATCTTAAATCTACCTTCACATGAGTACTCTGATTCAGGATTGGACTAAGGAGGGATAGGAAGGACCATTAGAAGGCATGATTGCAAGATTTCTGTAGGCCTTGCATGCAATGACTTGCCATCACTCCCAGCTGGTTAGCCAAGGCTTTAAAATCAAGGCCTTACACATGAAAAGATGCTCAACGTCGCTCCTTATCAGGGAAATACAAATCAAAACCACACTCAGATATCACCTCACGCCAGTCAGAGTGGCTAAAATGAACAAATCAGGAGACTATAGATGCTGGCGAGGATGTGGAGAAACGGGAACCCTCTTGCACTGTTGGTGGGAATGCAAACTGGTGCAGCCGCTCTGGAAAGCATTGTGGAGGTTCCTCAGAAAATTAAAAATAGACCTACCCTATGACCCAGCAATAGCACTGCTAGGAATTTACCCAAGGGATACAGGAGTACTGATGCATAGGGGCACTTGTACCCCAATGTTTATAGCAGCACTCTCAACAATAGCCAAATTATGGAAAGAGCCTAAATGACCATCAACTGATGAATGGATAAAGAAATTGTGGTTTATATACACAATGGAGTACTACATGGCAATGAGAAAGAACGAAATATGGCCCTTTGTAGCAACATGGATGGAACTGGAGAGTGTGATGCTAAGTGAAATAAGCCATACAGAGAAAGACAGATACCATATGTTTTCACTCTTATGTGGATCCTGAGAAACTTAACAGAAACCCATGGAGGAGGGGAAGGAAAAAAAAAAAAAAAAGAGGTTAGAGTGGGAGAGAGCCAAAGCATAAGAGATTCTTGAAAACTGAGAACAAACTGAGGGTTGATGGGGGGTGGGAGGGAAGGGAGGGTGGGTGAAGGGCAACTTTTGGGATGAGCACTGGGTGTTGTATGGAAGCCAATTTGACAATAAATTTCATATATTGGGAAAAAAAATAAAGATTTGATAATAAAAAAAAAATAAAATCAAGGCCTTAAAACCAAGGCCAATGACTTCTACTTTATTTTTGTTCTTAATTTTCCCCCAAAGCTGAGGGCTGTCTCTGACTGGGGACTCTATAAATGATCGATTGACCCACAGACCTCACAGAATACATAACTCTAGCAGGTTTTTAGCAGGCTTTGTTGCCCTTCAGTTCAAAATCCCAAAGTGTTATCGTCAGGTGGCTGACAGTAATGGAATATAATTAAGATAAATTTAGAAACGTCATTGTATTTAAAATTTTTTTTTAATGTTTATTTATTTTTGAGAAAGAGAGAGAGAGAGTACAAGCAGGGGAGGGGCAGAGAGAGTGAAGGAGACATAGAATCCAAAGTAGGCTCCAGGATCTGAGCTGTTAGCACAGAGTCTGATGCGGGGCTTAAACTCCCCAACTGTGAGATCATGACCTGAGCTGAAACCGGACACTTAACCAACTGAGCCACCCAGGAGCCCCTAATTTTTAAACTTTAAAAAATTGTTTATTTATTTTGAGAAAGAGAGAGAGAGAGAGCACATGCTCAGGGGAGGGGCACAGAGAGAGGGAGAGAGAGAATCCCAAGCAGACTCTGTGCAGTCAGCACAGAGCCCAACACAGGGCTCTATCCCATGAACCGTGAAATCATGATCTGAGCCGAAATCAAGAGTCAGAGGCTTAACTGACTGAGCTACCCAGGTGCCCCTAGAAACTTTATTTTAAAAATAATTTATGACCTCCCTCTCCAATAAACCTCTAAGTGGCCACAATTTTAATTGTGCTTTTTAAGGCTAGTGAGCTAATTTTTTACATCTAACATTGTTTGCAAAATGTTTGAGAAAGGCCAGTAAAAATCTCCTCAAATTTAGAAATGCAAGTGAATATCTGCTCTCCATTTCAAGAAGTATTTCTTAGACTCTATCTGTATCCTGAGATTTGCCAGTGATACATATGACCATACGATACGATGACAGACTGCAATGTGAACTGGATTCTTTATAAATCAATAATTGGAGGAGGGGTGAGGGACTGTCCGCTTTGGTGATTTCATTTTCAGCCACAGCTGGCCAGATTGCTTATTGGAAAATAAAAGTCATGGCAAATTGAGCTTGACAATAACCAGGCTTGACTACATAGGCCCCTTCTCCACTCTCTGCAATTAGAATGAGCGGAGGAGGGGAGGTCGACAGGGAAAGACTTTTCCTCTGCTCTGTCACAGATCAGTCTTAGTTTATTTTGTAGGGCACAAGCCATATGTTGTGCGTGTAAGTGCTGTTCTCTGTCAACGCGAGCACTCTGCTGTTCTTGTGCCTCTAGGCTACTGAGGTGCTGCCGTCTCGGACTTCCAGGCTCCTTAAGGAGTGTGTGAACACTGAGAGCCATGCTGTACAATGCCGTACCTGTATTAAAATTAAAATTAAATTAAATTAAATTAAATTAAATTAAAGTCGCACTAGCCACTTTTCAAGTGCTCACAGCCACGAGTGACTGCATGGGACCATGTACCTACAGAATATCTCTCAGATTCCAGAAAGTTCTACTGGGCAGCACTGATCTAAAAGAAAAAGCATCACTTGGTGCCAAAAGGCCCTTCCTTCATTGTTCACGGATTCTGAGATCATGGCTACCTTTGTGGTAAAGAAGAGAACGGAGACTGTTAGAATTTGAGAATTCTCTGGGTGCTGTGCATATACCTGGAGAACAGGTGCCACAAATCTGTGATTTAGGACTCAGCTCAAGGAACTCACACCAAGGACAGACTCTGAACTAAACTCAAAACTTTTAACAGGAACATAAACTGTGCAAGTGTTGGGGCGCCTGGGTGGCTCAGTCGGTTGAGTGTCCGACGTCGAATCAGGTCATGATCTTGCAGTTCGTGAGTTTGAGCCCCGCGTCGGGCTCTGTGCTGACAGCTCGGAGCCTGGAGCCTGCTTTGGATTCTGTGACTCCCCCTCTCTCTGTCCCTCCTCCGCTTGCTCTCTCTCTTTCTCTCTCAAAAATAAAGACAAAAAAATTAAAAAAAAAAACTGCAAATGTCTATTCTACCAAACTACAAAAAGCACAAGGAATGCTTTACTGTGTATTTGCCTCCTTCCCATTGTTACTCACGCATGCTCCTCAACACACTTGCTTTTCATCTTCTCTGTGGCTATCCATGTCTTCCACTTCTGATGACCAGGAATTAGAGAGGCTTTGATAATTCACCTTTGCTCACAGGACCGTCACTGAAATCACAATTTCGATGCTCAATACTTTCTGCCTGTAGTCCCAGTGACTGTAACTGGTTCCACCAGCTTCTTACCTAAAATGCATTCATCTCTGGACGTTCCTTGCGTTACATATTACGAATTCCTAAGTCCTTACATTTAGTACCCTCACACGTGTTACACACGGTCGTTGAAAAATTAAGCGGCAGAAGAAAACCCAGAAACATTCTGAAGCACGAAGCAACATAACCCACCTTCCCTACTTGGATCACACTTGATCTGTACAACTCTGCTGCTGAACTTCGGGGGAGGGAACAATGGAAGGGGGCGCTCTCCAGGCCTACAAACTGATACAAAACTGGGGAGTTGTACAGTTTGGAAAGTTGACATGTGGTGTTTAAACTTGGCAAACTTCATAGTATTTACGTTTGGCAAACCTCAAAATCCCAATTCTACTACTAGACTGGATTTACGGTCAGAGCTTCCCTCCCATGATCTTAAAGCATTTTCATACATGGAGTCTGCCTCGCGTACCCATTATGGCTATTTTCTCTGCACTAGCCTCATTTGTTCTCCTGCATTAGGCAAGATTAGCTCTTATTCTAATTTCATAGGTGGGCACATGGACGCGGAAAGCCCGTAAAAGACACATGCCTCCCGCAGGGCAGTGAAGTGTGGTTTTACTTCCAGGACGCTGAACACAAGCCAAGCTTATTTCACGGCTGGGGTACACAGGCACTGGTTTTGAAGGAAGCTACTTCATTCATTGTAAAGCTGCCTCCTCTCAAAAACTTGAGAAAAGACCTAGCATCCTAAGGTCAAGGCAATTGAGTAAAACTAATAGCATAAGACGTTAAGGATGACAAAATCCCTTCACAACATTTACCCTATGGGCAAACACCCCATTTATATCACCTGATTAGATAATATACACGATTATCCGTTTGGTCCAACAGAAGCTGAATGTGACGGATGAAGGGGGTACCCGGGGGAACTGTGCCACATAACATGAGCATCGAGATAACTTGGTGGGAAGTGGAGGGAGAGGGAAAATGACGAGAGTTAACAATGACAGTGAGATCCATATGCCTAACTCACAAATCATGATTAGTGATCAAATCAGCTGTAAAAAAAAAAAATCAGCCAAAACATTTTTGAACAATTTACCTGTTTTTTTGGGGGGGCCAACCTGGCACCGTGAAACCTATAGTTCACGTGGACAGAGACAAAAGTGTTGGATCACATATGTCTATAAAAAAGACTTCCTTGGGGTGCCCGGGTGGCTCAGCAGGTTTAGTGTACAACTCTTGATTTCGGCTCAGGTCATGATCTCATGGTTCTTGGAAAAGAGCCTCACGTTGGGCTCCATGCTGACAGCACAGAGCCTGCTTGGGATTCTCTCTCTGTCTCTTCTCTCTCCCTGCCCCTCTCCCACTCACTCTGTCTCAAAATAAATCAACTTAAAAAAAAAAAAAAGACTTCCTTGGATGGCTCTCCCTGTGTTAATGGGGCTCTCGGGAGGCATGGGACACACACCATGTGGAGGTGGGTCTTCCTTGTACCTCTTCCAGTTGGCCGGCAATGGACAGCAAAGCCAGGCCAGAAGCACCTGTAGGCTGTGCTCTTTCACCGTGAGTGGGTGGTCCAGGAGCAGTGGTGCCTGTGTCCGGAACCTGCAGCGTCTGTGGGTGATGCCTCACTGTAAACAGGGGGCCTCTGCTGTCACCTGCACAGCAGTGAGCTGCGGGCACATGTTTGGAGCTTAATTTGGGACTCACTCCTCATCTAAGGGTGGTTTTTCCCTTCATCTTTCAGATGGGGATTAGCAGCTCCAAAGGAGGGCCTTACAGTTTTATTTGCTGCTCTTTCCTGTGCTCCAAATTTGGTTGTAGGCTGCCTATTTTCAGAGTCTGGGAACCTCAGGAAGGGAGCAACGCATAAAACCTCCAGTAAACATGAATCCTTCCCCAGGGCTTGGCATTTAGCTGCAGCTCCATCAGGCATTTCGAATTTAGAAAAAAAAAAAAAAAAAAAAAAAAAAAAAAAAAAGCACACGCAGCCTCTCTAAGTACAGGGCCTTAAAGAAAACGTGGTCCTTATTAGCTCTTTTGTGCTCTGACTAGCTGCAGCACAGGACAATGAAAACGGATACATGGTGCCTGTTGTTCCTATGTAAATGCCACCTCGAGGATACAGTCTTCACCAGGCAGATGGCTAATATCTCTGCTCTAACCTCATTTCTCCTGTGTTCCTGTGTTCCTGTGATGTCCTGCCCCTAGAGTCAGGTCCTAATTGCTGTCAAATGTTCAGAGACAAAAGTGGTGTCGACATATCACTCGTGTAAAGGCTGTTCCCGGCTGTGACCTGTAGTGGCTGCAACATAAGCCGTGTGGTGGGCAGGCAGTACCTGCTAGTGCCGGGCGGCTCAGAGCCGGCTTTTCTGCTTCCGTGCGTCAAGCTGAACACTTTCCTTTGTTAATGTTTGCAGCCCCTGGACTCCAATGTGCTGAAGGCCCCGTGTCTTTCTGTTGGGATCAATATCCACTTCCTTAACTGCTCCTCTCTAGTTCAGACTGTCTCTTGGCATCAGTCTGACCGTGCAGATTTGGGCAGGGCCAGGAGAGAGCCCATTTGTCTCGTCACAGATTTAGGGGGGTTGGTTAACCTGTGGCCCCTTGGAAGGCCTGCTGCCGCTGAGCAGACAGGTAATCCTAACAGCCAGGACCCTGCCAGTCAGTGACCGGCCGTCTGATTGGATGCACATTCATCTTCAAATTATGTTGTGTGACAGCCCGGGCTGCTGAACACCATTTTAACATGCAGATTGACTCCTCAGAGGCTCTTCATTATGCATTTAGCGGTCTGTTTTCAGACTAACCAGCATGTCGGAGAGGCCCGCTATCCTTTTTCCACCTGGGTGGAGGAAATAGCTCACTGACTGCGGGGGAGCCGCAGATATTAACATGCATGTGTTTATTTTCCTGGGCATCGGCACACAACAGTGTTCCCTGATGCAAGAGATGGGAAAGAAAAGAAAAGACCCTTGGTTCTGAAATTCAAGGAAGACGGCTCTGCAGAACAAGGGAGCCTTTGTTGAGGAGAGGAGTCAAGTAGGCCAGGCCAGCTTGATGGCCGCTCGGCTGCCCACCAGCCTGGCTGGGCGCGTCCATATAAGCGCTCCTCTTATCGACACACAGACCCGCTCTTTCTCTCTCTCACACACGGCCTGAAGTATTTTAAGCAGAACACTTCCAATTTCCTGTTTCTAAAACTGTCTTGCATCTCCAACGGCATTCCAAACGATCCTGGGGAGTTGGGATAGCCAACTTGGAGTGAGCGAGCACAGTGTCTGCTGAGGTGGCTTTGGGGTTACTGAGGAAGCTCTGGGGCTCCCTTTGTACCCCTTCCCTCTTCTCTTTATGGTGTGATTTACTTCCACTTGCTAAGAATATTTCTCTGTGGCCTTAGGCCACTACTGCACGAACACAGATGTTTTCTTACTGGAGTATGAGCCCATGCATCGTGTGTGTGTGTGTGTGTGTGTGTGTCCTTTCTCAAGGATCTCTTTCCTTTCCTTAAAAAGGAATCCTATTTGCATTGCTTTTTAAAACCCCCACCTCTTCCTATTTTGTCCCCCCAATGTGGTATTTTCTTGATTCTTCTGCAAGACTAGCAAAACTTGAAGGGTGCCCAGTTCTGTAGACTTTTACTCTGAGGTATAACTTGGCCTGGTAGTAGCTCCCTCTTTTGCCTCTGATCGGAGGAGGCTTCTAAATTTGGGGATGGAGGGGGCTTCCCTGCTGCATTTCTTCGTTGCCACCAGAGAATGATGCTAGACAGGTTTAGAAGGTTAGAGCCTTCTTATAAGGCGTCCTTATAAGAAGAGACTGGGACACCCACGCACACAAAAGCTTATGAGGCCAACCGACGGCTGCTGTGGCACACTGTCTAAACAACAGCCTTCCCCACAGCTTCTGGGTCCTGCCAGGCATTGCTGGATCCTGATAGCAAGACCACGGATGGAGTTTTGCTATTTACATGTTTAAAATATTAAACAGCAGAGTTCATTTTAGTAAGGCTCTGGGCAGAAAGAAAATAAAGCTGACAGCAGAGCTATATTCCTAATCCCCCTGGAAAGGCTGTGAGGAGGAATAAAATGGTTACCAACGCTTGCTCTGGGATCAGAGTGTTCCTGATGACTGAATTGGGCAGTAAGTGCAGCTTTTTATTTTTGTGTGGAATACGGCGATCCCCACTGACAAGAACAGGTTGCATGCGGTTGCGAGGTTGTTGCTCGGCTGGTGTCGCACTGTACAGTATTGTTTGGAAAGATACCACTCAGCAAGAACAATATGGCTACCCAACGCCTGAAGCGCTGTGTGGAGCGACCTGTCCCCTCAGTCACATATCGCACTCATTGTTTTTCTCCGTGATAAAACAAATGGATTTCCTGAATTTAAATTCTACCACAAACTACTCTTTGTTTTAAGAAAGGTCCTTGATTGACAGATGAAGGAGGGGGCAACTTGTGGTTTGCAAGCTTCTGGAATATGAGAGAAAGGGAACTGAATTTCAATTCTAACTCTAACAGTTACTTGCCACGTAACTAGGGAAAGTCACTAAATCCCGTGTTTTAAAGTCATGGTAGTAAGGGGCGCCTGGGTGGCTCAGTCAGTTAATGATCCGACTTTGGCTCGGGTCTTGATCTCACAGTTTGTGAGTTGGGGGCCCCTCGTCAAGCTCTCTGCCGTCAGCACACGGCCTGCTTCAGATCCTCTGTACCTCCCTCTCTCTGTGCCTCCCTCGCGCTATCTCTCAAAAAATAAGTAAGCATTTAACGAAACTAAAAAAATAAAGTCACAGGGGTAGAATGGGGGTGTTACGGGCGGTGCTGTGTCCCCCCAAAGTCACACGTCGAAATCCTAACCCCCAGTTGCCTCAGAATGAGACTGCATTTGGAGACAGTGTCTTTACAGAGGTGATTAAGATGACATGAGATCAGTAGGGAGAGCCTAACCCGGTGTGACTGGCGTCCTTATAAGAAGAGACTGGGACACCCACGCACGGAGAAGACCTTGTGAAGACACATTGAAGATGGCTGTCTACAAGCCAAAGAGACAGGCTCTCAGAAGAAACTAATCCCGCGGACACCTTCATCTCGGACTTCTGGCCTCCAGACTGTGAGGCAATAAATTCCTGTTGTTTAAACCACGCAGTGTGTGGTGCCCTGTCATAGCGGCCTCATCACTTCAAGGATGTGAGAAACAACACAGGGGGGAAAGGGGAATTTCACAGTATTTGGAGGATTTCAAGCGTCATTGCAGCTGCTATATCTTAAGAAGGGTGGCCCCATAAATCCCGGCCCAGATGCTAATTTCACAGACTGGGTGGAAATCAGGTTGTATGTCTGGTGGCAAAACGCCTGTAAAAGTGTACTTGCTCTTTAGCTTCCTGGTTTTAAGGCAGAACTGACATCTTGAACTGAGAAAATGCTGTGAAGGACCTATCTGGCCCTTCAGATAAATCTCTAGATTTCTGTGTGAGCCAATCAATCGGTCCTCCAAGGCGTCAGCTGGTAGCAGACGTATCTGTCAATACGACAGTATCGCCGTCACCGGGCAGGTTGTGTTCGCAGCAGGAAGCGTGGCTCAGCAGTTACTTATATTTGGAAAATGGATAGCTCGGGATTATGTGTTTCAGGAGATGAGGTTAAAGTGGGGTCAAGGGCCAGGTTAATGCTAGTACCGTTTCCACTGGAGAAAGAGAGTGCAATATATTGATTTCAGGGAAATGATATGTGTTTCTAGCCTTGCTCCCCAACCCTGCTTCTCATTCGTCCAGGGACGTTCTTTGGCAGAGTCCTAACACCCTCTGCCTTCTGGATTCACCCCCTGCCAATCGTTGCTGTGGGAAACGCTGAATCATGAGAGCATAGTTGGAGGAAAAAATAAATATTCTGTATGGAACAGAAACATGTACATGACTCAATTGGGCTCCGTTTTTTCCTCACCGGCTGCCGGCAGCCCTCAGCTAAGCCTTCCCCATTTTGTACACTGACTTGGTCTAGTATCCCACAGGGAACTTTCTTACACTTCACTTACTCATTCTCAGCTGAACAGGCACAAATGTTAATGTAATTCTGTGCCCCTTAATCAAACACAAGTCCCCTCCTGGAACAGGGAAATCTACAACTTGAAGGAACACTGGTTAAAGATCATCTTATATCTTTGTTTAATATTCTTTTTTTGTTGAATTCAGCAAGTGTTGGCTTTTCATATCATGGGACACTGGAGCCAGGGAGGAAGTATCCCTTTCTAAATTGTTATTCCTGCTCTTTGTATCGCACCTCTTCTTTCTTCCAAAATGCCATTTTCCAAGTCAGTAAGCTTATAGAAATCCCAAGTCTCACAACTTTTTAAAAACTATTTTCAAGTCCCTTTTCTGGGATTTAATATCTCCTATGATAACAAAAACTGGACACAGAATAGCACTAATGTTTTATACGTTATCTTAAATTTTCTATATTATTTTTTTCTTTTAACCCCCAAGCATCCTATCGGCTTTGTAAATTGCTACTGCATACCAGACAGATATTTTCCCCAAGTTATCAGCCATGACTCTTAAATTATTTTACTATGAGTTCAGAGCCTATCAGAGATTATGAGAAGTTTAGATTATTTTTCCCAGAGTGCATTATTTTACACTTAACCAAATTAAATTTCATTTGCTTTCATACTACCCAATCCCCTAGTTTGCTTAGCTTTGCCTGAAGTGTTTCATAACAATCCTTAATTTTTTATTAAGCGTGCCAATTCAAAGCTTCCTACTTAACTCTCTGCTTTACAGCTTTTGCCCTCTACTCTCTGCACACTTTTGGAAATGAGTGGGATTTAAAAGGTGTGGAACGAAGCGCTATTGGGTAAGATTCTATGCTAAGTGGTATGTAAAAGATCCCATCAAGTTCATGACAACGCTCTTGAAGGTGAGGCACCAGGAGTTCAATTCAACCTCAAGAAGTACCATCATTCCTATGCTGAGACTAAGTGATCCTAGAATGTTTCTCATTTCATTTGGATATTATATGAAGAACTCAGGTAGGACTCCTAGCTAATTTTCCTGGAGAGCCACCCTCTATTCTGGCTTCCTTTGTAGCTTGTGGTGACAGCAGGGGGGCCTGCCAAATTCCTGCTACACTCCCTTCCCTTTCCCCTTCCCTCTTCTTCATGGTGGCTCTTCTTTCAATTGAATAGCAAGTAGGATCAGTTAGTTCACTAGAGGCTTTTCTGTGGGTTATTTCCTGGTTTCTTTTTTCGGATAGCAAGAGAAAGAGAAATATGTTGCATCTTGGTCCCAGTTCTTTGCTCCTAGCTGTCTCCAATCCTTTCCCCTACAAGGCCCAAAGAAAGGATACTGGACCTAATGGAATGAAATCCTCCCGATTTAAAAATTACCACTAAGAATGGTGCCATATGGAAACAACCTAGGTGTCCACCAATGAATGGATAAAGAAGATGTGATATCTATCTATCTCTATCCATATCTATATATCTCTCTCTGTATATACACACACACACACACACACATATGTATACATACACAATGGAATATTGTTTAGCTACAAGAAAGAAGGAAATCCTGCTGGTTTCAACAAGTTGGATGAAACTTGAGGGCATTTTGCTAAGTGAAATAAGTCAGACACGGAAGGACAAATACTGCATGATATCATTTATACGTGGTATCTAAAAAAGCTGAGTTCAGAGAAACACAGTAGAGTGGTGGTTACCAGGGGCTGGGGATGAGGAAATGGTGAGACATTGGCCAAAAGGAACACACTTCCAGTTATAAGATTAACAAGTTCTATGCACCTAATGAACAACGTGGTGATTACAGGTTATAATACTGTATTATATACTTGAAGGCTGCTAAGGGAATAGATCTTAAATGCACTCACCATAAAAAAGAAATGGTAATTATCTGACCAGATAGAGGTGTTAGCTAATGCTATGGTGGTAATCATTTTGTAATATATAAATGTATCAACTCAACCCATTGTATACCTTAAACTTATAATATTACATGTTAATTACAGTAAAGCTGGGACCAATAAAAACAATGTGGTTGAGGCTACTA
This sequence comes from Neofelis nebulosa, assembly GCF_028018385.1. Lineage (NCBI taxonomy): Eukaryota > Metazoa > Chordata > Mammalia > Carnivora > Felidae > Neofelis > Neofelis nebulosa. The sequence continues at coordinate 87,793,778 of NC_080784.1, read as the reverse complement.
GTTGCCTATCAAGTATCAATTTTTCCCATTTTTAACAGGGTTTTACTGCTCTAATCTTCAACTTCTGTTGCAGAAAAAGGTGGCCAAGAAATTAAGGTTTGGCCTGTGCAAGGTAAGTGGAAATTTGGGCAGATCGTTTTGGGAATTTCCTTTAAAGAGGGCATGCTTTCTTCTGTTCCTGGAAGTTCTGCCTGGAACTCTGATGTGATGGCTGGTGCTCTAGAAGCTATTATACACCATGAGGGTTATAACTTTGGGATGGCAGAATAGAGAGCTGGAAGAAGCCTGGGTTCTTGCTGACTTTGTGGAGCTGCCAGATTAGCCCTGGACTGCATACTTCCATACTTCCTTTGTGAGGAAAAAAAACAAAACAAAACAACTATGCTATTTAAGACACTATTGCATGGGTGGGAGGTGAAGGTACAGGTGGAGAAGCTCTGTTATTTGCAGCAGGATTTAATTTTTATCAATACAGAAGACTTGGCTTAGGTTTAGTTCACATAACTTAAGACCTTTGAATGCTAGAGAGTGGCCTTAAGAGGGCATCAGGTAAAATGCTTTTAAATACAGTCCAATTTATTTTGTTTCTTGAATACCTACTATGTGAAAGTCATGACTACGTGCCACAGGGAAAGCAAAATACTGTGAAATGTTTTTTTTTTCCCTTCAAGGAGCTTTAATCACACAGCTGAAAATAATACAAGGCAGAATATGTCAGACATCGAAAGAAAGGAATTTCCACTGTGCTGCAGAAACACTTGGGTGGGTTATAACTGACTGGGGCAGGGTGAGGTGGCTCGGACCAGGGAAAGTTTCACAAAGGGTGCTTGAACTGAGCCCTGAAGGAGGGTAGCATTTCATAGCAAGGGTGGGCAGAGGAAAATGCAATCTAGACAGAGGGAGCCTCGTGAGCTAAGAGAAGCGGCTAGCAGGCAAGTCTAGTCTATGTGTGGGAATTGCTGGTGGTTCAGCGTGACCAGATGCAGAGGGTGTGAAGGTGCAAATAGGGTAAGGCCTGGATGGGGGCTTAGAAGCTGAGGCTGTCGGGTTTGGAATGTCATGGAAACATTTTTTTATGTTAGTTGGTAAGTACTGGAGAGCCATCAAAGTCTTCTGGCCACAAAAGCGATATATGATCATTTTTAAAAGAGTCTTGGAATACAGAAAATATTGGAGATCAGAGAGAACAACTAGAAGGTTACTCCAAAGATATTTTACAAGCTCAAGTAGGGCAATGTTGGTGAGTTCAGAAAGGAGGGAGGCAATGCAAAAGGCATGGAAGGATCTGGATATGGCGGTTGACTCTGACTGAACACGAGTAACAGAGAAGCTTGTGACACTATGAAGCAGATTTTGAATAAGATGAACTTGAGGTGCCAGAGCAACATTCTCAGAGTCTAGCTGACTGTGGGAATGTAGGTTTAGAACACGGGGCAGTCAAATCTTGTTTGGAAGCTCAAGTGGAAAACTAATTATTCAAGCCTGCTCAACCGACAACTCCCAGAGGATGCTGGTCAAACAAATCTCTCCGAGGATGCTAGAAACAGGCAGGGAGCAGTGAGGGATGAAGGGGCCACTCATCCAGCCTGGAGGATTAGTTGACTCCACCCTAAGTGACCGATAGGGAGAGAAAACGGCCATATCTGAATGAAGTGGGGTGTTGCAAGGGCCACAGAAGTAAACCTAGAAGGCACTGGTTCTGAGGGGAACACCGAACACACATTATCAGCAGATGGAGAAAGTGACGTGTGGGAAGAAAAGGAAAGGAAGGTGGGCCTCTGGTGAGCATGCCACTTTGTTTAAGTTTTGCGGACAAGGTAGAGTGGGGAAGCCAGGTCGATGACAAAGACCTAGAACAAGCAGCAGGAAGAGAAGGAGAAATGCCCTGGATGCCAAAAGCTAGAAGTTTCAAGAAGGAAAACAACTTCCTTATGGAAACAGCAGGGGGCGTGAGAGAGAGAGAGAGAGAGAGAGAGAGAGAGAGAGAGAGAGAGAGAGAGTTTGGGCTGTGGACTCAGTAGAGCTTGGTGTGGGTCCCAGCCCCACTGTTTCGTGCCTGGGTGACCTCAGGAGAGTTAGGTGAATTCTGTAAATCTTAGTTTTGTCATATGTAAAATCAGGGCACTAAAAACACTAACTTCTTAGGGTGTGTTAAGAATTATAAAAAGCTTAGTAGGAGAGTAGGAGACCTGCCCTACAAATCGAACAAACCAATAATGATAAAGAAAACCCAAAGAATATGTTATTTCCCACCCCAGTTTTAAAAATTACCGGAGTCGTCATTTTTTTCTTCATGTGGAGATAAAACCACTTTTTTTTTTTTAATTGTGAAAACTATACATAACAAAATGCATTGCTTTAACCATTTTTAAGTATACAACTAAGTGGTATTAGTATGTTCACAGTGTTGTGCAACCATCACTATTAACCATTTCCAGAACCTTTTCATCATGCCAAACAAACTGCCTACCCATTAAATAGTAACTCTCCGCAGTCACTGCTAACCACTGTGTTACTTTCTGTCTCATGAGTTCGCCCATTCGAGGTCCCTCATATAAATAGAATCATACAATATTTGTCTTTTTGGGTCTGGCTTATGTAGCATAATGTTTTCATCCATGTGGCAGCATGTACAAGAAGTTCATTCTTTAAAAAAATTTGTTTTAAACGTTTATCTTAGAGAGAGAGAGAGAGAGAGAGAGCACACAAGAGGCGGAGGGGCAGAGAATCTGAAGCAGGCTCCAGGCTCTGAGCTGTCAACACAGAGCCCAACGCGGGGCTCAAACCCACAAACTGTGAGATCATGACCTGAGCTAAAGTCGGATGCTTAACCGACTAAGCCACACAGGTACCCCAAGAAATTCACTTTTTTTTTTTAAATTTTTTTTTTCAACGTTTTTTATTTATTTTTGGGACAGAGAGAGACAGAGCATGAACGGGGGAGGGGCAGAGAGAGAGACACAGAATCGGAAACAGGCTCCAGGCTCCGAGCCATCAGCCCAGAGCCTGACGCGGGGCTCGAACTCACGGACCGCGAGATCGTGACCTGGCTGAAGTCGGACGCTTAACCGACTGCGCTACCCAGGCGCCCCAAGAAATTCACTTTTTAAAAATCTAAATAGTATTCCATTGTATGTATATACCATATTTTGATTATCCATTAATCTGTTGATGGACATTTGGGCTTTTATCATCTTTTGGCTATTGCGAATAATGCTGTACCTCAGTCATCTCACATTAAAATCTCCTTAACCAACCAGCTTTTGACTAAGTTCTCCCAGCAACATGGAGAAACTGGAAAACTTTTATAGTGTTCCTTCTTTTTTTTTTTTTTTTTGTGCTAGGACTTTTGCAGGGAGGTTATATCACACAAATAGATCATATTCACAAAAACTAAAGAGAATTTTTAAATAGAAAACCAAGCTGATATCATGACATTAAACCAAGCTTAGAAAAAATTCAGATAGGAATTTTGCTCAAGTATCTTTTTAACTCTTAATGTACCAAATTTCAAAAAGTTTTACAACAGAATTTTACTGTTACATATAAAGTATATTCTTATCCATTGTCCTTGAAGAAAACAAGGGACCCTTTATCCAAACAATGTCCGTGAGTTATAAAGTTACGCATTTCCTCTGAAATACAATAAAAATAAGTGTAAAATATATATATTTCCTTCAGTGCACTTATTTATCTCTTAATGCTCTTAATTTCGAGATGAGAGTCGAGGCAGCTCTACTCATAATACGGGAAATGCCCCTCTTGAAGATTAACCATTGAGCGGTTTGGCCACAAGGCACATTACTCCAAAACCAGTATTACTGGTTTGAGCTTTGGGCATATTTTACAGTGTTTCTAGTCCATTGTGTTCTAGCCACATGTTCTGTATCATTTCCTAACCAACATAAGCTATTGTTAACAGCCAGCGCCCTGGCATTGTCACAGGAGAAGCAGGTGCTCCTTCCCAGAGCAGCAGTTGGAGACAGACGGACACAGCAATTATGGAGGCTCTGTCTGCTGGGGAGTGTTGGATATACTGGAATCTCTGAGCTTTCAGTATTTGGGCCAACGCATGTGATAGGCTAGAGAAGCATTTATTCAGACTCTGCTGCGTAAGTTTTTGCTGCTTTGAACAAATCAATTCAAAACAGTCATTTATTGAGCACTTGCTAGGTCTCAGGCTCTGTGACAGGGGCCAAGCATACAATTCTGTTCATGGAAATACAGAGAGAGCAGAATGAAAACATGACCACTGTCATCTACAGAGGGCTGAGATTCAGGTGCAGGTATGTTAAGTCTAAAAGAGACTTGAGAGGTCACTGCCTCCAATTCCCCTCTTAAAAGCAAGCAAATGGTATCCTTTACAAAGAGTGTATTTAAAACAGTATATATACATGGTTTTGGAACAGAGATTTAAGCTGATATCTTAACACCAATATAGGTTTAAAATATTTAAGAACTAAATTTTGTTTGACATTGATTTATTTATGTTCCTTACAAATTAATATGCTCCGAATTACAAGCATTCTATGATAATACTGTCTCACAATTGTACAGAAGTTACGTGAATTAACTAAGATCACAGAGCTATTCTATTCCGGTCTGTACATTCAAATAAACAGCATCAAAAATGTCATGTACTTTGTGCTTTAACCTACCTGGACACAAATAAGACTAATGTAATGTACTCAGTGCCAGACAATGCCAAAACCTCTTCTTTCTTGTGTTACATGACTCTTAGATACGATTCATATTGCACTGGATGACAGAATTGTAGCTCAACTGATTTTCTTTAATGTTAACAAGGACAAGTGGGCATTTCCTCTCCGGTAGAATCCAGTCTTCCTTAACTAAAGAAAGGGAATGAACAGCCACCTGTTATGCTGAGTGCTCTCGAGTCACCTCTCCCTCCAACCCGTCTGGCCTAAACTGAAGAGTTACAGATTCATGGAAAAAGCACCAACCCAATATGTCCACATCAGAGACTGTGAACATGAAAACTCAGAGTGGCTGTGGGGCCTCCCCACTCAGAGATTCCTCTTGGGCAGCCATCACCTCTGGCTTTGCAGAACTGCCAGGCAATGCATCAAGTTCTCCTCTCACCAAGGTGTTTGCATATGGTGCAAAGGCCAAATGTACACTCTCACCCAGGTCTCTGAGTCTCAAGCAGATGGATGCAAGAATGGAAAACACTTGGAGCTCCTGGGTGGCTCAGTCGGTTAAGCGACTGCCTCTTGATTTCGGCTCAGGTCATAATCTCACAGTTTGTGGGTTCAAGCCCCACATTGGGCTCTGTGCTGACAGTGCACAGCCTGCTTTGGATTCTCTTTCTCCCTCTCTCTCTGCCCCTTCCTCTCTTTCTGCTCCCTCTTTCTCAGAATAAATAAAACTTAAAAAAAAATGGAAAATACTTGGAGTGGACTCATCCTAGCGGTGGCACCCTAAAAGCCTAAACACTGTTTCCTACTAAAGAGCCTTAGAGTTGCTCTAATTCCCAAACATGGGTCTCCAGTGTTGTGGAATCTGTAGGCTACCCTAATAGGTTTTTTACACACACATATATATAAATATTTATAAAACATATTATATAGTATATAGTTATATTAAATATATTAATATATTATGTACTAAACACAATTATTAGTATGTTAAATTATCATATATAACTATTATATATAATTATATCATTAATATTAAATATATAATATATATTTCATATATAAAACATAAATATATATAATATATATAATACATATTATATATATTATATATTATATTATATTAAATTATATTTATATTATATTATAAATTATATTATATATAAAATATATAATATAATTATATATAAATGGTTATATATATATTACATATATATAATTTTGCTTAAATTCACTTGAGTTGATCTTTACTTCTTTCTACCAAAGAGCCCAAGTTACACACTGTCTGAGCCCAGAAATGCAGATCTTCAGCTCTGGAGGGTATTATACACACTCATCTACGATATGTTCATGTGTTATTGGCAAGCATCTACAAGTGAGTAAGCTGAATGTTCGGCCTATAGTGTCTACTCGTTGGGCACAACCCCAGAAGAATAGTACTATAGTTGTGCACTGAGAAGACATTACTTTCCTAAGTAGAAGGAAAAGGAAAAAACAATAGCACTGTAAATCTTCATGACTCACTTTTTTAACATTAATCAAAGCTCGACATCATTTACCTAAGGAACAGTTCTACTATATGGATAATCAATGTTTGTGCCTATGACCCTCTGACCTTGTTATGATCCCAAAGTGACTTATAAATCATTATCAAAGAAATATTACATCATACTTACTTCATTTTAATGTAATGTATATTTTGAAAATTTAGAATATTCATGTTCGGTATTCTAGTTACTCTAAAGAATACTAGAATACTGTATTTCCTTAGAATGGCAGATAACAGACAAAATCATCATACATCCTTAGTCAAAAGATGATGCTCTATGTGGGAAGGCTCTCCTTCTCTCTGACCTGATGAACAGCTCCAGGAGAGGCGTATGCAGAATGGTGAGGAGGGAGGCCCGTCACCTAGTTGGCTGGTTGGATCAGTAAAAATGCAACCAATGGGGTGGCTGGTACCCTCACACCCAAGCTGACTATGCACCGACTGCCTGGGCACCTCACTCACCTGTCTGTTCCTGGCCCGGCCTAAGTCTACTCACAAGGCTTTAGGCGTGCTGGCATTTCTAACCATTTCCGTCTCCATCTGAACAGTTCCTTGACTCTATAATGTGAACCCTTCTGACCTACTGAGATGGCCTCCAAATTTTGGCTTCCATTTGGTCTGCAAAACCCTTAGAGTTTTCAAACTGACCTCCCATTGGAAGAATAGTAGCCTCTCTGCTCCCATTTCTGTGGTTGAAATGCAGTCTGAGGGGGCACATACATCTGCACTCTGTGCTGCAGGAGCACATCTATATTAGATTCTTCCTGCTGGCACTGCCAACAGTCTTTGCTCCTCTGTGGCCAACATTATTCCTGTCTTCACACTGCTTAATAGACTGGGGTCAGGTGCCAAGAGGTTGCCTGCCTCCAAGGCTTCTTTTCTGAAGGAAGGTAGGGATTGGTGGCAATGACACCTCGAAACTCCCAAATAGCTGAAGTTTTCAGGGAAAAAAATTATTCTGCCTCACCAATATAGTTATCTCTCTTAGAAAGTGATGGAGACTGAAGTTCTATTGCTTTCTCCCCAGGGCTCACAAAGGGCAGCCACACTAAGTTAGGTGAGAAGGCACAGTGGAAGTGATGCCAGATTTGCATCATACCTGTCAAGTATGTCAATAATCCAGCTTGAGACTCAGGAAAGCCTGAAAAACTGTCTAACTTGAAATTTCATTAATAATACTAAAAAAAAAAAAAAAAAAAAAAAAAAGGGTATCCCGACAGCAACTCTAACATAATGTTGAATTTCACAGACATTTCATGGAAGGAGAAAACAAGCAAGTAAATTTGGAAGCCCCTTAAAACGTAGACTTCTAGCGGTTGTTTTTTAAAAACAAAAGTATAAGGATGTCAACTAAATTTGAATTCGACTGAGTGGGTCATGCTTTATGTGTCATGCATATTACACATGAAATGTTTTTGAATGCATTTTAGTGAGTGTTCAGGGTGAAATTAGAATGGATTAAAAATCAGAGGCAATTTCCTGTTAAATTGTCAAAGCTATTCTGTTATAGGAGCTTCTGGGGAATGTTTAAGGCACCACAGTTCTTGCGTTCTCTTTCACAAGAAACGGAAACAGTGGAGGAAATAGTCAAAGTCACACTTTCTAGTAAGGAACGGACCCCATTCTTTTCTCCATAACACAGAGAGATTCTTGGCATCAGGTTGACAAACTTCCCTACAAAAGAGATGTAGTGTCTTGAAAGCTGCAAGCTGGAAATGAGCTTCTGTCTTCTTAGCAACAATGTTAAATGAGGTTTTGGGCTGACCCTCCTTACAGCACGCTGTAGTGTTGCTATTGAGACGAGAAACACTTCTGGAGGATTCTAAATTACTACAGGCCAGGGGTGTCCACAGGTGTGTTCCCACCCACGTCTGTGCATAGAAACGCGCACCCGCAAATCCAAACATTCTGTCTCCCACAGGCAGACACTCCCAGGTCACACGCCCACCCACCTACCCCCACGGTAAGTACAACTGTATCTTCTAACAGGTGTATCATAACGTGGGCATATGGTAGGGTAAGTTCTAAGTAGCACATGGAAACCTCTTCTGTGAGGTTGGAAAACTAGTTTCTCCTGGACGGGCAATTTCAGGTGAGATTTTGTCAGATAATGGAAACCTGGGGCCTTTATTGTTTTGTTCTAGAAGGCCTTTTCTATAATTTTCTTTTTTTATAAACAAAGGACGAGATCCGTTTCTGACACTGAATCAGATTCGTCACGCGTTATAATCCTTGGCTTACAGACGTGATGGACTATTATGAGGCTTTAGGAACTGCTGATATCTGCTCGGGTTTTAGAAAGAGAAAAAACTTTGAAAAAAGAAGATATTTTATGCTTCATGTGCCTGACAAGGGTGTGTGGGGCCAATTTACAGCAGGGGCTTAATATATTTTTGATGAAAATTGCTGCAATGTGGCACACAGATTAAAGAGAAAACAGCTATTTTGTAATGACAGCGGTAGATTTTGAAATGAAGCCCAGCTGGTACAAAGATCCTACATGGATTTTAAGAGATGCTACCCTCTTCCCAGGCTTTTCAGTGGCAGTTAAAAGTCTTCCAGGCAGGAGTACCCTATCAGAGTTTTCCGTGTGCATGAACTCCACTGCTCCTCTAAAGGAATTGGTCCATCATAATGGAAAATCGAGTTATATGAATGTGTTAAAAAACAAACAGACCCATACGGATTTGGACCAGCCATGGTTTAGCTCACCCTTCCAGAAACTACAGCAAACACCTAATATTAGATAATGAGCCATAAAGCGGAGCCTACTTCTATCCTTACACGCTAGCAGTTGTGAAAAGGTTACAATATATATGCTTTAAAGTGATCACAAATAAAAAAGGATATTCACCAAAGCCAAGCACAATGCCTGAGACACAGCAAGCATGAATGAATGAATGAATGAATGAATGAATAAACTAATGAATGAATGAATGGTGATTAGCACAAAGACTCAGTAGTTAGGGTTTCCAGGTCTTATTTTACACTTGAGCACTGGACTTGGATTCACAGACACTTAGGTAGATTATCTAATCTCCCTTAAACTCAATTTCCTCATCTGTAAAATGGGTCTGATAATCCACAGGGCTGTTAAGATGCCTAGAAGCAATAATATCAAAGTGCCTGGCACGGAGCAGTTGCTTCATAAGTGACTGCTTATTGGAAACTGCAGCTTTCAACTTGTTCTTAGAATAATATATATGCCACGTGAAACTTATAGTTTATAGTTTTATAGTTTTATATAGTTTACTATATAGTTTTACAGTTTCACTAGTTTTATAGTTTACTTCAATTAAAATTAGCATTATGTTAAAGTAGTGAAAAACAGAATAGGTACATACACATGTGGATACTTAACTAATTAAAAATTTTTTAATTCTTTATTTATTTTTGAGAGAGACAGCGAGACAGAGTGCGAGTGGGGGAGGAACAGAGAGAGAGAGAGAGGGAGACACAGAATCCGAAGCGGGATCCAAGCTCTGAACGTCAGCACAGAGCCCGACGCGGGACTCAAACTCATGAACCCCAAGATCGTGACCTGAGCCGAAGTCGGATGCTTAACCAACTGAGCCACCCAGGTACCCTGATATTTAACTAATTAGAGTCTGGTTAAGTAAGTGGTGGTCCTGGCCATCTGAGGTGATGAACAAGTCAGTAGGTTCATGCTGTGGGACGTGGTGTAGGGCACTGGCCTTGGGGTCAGGAGAGTGTGGTGAGAGGCCAAGGTTAGGATCACTTACAAATTAACAACATCATTTGGCACTGAAGAGATAAACCTAGAATGTGACATAGGAAAACTGACTCAGTTTCTTCAACAAGTCAAGGGCGTATAATAAAAAGGAGGTGAGATGATATACTGCTCCAGATTAAAAGAGACTTAATTCAAATACCACATCCTTGATGGAAATCCTCCCATTCTCAGTAGTGAAGGATTTTTGGCTGGTCAGTGACCACACAAGGAGACAGAGATCAAATTCAGGTGTAGTTGGAGTTTGCGTTAAAAATACTTTAGCAAGAGGAGAAAAAAAAAAAGAATAAATGTAATAAATGTGCTTCCCTTCCGAAAAAGACTTAAAGAAGTTAACACCTAAATGCAACAGGTGGACTTCGTTTGGATGATGATCAACCATAAAGCCAATCATAAAGGACACTTTAAGGCCATGTTGATATAGACTAAGCAATCACTAACAACTTTAAGTGTGGTAACACCACTGTATTTACATTGGAAAATATCCATATTTTAGACTTGAATATATATATATATATATACATATATACATACATACATATATATACATAAATACATATATACATGTATATATATGTATGTGTGTATATATATATATATACACACACACACATACACACACATACACACACACACACACACAATGCAGGAGTGAAATAACCTGATGTCTAGAACCTGCTTGAAAACACTTCAATTAAAAAAAAAAAAGGGCAGAGATTAGTCAAGGAAGTGTGGTGATACCTTGATAACTGAATTTGGGTGGTATGCACATGGGAGTTCATTGTAGTAGTTCCTTAACACTTATTTAGCATAAACTTTTTCATAATGAAATAAGAACAAAGTAATTTACTCTTTCTGAGACTTGGTACCAAATGGCATATGAAATTGCCATTTTCATAGATCAAATGAACAGTTGAAGGTCAGCAACCTGATATGGTTCAATCCAATTCAACCCAAAGACCCTCAAAGTGCCCTTCACTTCTGACATTCTATTCTAATCCAAGACAAAGCTCAACTCTGAACGCCACTCCGTGACCAAAGTTGTTGGACAGTACTCGATAGGGATGGGCATAAGACGTTAGACAGTTGGCTAGCCACCTTCAGTACCTGCTTCTCTTATAACTGTATTGCATTTGTTAGCACTGAAAGGCAATGGGTCCGACTAGACCTGCGACAAAGCTTTAGGATTTTCCTTATTTCTGTCGCATGAAAAGTAGTTATCCATCTCCAGGAGCCTTTGCATCTACATTTAAAATGGGGATTCCAGTGCTGCTTTCCTCACAAATTAGTTCAAGCCATCATGAATGTTAAAAAGGGCTCGGTTTTTAAATTTTCTTTTGGACCACTCTAAAATATTAAATGCACGGTGTGAAATGTAAGTAAAACCCTACAAATTTCCTTTCCTTTTGTAGCCCACATCCTACTTGTTGGAAAGTATGATGGAAAGATACACACAAAAGCCAGAGCTGTTGTCTGCTTTGACTTTTTATGACCAATTACTGGTCACGATGTGCTTTCCTGATGTGATTTACCCCAGGAATCTCCCTAATACATGTATTGCAATGGCTCATAATCTATGAGATCAGACAGATCAGGGCCAATCCCATAAAAATATGCTTCCGCCAAGAGTGGAGAGTAGAAGCCATAGTCCAGGTCTCACCTCCAAAGTTAAAGAAAATAACAAAACTACTTTTGGTATTGTACTTTAAAATAGGGAAAGTTATCCAATTTAACAAGGGTGTATAAGCACTTCCTTTTAAATCCTGATCCTCTACCAGGACCATTTGTGACCTTCACCCATCACATTTTATAATATTAAATATCTCATAAGTTCATCTCTCTATCTGAACTGGGCAGATTTAAAGCAGCTGGATCTGTTGGTCTAGGCAGTTAAAGAAGCCTAATCTTTTTTTTTTTTTTTTTTAAATTTTTTTTTCAACATTTTTAAATTTATTTTTGGGACAGAGAGAGACAGAGCATGAACGGGGGAGGGGCAGAGAGAGAGGGAGACACAGAATCGGAAACAGGCTCCAGGCTCCGAGCCATCAGCCCAGAGCCTGACGCGGGGCTCGAACTCACGGACCGCGAGATCGTGACCTGGCTGAAGTCGGACACTTAACCGACTGCGCCACCCAGGCGCCCCAAGAAGCCTAATCTTATGGGTAAGGTTGTGAGTTTTTCAGTTTCCTTCTCTGTACCATAGTTAATAAGAGCATTCCAACCCCAGCCAGCCTTGCTGTAACTCCTGCTCACCCTAGGTTCAAAGAGTGGGTGGGAACATTCAAAAGCATAAAGTGAGTAGGTGACTAGGGCAGTATTTTGTGTGTAAAGTACAACACATAACTAAATGGCCAACTTCTAAAGTGAATCACTTCTATGAGTTATAACCATCTCTCTTTGTTTGGGATCAACAGTCCTTCAAGTGATTCTTGCAAAGAAAAACATCCCGACACTATATATCAACCTAATGCTACAAATTGTCTAATGATAAAGGTGGCTGTTCGACTGTCAAGGTTGGAGCAACTGAACTCAGAAAATAACTAGACAAGTGTTCATAGATAAAGTGTGCACGTGTGTGTGTGTGTGTGTGTGTGTGTGTGTGCGTGTTAAGGAAAAATAGATGGTCAATTTAGACCATGGGCAGTGGTGAGGACACTCAAAAATCCAGGAAGGCACTTAAACGAAACTCTTTCTGTCCTTATAAGACAATATATATCAGGTTCACGTAAGGAAACTAGGAATGGAGCTTATAAACCAGAAGCGGGATGAGCCTGGACCAGTAAAGGAAAGGGGAGGAAGGGGCTTGAGTCCCATCTTTTCTCCCCAGGGTAAAGTGATATGTGTCTTCTGTAGAAATTAAAGACTGGACTTTTGAATCAGCTGGTGTCCTGCTGCATCAAGTGAGGACAAAGCACAACTATAGCTGATTTCAATTGTGGCTACAATTATGTTTTTTCAGAGGAAGGGCTCCCAGTCAGCCCATAACTCCTATTTAAACAGAAGCTAATGCACTTTAATACTTACCCTCTCAAGTTTCAGAAGAAGTAAAGGAAATAGGAGAAAAAAAGGAATATGAGACCAAATATTTATAATATCAAGAAAAAAGTGCATATTTTTTGTCTGAAACATAACTGCACTGCAAAAGACTATATTTATTCTTTCATCATACTAAAGAATATATAAGTTTATTATTATAGTATTAAGTCTATGACAAAAATTATTTTCACTTTGGAGTAGTCAGGTTATTCTTTTTCAGACCTTAACAGCATACACTTCTTTTTTTTTTTTTTTAAATGTTACATGCACCACCCAAAGTAAATATTCTTAAATGTTTTCCTATGAAGGTTGACGAGTGCAATGACTTAGGAGTAGTTACAACTGGAAGAAGGCCATTTCTATGTCTAGATTTGCTTAATGATTACCTGTCCCATCTTCCTTGAGAAGGCAGAGTCTCATAGAAACCTACGTGTGTGGTCTCAGCAAAGCAAACTTAAAAAGATGTTGCCTTCCAAGGATATAAACTCCTGTGTATGGGGTTGTCTTGAATACCCATATACTTAATTTAAAAAGTTATATATTTTTATATTTTATATTTTATATTTTTTATAATTTAAAACTCAGAGAGTTTTAAATTAAAAAAAATTTTTTTTAATTTAGTTTAATTTACTTTTAGCGAAAGAGAGCAAGTCAGCAGCAGGAAAGAGGGGCAGAGGAAGAGACAGAATCTTTTTTTTTTAATATATATTTTTAATGTTTATATTTATTTTTGAGACAGTGAAAAACAAAGCATGAGCGGGGGAGGGGCAGAGAGAGAGGGAGGGAGGCACAGATCCAAAGCAGGCTCCAGGTTCTGAGCTGTCAGCACAGAGCCCAACGTGGGGCTTGAACTCGTCAACCGTGAGATCATGACCTGAGCCAAAGTCCTACGCTCAACCGACTGAGCCACCCAGGTGCCCTGAGACAGAGAGAATCTTAAGCAGCCTCCAAGCCCGATGTGGGGCTTGATCCCATGACCCTGGGATCATGAGTTGAGCCGAGATCAAGAGTCGGATGTTCAACCAACCGAGCCACCCAGGAGCCCCCAGAGATTTAAATCTTTTAAAAATTATTTATTTTGAGAGACAGAGAGAGAGAGAGAGAGAGAGAGAGAGAGGCAGAGGGAGAGAGAGAATCTCAAGCAGGCTCTGCACTAAGACTGTGGGGCTCAATCTCAAGAACGGTGAGATCATGGCCTGGGCCAAAATCAAGAGTTGGACACTTACCGGACTGAGCCACCAAGGTGTCCCAAAGAGAGATTTTAAAAAGAGGAGAAAAGAGAATGTGCCCCACAGCTTCAGCTGCCAGTTGGGCCTTAAAAGGAAGAAGGCCTTCTTCCCTGGAAGACTGCACATACAAGACAAAACAGAAAGAATCAGAAAGGCCTCTGATTTGTTTTCATTTGAAAACTCCAAGTCAGCTTTAATTTTTGAAAGGAATGAAAGATAATGACTCAAAATACGGCACTCTAGTTTTACAAACAGCCATTTTCCCAAAATGAATAATAATTTTGGATGATGAGTTGTAAACAACACTGATTTCATTTATTTTGCAACCAGTAATCCTGTTGAGGAGAGATAGGGCTGGCAAATGGTTTGAGTTATCTGCAATGTTTTTGGCCCTTATTTGGAAAGTTGGAGGAAATCCTGGCAGGGACAAAAATGACATTTTGATGCTTATAAAGAGCTGTGTCCAGTTAGGCAGATTTTTCAGGGATCTGCTCTGGTGCTCGGTGGACTTCAGATGTGCCTGGCCTTGGCTGATGGATCCAGATGGAATCTGCTTGCTTCTTAGAAATAACTAGGTTTCAAAGGGACACCTAAAAAGCCCACTATGGGGTAGGACAGCTTCAATGGCAAAGGTGGCCTTTTAGCACAGGGTTACGAGCATCACCGGATCTCTTCCTAAGAAGGCACTGAGTGCTTTCCCAAGGACAGGCATGGCTCCCAAAGAGGGTTGTCAGATAAAATATAGGGCACTCAGTTAAACCTGAATTTTAGATAAACCACTTATACTAACACATTGACACACATACTAAAAAATCTGTTGTTTATCTGAAGTTAAAATTTAACTGGGCTTTCTGTCGTTTGTTTTCTAAATCTGGCAACCCTACTCCCAAGGGTAATTCACCACAGGGGACGGTCCCGCTGCATTGCTGTTGTGGGCGGTGAAGGCCTGAGGCAGGAACGGGGGCAGGGGAGGGGGCGAGGAGGAGTGAACCCCATGGCTCAGAGACCCAGGGCTTTTTTCTCACCCAAGGGAAGGCCAAAGTAGGTGGTCCTAGTGAAGATGGCAACACTGAGGATGGATTTTAGACTGAGGTCACCATCCAAGGGAGGCCCAGCTGTAGGGGAGCAGGAACCAGTGTGTGTCTACACGTGGGGGCGCACATGTCTGTTCATGTTCTGCTTCTCTGGAAATTCCAGGCAGCAACGACGCATAGCATCAGGAGCAGAGCAAATAACTAAAGGGAGAAAGTTGTTTAATGGGAAGAAAGATGTTAAGCAGGAGTACAATCTTATCAAGAGTTAATTCCCAAGTATAGGGCAGGTGGCAGCAAGTCTAGGCTCCTCAGCTGACCAAGATACCTGGACAGAAGGGGCCCAGATGGACAGACAGACTGCCCCTTCAGGATGAGGTTGGGTGCATGGTGCGGGGTGTTGTGGTCTGGCTATTTCTAAACACGAAAGCTCTCTTTCGCTATAGGTTTTTGATCCTAGGGCTCAGTTCAGCATCAGGGCACTTCCCAAACTCTCGAGCTGCACTGGGATCCAGCGGGTCCTGGATGGGGTAGGTAGAGTGCAGGATGGAGAGAATGAACGTGTCCTGTACCTGGGGACATCTGGAGTGAGCTGGTTGGTTTTGAAGCGGACTAGAATCTCCTCCTGGAAGTTAACATACATTGTATGTGCATCTCCCCTGTGGGTGCCTGGCACGGCTGGGTAGGTGTCTGTCACTGTGTTCCTTTCTCTCTCTCCTTGGTTCTTTATCTCTCCTATCCAGAGGTTTCTGTTGAGTTTTTTCACTGTATTTCCACGAACAACTCACTTCTTTTTGCCTTCTTCTATGTCTGTCTTCCTTCATTGCCTTGGCTTAGGCTTACTGTTTTTTCTTTTCTTTTCTTTCTCTCTTTTCTTTTCTTCTTTTCTTCTTTTCTTTTCTTTTCTTTTTTTTCTTTTCTTTTCTTTTTTTTCCATTCCTGGATACTTCTCTATGTTTCCCTCTATCCAATATATTGAAATAATACACATTGCAAAATAAATACACAATCATTATATTCTCTTAAAAAAATCAAACAGTATAATTGTTTGCTCTCAGACCAGAGTCTTCTGGGTGAGGCTGCCTTGTAGCCTCCGAGAGAGGGATCTCAGAGGTGAGGGGTCAAGTCCTGGCCGTGCTGATGGTGAAGTGTGGACCTCTGGCCACTCCTTTCCTTTGTTTTAAAAAATAAGGATAATCATTTCTTCTTAATAAGACTACTGAGAAGATTAAATGAAATGTACATCCACACATCAAACATGATGTTGTAAACTGCTTTGGAAACCGAGTAGCACTTTCCAAATGTAAGTATTACCCAAATGACAAAAAATGTCCCATGCTTAACTGCACTCTATAGCAAATAGTGCTCAATGAACGTATGTTATGATGTTTAAAAATGATACAACTACCCCTCTTCATACATGTTCCACTCTCAAATACCCAGATTTGTGGTTCTTCCAAGATGCTTTGAACTCTCATGAAATTTATTTATTTATTTATTTATTTAAAACATTTTTTAAATGTTTATTTATTATTTTGAGAGAGAGACAGAGACAGAGCACAAGCAGGGGGACGGGCAGAGAGAGAGGAAGACACAGAATCTGAAGCAGGTTCCAGGCTGTGAGCCATCAGCACAGAGCCCGACTTGGGGCCCGAACTCACGAGTTGTGAGATCATGACCTGAGCCGAAGTCAGAGGCTTAACCGACTGAGCCACCCAGGCGCCCCCCAAAATAAAGATTTTTATAAAGCAAAACAAAACAAAAACAGAATCTCTATTATCAAGTTCTAAGAGTTATATGCATTACATCATAAAGAGCATTTCTGTCAGCAGGTGTTTGGGAGATGCGTAAGTTAATGACCATGCTTGCGATCAGAGCAGTGGAGAGGGCACTTAGCACGGCGGGCTGGCCCTGGTGCAGGCTGAGATGTTTGGTGGATAAAGGTGGCAGCTGAAAGGTGCTAATGCTGCCACATGCCTCCGCCGTGCCTCTCTTACCACATGTCCCCCAGAGCGACGAGAGAAAAAAAATAACTGACACTCCCCAGCACTTTACAGTTTATAAAGTGCTTAGGTATGTATGTACATATACACATTGCTTCATTAAAACTCGATGAGATAGGTTTTACTCCTGCAGCTCAATTTCATAGAGGAGGAAACTGAGGCCAGAGCTGAATCACTTGTCCAGGGGTCACACAACTAGAGGGTCCAGAGACAAATCTCAGCTTGGGGTCTTGGCTCCAAATGCCACACTGGTCCTAGCACACCCAGTTTCCATGATGCAGGCACACTGGCTGTACAGGGATATGATGGAATCTTCATACACGCGTGAAGAAAGGTGTCGAAGAAAAACCTGAAGATCAGGAGGCCCAACTTCCTGCCTCGGCCCTGCCCCAGAAGGGCTCTATGTCCAAGGGCACATCTCCTCAAGAACTTGGGCCTTTTGTTTTTTTTAAATCTCATCTGATCAATGACAGGCTAGAGTAGCCCAGTCATTCTCAACTTTTTCTTAGGGTCTTTTTCTCAGTGGCAGACACATAAAACTCAGCCACAGACTTTCCCCTCAGAAAAATGCACACATGAAAACACACCCACAAACACAATCTCAGTAACAACTTCAGGGCATTCATGGATACCAGTAAGATTAGATAACTTTGGGGGCACCTTCCTGGCTCAGTTGGCAGAGCCTGTGACTCTTGATCTTGGGGTCATAAGTTCGAGCCCCATGTTAGATACAGAGATTGCTTTAAAAAAAAGTCTAGATGACTTTGGCTAGCTGCTTTTTAAGGTCTGTTTATGCTCTAAAATCCTGTAATATATTCTCTTTCTATATTAGTTTATATATGCATATAGTCTTATTTGCATGTGTAAATTTAAGTATTACTATACAAAAATACGCATTTTTATATTGGAAAAATGTGTTTTTGGAAATCAAAAGAAAAGTTTCACAGAGGTAAAAAGACAGAGACACGACTTAGGAGAGATGTGTGACTTAGAAGTAGGGAAAAATGTATCTAGAACACTGCCATTTAGTAACGGCAAATAGCAATGTGTTTAAAAATAAATTTATAATAGGCATGAAACTCATTTATTTCTCACTTACTCATTGACTAAGAGTGGTATGTTATTAGGGACACCACTGATGGTAATATACAAATAGCAGCTGGGCATTTCTTGTCTGAGAAATAATATCTTAAAATGGGTTAATTTAATCCAATTAGTTTTCAGATGGAAATTATTTAATTACTAATGTCTTCTAGCTTGTCAGGTTCTGCTGGGTTTTCTCATAGTCTAACCTCAATTTAGCTAATCAGGACCCTCCTTTTAAAAATGCCACTTTGCGACGATTTCAGAAACAGAAATAATTAAACACTTGAGTTACCCAGAAGTAACCTTAATAAGAAATGAATAGGAACTATATGAAGAAAATTAGAGAATCATAAAAGAAGGCTTGAATGAATGGAGATAAATTTCATCTTCCTGAATGGAAAGACTATATACTATATAGAAGTCAATTCTTCCCAAATTATTGTATAGATTTAGTGTAATTCAAATCAACATTCCAGAGGGATTAATTTATGAATTTAATGAAATGGTTTTATAGGCATTCTGGAAAAATAAACTGGGAGGAAGAGCCAGCACAGCTAAAGATGAGCAATGTGAGCCATTAAAACTTACTATAAAGCCAGAGTAATTTAAAATTATTCTATTGATGGGTCAATGGAAGAGAAGTGATAGTCCAAGATGAGATTTTAAGAATTCATTCTATGTTAAAAATAAGGAGAGAGAAAGGATGATTAAAGAAATAGACCAGAGTTGAGAGAAAAATTTGAAGGCAGGTCTACACCACATCAACATACCAAAATACATTTTCTGAAAACCATGTAATTAACTATAAAAAAATGAACTCCAAAAACATTTAAAAGGTCAATATTTAATGATTTTCACATAAAGTCTTTCTAAGTACAAAATAACTGGAAGTTATAGAAGAAGAGGTTAATAGTTTTCATTACATAAAAATGTTAAAATTGCCCATAAAAAAACCTTAAAAATTAAGAGGCTGCTTAAAAACTGGGATAAAATATTTGCAAAAAATGCAAATTTTAATGTAAATTTTTAAAGAGAAGAAATATCCCATTCTAAAATGGGGAACAGGCATGGACAGGAGACAATTTATGAATGAAAAAATACAATTTAGCCAATAATTCTCAACAAAGATGTTCAATCTCACTAATGATCATACAATGTAAATTAAAATAGCAAAATAAAAATTTTCACTATTATATTGTTAAAAATTTTTTTAAGTTCATAATTATTAAAGTTGGAAAGGGTATGGAGAGAGAGCTTACTCAATAGTAGGTATAAATTGATAAAATCATACTTTTAAATTATTTTTTTTAAATTTGTGATTCATCACTTACCTACAACACCCAGTGCTCATCACAAAAAGGGCCTTTGTTGGTATCCATCATCCATCTAGCCCATCTCCCCTCCACCTCCCTCCATCAACCCATAGTTTGTTCTCTATCACTAAGAGTCTCTCGTGGTTTGTTTCCCTCTTCTCTTTTCCTCCTGCCTTCCCATATGCTCATCTGTTTTGTTTCTTAAATTCTACATATGAGTGAAATCATATGGTATTTGTCTTTCTTTGATTGACTTACTTCGCTAAGTTTAATACATTCTAGCTCCATCCATGTCCTTGCCAATGGCAAGATTTCATTCTTTTTGATGGCTGAATAATATTCCTGTGTGTGTGTGTATCACGTATCTTCTTTATCCATTCATCAGTCGATGGACATCTGGATTCTTTCCATAATTTGGCTATTGTTGATAATGCTGCTATAAACACTGGGGTGCATGTACCCCTTTGAATCTGCATTTTTGTATACTTTGGGCAAATACCTAATAGTGTAATTACTGCATTGTAGGGTAGTTCTATTTTTAGTTTCTTGAGGAACTTCCATACTGTTCTCCAGAGTGGCTGCTCTTTTTTTTTTTTTTTTTTTTAAGGATCTGTTTTTAAGTAATCTTTACACTCAATGTGGGGCTCGAACTCACAACCCCAAGATCAAGAGTCACATGCTCCACTGACTGAGCCAGCCAGGTGCCCTGATAAAAATCTTTCTGAAAGCCAATTATACAACCCCTGTAAGATCTAGAGAATTGTTAATAACTTCTAACCCAGAAATACCTCTTCTACGAATCTTTACTATAACAGTAATCAGAAATTCCACTGAAGATTTGTTTACAAGGATGTTCATAAACAAAAAAAGGTAAACAACTAAAATGTTCAACAATCGGGGATAGATTAAATTTTAAATATTTTATGCTTTAGTCATGCCAGGGGAAATTATGGAAGCATTAAAAATCATGTTTTATAAATAATGTTTAATGACAAAGAAAAAAATTCTCAATAAAGTGATAAGTGAAAAAAGTAAGATACAAAACCAAATGCTGCATGATTTAATGCTATATATATCAAAGCCTTATATTAGTCTTATGTGCATAGAAGTGACTAGAATGAATCACTTCAAATGATATTGAAGAGATCATCGTGGAAGGTACAATTATGCATGATTTAAAAAACATATCGTGTTTATTTTTAAAACATTTCTGAGATAAGCATATTTTTTGCATTATAATATAATGTAAAAAGTAATTTGCTAAAATTCGCCACAATAATTTGAGAGAGATTATATGCTCAATGGCAAATGAAACTAGATCTCTCATTACCTGGCTTCCATACCTGTTTCTGTTTTCTCTATGACCCTAACCAAGTCACTTAACTCTAAGCTTCAGTTTCTTCAACTTAAAAACAGCAACTGACATGACCTGCCATATGCAAAGCTGCTTTGCAAACTGTAACCTATCATATAAATATAAGCTATTATCATTATGTGTCTGTGTGTGTGTGTGTCTGTGTGTGTGTGTGTGTGTGACTGAATTTAGAACTGTAACCTAAACAGATTTTGCAAATTAAAGCAAAAATTTACCAATCCCTATCTGTAGAAGCCTGGATGCTGGAAATTTTTAAATACCTGTACTTGTTTTGTCATACACAAGAGCCATCTTTGGTCCAATGTATAAACACAAGCTAATCTGTAATAACTGGCTTGGGGGCCACAAGAGGAATGACTAATTACTTCTAGGGTTATGGATGAAGTAGAAAAGAGAAAGAGCCAACCTCGGATGGGCTGAGCTCAGACTCCACAGGATGCCTCAAATGGGCATACGTGTACCCAAAACACCCTGTGCTTCTGTGGCAGAAGTCACTTGGTAGAATGCATGTAGTTTTATGTCTGGAATATACCAGGTGGAACATAGCTCTTTGCTGACACTTCGATCCTCTTTTGAAGTTAGATAGTTGGGGTCAAATAAATTGCAAAATAAAGAAAGAAGGTTGATTTTACTATTAGCTTGACAAAAGTGAAATGGGGCTCTGGTCATATGGGTATATAGCACATAAATGGCACTTTCCAAGTTTGATATTTTTCTTATCAAACAAAACAAATGACTGAATTCTAGCTTAGCAGGTTCCACGTTTGTGGGAACAGACAGCTCTGATTCACAGTAGGGCTGGCTGATAGGACTGAAGGGTGGCATTGGGGAACCCCCCCCCCCCCCTTTCTACTCATGTTCAGCTTTTCCTTTCCCTCACTTCCTCTTCTCTGTCTATGGTCAGAGTGCAAAGGATAGTTACAACTTAGGGTGTGTGGAGAGGGACAAGGTGTTCATCTGTCACAGGAGCTCTGCAATTTTCCTGGCTTTTCGAGCTGTGCTCATAACACAATACTGAACTCTACTCATCCATCATTCATTCATCCATCTATCCATTCATGTGGTCATTCATCCATCTGTTCATTCTTCAAACAGCTATGTGTGCCTACAGGACCTCCCCCTCCCAATCTCTGGTGGCCTCAATATTTTCAATGAACATACATCAGGGTACAAGTGAAGGGTGTATATCACCGGCCTGTGGCCAACCGCTGCAGGCACCACACCACTTCTAAGCCCTGTTATTTGATTATCACCATCTTTATTGGCCACAGAGGGGAAGGGATATTATAGCTTTGTGGCTTTTGAGAGTTCGGTCCTTAGTGAACTGCCAAGCCTCAGCAGCAGCTCCCAGATCACAGTGTGGGGGATTTTTATGACCACATCTCAGTTCTCACCAGAAAAGGCAAAAAGGAGGAAGCAGGTGACACATCATAGAATACACAGCAATGGATAAGCCTAACAAAGCCAAATCATAACCATCCCCCTCTTACCTTTGTGTTCTCTCCCTCCCACTTTTCCTGTCAACCCTCCCAATATCCCCTCCCAAACTGTACTCCAGAAGAATTTAAATTGGCTCAAGCTCAAAGAGAAGGAAACATAAAACTGACTATTCATTATATTCTGTGCCATGCTCTTTTTTTTTTTAATATGGCTCACTGAGCCCACCCGGGTGTGAGCAACTCCTGAGAAGAGGATGTACACGTGTATGGGACAAGCTAGAGGCCATGGCATAGTGT
Organism: Neofelis nebulosa; assembly: GCF_028018385.1. Lineage (NCBI taxonomy): Eukaryota > Metazoa > Chordata > Mammalia > Carnivora > Felidae > Neofelis > Neofelis nebulosa. The sequence goes on along the minus strand of NC_080784.1, from coordinate 87,771,011 downwards.
GAGTGTGTGTGAGTGTGTGTGTGTGTGTGTTGTGTGTGTGTGTGTCTGTGTGTGTGTGTGTGAGAGAGAGAGAGAGAGAGAGAGGGAGGGGGGAAGGGAGAGAGAGAATGTCGGTGTGTGATTTCCACCCCCCCCCCCCCCCCCCCCCCCCGCCAACTGCAGAGCCTGAGAGGTACTCCTCTCTCAGAGCAATTACTACAAATGATTTATGTGGCCAGTCAAGAGGGCCTGCCAGGGTTCTTATTTCATCTCCAGAAAAAGGAACTCTGCTGGAATGTTATCAGGGAGTTTGGGATTAAACTGACAGCTGCCTTTTGTTTTCCCTGTGAAAGAGCTTCTCCTTTGGACTGTGGCATTTGGTTTCTACCCAGAGAGCCAGAACTCAATGTAGGCAAAGACCAGCTAGAGAAGGACCACAAAAGAAAGAAAACATTTTTAAATGGGAGAGACTTCTTTCTTTGCCCTTCCGTATTTACCTTAAGAGGATGTGTTCCTAATTGCTGATTTTAGAAGGCAGCATGGCTCAGGCGAGATTGGAATATTGTTTCTTTTTTTCACTGTATAGAAACAACCACAACACCAAACCTCTCCCCTCTGTTACCAATGCTCATTTAGCTGGAGAGAGGAAAACAATGGTGCTTTCCAATTTAGGTTGTTAAATGTGCCCCTGGTCCCTGTCCTCTGTTAGACTGTGTGCAGTGGCACACGTTAGGTCACAGGGCATAAGGTGCGAAACAAGGCAGAGCACAAAGCACTCCATCGTATGTACAGATAGGAAAATTCTATGGACATAAAAACACAGAAACCATATGTGCTCTCACCCTCTGACACCCCAACTCTAATAGACCATTGCAGTTTTCATAAATCCTCAGTTGTGGCTTGGCTGGCCACAACCCTCCCCTCACATTAGCTTCTCCACCTCTCGGCCCAACCTGGTTTATAAGGGCTTCACACAGCTTTGCTTTGTGTGGAGGGAGCAAAGGGGCAGTCAGTCACTGGAGTTGATTAAAGACACACACACACACACACACACACACACACACACACACCGATGGTCCAATGACTGCATAATAAAGCTTTGTAGATAAATAACAGTAAATACAAATTAAAGAAGCTCTCAAGAGATCAAGGGAAGAGTGTGGTAAAAAGAGGTTGATGGGTGGGATAGCTATAAAGGCAAGGAATATAAAGGAAGATTAAGGATTATAATAAAATACATGGACTGTAAAATCATCTTTATAGTCATGTTCTCTGTGTCTTATATTCAGACATTCTTACATCCAATACATTTTTTGACTTGTGATTCCCAAATCTCATTTTTTACTAATGCTTGGCAAATTGGTGTTGTGTAATGCTCAAAACAAACTTAGTTTTTGTCAAGTAATATACATCTGTGGTCTTCACAGCATATTCTGACACTGTGGTATGTTCAGAAATCAGGCCAATATTAGGCATCACCGAGAAGGGAACCAACATTTATGGAAGGCATATTATTTGTCTGGTATGGTGCTATGTGTCTTATAAACATTTTCCCCTTTGTTTCTCACTGCAACTCTATGGGGTGGGTGTGTTTAGTCTCACTTTACAAATACAGTTATACATGCTAAGTGAGATTAAATAACTTGCTTAAGGATGTCCAGCCAGTGTGGCAGACACTATTAGCTGTCTAGCTAATATTCTTCGTCCTTTCTTCATTAGGATTCTGATTGAATTTGAGGAAGGATTTCCCAGCTTCCCTTGCAGCTCGAGGTAGGCATGTTACACGATTCTGGCCAATGAGATGCATGTAAAATATGCTGGGAATTTGTGATTGGCTCTGCTCCCTCTCCTTGTCCCTTTTTTCTTTTTCTTGGGGCCTGAAGGGCAGATGTTAGGCTGGTGGGAGAGACCGTATCTTATGACCTTGAGATAAGAAGTATGAGGATAAAAGCCACAGATGAGGAAAAAAAGAAGGAGGTGGGACATATTGTATATCGTTTATCAGTTGCATTTCCTCTCACTTGCCTATCTCTGGCTTTTTATTACATGGGGAAAATGAAACATTTTTTACTAATCTAGTGCTGCTTTTCTATAGACAACTGACAGACTAACGGGTCTGTCTGATAGACTAACGGGTAGAGCTAGAACTGAAAACTAAATCAAATATACCTAAGGACCTTGGTCACAACGTGATACAATAATATACTATCATATTATGATATATTGTGTTTTCAGAGTGCCAACAGTCTAGAAAAGCCGTAGACAAAGAGTGTGGTGTAATTTCTTCAGCTCATACTGAGACTCATAGCTTTGATAGTTTTAGTTTCCTGGGTTGATGAGGAGTTTGGGGTTAGATTTCAGTCCGGAATCCAGGGAATCGGTTGGTTCTGATCTTCTGCGAGTTTTACACTACTTATGGGTAAACCAGGAGAATATGCCTTACATTACCTGGGATAGCTCTAGATCACACTGAATTTCTTAAGGGTATTCTGATGCAGACCCACACCATTATGGCGGCCCCGAGTGGAAATATTCCAAGATGAAGGACTTGCCAAGTAACCCAGACAGTTTTATTTTGTTGCACAGAGAAACAGTGTATCCTTTAGAAACAAAAAGTTGGTTTACAAATTGCAGTTAAACATGGCGGATTGAATACATGTTTATCTCCATTCCCCTTCTACCTTACCTCCTTACGTTCCACAAAAATGACAAAAAAGAGATTTTTTTAAAAGAAAAAAACAACAACAAAGCTCTACATAGAGAGGATAGGAAAGTAGCCAAAAGCAGATATGAGATGTCAACATAATTTTGGAAACTGGAAAGCAGATGAATGAGTGGGAACTAATTTAGCAGAGCTGAAAATGCTGAAATCTGAACTTTCAATGGGGGAAAAGCCAAAGAGAAGGAAGCCAATGTATGTTAAGAACCTTAAAAAGCTCAGCGACGTAAACTTTGTGCAGCAGACACTATTGGAGGCAGCAGACAGCTCTGATGATACGGTGTAGATGGGGCTAAAAAACAGGAGTGTTGGTTGAAAATCTGTATAAAAGGGTCAGACCCTGAGACCCTTCTTCTGTGCATGGCCATGCAACTATCCTTCCTCCATCCTGAAAGCGTTGGTGGCTTCCTTTTTCAAGAAGTGGAAGAAGAGGGACTTGGGATATGGACATAAAGCACAGCTGAATGTGGGGGTGCTATACTGGCCAACAGGGGAAATAAGTGGAAATCTACAAGTCAATGGTGAGATTACCTTACTCCCTTCCAAACACTTCATTTTGCTTCAAGATCACTGGCAGCCAGTCTTATGTCTTCTAAACAGAAGGTTGGTAGACTCCTCTCTAGGGAAATTAACCAGTCTATGAGAAATGACTAATAGATTTTGGATGGCCCATGGCTGGGTTCCAGGCCAATCACCACTACTTGAAAGTCTTCGCATACAAACACAGGGCTCTCAGTTACACTATTAATATCTTCCTCTTAACAGTGAATGTATAGGTATGAGGAAAGCCTCTAACACAAAATGCAGAGTCCAAACAAACAAATAGAAAAGAGAAAACAGAAAATAAAGGCAACAGGAGAACACTTTAAAAAATCCTTAATATCAGAAAAAAATTAACTGAACCTATAAATTATGAATGGGATGGTATAAATGGTATAAAAAGAAATATTTTAAAAGCAAAAATAAAACTTTTTATAAATTAAAAATATGGTAGTAGAAATAATATCAAACTAAGGGGTAGGAAGGTAAGGTTAAGAAATCTTTAGAACAGTAGAATAAAAACCAAAGAGATGGAAAATAGAAGAGAAAAAGAGACGAAAAAGGGGAGGATCAGTTCAGAAGGTACCACATCTAAATAATACAAGTTCCAGAAAAAGAGAAGAGAAAACAGAGTGGAGAAAATTAGCAATGAAATCATACAAGAAAATTTCCCACAACTGAAGGATATGAACTTCCATATTGAAAAGGCCTAGACAAGTCCCTGAACAATGAATACAAAAGGGACCACACCAGGACATATAGCACTGTGAAATTTCAGAAAGCTGAGAATTTAAAAAAGATTCTCAAAGTTTCCAAAGAGTGGGGATTAGAACAGCAATGGACATTTTGGCAGCAACCCTGGAAGCCAGAAGAAAATGCATTAAGTACTCAAAATTCCTCCCAAGAGTTATTTATAGCCGAGGATGCTATATCCAGTCAGATATGAGAGAAGAAGAAAGCTATTTCCATACACGCAAGTCCTCCAAAATTTACCTATCGTGTAAATTCATGAGTTCTCAGGCAGTTGGTAGAGGATACATTCCACTAACATGAGGACCAACTCAATCTGGAGAAGACTTGGCTTCCATAACAGGGGACCCGACTTACAAGCGGGGTAGAAAGGGGGTTTGGGATGCCAGCCAGCTCTGCAGCTGTCTTAGTACTAACCCAGGTGGGAGGAGAAAGATGTGGAACTCCAAGAGGAATAGCCCCATGAAGAAATGGATTGATGGCCTGATGTCTGAAAATGCACTGAGAGGAGATTTACACTGCTGATGAGGATTCTGTGAATGGCTTAAGGACAGGAACTTAAAAAATCAAGCAAACAAACAAAGCAATACAATAACTGCAGGAAAAGCAGAAGTTGTGCAAGATATAAATGTAATCAAAGCTTACCATTTGGCTCAGCTGTGAACATTTATCCACCATCACACACACACACACACACACACACATGCACGCACAGAGCACTGATTTCACCAAGAGCAGTAATACAACAATAATTGGGAACATGGACCATGGAGGAAGCAAGTTTGAGAGGCAGGAGGGGTAAGTGAGCTAAATCCATATTTTCTTTTAAAAATTTTTAAGTGTTTATTTATTTTTGAGAACGAGAGAGAAACAGCACGAGTGGGGGAAGGGCAGAGAGAGAGGGAGACACAGAATCTGAAGTAGGCTCCAGGCTCTGAGCTGTCAGCACAGAGCCCGATACGGGGCTTGAACCCATGAACCACAGGATCATGACCTGAGACGAAGTCGACGCTTAACCAGTTGAGCCACTCAGGCGCCCCTAAATCCTTATTTTCCATGGTAAGGAATCAACAGGTAATATCTACAACATGACAATCAAGAGATAACTGTACAAACATGTTATTTGAAAATACAGAGGTCCATATCAGAAGAAACAACTAAAATATAAAGTTTTAGGGAACAGAAATCAGGAAGGGAAGAGGTGTAGGGCAGAATTTCTTCTTTTCATCATATAAGCTTTACAGAACTATGAGGCCCCTCAAATTTTCAAACAATTTTACTTGGATGAAGATACTGACTGAAAAACAAAAGAGGCAACTGGTTATTGCCGAAGGTGACTTCGTGTGTCTAATTCTCTGAGGCTTTGGAAGCCATCCTGGGGTGGGGAGGGGCTCCTGTCCCAGGGGATGCAATGTTACTAGCACTGTGCCTAAACCTCCCCGAGTCCTGATTTGTGGCTGTTGTTTAGATATACCCAAATTGCAATGAATTGTCATTCAGATAATTTTTGGTCTAGCTCTGATAGCTCAAAGGTGGGTGTTGCAACGCTCTTAGATTTGGCAAGTCATAGTAATAATGTAGTTTCTGGGAGCTGACAGAGTTGCTGGGAGTTTTGTGAGGACCTTCTGGGATCCCTCCTGCATCTGGGCTCTGTGACCTTCCATTGTACTGTTGCCCAAATAATCCAGCAGCTGGCCTTCCTTCCCACATCCAGTACAGGGGGTAGGGCTGAAAATGACAAGGGGACACAGGTGCTAGGAGACAAAGGGAAAACTTCTACAGAGAGTTTTATAGGCAATTTCCATGGCTGTCTTATAGAAGTGAAAGAGTACCATTAAGGTTTAGAGTCTAATGAGGTAGTGTTAGATAAGCCAAGGAGAAGTTACTACATGTAAAATATGATGATGAGGAAGAGGAGGAGGGTGGGGAGGGGAAGGAGAAGAAGGAAAAGAAGAAAGAAGATGACATGAGAGCCAAAACCCAACTCTGATGAAATGAGACTAAAATTCTGGCTATGTGCAAGGCAGAGCAAAGCTAGAAAGCTCTACTTTTGAATGAAAGACAAAGAGGTCTGTTCTGTAACTTAGTGGCCACTTAGGTGTCCACAAAATGGATGGCTTGTAAATTCAGAAACAAGGGAAGGTAAAATCGTGAGGTGTACTGGGCATATTAACAGGAAAACTCTTTTGAGGACTGAATCGTTTCCGTTAAAACAGGAAATAAGACCTGTTGAATAATAATAGCCAACATTTATTGAGAGCTTATTACTATGTGCTAGACACTATTTTAAGCACTTTATAATATCAACTTATTTAATTCTCAAAACATTTCTTTTTTTTTTTTTTTTTTTTTAAATTTTTTTTTCAACGTTTTTTATTTATTTTTGGGACAGAGAGAGACAGAGCATGAACGGGGGGGGGGGGGCAGAGAGAGAGGGAGACACAGAATCGGAAACAGGCTCCAGGCTCTGAGCCATCAGCCCAGAGCCCGACGCGGGGCTCGAACTCACGGACCGCGAGATCGTGACCTGGCTGAAGTCGGACGTTCAACCGACTGCGCCACCCAGGCGCCCCAATTCTCAAAACATTTCTGTGAGCTACGTACTTATCCTGTATGGATAGGAGGTAAAGGTCTCCATTTTACAGAAGGGGATGTTAAGACACGAAAAAACCAAGTAGCCCAAGATTATGGGTAATAAGTGGCAGAGTGGGATTTCAAAAACCCAGGCTCTTAATTTATATCTATCTCTATACATTACGAAGTTAATATAATTACTAGCACATGGAGGCCTAGCTAGGAAAAGATATTTTGCATTAATGGTGCATTTTTTCACAGGTAATATTTGGTTTGGTATATGCTTTATATGGATTCCAGCTCAGGCTTCCAGAATTCAACTGGGATAAACTTAAAAGTTTCAGTTCAAAACTGAACTTTTCTCTGAAGATGAGTTTCAGAAATCAGGTCAGGACTTCCTTTCTTGCCTACAATTCATCTTAGACCTCAGGAGATAAACAGCAGCTTGAGCAGTAACACAGCAACAATAAGGATGACGACGAGCATAATAAATAATACTTACAACGTCTGAACCCTTGTGCCACTAGAAAAAAAAAAAGAAAATATTCATTGTATCTAATGGTAGAAATATCACATCTGTGCATATATTCACCTCAGCCCCAATATAATTCTTTTAAGACTGCCAAGCTCTGAGACCTAGAAATGGTGAGTCACTCAGGAGGGGAGAGAGGGTGGGGGGGACAAAGATAAAAATAGAGATGTTGATTGCATTGTTACTAATTCAGTTTAGCTCCAACAGCCCCAGCCTGGTGAGTCAACAGCAGTGACAAGAAGACACAAGGGAGAAAGAAGCACGATGCTCTGTGGGGCTGAGCAGAGGGGATGCAGGCGGCCACGGCCACATCGGGAACTTCATGCCAAAACAAGACCAACAGCGCTGAGACCGCGGTGTGAGTTCAAAAACAAACAAGTGGAAAGTGCCCAGGGATAAAATGGGCTCAGATCGATGAGCGGCAGTGCCACTGACCCTCTGGTAAAAGCTGCCTTTTGTAAGAATCCCCTGATTGTGGGGGATGGTGCTTGCGATGGAGGCCAACTTGCTCCGTTCAAACAGAGTATTGTTTTCTCTGGGGTATAAGGCTTACTGTGATTCCAGACTTGTCGCCATGGCAGCGGTGGGGGAGGGAGGGAGGAAAGGAGGAACAGATGGGGGTCACCGAGGTCCTAATTCTCATGCAAGGGCCCCCATCGCTCTCCCATCGAGGAGTCCTGCACTGAGCTACATCTTCTCTCACTACCCCAGTGACATCAACCCATTTTAATTTCATGGATCTTTTTGAGTGCCTACTCTGTGTAGGTCTTTCACTTCTAACATCAGCTTCCATTAAAATACCCTACCTCTGCGTGGTTATGAAAAACTGAAAAAGGAAAAAGACCTAGTTTCCTACTCTCAAAGTTTATCTTTTCCTACTCCCCGATGTAAATAGGTTACAGATATATAGCCTTATGTATGTAATATAATGAATGAACGTACATGGATTTGATTGTCAATCCCTCATGCTAACCTTTTATTACAATTACAACCTTCTATTACAAGGAGGTGGTCTGTTAGCATCCCTAGAGTTACTGTGATAGTCTTCCTCCCTCTAGTTTCTTCCCTGCATGTAACACTACTAGGTCAATCTTCCCAAGACATACCTCTGGCATCATGCTTCTCTGCCTGCCTTCAGTGATAATCCTAAATTATCAGCTTGGGATTCAAGATCTGCCATAGCTGGTCCCATTCCACCTACTAATCTTCCTCTGTCCTTCAAATGTTTCCATGTTCTTGGGAGGGTGTAGTAGGTAGAATGAATGGATGGATGAATGAATGAATCCATTTATAAAGAATAAGACAGGAAAACAAACATCAAAAAACTCATTCCCATCTCCAACTTTTGGCTCATGCAGTTACCATGGCTCCCCCTCAAGAGTTATTTTTTTCCTCTGGCTTTTATCCATCCAATTTCTATGAAAGGCTAGTTCACTTCTCAAAGGGTTCTCAAATTCAAGGTGATCCAAGTGAAATGCATGATCTCTACGCTCTGTATCTCAGTGACCGGAACCACCACCATCAATCAAGTTTCAAATCCCAGAAACACAGGCTCCATCCTGATGCATCTTTCTCTCTTGGTCCCAATTTCAAAATATGGTCAAAGCCCTTTCACTGTCACCTCCTCAAGGTATTGCCACTCCACTCATCTCCCTTTGTTCCAGTATTTCACCACTCCATTCTACCAGTTTTCAAATTAGAGGACTGAAATCTACTTACTCTATCAGTTTTCCATGCTGTGGTCCAAGGGATAGTTGCAAAATGCAACAGTGATCATATCACGCGCCTACTTAAAACTCTTCAGTGGCTTTCCCTGGCTTTTAGGACAGTGGGCGGAATCCTCACCATGGGCACTGAAGAAATCTGACCCAGGCATATCTCCCAGCCTCTAGCTGCCCTGCCATTCTCTCTCTGGGGCCTTCTGGAAGCTCCACTTGTTCACTCGGCAGGCTCACCATCTTCCTCCCAGCCTTGGCACCTCACTACACTATTTCTTCTGGCTGGAATGCCCCGCCCTGGGTGCTCATTTGCTGATGCAGTGGTTCTCAAACTTCAGGGTCCATCACAATCACTTGGAGGGATGGTTAAACCCCAAATGCTCGGACTCACCCCCCAGAGTTTTTGATTCAGTGTGTCTGGGGTGGGGTCTAATTATTTGCCATTCTAACAAGCAAGTCTCCAGGTGATGTTGATGCTGCTGGTCCTGGAACTACACTTCCAGAATCACTGTCCTATTGGTCTTCTAGATCTCTGAGAAATCTTCCCTGACTTCTCCTCTATCTTCACTAAGCTATGCATGTTCAGGGCCGTCTATACATTTCCTTCACAGCACTGGCCCTCATCCTGTAATTATGTATCTGTGTGAGTATTTCACTAATCTCTGTCTCTGTGTTAGACTTCTGGGCATGAGGTTAGTGACCATCTCTGTTCAGCTTCTACTGAGTACCTGGCACATAGTATATTCTCAATAAATATTTGCTAAATGTGGATTGATCCCTTATATAATGTTTGCTCTAGTTAACTGAGGGTATATCACTGTTCCCTCCTGTGATGGTTAATTTTATGTGTCAACTGGATGGAGCTAAGGGATGCCCAGATAGCTGGTAAAATGTCATTTCTGGGTATGCCTAGAAGGGTGTTTCTAGACGAGATTAATATTTGACACAACAGACTGAGTAAAGAAGATCCCTCTCACCGAGTCAGGTGGGCATCATCCAGTCCATTGAGGGCCTCAATAAAACAAAAAGGTGCAGGAGCGGCCAGTTTGCTCTTTGCTTGAGCTGGGACATCCATGTCTCCTGCCCTTGGACTTTGGCATTTCTGGTTCTCAGGCCTTGAACTCAGACTGGGACCTAGATAATCAGCCCCTTGATTCCAGGCCTTCAGATTAGGTCTGAATTACACCACCAGTTTTCCTCATTCTCCAGCTGTAGATGGTGGCCTGTGGGGCTTCTTGGCCTCCATAATCATGGGAGCCCATTTCTACAATAAATCTCCTCTGATGTATATGTATATGTATATGTATATGTATATGTATATGTATATGTATATGTATATCTAATCTATATCTATATCTATATCTATATCTATATCTATATCTATCTTATTGATTCTTTTCTCTAGAGAATCCTTATATGGTTCCTATGTATGACTATTTTACTTACAAGGAGCCCATCTCACTTGAGAGTTGATACATTCTAGAGAGTCCCTAGATTAAGAAAATCATCAAATACTGCTGAATACCAATGATAATTGGGGGAAATGTGTCAGCACCAGAGAAATTGCTTACAAAGATACTAGTGCCTATTGTGGGGCCCACTTTCCTTGTGACTGAACTAAGCAGATGCCCAGCTATCCTGCATGAATGACGGCAATCACCAGCGACCAGGGCCTCCTCCACGGCTAAGAGAGAGAACCCCTGCAGAGAAGGTGTCTCTGCTGCGGCCCTCGGGTTTCCTGATTAAGAGTCTCCTCCAAGTCCTGGCTTCCTATTGCTAAAATGCAGATGTAATAATAGTACTTAAACCTCATAAGGCTATTGGGATGATCAAATGGGCTATTATAGGGAAATAACTTGGTGCAATGTGTAGAATGTAGCAAATACTCAAAAACATTATCTATTATTATGGGTTGGCATTATGGTAGACTTCATAATCTGGGTCTTTTAGGACCAATCTAATTTAAAATATTCTGCCCCAAGGTCATATTTCTTGACATTTTTTTGGTCAGAAAAACATGGTTACACATGGGATCTCTATCAAACATGTTAATATTTATATACTATCTTGTATTTAAATAAATTCGGCAAGCACGTATTAAGTGACCACTGCACACAGTATTTGGCTTGGCATCAGAGGCACGTACAGATAGGTAACAATCTCACGGGGGAGAGAAACATAAATAACCAACTAAAATGTAGGGCAGAATGAAACAAACATCATGAAGGCACCTATAAAAATCTACAGGTATGGCAAGGAAGGTCACATCATTTCTGACTGAGGTGGTATCTGATTTGACCTGGAAAGTACAGAGTGATCTTGATGAGTAGAGAAACAGAGCGTTTCAGGCCATTCCAGGCCTCGGGAACATAATTGGCTGAGGCTCTGACTCCCTGAAGTGCATGGCTCACTCAGAGGAAAGAGAAAAGAACAGTGTGCCTGCAGAGATGAGGAGCATCGTGAGAGGAAGAGGAAGCTGGAAAGGCATATGGGGTCAGATTATATATAATCTTGAATGTAATGCTAAGAAGTTAGCATTTTGCTCCATAGGTAACATGGTTCCAACCGTATCCTTTATATGAAGCTGCTCAATATTTTATCATTTTTTTCTCAGGTTTGGCTTAGGGAGGATGGGCATGATGTCAACAGTGATCTGATTGGCTGGATTTGCAACACTAGCGGTCCATTTGCCTCTACTTCTTTTACGATATTTTCTGCTACTTAGGCTATGTTGCCAACAAGTAAGTGGTCACAGGTGGTTATGACTATTTTCAAAACACCCAAGTGTTCTCAGGGATGTGATTAATTATGAAAGCAGGATTAGTGTAAATATCTAGATATAATTAGAAAGTTTCCTGACACACTCTTGACTCAGATTTCTCTCCACTATAATCCTACTGAGGTCTGAAGAGTTTCTTCAGCTGATTCTGAGTGTTGACTTTTTATACTCCATGTCAAAATTAGGGGACACACGCAGTCCTCACCTTCAGCTACGTGTTGAACAACCTGCTCATCTTCTTCTGCTCTGACTCTTCTGGTAAGATAGCATTTTGATGACTTGGACTTTCTCATTTGGGCAACAGCACTGTGCCCAACTTCCTCCCTCTCTTTCGCCCACCTCTCATGTAATGAAGAAATGACCTTTCCATCCATATGACTGCCACAAGAGAATGTGGTGGATATGACACATGCCTTCAGGTCAGCAGTGCAAATCCTGGACATGCCATTTTGTTCATCAAGAAAATGTCTGCAGCCCCTTGACAAACTTATTTGAAGATCCTGGCAATGAAGTGGCTGTTACACAAATGGCACAGAGGCCTCTGCTTTTCTTTGAAAGAGACTGCTTTTGAAGGAACACGAAACTGCAGAAATATCGGCTTATACCAGAATATGACTTCACGTTAAATGTGTTTTAAAGAAAAGAAGAAAATTGAAGAGAAACATGAAGTAGTTTCAGGACTGATGCTGAGCTACTCTATCACTCATTTCACTGGAACTTAGTCTGATGAGAGAAAATATCTCTTCCACTGTCACAATTTTCTCTAGGTTATTTCTGAAAATCTTTACTCTGGTTTTAGTGATGGGGGGAAAAAAAAACAACCTTATTCTCCGTCTCACTAAACCGAAAATCCAATCTCAAGTTGTTTACATTTTCAATCTTTTTAAAATATTGGGGTCAGATGCGGGGCGCCTGGGTGGCTCAGTCAGTTGAGCGTCTGACTTCAGCTCGGGTCATGATCTCACGGTTTGTGGGTTCGAGCCCCGCATCGGGCTCTGGACTGACAGCTCGGGGCCTGGAGCCAGCTTCAGATTCTGTGTCTCCCTCTCTCTCTGCTCCTCCCCCACTCATGCTCTGTCTCTCTCTCTCAATAATAAATAAACATTAAAAAAAAATTAAAAAAAATATTGGGGTCATATGTAGTTTTATATTCTACATATTTTCACTTATTAGATCCTGGACATTGGACATTCCCCATGTTCTTAAACACTCTTCTAAAATACTTCTACAGGGGGCGCCTGGGTGGCTCGGTCGGTTAAGCGTCCGACTTCGGCTCAGGTCATGATCTCACGGTCCGTGAGTTTGAGCCCCGCGTCGGGCTCTGTGTTGACCGCTCAGAGCCTCGAGCATGTTTCGGATTCTGTGTCTCCCTGTCTCTCTCCGCCTCTCCCCTGCCATTCTCTGTCTCTCTCTGTCTCAAAAATAAATAAATGTTAAAAAAAAATTTAAAATACTTCTACAGCTTTAAAATATTCTTTCAGTTGAGTGTACCATAATTTGCTTAACTAGTCCTTTTGGTTAAACAGTTATTTTTTTCCAATTTTTTACCACTATAAATAATGCTGCTATAATAATGCTAAATTATATATAGATGAGATTTTTAAACAAATTATATATATATATATATATAAAACATATATATAATTTTTAAAAAAATATATTATATATATACATATATGTGTATATGTATATATATAATATATATATATTTTTAATCTCATCTCTGATTGTGTTCTTAAGATAAATTTCCTTCAGTAGAATCGCTGGGCCAGGGGATAGGAGTCCCTTTGAGGACTTCTCTACATACACACTGCTAAATTGTCCTATGCTTTTTTCCTATGTGTGAAACGTTTGGTGACACTGCTTGAAGGTTCCAATGAGAAACCCTATTATCAAATTGACTGGAAGCAGCAATTTCTGTTATCAGAGTAAATCTACTGTTATCATTATCGGAATGGATTATTTTGTTTGCCCCAATGGAGCTGATCACTGAGTTTCATTTTAAGTTAATTAGGTGAACTATCAATTGCAAAGGTTGTGAATCACGTGTATTAGGCAACAAGCTAATCTAAGTAAAGCACACCTAGCTACTACCACAGGCCCTCCAGGACAACAGCAGAGGCTGAGAGCAGGACAGTCAAGGAACTTGGCCTGGCTGTTAGAACATACCATTTCTGAGTTCAGAGCCTGACTCTGCACCCTGGTAGGTGGAGAACTGTGAACCAGGCTCATTTTTCTCCCCTTCGTCATGTGGATAATAGCACATCAATTCAAAGGACGTGTGAGATTAAGTGAGTTGTAAGCATCTAGGAAGTACTTATGTTGTAAAATTATTAATTCCAAGCTCACAATTGCTTATGGAACTTCAAGATTTGGAGAGTAGATGAAACCAGAAATAAGCCACCTAATTGGGATCAGAAGTTTCTAAGCTTCACACAGCCCTCTGCGTTGTTGGTAAGGCAACTGGAAGTCAAGATCATCATCATCATTATCATCATCATCACCATCACGGTGGTAAATAAGGCAGTCAGGGCCTTAGAGACAAAGGCTCCGGGGGACAAGTGCCTCCCACTTTGTGCTTGGTGCTGACTTTCTAGTGTGTGTTCTGGGCCTTAGGCCTCCTGCCAACCCCAGTCTGCCTCTTTGGAAAACAGGTCTGTGGGAGGAAGAATCAGGCCTCCTGCTTTTGAGTCTCAGGAGTCCTCTCATTGGCCCTAGACCTATGGGCAGGGCATTTCTGCCAGGGTAGATGTTCTCCACATTTAAGCACAGCATCTGCTCCATCAGAAACTGGGCTTCCTTTGAATCCATTCCTTCCTTTTGCTAACCACAAACAAAAAGGAGGCAGCTGCAGAAGTACACATAGGCATCAGGGTTTCGGCAGGATGGCTGTCTGCGCTGGGGAGTTAACGGGCCCACTTCAGCGATCTGCTCCGCATCTAAACCCTAATCAGGCAGGAAGCTGGGAATCCTAATTCCAGTCCTAGTTAAGGAGTGGGAAAGAATAATCAGAACTTTATCTGCTTTACTCTTCAACCAAATCGATGTCATCATCATCTTAACAGCGATGCAGGAAGCCATAGCCTTGACTCTGAGGAACAGAAGAAATGGTTGTCTATTATCTCTCCCCAAAGTGCTCGAAAATCAGGCAGGGGCGTGGGTGTGCCTTGATCCTTCCTATTTAGCTGCAGGTGTAGAACACGTGCAGGGACGAGAAAACATAGTTTTAAGGTGAATAAAATGGACCAAACGTAGGGGAAACTTGGATATTTTCTAGTTATATCTTTGGGGTGTCACTGGGTGTTAAGAAACTCATAAAGCTGGCTTACTCCTTCTTAGAACATCTATAAATGATTCCTCATCATCCAGCTCAGCCCCATTTTAACACGTGTACCTTGTGATTATATGAATACGATCAGTTTCACACTACAGGTTACAGGATGAACCACTGACAATGGTTGAAAAGGAACTCAGAGCCCTTGCCGGGAATCCTGAACTGAAATGGTACTGCTGAGGCTAGCCCCCCACCCAAGGGAGGACCTTCACCATCCTCTGCCTACCTTCCATCCTTGTCCTTTTTCACAGACACACACACAGAACACCACTGACCGTGGCAGCCAGGGTGCCACAGAGGTATCGGACTGTGGCTGCTGCTGCCTGTGTCATACCTCTCGTGGGTCTGCGTGTGAGTGTTGACCTTCCCTGTCCTTGGTGTTTGTGTCGGGGGCTCTGTTCAGGTGGGAGGCAATAGAATAGGAGTGGGATTTAAGGCATCAGCAGCACATAAACCCATTGCCCAAGATCTTCACTTTACCTTCTGTAAAAATTCATTAAACAAGGAGGCCATTAGCCTGAGGTGCTTCCAATACCTTGACAGCCTAGGTAAGCAAACAAAAACCTAAGTCTGTAAATGCCTCCTGAAGAAATTAAAACCTAAGGACAACCAATCATAAACAGCCAACTGGGCTTTCCCAAGTAAGACAAATAAGTTAGAGCCAATCAAACAATTTCCTTGCTTTGCCTCTGCCTTTTCTCTATGCTCTCTAAGTCTTTCCCTTTAGTTCCTGTCTGTGCAGCGTTCCTAGCCATTTCTGGTTCGGTGCTGCCCCATTTGAATTGATTTTTGGCTCAAGCAAACTCTTAAAAATTTTAATATGCCTTGGTTTGTCTTTTTACACCTCCTTCACCCTGTTCTACTTTTCTTTTTTTCCATAGCATTTACAACTAACACACCACATAACTTACAGTTATTTATTATGTTTAATGTCTGCTAGAACAGAACGTAAGCTGCTCAAGGGCAGGGATCATTATCTTTTTTGTACACAGATGTTTTAAGCACTTAGGACAACAGTGGCTGGCACACAACAGGTACTCAATAAATATGTGTTTAATAAATGCATGCTTAATAGTCATTCTAATTTAGATTCTAGTTAAGCAATCGGTAAGTCCACGAGGCCAAGACCCATTCATCTACTTGAAATATTTACCCCCACCTCCTCACCCTTCAGGCTCAAAGCTGCTCCCGGCATCCACAAAGCAGTTAGCTCAGACACTGCCAAACAATCACTGTCACTTGGTAAAATTGAGGAGGAAGTAAAATATTTACTGAAGCAGAAACTCTGGGGGGCAGTAGCCTGGGTTGTTTTCACTTAACTAATGATGCCCATGGACACCCCACACCCACCTCGGTATTTATTTCAGAAGCGTTAACACAAGCAAGTGCATGATTTTGATCTGTGATTCAAGAATATCCAAGGCTTTTGTTACATCTACAAATTGCTTATAGTGCCACTAACTAAAATGAGAAAAGATCCTTGCTTAAATGGCTTTCCATCCTCAGAATGACTCGTACATTTGTTTTTAGCACACGTTGAAGAATGATCTGGAAAGTATGCAAGAGAACAGAGAACAAAAATAAAATTATACTGAAGCTGGCATCTTTCAGCTTCTCCCAGTTGCTGAAAGGTAGATGTAGGGCAAATGTATAATTTTTTTTTGCCCAAACCAGGACAAGTGGCATAAACTGGGACTTCTTGGGCAGATTATATATATGGTCATCTTAGATATAATCAGCTTCTATCACATTAGAAGACGGGGGAAGGGCTAGCAAAGATTAGTGCACATGAAATGTCAAAGTTCTGTGGTTTGATTCCTACTTGATTTGAATTCAAGAGTCACAGATGTTGATCAAAATATTCATATTGCCAATTTACACTAATTTCACTAGTTTGTAAGTATCAGGCACGACTGTTCAATAAATGACCTAGCAAATTAATCTATTTCCCCCCATTAGTTTCCGACTCTTTAGCATGACAATATCAGATACCCTGTGCAAGCAAAGGCCATTCAAGCTGTGTAGCTGATGCGTTCTGATTCTTCCTCCGAGACGCTTCCATCTACTCACCACCACCCCTCCCCGCCCCTGCCACAGAGCACAGCCCCCCTCCTTGCCCCGATTTTTTCAGTTCTTGCGGTACTATCAGAATAAGTGAAAGAGGACCCTGATTTTCCAGAGGGACCAGGCAGTCTGAAAAGGTAAAGATGTCTTCAACATCATTAGCAGTTCATCTTCTCAAACCTCAGGGCAGCCTCTAGGCAGCCCCTCCTGCAACACCCCCCCTCCCCCCCGCCATTCCCCTCTTTTGGTGTCGGCTTATCAAATTAATGAAGCCTATCTAGACGGGAGGAAGTTGGGGCAGAAGACTGGCTTAAGAGTGATTCAATGCAAGCCCCTCCTTCCCTTTAAAAAAGAAGTATAAATAATGGGGGTGGGGGACCAGAATTTCTTTCTTTTAGAATGGGAAGAGGAAAGGGAAATGGTGTTGGGGGTGGGGTAGGGGGTTGCTCCTAGATTGTCTCCTAGTTCCCTGAAGGAGGAGATGTCTATTTACTTTCCCTGACTGAACATTTGCATGTTAAAAAGGCGCAGTTCCTTTGTGGGCAGGATTTACTAGGGCCGCATTTTCTACTTGACAGAGCAGAGGGCTGGGTTAGGGCTCCAGGTAAAGGATGAAGCAACGTCCTGTGACTTAACCTCTCACCTTTTGGTAAGACAGTATTCTCTCTCACACCGAGTCTCAGCAGGGCCAGGGTGGGATTTCCGTGACACTGTGCGGAGTGCGGCAGGCGGCAGGAGACAGATCCCACCCTCTGGCCGTGGGCCGTGAGGCTCCTAAGCACAAGGCAGTGCCATTAGAACCTCCCCGCTCCCCGTATCCAGAGAGGCAATTTTCAGCACGAGGGACAAAACACATCAACATCTCTCATCACGTCACTGACCTAAATATAGACCGTGACTTCAAGGGGAAAGAAGTTGCACATTCTTTTATACCTGCAGATGCTGCAGAGCTCTTCAAACAAGCACTGGCTGGGAGGAACAATAGATAACCAGTCAGATGTGAAGGGAGGAGAGAGGAGAGAAGGGTGTTCTAGAATGATTGCCGTGATAAGGCCATTACGCTTTTCTCAGCTTAACATCAATCCTCATTTGTAACCTGGGGCCTGGATATGGCCCTGGGAGTGGTTTGGTGTCCCTTGAGAGCTTTTCCATGGGGAGTCCTGGGGGAGAAGGCGGGGGGGGGGGGGCGGGGGGGGGCGGGTGGTGGATTGTACCCTGCGTCTTCCTGGCTAAGCCAGACTGGTCTCTTCACTGGGTCAGGCAGGTCTCTGATTCAAAGAAGGGGGCCACTTGACTGAGAAGCCATTTCCTTCCCATCCCAGAAGAGTGTGCCGCTGGTTTCTTTGTTGTTCTTGAGCAGCCGTCCCTGGCAACCACTTTTAGCCACCCCCCCACCCCAATCCCAGCCCGTCACTTTCACATCCTGACTCAATGCTTTCTTCCACGTCATTTTAGGCAAAACTTACAGACGACTGGAAAGCTGACGTGGGTTAGCTTTCTTGTTTGCGCCACGAGGGGTGTCTAGAGGGATTACTTTTCCCTCATAGTATGAACTCGCACCTGGGCAGAGTTTTTTAATGCTAAGTTCATAAGAGTGCTTGCCTTTTTATTAACTTGGGAATTATTCACCTGCTGGGTAAGCAGAAGGGCCACGTTAGAATCTTTTATGAACACGAATCCCATAACTAGGGACCTTGAGAAAGATAACTGAACAAAGTATGGAGAGAATGGGAGTTGTCAGCAATTAGGACACAACTGTGGGTAATCAATTGCTGAGGAGAAGTCACACGTCTCTCACATATTTCTACTGCTCTTCCTGTTCACTCAGACAACTATCTGCATAAGAACAGCCTGCGCAGAGGCTCCCCTAACATAATTGCCTGCTCTTAGGGAACCAGCAAGCACTTTAGGCTTAAGCCGTCCACAACTCCAGTATTTAGGCTGAAACACAAACTCATGCTCTTTCGTGTTAGCAAAGCGTCCACAAATGCGGCCATCGGTTTGTTTCTTCAGAGAACACATATGCGACCATTGCAGGAACAGATCATATCACCACAAAAAGAGCCTTATCCTTTGGAAAAATAATTCTGGAAAATAGCCGAAAGACCACATCTCATTCAAGATAATACAAGGAAGCTAAAGGCACCACTACTAATGTCATAACATGAAAACAGTGGAAGAATTCCTATGAGAGCGGAGGACAAAAAGATAGCAAACTAGAAGCTCTAGTTCCTTCATTCCTTCTAGAAATGAAGGAAAGGTTTTGGCGAAAGCAGACCTGTTTGCACCCAAGATTAGTACAGTCTCTGATATTAGTACAATATCAACATCTCTGTGGCTTCCCTGTCACAGTGAACCCCGTGGTGCTCACTGCTCTTTTAAAAAGTGAGGCTGAATCAGAGCATGGAAAACAGAGGGTTATATGTCCTCAGAATGAAAGACACCTGAAGGTTGACAGAAAAAATGGCTCCGGATTTTCAAATACCAGTTTTAGGCTACCAAAACCAGAACAGGAATCTACTTTCTTTATGATTTGTAAAACAGAGAGAGAGAGAGATTCTTAGCAATGTCCTTCTTCAACAAAGACTGACTGCTGATAGTTTTTTTTTTTTTTTTAAACTGGGGTGAAGTTACTTGGAGATCCTGACACAGTAACAGAGAAGTCTTTCCAGAAAATTTGCTTTCACTGGGTTTCTGCTTCCCTACACAGTCCCTTGGAAATCCCCTCTCTGAGATAGGTGCATGCAATTAAAAATTACCAGGGACTAGAGGGGAAAAAAAAAAGACAATAATTTGGTCAAGAAGAAATATGCCCAGAGTCATTTTTTTTCCAGTCCAATATCTTTGTTAATTAAGCATTTTCCAACCTATGCTGAGAATACTAATAGTAATCTCATACTATACTACTCATTACTAATAAAACATATTTATGAAATGGAAATATAATGTGCCTATTTCCAAAATGTGGTTATAAATGACTTACTCTAAGCCACAATTTAAAATGGTTTGAGAAATGAGTCTTTAATAAAGAACTGATGAGGATGATGACTGCTGATAATAATTCTATTTGGTGAGATTATGTGGTTTGCTATGGCAATTTGAGCTGAGGTGATTGCCTCAAAAATTACTGCGAGTAACTAATATAGGGAAATTTAATTGATGATAAATACAGCGGTGGTATGTCACCTCCTGAAAAAGTGAGCACGTAATTGAAGAATCCAGCATCGTCTTGCCTGCTGATTATATTCAGTCATTACAGTGCCGCCAGCATGTTATTTGTCTGACATCTCTGCACACAGTAGGCATTTAAAAAGTGAGAGAATAAGCACCTGCAATTATTCTTCAATGTGGGTTCCTAGATGCAATTATAGTTAATCGTAAGCCCATTAACATTTAGAAAAAAACAATTATAATACGGCTTAGGAAGGAGACATAATGGTATTTGTAACAGTCAGTTAAGTAGTAGACGTTCGGCATGCTCAGAAAGCTTTGACACTAGAACACCAAGCCTGAGCTTTTTAAAAGGGGGAGAAAAACAAACCAACAAATCATTGCTGCAATGGTATCACTACACTAATAGGTCAGGGTGTCTTGAGCAAGGGATTTGACGTAACCTCTTTCACTGTTCTTTTGAACAAAGAGAGGTAAGTGTACAAGACGACCCGTCGAGCTATCACATATACATATAATCTTACTAGATACTAAGCACTGTGCTAGACAGTGAAACAGCACAGAAAGTAAAACCTTGACATCAAGGAGCTGAAAGTCTGGGGAGGCCAAACGAGTGAACAACCAGTTAGATGCCACATAGCAAGTGATACAGATCGCAGTGACAGTGTGGACTGGGTTCTTCAAGGAGATGAAGGTTGAAAGTGGTCAGAGAAGGCTTTGCAGAAGAGGCAGATCTCTTTTCTTTAAGTATTTTAATGACTGATGAATTATGGTCTCTATTTATAATCCAAAACCAAAACAAACCAAAAATACGCAGGAGTGTTGGCTTCAAAGTTTGGTTATGGGGTGGAAATCCTCGAATGTGCCCGCCACCCTCATGGGCCTGCAGAAGTGATTTTTTTTTCTGTTTGTTTTGTTTTCCCCAGAAATATTTTTAATTTTGCTTTTACCCTTCTTGACTCTGTCCATTGCACGTATATCTTTTCTTTTTTCTTGTCCTTTCTTCCCCCTCCACTTTAGTGAGGTATTACTGGCATACAGCACTATATAAGATTAAGATGTACAGCATAATAATTTATACTGTGAAATGACTACCAAGTTACCAAGTAAGTTTAGTTAACATCCATTACCTCATATAGATACTAAAAAAGAAAAAGAAAAAAAAGTCTTTTCCCTTGTGATGAAAACTCTTAGCATCTATTCTCTTAATAACTTTGAAACTGACCATATGGCAGTGTTAGCTACAGTCATCATGTTGTATGTTATATCCGGAGCACTTATTTATCTTATAACCTTTTTATCTTTTTATCTTATAACCTTTTTACCTTTTGACCACCTTCCTCCAATTCCTCCTCCTCTCCGCCCCCCCGGCTCCCCCCATCCCATCCCACCTTTGTAACCACAAATGTAAGAAGTGGTGTTTGCATTAAGCCTTAAAGGACAAAAAGAAGTTTATGAGTCAGATAAAGTGTGGCCAGAGCCTTCTAGGCAGAGAAATAGCCTGTATGAAGACATGAAGAACCGCTGTATTTGAAGGACTGCTGTGGCAGGTCCCAGAGGATGCACGAGGGAAGGAAAGGAGAGGAGGCTGTGAAGGTGGACAGAGGGCAGATGATGAGATTGGATGACACAGCAAGGGGGTCTGGATTCTACTGCATAGTGATGGATAACTCCTGAAGGAATTTTGCTCTCCATTTGTATGAGTGATTTGTATACTGTAGTAAGAAGGAAGAACGACAATTACAAGAAAAAAAATAAATCTTGGCAAGCCAGGGAAGAGGCATATTAATACTTGAATATACAGATTCACAAATATAACTGCTCTTGTACTGTGCTGGGAAAACCTTGTTTAAATGCAGTTCATATGAAAAGATTTGAGGTTTTTAATTGATGCAAGCACTTTTTTAAGCCGTGGGCAAGTTGTGATAATTTTTATGAAACTCTGCATTGGTCAAATGACATTTGGGATCTTATATACAGACCTGGGAATTTTATTTTTAAAAATATATCAGTTATGGGGCGCCTGGGTGGCGCAGTCGGTTAAGCGTCCGACTTCAGCCAGGTCACGATCTCGCGGTCCGTGAGTTCGAGCCCCGCGTCGGGCTCTGGGCTGATGGCTCGGAGCCTGGAGCCTGTTTCCGATTCTGTGTCTCCCTCTCTCTCTGCCCCTCCCCCGTTCATGCTCTGTCTCTCTCTGTCCCAAAAATAAATAAAAAACGTTGAAAATTAAAAAAAAAAAAATATCAGTTATCACCAGCATGTCTGAAAGAGGACAACCTTTGTAACAAAAGGTCAGATAATCATGCTAATACAAGGTGAGGATATGGGAATGGCCAAATTGGGAAAGAGAAAGTAGAGAAATATGACAGCTTTTGTTAATTCCCTAAAGACTGCATATGAAGGGGTACACTTACCCTGTGACATGACATCAGAACAAGGTGGAGGTTTACATGGAGACTGACTTTATCTGAATGCAAGGAAGGACTTTCAAATCATTCCGCATCCAACAAATGAAAATGAATGACAAGGACTTGACAGTCATCCTGACAAAGAATTTTGGAGGAGATTCTTGCTCTTGGCAAGAGGTTGAGCCAGCTGACCTTGACAATCCTTTCTGCCCACAGATCCCGTAAAATGTCAATACATCCTGGCTATATGAGATGTCTTTAATTTCAAAATAAACAATGATGCCATATAATTTACATTTCTGAAAATCTGGTTCATATTAAAATAAACACCAACTATTTTGCGCATTGTGGCAGTTTTTGAGAATAAAAGAAATAAGACGATCCTATCAACTCTCCTTTCCTCAAGGAGGCACACAATGTGATCTCATGGACAATTACTGATCTCTCATGAAATTGGGGACTGAACCCAATGTGGCATTAGTTAAGAGGCAGAAATCATTCAGAAACAGTTATATTAACAACAGAGCTTATAATGTACTTAGAGGATACAAAGGATTCCTTTCAACTATGAAACCAAAACAATAAAAGTGATATTGATAAGAGTATTTAGGCCACATCAGGTGCTCCACATTCTGGTTTCTAGGCTCTAAGAAGATTAGCAAAAAAATGAGAATTTCCTTTTCCAAAATTTGTACCAATGACACAATCATGATCAACAAAAATCCCTCAGAGAACAGAAGAGGTTTCAACTTTCATAAGCAAGGGACAATCAATGAGGTCATATGAGGAGGTTTCCAATTACTTGTTGCTAAACGAGTAGAAGTATCAATTTCATACACCAGAGATCTATTTCCACCTATTATTTATTATAAAATCCCCAGGGTAAAAATTAACTTTAGACTGCTGTTTTAAATTTTTAATGATTTTTAAAAGCTCAAATGAAGGTCTCTGGCTCTGTTTTGGGCAAAATGACACCTAAAATCTTAGGACGAAAACTCTGAATTAACCAAATATTTTAAGATGCACTGACATCCAGTCCCAAACCCAATCCTGAGATCCCTATGAGAGCCTCCAGAATGAGATGCTCCTGTCTCTGTGCAGTCAGATCTCCTGTATGATAAACACACTGTTCCCTGCTTACTGCTAAAGGCATGATATGTAGTAGCAACATCTTCTATCACTGACCAAGAGGATGAGGCCTTGCTGATTTCAGTGACCAACCAAGTGAGAGCCAGAAGGGCACTTCTCACCTGACAAATGTGCCACACACATGTACACAGTGGGACATAACCTTAGACCCAAACATGGGACCGTCTTCTCCAGTGTGTGGCCAGGGCCAAGATTCTGAGCATGTGGCCAGAAGAAAAAAAATCACTCAAACTGAACATGATAAAGCGATGAACAAAGGCCAACACCATTCCCCACATATTTGAGTAAGGTCTGTTTTCTTCTCAGTGTGTGTGGGAGACTTGAGGGAGAACTTGGGATATAGGTACTGTCTGTACCTCTCCGCTCTGTCTCGAGGGGCGATGCAGTAAATACAGCAGGAATTTTTTTTTCCTGGTATCTTCTTACTAAAACTCCAGCCTCGAAAATAAGGATACAAAGAAGTTATTACTTAAAAAATATTTTTCTTTAAAAGGAAAGACCTTCATATTAAAATAAAACGTGTAGAAAAGCAGAGGTTTATGTGATCACATAATCTGTATAAATAAATGATCTTAAAGGTTACTTAGCAGTAAGTTTAAGCATCTGATGTTTTGTGTGTATCATTCTTCTGCATCCGGCATGGGCTCTTTCTCTAAAATCTTAATAATAACCTTGGAAGGAGAGAGACACATCTCCTTTATTTCTAGTTAAGAGAAACAACAACAGGCCAGAGAACGTAACAGTAATTTATGATTTTGCTGGTGTATTATCATCCAGTAATAAGTGCAACTTGAAACTGCCAATTATCTCATAAGAGGGGTATCACCTTTTCTGCTGTGAATGACTACGCCAATACATGCAGGTTCAGTTTCCTTGCTCTTCCGCATGTCACCAGTGGCTTCTCAGCAGCAGAAGTGAGCCAAGGCAGCACGGAGGGAAAGAGCAAAAACAGTCAAGACACAAGCACTCAAGTGAGCCCAGCCTCTGGCTCTCGAACCCAGAGAAGAGCCAGAGGAAGATGAGAAAGAAAGGGGGGCGGGGCGGGGAGCAGCATGGAACCGCCCGCAGCAGTCCGTAGGTCACACACACGCAGTGCTCGGCAGCAAACTCAGTTTACAAAGAGACATCTGTTCCATTACTCCAATGCATTGTGGCTAATTACATCCTGGCCCGTCTGTGAAATGACAGCCACTTATTCTCCAGTGAACCGTAAAATCTGTACATGTTCGATTTGGGGAGTGGGAGAGCAGAGGAGTGGAGCAGCCAAGGGGAAAGAGAAAAGACAGGAGAAAACCCAAGAAATAACGCTTTCCGGGGAGCAGTCCTGGTCCCACTGGCAGGAATATGATGAGAAACAGTGTTTCGACTAGGAGTTCAGAGGCCCTAAGTTTAAGATGAAAGAATTTGTTCCCGCAGCTGTTGCGTTTCCTTCCTATTCAAAAACTGCAGTGCCAAGGGCTGGTTGCTTGCAGTTCTCCATCATCATTACCCCAGGGTTGTGGCTTGGGGACAAACCGACTTGCCCATTTGCTTCAGTCTCCAGGGCCTTATAAAAAGAGGCAGCTGGTCAGAACCAGGGTGAGGCTGCTGATGGGGTGGGGGCGGGGGTCTCCTATAAGCTCTTAGGAAAGTAAATAGCTGCAGCCATTCTCATAGGGGGCACCCTGCGTAAAAGTGAAGTGTTTCTGATAGGCTGTGGGTGGGGGTGGGCTTCCCGAACAGCGGGAAGAAATATACACCAAGGATTTTGAAGAAGAAAAATCAGGGAAAGAAGCTGGAGGGGGTGGTGCGGAATAAAGATGCGTCCCACTTTCAGTACACATTAAACTTTATCCTAAGAGATATCCAAAATCACTTCTGCAACCTGGTGACGGGTACAAGGGAAACAGAATGGAAAATACAGCACACTGCCATTTTGAAATCATACTTCAATCCACTATGGGTTTGTTTTTTTTTTCCCAACGTTTTTTATTTATTTTTGGGACAGAGAGAGACAGAGCATGAACGGGGGAGGGGCAGAGAGAGAGGGAGACACAGAATTGGAAACAGGCTCCAGGCTCCGAGCCATCAGCCCAGAGCCTGACGCGGGGCTCGAACTCACGGAGCGCGAGATCGTGACCTGGCTGAAGTCAGATGCTTAACCGACTGCGCCACCCAGGCGCCCCGACTATGGGTTTTAATAGGAAACTTATCTTCATTCCTACACAAAAGCTTTCTGCCCGAGGATTTATACACTTCTATCAGAATCCATATTAAACAACTGGTGATGTTATGGGTTTCTAGGGTGGGTAAAGATTGCTCTTTCGTCCTCTTGTAACAATACTATCTTCTGTGGATCACAGTGTTGGCTTGAAGGATCCGGCGTTTCTCTAGGGGGTGGGGGGAAGGTTACCCTGTGGCTTCTACTTGTTACTAGTTCCTTCTTGTGGACACCCAAGCTGCCACCCCTCTATGAGACATGGGGATCCTGTGACCAGCCAGTGCTGTTTGTAAAACAGTGCTTCTCAAGCTTGAAGGTGCATAGTCATCACTGGGACTGTAGTGAGATGCAGATTCTGATTCAGTAGGTTGTGAGTGGGGCTTGAGCTTCTACCCTTCTAGCAAGTTCCAAAGTGAAGCGGAGGCTGTTGGCTCCGTGGAGAGCAGCAAACCTCTAAAATAACCGCCCTCACCCCTGACATACACTTTTGCCCAGTATTGGTTGGGCTAGTGTGGAGGAACCGTGGAATAAAGCAGGGTTGCCTGAATGTGAGGCACTGCATATACCCACTCTGGGCATTTTACTAATTTTGAGTCAAAGTAATGTTAATGACTACACAGATCATTGAAGACTGACTGCCCCTCTTTGGGCGAGACCGACGGGGAATTAAGTATAGTTAGAGACAGGGTATGGAACATGAACTAACCCTGATTTTATTTTTACTCCAAGAAATTAATACTGTTCAGTTCACAAGGGAAAAAGTAATCTTACAGGAGTCCTGGGCTTTTACTCACATTCTACCAATGCGTTTCCGGTTGGGTGAGGAAGCAGACAGCTCTGGCAAAAATCCCAGTTGTACGGACAGGGGAATAAGGTAAGAGGATCTCCCCTCTCCCGATGCATGTTCTTGCATGTAATAATTTGGATTTAAACTAAAGCTAACTGAAGTTTAACTAAAGTAAATGTTTTCGCTAAGAGCAGAGGCTCAGGGACAGAGCCGACCCTTCCATCCCAGCTCAGAGAAGACCCCAGGTGCCGGCCAGGTCCTCAAGTACTCCTGGTCGCATGCATGTTTACATTTCTGTCTTGTGTGGTGGTGAACGAGTTTTAGCTTATGCCTCAGGGAGCCTGATATTACGCTACAAAAGCTAAGTGTTCAATGAACGCTGCCGACTGACTAAAGATTCATGAGTTTGGCTTTCATTTATTATTTGAGGTGTCCGAAGACTGCTTTTATTTTGGTCTTTGCCACATTTCTTCCAGAGTCCGAGCCTATGGGCTTCTAGGAAGCAGAAAGCTGTACACAGCCTCTAACTGCATTTGTAGGACCACCCAACGGTGGGGGGCAACAGACAGACACCCAGGATAACACTACACGTTCACACGCCAGGAAAATAGTTTTAAGGCTGAAAGGGGACTAGAAGTGATCTAATTTGGCCTCCCCATTTTACCAATGCAGACCAGCCCTATTCTACTCAATGACCTATAGTTACTGAGACAAAATGAGTAACTGGGCACTGTCAGCTCCTTGACTTGAACCCAACCTTCCTAAATCTCATTTGGGAGTTTTTTTTATTACATCCTGTTGCTTCTCACCCAGGTTTAATACACCTTTTCCAAAGAGGCCCTTCATTTCCTTCTTGCAACAACAGAAGAGGCAAATATTATTTTCATGAAGAAAGAACATATTGTGGCTCAAAGGAAGCAAATCCAAATGCAACATTATAAGAAAAATTCCACCTGTATAATGGAAAAGAGAATAATCTAATAATTTAGGGAGCTGATACTCAGGAACATGTTTTTATGCTTACCCTTGAAGGTAAGGAAGCCCTGAATGAGGAGATCTAGGGCTATATCGGGGGATGCTATTGGGGTTCTGCGAGAGAGGGCAGATGACACAGAACCTCATCAGCGAAGCCAGGAGAGATGGTGGATCATTATGCCGTTGGCTCTCTAGGGCTGACACGCCTGGAAGAAGACACCCAGACTCCCCATTTTTGCAGATAAACTACATTAGAAAACGTCCCCAAATAACAGATACATAAATAAACAGATAAATACAAATAGGAGCAGAAAGGTGTTACAGAGACCAGACAAGCATCTATAGTTTTGCCACTCAATCAGCGTGTCTGCTTTGCAGTCCTACCATCTGCCAACTTATCAGTAAAAGAAAAAAAATCTGAAAGGGACGCTGGGAGAAACATATCAATACGATAAAATCACAGACCCATACAACCAAGCAGGAGTCAGGTTGGTGATAGGAAATACTCTCAGAGGGTCGTTATGAGAACTATTTCTAATTCAAAACCATGGTGATGATCAGCTTTATTCAATTATCAACTTCTGCGGTCTTAATGCCATGTGCAGGGGTGGTCAAATTATCAATTAAAAATGGAGTACTACAGCCCCAGCAAGAAAACCCCTGGGGCTTAGCAAAGCCCTCCTTTGATAGCATGATGAGGGACCCTTCTCGGCTGCCTGATACCTGTGCATTGCTCCGAAGGCCAAGGAAAGCTGGTGAGCTTGGACTAACTTTATTCTTGGTGGAATACATCTCTGCCCTCACTTATAAGACAATATTGTTTTTATTATGATTCAACGATTTCTTCAAGAAGGTCTGAGGTACTTAAAGATCTTTAATTTGCTGAAAAGTTACTATAACCCCTACCCCACCCCTACTGTAATCTCTTTTCCCACAAGAGCACGGTTCAGCTCTGAGACAGGGTAAGAGAAGAGCTTTCTCCTACATTGCACTTACGATTATTTTATAATGCTACTAATGCTATTGTAAGGATAACAAAAACTGTTTCAGTTGAACAAAAACCATGTTGTATGGTCTACATTAGACAAAATGATGGAGGATAAGCTGCCCGAGAGATCTGTCCATTTTAGGTCATACTCCCAATAAGGGAATTGGCTGGTTAGGCAAAGACTGGGTTTGTGGTACATTTTCCTAGATCATCACTACTGGGGTGATGGAAGGTGCTGGAGGCTGCCCTGTTCATACCTTCCCAACATGTCTTCCTCCCTTTGCCTACTCTTACTAGCGAGAGTAACATGTATGTGAATCTACTATTAATTTTCAGTGAGGCACTAGATTTTTTTAACTTTCTTTTTTGGGCTGTTTCTAAAGAAATGCTGCATGTCAGCAGTATCTCTGTACCTTACAGATATTTACCTACACTTAGAGCCCCTCCTTCCCTCCTGTCTAGTATCTTTTTGAGCTTAACTTTGGGGAGGGCGGTACCATTAGATATTCAATATTTCTTTTTCTTCACCTCTGAGCACGTCTGCTTGGTCCACTGGACTAGTCTGGGAAAAGCAAGATACCTTTCCTAGAAAAAAAGAATCCTAAACTTAGTAAAATGCATTTCTGAGAAAAGGAAATTCTGGAAGTGTAGCTGTTCAGGTCCCTGAATAAAAAAAAAAAATTATTTTTGGTTCTTCTACTCCTTTGCTTTTTCCATTTTTTTTCTTATAGAACGGGTGTATTGTCTAAATTTTCTATAAGAAAAATGGTGTTTTGTTCAGGACAGGATACTGTTTTGCACATTCTAGTCCTTTTCAGCCTAGAACAGAAAAGCCATTATTATTATTATTATTAAACACTAATTGCCACTTTCAAAGCATCCCTGAATCAAGATGCGGATGCGCCTCGCTGCCTTGGCTTGTAATGGTGAGGTTAACGACGTTGATGTGGCTTGGCCACTTGATTCAGTGCCAGTGACATAGCTCTAAATAAATTTCTGAGGTCCTCTGATCTGTGGCTGAAGTCACTTGAAAACATTCACTGTAAAAAATCAGGTGAGCTGAGTGCCAAGCCTTAGCCAAATTCTCAATAAAGCTGAAACGTCTTTTCAGAGAGCAGGTTTCTGGAAGCCAGGTGGCTTGCGCATCTGCAAGTCTGGCTTGAGGACACCATTCGCAATCAAGAACCTGCTGGCATCGTTCCTTGTCGGAGCAGCCTATGATCCCCACATATGCCTCCCCCCCGCCCCCCGCCACCTTACAGGGATCGAGGTCTGCTTGAAGAGAATCAGACAGAAGCATCTGATTCTCAGTTGGCAGAGAAAGTTCACTGCCGTCCACCAACACAGAAATCAGATCCTACGAGAGCAAGGAGGTCAAAGGCTGAAGCCCTCTTGAGACACCTTTACCAGAATGGGGGCTAAGAATTGATTGCTTTTGGCATGTTACCCACGATTTTTCAAATACGAACAATCAGAACTAGCTCCTCTCCTGCTACGTAGCATCCTGAGTCCAACAGAGCTCTTCTTTTTTAACATGGAGGGTACTTTTGTTGGCATTCCTTCTACACCTCCCTCAAGAGGAATTGCATTTGGGAGCAGATATGCAGCGAGTGTGTACTCCCAGCATGTGTTTTCTCGTTCCCACCCTACATTGTTTGTTGAAATAAATATGGAAATAAGGCTGAGCAAGACAGCCAAGCCAGCCAAACTGAAATAAATTCATCACTCATGGGCTCTCAAGGGAAGGAAACCGTGCATTTTTTTCTAAATGATTATTTCTGAAGCACTGAAGGAATGGCTATATCACTAATGAGGCCTGTACGCCATGACTGCTGATTATAAATGACCTGCAAAGAGACAAGGAGACGGTGGCTCTGAAGGGGAGCCGTGGGGAAGGGGCCGGCGGGGAGGAGATGTGGGCAGAGGCTGCCGCTGGGGGCCAGCAGTGGAGATGAGTACCCAGAATCACCAACCCCCCTGCCTCTGACCCAGCACCGTGGTTTACGCTGGGTAAATTCAGGTGGATGGAAAGGTGTCAAACGTGCCCCAAAGACAGACAGGCATCTTGTGTGCAAGTACTCATACCACCATGAACACCTCTCTCTTCCCGTGCATGGAAGTTCTTGGCAGCATCCCAGGACCTGGAAGAGACCTGGGTGGAGATGACGATGACACATATACCACGCTAAGCCACTCAATGGTTCCAAGGCTCCTGGCCCCCGAGATCCTGTCTTGATGGCCAGATACCGGGAATATAGGAAGAGAAGGCGCAGGTGTAAGCACAGTGCATCCTTCCCAGAGCTGGTGAACTCCAGGACAGGCTGACAACAAGGGACTTGCAAACTGAGTATCATAATGCTTGGGTAGAGAAAAAGCCCTGACAAATCTTGATGAAACTTCTCAGAGCTTTGTGATTCAATAGCACTGCTATGTCATATGATGTGCTTTAGGAAAATGCCAAAACATCTCCTGACATGACCTAATGAGAATCACTCGGAAGAACCCACTGTGCAATGTTAACAGCAGCGGTGAGAAGGCCCGGCAAGGAATATTCTTGACAAATGAAATGATCCAGTCTCCAAGGGCAAGGGCAGAATGATGTGGTAGTTGCTTTGTCAAATGAGTGTAAAATAAATAACTCTTGGGGATATAATATACAGCATGGTGACTATAGTTAATAACACCGTATTGCATATTTGAAAGTTGCTTGTCTTAGCGGGACGAGATCTTAAAAGTAGATCTTAAAAGTCCTCATCAGGAGAAAAAAAATTTTTTTTGGTAAGTGTGTATGGTGATGGATGGTAACTAGACTTATTGTGGTGATCATTTCATAATGTATACGAGTATTGTACACCTGAAATTAACGTAACTTTATACGTCAATGATACCTCAATAAAAATGGATGATGACTGCACTGTTTTCCCATTGCAGCCAGCCTGCTCTACAAGAACACCTGATGGGGCTGCACAGCTTCTCATCTGTCATGTGCATTCTTCTGCACATGCATTCATGGGTGGAGAGCCCTACGTGGCCAGAGTGAAGACCTTGGCTCCAGCTCTTGATTCGACAAGCACTCCAGCTGTTCTAGGTTATCAGCAATTCATCCGGTCACAGTGATTGCAAATGAGCCGAGGATTCTGGAATATCACCCTCCATTTCCTAAATGTCCAAAGGGATAACAACACCAGAACCAAAAGACACGAGATCAATGTAGTCACCAAATGTGTCAAGGCAATACTCATTAAAAACTGGAGGACAAAGAAAGAAACAAAGGACTAAGTCTGAAGTTCCACTCATTCTACTTCGGCTTTTCAGCCTTGTTTGCTGCAGCCAGAGAGACGCGTGTACTTCACTGCCTCTCTGCAGCCCTCCTGGGTAACAAAGAGCAGAAGCGTTAGCAAAGAGAAAAGCAACACACAGCAGGCCCAGCATTCCTTTCCTTCATCGCTGGGGTGAATGCTATTTCCAGAGCTTGCTCTCTCTCTCATCTTCTCCACATATGGCCAAAGAATAAACAGGGGTTCTCAAATAATCATAACAAAGAAAAGAACTAAAAGTCACCCATTCCAAGATGCAAGCTCCTTGCCTTGCTGCCTCCAACAGAGGGGCAGAGAGAATCCCACCAGATGCTGCCTCACTATCGTCTAATGAGTCTGACCCCCGGCTGCAGCTCTAAAAGGGTGCAGCAGTGTGTCAATGTAAACAGCTAAACCTAGTGTCATGTCAAGTGGTAACAAGGCCACTGCTGGTTTTTTACAAGCGCTGTGCACTTAGCAGATAAAAATGAGCATCCTATCGCTGGCCTCCACAAGTCACACTTATCAACGGTGAGAAGAAACAATGCTTTGTTTGATAGGTGTTGCTTGGTGCCAGTGATAGGAAGTCAAATTTCTTACAGGCTGCCCATTAGCATGATGAAAAGGCAAGTAACAGCTGCATTAACAGAATCGTTTTGCATGTGTCCACTGGTAAGCGGTTCAGACCTTCCCGATGTTCCCGCCAATAGAGAGAACTAATTACCCTCCACAATGCCACCTGGGCTTGAGACAACCAATGTCAGGAAAGGGCTTTGACAAACACATTTATTTGTCCAGGACCAAGTCCAGGGCCAGCAACCTCCATTCTTCCTGGTATCACAGTGGAGCCAGCTGCACACAAGATCAATAAAAGGTCCTGAGTTCATTGCAGGCTGGGGGCAGTACCTGCAGACAAGGCGTCCCCTGGGAGGACGAAGGCTTCCAGCCATGGTAGTGGCAATGCATTCACAACCCACACGGAGCACAGCTCTGCTCATGCCCCGTGACTGGACACTGAGCTGAAGTTCTCATTTGAAGAGGGCAGAGAGGTTTGAAAGATGTCAAACGGGGAAGGGGAGTTGAAAAGAAGGGAGGGTTGTTTTACTGATGCTAAAATACTTGCTTTTTAATAGAAGTGTTGTAAGCAGATAAATATTTGTTGACATTATTATCCCTCATTTTATACACAAGGAAACCAAAATAGAGAAGAGGTGACCATATCACATATCTGAAAAAAGGAAGAGAAATTGCATTTCCTGAGCATCTAATGCATACCAGTCATTTTCACATACATTATCTAGTTTAATGATTTCCACAACCCTAGGAGGTAGGATTTCTAGACATGCATACATGGAGGTGCACACACACACACACACACACACACGCACAGGCACACACACACACACACACACACACACACACACAGAGGCTGGGGACAGTGAGGCTTAAGGAGCCTCAAAATCACGCCACTAGCACTGGATTCACACCTTGATTCATCTGACTGTAAAGTCCTCGCTCATTCCACTCTGAGCTGTCAATGCCATTCTGAGCATTGAACCTGTGCAAGAAACCCAGTGATCTGATTTTTGGAGTTACTGGAGTACTTTTCTCAAGCCGCTGGAGCTCTCAGGAAGCTCTGAGGCTGTCTGTGGTCCTATGCCATCAGCGAAGCTTTACTGCGATAAACATCCTGCCTCCTTTTGTTAGTTGCAGGCGCCTTCTTCAACTTCTTCCTCGCAAGAAAAGGTAGGACTGGAGCTGTAACTAGTGGCATCTGTTCTTCCCCAAAGCTCTGTGTGCATCCATTTAGTAATGGGGCTCTGGCAATTACCTTAATTCCCTCAACCCAACTCCTCGGTTTACTGTAGAACTCCACACACAACAGAAAGAATACATCTGTCTTTTCCCCAAAGGTGAGTATGCTACTAAGACATCCCTCCTTTCTGGGTCAATGTTCTCATGTTTACAAACCACGGCAGACAGTAATTTAGATTTACTATCCAGTTCCAGTACAGGGAGGTACAGTGTTTCAAAAAGTATGAACTAAAATGCCGACTTACCGTCAGGTCTTAATTACCCGTGTTGAAGGACAATGCAAAAAACAAAACCAAAAACCCAGTTAGTTAATATTCACGATAATTTAATGTAGCCCATATTTTTACCTTCTCAGTTCATCAAACCTTCCAAAAGAAATGTATCGACTACCTATTCATAGGTATAGGTAATTACATATAGTTAGGGTTTTTCTAGAAGTTAGTCGTAAAGTACCTTAATTTGTTTGCATTTTCTAATGAAACAGCTACTATCCTGAGTTTAATAGCCAAAACTATCCTGCTTGGTCTGATCCCATCCTGCTCTGGATTCCAGCTGTTTCATGGTAGGAACTTCCGGAGACCTCACTCGCCCAATGAGGCGACCTCCTGTGGGCGGCGTTATGGCCACAGAGAAACACCCCACCCACCAAAGGAAAAAGCTTTGCCCACAGGGCCCCTGGGAAGTGCCATTTTCGTCTTCTATTGCACTGCACTGACATTTTTAAATTATAATGACTCCATATCCCAAATGAGTCCTAAGAACATTCTGAATCAGCTAATTAATAAATCAATTGCTCTTCAGGATGGCATTTATCAAATTCACAACTAATATGTGAGGTGAGGTTACAGTGGAAGTCTGCAGCTGCTACACCACTGGTAGAATCTGTTTACATAGGACCAGCTTGTTCCAAAGCCTTTGCAGCACTCTGCCTGTAAGTTAAGCACCTTCAAGTATCTATGCACACTATTTGAGCCCGTTGGGGCACAATTTCATTGAAGGAGACAACAACTTCCAGAATAATAAGTAGTTTCTTGAAAGAATGAAGAACAGGAGCATCCCTACTAATCAGACACTGGGTGTCCCATATGGTGGTAGTAATTGAAACATCCTTCTGGTCACACTGTTGAACTAAGATTAAAATCAATTAGATGCCACTATTTAGATGTTGGTGGCATTCTGGTGTCTTTATCTTGTTCATTAGGCCCAGATATGATATGGGGATTGACAATACAAAGCTGGGCATACTCCTTCTCAAAGAGTAGACTATTGGTGAACTTTTCAATCTCTTAAGATCTGATAGTGTTTCTATTGGCTTCAGAATCACCGCCAACACGTTCAGAATCAGTTGGGACAATTAGGCTGTCAGAGCAGCATGTAGTCTTAATCGTCTACCCAGTGCCTTGTACAATCTCTTTTTCTCCATCCTAGACTGTACCCTCCCCATAAGCACAGCCAACTGCCCTTCTTCTCCTGCTGCTGAGGGGCTGGCATTGACAGTGTGGGCGAGATAGAGGAAGAATGGGGAAACAACCCAGATGTGCAGGCCTTCAACAGTGGCATGACATGAAGTGGGACTGTAAGGCTGCACAGCAGAGAGACTGGGGTCTTGGTGAGCAGAGGGGCCAAGAGCTACTGCTCAAAAGCCAGAGGGCTGGGCAAAAGTCTGTCACTGGTTTAGTTCAATTCTGGCCCACATCATTTACCCTCTTTTCCTTCTTTATATCATTGTGAACATGCTTTTTCTCCTGGAGGGGACTTCTTTTTTTTTAATTTTTTTTTCAAGTTTCTTTATTTATTTTGAGAGAGACAGAGACTGCAAGTGGGGAAGTGACAAAGAGAGAGGGAGAAGAGAGAATTCCAAGCAGGCTCTGGGCTGTCAGTGTAGAGCCTGACATGGGGCTCAAACTCATGAACTGTGAGATCATGACCCGAAATCAAGAGATGGACGCTTAACCGACTGAGCCACCCAGTCATCCCAGGGACATTCTTTTTTTAAAGAGGAGATAATGGGTGTTGGCCGGCCAGTCAAATGGTTACTAAGCCTCATGGCTCCCAGAATTGCATTCTGAGGACAGATCTCAAGAAGAGACTATATGCGTGGGGAGTCAGCAATGCCACTGTCTAACAGAGAGGACAATCTGGAAGTAAGAAGATGGAAGGGGAGAAACAGAGAGGATGACAGAGAAGGGGAAGTATTTAGACGTACGGCTGCACTAGACAGAGTACATAGAAGGTGCGCCAACACAGAAATGGAAAAAGACAGAAGAATGCAAATAGGAGTGTCCTTATCCAAGGTCAGGGTGTCTGAATCAGGTCAAATTGGCAGAGGTACCCAGGTAGGAATGAAAGTTAGAAAAACTAAGTAAGTGCAAGGAAGTCATATTTTGCTGCATGACAAGTTCATTTCTGAACACTGAGATGTCAGAAAGTTTCCATTAATGCCTCTATTCTTTTCATGACTGTACTAAGATCTCACACACTAAGTGCTATCTGGATTTAGACTGACTTAAGACCAAGACAAAGCAGGAAGCCGCTTTGAGTGCAATTTTACTCATCTCAATGTCTTTGGATTTAAAACAGATGCTTAACTGAACTAAAGCATTTGTGATGTGATTTCTTATTTTCACATGTGATGTGATTTCTTCTATTTTGTCGTTCCATTTATAAATCTATGGTAAGTGGTATATAATAGTTTCACTGGCATCACCATCTCCTATGCCCGATACTATAATTCTGAAATACAAACTGAATAAATACATAGGTAGGTCATTTTCAAAATGATTTTTATTTGCTCAACAGATTGAATCTGTGCGGTAGTAAAATTACAGTTGGTTAAGTAAATCTTGAGTCGGAGTAAGGTTTATCAGGGTAATGTTGATCTTTAACCCTTTAGTCTAGAATATAGTTTTAGGAGTGGGAAGAAATTCCAACATCCATATAAACAGAGAATTCACAGAGTTTGAAGTGCCCCAAGCAGATTTTCTTATAGTTATTTGTGACAGCTTGACAGTGACAAAGAAAAAAAATAATAAGGAGCTGGAATGCTTTTTCGCCCCAACTTTGTAGCTGACTTTATGCAATACTCCATAGGTCACCTTATGCCTTAATTTCCCTTCCTGCTGGTTCCCAGGAGCCGTGTAGACCAGACGATAGATTATAATAAGGTAGCACTGAACCTTATTTTTATTTTGCCAGCCAGATTCTGTCACCAAACTAAGCATTTTTGTCTGTATTTTAAAATAGTCATTAATTTCTGACTTTTGGTGGAAGATAGAGCCGTTCTCTACGGTTGCAGTCCTTAAAACATAGCTCCATTTAAACATTCCTGCTTCTCCTTTATACTTAAAAATACCTACTGGGTGGTTTTATCAGGATATCCTGTAATTTAGAAAATCAAGGTGATTCATTTTGATATTCTGTAAGAAAACTGTGTGGTTTTCCCCTTGCAGCCACTGAGCCATGTCAGAGCTCTTTGAGAGCAGAGAGGCGGTGGGGATTTGGGAGTGGAGGCAGGAGGGACCCAAAACTGTATAAAAAGACTAGATGGATCTGCTTTTTCTCACACCATTCAATAAGATTTTCACAGTTCACACTTAGGATTTTCGGAGTCTAGGCAGGCCAGAGACTGAGTAATGGAACTGAGCTCTAACTGACTTGCAAATGGGTATAAATTTCACTACTTAAACCTCTCTGCATTCTTCTTTCCCTCCTTTCCTCCTGCCTCCCTCCATTATTCAGGCTGTGTAAAATTAGAATATTAAAAAATACATATAGCGTTCTTTCTTCTGGGTTAACGTAGATCACTACTGGTCCAGGTTAAGTGTGGAAAGTCATGGGTGCTGAGGGCAGAGAGGAGAGAGCAAGATGGCTCACTGATCCAATCTGTTGAGCAAATCATAAAATTTTTTTAAAAGCGGTTCCTGCAATAATCATAAGGGGTAATATAATGCTTGTTTTAAATGTGTTTCCATGCATATCTGATACTGTCATTTTCTCTCAAGGACTCCTGACAGCTCAGGTTATGGGCAAGCGTTAGGTAAGCTGGGACACCTTTCCTGGGCCTCCGTGCAAAGCCTTTTAAATATGATTTAGAGAGTTGGGATGATTAAGGAACGAGGTGCTGTGGCTGGCTCTAGGCAGCCGACGGTGCTGCTGAACTGTTTACTCTGGGCACTGAAAACAGAATCTTCAAACCTACTTCCCAGCCATGCCTAGTTGCTCATCACCACGCTCCTGGCAAGGAAAGAAAACAGACTTCCCCTGATTATTGGGACAACAGAATATATGCTGCTTCTATTGTTGTGAAAGACTGGCTTGAAAAGGAAAGTTAAGCCGGAGGAATGAATGACCAGAGGGCCAGGCCTAGGTCACAAAGCACAGCACCCCCATAAGCAGAAATCTCTGTTTGCGGGGGACTCAGGAGGAAACAGAACGGGCGTATTTTGTTTGTTTGTTTATTGGGTGGCAGGTTTGATCTGGGCAAGAGGCTATTTTAGGGCTCTCCAATCTCATCCGTTTGATTTGTTTTTCTCTTAAGCATGTGTGCTTAGCAAATTATATATTGTAAGCGACCCTGGGGTATGCAATCCCATCTCTTTTAATACACTTTTTCATTCTGACAAGGAGCTTCAGTGGCTCGGAATAATCCTCTTCAATTGACAAAAGCAGCCCCCAATTTCGAAGTTTTTAAACCATTAGTGGCTGATCAGTTGCAACAAATATGCTGCCCGTTGCTGCTGCTGCACCTAATGATTGAATTTTAAATATTCATGATGGATGGATGTCTGTGTGTGTGCACAGAAATGACAGCATCGACGGCTGCTTCTCACCAGGGCACCGTGAAAGCTGAGCAGAAGCTGCATATGTCAGATAGTTTCTGGTTAAATATTCCAGTCATTAAAAAAATTATTCTATCATATAGATTGAGCAGTATCAATGCAGGAGATATATGTGTCTACAAATATACAATGCTGAGATGGGCAGGATCCTTCCCTCAAAATAGCCCTTTAATCATTAAAAAAACATAGAAACATAAAAAAACCCGAAACCAAAACAAAACAAACCAAAACAAAAAAACAAAACAAAACAAAAAAAAACACTGAACACACCAGTGATTTTCACAGTTATTTTGGGGTGATGTGATTTTCAGTGATTTAAATTTTCTTATTTTTGCTTCTCTGTGTTTTCAATAACATTTTCTACAATAAACATAAATTGGTTTTTGTAATAACAGTTAACCTAAAAATCCCATGCTAAGCAAAATAACTATTACACAATTTTGACCAATGAAAAAAATGCTTCATTGAGAAATATGCACTTATAGCTTATAAAAATAAACACAAAAGAGGAGAAGAAAGTTAAGTTTTGTCTAAGTTTTAGCTATAAAATAAGTGGGAAGTAAGATCTATTTTTCCTTTAAGGCTAGAGAAAAGGCAAGTCAATTTTTAGAGGAAATTCAATAGAGAGGAAATAGTGATCAGAAAAGGGACATACATGCTCTATGCAATGAAATTACACCAAATGTATTCTTTGACCATTATTTGTGGCTGAGATTATAAACCACCGAGAGAAATTAGCTGAACTGAAAAATGCCCCCCCCCACCTCCGTTTTGATCTACTAGGATGAGCCTCTATTTCTTTCTTGTTTCTCTCCTCTTTTCTGTTCCATATTTACTGCTCTTTTCTGGAAATGTCCTTCCTGACATACATATTTAAACATTATTAAATTACAGTTTCTTGCATTGTACATTCATATCCTCTTTTTTCAAATGCATACACATTTAATAGTATTTATGACTATCCTGATCACAGGAAAGGAAAAGAAATAATGAACAAGCACAGGTGTCATAGAGAGCAGAACCACATCTACTTAAACAGCTCCATGTGTGTGAACACACATAGGTCATTCTGTAATAGGATTCTATTAGTTCTCCAGACCCGTGAATAAGTGGTTAAAAGAAAAACTGTATTAACTGCTTGGCTCTGATTGGTCCCTAGAAACTTCCTTTAGAAGAGGATTAGAGCAAATACATTGAAAGGAAGGCCCAGATTCTGCGTCTGCAAGAAACGTGGGGGAAAAAATAAGACAAGGTCTGACCTCATGGCTGATAAACGGGTTAAACTGTACAACCGGGTTTGGCTCTTCCCAGTTA
Organism: Neofelis nebulosa; assembly: GCF_028018385.1. Lineage (NCBI taxonomy): Eukaryota > Metazoa > Chordata > Mammalia > Carnivora > Felidae > Neofelis > Neofelis nebulosa. The sequence continues at coordinate 87,731,081 of NC_080784.1, read as the reverse complement.
AGAGGTTAGATCACGAGTTTGCTCAGAAGAAGGAGAAGCAGCCAGGATGGGAAATGATGAAGGCAAAAGGAGACTCATAAGAAAGAAGAGTTTTAAATTTTGAGTCTGAAAATCATGTGCATCGTAACAATAATGCGCCTGGTAGCAGTAAAATCCACAAGCACAGACTGGTTAACTCAAATGAGATCCACCATAACTTAACCGCTCAGCTTTTCATGTGTCATGTTTGCTCGATCTTGTCAAAGTTTCCCTTTACAGCTCACCCGTGGTTCAGTTCCTTTCCTTGAAATTTTACATATAATTCTGAAAGGCCATTTTTCTAGAATTGTTAACATTTAAAATAATATTTGGAATTTAGAGAGGTTATGCAGAAAAGTATCTTACAAGAAAATATGGCTTAGAATGCTTACTGGAAGCAAAATTACATATGGACTTTTACACTATATATAAAACCATGTGTTTCATGACTTAGGTGAGATTTACAGATGAACAGAACTATTGGCATTGTAGACCATTTTTTAGTTTGGTTAAAATTCTCACTTGCCTAAAACCCAATTTTATTTAGATTCAGTGTTTTTTTTGTTCTGCTTTGTTTTTCTTTTTGTTTTTTGTTTTTTTCTTCTTCTAGATACTGTGCATTTGTAGCTAGTTGTCCTATAGCTTGTATTAAGACAAGAAAAATTTGAACCAGTCATAGTTTATTAAATGTAAGCTTCAATATGGTTCTGTGAAAAAGGAAGTAAACATTTAAACAATGGCAAAACAAAATCCTAAAAAATAGTTTCACGTCATTATTATTGTCTTAGCACTCTGTTCCTCTGTTCATCCAGTTAATCTCACTGTGCATAATTAAAATGACCATACCTCCTGATGTGCCCACGACATTTCTGGCTTATGGTGGTTGTCCTAGTGATCCGTTTTGTTATTGTCCCCTTTTACCCTCAAGAGTCCTGGTTTAGGGGCATCCGGGTAGCTCAGTTGGTTAAGGGTCCAACTTTGGCTCAGGTCATGATCTTGCGGTTTGTGAGTTTGAGCCCCACACTGGGCTCACTGCTGTCAGCACAGAGTCTGGAGCCTGCTTCGTATCCTCTGTTCTCTCTGTCTGTCCCTTCCCTGTTCATGCTCTCTCTCTCTCTCTCTGTCTCTCTCTCAAAAAGAAATAAAACATTAAAAAAAAGAGTCCTGGTTTGGATGATAAATTACATGGAATTGTCTGAGGTTTTCCATGAGCCAACAAGATAAGCTGGATTGTGTTGTCAACATTTAACATTGGGACAAACTTCAACCTCATATATTTTGTTTGCTTCCAGAAAGATTGTTGAGAGAATAAAGCCTTTGCTGTACATACATACCCATGCTAAAATAGAGAGGACGAGATGCAAGATGAAAGAAAGAAAACAGAGTGCACTCTACCAAAATGTAGAATATGGCCAACCCTAGAAAATTACCCATACTTCAAGAGCCTCTTTCCAGAAAAGTGGGAAATTGTGGCAGTTGGAGATGAAATTTCGTTGCATTTCAAACTTTTACTCCTTTGGCAATTTGGGTTCTAGAACTTCCTCTAATTATGTTTTCCTTTCAAATATTGTCCCTTCAGGTGCCTTCTTTCTGAGGGTAGCAATTGTGGTATAATCCTGCAGACTCTCCACTGGAGTTCCTAGAACTGATTAGAACCAGGAGCTGAAGTCCAACCTCTGCTCAGATAGAAAGCATCACAATTATGACAACCCAATTTCTTCTAGGGGTGCTGTTTATCTATGACCTATGCCGGCTCTCGGCTAGCAGGTTTGGCATCACAGACTTAATATGCCACCTGGACTACTTTCTTCTTCTCCAGGGCTTTTTGAGACACCTCAGAGGAAGGCTAGCTTCCTTTCACTCTGAAAATCCAATTTATATTGCCAATGACCAAGGTTGTAAATGCTGGAAGCTTAGAGGGCAATATAGGAGAAAAGGAAGAAAAAGAGAAAGAAAGAGCAACCAAATTATTTTAGAATATAGAATGTCTTCAGGCTTTTCCTCTTCTCAAATACTGACAACCAACATATAAATAGTTCATTATTTCCATTTTCCAAGAAGAGCGTCCATGTTCATACCTGGCAATATGGGACTAACATAAAGAAGTGAAATAGGCTGGGGAAACACATTGGCTCAGATCCTTATGCAGAAAGTGGATTTTGTGTGCATGGCTTCAGGACTCCTCTCGATATTACAAATGAAATAGGAAAGCACAGTTATGTTTGCAGAGTGTGACCATTTCAGCTTGTAGATAAATGTTCTCGCATTAAAACAATGGCCACTTGGGATGAGCTGATCATTCAGGGAGGGTGTGAAGGGCGATACTATGCATGAAACTGACCTTAGAGACTTCCTGAGTGAAGAGACGAGGGGTCACTGAGAGCAAACAGGGAAGCAAAAGATGCCTTTCTAAGTCTGTACTCAGCCTCCTTCAGACAAAGAAAGAGGTTCTAAGATCCTGATTACCTCGACGCTTGTTAATTGAAATCTGTCAGACTGGCAACATAGCAATATTCACCCCATTTCTACCAGCTATGTCACAGACTATCTTAATCATAAAGAATAATACAGACGCATGGATTTGCCACCTGCAGAAATCAGGCTCAAGGAAAGTACACATTTTGGAGTTATTGAACACATATTTTGGAACACTTCTTCTATTTTGCTAAAAATCATTTAATCAGCATATCACCATGACAATATTATTTTTTGAATGTTTATTTTTTTTGGGGGGGGAGAGAGAGATAGAGGGGGAGATAGGGAGAGAGAGCAAGCATGTGCAGGCATGCAAGAGTGGGGGAGGGGCAGAGAGAGAGGGCCACAGAGGATCTGAAGCAGGCTCTGTATCGACAGCAGAGAACCCAACATGGGGCTCAAACTCATGAACTGTGAGATCATGTTCTCAGCCCAAATCATACACTTGGCCCACTGAGCCACCCAGGTGTCCCACCACCACCACAAAAAGAAGACTTTTTTTTTTTTTTGCAAGGCATAACAATTTTAGGGGTGAGTTTCATAGCTTTTATAACCTCTCTGCAAATCAAATTATGCTCACGCCATGGTCACAGAGTAAAACGTAAAAGGAAGTACCACAGGTCCAAAGACGTGTGAAACCTATCATCGATGGCTTAATTTTATTCCCAGTGTTCATGAAGATTCAGAGGATTGTGTATCTTTAGTTGTATGGTACTTTTCCCATTTCTGGATTGTTAGTAATCCATTCCAGGAACTTCACATTTGCCAAAGTGCCTAAGAAGTATTCTGGTTAAGGCGTAAGTCTATGCCCTCTTTACAGACTCAGCTATTGTGAAATGCAAAGAGTACATTAGGTTCGTCTCTTGGCTCTGCCTTTTATTAGTTGGGCACTATCGGCCAAGTCTTGTGCCTTCTATAGGCCTCAGTTTACTTACGTATCAAATACTTTTCCTCTCAGGTGAGTATTAAAAGAAATCATGTGGGGCGCCTGGGTGGCGCAGTCGGTTAAGCGTCCGACTTCAGCCAGGTCACGATCTCGCGGTCCGTGGGTTCGAGCCCCGCGTCAGGCTCTGGGCTGATGGCTCGGAGCCTGGAGCCTGTTTCCGATTCTGTGTCTCCCTCTCTCTCTGCCCCTCCCCCATTCATGCTCTGTCTCTCTCTGTCCCAAAAATAAATAAAAAAAAAATAATAAAAATAAAAGAAATCATGTATGTGAAAATGATCTGTAAATGGGAGTGCACAGTACATGTTACTACTGTCCTCTTGTGTTATAGATGAAGAACTGACGACACAGAAGGACTAAGACAACTCAGTGACCAGAATCAGAAGCAACTCCATTACAGAAGTACAGTCAGACCTGGCACCTGTGCGTTCCCGGGAATGCACGCCTTCTCATTTCACGGCGATTTATACATACAGACCAAGGACAGGCTTCCCGTCTACTTCAAGTTTCATCACTTGCAAGTGGTATTATCAAAGAAGTTGCTTCTTTCTTCATTATAACAGTATGCGCTCCCTTTGAGGATGGCAAAACCAAACTAACGAACCTTGCTGAAGATGTTCTAATATTCTGGCTACAGAACAGTTCTGCTATTCTCAAGTAAACAAAGTGAAGTGGAGTGGGCTGGGGGGTGGGGGGGGAGCTGCAGGTGTATTTGCTGGATGCCACCAGGGAGCCAAGTTGGAAGGATGCTTTGAGGATTGTGGAGCCGGCCCTGGAGGTCCCCAGGGGGCAGCTTTTCAGGGGTTGGGTGCTAACACACAAAAGGCTCTTCAGGAGGCAAATGATCTCCAATCACTTCTGTGCTGAGGCAAGCAGTGAACCTGATATAACAACTCATTGATGATTCCTTTGCCAAGGTCTTGAGGCACCCAGTCAGAAAGTCAGAGGATGTTAAGGAAGAAACCTCAAAAAGTTAAGGGAGCTAGATGGGGTTTGAATACCAGCTCTGTCTAGGAGACCTAGGTTGAGTGCTTTATCCTTTCCATGTTACAGTTTCTTCACCTGGAAACAGAGGGAAATAATCTCATAGGCCGTTTGAGAATTAAGTCTGATGTCTACAAAGCTTTCATCTCAGTGGCTGGTATAGTAAGTGCTCAAGGAATGTCACTTGTTTATGCTACTAATTCAGCTTCTTCAGTTCCCAGTGTGAAAACCAAGGGCCAGAGACGGATAGCGGCTCACTCAAATCCACAAGGCTCAGGTTGATGGCAAAATACGGACAACATATCTAACCTTTTTTGCCACTATTGCAATCCATTTTCCTCCACACCCTGTGCTAATTCTGATGCCCAGTGGGTCCCTGGAATGGCCATCTGTTGAATGGGCTGGATGAACTTTGAGGGTCCTTCTAGGTTTACAGAATCAATGACGTTTAATGTCAGAACAATACATAAAACCATTGCTCAGTGTTCTACATTGATGGTGGGGAATATTTTCATGGATAATCCCTCAATGCAGATGACCCACTCAGTGCTGGCTTGGGTCTAGTGGCAATAGCAGAGAGCAAAACCATGGTGTCTAATCCAGGAGATTGCTGTCCTTAAGGTGACCTTACTCCAGGCTTAAGATTACTTATCAAAGCTAAATACTGTTGAGGGAGTAAGGCCTGCCCGTTGCCGTGGAACATGGTGTTGGGTACTTTGGTCACCTAGGGCTCTCTCCAGCAGCATGGCAGCTGTCAGATAAATTCCCCTGGAGGAATGTTCCGCTCTGTTGATGGCCTCAGCCAGGCTGTGGAATCGGAGCCTTAGACTCTAATAGCTCATTGTGACCATTCTCAACTCCCCCTCACCACCTCCCTCTATTTCCCAAGTCATTTATGTGCTCTCTCACCCAGGAAAAAGGGAAACCCAGCTTGTTGAGTCAAACCCAGCTTGTTGAGTCACTATCTGCTTCCAATTCTAAATAAGGGGACTTGGTCCAAGGGGTGAGTGGCTCTGTGTCTTGGGCTCTGTCCCTTACCACTAGAGTTGGATATGTGTAGACGTCTAAGCTTTCCACACAACCCACCAGAGGATGAATGGGGTGTAGCTGGAGCAGCTGTCAAATGGCAAGCAATCCTGTCCTCACTCTATTTGAATATGAGCTTCATCCGTGCTACATGCTAGTGGCTAATAAATCTCAGGGCCTGACACTTTTGGAGGTCTGAGGGATTGAAGCTGCTGCAAGATAAACCGCGTTTCATGCAGAGAGATGAACCAGCATCAGAATAAAAAGTTTATCAATGTATACATTAGAGAAAAGAAGTTTGTTCAAGTAAAATGGCTTCAGAGATGTTTTACAGTTAAGGCAATTTTCAAAAGGGCCCCCCCCCACCTCTGTTTTTCCCCGTTTTTAAAAAACACATTCTAAATTTATCACCTTAGTGGCCTCTCTACATGCATTGCATAGTGTTCTTTGCTTCATATTTCCACAGGATTTCAGTTCTTCAGGTTTAAAATCACCACAGAATTTATAAGGAGTGAAAATATTCCCAAGCCTTACATTTGCATGGCTCCCTCTACTTTATGAAGTGCTTTTGTATATACTAGCTCATCTTTATCACGAGCATCAAAGGTTTGCTTTCATTTGGAGAGCTTAAGACTAGTTCAGGTCTGTGGAGATTGTATTACAAAGCCCTCCTTTATAAGTTTTAATTTCCACATGGCAGCAAAAAATGTTATGAGTTTACAGAAAAACAAAATCTACTCATTATGAGGAAACCATTATATGCTTCCTTATAAAAAAAAAATCCTCATGGGGCCCCTGGGTGGCTCAGCTGGTTGGGCGTCTGACTTTGGCTCAGGTCATGATCTCACAGCCTGTGAGTTCAAGCCCCGCCTCAGGCTCTGTGCTGACAGCTCAGAGCCTGGAGCCTGCTTTGGATTCTGGGTCTCCCTCTCTCTCTGCCCCTCCCCCACTCACTCTCTCTTTCTCTCTCTCAAAAATAAACATTTAAAAAAATCCTTATAAAAATTGTTCTGTTCCAAATGTTGGCTCTGGAAAACTCCCACTCCCCCTTTAAGACTGTTTAGGCCTCACTTTTTTCCAGAGCATCGACCTTATACTGACTCGTTCCCATTGGACCGTGTTATCTTTCTTCGGGACTCTAGGTGCACCTGTGTTTACGATATCCCAGCTCATTCCATGCTGCATAACAGTGTTTATCTGGACTACAAGCTCCTAGAGGGCAATGGCAAAGTCTCTTGTTTTTACCTCTCCTGTTCTTACCCATCCAGCACACTGTGAGGCACTTGGGAAGTATTCAGTATGTAAGGAATGAATGGAGCAAAAAATATATAGGAAGTAGGTACCATTTGGAAAATGTGTAGTGTGAACTGGGGGTCTTCTAATGTAGTAAAAAAATTTTGGTTTTTTAAATGTTTATTTAATTTTGAGAGAGAGAGAGAGACAGAGACAGAGCATGAGCAGGGGAGGGACACAGAGAGAGAGAGAGAGAGAGAGAGACACAGAATCGGAAGCAGGCTCCAGGCTCTGAGCTGTCAGCACAGAGCCCGATGTGGGGCTCAAACTCATGAACAGCGAGATCATGACCTGAGCCAAAGTCAGATGCTTAATCTACTGAGCCACCCAGGTGTCCTGTAGTCAAAGGATATTCTTAAGCAAGAAGATGAATATAGTTCTTATCACTTATGAAATCAAACTGAAATCGGGCACAGGAGAGTCAGAAGGACCTCCAGCAATCACAAGGACTTGCAATTTAGGGAATCTGAGTGGACATGAGCAGCGACTGAGCCTAATTCACCCTTCCAGCCTACACAGCTCTCCGGATATGAAGATGCCGGGGAGGCAGAACGAGCAGGTAGTTCTCAGAGCCAAAACGTGAACGAAAGCCTTCATCTTGGTATGATATACGCACGCCGTGAAAGGCTGGAGTAAAGCCTCTTGTCCAAGTTCTGTGAGGCTGCAAAGCCCTGGAGTCAGAGCTAAAGCTACGTGGAAGCCGTGAAAGCCCTGTACCTTTAAGAAAAGCAGCGGTCTTTCACCTCTAAACTTTGTGATTCTGTGGAGAGTGCTGGAGAGTTGTGGGGTCCCCATCCCACCTACCAAAAGAAAGTAAATCAACAATTATAATCTTTGCTATTATTGAAGAATATGATTTGTAACTCTTAGGAGACCGCAACTAATAAACCATATCTGTGTGCTATTTTGTAATATTAACAGATGCTTAAGGCAACAATAAATATAAATACACAAAGGGAGGCAAAACTGTACAGGAGTGTCTATGTGGTCCCCAATTTTAAATTCTAGTAGTGAAAAAATGAAGGAAAATCCAAATAAGGAAAAGTCACGAACACACAACATGAATGATGATAATTAATTAGCATAAGCATAATGAAGTTTTGTAATTTTAAACAACAAACAGAACCCAAAGCAAACAGGAAACACAAATATCAGTGACATTAAACACCAAAAAGAAAGAGGAGTGGGGAGTAGGTTTAACCTCTGCACGGGGTTTACTGCTGGCTGAGGCAGGGAGAGGTTTAAAGGAGATTAAGAAAGATAAACAATGTCTGTTCAGCCCCTCTTTATTTGGCTCTATGCATCCAGCCAAGCAGGTCTTTTTTTTGAGCTGGTGGGCTCACATACACCCACCAAAGCCAGGAGGACAGGTGGCAAGACAGCACCTGCTCTAGAACACTGTGAGGGTCCCCCACCCCACCCCCTAGAGAGCCTGAGAGGAAACTTGTCATTACCAGGTTCTGATCCGATCGCCTTAGGTCTTCTTCTTTGGTGTATAATAAATCAACATATTGATAAGAAGTTTTCTTGCTTATTGTCTTGAGTAGAAGAGCCCTGTTTATCCAAGGAATCAGAATTTCGGAGACTGGACATTAAAGGTCACCGAGTCCACCCATCACTTTATCAAGTGGCCATTTGGCCTATGACATCACCTCTAGTGACAAGGACCTCATTTCCTCCTAAAGTGGTTACCACCATCCTTGAGCAGCTCTGAATATTAGTGAATTTTTCCTTAGATCGAGCCAAAATTTGTCTTTCTGAAATATCCATGGTTGGCCCCTGGGTAGAGAATAAATCTAAACCACCTACAATATGAGAACCTTTCAAATATCAGAAAATGCTATTATGTACTACCCAAGTCTTCTCCACTTCAGGCTAAATACACTCAGTGCTTTTAACTTTTCATCATGTGATGTGAAGCTTTCGCACTCTCGTGGCTACCTTCCTCTGAATCTGGTCCAGTTTCTCTACCTCTGCAAGTGGGGCATTCACCGGACATAGGCCACACAATGTATGTAGCAAGCACCAGTCACAATGGACCGTCCTCACCTTTTCTGGGTTATCATTTACTCCTGTCACAGAACTGCAGCACGAAAGGAGTATTTGCTGCATTTACCAAGGGTCTACAATGTGACAGGTACAGTGAGCACTTTACGTGTAACGACCGAAGCACTGAGAACAAGCCTATGTGTGGGGCTGACATTATTCCTATTTTATACCGCAGGGCCCAACGACACAGAGAGGTTAGGTGGCTTGTTTAAAGTCACACAGTAACTGGCAAGGCCTACAGGGACTCCCTATAGACTGTATTTTGATAGATTCTGCCCGATGTTCCAAATTGTGGAGACCAGATCTCCATTCCTTTTTCCAGTGTACTGTGTTCTTATTCCTCCCAGACCCAGCAAACGGGCCCTTTATAACTTTATCCAGGTCATTCATAAAATTTTGACCAGGACAGAACTGTGGCTGGGCTGCCTGATGACTCTGGGCTCCTTTCTTTCTTTATTTTTTTTTCCTTCTTCTTTTGCCATGCCGGTAGCAATGATTCCATTTAGTCAAATTATGAGACTTTACTTAAAAATGAATTCATTGTAAGTTCCTTGAATGCTCGTCACATGCTTCTTTGCATCCCACACAGCTATCTGGTGCTCAGTAAAGATCACTGAAATACGAAGCCCGGAGGAGGACACAAGGGGTTGGCATATGCACTGCCTGGAGTATGTAAACAGTTTCTTGACTACTGGCTGTTCTGTCTTTATCCCGGCCTCTCTACTGGTGTGTGTGCTCCTCTGTGTTCTCCACACGTTGGTAACACTGACGAACAAACCCAGGACACGTTGGTAACACTGACGAACAAACCCAGGACACCATGCTTGTGGAGACTGGGCATCTAACTGGACACTAGAGAAGTTTTGAAAATGCACCACATTTCAGCCCGAGTTGTTCATTACCGGATCAGAAACAGGTCATGATGAGAAATACCTGTCGACCATGACAAGGCTGGTGTCTAGAAACCAGAGAGAAGGAGAAGCTCGTGGTATATCTTCCCTGTTGGAGGATGCCCTGATACATTATTACTGCACCAGCTCTCTAGACAGAATAATACCACAGTTATCAAAGGGCATCCCAGGTTCTTAGAAGCACCATCCATCCATCTCAGCATGGCACAGATGTATTCACATAGTAGGTCAAATCGTGTCCCCAGACACACACTCACACGAAAAACCTCTCGGATTTTACCCTGCCACCGATGTTATCAGAGGTTCTACCGCATTTTATACAAAAATATCTTGAAGTACATTGGAATAAAGAACAATGAAAACAGTGTTAACTTCAAAAATAATTACAAACCAGGAGTACTTAATAAGCATCAGGAACAGTGATAATTAATTTACATGCATCGTCCGATTTAAGAGTCACAACAATTTTGAGAGAAATATATTAAAATTACTCCCAATTTACAGATAAGTAAGCTGAGACATAGAGAGGTTAATTACTTTGCTTGTAATTAGCAGAGCACTGAAACTTGAGTCTGGCAGCTTACTACTTATCCTCTTAAATGCAGACACCAAGTATTAAATGTGCAAAGATTTTTATTATTATTATTATTTTTTAGGAAAATGAATGAGAGAAAATGGAGACAGAGCCATCAGAAGACAGTGCAAGTCTGATCCCCAGTGAAGGCGAGACAGGGAAGGTCAGGTGGAAGGTCTCAGCCTCACAGTCTGGGGGAGGTGTGGCGTGGCTGCTGGGGAGTCCCTGAGTCCAAGTCAGCTGTCAGAGGGGTCCTGTGTCACCCAGGATGGGTCTGCGTTAGTCAGTCGTTGGCTGGGAGTGGCCGTGGCAACATGGCCTCCAGAGGAAAGCAGTGATGGGAGTCCAGAGAGCAGCAGCCGGCCTTGAGTTCAAGGTCGGCCAGCGTATCCTCACGGCCGTCACTCGGCCGTCGCTCGCTGCCTCCCACGAGCCTCAGGAGGAGGCAGTTAATTTGTGCTTAAGGTGTAAAGTGAGTTATCAGAAGCATTTTCATCTATCAACAAAGATGTTTCAAAACCCATAGCCTGAGTTGCCAGATTCTCTAATTCTCAGGCTACATGTAGAGCAGAGGCCCTGATCCATGGGAGTCAGGGTTCCGTTTCCAGAAGACGCTGAGCATAAGCGTCTGGGAGGGCAGGATCGAGTCGTTTCATACCAGCTGGAACAGACTCACTTCAGGTTAACCTGTCTGCAGACAGTCTCATGGATTCCCTGAAAGGCATTTGGGAGAGGAGGAGTTTCTTGTGGCTGTGTTCCAGGAAGTTCCCAAGGAAGAATCTTCCGTGCCATGGATCTCAGGGAAAACAAGTAGGGACGTTCCAGGAATGGATCCCAGGAAACTTAACCCACAGAAGTTTAGTCGAGTTAAACTTAAACTTCAGTATAGAATTTTAAATTTAGCCTGAAATTTAAACCTTGGTCAAGGTGGATCTTTACTTTGAATCAACGTCTTGAATTCCAAAGGGCCGACTCCCCCTGCAGCCTACCGTTGGGTCCCCACACACCCACTTCTCCCAGCTTCCCGCTGGTGGGCCACTGTGGGCCACTGTGCAGCTAATTCACAAAATGATTTGCTCACCTCCTGTACTAGCCTCAAATTCATACTCCAGTATAATTATGAATTACTCTTACCATGACTCTTTGGCTTTACTTGTACTGAATAAAAATCTGGAACGATAAATTCCTGAATGCCAGAAGCCCACAACATCGCCTTCCTTCTGTCCTACAATTTCCGGGAACATGTTCAGGAGCCAAGGGACAGTGCTAGGTGGGGTTAAAGGACTCTCAAGGAATCTCAAATTCTCTGCCTACTAACCTGGCCAGGGATTAAAGCTAAGTGTGGATAAAAAGATTTTCAGGAGCATAGTAATCCAAAGTTGTGTCTGGATTTTTTTTTCTATAAAGCTTGTAAATCATGCAAATATTGTATTTATAAAACAGAAAACAAAGTTGTGAAATGGATTTAAATTCTAATCTTGAAATACCATTAGACTTTTCTCCAATTCTACAGAGTATATTTGTTTAAAATTTAAAGTATCTTTTCCTCTTTTTAAAAAAATTTTTTTTAACATTTATTTATTTTTGAGAGGCGGGGGGCAGAGAGAGAGGAAGACACAGAATCCAAAGCAGGCTCCAGGCTCCAGGCTCTAAGCCGTCAGCACAGAGCCAGATGCAGGGCTCGAACTCATGAACCATGGGATTGTGACCTGAACCAAAGTCAGATGCTTAACTGACAGCCACCCAGGCGCCCCTCTCTTTTCCTCTTTAATTCTGCAAATAGTACAATTTCAAATATAGCAACTATCATCTATTTAGCTCAATATTCAATATTTTACACAAGCTATTTCTCAATATGCAACGTTCTAAAAGGTGATTTTTTTTTTCTCCTTGGAAAATGAAAATAAACCTTCAATCTTCTGGGGGGAATAATTATGGGGTAAAATGCTTCCTTTTGAATGGGCTAAGAAGCCAGTATACGCAAGCAGATGGGACAGGGTGCAGAAGCAAGATGGAGCCAGGTGACCTTGGGGAGAAATCATTCCCAGTCTCTGCTTTTAGCTCCAAAACCATTATTCTTTTGCCTTTCATATCTCTTGTCACTGAATCATAGAGCCCTCTGGCTTTCATAAAAGCAGTTTTTTCATTCTCTAACTAAACACAATAATAAATTAAGAGTCTATCTTTGAAGAGGTGGTCTAGGTCTGGCCTTCTCTCTTCATCAGTCTCATTTCCATCCTATTTGGCTCCTCCGAACTACCCCCCCCCCCCCCCTCCAACACCAGGAACTGAGCAGTCTTCATGACCTTGCCTTAAACTCCTCCCTAAGCCTTCTGTGGTCTTCCTTTCTATTATGCCCTTAGAGACAGGCACTGAGGGGCCCCACCCTGGATCCCAGCTTTAGATAGCTCAGTCAGCTCCTCTGGCCACATGCCTCCCTGCCAGGGCAAGCAGTCTGTAGGGCCACAGTGAGAGTGTAGGTCCCCCTTTTAGACTGTGTGTCTAGATGCATGCAACCCTAAGTTCCCTACCCAGAGAGCCTCGGGTCTGCTCTTCCAGATCACTCCTAAGGAAGGTGAATACTCACCTGTGTTCACTCTAGGCCCAAAGAATGCCCAAGGGGTGTGTGTATGGACCTTGTGGGTGTGGGCTGGGGGTGTCCTTTAAGTACGGGAAGGCCCTGTGGTACAGCACAGAGCCAGGGATAGAAGAAGAATGGGGTGGTCCAGGGAACCCAAGCCTCAGAAACCCTGAGAAACAACGATTCTACATTCAAACCCAGCCCTTCCAGTTGCTATGAAGGTTTTCTTTTCAAGGTCAAAGGACAGAATATATTTTACTTAATAGTTAGCTTGATCTATAACAAATGTGAAGCATATGGTATGTAAGCCTGCATTTGTACTCTTGCCTTGAGCCCATAAATGTTAAGGGCAGGCTTGTTTCCCCTCACCCAGTGATTTTTCTGCAGATCTTCTCTTGTGCTAAATTCCCATGCCATTGTGGTGTGAATGTCAAGCAAAATCTGAGACTTCAGCGTGTCTGAACCCCCCTTCCTGGTAGCCGGACCTTCTTCACACCATTCCTCTCCCTCTTCAGATTCAGAAGTGACAGAAGGCCCAGTGGTTAATTTGTAAACAGGGAAGAGAAGCTGTCGTGTGTCCCACGGAGAGGTTTTCATGAAGCATGGGCGCTCCTGGGTCACAGCCTATCGAGTATGGAGCCCGTGTGCGGTGACCTCTTTTCTCCTTACTGATTTTTCTCCCCCACTGTATTATTTCACTCCTCTCTTCTGAAGTGTGTCGCAGACAGAGAGGGAGAGGCTGCGACGGAAGTCCGCCAAGCAGAGACGAGGGGTGGGGGAGCAGTCAGCAATTCCAGTTTGTCGCTAATGATTTGTGTACAATTCAAGGTCAGAGAATGATATGTGAGGCTTGTGCGCCCACCCACGCAAGCATACACAATTTAGTACTTGATTATATCAGCATATAGTGCTAATACATCTAATGCTGCCTTGTTCACTTGCCTCTCCAATTAGACAGAAGACGCTGAGGGCAGGGACCACATGTTAAGCTTCCTTTGTTCCCCATAACACCCACCACCTTATTAGGCACATAATGGACATTTGATAAATATGTTTTTGTTAAAAGAGGCTTGTCTCTCTTAATGAAATAAACGTGTTCTTGAAATGTTCTGAATAAAGCGAGTTCTGTCAACAAAATTCTGTTTGGATTGTCATCTAGTTTTTACCCTCTTGGGCCTGAACTGGGAAATGTGATCCTGGGAAGGGTGGGGGGAGTGTCTATGAATCCCTTGCAGTTGGACCCAACTTTGTTTTGGGGATGTGCATTTTTCTGGTGACATTGGTGCAGCTTTCCTTGTATTCTCAAAGGGATTGCTACTTAAAAAAGAAAAAAAAAAATGTCAAAACCCCTGGGTCTAGAAGGTACTAAGGGAGTTTGTCTAAGCTTCTAGGAAAATAATTCGCCAGCTTTGGTAAACAAAATAATAACCAGAGCTAACATTTGTTGACCATCTGCTATGTACCAAACTCTCGACATTCACCATATTTAATCTTCCCTGCAAGGTAGGCATTATCGTCTCATTCTGCACACGAAGAAACTGGAGAGACTTGCCTCAGGCACAGAGATATTAAACATCAAATGTGAGATTTGAACCAAGATCTGTTTGATTCCAAATCGGGAAGTTTTTCATGAAAACTGTTTCTGTCTCTCTCTGATACCCTACCTAAAATATTAACACTGATAATGATAATAGTAAATAAATTAACTTTGAGTATATTATTATCCCCATTTCACTGATGGTAAATCTGAAGTTAAGAAATATGTATGACATTCAGGGCGCCTGGGTGGCTCAGTTGGTTAAGCGTCCAACTTCAGCTCAGGTCATGATCTCGCGGTTTGTGAGTTTGAGCCCCACGTCGGGCTCTGTGCTGACAGCTCAGAGCCTCGAGCCTGCTTTGGATTCTGTGTCTCCCTCTCTCTCTGACCCTCCCCCATTCATGCTCTGTCTCTCTCTGTCTCAAAAAGAAATAAACACTAAAAAAATAAAAATAAAAAAAAAGAAATATATATGACATTCAAGTATAAACGGTAACTTACAAAAGACTCCCCAGTTGGTAAGTGAAGTGGCCAGTATTCAAATCGAAGTCCATCCATTTCTTCCACCCACTGCTTCTCAGTGCCTTTCACAGCCCTGGCTGGATGGTCTGGCTTCCCCGTGACTCACACAAAAATCCGTGGACTGGCTCCTAGTTTCAATATACCATAATTTTTCCTTTGGAATTCAATTCCTTTTCTTTACATTTTTCTCGAGAGGAGTGCAATCTTTTAAGTATTTGAACCTGGAGTGTGTTAGGCACTGTGGGAAATGGGAAAACATCTGTGTGTGTGTGTGTGTGTGTGTGTGTGTGTGTGTAATATACTTTTAACCAAAATTCTGGAGAATGTGTCTAATACATGATTGCAGTTAGAGCTATTTAGGAAAATGGCAACCACACACTCAGTGTGCTGCTATAATCCTCCCTCTTCAATCCTCAAGGAGTACTACCTACAAATTTAGCAGGAACTCAGAGACAGTTCTGTTGATATCGGATACATATGGAAGGCTGGCCAAGAAATCATTCGACATTCATCTGATATTACGAATCCATTCCATTTAGCTACTCAGCTTGATACTATGATAGTACTCACATGTGAAAGTGCCGTTAACTCTTTGAAAGAAAATAATGTTGAAATCCAGCTTTAATATATAACCTGGAAGGCAGATTTACGCAGAAGTTAAGCAAAGCCTGCGCCCTGATTTCAAAGAGATCTGAGTTCCCACCTCCATTCTCCCATTTACTAGCCATATGCCCTTAGAGAAAAACCATTTGACTTCTCTAAGCTTCTGCCTTCTCACACACAAATGGAAATAAAAATACCTTTATGACGAACTTTGTGAAGATGAAATGAGTTCATGTATATAGAGCGTGTAGAACAATGCTTAAGACATTGTATTCACTAAAAAAAAGGTCGTATTTTGTTTTTGTAATGTCATGTCTAAAGAGATGGAATAATTAATTTGTAAAATGTCTCTCCAAAAATCAAAACAGGATAAAGGATACAAATAAACTCTCCTTTTCCATGAGTGACAACACTGGCATTAAAAAGAAAATTCTGACAATAAGAGCTCACAGGAAAAGAATTCTAAAATCGGTCTTTTTCTATGTACGGGTTTATCCAAATTTCCTTCCTAATCGTATTTATTACTGTTGACATTTTATTACTTAAAATAATCCCGTGTGATCCACAGAAACGGGTGGGCACTCTGCAATGTGCTGTGCTCCTTCTGCACATGGTAATGTCAGAACTAATTATTTCAATCCTATGTTGGTGTGGAAAGCATGGCAAGGGGAAGACAGGTTGGAGGGGGCCTGATTGGTACTTTCCAGTTCTTGCTTCCATAGTGATTTAGTATATGTAAGACAAAATTCTTTAAAAATCCTAATTTTCAATCAGAAAATGAAGAGTGAGTGCTGGCAGGAGAACAGAGACATACGAGTGTATACCATAGTGGGGAACCCTCTTTTTCCCCTCAGCTGACAAGCAAGCCAATTAGATCCACCGAATTGTTGATCTATGTTTTCAAGGACCCAAGGAAGTCAGCTTTCTAAAGGCAATAAAATTTTTGCTTTTAATATGCACTGTCCTTCAGTGAAAATGACAAGGAGGCTGAGGTGACTTTAGAACCCTGGAGACAAGAACTCTTTATCCAGAGACAAAGGTGAGGAGTCCCAGGAAGCTGAATAAGAACGATGTAAAAAATGTACGCCTGCATTTTTACCAGTGAGCCAAAAAAGACGCTATAAAGTATGACAATCTCAGATATTTCTGAATTGTTTCTCCACGACCAAAACGCCTGCAGACCAGAAAGATATTGGCTCCCATTTGCACAGCCAACCAAATACCCAACCCCTGCCCCCAATTCCAACAAAAAGCACGTAATACTCATAAAAAAATAAACATGTATCTGGAAGATGGGGGTGGAAGAAGGGGAGAAGGGGAAGAGATAGAAAAGTATTGGAATTTGTTTTGCCCAGTGATTATATTCTAGGAGAATAAAAGTGATTCTGAAGCCACTGCCTTGGCAAGGGTAGAAAATGCAGACCAGAACGTCAGATGTGATCTTCAGATGGCTTTCTGGTTCCCATTTCACTCTGTGAGTCTCAATATCGAGGCAAAATTGTATGAAGTTTAAGAGCTTAGGTTTGGATTCAAATAGACTTTGCTTCAGTTCCTAGTTCCCGTACTTACTCTGTGACCTTGAACAGGCTACTTAAACTTTGTATGCCTGAGTTTCAAGATCATTTGAAGATGAAATGGTTCATGTCAAGTGCCTAGCCCAGATTTTGGCACGCAAAGCATTCCATGGATGGTAGCCACAACATGTACCTTCCTTTGGATCAGAGTTTCACAATCTCAGCATTACTGACATTTGGAACTGGATAATTCTTTGTTATGGGGGCTGTCCTGTGCCTTGCAGGATGTTTAAAATGTCTGCTGGGCAATGGTGGGACCAAATCACCCCTAATAATGAACCACTGCTTTGGATTGATCCAAGTTTTAGAAGATAAGAGCAACTCCACTCTTTTCCTTGGCATTTATATTTTTAAGTCCCAGCTTTAGAAAATGCATACTCTTATTTTGAAAGCCTAGTAATAAATCACGTAACTATAGTGGTCTCAGCTTCCTCATCTTGAGACGGTGTTACATCTAGGTTCACTCTTATTCTGACCCTGAAATGTCTATTCCTATCTCTCTCCTTTCGCCAAGAATTTAAAATGGTTTCTCCTATGAGGAAACTTACATAAGGGATACATGTTCAACTGGAAAAATTAGGAAATGCAGATAAGCAAAAAAGAAAGAAGGGGAAAGGAAAGAAATATTTACAATTCTGGCAGTCAGAACTAACTAGGGTTAACGTGATGATGGATGGGTTTTCAGGTATTTTTTGAATACATAAATGTATGTATATATACAAATAAACACGTGCGTATATAGTCACACAATACACACACATAACACACAAGTATTTTTTACATGTCATTTTCGCCAGTCATTAATTCTAACAATCTCCAGACTTAGTGCTAGACACTATATATTTTTTCTCATGTACAACTTCCCTCAAGAAGTGGTTCATTTTCCCGTCATTAATTCTAGCAATCTCCAGACCTAGTGCTAGACACTATATGTTTTTTCTCATGTACAACTTTCCTCAAGAAGTGGTTCATCAACTCATGTTTTCAAGCACCATCTGGACATGGAATAACCAGAAACCCACCGCTTTAGTCCTTTATTTCTCCACTGAAAGACATTCTTAATTGAATGCCTGACTGACAGTTAAGCAGAGCAGTGTTAAAACTATCCCCTTTGGTCAACTCTCCCTTTACCGATAACCGACAGCTATACTCAGTTTTTTAAGTTAGAGGTTTGGAAGCAAAATTTGACTCCCCTTTTCCATACGTGTCCCGAGTCATGTCCATGGTCACTTCTACCCTTCGCTCACTTTTCCTTTGGCTCTACTTCCCCAGTCACATCAGTCAGGTCCTAATTATTTTGTTCCAGGTGTGCTGTTTCCGAGCCTCTCACCTGCCAATCACTTTGATCAAGATAGTACTCTCCTCTTTTCAGAAACCTACAATGACTACCCATTGCTTCTTGTATCACAGGTTAGATCTTAATAATGAGCTCCGAGGGGCTTCCTCGCCGCCTTCAGCTCTCCTCCCAAGGCCTCGTCGTTTGCTGCTCCCCAGCTTGCACTTCTTATTCCTTATCAACTCTTCACAGCCCGCAATCCCCTCGCTCCCCCTTCTGAACAACAGTCCATTAAAAGTAAAGTAAATCAAAGCACAGGGCCGATGTCTTTTAAAAAAGAAGAAAACCTAGAACATTAATAAATTATCCTTCTGCCTATGCTTTAGTTACCAGTTGTAGCTAATTATTTACTATATTAATAAGGTGTGTCTTTTTTACATTATTAACGAATGCTTTATTTATTTATTTTGATTTCAGAAACACATTTGAATTTTCACCACAGTGGATGAAATGCGTGTACGATACGAGGAAGTCAATATCCCAACATGATTTTCTTGGAGCAGGATTTCTCGTCAAGGCTCACGCACCTACTTAATCCAAATGACTAGTTTGGATTAAGTTTTCTCAAATAAAAGGTGTACCAAAGAATAACCCTTGGATGCGACCACTCTATCACTCTATCGAAAATGAGTAGGAATCTGCATGCTGTTATTATTTAAAAAGTATTTTAAACCCAGCTTTTACTAGAGGATAAACTTCTTAAGGGCAGGGACCATGCCTTTTACATCCCTTCTGATGCTCACAGTGATGGGAATACAGCTTGTGTGCAATTGGTCCTCAATAAGTGTTGCTAGGTGATTCACATTTGAAGGGGAAATGGAAAGAAAAGCCTGAAGGACTGACAGGATTTGCGTGCATGCATCTTGCTGTGAATAATACAAATGTGGAGAGAGACGACTAAGTGGGCAGCATGGGCACTGAGGGCCTCAGCCCCTGAAACATTCAATAATCGGAAGTTATAATGTGACTCATGACAGCACCCAGGGTGTACGATAGAGAACAGAGGAATTGGAGGATGTGCTGCAAGAACTTTGGGGGCTGCAGAAGTGAATCACAGCACCAAGCATGAAACGATTTCAGGGAGAAACATTTAGCAGGAGAGACAGCCTGGAGAACAAGGGAAGAAACAATGGTAGAGAAATAGTAAGCACTTTAATGTGAAAAGGTAAGGGAAAGAATTCTTTTTTTAAAAAAAATTTTAATGTTTGTTTTAGTTTTGAGAGAGAGACACACACAGTGTGAGCTGGGGGCGGGGGTGGGCAGGCAGAGAGAGGGGGAGACACAGAATCCGAAGCAGGCACCAGGCTCTGAGCTGTCAGCACAGAGCCCGACGTGGGGCTTGAACTCACAGACCGCGAGATCATGACCTGAGCCAAAGTCAGATGCTTAACTGACTGAGCCACCCAGGCGTCCCGGGAAAGAATTCTTAAAGCTGAAGTGAAAACTCATATAACTAACAAGGTTGGGTTTGGTATGAACAAGACAACAGCTCAGATGCTAGGTCCTCTGAAATTTTATTTCCTACCCTAAATGAAAGCGAAAGCTTCTTCACACATGACCACAGAAATCTACATTAATTGTCTACCATGAGGCATAGCTTTGATATCTGCTCAGGGGCTGCAAAGTAAGAAGAAACAAATTTCTGGGGGTGTTTGGAGTCTATGACTTCCTCCCGCCTGCCCCCCCCCAACCACCTTCTCTCTGAATTGGGCACACCCCCCTGATCCACATATCCCCCCATGTGGGTCTGCTCATCTTTGCCACTAGGTTGTTCCCATTCTAAGCTTCTCTGTGCCAAGACCGCATGTAAGTACCTCATGAAATGTCAAAAGCCCTTCATAGTACTTATGGTTCACCGATAGGTCCACAAATTCTTGACACTCCCTTCAGAGGGCAGAACGAATTCCCCTCCCCTGGAGTGT
Source organism: Neofelis nebulosa (assembly GCF_028018385.1). Classification (NCBI taxonomy): domain Eukaryota; kingdom Metazoa; phylum Chordata; class Mammalia; order Carnivora; family Felidae; genus Neofelis; species Neofelis nebulosa. The sequence continues at coordinate 87,710,733 of NC_080784.1, read as the reverse complement.
GAGTGGACTTAATGATTTGCTTCAAATGAACAGAATAATGAAGAAGTGAACGCGTGTGGCTTCAGTACCATGTCATAAAAGGCATTGTGGCTCCTTCCTTGCACTCTCTTAAATCACTCACTCTGGGGAAGCCAGCTGCCATGTCATGAAAACACTCAAGTGGCTCTGTGGGAGAGACCCACATGGTGAAGAACGGAAGCCTCCAGTCAGCAGCTAGGTGAGGGAGCCGCCTGGGAAGCAGACCCTCCAGCTCCAGTCCAGCCTTCAGATGACTGCAGTCCCAGCTGACAACTTGATGCAGCCTCATGAGAGACCTTGAGCCAGAACCATCCACCTACACTGCCCTGGATTTCCTCAGACCTGTGTGGGAAAATAAATGCTGTTTTAAGCTGCTAAGTCTGGGGTGTAATTTGTTACATGGTGATAGATAACTAATGCAGTAAATTTTCCAGTAGAACTCTTATTGATTTTGGAGTTAAGTGGTTTTGTTTTAAAGTTGTTATTTAAATTCCAGTTAGTTAACATACAGTCTAATGTTGGTTTCAGGTGTGGAATGTAGTAATTCAACATTTACATACAACATCTGGTTCTCATCGCAATATGATCCTTTTAATAGATGCAGAAAAAGCATCTGATATAGTAAAACATCCATTCATGGTAAAGACCTTCAACAAAAACAGGGTTACAGGGAACATACCTCAATATAATAAAGGCCATATATGAAAAACCCACAGCCAATATCATGCTCAATGGGGAAAAAATGAGACCTTTTCCTCTATGGTCAGGAACAAGACAGGATGTCCACTCTCTCCACTGTTATTTAATGTAGTACTGGAAGTCTCTGTCCCCACCCCTCTCTCTTCCTCCCCCACCTGTTCTCTCTCTCTCTCTCTCTCTCAAAAATAAATAAATACTTTAAAAAAATGCTAGAACTGATACAGGAATTCAGAAAAGTCAAGGAATACAAAATCAATGTACAAAAATATGTTGCATTTCTATACACCAATAATGAAGCAGCAGAAAGAGAAATCAAGGAATCGATCCCATTTACAACTGCACCAAAATCCATAAGATACCTAGGAAAAAATCTAACCAAAGAGGTAAAAGATCTGTACTCTGAAAACCATAAAACCCTGATGAAAGAAAATGAAGATGACACAAAGAAATGGAAAGACATTCTATGCTCACGGATTGAAAGAACAAATATTGGAGTTGTTTTAAAAGTTTACTAAACTTCCTGTTTTAAGCTGAATACTCCCAAGAGAGAAAAAAACGTTTAAAGTAATAATAGTTTTCATTATTTGGGGAACACTTGTTTACATGCTCCTAATACATGAAAAGTTTAGATGTTATAAGTGTTCAGTTAAGTTAAATCCTGCCTTTCTTTTTAGCTTCTGATTTTGACAAAGACAAATGACTTTTCTCATATAATGAGGTTCCAGAAACAACTTGGACACTATAAGGCCTTGAAGGGCCTGGAGAACTGGAAGAAGGTAAGGACCAGGGGGAAGTGGCTAGATTTTCCTTCAAGGTGTTTTCTTGTTTAATTTCATTTAACACAATGAAGAAAAAAGGGTTGGCATTTTCATATTGTATATTAAAATATGACAAATAAGTAATTTTTATTTTAATCAGAGGTAACGGTAGGAGGAACAATCTTGTCATAGCCAGGATGAAAGAAAACTCTTTTTAGCAGCATTGAAAACTTGCTAATGGTTGGCTTTTCCGAGAGAATATTAAGACACTTTTACTACTTTGCAGCTCCTGTCTCTATAATTTTCATATATATGATACCGTGTTTCTCCCAGAATTTTTCCATCCTTGTTGGCACAATGCCTAGACATGTTACGCATATTATATGTCTGTTGAATGCATAAATGGATGGATGGATGAATGAATGAATGAATGAATGAATGAACAAAGGGTGGCTTAGAGGAAAACTGAAGCAGTTATATTCTCCTAGAAATTAAAAAGGTACTGATAGCATATGATACAACTAATGTTTTAAATTAACTTACCCCCCCCCCCCCACACACACACACAAATAATACACACTATGAGTCGGTCTGATACTGTTCTAAATGCTTTATATAATTTAAGATGCAGAATTGTCATAATGACCCTATTACCATCCCCATTTTCTTGATGGGAAACCCAAAGCTCAGAGAAGGTGTGTAAGTTGCCCAAGATTCTGCAGGTAGTGAAGCGGTTAAGTCAGAACGTGAATATCTGCCCCGGATTCAGAGTCCGCTTCTGCACCTCCCCATCAGGGTGGTTCCCTAACTGGTCTCACACTCATACCTGGATGTTTCTCAAGTCCGGAGAAGGTAGGAGCGGTGGGACAGAGTCCTGCAGAGCAAAGAGCTGTGCCTGCTTTGTGCTGTTTTGGGGAATTGGGTTTCTTCACGAGTTGCTCTCACTAGACTACCAATTTAACACTCTGCCAACTGTCCAATTATTCGTGTTCACGTGGAGCTAAGTGGGTTCTTCTCCAGCTGCACACCTTTTTTTTTTTTCTCTACATAATTAATGAAGCTCATCAAAACCCTCGAAAACAAGCCCAGCGCACCAGCCACTCTCATTGACATGTTAATAGGGGGTCAGGTGCTCCCGACCCCGCCACAGGATGTTTATATGGCGCCAGCGCTGCTCACAAATGTTCTATATTGACGACAGGATACGTTACTTCTCGCGATCAGCAGCCACATGACATGCAGATGGCTTGAAGCATCTGAAGCCAGTAGGCCACACAGATCAGGTGAATTCTAAGGATGATGGCACAAAACCTGCTGTGTGCGGGTCGTCCAGAGGAGAGGGTTCATTGCCACTGGGAAGAGACCTCCCTGGCCAGCAGTGGACAAGGGCAAGCACTAATCTATTCTGTACAGTTTAGGGTTATATAGTTTTTAAAAGATGATGTAAAAAGTCGGAGGCTTTGAAATAGCAAAGATATTTTCATGTTGCTTTAGCTCTGGTCCTGAGGATTGCCCTTCTGAATACAGATTTTGTTGTTGTTAGAGACCTGCCCTCTCCAACATAGTGGCCGCTAGCCACACGGGGCTATTGAGCCCTTGAAATATGACTGCTCCAAATTGAGCCGTGCTGTAACTGTAAAGGACACATCCGATTCCAAAGACTTGGTATGAAAAACAAGAATGTAACATATCTCATTCATAATTTTTATACTGATTATACATGGACATAGTAGCATTTTAATATATCAGGTTAAGCAAAAATATATTAAAATTAATTTCACCTCGTTCTTTTTGCCTTTTGTAATGTGAAATTATTAAATTCCATGGCTTGCATTTGTGGTTTGCATTGTATTTCTGTTGGACGGTGCTGCTTTAGAGTTGGAACACCTACACCTGTCACCGCTCAGAGAGGGGCGCAAAGGCCAAACGATCTTCCAGGTTTTTTTTCCAGGCCGGTCTGCCACATTAACGAAAATCTTACTAGTAGGTGATAACTGAAACCCGCACTCTCTGTCATGAAGGCTGTTCTACCGCAGACGCGAACAGCCTTCCACAGCCTTCGGTCACCCTTCTGCCCGACAGAGTAACACTCCAGGCCCTGACCAGCCACAGCACGGACATATCACAGCGCCGGTGGCACATGTTACTCACAGTCTTAGCACACTGACCTGAGGGGCTGACTCTCTGCTCTGCATCTAGCAACTTTTAGGGAATGAGCAGGTGTACCCAGAGCCCTTACCTATGAGTGTGCAGTCTGCAGATAACAAACTGTGTGCATGGGAGGGTACAAGGGAGGTTGCCATCACACCTGGGGTGCCATGGGGCTGTGGCTGCAGTCTGCCTGCTCACAAAGGGTGACTTTTTCCTAATTCTCAACAAGGCACCAGTAAAACTTGAGATGGCCTGACATGGACCACTTTCTACACCATTTTGCTTGCACCAGCTTTCCCAGCTTCAGCTGGGCACTGAAAGTAATTCTTGCCTTAATAAGCCCATTAATGTCCTTTGTATGAACTGGCTAGAGCCCAGTGCAGAAAAGAAACTCAAATAAACTTTTGAACATCTCAGATGCAAAAGCAATTAGAGGATGCAAGTATGTTTATAAACCTCTTCTAGGAAATCATAATATTAATAAATGGGAGTTATCAGTTTAGATACCATCCGGGGTCAATATTTACTGTTCAGTAAATAAAAATGTATAGGTAACCTGCATAATCTCATGAATCATATTAACTAATCATGACAGTGTATTGGAAATCTAACTAACATGAAAGGTATTTTGATTCTTTATGCATTGGGTCAGATGCAAGCCATTTGGTGCCATAAAAAAGATTAATTCCAGAGAAACCTGCTCAGGAACCAAGATATAATACAGTATCTCTGAATAGGAAAATAGGAAAATTTTTTTCCAAAGAGTTTTATAACCTCCAGAAAAGCCGAGAGTTGCTATAAATAGTTAATGAAGGATGACATAATATGTTTTAAAACTTATTAGAGGAATTCTGTTCCTCTAATATACTTGCATAGTGACTCTCTTTAGAGAGTGCTCCCTTTAATAGATATGATGTGACCAAATAAATCCTTAATATAGAAATATTAAGCAAAAGGGACATTTGATAGTCTGTTACTACTCTAAATAAAGAAAACAAACATTTTCATAGTAATATGGATTTATTGAAAACTAAAAGCTTGCAAAAACAAAAAGTCCAACTATAAAACACAGGAGTAGCTATTTGAGGCTCAATTTAACACAAACTTTTAAAAAACTGCCATGAGCTTGCTTCACACCTTTTGTGAAGTGTGGAACAAGTATCTCACAAATGAGAAATACATATCAGAAGAATAAGGTAAATAATTACTAAGATTTGATATTTAGATTTATATATGACTTAATCGTCATCTTTCAGAAAACTATTATACTACCCTAATATTTAATCTCATGATCATAAATATTTGATTCATTTCCCTTTCATCTTATCATATATTCAATCACCAAGTTCTGTTGCTTCTTTCCTTTAAATGCTGTGGTGCCTGTTTTCCCATAAATTGTAAAGGACACATCCAGATAGAGATTCTTACTATCTCCAACTTGAAAATGGTAGGAAGTCCCATACATTTTACCTCACTATTCCCCAACATAAACCTCTCTCTCCAGCCTGGCTATAGTCTGCATTGCCCACATAAGGAACAACCCTTTGCTTGAAGCAGAATGCCTTTCCACTCACTCACCATCTGATCTAACTCCTGGTCATTCTTGGTCCACTCAAAGCTTATCTCCCCTTGAAAGCTGCTCTTTTCTACTCCAGACTGTACTGACCCTCGCCTTCCCTCTGCCCATAATCCCTAATAGAGAATTTAGTAAGGTGGCACTTACCCACCTGCTGCCTTGTATTGACTTAACCTGTGTGTCTCCTTACCTCCCTGACCAGAGTGCACATTGTGGGACACTGTAGATGATATTATTCTGGTATCTCTTTTTAGTCCACAACATTTAGAATTTTAGAAGTGAATATACACAGGAGAGTATGCTTGGTCAATTTCACAATTTTCCACACTTGCGACAGACCCTTAGCCCAACAGACTCTTGCCAGGGAAAAAACAAAGCCGGACCTCCTCTCTTATGTGTGAATGCACTGGATATCCATTGGGAGGCACTGGGCAGTGGGGGCTCTTGTACAGCGAATGGCCTTGAAAGGAAGGGAATCTCAAACTCAGAAAACAGAATGAAAACAGGCCTCCAGCACCACCTCAAAGCTCAGGAACTCCTGGGAAGTGTGCCTGAATTCCATCCTTGATATAACAGTGTCAGAATATGGAACAGAAGAGTCGTGGCTCTCCTGATGTGTCTGCAAGCAGTCTTGCCCAAGGAGGATGTCCCCACCAAAGAAGACTTAAGTAAGCCTTGTGCTTCCTCTAATGTGTGAACTTCCATTCCATGACAGTCTCTCTTCCTACAGATCCTGAGGGAAGCAGGTCAGCTCACACAAGGCCACACCCTCAGTTGGTCCTGAAACAGAGGAATGGACAGCCAACACTCTCTTGGACAGATGAGGGAAATTCCATCCTTCACCCAGGTGGGAATGGGTGGGTGGCAAACAGTGGAGGATGGACTGCTTTGTCCTATTAAGAAAATCAACAGGAGTAATTCTATGATTTACAAAACATAGCTAGAATCCACAAGATTTGATCTCTTAAAATCTCACTCTATCCTAAGAAAAAGAAATCCATTAAGTGTAAAGTAACCTAATTTTCCCATCTTACTTGAAATGATACAGGCTTCGACCCTACCAAATTTATAGTTCCAAGGCAATAACTGCCATATATAAATATTGAGTGTGAAATAAACAAGTTGTTTTAATTGCAGATTGAGTTATCTCATGTACAATTTCTCCATTAGAAAAGGGTAGTGTCGCCTGGGTGGCGCAGTCGGTTAAGCGTCCGACTTCAGCCAGGTCACGACCTCGCGGTCTGTGAGTTCGAGCCCCGCGTCAGGCTCTGGGCTGATGGCTCGGAGCCTGGAGCCTGTTTCCGATTCTGTGTCTCCCTCTCTCTCTGCCCCTCCCCCGTTCATGCTCTGTCTCTCTCTGTCCCAAAAATAAATAAAAAAAAAAAAACGTTGGAAAAAAAAAAAAGAAAAAAAAATTTAAAAAAAAAAAGAAAAGGGTAGTGGTGGTGGGTTTCTTATTAAAATGCACACTCCCAGGCCCCATCCCAGACCTACTGACTCTGAGTCTTTGGCAATAGAATCTGATTACCAGCATCTTGAACAATTTCCCCAGGTGATTCTCAGGCCCACAAAAGCTTTGGAACCACTGACTGTTGGGGTCTAAGCGCTCTCGTTAAGCAAGAATATTCTTATCTCATGAAGCCTTTAAGGGGTATTCTCATAAGGCACTAATTCTTGCACAAAACTATTACATAAGAAATTCCTAAAACTTTCTCTTTTCTGCTATTTACTCTTTGCCTCATATTTCTAAGACTCTGACAGAATATCAATCAGGATTTTCAAAAATGCCAGTGTGTTTATGGAAATTACTTATTATACCCATCAGTACGAACACTTCATTTATTTTCTGGATTTTTGTAGCACTTCTGCCCACTGGTTTCCCCTCAGCCAGGAGGCCGTGGATTCAGTCAGTGATGAGTGTTCTGTCAATATTTTACCTTGCATCTGAGTTGCCGGATACTATTGGCTTTGTCAGGGTCATGGAACCTAAATTGTTTTTATAGTCCTTGAAGTAAGTCAATATTTTCAAGATTCTAAAAACTATTCAATGGTTATAATCACGAGATCTTATTCTAAAGAAGCACGATGATCATGTTGACACTGCTGTCCTTTTGAAGGCATGTATTTGACATATGTAAATTTTATGGTAAGGGAGCACTTTAGGTTTTATGAAACCAGCTCTATTAAAGCCCCAAATGTTAGAAGCAATAATGTGAAATTTGCTGTAAAACATAAATTTTCATATTAGACAATATTCGATATTCAGATAGAAAAATGCTGAAAGCCACTGAGGGAGCCTCTGGTAGGCTGAACACTCACATTTATCTTGGCTTCCTCCAATGCCTCATTACAACGAAAATAAAGGGATAAAAATGATTAAACATTCAAGAACAAAGAGGATGGGAGATAGCAACAGCAATTGAGGGGTATCAACAAAATTTTGGAAGATGAAAATCAGATGGCTGAGTGGTAAACAATTAGCAGCTTAGAGAAGGCTAAATCTAAGCCTGCGCGTAGGGGAAGCCAAAAATAAAGCAAGATGATTCAAGCCAAAGAATGCTATAAATTCTCAGAAATTAGAAGGACCTCTAAATACCAGGGTGGGAGGTGGGGCTCACACAAAAGTAAAATTGGTTTAAGTCCTGTATAATTAACAGGTCGACCAGATATACTCCCCCACACTGAAAGTAGGAAGGTACACTACTGAGAGAAAGATTAAGCCACAGTCTTTGGAATCCTGGATCCCAGCCCTAGCTGAGGGTGAACTGAGGAGCCATACAAAGACAGGGAGTTGATTGAAAATCTACATAATATTTAGTGAGATGCCCCTCACCATCACCTCCACCTACCAACTCCCTTCCCCTGCTCAGTTCTAAAAAGCCAGCCTCCAGATTTACAAATTTCAGTAGTGAGATTGAAGGAATCTTTTCTGACTGGCCATAGTGGGTAAAAATCTACAGACACTGACCCAGTGAAATGGCTGGGTCCTAGCCCGATCCATCTATAGCAAAGTCCCACATATGACAAGCCCTGTCTGAGCACACAGAGCAACTAATTAGCTATATTGTGCCTCATTCTTAAAATAATTAGACATTTGAGAAAAGCTTCTAACATGAAAGAAAGAAAAATCAAATGAACATATGGGTAAAGGGTGCTTGGGAGAAACCGAGACAAAGCAGAGATTAAGAGAAAATGTAATTTAATTTAAATGGTAATATCCTCAAATCAAAAAGGGTAAATGAGAGAACAAGAAAGAACTTATGGAACTTTGAAATGTGATAAATAAAATAGAATGTTTAATTTTAGAGTTGGAGGATAAGGTTAAGGAAACCATATAAAACATAGAACAAAAGGTCAAAGATATGGAAAATTGAAAGGATACGAAAATTAGAGAAGAATCCAGGAGGTCCAATACATGATGAGGAAAAGTTCCAGGAAGTTAAAAACGGAGAAAAAGGAAGGCAGAAATAATCAAAGAAATAATACAAGAACACATCCTAAGAACATTTTTTCCAGATTTCTTAAGAAAAAGTTCATAGTACCAGACACAGTGAATGAAAAATGGCTACGTTAAGCAATATCGTTATGAAATTTCAGGAATACAGAGAAGATCTGGAAAGCTCTCAGAGTGGGGAAAAAAAAAGCATTACATACATAGAATGGGGGATCCAAATTTCACTAGATTTTCAACAGTATGAAAGCCACAGGATCTTGAAGAAATGTCTCTGAAATTCTGACCGAAATGTTTCTAAAGTATAATGCTACAACTGGCAAGCTGTTCATAAAATGTGAGGATAAAGTTATTTTCAAAAATAGTTTTCATTAAAACAATCTCTTGAGTGCCCTTTCTTAAGAAGTTCTGAGGATGTGCTCCAGCAATTTGAAAGACTAAGCCAAGAAAGACATAGAGGGATCAAGAAAAGAGGTAACGGGACTCAGAGAGGGGTGAAACATTCCAGGAATAATGGTGAGGGGCAGTGACAGTACTTCAGTTAAGTAACAGACCAAGAAAACTGTAGAGAGAAGAAGCCTGGAGCAAGAGGGTATAAACCTTCAGGAGAGGCACTGAAGGAAAGAAAGAGCAATCGAGGAAGAGAAAGAGAAGGGAGAAGGGAGAGAGAAAAAATAGGAAAGAAAATATAAGAAAAATAGATTGTTTGATATTTTATCATACCTCAAGTTTTACAGAGTCAGACAAGTTTGAGGATGGATTGAAGGTAGCTGTAAGGAAAACACCAATAAAAAAAAAAGAGGTCATTATTAACTCCAGGGAAAACAAAAAGTTGTACAAGAAAGGAAATAGAATCGTAATATGCTACATAATGAAACTGTAATGTGCAATGCAAAAATAACTCATGTAAATACGGAATACTTTAAAATCGTAATTTGTGCTATAACTAGTTATATTGAGAGTTTGGGGAAAAGAAAAAGAGACTCTGTGTGTGGCGAGGGGGTTTATGTTTGTTTGTAAGGAGGTAGTATAAGCAGGTTAAATCCTCATCTTCTATAGAGCCAACTAATTGAAAAATTGAGAAACAGCAGTTGATGGAGATGAATAAGATTGAAAACAGCTTAAGAATGGAGGGGATGAAGCAGTGCACTCCTGCTTCTCCCCAGAAGCCTTGCAATACTATTTGACTTTCGAAACTGTGTCATGTATTATTTGGATAAAATAAACAACGTATTTTGAGGAAACTAAACAAAGGGGCTCCAGGTTTTTAAAGATAAGGAAAATGCATTTCCAAAGAGATTTCCAAGATGGCTGTGAATACTAGAGGTCTGTGCTTTTTATGTAGATTTTATGGCTAAAAAGCTCATAATAATATATCTCACATGGTACCCAGCAAATTTTGGCAAAATCAAATTGAAAGGGAAAAACATTCTACAAAATCTGAGCACACATATTCTCACTGTGACATCCACAGCCACACACGGCAAAGGCCGTGTAAAGAACAAAGTAGCACAGTAGTCTATGATTTATCTAGTCCTAGGATAGTAACTACTAAAAATTAACATCACATTTTGGAAATTAATCACTTTCCACAGTTCCATGGAGGAATTAGTTTTGGCCTTTGGGTATCCCTGGAACCTTCCTTGACCAGGAGGCAGTCTCTTGCTTCTGGTTTACTTCTTTCAAAGCCGCTCCACTGTTTTTTGTTTGTGTTTGTCAGACGCAGAGACTGAGTTTGCTGGGACAGCAAACTCATTGTTGTTCTGTTGGTTCAAGATAACCACCTCCTATCATAGGATTCTTTTCAGACCTGTCTTTCCAGTTCTTCTATTTGATCTCAAAAGCAGCTCTGTGTTATTTTTACTAATGCTCTCTCCACTGGAGCTGATAATCAAGGAAACACAGTTTGGGCTTGAACTTTGATAACTGCCATGTTTAATGATTTATTAAACATCGTTATGTTGAAGACACAGTGTTAGGTACCATGAGAAACAGCGAAAACAGAGAGACACGCACAGAGAAAGGGAGAGAGGCAGAGACAGAGGGAGGGAGAGAGAGAAAGAGTGAGAGTGAGAGAAAGAAAGAAAGACCTTGCCTTTGAGAAATGAGATTAGGAAAAGATAATAGATAGACATGAACAAAGTAAGTTCTGGTTATTTCAACCCAGAAACACATGCTTTAAAAATTAGAAAGCAATCCAGAAGGTCCAATATATGATGAACACAGATTCCAGAAAGTAAAAAAAAAAAAAAAAAAAAAAAAAAAAGGAAAAGGAGAAATGATCAAAGAAATAACAGAAGAACATAACCCAGAGAAGATTCTAAAGCCTGTAATGGTGGAAATTTTATTGATACTTTCAATGTCACTGTTTTAGTTGAAATTTTACGGGAATTAAGAAAAAAAGTAAAAAGAGGATGCAAAAAGAAAAAGGAAAAGAGAGTGAGTGTGGGGAGCGGGTTTTAGAGCCATCTCTAGAAGTGAGGATTCACAACGAATATATGTAAATGAATAGAAAATAATGGTATCACTTCAATCCAACTGGCAAAGTGGATAAACAAGGATTTTTAAAAAAGAATTAGTGAAGGGGCGCCTCAGTTGGTTGAGCATCCGACTTCAGCTCAGGTCATGAGCTCGTGGTCTGTGAGTTCAAGCCCCTTGTCAGGCTCTGTGCTGACAGCTCGGAGCCTGGAGCCTGCTTCGGATTCTGTGTCTCCCTCTCTCTCTGCCCCTCCCTTGCTCATGCTCATGCTCATGCTCTGTCTCTCTCTCTCTCTCTATCAAAAATAAATAAACATTAAAAAAAAAAAAAAAGAATTAGTGAAGCATAAACCTTTTTTAAAATAGGGGATCTCCTTTGCTTAAAAAGTATTTTTCCTGAGGGGCGCCTGGGTGGCTCAGTTGGTTAAGCGTCCGACTTCGGCTCAGGTCATGATCTCACGGTCCGTGAGTTCGAGCCCCGCGTCGGGCTCTGTGCTGACAGCTCAGAGCCTGGAGCCTGTTTCCGATTCTGTGTCTCCCTCTCTCTCTGCCCCTCCCCCGTTCATGCTCTGTCTCTCTCTGTCTCAAAAATAAATAAACGTTAAAAAAAAAAAAGTTTAAAAAAAAAAAAGTATTTTTCCTGATGACAGAATTAACATACATGTATGGTAGAAAATTTAGAAAACTCAGTTAAGTATAAAGAGGAAGATAATAATTACTTATAATTTTACCAACCCCAAATACCACTCCTAATATTTCAGCTATTCAATATTTCTCTATACATATTGAAAAACACAATCTGGACTGTAACATACAAGCTATCGTACGATCTGATTATTTCACTCATCTTATGAGCATTTCCATGTGATTAATCACTCATTAATATCCTGATTTTCATGTACGTTATTTATTTTTCCACAATATTTATTTCGGTCCCCATTTTTCACTATCATAAGTTAACATCATGAGCATAATCTTTGTACATAAATCTTTGTTTAATTTTCTAATTGTAAGGGGTAATATATGAATTCTGAGTAGCAGAATTACTAAATAAAACATACTTGGAATTTTTAAAGAAGCTTTTTTGTTCCTAGTTTTTGGTTCCCTCTTTTAAAAAAATATCCAGGTGAGTGAATTTCTATTCATTTCTGAAAGAAATGGCATTTTCTGTAAATATCCCAAGTAAGTAAACATCTCTATAAGATAATTACCTTAAAATAAATGTTTTAGTATTATTGGCTTTGATATTCCAGTCACTCATTAAAACTAAGTGTTGATTGTGGTCCTTGTGGCCAACAAACAGTAAAGTGAATTTTCACTAGCAACAGCAGAAAACAAATTTGAACTACACCTATGTATAATTATATTTTATATCATGCCTGTAATTTGAGCTCATATTTGTGCAATGTACTTGCATATAGTGTAATTAACTATTCTGAGAGCTATGTAAATACTGCTCCACAATCAGGTAAAAGCATGAAATAAATGGTATGTTTGCAGAAAGATATTCACATGTTTATATATGTATTTTGAAGCTTGTTTCAAACAGTGGTGAGTTAATATTTCATTAAAAAGTGTGCTTTTTGCTTGATGGTTCTTTTTGAGGTTAAGAAGTGATTATTCTAATGAGGCCTCAAACAGGAGGATTCTGTCTACCCTGAAAGTACCTCATGAGATGGAAGGAAAAGAGGAGGAGCCCACAGATTTAATCCAGAAAACCATCACTTTTGTTTCTACACTTGGCTGAGTCCTTTCAAAGCATGACCTCTGTGGCTCAAGGCTTCAGTTACTCACAGTTAGGCAAGCATAAGGACCTGAAATAAGTACCTTTAAAATTTGTGTTCCAGCAAAGACAAGAACTTCGTCCCAAGTTAGCAAATTTCAAGACATTTAATGAGGGTGGGAAGTGAGGATGGGTTCACACGGCACCCACGTGTCTGCAGAGCCTGTGAGGTGGAATTAATCATCCTAGGTCTGGCTCGGAGGAAATACCTTTCTGTGGCTCCCGTAAAAACAGCAAGTGTAGCAGCACAATTTGTATTAAGATTAACAACAGACCATTCTGACAGCCTGTGATCTCATAAATGTCTGACGTGTCCGGGCTACAACAAACATCCCTGTACGTTCCCTACATTTTTACCTCCTACAGAACCTAATATTGAAGTGTATAAAATGTTGCATTTTCCAACGGCATTTTTTTTTTTAATGAGACCAAGATAAAACATAAAAGCTCCCATTTCAATGGTGTTTTTCTACCAGCTGCTGATTACAGTTGGTGGAAACCAAACCATATTTCTATCCCGCCAGACAGAATTTCTTTGGAGCTGGCCGGCATGTGCAGACAAGAAACCACTGTGAGGTTTTGGGGTTGGTAGGCTGTGAAGGACAAGAATCGAGCCACAGAGCTCAGGCCTGTCTCTGCAGGCCAGCACGGGCTCCTCCTGTGCAGCCTCCACCGAGCTCAGGGAAGGTGGGTGTGGGGTGGGGCGGCCATACTGGGACATGCAAGATGCCAACAGCCCCTAGTGACGCGAGATCTGCCTGCTGTACTTCCCAGTGCTAGAATGTTTCCAATTGTGGACACACATCCAAGCACTAGTTAGAACCTGTTTGCAGAGGAGAGCCCTTAAAGCAAAGACTCTTGTGCAAAATCCTCAACTACGAGGCAAATGTCACCATCCTAAGAGGACTAAGGCACAAAATAGCAATTGGTAGTGAAATGATGGCTCCAGTGAGTTCACCCATGTTGGAGGAAAGTCAGTAGATCAGTGCATTTCTCCAATCCCTTATTCCTTCAAGGAAGATAAGGTTTGTTTAAGGAGCTTTGGCTACATGGGGCACCTGGGTGGCTCAACTGGTGGCGCGTCCGACTTCGGCTCAGGTCATGATCTCTCAGTTTGTGGGTTCGAGCCCCGCATCAGGCTCTGTGCTGACTGCTTGCTCAGAGCCTGGAGGCTGCTTCGGATTCTGTGTCTCCTTCTCTCTCTGCCCCTCCCCTGCTCACGCTCTGTCTCTCAAGAATAAATAAATGTTTAAAAAAAAAAAAAAAAGGAACTTTGGCTGCTTGCTACACTGGTCAGGATGACGGGACTGAATGCTTGTCAGTGAGGACTCACACTCCCCAAATGACTGCCACTCATTTTTACCACAGACCATTGAGAGCCCTACACCCCTAAACCAGAATGTCATAAAGAAAGACAGTGGGAAAAAGAGGAAAATTTATTTTGATCGGGCACTAAGATATATATTCACCATCAAATTTTCCTGAATTAGAGCTGAACCAGAGAGGTTTTATTGCACTCCCAGGTCACGAGGTTGAAACAGCTTCTAACTGTGCTAGTTGAGCAACAAATGTTTAAACGCTGAATGGTCCTACAAAAATCTATCCTCCACTTCCCTTTGAAAATACAGAAAGCTCTCCCACCTTGAAACGTCAAGAGTCCACATTTCCATTATTCGCCATTCAGTAAGATAGGTGAAGATGGTTTAGGGCCTTATAAAGCTGATGCAGAGATCCCTAAGTGCTCTGGCCTTGCCACCAACCAGAGTCTAGGACTATATGGCCCGGGAGAGATGCCACAGAAGAATCAGCATGTTTTGCCCTGCGACCTCTATGGCCTGCCTCTCTCTCTCTCAGTGAGAACTTCACCTGATTTCCGGTTTCTTCTCTGCCGGCAGGAAATGAAAGAAGTTTGACTCCTAGGCATCCAAACACAGGAAAAGTCTCCCGTACCAACCTTTCCCATCTCTTAGGAGAAAAGAAACAACAACAGCAACAACAAAAACACCCCAAACCCGGCAACCACAGGAGGTGGTACAGGAAGGATTCTGCAGGTAATTACAGCGCGCCCCCACGGCCGCGTGGAGAGCATCGCCCGTGGGCAGTGGGAAACGCACCACCAGCACCGCTCCAAGCGCGCCTCGCTCTCGCACTTACCTGACCGTGGGACGGAAGCGCGGCGTAAGCCATGGGCTGGCTCATCACTCCTTTCTGTTTCAGGAGGAGCATGCGCTTCTGCTCCTCACTCAGGTGCGCGCGGGGAGCCTGGAGCTGCGGTGGCGGCGGCGGCGGGGGTGGCTGCTGTGGCGGGGGCGGGGCCGGAGGCTGCTGCTGCTGGATGTAGGGCATCAAGGGGTTTTTGTTGGGGTTGGCCATCGGCGGGGTCATCCTCTGACTCAAGTCTGCGTTAAAATGGGTCAGGGGCTTAGTGTTGCCGTACGTGAGAATGTTGTGCTGTTTGTTCAAGGAGTTTGTACCCAAGTTATTTGGCTGCTGATTGATCATATTCATGTGGTTCTGAGGGAGGTAGTTATTCATTGTCGTCTTCTGCAGGTTGTTTGCCATGGGAGGCACTATGGGGTTTTGGTTGTTAAAGGCTTGGGGGTACATCATTGGGCTATTTGGTTTTTCTGCAGAGAAAGCTGACCCGTAGGGGCTGGATGGAGGCCCCAGAGGAGACCAACTCGAAGTCTGGTTTGAATGTTGCTGCTGCTGCTGCTGTTGGTGTTGCTGTTGTTGCTGCTGCTGTTGCTGCTGCTGCTGCTGTTGCTGCTGCTGCTGCTTCTGCTGCATGAGTTTGGCCCTTTGTTGCTGCTGTGCAGCCATCTGCTTGAGCTGTTCCGCTGGAGACATGTCGGAGCTGGGCACCGCCATGGGGCCTGACCCTGAACCAGCCACTGTCACTCCTGCCGGATTAAGGAGATAACCATTTCCAGGCCGAGGTGGAGCCTGGCCCGGAGTGTGGGCTTGGTTTGGAGTTTGAGGGGACTGGACAGCACAGTTTGCTGGTGAGCTCGCGGGGTTTGGAGCTGCGGGAGTGCTGGCAGCAGAAGGTAAACTAGTGGCCGTGGAGACCGTAGAAAAGGGAGGACCCGAAGAAGAAGGCCTCGCCTGGGGAGAGCCCATGGAGACGTGTGCAAAAGGAGAGTGAGAGGGGTCGCTCTTCACACTCACGCTCTCCTGGGAGAGAGGGGTCTCGGTCGCCGGCTGTGAGAATTCTGGCTCCTTCTTCTCTTCAAAGTCTTCGTTGAACAGGTCCTGTATGTCATCTTCGGGAACCGTGTTGGCCAACTCATCTATTAATTCTTGCCACTCCTGGTCATTCAGGTTAATATCTGAGAACAGCTTGTTCTGATTGGAAAGAGACGTTTCTGATGTGTCTATGCAAGTAGGGTCATCTAGAGGCTCTTGCTTGAGGTCCTTGCTCTGCAGGATGGTGAAGCTATCCTCCAGGTCACTGCAACCATTGACAGGAAGTTTGATCTCTGGGAGTCTACCATTCTTACTCAGATCTTCTAGAAGCCCGGGTGTGTGACTTCCGCTATTCTGCAAGGGCAAAGAAGGCTTCAGGTCAAGTTGGTGAAGAGGAGAAGCTGAAGGCAGCGGCATGTTGATGGTTTCCATCCCTGTGGGAATGTCCTTTCGTATTCTCTTGCTGGTTGGAGAAAAATTCCCATCACAAGCACCATTCTGTTGGTCTCCATTAAGTGGTGATCGAGCTCCTTCCAACTTCCTTTTCACGGTCTCTTGGAGCTGGAAAAGACACAGGAAAGAGGGCAAGTAAACCTCCAAGTCATCATTTACTCTTTGAGCGAGGGGATGTAGCTGTGAACTAACTTTTAAATGCGTTAGAACACACAAGAAAGATGTTCTATGTCTAAGTTCAAAAGTAGCCAGGCTTCAAATTCTGTGGGAAAAGGTTTTATTCAAAAGAAGAGCCCATGAGGCTGAAAGACAGAAAACAAACTAAAGATTGGAGGGTGGGGAACAAAAGAAAAAGAGACAGTTAAAGGCAGTGCTTCTCTTACAGCAGAGAATCATCTATTATTATTTCCCAAAGTGATGTTAAATGTGAGACTTGGACCCAAATGTGTTATACTTAAGGAAGATGTTAATACCCATCTTAACTTTTTCTTACATCTTAACTGAAGACATCAAGGAATTAAATCAACAATATTTAAAAAAAAAACACTAAAAATACTCTAAGAACATGGAATTTAACACATTTACTGAGTAGCACGGAGATGAAGATTAATGGTTAACATAACCCGTAACTTCCTTTCAGTTCTTATTTACTTGACCTCCCAACACTTTGGGATCTAGCAGCCCACACGTCTCTGAAAGCATGCTTCCGTTGCTTTCCATGATAGCACATTTTCCTGCACTTCCTTCTTTCTCTCCATTTGCTCTTTCTCAGTGTCATTTGGTCTTATGCGTTTTGTTCCTGCCCACTCTACAGGCCTGAATGATTACATCCATTACAACAGCTTTGACTATCTTCTCTAGGCTGGTGACCCCATAACAATGTACCCAGTCCAGGCTTCTCTGCTGAACTCCACATCTTCTTCCTGGATGCTTCACAAGCATCTAAAACACCACATGTCTCAACATTAAGCTGATTATCAAACACGATCCCCACCCATGTTAACTGTCTCAGTATCTACCCACTTCCCCACTCAATGTCTCCTCAGCTACCCAAACTGTAAACCTGAGCATTCTTCTCAAAACATCTCACATCACCAATCACCAAGTCCTATGGATTCTCCATCTACAATATCCCTCTAACATGCCCCCTCATCTCCAACCTCACTGCCACTATCTTAGGCCAGAATACCATTTTCTCTCACTAGATCGTTGTAATAGTCTCCTGATTGGTCTCTTTGCCTTGCCTCCATTCATCCATCCGTTCACTCCTTCATCTGTTCTTTTGTCCATTGCTTTGCTCTCCAACAATCTATTCTCTAAACTGCTACCTCTTTCAAGATATATACTGTCCTTCCTGTTTATAACCCTGAAATGATTTCCATTGCCTTTAGATTAAAATCCAGACTGAGCCTACTTCACCTGGTTTCTGCTCATCATTCCAGGCTCATCTTCTTGCTTCTCTGTTTGGCATCACCTCCCTGTCCCCTGCCAAACATTTTCTATCAACTCCCCTGAAACTCTTTCAGGTTCTTAAATGTGTCAAGCTTCCTTCGGCCTCCAGGGCATTGTACATGTTGTTTCCCGCCCCCCCCCCCCCCCTCCGCGAAACATATTCTTCTCCCTCTGTCTCCGCACTCCCAGGTTAACAGCTACCTATCTTTCAGGTTATATCTTAGATTTTACTTCCTCTAGGAAATCTTCCATCCCTTCTGCACGCTAACTACTTTAGGTACTTTCTTTGACCCCCCGATACTGGGTTGGATATCCTGGAATAAGTTTTTCCAAGCAATCTCCACTTCCCCATTACAGTTTCTCCCATACTTTGGGGCAGCTGCTTAAATGTCTGTTTAGTGAGCTCCAAGAAGGCAGGGACTATGACTGACTTGTTTACTGTGTATTCATGGGGCTGCACCTAGTGTTCAGGTTCATAGCGGCAGTTAATAAGTAATGACAAATTGAATAATTAATTCTATTGTCTAACTCACAGAAGCTGGAAGAGTTGAATTTTAGTCAGAGCAGGAGGCAGCCTTATTGACCATAAGGAAGGCCAGACTTGGAGACTCTACAAGAGTAATGGGAACTCTTACCCTGCAGAGTGTTGTGTTCACTTAGGTGGACTTATTTGAGAAGTCCAATTGAGAAAACTCTTGCTAACCCTATGGATTTATTAACTATAAACCTAATTCATCTGTCTGCCCCCGTCCTTTCTGTCACAAAGGGCCAATGTGTGGGGCTCTGGTGAAAGAGTTTGGCAAAGAGTAGCTCCTGGGAAATGCCTGCTGAAAGACCAAAGGAAGACTAAGTCAGGTTACAAGGGGTTTCAGTAACTCTGCAGAGTTGAAGGCAGGACGGCATGAGGAGGGGGGAGGCAGAATGGTCCTCCACCTGGGCACTCTCCTATTCTTGGCAAAGGCGCAGTGTATTATAGAAGCAAGGAAGAGAGGAGCAGAATTCCCTCTGACCCCATTCTTCACTCACACGTGGAACTGCCAAGGCTCTGGAGGAACCCTATGTATAATAAAACCAATCTGCAGATGATGTGGGGGATTCTAAGCAGTGCCACTTTATTGCTATTCTCTCATAAGTAGAGAATTCCATTTCAAAAGTAAACAGAAAAGGTCCTTGAATAAAAATCCAGTCTAACCCCTGTTCCCAAATCTTATGTGTTTGTTTAATCACAAGACCTAACACTGTCTGCATTCACTTGGTAGAAGCCCCAGAATTGCTGAAAACAAGGGTCTAACTGGGACACACTGGAGTTTGACTTCAAAGAAAACACGGGTTCAATCCATCCTATTAGGTAGCAACTGCTAGATAATTATGTTATTTATTGAACATACCAGAAAATCGTGGCTGTGATCATAGGCATGGCAGATATTTGAATGTAGCTCTAACACACAGCAGCAAGTTCAAATATCACAGCTTTAGGGCCTAAAGAAGAGAAGACTTGGGGCCCTCGGCACCACCTGAAGCGATGTTAAAAAAAAAAAAAAAGGCACTTGTACAAACGAAACTGAGTTTATTTTAGAAAGTTCATGTCCATCATTCTGTTCTAGGTCATGAAATGGATGGGACAGGATGGGGAAATAAAGACAAATGGTCTGTTTGTTCCTCTGTAAAACAGTGGTGGCTTAGAACATGCTGAAAGGTAGGTCCGTCTGGGAACCCCAAGTTTCACCTCTTCCCAGCTGAGGGGGCCTACCTGGGTAGGGAAGTATAGGGCAGTAATACAAAAACAGGAGCCTTGGCCCAGTAGTTAGAATGCCTGGGTTCAAACCCAAGACTTCCTCCCTCCGCCTAAGAGTTAATACATATAAATGTTGTCTGGTACTTAATAAATGTTAGCTATGATCCCTTTCATTAGAAAGTGAGTTATATGACGAGAGGGATTTTTCTGTATTGTTCACTACTGGGACCCCAGTAGCTCATAGTTGATAGTCGATAATTATCTGTTAAATGAATGAATCCTGGAAAACTTATTTAATTTCTCCTAAGTTTTGGTTACTATATCTGCAAAACGGGTTAATAATATTTAGCTCATAGAGGTACTGTGAGAATGAACTTAAATGTAATAATATGGAAAACACTTAACTTCAAGCCTGGTACCCAGTAAGCACCAAACTAAGTCTTAGCTATTATTACCTTTAAAATTCAGTGATATCATAGTCAAAACTGCAATGGAGATAGACTGCTTTCTGGATCTTCAAAATACAAATAGGTAGAATGATAATATTTCTGTTCCCTAGCTGGCAAAATCCTAATGTTTTCTAAGCATCTGGTGTAGCTTTTTTAATATGAACAACAAAAATCAAATTTGCAATTCAAGCCCAAGTCCAAGTGCTAATGCATTCGTGTCCTAGATTGTAGAACAGCACTAGATTGTTGAGGTTCAAATCAAATGCATTTTCAGCATGTGACCTGAATGGAACTGCTGAGTATTTCCATTTCCTTGAGGGCCTAATATTCTCTACCGCTGGCCCCTTTAACCAGTATCTTGACATACATTTCATGTATCAGCATTTGGAAATATAAGAAAGACATCATTGAATATACTATGTTGTAGTTCCATGTTTTGTTTAGTTGTGTCCAAAACAGTTTAGAGCAATGTTAGTATCCCTATTGTCTGTTTCATCATCCTTTGCCGTATGGAAAGGAGGTCTGAGAGTCTAATTCTCTTACGCCCCTCTTGGAAGATAGAAGGAAGTAGGCAGGAAGAGATAGAACCTGTGAGCTTGAGAAGGCTGAGGAACTCACAAGCACTCTGCTCAATGAGCAGGAGGACTGTTCACCGAATATGGAGGCATCCCTGTGAGCCCCTGCCACCCAAGGACTCAGATAAGAGTCTGAGCTCAAATGGCTTTATCTTAGGGACTCCCTGGTCCTTCTGCTGTACAAACCTGGAACCCTCTTAGTATGATTTGTGCCCTTGTGGAAGAATCACAGAAACTCTTTACTGAGCATCAGCTCCCTTGTCCCTGTATTACTATTATTACATATAAATGTTTTCTCCCATTAAGGGAAGCTGCGGTGGCAGGGGCTGAAGCACGCTGTTCATCCAGTGCCTATGACAATATGGGCTGCTATCATGTGTCAATTACTCTGAAGGAAACAATTCCTCCTCCATAATGGCTTGAGCGTGAGTCTCCCATCTACTGTGTGGCTTGATAGCTTGTGTTTCTGTGAAACTGTGTGTGTGTGTGTGTGTGTGTGTGTGTGCACATGAGAGAGATAGAGAGAGACAGAAGTGGGGGTGGGGGTAGGGAGAGGGAGGAACTGATAGACACAGAGAGAAACTGAGAGGCAGAGAGAGACAGAATGGTTTGGGAGGGGTGATATGACAGCTGGACCAATAGTAAGAAGAATAGCTTTGCCTTGGGGTTATAAAGCACTTCCACACAGAATCGTATTTTATCCTCATATAAAACCTTTGGGACAGGTCATGTGCTGGTCTTATGGGTCTACAGGGAAAAGGTCAGTGTTTTGGTGGGGGTAGATGACACCCATAACAGGGATGAGGAACATAGCTAAGATTACCAGGCCTCTGCTGACATGGAGGGGCTCCCTTAGGGGTCCCCTGGGCCAGAATATCCACACACAAAAAGAGGTTCTTTCTGCCTTTTGACTTTTAGCAGTGCTAGTAAGTTCAAAAAAACTCATATTGCCTTGTCCTTGATTTTGCATGAAACTGGGCAGGATCATGGACGGAGCCTGGTACTATAGAGGATGAGGTTACTATTAATAATGAGGTCTTTAAGATGAAAGCCATTGGGGTAAGCCATCAGATTCCTTGTCTCGTAGGAGACAATGGTTCTAAAAGGTAGGTTTTATTGTAACTGTCTTATGGAGAAAGAACTTCAGGCATAGAGAGATTAAGTGAGATTACAAAATTACAGAGCTGCGGTTTGGGGGTGGGGAAGTGGCTCAACCCAGGTTCAAATTCAGACTCAGGTCTGACTGCAGAGCCCACACCACACCCTGGATGGCAGAGTCTGGCTGTGCCTTCATCACCACCACTGGACTCCGATGCTAATCGTCATAATGCTCTCTCACACTGTTTTCAGGAATCATCTTTGATTCCACTCTTTCCCCACCACCCACACCCAATTATACCTCAAGAACTATCTGTTCTTATCATCTTCGAATTTTACTTTCATCTTCCACCCCCAGTGCCACTGCATTAGTTCAGATCGTCAACACTTCTCTCCTGTTTTCTGCAGCAGCTTCTGAATGACTCTCTCAGCCCCAGGCTTGCTTGCTCCCCTCCAACCCATTCTGTACACTATGGCTGTGAATTTCTTTATAACGTGTGGAACTGATCATGCCCATTCTTCACCTGCACAGCTTTTCTGGAGCTGTCCACTGTCTTCAGCATCATCTAAATCCAGCACAGAGGCCCTCCACAACTCAATCCTCATCTCTGCTTACTTACTTCTCCTGTCTTAGCTATCACCTCTAACCTTCTTCCTTTCCACCTGTCCCCCAACACCAATCAGCTCTGTCTTTGGCTAGACGTAATTATTTGCAGTTCTCAGGACATACAGTGTTCATTCTCTGTCTCTCTGAGCCCTTGCATACGTTATATATACTCTTATCCAACTTCTTCACCTGACCAGTTCTATTTTTCCTTCACAATCAGTTTACACATTACCTTCTACACAGTTGCTCTTGACAGTCCCTCCCACAAGTCCTGATCCCGGGGACCGTCCACGTGCTCTTGTGGCATTCTTAAACACATTGTACTGTAACTGCCTTCCTTTTTCTTCGTGAGGCTGTACAAATGAATGCTAGAGCAATCTCTCAAATAACTACACCAAATTTGTGTAATTGTTCCCCGAAGTATGCACTTGAAAATAGTGGTCTGCCTAGAGTTTTCATGACAATTAAGTAAATGTACAATTTATTTTGGTTATTTTGAGATGCTGGAAATGGCTTGTGGACCGTCCCCTGCTTAATATTTTTGAGGACCCTATGGGTTCAGGGAATCAGAACAACCAGAGAGCATATGAGGAGAATTGTGTAAAGGAAAGCTGAAACTGAAACCCAGAGATTTCATGTGCCATTACCAAGGTCAGATGTTTTGACAAGTGTGTGAACTCAAAATGCTGGATATTTTCATGGTTGAATTTTAAATTTCCATACCAAGACTTTAAGGGGTTTTGCACTCACCAACCAAAAGTGTGAGTGAACTTTCTTCACCATATCAGAGATATAACCATTTCCCAGGACTTGAAGAGGAAATGGAATTTCAGTTTGCAGATGTTATAACTAATTTAAAGGCTCAAAGAGAACATTTTGGCCATTCTGATCTGCTCTGATCAAACCAGAAGATGATTCACTGTATCAATTTTCATAGGGTTATTCTCTTCTCATTCTACCAGCAGATCATAAGCTTGTGAACACATGGATAAATTTGACGTGCTTATTTAATGTATTTAAAGGGACGCAGAGTATTCACGTGTTAGATATTTTATTAGAATGTGGATAGTGTGCAAAAAACACTTCCAGAACTGTCTACCAGATTTAAGCACCCTTAGAAAGGATCTTTTGAGGTTTATTTAGAGGTTCAATTTTCTAGGCCATTCATTATCCAACTCTAAAGTGACCTGGAGAGCTGTTACAAATGCAGATTTCTTGGTCCCATTTGCACAGTTTCTGATTTAGTAGCTCAAGGTGGGATCCAGAGCGGAACACAGGTTGGAGGCACAGGTATCTACAGAAAAATTTTTTAAAGTTTATTTATTTATTTTGAGAGAGAGAGAGAGAGAGCAAGCACACGCACACGAGTGGGGGAGGTGCAGGGAGAGAATCCCGGGCAGGCTCCCCACTGTCAGTGCAGAGCCTGAATCGGGACTCCAGCTCATGGCACTGAGATCATGACCTGAGCCAAAGTCAAGAGTTGGACGCTTAACTGACTGAGCCACCCAGGTGTCCCTAAAGAAATTTAATAAAGACTTCAATTCCTCTGAGGTAGTTGGCCCAGGACCCCTAGTTTTTAGAAATTCTGATCTAGAATAAGAATTCTGTTGGAGTTCTGACATTCTGAAATTGTTGGTTTGATTTTTTTAAAAAATACACATACACACAGAAACCCAATGTCCATATAAAATGCTCCTGAGTTAATTCATGATAATTCGGGACAGCTCACAAACAGGACTAAGAAACAACGCTCTAGACTGTTTTATTTCAAACCTCAGAGGACCTCAAATTCTGTAGAAGCCTGCTGGACTTCTATAAGACTTTTCATGAAAAGGTTTAGTTTTTACATTGTAGGTTTCTCTGAGCAAAGTAATATCCTAGACCATTTTCTCCCTCCATATTTATATACTTACCTTCACTTTCATTCAAATTTTTTTTTTAGCGTTTATTCATTTTTGAGACAGAGAGAGACAGAGCATGAATGGGGGAAGGTCAGAGAGAGAGAGGGAGACACAGAATCTGAAACAAGCTCCAGGCTCTGAGCTGTCGGCACAGAGCCTGACGTGGGGCTCGAACTCACGGACCGCGAGATCATGACCTGAGCCGAAGTCGGACGCCCAACCGACGGAGCCACCCAGGCGCCCCAGCTTCACTTTCATTCAAATGAACCTAGGGCACGCTGTATACCCATGTGCCAAGTGCTGAGGGGTGGACTCAGTCCTAAGAACAAAGACCACACCCAAAGTAAACGCATGTCAGACATATATTGACAAAAGTTTTGTCAAAAAAGTTTTGAGTACTTTTTTAAAAGGCGATCTATGTGGGGGTGCCTGGGTGGCTCAGTCAGTTAAGCGTCTGACTTCAGGTCAGGTTACGATCTCGCAGCTTGTGAGTCTGAGCTCCACGTCAGGCTCTGTGCTTACAGCTCAGAGCCTGGAGCTCCTGTGTCTCCCTCTCTCTGCCTCTCCCCTGCTCATGCTCTGTCTCCCTCTCCCTCTCTCAAAAAAATAAACATTAAAAAAAAATTTTTTTTAAACTTAAAAAAAAAAAGGAGATCTATGTGAAGGGCAGAGCAACACAAAATGAAAAAGAACAATCTTATCACAACTCCTGAACTCTTCCCTTGTCAGCCTTATACACTCCTAACATTATTTTAGAGAGAAAACAACTTTACTACATAATAAAAACCATATGAAGTAAAAATACACATATATACACACATGCTATTTTCCTGAAAGCCAAGAGTTTAAAACCTATACTTGTGACCATCCCAGGGTGCAGCTTCTCTGAGCCTGATCGTTGGGAAAGGTTGGGTCTCTGGACGGAATGTCAGCCACGAGCAGTTAGAAATCTCCATTCTGAAATGCTCCAGGAAGAAAAGGATCATCTTAAAAGGGGCCTCACCCTCCTGGTGGGCATCTGTAACCTCAGCCACAGAGGCCCAAGGGAATGCTGGGGCACTGCTCAGCGCCCCCGCTCAAGGGCCATTGAGAACATTCCGGGGGACTTTGAGGTTATTTTTAGAAATGACCATGATCTTTCTCCTTTCTGCTATGAATCAGACTTAAAACCCTATTTCCAAGTAGAGTTAGGTGTACACGAGAGTGATCGTGCCTCTTTTCAGGGTTTGAAACATGGATGCTCACCCAGTTCCAGCTGCGAGGTACCAGAGTAAGGTACTCTTTAACAGCATTTAAAACTTGGGGGCACCTGGATGGCTCAGTCGGTTGAGCGTCTGACTTCAGCTCAGGTCATGATCTCATGGTCCGGGGGTTCGAACCCCACATCAGGTTCTGTGCTGGCAGCTTGGAGCCTGGAGCCTGCATCCGATTCTATGCCTCCCCTCTCTCTTTGCCCCTCCCCAGCTCAAGCTCTTTCTCGCTCTGTCTCTCAAAAATAAACAAAATGTTAAAAATTATTTAAAAAATTTAAAAAAAGCATTTAAAATTTGCGTGTGTGTGGCTGAATTTTTATGAATGCTTTTATCCTCTAGTTTTTCTTACACGTGTAACAAGCACCAACTGAATATACAACAACATATTGGGAAGGGATCATAAAACATCAGCAGCGGTGGCAGTCAGGGCCCTTGACATTTAGAAACGCTAAATCCCAAGATCTCAAATCTCCGTTCTTCCAAATACATAAATGTTCATATAGGCTCCTGGCTTTGTCTCAATTGAACGAATAAATTATTTTTCATCACAAGTCACACGAACCCTGTGTACTTTTTATTTTTTATATCTGAAGTTAGGATATTTTTCACAAGCTTCATACATGTAGTTCCAATTGGTACTTCAACAATTATTAACTACTGGTTAAAATCCGGGACTGTTATCTCTGCAAATGTCAAGGTTATCTGATTTTCAAATCTCCTCCCATAGTTTTCACTAGAAGGCTCTAAACTTCTAAGTTTGTACCCAAGAATTTGATTCACTGCTTACTAAATGTTTCAAGATATCCTTGTCATTTAATATTCTAGTTGGCTGAGAGCTTACCCTGTACCAGGCATCAAGCTAAGTGCTTTACATATATTATCTTGATTAATCCTCACAACTCCATGATAGAAGAGGAATGGACTCAGAGTGGATAGTAACTTGTCGCAGGGCACACAGCAGAGCCCTTCTTAGTTCCACTTATTCTCACCTACTCTGCTCTTCTGCGTCTGATGACTCCTGTCCTGATTAAACATGAGCAAACCTTGCTTAGAAATTCTGGGTAAGTGTTTTAGGCACCTGTGTCATGACGGTCTAAGGACGATGTGTTCACGGCTTCCAGTCAGATCTGCCTGATTCACAGAAAAGCATTGTGCTCCTCTACGAGGAAGATGTTACTCTTGCAAATGGAGCATGTGTTTGAGAAGTGATGAATGCGGCAGCCCTGAAAACTTCCAGAGGGAGTGAATGTGTGCA
The DNA here is from genome assembly GCF_028018385.1 of Neofelis nebulosa. NCBI lineage: Eukaryota > Metazoa > Chordata > Mammalia > Carnivora > Felidae > Neofelis > Neofelis nebulosa. The sequence goes on along the minus strand of NC_080784.1, from coordinate 87,683,852 downwards.
TCCCGGTGGCAGCTTCCTTTACTTGGAAGCTGGCCATTGGAAAAGCTCCTCTGAGCTCTGTGGCTGCCATCAGAATTCCGCAATCTGAACCCTGAATTGCTCTGTCTTTTCATATACATAAACACACACATGCGCATTACGTTACATTTATTTTTAAGGACAAGAAACAATTTTCTTAGGAATATCTCTGATATCTCTTACTAGAAGTCATGCATATGTTATGTATTCAAACATGCCTATATGCATGACCTCAGATTACAATCTGAAATTCCTAATGGGATTTTATTTAGAGCCATAAAGAAAGGAGTGTGAAGGAGGCTGTCGAGGAAGAAGAAAAAAACCATAGGGAGGAAGAGGGCAAATGAAAAGATCAGATCTTATCTGCATCATTCACAGCTGGAGACTTACACCAAACAACACAGACCAAAGAACAGGCAAGTTAGAACTAAGCATGAGATTTCCATTTGTTTATTCTCTGGGAGGAATACTTCAGGGAGGCTGAGTACTTTTCTTTCCCTTGGGTAAAAAATCAAGAATATTTTTATTTCACTGTTTACTCAAAATGTCCCTTCTTTTCAATGAGAATCTCTCATTTTAGTTTTTAGCCCCTTCCAGGAGACCATTTTCCTCAGTGGCACTTACGTCCTGCACCAGTTTAGGGGACACAAACAGCCAACAGCACCCAGACCTGACACTGCTTTTGCATTATCTCCCTTTGGAAAACAAAAGTATTGCAGTAAGGTCTCCTGTCTATGAAAAAGCCTCTTGTTTCCCTCAAAGAGGTCAGACATTTGTTCTTTTTTGTAAGAAAAGAAAGCAAAAGCAAAGCTGAGAGCTACCTCCTGTTAGAGAATTCTCAATTCCTCCCACCTACACACACCCCATCTCAGTAAAGTGAGCAAACCGGACGTTATTCTTATTTCTAGACAGTGTCTGACTCCCAGACCTCCATTCCATCGCAGGTTTTTTTACTCCACAACTGAAAGCTACGGGAACTCGCCTTCATTCACCAGCAAGGTGATTGCCGTTATTTACATGTCTTTAGAGAAACTTTGTTCACAAACCGGGAGGCAAGGCAGAACTAGAGAATTTTTCTTTCCAGGATGAATGGCCCGTGGGTGAAGACGTCCACATGCACACAGGCACATTCTCGCATTTGGGTGAACACAGGTGTGATTTAACTGGCTCTGAGCATTTTCAACCAGGCAGTGGCATGCACAACCCCGTGCACTCAATCCATAGACAGCAGAGCTCTGGAGGCTGTGGGCAGAGCGTTCATCTGTGGGGAGAAGCTGCTTGGTTTCATCCCACCAGCTGAAATTCATTTTTCAAAAGAAATTAGACCAAGGTACTGTTGTTATAGCAACAGTCAGAGTCACTCATACAGCCTCTTCCCTGCAACCTCACTCTGACTTCTGTGGGCAGCATTTTCAATTATGTACAGGGAGTGACCAAGGCTGAGCCTGGGTCGACCTTTTCTTATCCCTTTAAGGGGCAGAAGTGTAAATCCTCTCTGTCCAATCTGAAGCCCAAAGACAAGGCTTGATCGTGCTCCAACAGAGTCCTCCCAGTCCTGAAAGGCAATGAGTACTGAAGATCCGAGGAAAGCCTTTGGTCCCTACGTTTTCATCTCCTGGGTAGGAACTGGACATGTGACCACCAAACTTCCGGGGGCTAACCAAGTACCAGCCATTTCAGGATGGGAACTTCCAGGGAGGATGGCAATGCTGGCGGTCACCCTCAGATTCTGAAGTGTTTTCATTACCTTAGTCCTCTGGGGTTTTACTCTATTCTTGGGGGTGTGGATTTCCCAAGATTTTCAATCGCCCACTCCAGCCCCTGAAACAACAATCAACTCCAAAATGCCCCTTTCTTGATGAAAATGTACACTTATTATCAAACCTCTATGGCAAATAATTTTCCAAAGGAGTCAGCAAGGTAGTAGTCTACATTTAACCCCACGGATACCCCAAATGGCAAACATCTATAAAGCCAGTGCTCATGACTAATGTTATAGGCTAAATTATGCCCTCCCCAAACTGATACATGTTGGAGCTCTAACCCCAGAACACTTCAGAATTTAACCGTATCTAGAGATAGGGTCTTTAAAGTTAAAGTTAAAGTGAAGACACACACACACAAAAGACAGCCATCTATAAACCAAGGTAGAAAAAAACCAATCCTCCTGACAACCAGCTTGATCTTGGACTTTCAGTTTCCAGACCTATGAGCAAACATATTTCTGTTGTTGCAGCCACCCAGTGTGTATGCTACTTTGTTATGGCAGCCTTAACAAACTAATACAACTAGTAATCTGGTTTAAACATATCTCTGTCCTCTCCATGTCTTGCCTACATTGGGCACTCAATAATGATTCTATCTGGCACAAATTTGTTCATGCTTTGATTCAGTCCCTACTATGTGCTGGGTTATACATCAGGCACTAGGGCACTAGGACATTAGTGAATACGACCGTTCCCAAATTTTGAATTTGGGACCGATCCCAAATTCAAAGTATACTTCACATTTATCCCTTAACTACCGGCCAGACGAGTATAGTCAGAGATGGTGCTAAGCGAAACCTCAATGCAGGCGGAAGTGTGCCAGTATTTGGGAGGCTCTGAATAGTGACCGTTCCCCGAGACTTAGTAAATGTTACTTCACAGGGATAATCCCAACCCGACCTCAGAGTTGCAGAGAAGGAATGTTGAGGCACAGAGAGACTGGGGCCACAGTGTAAGAGGGAATGTTCTTCAGAGGAAGAACAAAGAATGATAGTCAGGATTCCCTGCTCCAGCCCCACGCCCCACGCAATCAATTACTTTGCCTGTAACAGGTTCAGAGTTTGTCAACTTCCTGTTCAAATTGTGGTGCATTGTCAATGTACCGTAACAGCGTAGAGTCAGAAGTATGTATTTCAATGGTTTTATCTTTCTTACCTAGCCATCCAGATATTATTTATGCAGTTTCCATTATAATGCTACAGTTAGGTTTGCATAATATTTTCTGTAAGTGCCTACTTTTGCATGGTTACAGCTCTCTAAAACTCCCCTGGGACAGAGTTTTTTTCACCTTGGTCTCAGTTCTGAAGTAAAATTTTTTGTAACAACAAATGATGACTTTAGGGATATACTTGAAGTTACGTGACTATTAAAAAAAAGGGGGAAGATTTTTACTGCAATGAATATGTTGTTACCTTTTGTCCAACTGAACATCACAAATCAAAAAGAGCTGAACATAAAGGCATCAAGCAAGGCAATGTAATAGATTTCACTGAAGACGGCCCACACTGCCGGATTTAACTAAATGAGGTCTGCATTCACATGCTTATCAGTATTTAAAAATACCCTGAGTGTACACAACAGAAAATGTCAGGAACTTGAAAAGCAAAAATCTGCATGTGGCGCCTTCCAGATCTCACTAAAGCGCAGCAACTAAACAAACTTAATTATGTGATCGGGCAGCAGTTTCTTAACCTCTCTGGACCTCTGCTTCCTCAATTATAAAATGAGAGGGCTGGCCTGCCCAATCTCCAAAGCTTGTTCCAGCTCTCACAGAGTCTCTATTTGGACTCTGGATTCAAATCAGTGACTCGCTTTTAAACATCACTCTGGGAGGCACTGTTAACTCAGATGGGCAGCTGAACTTGGCAGGTAGTTACTAAGTAACTGGGAGCCTCATCTTAAGTCAGAGAGCAGGAATTCATTAAATTCTTCTGCAACGGTTTCTTAGCTTTAGTAAATTTGCAAAAAAACAAAAAAAAAAACCAAAAAAAACCCCCAAAAAACAAAACAAAACAAAAAACCTTAAATCCTAATCACAATTATCTTCAAACAAAACAAAAGCGTGTAAATTACATGCTTCATTTAAAAGGATTTTTCATTATTTGATGACCGGCTTGGTATCAGGTACTGAGTGGGGTACGGAGAATGTGAAAAGATCCATAAGACCCCTGCTTTCAAAGAAATTCACAGCCTGTTGCACATTTTCACTTTGCTCCTAAAGTGTCTACTGGAAAAAGCTCCCATTATGTATAACACTTGTCAAACACAGACAGCAGCGATGTTCCTATTCTGGTGACCGCAGTTTGGTTAACTTATAGAACTGTGTATGGCTCTTCTCTCTCTCTACTATGAATGATTCTGGATAAATGGCCTTAAATTACATGACGAGCCTGAATGTGCCAGTCTGGGTAGTTAGATACTGGACCAGGCTATAGGTAGGAGCTGTCTGCCTTTTCTGCGTGTTCACCATCACGTATTTCACCTATAAGGGGTGGATGGGCGTGGGCCTAATCTTAACACTTAGAGTCAGGGGCCTTGGGTCCTAAGATCACTTCTCTCACAACCAAGCTGTGTGTTCTGTGGAAGTCAGTTGATTATTTCTACCTCCATTTTTGCCTGGGCAAAATAGTGTCTACAATTCCTTATAAATTTAGCAGCCAGGAATTTTACTCTCGAGTTAATTGGGATATACACGAAAGATGAACCAACTAACATTTGGTTCTTTTCTAAAATATGTAACTAATTCCTGGGGCGTCTGGGTGGCTCAGTCAGTTAAGTCTCTGACTTTGGCGCAGGTCATGATCTTGCAGTTCGTGGCTTCAAGCCCCACATCAGGTTCTGTGCTGACAGCTCAGAGCCTGGAGCCTGCTTTGGATTCTGTGTCTCCCCTCTCTCTCTGCCCCTTCCCCACTCGTACTCTGTCTCTCTCTCTCTTTCTCTCAAAAATAAATAAACGTTAAAAAATTAAAAATAAATAAAAAATAAAATATGTAACTAATTCCTAAATTTGAAATGAAAAAGTTTGTGTCTGTTGCTGTTTCTACGCATTGTGTAGTAAAACCTGATTAATTCAATTCCTGATAATTTTGCCTTTAGCTGTAACTTGGCTAAGGGCCAACTCGTATGTATTCTTGTGTACAAAAAAAGAGAGCTTACTATGTAAAAAAAAAAAAAAAATAGGTATAATAAAGATTATAAGGGGGATAGTCGGAATGCTTAACCTACTATTTCTAACCTAAGGTAGAAATGGGTTTCAAGCACTCAAGAGACTCAAATTTAAATAAACAATTGATACATGTATTATGAACTTTTCTCATATATTAATTAAAGTAGTTCCCCAAGGATGTTTATTTACAAACAGTTTGATGGTCTAGTTTGAATTGCAGTTGTTACTTTTAAATATATACATGCAGTATGTATTTACCACTACACTTCAATTCAGATTTTTCTCAATTTAGGCAGCTGTTTGCCCAAATTAGTTTAAGTTAGGGAGAAATGATTGTATTCATAAACTCTTCATCTAAAAGGCAGAAATGACGACTATAAAATTTGTCTTAGGTTTTTCGGGACTCTGCAGTTTAACTTCTAGTCTGCGATTCGTAAAGAATGAACATGGAATGATTAATGGCCATTACTGATTTCTTACAGCTGTAACTTATCAGAATATGTATACTCTAATACTGTACCCATGGTAATTATCTCATTACTATGAAGTGTCACAGAAATGCATTATGCGAAGTATGCACTGAATCACATTTAGCAATTTCTTTTTATGTTTAAATCCAGAAGCTTAGTGTTCTCTAATAGTGGGAGCTTTGCATGGGAGTTGGGGGCTTTGCAAGGGAGTTGGGGCTTAGCAAGGGAGTCATGAATAGGAACTGAAGTTCCTTGGCAGATGTGTAACAAGCTTTGTGACTCTGGTCATTCTTTTAAACTTTTCTGCACCTCAGTTCCTGATTTGAAAATCGGCATATTCGTGTGTGACCCTTACTATACCTCATGGAAAGGATTAAACAGATTAAGTCTATAAAACAGTTGGTCACCAGGAGGAAAGGCATTAAGGAAATTACTCAGCATACTGTAGTGGTGACTTCTCTAAGTGCATGAATATTTAATGAACAGGTACACATAATACTTGACATTTCTATGGAGCTTTTCATGCAAGCATCTTAACATCACTTAAAGAAATGCATGGCAACAATTATCAGACATCTGGGAAGCATCAGCTCATTGGCCAGAGAGGGTAGAGATACAGCCGCTTTGTTTTCAAAATCATAGTGTTCAGGAGTAGGGGTATATTCAAATACAGGTATTCCACAAACCTGAAGATATGGCCTTAGAAATAAAGCGATGTTTATTTGACAGCCATCGAACCATACATATGAGGTGGCCTAAACAACACAGGTGCAAACCTTCCCTCCGAAGTGAGCACAAAGCTGGTGATGGGCCCTATTAACCGGATGAGAGAAGTCAGCAAAGAGACCAATGGTACTAGCGAGAGATCAAAATAAAACATCATCAGGAAAGTAGGACAAAAAAAAGAATTTGTGGTCAGATTTGGACTGTCAGTTGCAGTTTGAAATGAGGACTAAGAGACCATTGGATTGGTGTCACAGTAATTCACTGGGAAGCAAGAGAGGGTTCTGCTAGGATAGCCAGCAGCATCGAGATCATCTGGGAACCTGCTGAAATGCAAATTTTTTTCTTTTAAAAAATATTTATTTATTTATTTATTTATTTATTTATTTATTTATTTTTGAGAGAGAGAGAGAGAGAGAGAGAGAGAGACAGAGTGCGAGTGCAAGTGGGGGAGTGGCAGAGAGAGAGGGAAACAGAGAATCAGAAGCAGATCCAGGCTCTGAGCTGTCAGTACCAGAGCCCGGTGTGGGGCTGGAACCCACAAACCACAAGACCATAACCTGAGCGCAAGTCGGACACTTAACCCACTGAGCCACCCAGGCACCCCTGAAATGCAAATTCTTGGCCAGTTCCCTAGACTTCCTGAATCAGAAATGCTGAGTGTGGAGCCTGAACTCCGTGTTTTAACAAGCTCTCAAAGCGATTCTCATGAGTTTGAGAATCCTGTTCAAGAACAGTGCTGGCTGTCCAACAGGACTTACTGAGATGATGGAAACGTTCTGTGTCTACACTATCCGAAACATTAGCATCCAGCTTCGTGTGGCTGTTGAGTACCTGAAATGTGGCTAGTGCTACTGAGGAACCGACTTTTAAATTTAATTTATTTTAATTACATTTAAAATAGCTACACGCAATGAGCAGCTATCCCATTGTACAGCAAATTCTAGAACTGTGCTGTAAGTGAATACTGGGTTTTTGGTCAGTAAGAAAAGCAAATGGTGAAGAATGGAGATGCTGAGTGTGACTCTTCTTGTCAGATACCTTGTTTGGAAAAGCAAGAGGGAAAAAGGCATTGTGGCTGGTATTTTAGGGGGTGAATGAAGGAAAAGGAAGTCTGAAGTGTGTTTGGACATGAAGAGAAATCAGAGAGCAGGAGAGGCTGACACTAAGAAAACAGGGACAGATGAAAAAATGTGATGGAAAGGTCTAATTGTGGTAAAATATTCATAACATAAAGTTTACCACCTTGACCATAAAGGGTATAGTTTATAGAGTTATTAAGTACAGCCACAATGTTGTGCAATCGTCTCTGCTACCCATCTCCAAAACCCTTTTCATCTTGCAAAATGGAAACTCTATGCCCATTAAACAATAACTCCCTATTCCCTCCTTCCTTCAGGTCCTAGCAAAGAGCATTCCACTTTCTGCCTCTATGAATTTAACTCCTCTAGATAACTCATGTAAGTGGAATCAAACAGTATTTGTCTTTTTGTGACTGGAATATTTCATTTAGTATAATATCCACAAGGCTTATCCATGTTGTAGCATGTATCAGAATTTCCTTTCTTTTTAAGGTTGAATAACATTCCATTTTATGCATATGCCATGCATCTCCATCTATGGACATTTTGTCTCTCATGAATAGACATGGTGCTATGAACATGGTTTACAAATGTCTCAAGGCCTGCTTTCAATTCCTTTAGGTGTATGTCCAGATGTGGAATTGCTGGGTCATATGGTAGTCCTAATTTTAATTTTTTTTAGGAACCACCATACTGTTTCCCCTGGTGGCTATGCCATTTTACATTCCCAGCGAGGTATTTCTTTTTGAGACAATGAAGAATGGAACATTTGAGCCATCAAAAGAATGATTTAAAGACAAATGGTGGGGTGGGGGGGCACTTAGGTGGCTCAGTTGGTTAAGTGTCTGACTTTGGCTTAGGTCATGATCAAACAGTTTGTAAACTTGAGCCCCACATTGGGCTCTTTGCTATCAGAACAGAGTCTGCCTCAGATCCTCTGTCCTGCTCTCTCTCTGCCCCTCCCCCATTCATGCTCTCTCTCGCTTTTCTCTCTTTCTCTCTCAGAATAAAATAAACATTAAAAAAAAGGGAGAAATGTGGGGAACAGGTATGTTGAAATGGAACTCTGTGTGTGTGTGTGTGTGTGTGTGTGTGTGTGTGTAACCTTTAGGGCTTAACTCTTAAAGTTTCAATTTTCTCACTTACCTTGATGCAAGGACCTCACCTCCAAGAAAGAACACTGCTGAGGAGGAAAAACCCAGGGCTTGGGGAGGAAGCAAACGGAGGTTTTGTAAACTTGGACCATTATAAAAGAAGATCAGGGAAACTTTCTGAGGGCTCTGAAGCAGAAGTATATACATACAGTGTATGAGTGTGTTATGGGATTGAAAGTGGAAGTCCTAAATCCAATACCTCAGAAAGTGACTTTATTTGGAAACACAGTCACCACAGATGTAATTAGTTAAGATGAGGTCATAATGGAGTAGAGTGAGCTCCTAATTCAACATGAGCGACATGAAGACACAGAGACACGCAGTGAGAATACCATGTGATGGCAGAGGCAGAAATTGGAGTTACACAGCTATAAGCCAAGGAATGCTAAAGAATGCTGGCAAACCATGTGAAGCTAGGAAGAGGCAGTGAAGGATTCCACGCAGAGTCTGAGACAGCACGGGCTCCGCTGACACCTTGATTTCAGACTCCCAGCCTCCAGGACTGTGCGACAATAAATTTCTGGTGTTTTAAGCCACCTAGTTGGTAGTACTTTGTTATGACAGCCCTAGGAACTAATACAGCTGCAGAGCATGAATCTGCAATAGGCCAAGGTCATCCCATGCCAAGCCCAAAATGAGTATTTCCAAATTACTGTGCACCCCACCTCTGAGCAATATGCTTTCTGACACACTGTGATAATATAGGTGGTAAGTCAATGTAATACAGATTTTGAATCATAGTGCTTCCTAAAGATTTTCTTTCTGTTTGTCTTTCACAGGAACGAATGGGGCATGCATATAAGCACACTAAATTGTATGCTTCTGAGAACCAAGATGGGAAAGAAATCTCAGTATCTTGGGGCAGAAGCACTGTCATTACTTGGAAGTTCTTCTCGATTTTATTTCACCTGCATTTGGGCCTCTGAATTTTTTTTTTTTTTTCTGGGTTATAAGCCTGAGTGTGGCTCTTGCTTTACCTGTAAGAAAAATGAAAGACTTTTCCAATTTTTTTAATTTCGAAGTTTGTCTGCTTTTGCTGACTTTGACCTTTATCTTACCTGCTAATGGTTTGGAGAGAACAGGAATACAATTATTTTCTTGCTTTTACACTTGAGTGTTATGGGAAAAGTCAGCATGGAGGTGATGGGTGCCAACAGATGAAGCCATTTAAGAAAAAGTGGCCTGCTTATGAACTCCTGGGAGAGTCTCCCCGAGAGGTGGCCGTGCCACGGTTATGGGAGCCAGGGGGCCGGGAGGGGACAGCACTGCCACTGGCTGCGGTACAGGGTAAAGACCGAAATCTTTACCCTGTATGGTGGAAAGAGAGCTCAGCTATCGCGGACATGGAAGCAGTGTGGATTATCTGGGTAAGCGGAACAACCTTGAGCATTTGCCAAGTCAAAACACACGTTGTAAAAACAGTCTTTCCTTTGCTGCCTAGTTACTCTTCTCTCTTCAAAACATGGCTCTTGTTTTTGTTAAAATTCACCTACATTCTGGTGAAAGTGGAGGAAAAGAGCTGTAACCTATGGATGTAAAAAAAATAAATAAACAAATAAAATAAATCCAGAGATAAGTACATTTTAGAATTTCTTTCCAAGAAACCTACCACGTTAACAGACTCCTCCCCTCCCTCCCTTCCACAGCTCCTCAAATTAAAAAAAAAAAAAAAATTAGACTTTGGCTTTTCATGAAAGGCATACAGTAAAAGTATCATTGTTCCAAAATTCCAAAGCAATTTCACAATCATAATGAAATGAGGGAGGAATGGTTGAGGTCTTGAAAACAATCACCCCATGTTGCTATGTGGTATATCTTTATAAATTATAAGGGTATTTGAAAAAATTAGCTCATTCATAGTTCATTCATTCAACACACACTCACTGAGCATCATTTATGCACTGGGCCCTACGTGAGAAGCTGGGCATGCAGAAATGAGTAAGACACAGTCTGCCTGGGAGAGCTCACAACGGAGGGAGACAGCTATTATTATTATTCATTATAATGTGGCTAGGCTTCCCATGTCCTACTCCTACCTCCAGCCCTAGGAGCCTTGATTTTAATTCACAAAGAGCCATATTGTGGGGAGAAAAAAAAAGAAAATGACCACAGTAAATCCTGTAAGGGTGGCAGTTCTCTCCAGAAATATAGCTACACTGTGAGCTTAGACCTCCTTCAAACTAAGGGCAGGGGAAGAAAAGAATATAGCAAAATACCTTAGCAAACCACCAAAATGAACCACAACAAACATCTGGAAGGGAATTATAGAAATTCCAAACTAACTGGGAAAGAAAATTATTTGTAGTCTAAAAATCAGTTAAAAAGGAAAATGAGACACACTGGAATAAAGTCAAAAGCACCCTTCTCTCCCTGTCGTTTTCAGAATTGGTCCACAGAACCATATGAGGAAAGACATCACCTTCAGCTTTACTGGACACTTGGAGCTTCACAGACAAAGGGATCCATATCTAGAACTGATAATCCAATTTCCACATATTTTGGGTTTAACTCAGATGAACCAACTCAAATATCAAAAGTCAGGTTTTCTGAGGTGATTTTGTGCCTGCTTAGAATCAGTGGCTGAGGAGGAACGTATATACACAATAAATCTAAAAATCATTCAATTATCTTAAGTCAATTGGGAGGCTTATATTTACTGAGAATAGGTATTTGACTCTCATATTACAAAGACTCCCAAGTTGCAAAATCATTCTGGATAGCTCATTACTCTGCCCTCAGATGTTGGAGAGCAAGGGGAAAGGCTTGAGAGTTTGATCAGAAAATACTACGTTTGTCAGTTGGCAAAAACAGCATGCTAACACAGCTTCTGGAATTAACTGCTGTATGAGTGTCAGCTCACAGGAAGGGAAACATTCAGCCCCTCTTTGGAAACAGATTCACACTGAAAAATTATCCAAGTTAATTTCCTTCAGTTAATTAAGCCAGTTTCCTTATTAGCAAAGGGAGATGACCAAGTCTAGTCTATATCCAATGACTCACAGAATGATGAGGTTAGCTGGCCCCATCTCTGTTTTAAAACTTAACTTGCAGATAGATTGTCATAGAATTTGTATAAACCGTACTAGCCCAACCCAGTGTTTGGTTCTGCTTTTACCACTGTTGAACAAAGGATTCTCTCAGAAATGTCCATATAAACTATCACCAAGGACTGCTAACTGCTAAATTCCCATATGGCTTCATCTCAGAGATTGTGTGTGTGTGTGTGTGTGTGTGTGTGTGTGTGTGTGCGCGCGCGCGCGCACTCGAGGTCCCATAACATCCAGTACCCGTGTGAAGCTGGGGACCAAGCAGCATTGACCATTGACGGGTGGTCATCTGAACCCCCCTGTGACAAGGTACCTCATGTGGAGGATGGACACACTTGGAACTCCTCCTCATCTGAAGCAAAATTTTGGTGGTGATGAGGGGGTGGTGATGAATGGGACACGAATTCCTGTAGAATTGCTCTGGGATCCAGGTCTAAACTGCGGTAAGTCTGATAGTAATGCTGAAGCAAATCAGTTACTGTTACCCAGACCAGCCCTAACAATTTAGGCTCTCCTTGAAGTTATCAGCAAACAGCAACCATTCGTTGTATATCCATTACAGTCCAGGCAAATCCAAGATCTTTCTCTTAATTCTCATATCAACCCTGCAAGGTAATAAACATCATTTATACGGGGCTCAGGGAGATTTAAATAAATTGCCCAAGCTCACATAGCTAGTGTGAAGAAGCCGGGATTTGAATTCCAAAGCCTGCACTTTTCCGTTACATGCCTCCCCACTTGTAATAGGAATGTGTTTCTCATTTCCAAACTATTCTGAAGTGAGCGTGTCTCTGAAGTGAGATAGGAAGAGGGAAGGTATCTTCAGAACTGCTCCCTCCTCTCAGCGGTGGCTGACACATAATGGAGTACTATCTGAAAGTGAACTTCCTAGAAGGACCACAGTTCATTCAGACATCCTCATAGCAGTTCTGCCACTGAGCTGCTCGGGTATAAATACATATATTAGCCGCTCACCTAACCCTAGCCTGATACTGAAAAGAATGTTGTTAGCTGATGGTGGTAGTGACTCATTGCATTGATGACCACTTTCCAAGGACATCACTCCAACGGCACCAACATAAGCACATGCTTCCCAGAAAACGAAACCTAACTTGCACATAAGCATCTGAAATGTTATGCTCTAGGTAAACATGGCCTTGGCTCTTAAAAGTACAGAGGGCCACCAACCTTCGTTGATGGCTAGAGCTCTACAAACTCATCATATGCTACCATTGCCTTCACCTGGGTCTTCCTAAGTCTTTGTTTCTCACAATTTGTTTTTCTTTATTAATAACTTTCATTTTACTTTCACTTTCCTCATAGGACTGGGCTAATATTGCCTAGTTCAGAAGACGCTTATAAGGACTGAGGACTTTTATGGACTTATAATATGTGCAACAGCATCACTGAAAGCCTCTGCAACTTCCCTGGCCAATCAGTAATTTCACAGTCACCTGTAGGGATTTTCAAGTGGGTGTTTCTCCATCCCCTTATGTGATATTGTCATTCAAGATAGAAACAACGCAAACATACAATTTTAGATGACAGAACCAGGCTTCCACAATATGGATACTGCTGACGTTTTAAACTTGGGAATTGAATAAAAATGTTTTTTTAGGATCGCTGAGAGCCCCCAAAAGTTGTGTGCAGAATTTTGTGGTTATGCGTCTTTTTTCAGAAGAGGGCGCCTAAAGCTTTAATCACATTCTCAGAGTGGTCCATGATCCTCCAAAAATCTAAGAACCACTCTCTTGTACGTAGCAGTAACAAATAAGATTGGGTGGAACCTGTCTTACATGCAGCTTTGATTTCCTTGAAGGTCAAAGCCACGTGCTCTTGCAATTCTAGTTTGCGTTAATGAATATACGTTCTCCAGATTCAGGAAAACATATGCATGCACTACCCTGATGGCACCTGGAAGGCAGGGCTCAACTCTGGAGTCCTTATTTTCAACAGGCAGTAGGACAGCGAGAGCGCACCACCGGGGTGGAGGATATCTTGCTGGAGAAAAATATTCAACCCTGTCACGTGGGAAGAAGGTAAAGGGGCAGAGGATACCTTGTTGGAGAAAGCGAGAGTCAGGCAGTAGGAATGCCTTAGCTCCTCCTTAAATAGTGGGCAACCACTGTATGAGAGAAGGACTAGATTTAATCTATGAGCTCCAGAATACAGAACCAAGATGGAGGGTTGGAAGTTAGGGGGAGACAGAATTCAGCCTCTATATATGGAGGAACTTTTAAATACGATGAGAGATTCAAAATAGAAAGGGCTACCTTGCGAGGCTAATGAGCTTCCTGTCCCTGGAGGTTTCATACCAAGGCTGCATGTTCATTTGTCAGGAATTTGTAAAGGGGATTCTTTACTGGGTGGAAGGTAGAAGAAAATGACCTCTACAGTTCCTTCTAATTCCATGATCTGTCTATTAAGATTTTACATCTCTTATTAAAATTTATAGTCAAAGACCCAAACACATGTTCCCTTGCTTCATATAATAGACACTTGCGGCAAATCACTTGATCAGGGGAATAACCACTCTTTTTTTTTTTTCACTTTTGATTTTTATGTATTTGTTTTCTTCAAATGGGGTGTCCCTCTGTATGAAATGCTGTGTCTGCGTTTCTAGCACGTACTCCTCCCATCTGTCTCCTTTTGCAAATTCCCACTTACCTCACCAGAATTCACCGCACCGCCATCTCTCCGTGGGCTATCCCCCTGTTTATGTATTTGTTTGTTTGTTTGTTTGTTTGTTTATTTTTAAGTAATGTCTGCACCGAACGCGGGGCTCGAACTCACGACCTCAAGATCAAGAGTGGCCTGCTCCTCCAGCTGAGCCAACCAGGTGCCCCTTATCCTCCTGTTAAATCTTGTTCCCTATCTCACCCCTCTCCAGTCTATTCTCCACGAGCACCTAAAGTAATCATTTAGTCAATTAATAATCAGTAATTATTGATTATTAATTAATTGATCAGTAGTCAATTAATCAGGGTATATCTTTTTCTTAAACCCGTAACTGGCTTACAGGGCGCTGGACGGCCTGGTGTTTCCAAGCTCATTTCATGCCCCCCTCCCGCCACACTTCAACACACCAGCCTCCTCTGCTCCTCCCCTCCCCTGCAGCTGTAGCCTCTTGGCCTCTCCTCCCAGTGCCTTGTCATCCCCCATGATTCGGCTCCGCTATCTCCTCAGAAGGCTGTCCCTAGCCCTCCCCCCTCCCCCCGTCTCAATTAGCTGTACCTCCCCACTTATACTGTCACATCACTCTGTTCCATTTTCTTCATGCCACTTCTTACAATGTATTATTTTTGACCTGGTGTTGGCTTCTTCCCCGCTTTGAGTATAGGCCCATTGAAGGTATGGACCTAGTCTGTGCTGTTCGCTAACCTTCTGCGTCCAGAGTCTAGCATGGGGAATAGATGATGGGGGGTGGTCAGGAGGTATTTCTGGGATGAAAGAATGAATGAAGAAGCGGTTGCATGAACAAGTCTGTCCAGTACAGATGGCAGCTCCGGGCTTGGGTGGTCTTCTTAGCCTGTAGTGAGCATGACTGTGTTTGCGGGTTGCCTCATCCTCTTACCTAGGATAGGGCTGTGTACACAGCAGGCCCTCAAGAGAATTTTGGATTCACTCCCAAGTAGCTCACAAATGTAATTTAAAGCCAAAGATCAGAGAAAACAATCTTTCTCACTGAAGAGAAAAAGGTATTACCCATGCCTCAGAATGTCCTTACACACACTGTGGGGTAAAATCCTAGAGAGGGATAGCACAGCTCCTGAAATCTGGGATAGTGTGTGTCTCCCCCCACCCCTTCTCCCCCCACCCCCACCCACCCCTTTCTGAAGGCTTTCAGAAAAAAATATTCTGGCAGTGAGGAACAAGAGATGCTGGAATGGGTTACCGAGAAGGTGGCAGAATCTCCTTTTCTGGAGCTCTTTAAAAATAGAACAGCCATCTGGGATGATTTAGATATGGTCTTCATTGAAGAAGGGGGATGGAAGAGGGAATGAAAGATCTAAGTCCCATCTCATCCTTGATTTTCTGATATTTCGCTTTAAAGTTTGATGCATAGCAAAAGCCTGAAAGGAGCAAGGAATTCACTTTTTCTTTGTAACTGAAAGTTAAATCCCATTTTACTTTGAACCGTAATTCTGCTGTATCACTCTCCTCTCCTCAAATGGGCAATTTGGATGTCATACTTTTGTTATGTAGAAAGTTTGGATGAAACTTAACTTCCATTCTCTCTTTCCTAGAAAGGAAAGCAAAGGGGTTTAAGGTGGAAGAGCTCAGATGTCGGGAAATGAGACCCTGAAAAGTACAAGTCAGTGTGGGCCCTGCTCCTGCCACTGCAAAGGATGGAGGGACAGCTCGTGGGGAAGCAGGAGGGATCCCGTGGAACATCCCACAACAAGAACCTGCTGTGGTTACACAAAAGTTAAGCTCTAGAAGTCTAGTCCACCACTCATAGCAACTGATTCTTCATTCTTTGTCTTGTTAATGGGATCAAGCTTGGCAAAGTCATATAAACAACATAAGGTATATTTTTCTTATATTCGGCTATGAAATTATAGCAATTGAACTGTCTCCTAGCTTTGTTCTTATGACTCGTGCTTGATTTGTCAAAGCTGCATAGTCGAAAGAATAATAGATTTTAATACACAGAAGCCTGAATTTTACTATTTTTACTATAGAGGCCACACTGTAAAAAGCCTTGTTAAATT
The DNA here is from genome assembly GCF_028018385.1 of Neofelis nebulosa. NCBI lineage: Eukaryota > Metazoa > Chordata > Mammalia > Carnivora > Felidae > Neofelis > Neofelis nebulosa. The sequence continues at coordinate 87,667,711 of NC_080784.1, read as the reverse complement.
TGTTTCTCAGCAGTGTTTGTAGGCCATAACTATTTTTCTAACCTAAATAAACGTGGTTGCGATTATCAAATACATTTATTTTTAAATGTTCATTACAAGCACTGTTGTACATAACAAACTAATGGCCAATATGGCTCGAGTTTCATTTTTTGTTTGTTTGTTTTTTTGAAAAGGAACACAATCAGATTAATGATGACATTAACTTTTTATTTTTTTTTGCCTTTCTATAAATTAGTGAATAATCCATATTTTTATGGAGTATTGTGCTAAGTCAGAATGCAGTGTGACCATAAAAGTCTTCACAAACCATACTTGCAAACTGCCCTTGTCACTGTATATGATATTAATCAAGTACGCATGCTCCTTCATTCACTCCTTGCTCCCAGGATGCTGGGTGAGTGTCCACATGGGTGACATCTCTGTGGATCTGTGTGTGTGCATCTGTGTCCACTTACGCTAGAAACAGAACTTGACATTCACAGCAAAGGAATTCTAAGGTAGAAATATAAACTCCTGAAAGCAAAAAGAGGGAAATGAGATATTCTCATAGAACTTTGACACGAATTACTTTAAGGTGCCTGCATAATACAAAATCCACACACTGTTGGTGTTCTGGTACATCCTGTTATGTAACTATTTGCTAAAGTGGTCACCGCCCACCTTTCATTAATGGATGGAGGATGCATATTTGTTCAGGGCAGAGAGAAACATCTGATCCTTTAACAGAGCAGGATTAAGTGTCTGCAGAGAAGCTGTAATTTTTACAGAACATGGCTCCAACTTTTCCTCCCACGAGGCCACAGTCTTAGTGGTGGGGTCCCTGGGATTGCTGCCTGGGGTGAGTAAGGCACGGGGAACCAGGCTCCTACAGAGCTATGGCATAGGAGAACTCAATCCCTGGGGTAAAGCCTGGATGAGTTTGGGTCCAACCAGGTTTGGTGTGAAGAGAGGGAGGTCTCTGAACACGACCTTTCTATCTGCTTGATAGCCTTCCTTTTGCTCCATTCACCTCACTTCCAGCAGGTGGGAACAGGTAAAAGTCAGTCTTCCCAAATCTCCCTGGTGGAATCCCCTTGCCCTATTCTTACAACACCTCATTTGTCCCCTCTCTCCTCTCCATGCTGCCCTCAGCAGACATGTGCCCCGCTCTCCCGGAGGCCTGGGTCTGACTCTGGATCATGTCTCACACGGACCCTCACATCCAGGCTCCGGGATGGCTCAAACTTCAGACTCACAATTTCCCTTTCCTGGCTTCTGGTCAGCTGTCTTCCCCCACCACTGCTTGCTGGCAAGCTGGCAAGCTGGTCACTTCGTTATTTACAAACTACAGTTTTCAGTCTCACTTCACTCTGAGCGCTGCTCACTACTGCTCCTTTGGGGTTTTCTCACAGCCTTCTCTCACAAATTCAACACCGCCACTCCCTCAGTGCAAAACAAGCGTCTGGAGCTTGCTGGGGCTTGCAAAAAAAAAAAAAAAAAAAAAAAAAGGAGGGGGGCTGCTGCTTTCCCAAAGCCCTTCCTCTGGCACTGCAAATGTTAACGCCGCCGATCTGCAGGGAGATCGCAATTCTAACATAATGAGATATTAATGAGCTTTGCACATGTCCCTAGCCACAACATTTCTCTCCCCCTCCCCCCTGCACTCCCTCTTCTGCAAATCTAAAGAGAACCAGCTCCTTCTCTGACACCACGATTCCTCCGCTTCCCTTCCCTTCGCACCTGCCCTCTCCCACTCCAGCGCCCTGGCTGCCCCGCTCACCTCAAGCTGCCAGCACTACAGAGCACCAAATGGGCTGGCACCGCCTTGTTTCCTGGCCTAATGGATGCTTGTTTAAACACTGGAGCTGTTTGCATTGCTGCGGCTCACTGCATGTTAAACACAGTCCTCTGAAACCCTATCCCAATCCAATAAAGGTATCAGCAGTTCAGTGTGGGGAGGCAATTACTATATGGTCCCAAGTGTGCCTTCTAAGCTCTAGGAAGGAAAATTTGATCGAACAACTAAAAGGAAAATCTGATTCGGCTCAGCATCACGTGGAGGACACAAGGCTTAACTGCAGCCAGGTCTGTGGAGGGCAGAGGGAAATCAATGATGAGCTAGGGAGAGCAACCGTACATTGTTAAGAGGGCTTTAAGCCAGCCTGTTAGTAACACCATCTCCTGCCTTTGCGGAGAGACACCTGCCTGTCCCCCCCACTTCGGCTCCCTTTTTCGTTCTTTTTTATTCCAAGGGGTATACTTATTTATTTTTTAATGACAAACTGCCATCCTTCTTAACACCTTCCACCTCTCACTCACCTTTAATTCCTTAAGCACTCATATAAAAAAATGGCTTTTCTTGTGCAAGATCATTACCATATCAAAGGCAATAGAGAGAGAGCAAAAATGATAGAGGGATAATATACTGGCAGAGAGAAGAAGGCGGGCCTGCTTCAGAGAGAACGGTGGGTCCCTAACCTCAGGCTAATGATACCAGTCGATAATGTAATGTGTCGGTTTTCTGCCTTAGCTAAGTCTGAAAAATCAGGGGAATTAGACACAAGATTTGAATTTATTTCTCACCCAAGAAGCAAAAGTTTTAGAAAAGTGAACACTCTCCTGCATTTTTAAGTTCTGGACATGGAGAGATGTGGGGCTTAGGTTTCTTTCACCTTTGCTTGTTCTTCATTTAAAAACCTGTCCTGCAATGGCCCCTCTCTCCAGAGGAAGAGTGAGAAAGCCGCAATGGATGCGTCTGGCAACACTGAGAAATGCCATACACAATGCTCACTGGGGCGCCATCTATTTACCAGGAATCTTGCCAAATCCCTGTCTATTTCCCAAGGCTCCTGGCACAAGGGATACAGCCAAGATGGAGCTGGAGCACTGCTGTCAGCTTTAGGCAGCAGTAGCTCCTGTCTAATGGGCATAAGGATAAAGCTGTCCCTTCGAAAGTGGGGACGGGGACCAGAGGGCTAAGGCGGTCTGCAATCTCATGTGATCCCTCCACCCCAAGGCTGAGAGGCAGAGTGAGCTCTCCCTATGATAGGGTTCCAGAAGGATCGTTAACACACTGAAAAGTATTCAATGTATAGCCATGTTTATGCGGCCTCTAGACCAGCACACACAGAGCCCCTGGCCTGGCCTTGTATTCTAGACTTGCCTTATTTTAGTTTAGTTTAGGTTTTTTAATTTATTTTTTGAGAGAGAGAGAGAGAGGGAGAGCGAGAGCGAGCAGGAGGGGCAGGGAGAGAGGGAGAGAGACATAATTCCAACCAGGCTTCGTGCTGTCAGTGCAGAGCCTGATGCAGGGCTCGAGCTCATGAACTGGGAGATCATGACCTGAGCTGAAATCAAGAGTCAGATGCTTAACCGACTGAGCCCCCCAGAAGCCCCTAGACTTGCCTTTCTGTCACTCGCTATGCCCATCTTGGGAAAAGTCTGGCTTTTACACCCCAGGCTCCAGGTGCTGGGACAACTGGACAATGAAGCTCCACCAGGCAAGTAGCACAGCTGAATGATCGTGCCCCGCAGGGAGGCATGGACGCCTCTACCTCCTTCCATCATCAGCTGGGAACAGTCATGGCAACTTGTGGAGAGTAGGAACCTTTGATGCCCATGACTGTTGATGTCAGGTAAAGTATCACTGAATTTACATAAGTCTTGAATGGTATACTTGGTTCTTGTGTTCTCCTTGGTTTCCTGACTTAACATTCATAGAGTAGCCTTATTGTCTCCGACCTGGGAAACATGGACAAGTGAAGAACAGTAAATGCCTTCTGGAAATTATACTAAATGCCTTGCTTGTCCTGAGCACTGGGGAATGAAGTGTTCCACTTAAGATATACATGTATGAAAAAGCTTTCTGATAATATTTGGGTGCTCTCCTAGTTTATTAAAAGGTAGATATTTTTTTGACAACCCATAGGGTCACAAAGTACCGACCCTGTTATTGGCCATAGGTCTGTTGTTTAGTTTCCTCCGCTAGGAAAAACAAAAGGCTAGTTATTTGATTATTATCTGCCTTTATTAGGAAAGAAGAGAACTCTGCGAAAGATGATAGACCAATACCTTTATGTGACTAATTTATGGCCCTGTTTTGAGATATCACCTTGCTATAGGTGCAGAGTCTGATGTCTGTAAGAATACTCACTCTGCTTCTCAACAAAGCACGAACTCTCTCCCGTCTCCACTCAGCAGAAACAGCACATTAAAATTTTTTTTCCCTCTTACTGTTTGAAATATCACCATGGAATAAAAAAAGGTGATACTGACCCCACACTTCTTCAGCCTACTATCTTTTTCTCTCCCCAGACACGGAAACTCACAAAATCCTTGTGCTCCTATAGTGTCGTTCTAATCTAGAGATGGCAGCTGAATTGGAATAAAATCACAGAAAGGAATTCCACCACCAAAATGGAGACGTGGGGTAAAAGAGAATATTTTGTCAATGGCGCTTCTGAGATGACGGAAGTAGAGGCAATCACAGGTGGACATACGGGTATCCCTCTTCTTTTGACTGCTTCTTTGTGTGTACGTTAATGTAACGTATAAAGAACCATCTCTGAAACCTTCATCCTTCAGTATTATTTACAAAAACCACTGGCGCTCTTTTCTCTAATTTGTAACACGTAAAAATTCTCTCCACGTAAACACCTCGAATTCTGTTAGCCTGAACCAAAAAAAACTGGCATTCCATCTCAACACCATGAAATAAAAATCATATCCCGTTGCAATATTGCTAGAGGACTCCTGAAGTCAGGTACCTTAGTACTTTCATCAGGGGGCAAGCTTCACTCCCTACCTACTACTTCTCTCAAAGAGGTGTGGCTTCACGCTTTGATACCCCACTTGGAGGCAGATGTGAACATCTTTCTTCCCCTCAGGAAATGAGTATCGTATTCAGCTCGTTCAGCTCATTTCAGTATCCATTGAGCTCTTCACTTTCTGACGACAAAAACTGCTGGAATGCTTTGTTAGGAATAAAACCTGAGATTCCTAAACCTGAGTTACTGATGATGGAAAAACCCAGAGGAACAACTGGAAGAACCCTTTCTCATCCCCTTTCTCCCCTCACTGTTTAGTAACACAGAGGGCCTAATCAGTACAACGTGATTTCAGCTTCGGTTAGAAGAACTATGATTTTGAGACCAGCATCAAGTCAATTTGGGCCCCTAAGGGAAACGTTTAAAGGGGTCCTTCTTTCATCAGCCACCCCAGAGGTGACCTCAATCTGCACTGTGCGAAGGGGTCGGAGAGGGGGTCTTCAGTGAGTCCCTACGCTGGAGTGGTTACTCCTACTGTTGATAAGATAAAGTGGCCAAGAAATAAGATACTGTCCTAAAAACAAGAGTATGAAGATAAACACGAAAGAAGTAGAGGAACTGGGGCCAGTGCTGTCACCTGCATCCTCACCATGCAGAACAGGGACCACTGGTGACTCTTGGAAAGGGTATCTGTCTGTTTAAGAACAAGCTGGCAAAGGCTTTATTATATTCTCTCTATTTTCCTGCATGTTTGAATCTTTCCAAAATTAAAAAGATACATATCTTAAATATGTCGACTGAGTATGTTGACTGGTTCCCTGGGAAAGGAGAATACATGGAGGGAAAAGGAAGTGAGTATCCTAACAGTCCGGTCATCTTAGGTCTGGAAATCCCGAGCGTTATGCCAAGTCACGATGCAAGAAGAAATAGGAGGGAGGGAGCACATGCCAGGAGGGCTGCCTCTGGTCCTGCACAGGGACCTTCCTGGGGTGATCCAGATGATCCAGGACCTTCCCAGGAAGGTCCAGGAAAAGAAGGAAATGCTTCTGCTTGCATCATGTTCTCAGAAGAGATTCCAGACAGAGCCCTGGTCAGCTCAAAAAAAAAAAAAAAAACCAAACATCCACACACAGAGAAGGCACGTGTTCTGTAATTCTGACCCGAAGGAGAGTGCTTTTGCACAGGTGGTTTGACCCATGTATCTAGAAACACGTGGAAACAAGAGAGGGAAGCCATGGAAAGAAATGCTGTGTAGAAAGAATACAAAGGGTATTTGATGCTTGACTTTCTTTAAAGGTATTTTTGATCCTCCTTGGCTAGAGAAACGTTCATAGTATTAATTACTAATAGCCTCTCCTAATTTTCTTTTTAAATTATGAACTATTTTTTTACCTACAGAAAAGGTGCAAAAATAGCACAAAGCCCTTCTTACCCTTTATGCTGCTTGCCTTAATGGTAATGTCTTACATAACCATAACATACTTATCAAGAACAGGAAATTAACATCCATACAGTATTATTAATTAAACTACAGACCTGATTAGAATTTCACCACTTTTTCCACTAATGTCCTTCTTGTTTCAGAATCCTATCCAAGATGATCCCCTTTCACATCTAGTTGCTATTTCTTCTTAGTCTTTTCCAGTTTGCAACAGTTCCTCAGCCTTTCTTTGCCTTTCTTTGCCTTGACACTTTTGAAGAGGACTGAACCGTTGTTTTGTCGAATGTTGCTCGGTTTGGGTTTGTCTAACGTTTCTTCATGGCTGGAAAGAAGTTATGCATTTTTAGCAAGAACACTACAAAAATGATGTTGTGTCCTTCTCAGTGCATCACATCAAGGGCTGTGATGTCAATATGTCTTTTTGCTGCTTATGTTTCCCTTGATCACTCGGTTAAGTTGGTGTCTGTTGGTTTCTCCACAGAAAATTACCATCTTTCCCTCTGTAGTAAATAAGTATCTTAGGGGAAATATGCTGAGACTATGCAAATCCTGTTTCTCCTCAGACGTTGCTCACTAATTTTAGCATCCATCTGTGGGTCTTGTCTGAAACAATTATTACTGTGGTGTTTGCCTAATGGTGATTCTATTTCCCGCTTTCCTTCTACATTTATTTTCTGGAATTCTACTTAAGGAAGAGCTGCCCCTTCTCCCCTTATTTGTTTGCTTTTTTAATCAGTTTAACCGCTGGATATTAATTTCACCTATGGGTTAAAATTCAGTCCTATCATTCTTTATTGTGCTGCCCAAATTGTTCCAGCTTTGGTCACTGGGAACACATTTACACTGACTTCAGTGTTCTCTTGAAAAGACTTTCTCTTTTTTCTGGTTTTTGAGTATTTGCTTATGTATTGGCACGATAAGATAGAACATAAGATAGACTCATTTTGTGTTTTCCCTGCCTGAACCCTGGAATCAACTACTTCTCCAAGGAGGGTTGGTTCTTTTTACCGGGGAATGTATTTAGAAGCAAGATATGGGTGCTGAGGTTGGCTATGCATCTCAGCAGACAGAACTAGGAACTACATGTATGTGTACTAACCCATTTACATATGTACATATATACCTATCTATTAAAATTTATAGACAGTAGTAGTTTATCCCGCTTCTAATCCAACACCACAGGGCTCGTTTTACCTTTCCTCTTTCCTTACTGATAACTTTTTTTCTCCATCAGAGCAATGCCCTTAATAGCCTCAACTTAAAAGACAGTTATGCCTAATAATCAGCTCCAAAGCCATTCATTGATTACATCAGGAATGGGTTTATTAATTTTGTGAATATTCATAGGCATGTTCTGTGCTTAAGGCCCTCTATCAGTGGAACAAGGATGACTCTAAGGCCCTCCCTTCAGGTAGTTTATGGGCCACCAGGAAGTGTTAGGAGAAACAAATAAATTGCCACAGGCACGTAGAGGGAGGACAAATACACTCCTAGTGAAGGAATATGGGAAGGCTTTCTGAAGAAGCTGTGGATCTTTAAGCATGGGTAGGATGAGATCTGCAAGGAGTAGGAGACAGCAGTCCAGAAAAGGGAGCAGTTTGAACAAAAGCACAAAGTGGAGGCCACGCATAGCGAAGCACAGAAAGGTGACAGCCGTATCTGGGTGGAGAAGAGGGACTAGGAGGAAGCATAGTGGCTGGAGCTGGATAGAACTGGGCTCTGTCCCAAGGGCCCTGGACAGCTCCTGAGAGCATGTGAGCAACAAGAGACCTGACAGCAGTGACATAGTGGGACTCAGAACGGGGGAGTTGGGAGTTGAGGGACCAGAATGGTCTTTGGAGGAGAGAAATCAGTTTGGAAAGCTACTGATCTAGGTCAGGGGATCCGAGAGTGACTGAATGGGGGCAAGGACAACAGGTATGGAGAGGAGGGGGTATACATGAGGAGCTATCATGAGCACAGTTGGCCACACTTGACAAAAGGTTAGATGAGATGGGCAAGAAGTCAAAGGTAACTTCAGGATTATAAGGAAGTATATTAAATACTATCACAGTTAGAAACTAAGAAATAAGCAAGATGGTGGGAAAGCGTCCAACAGCCCCCACAACACAGAGTTAAGATAAATCACTTCCCTTGTGACCAAGGTCAGAAGGTGCTTTGGTGCTTTTTTAGAGTAGACAGAAAAGGAGAGACAAATCAAACTTTTTCTTTTCAAGAATTTTTCAATTTTTTTTAATGTTTATTTATTTTTGAGACAGAGAGATAGAGCATGAACGGGGGAGGGTCAGAGAGAGAGGGAGACATAGAATCCAAAGCAGGCTCCAGGCTCTGTGCTGTCAGCACACAGCCTGATGCGGGGCTTGAACTCACGGACCATGAGATCATGACCCGAGCCAAAGTCGGACAATTAACCAATCGAGCCACCCAGGCGCCCCGAGACAAATCAAACTTTTAATCAAACAATGCCATTACTTTTTAGCAGCAATGCTAACTCTCTAATAGAGTAGAAAACTGTATTAAAAATCAAAGTGAAATTTCCAGATGATAATGACATTTAATTAACCCATGGTGCTGGTTAGCCATTGGCATTGATAATCACCACAAAGCAGTATTTTCTTTGAAGTTAGATAGTTAGTACTCTCTAAACTAGAAACTGCCCACATTTTATCCATTATGACTTGAAGGCTATTAAAAGAGAGCCATATAACTTCAGTCACCAGGGAATTTTAGAACACTGAAGTCAGAATGAAACCATCACAGCTACTCTATTAATGTTGTATCACTATTCAGATGTGATAGTTTATCTCAGGGAACAGCTTAAACTCAAATATAGTAGCATCTATACAAACACGACAGCACTTATTAGTGAGCACATAATGTACAGGCATAGGCTGTGCTTGCTGGAGAGTATTTGGCTCTCAGGCTCCAGAATCTACTACGAATCAACTGCTGTTATGCCAGTCCCTGTTAATTACATTCTTTTTAAGGCAGAAAGGAGAGAGCTAAATTGGTTCCTTTGTGTTGCAAGATGCTCGACTGCTCTACCATGCCATAGGGCAACAGGAAGGACAGAAGTGGACGAAAAGAAAGCAAATAATTTTCCTTCTATTGGATTGTGCAGAAGTCTGGAACTGTAGGCCCACTGGCTATAAGGAAGTCTGGCAAGGAGGCCCTGCCTTACCCCAGCCAGGTGACCTTGTGGGGGGATGGCTCAGCAACCACTACTGTCTCCTCCTCCTTCCCCCTGGTTGTGGAGATGAAGGGACTGCACGTTTCATCTTAGACAAGGTGTCCTCTTACCCTAAAGGCTCTCGTGGAATGAAGCTGCTCAAATTCTTCCTACAGAGATGCAGATCATCTTAATTGGTGGCCAACTATTTTTCTTCTTTAGTGGAGTCAAAAGAGCCACATTGAAGGAGAGGTCCACATTTTCTACCAGGAAAAGCTCTGTGACCATAAGAGTTGTCCACCACCAGAACGTATTTCCAGGTAGAACTTGTGGACCTGGATTCCTACACAGAATTCACAAAGGTGTGGAGGAAGGCTATGCACTGGACTCCACTAGCTCAAAGAAGGGCCAAGGGTACAAGATGAAGAGGACATCCCTATGATTCAAGAGCTCAGCAGCTCTGAAGATATAAAGTCATTCCTGCAGGAGTTAAGCTCTCTCATTACAAAATTGCTGTATTAAAAAAAACATCTTTATCAATTAAGGCAAGCAGCGTTGTCAGGACTGAAGGGTCAATTACAAGCACTCAAAAGACAGTAGCAAGGAAGAGTTAAAGGCAAATTTAGGAAGCGGTAAAGACACACATCATCATGTGCTGTCACTGTCTCTATCTCACGATACTCTCCTCCCCTATGGCCACTTTCCCTCTTTTTGGTCCTTTCAGGCACCCTTTCTAAGTCTCTTTTTCCATGTTTAAGTGGGAAGTAGACCTTTCTACTATTTAATTGATTGACCACACCACACTCTAATATGTTGGTTACTTAGGTTATCATGGTAACGACGATTTTATGATTGTTTTCTTTCTTTTTTTTTTTTTTGCTTGTTTCTTTCTAATTATGAAATTGGCTTTGTCACTACTATAGAGACTTCGAGCCTTGGTCGGTTATGGGCTGTGTGAATTGAGTGGTGAGAAGGGCAGTTACCGTCACAGTTTTAGTGCTCTAAGAAAGATTTGGGGTAGAGGGGCGCCTGGGAGGCTCAGTCGGTTGTGTCCAACTCTTGATTTCAGCTCAGGTTTAATCTCACAGTTCGTGGGTTTGAGCCCCATGTCAGTCTCTGCACTGACAGCATGGACCCTGCTTGGGATTCTGTCTCCTTCTCTCTCTGTCCCTCTCCTGCTTGCTCTCTGTATCTTTCTCAAAATAAATGAACTTAAAAAAAAAATCTGGGGTAAAAGAGTTGGAAGGAAGGTGGAGTCTGTGTTTCCTTTCTCCTGGAATGACTTCCATTACAGTTCTTGTGTTCTGAGATGCTGTGAAGGAACCTCCACCTCCAGCAGGCCTGACTATACAATTTGTAGGGCCCAAGAGAAATGAAAATGCATTTTTTACAATAATTACAAATTATTGTAGGGCCCTGCATTTGGATCAAAATTATTAAGAATCTCAAGCCTGTAACAGGAAAGCATTAAACCAACCCCCGAGCTGAGTTCCAGGAGCCACAAAGCCCAGCTGTCCTGTGTTCAGGTTCGTCTTCCCTGTCTACCTCATTTATCCTTCCACTGACCTTCACCAGATGGGAGGCGTGGTAGCTTGAGCAAGCCTATCATTCTTGCAGCTGAAATTCACAAGCACACTACAACATGATTCGAACATGACAGGGTTTCCTTGATAGTTCTTCTTCTTACCTTGTACTGCCTAGAACTGCAGAGACATATTAAAATGTTTTCCACGTTGTGTTTTGTTACTTTAGATGATATTTAATTATGGTTTTATGTTATACGAGGCCTGACGTTCTGGAACGTGCCCCCACGGTTCCTCTAATCTTTTTCTACTATGCTGAAGTTCCTGACTTTTGCGGAGGTCCAAGGAATGCATTCTCTTCATAGGGGCAGGCAACTTGATCTCCCTTCATCAGATATGGCACCTTTATCTCCCACCAGCCCAAACCTCTTCCCAGTGTCAACAATACTCCCTTGTAGCCTCAGTAATCCCTTTTTCTGGAACCGCTTTTGGAGAGTGAAAAGAACTTCTAAGAAGTACTTTAGAAATAATTTCCTGATTTGCATAATACTCTGATGCTGTTTTTGACTGCCTTTCTTCAAACAAATTTATGTAAGAAAAATATTATGTAAATAAAAGGTATTCAGATTTTATTTCTTTTTTTAAAGTTTATTTAATTATTTTGAGAGAGAGAGAGAGAGAGAGAGAGAGAGAGAGAGAGAGAAGGGGCAGAGAGAGACAGACAGGGAGAGAGACAATCCCAAACAGACTCCACGCTGTTAGCCCGGAGCCTGACTCCAGGCTCAATCCCATGAACCATGAGATCATGACCTGAGCTGAAATCAAGAGTCAGATGCTTAACCAACTGAGCCACCCAGGCATCCCCAGTTCTCATATCTTACATCACAATACTGACTTTGTCCTATGATCAGATTTTTTTTTCTTTAATTGTTAAAACCTTTTTTTTTTTTTTTTTTTTTTTTTAGAGTAGTTTAAGATTCACAGCAAAATTGACGGGGAAGGTACAGAGATTTCTCATATACCACCTGTCCCTACGCTCAGACTTTCATTGCTGAAGTTACACATTAGCTCTTTATTGGTTTAGATGTTTTTGTTATCTTGGTATTTTTTGATATCTTGGAATATTTCGATATTTCCCTCTAATTCTGACTGACTGGAAATGGAGAAGTGTCATCATGTGGGAAGAATAAAACTTGAAAAGTTTCATGGATCTGAAGGTTATGCAATACCTCAAACTAGGGTTAACAAAGTGTTGCTTAGTTAAGGACTTGGATTCAGTTAAGTGCTTTCATAAATAGTTAAGGCTTATTTGTAATTAGCATGTTGATTGTTTACATATAAATGAGCGCTTCTAAAGTGCTTGAGGGGAGTTGAAAAATGGCCTATGAAGAGTTTTAAATAGCCCCCATTGCAAATCATTTATTTCAATATTAATAGACACTATTTTTGAACCAAATGTCTGTGAGGCCAAGGAAATAACTAAAATGCTTAAGTCACCACAAATTCAAAATACGTATAGTCAATTAAATCTTTCTTTCTAGAAAAATGTTACCAAAAGTCCCTTTAAAGGTGGATTTGCATGACTAACAAACAATTGGAAAAGGTAATATGACACTAATGTAGTTTCAAACTCTTGTCACCAGCACTGCTGATCTTCCACATCTCCATTTTATTTTTTTTTTATTTTTTTTTTTAACGTTTATTTATTTTTGAGACAGAGAGAGACAGAGCATGAACAGGGGAGGGTCAGAGAGAAGGAGACACAGAATCTGAAACAGGCTCCAGGCTCTGAGCTGTCAGCACAGAGCCCGACGCGGGGCTCGAACTCACGGACCGCGAGATCATGACCTGAGCCCAAGTCGGCCGCTTAACCGACTGAGCCACCCAGGCGCCCCCCCCCTTTTTTTTTATTTTTTTATTTTTTAGCCACATCTCCATTTTAAAGGAAATGACCACACTACACAAGTTTTGTGCAGGAGGCCATATCCTTTTGACCATAGCTGGCTGAACCAGGAATGAACACCTGATCCAAGGAAAGCCTGTGGTCTCTGTAAGACACAGCTTGCTCTGACTCTGGGAAATGTAGTGGGAACAGAGGAACACACACACTTAGCAGTGGTAGCAGAGCCTAAAAGATAATGAGTGACACAAAAGAAAAGGCAAGAGGGTGGGATGAGCCATGAGGGAAAGGGGAGTTACAAAGAAATTACTATGAGGAGACAGCGATGCTGACAGAAGAAAGAAGAAAGGAAAGAAGGAAGGAAGGCAGGAGGGAAGGAAGGAAGGCAGGCAGGCAAGGAGGAAAAAGAGAAAGAGATAGAGACAGACACACGGACAAGAGAGATGACAGATGACCCTGTGACCACTGAGAGGGCATGGTTTGCCCTCAGAGATTCCCTTTTTGGCTTTTTCCTCACTTAGGCCTGCCCCACAAGCACCCTTAGAGTAAACCTCTTTGTGCTGGAGGTAAATTGAATGTGTCCCTGTTCCTTATTCTGTAGCTGGCTGCCCAGGACTCACCAAAGCACCCGAACACATCCTCCCAACAGGAGCAAAGGAAAGGGGCTTCGGGGGGTGTGTTTGTGGCCACAGGGCAGGACGGGAGACATCCAACACCTAATACATTTACACTAAAAGCCTTCCTTCTTACACATGAGAATTTGCTTAAGTCTGTCTGCACTCTCACCCCATCCGAACCACAGAAAGGCTCTTTTTCTGGGATTGTAAAGGCCTGGGACCTGAGAGCTAACGCCGTGGTGGCGGCTGCCCCATTTGTCGGGCCTGCTGCCAGCAGCCGGTGGTGGAGTCTGTCATACCCCTTTGATGTTCACAGCCAGGGCAGCTTCTGCCTGCTAAATATTTATTTAATCCAATTTGGCCAATCAAACTTCAGGTCTAATAAATGATTACTGTAACAGGCAGCTCTTAACCCAGGGTACCCTTCTACTTCCTGAGGTCAGCCTGGGGCTTTGTTTGAAAACAAGGAGCCAGCACCGCAGGGAGGAGGAGCCCTGGGAGAGAAAGTGTGGGAGAGGGTATGTGGGTGAACACGTCGACTGTGAGTGTGTGTGTGCGTGAGTGTGTGCTGGGGTGGAGGGAGAAGGAGGGGAGGAAGCAGAGAAAAATAAAACGGAAATGAGAGGCTGTCTGAAAACGTGTGTGGAAATTCTCTCCTCTCATCTGAAAATCCAGATTAACATGTAAAAAAGCAACCGTGAACTGAGTTTCCAGCTTTCCATGCAGCAGTGATGTCATCCTCCATCAATCAGAAAAGCAGGTGCTTCTCTCCTTCGTTCCCCCATCACCCTCACAGAAAGAGGGTGAGGGAGCCGACAGGGGAGCTTCAGCCCCCGTTCCCACTTCCATCACGAGAAATATGAACCACGTGCCTCTCTCCACCCCTGGCTTAAAAGCATGTGAAGCTAAGAGACCTCCGCTTCCGAGGGGTAATTCCTCAAGGGGGTAGGAAAAACCAAACTCAACTCAACCGCATTCTTCCCCTAAATGTCAAGGAAACCTGGTGGGCTTGCTGCTGTTGCGTTTCTGAGCCTCTTTGTCCCGGAGACACTTTGTAACATACATGGAGTGCAAGATTCTTTATCTGCGGGGAGAAAATAAGCCCTAAGGCAGATAGCAATTTTCTGCTTGTTGAATCTTGTGCCTGGTTTCTTTCAACAAAGCCAGGTTTCCTTAGCATCACCTGGCCCAATCTATAGAACTGGCGCTTTCATGAGAGTGTAACCATGTTTAGCAAAAGATCTCTGCTTTGCCAGCCACTTAATGTCCTGGGCAATGTACTGCTGCCAATATCCACTCAATTAGAAGGTATTAATCATCCATTTTACTGTTCTCCCCTAATGCCTATCACCCCCCTTCCTCAGCAAGACACAGAGCACAGCAGTCCCTTCATGTAATCCAGCCTTCCCGGCAGATGCAGTTACATGGCAACCATAAAGATACTTCTTTTTTTTTTTTTCTTCCCCAGACCAATATTCTATTAATCCTTACAAGTTTATTAGTTCTGACTCATAACAATCCATCAGCCATAAATGCAATAAATGATGCTTGGAAATTAATACCCACATTTCAGCAGAGGAGATTTTTACATGTTACATTATCTTTAAAGTTATAAATAAATAACATACGTGAAGTAGATTTAAGCAATAAACATATATTCAACAAACAATACTCAGGGAGCTTCCAATTCAGCAAGAAAAAGTGATTTTGGCGATATCTTGTTAATAGGCCCTCCACTCCCTGCCTTCCTTCTCTTCCCTGGTAAAATCATAAATCCATCACATCCAATATTGAGCTCATTTCTTTGCTAGGAAAAATGGTGCTTCCTTTATCTAAAGCTCATTCTCAAATGCTTCAGCTTTCTTCGGTTGCTGTTTTATTTGTATTTGTTTCTTTGGCTTATTGTTTTAAAAGACTAATTTAGAAAATTTCCAAGATACTGTCTGCTTGCAGCTCCTCCTGTCTATATGTACCCCTTCGCTACCACAATGCCTCTTGAATAGCTTTTAAAAAGTGACCCTCTGAAAGAAGTCCTGTTGAGACAAGAATATTAGAAACTCTTCTTGCTCATGGGAGCCAAGAGGCTGAACTCAGGAGCCAGGAGTCTATTCTGTTATTTTATGAGAGCAAAGGAGGGCCAAGTGCCTACCAGGTTCAGAAAACATTGTTGTTGTTTTTTTTAATTTTTTTTAATGTTTATTTTTGAGAGAGAGAGAGAGACAGAGACAGAGACAGAGAGACAGAGTGTGAGTGGGGGAGGGGCAAAGAGAGAGGGAGACACAGAATCAGAAGCAGTCTCCAGGCTCTGAACTGTCAGCACAGAGCCCAAAGCGGGGCTTGAACTCCCAAACTGCGAGATCATGACCTGAGCTGAAGTCTGACACTTAACTGGCTAAGCCACCCAGGCGCCCCAGTTTATTTTTTATTTTTAAACATGGAGAAAAAGAAAGAAAGAGAGAAAGAGGCTGCGGTGCTACATGCCCACTTGTATTTCTTACTGCCTAAATTTTCTAAAAGATACACTCAAAAAGTTTTATAGAGATACTTTTCTTTCAGTACTAAATTAAATCTGCATAATTTCATCAAATTGTGTCTCTTGTGGAATGTCATTATTGCGCTCTTGTTTCCTAGAACTAAGTATTTTATTCTTTTTTGTTTTTAATGTTTATTTATTTATTTTCAGAGAAGGGAGGGAGGGGTGTGGGCTGAGAGACAGGGAGACAGAGACTCCCAAGCAGGCTCCACACCCAATGTGGAGCCCATCACAGGGCTCAGTCTTACAACTGTGAGATCACCACCTGAGCTGAAATCAAGAGTCGGACACTTAACCAGCTGAGCCACCCAGGCACCCAAGAACTGAGTTATTTTATTCTTGACCTCATTCACAGGTTTAACCCACAACAACAAAACACTACAGGATTCATGTTAGTGACAATTTAAAGCGAATTAAGGGTTAATGACAAAAGCCTGGTCTAGACAATGCTATATCAAGGGACATTTTTATCACTTAAACTCAAAGGCAACAACGGGAGAACTCAGCTTTGTCTTAGCCACTCCTCTAGCTTCTTTGGCTCCTTTCTTACGTGTCTCTTTTTTCCTTTGCTTCTCTGCACACAGACATGCTTTCTGCTTCTGAGTTTAGGAGAACTGCCTCCATAAATTATACCACACCTTTCCGGCCTTCATGCAATTTCCCCAGACTTCAAAATTTCCCAAACCAGACAGATCAAGATGCACTGACTTCAACTCGATGTTCCTGCTGGATTCTGAGGCTAGAGAGACAAACGCTGATTTAGGGGTTGTCTGCTAGGTAAAACAGCGCTTCTTTGATACCACACACACTGCTCCCTGTCCTTCTCTGTCGCTTGTGCCAATGTCCACACACTTACAACCCCACAGAGTCTGGTCACCAAGGGCTATGTGTGGTTGCCAAGGCCAAAAGATTTAAAAATATAGACAATGACGTATTCCGAAACTATAATCACGAACATTTTGTGTTGCCCGTAGACTGGGACAGATGGAGCAGGAATGCTAAGTCCTGGGCGTCAAGAGCTCAGGATATCTTACTAGTATGGGAGACCAGTGACTAGTGACCACTAGTCCAGCTCCATCTGAAAAGGAAAGGAAGAAAGGAAAGAAAAGGAAGCTAAGATCCAGAGTCCTGAGGTGATTTGCTCAAGGTCACAAAGCCAGTTTGAGGCAAGCTAAAGTCAGAACCTGGGTCTACTATCAGTCAGTCAGTAAGACTTCTTACACTTACTCAAGCCAGCTCCAGACCAGATAACCAGAAAATACAATGAGGTTCTAACGCACACACCCGTATTACGTTAGCACATTACATATTGTAATAGTGCCTGGGTGACAAGATACGATATGATTGTGGGAACGGAGTGGTGGTGGCAGTTAGGAGAGGGGATGAGCTACTTTAATAGCCTGACACATTCTGGAATACTGGCACAGTTTCATTTTGCCTCGAGGGTTACACAGGGGATCAAGATAAAGCTCTAAATTTAAAAAAATGGGTAATTCAAATCAACGGAGGCCATCTTTTCTTTGATAAAGGTGTTTTAAAGATACTTATAAGATATATTTTATATAAACTTATACATTTAGTTTAAAGATATGTAGGGGTGCCTGGATGGCTCAGTTGGTTAAACCTCCGACTTTGGCTCAAGTCATGGTCTCACGGTTTGCGAGTTCGAGCCCCGCGTCGGGCTCTGTGCTGACAGCTCAGAGCCTGGAGCCTGCTTCAGATTCTTTGTGTGTGTGTCTCTCTCTGCCCCTCCCATGCTCATACTCGGTCTCTCTCCCTCTCCCTCTCTGTCTCAAAAAAATAAACATTAAAAAATTAAAGATATGTATAACATGCATTATGATTAAAATAACAAGATTAATTTTAATGTATGGCCAATTGTATCATGTCTGCCCAGTGCACAAACACCTTTGGACAGACACATACCCAATTAATACGATGTATGCTACATCTCTTGTCTGTGCCAGACGTAATTCCACTAGTAATCTTTCATAACCTTGATGTATATGTGACTAAAGAAAGTTCCGTCTCCAATACTGTTTCCCCACTCTGCATACTGTGAGACCGAGGTCTAATTTAAGTCTGTATTCTACAAACAGCCTTACTTCCTCTCCCTCCTGGAACACATGATACCTTTAGTCAGGAAGACCCATGGCCACATCACTCATTCCTTGCTACTCTTCATTCTCTACATCTTTTCTGATGCTTCTTCCTCTTTTCAAAGATTCTCTTTTGTATATTTTTCTTCCTTTTTCAGTGCCACAGACTTTTGGGGGTTTCTTTATCTCTGACGTAAGCTCTTATTGCAAAAGCCTTATAAGTAGTCTCATTTCTCTTCATTCCTGACACAGGCATCAGAATTATTACCCTACAGCACAACTCCAGACATCATTAAGTTGCTTAGAAATCATGGCTCCCTGTGGCTAACTGAGTAAAGTCCAAACTTCTCGGCATGATGGTCTGGGTTCTCCAAAAGATTGTTTAGTCTGGCTTACTACCTTTGACCCTAATACACTAGGCACCCCTTGGTTCTCCCACCTTTATGCCTACTGACCTCAGTGCCAGAATGCCCTTTCCACACATTCTTATCCTCACCCCAGCCTTCATCGCCACTTGGCCAAAGCTCTATCTATTCTTCACAGCCCAATTCTACAACCCCATGCTCAACAAATCCTTCCCCAAATCTCTCAGCTACAATTCACTCTCTTCTCTCCTGTGCTTCCATAGTACCTTGTTAATATCACTACTGAGAGCTCTTAAAATATTGTTTTATGTCTTTCTTCTCCATTCAATTATAAATTCCTTGAGGGGAGTGATACCTCCTATACATCTGAACAAGGCACCAGTACAGAGCGTTCTACAAAGTAGGATCTCAATAATATTTGTTGAAATGAATTTGAATGCACCCCTACATCTGCCAGTGCTCCACTTTTCCAAACTGCATGGGTCTTTTGCATTGTTTTAAATTGTTCTTTAGGTGTATCCTTACACTTTCCTTTCTTTGTTCCTCCACTGCCACCCCCCACCACCACTAATACTCCTTGTGGTTGCCTCATTTAACTTGCCAGCAACTGCCTTCGCTTGTATTTTGGCAAGCTTATTTTCTCCACATTTATTCTACTCACTCTGTCATATTAGCACAATACCTGGCTTAGTTCATTCGGGCAGCTATAGACTATGTGGCTTATGAACAACAGAAATTGATTTGTCACAGGTCTGGAGGCTGGAAGTCCAACATCAGGTTGCCATCGTGGTGGGTTGAGGGCCCCCTTCCAGGTTGCAGAGTTCTCGTTGTGTCCTTACATGATGGAGGGGCAAGGCAACTTTCTCAGCCATTTTTACAAGGGCATAATTCCATTCATGAGGGCTCTGCCCTCATGAAATAATCCCCTCCCAAAGGCCCTACCTCCTAATACCATCACCTAAGGGGTTAGGTTTCAACATAGGATTTTAAAGGACAAAAACTCTCAGTTTATATAGAAATACCTAAAGATTTACTAGGGGACCTAGAGTAAAGAATAGAATCTGTACTCTCTTAGTTCCTGGCTATGTGACCTTGAACAAGGTACTTAACCACTCTGAGCCTTGGTCTCCTCGAGGGCAGAAAGGGATAATAATCCCTCATTTCTGTGAGACTACCGCGACAATAATATAGGTAAATCAGCTGGCATAGAGAAGGCATTCAATAGGTAGTACATGATATACTTTAGACCAGACCAAAGAAAGTTGGCTGAGAAAGGAAGCAAATTGCTTCCTGAAATCTGTTAGCTGCCTTGAGAACGAGTGCTCATTTATCTTCAAAACCTGACGCCCTCCTTGAAGACCCACCTTGCTTCGCCCCAGCACACTGGACTCTGAATTCCTTCACATGAATGAAGGAAGGTGTACGTCTTCACGTACACCATGATGCCATGCCTGGCACTTATCGCCCTTCACTGTAAGAGCACAGAACAGTTCAGACTCCATTTCTGCCATGTCCCAGCGACATAAGGATATAATGCAGAGAACTGCTATTCACTACGATTTACTTGTGTAACTTAGGAGTTAGCTCAATCCTCAGACTTTGTTATTAATGATATTATCCTATAATCTATGTTAAATATAGATCATGAGTGATGCTGATGAGTGGGTTGGATGTCATATTTGTGTTAGTTCAATTACAATAATAAATTAAGATGCTCTCTACCCTTACTATATAGATTTGGTCTAAGGCTTCATTATGATGACATAATACTCTCTTAGTTTTCATAAAGACATGCTGGCTTTTTTATTTTGTTTTCTATTTCTAGAGTTAGCCGTATGTTATTGGCAACATATGCTGCTCAGGTTCCAGAATTTGGTAATCAATTATATTTATACTATCTTTGAAAATTCTTTTTAGGGTATAAGCTTTTCTAGCCTAAGTTGTTATATGTGTTTAATCTCTGGTTTTCCTACCACATTACACAGATCCTGTAAAATGACCCACAGATTCATGAATGTATTACTGTGAGTAAGTTTCTGAAACAAAGCCATCAATACACAGAGGTAGGTCGATAAATTAGGTAAAAAATTTTCATCAGTACTTGTACTATGCTTGTAAAAAAGTTTTCTCCTCACTCATCATGCTATAGCCTAGCTCTGGTGCACAAAACTAGAAAAATACTAATTTGTTGTTGGAGGTGGTATGGTATTGAAGTCTTTTTTTTTTTTTTTTTTTTTTTATGAGTCAGGGGAGGATTCTGGAGGCAGAAAGAATAATAATAATGACCAGACATTAACTAAGGCATGTGTACTCATATGTGCATAAGTATGTGTCGTGCACATGTGTGTATGTGTAGTTAGTTGATACATGCCAAACTTCACTAGGGGCAGCCCACAGAGTGATGATCAGTCCCTGTGCCCTCTGATCTAGTATGGCCTTATATTTCAGTATGAGTACATACAACTGAACGGATTACACAATCCTCTCCTACCTCGCATTAGAAACCTTTAACACCAACACAAGGGGTATAATATCAGAATACAGCCCAGCGGATTTTCTTACATTCTTTAACAGGCAAGCTAAGAGATTCAGAAGTCCATGTTCATTTACCACGGGCTGATGGACACAGGGTTGGCATCTTGCTATTTCCCATTCACTGCCCTGCTACAAACATGTTGTGGTCTGAACCACTATATGATTACAGACAAAAGTAAGTTCTCTGTGCTTAATCTGGACATGAGGTTAGCCACAAGAGTCAGACCAGGTATCGCACCTGAGAGCCACGACTTTATGACCATGGCACAAGGCCCCTGGGTCCCCTTTGTCTTAGGTTGTATCTTACTGAAATCACTCATCAGAAAGGTTATTTAAGTCAAATTTAAAAAAGATAGAATTTCATTTTTTTTCTTTCTGAGGTATGCCCCTATTGTATGTATCCCTAATATTAATTACAAACAACTCAGGTTTATAGTTTTCCTACATAAGAAAGATAGATATCTGGAGCAGTTACATTAGGAAACTGAATTATGATTTGGCTATTTTGTTCCTCAAAGCTAAATTGAGCAGGTATCTGTGAAGTCACAGAGGGACTAAACATTTCCAGTATGACAGGTTGATTTGGGCATCAGGTTTTGCACTGATGTATTAGAGTAACAACCATCATCACTCAAAACAACCGATATTAAATTTTTCCCAAAGTTAAATGTTGGTATAAATGTATTCATATTTTGATCTTTTTCTTCAACGAAACGCATATACTTGTTAAGCAAAATATACAAAATCAAAATTTATTTTATTTATACATGTGAAATGAGGTACTGCCAAAGAGGAAAAAGGATGTTTCATTCAACTAAAAAGATTCATCCAAAATGAAAAACTTACAATGTGGGGTTGTTTGGAATAGCATCTCGCCCCCTCCAATCCTAGAACATGAAAGAGTAGAAAGCTTCTTCAGTTATGAAAAAAAGAAGTTTATAATCTTTCTAGCATACGGAGGTAAAAGAAGATGTTGGAGGAGTCAGGCATGATTGACAGGAAAAGAAAAGAGGTCTCACAACTGATGGGGCCTGGAGACAGGCTCCCAGAGAGGTCACAGATTGCCAGGGGCTAGAAAAGTAAAATGTCCATGCTTTGAAAGCAGAGAAAAGATGTAGAGAAGGAACAAATGGAGCATTAGTAGGAAGCCAATGTAATCTGATGCCTGGGGTAGGAGGTGGGCTGGGGCGGGAGGATGGGCACACAGGATGGTCTAGGGCTCAAGGGGATAACCCCCCACTGAGCATTCCTGCAATCCTAGGGAATGAAGAGCTCTGGGATCCAAGTGATTATGGAGAGTATCATTCTGGCTGACACCAAATAGAAGGAGCCAGAACCAAGAGTGGATGTGTATCAAGTTGGACGGAATACCTACACTAAATGCATGTAATCTGTTTGTTTAGGATATGTACAACAAAGAGCTTCTTACAAAAGCAGATATTATTATATGCATAAGTAGCTAACTTTCAGTTGGATTCTCCACAATCTTGTTGCTAATCCACTACAAAGAGTCTGGAATACAACGTGGTACTGTAAGGTTAGGTTGAAGGCCCAGAGACAAAGTTTTAAATGTTTATTTGAGAGAGTGAGCGAGTGGGGGAGGGGCAGACAGACAGAGACAGAGGATCTGAAGCAGACTCTGTGCTGAGAGCAAAGAGCCCCACGCAGGGCTCCAACTCTCTAACGGTGAGATCATGACCTGAGCTGACGTCAGATGCTTACGTGACTGAGCCACACAGACGTCCCTCCAAAGACAAATTTTAAAAAGGAGGATCCCTCACCCGAAGCCCTTGGTAATGATAAAGGCAATCATCAGGGAGTTCTGATTTGAGGTCTACTTCCCTGCTTATTAAATTTTAGTTTCTAGATTAAAACAGAATTACTCTGTTTATAGTAAATAACTCTTACTATTCCTGTAGATTATTTGAATTACCACTTTACTTGTTTCTGATGAATTCGGATGTTTAAGTGACTCCCGTAATACACGGATGTGACTTTGTCTGAAATCTTGTTAGGAAACACTTTTTAAAGATTTATCCTTAAGTTCTGAAGTTTCATACTTGGTATTATGGATTGATAGTGGCTGCATGCCAATTCTTCTTTTTTTTTTTTTTTTTTTTTTTTTAATTTTTTTTTCAACGTTTTTATTTTATTTTTGGGACAGAGAGAGACAGAGCATGAGCGGGGGAGGGGCAGAGAGAGAGGGAGACACAGAATCGGAAACAGGCTCCAGGCTCCGAGCCATCAGCCCAGAGCCTGACGCGGGGGTCAAACTCACGGACCGCGAGATCGTGACCTGGCTGAAGTCGGACGCTTAACCGACTGCGCCACCCAGGCGCCCCTCCAATTCTTCTTTTTTAATGGCCAAACATTTATCCTAATACTAAAACCGAAGCACAGACAAGACAGCATATTTCACAACACTATTTCACATATAATTTAAAGTCAAAATTTTAATTGCATGGAGATATTTAAATGTTAACAAATCATCATGTTAACTTTCAACAAGCTTCACAAACTTTGTTTCACTAAGTTTAGACAGCCTGAAACTAGATAGATATTTAATAAATGTTTGTCAGAAGCTTATTTTTTCCCCAAATTAATGAAGCTACATCAAAATTTTATTTAAATTGTTGCTATGTATTAATTCCTCCAGATCACGATTTTACCAACATAGCTTCATCTACCTAGCCATGCACATCATACCAAAGCATTTATTCAGGCAATGCTTTTTAATAAGCCACTGTATGAAACAAACAAAAAAAGTGGAAGGTGTTGCCTGGGAACTAATAGCAGTAATAAGGAGCCAGCGGATTGCTCCTTAATAAGTGTATGCACCGCACATCTCCTCAGTCCTGATTAACTACATTCTATTTTAGCACCAGACATCTTCTAATGAGAAAATGTTAAGTTTCCCCCAATGGTATGATGGTAGACTCAGAATGGAAAATACCAATAAACCTTGTGAACAGTATACCCCCAAAATGTGAGCTTGCAAATGGTTTCATCTTCCTTATTTCCATCTTTATTTCTGTTGACTTAATCATTCAATATACAAAATATTGACTACTTACTATGTGCAAGGTGCAGTAAAATCTTATATTCAGAAGCTAAAGATCATATATACGCATCAGATTCCTTAAAGGTGGTTTTTAAGGGCGAGGTGGAGTTTATTAATTATCTAGACAAACCATCCATGCTGATTCTTTCAGACTCAAGGAATGTGGGTTTGAGCAAATTTTCATGGTTGATATGAAGGGCGTACGGCTAGAATCAAGTACTTTTCAGTCTGTGTAATGAGCCTGACAATGTGAATAATCTGAATGCAATAATTGTTTTGATGCTAAAGACACAGGTATGTGCAAACACACAAAGGTAATCCCTGAATAGTCAAGAAATAACTGTAGCAAATGTGTAACTGCTAATTCTGGGGATAATATGATGAATAACTGCAGAGTTTTTTTTTTTAGTGTAAGTTTCCATGCTGGATTAAAATTTATTTCTAGCATAGTAATCGGTGTATTACTTAAGTAAATATCAAAATGAAAGCCTTCTCAATAGCCCCAGTTGACACCCCTGGTTTTATTCAAGTAAATAAATATTAAGTAGTATGGTAAGAGCTGAAAGAGATAAATAAATACAACATGATTCCTGCCTTCAAGGAGCTTATCAGTTCATTGAGGGTCAAGGGTCTTAACTACCCTGCATCAACTCCTACTGATGCTTCAAAAGGAAAACAAAAATGGCACCTGAGTTTCTCCAGGCAGAGTAAGCTACACACACACACACACACACACACACACACACACACACACACACACCCTTTACAAGAGCAAAGTTTGCAACATGCTATAATTAAGCTCACATCCTGGCAGTAAAGACATGGAGTTTTATTCTAAATATAGAGGAAGGCTCTCCACACTGCAACCTGATTGTTGTTTTTGAACTTTACTTATTGATATGTCAGTGTCACCATTGCAGAAAAGAATCACGTTCTGAAAACACACATACAGTAGACATGAAAACGGTACTCCTTTAATTTTTTGTTCAGAGTGGCAATTTTCTTAATATCCCTGGTAAATGTTATCCCCAACTTGTCCTTCCTATAGCTCTAAACCACTGTTTAATGGCATGTTCCTTCTTGTTCTCAAGATAGTGAGTGAGGTGCTGTTGCCAAATGGACGTGGGGAGCAATCCATAGCCCAAGTCCTTCCTCAGTGTTCTATCTACAAGGGCTGTTCCCAAATCTCTTCCAGATATGAAACTTGGCCATGGCAGGTGGCCATCAAGAACCCAAGGAAAGTCCTGCTCAGTAAAACAGTCACAACACTGGAACGAAAATAACAACTTCTTAACATGTCAGATTGGACTCAGTTTTATTTAATGAAAGAATTACAGACCTGAGAGCAGTTCAACCCACATCTTGCAAGGAACACCTAGCAGAGAGTCGGGCTGATTTTAATTTTTGAGACTTAAAGAACATGAGAAGGTAGTGTGAATGTTTGTTTGGGCTTTTGTACTCCTGTTACCTAGAATCCAGCTACCTGTCATGAATCTGGAGCAAGTTAACCTCTCAGTTTCTCCAAATGGAAAATAGTGACAATAATGATACCCACTTCATGGGAGTACTGTAAAGATTACGTGTGATGTGATACACGACACACGTTCAATATGGTGCTTGGCACACAGAAGGCCTCAATAAAAGATAACCAGTATGATTTTTTAATTCAACTTTTTAGGACAATAAAAGATACTGCTCTACACCCGAAAAGTCAAACATCAAAGCATACAAACACCAAAACTTAAGTAGAACACCCCAACAATTTACAAAGATAAATTAGGTGTAGGGAGAACATTCCTAAATACTTCCTCCACTCCTATACTTCATTTGACTATGAACAATTGACAGGCTTTTAGGGAAAATATTTCGGCTTTGAAATAACTGCTTAGAAAACGAATAAACTATATTTAACTCCCTCTCCGGCAATTAGACTATGGCCATTGCCACATCTGCTATTTGCTCATCAGGAAACTGCTTCCAAGACATTTAACATTCATAGGTGTATTAGCTCGTTATTAATCCTCTGAAAGTTCTCCATGACACTATTAACCACAGCACAGAATCTGATACAAGGAGACTCCATCTTGGTTTCAATTCGTCTAAGAGGATTATGAGCAGAATTCCCTAAAGGACAACATCATAAAGTGGTCTCAAACATGGACTAGATTATAGCCAAATTCCAGTGTATTATCTATTTCTAAAAACTCTTCTTCAACGATCCCAATTCTCTACTCAGACTTTATCTCTTCAGAGTCCCAGGAAGTAATCATAATCCCAAATACTTATATGGCACTATGTGAAGATACATACATTAATACATTTAATCTTTACAGAAGCCCTATGAGGTAGAAACTGTCACCATCATCTCCTTTATTCATGGGAGGACACTTAGGCACAGATAGGTTCACTACATGTCCATTGTGTCAGAACTGGGATTTGAACCCACACAGTTTCATCCCAGGGTTCACGCTCTCCCCTCTTGCTATGTAGCCTTTGGGCCTTACTGACATGTTTCTCAAAGTACAGAAGTAGTGGTACAAATTAATTACTCTCAGGTTCTTATCATAAGACAAAGGCAGTATCAGGAATTGAACACCTGCTCTTTCAGTGCTCTGTGCTAGCCCATGTACTGTTCTTCTGACATCAAGGTAAAAAAAGACCATTTCCAATGAATCCGTTAGATCAGAGATTATGCCAGGAACATCTGTCACAAGAAAACCAGCAAGCATGTCACTGAGACAGCTTGGCTTATAACATAACTTTTACTCTAAAGAAATTTCTATCCTTTGACCTATGGGCATCTGACTAACGTTCCTCTTTCAATGTACAAATTCTCCTTGTGATGGCTAATTTTATGTGTCAATTTGGCTAGGCTATGGTGCCCAGTTGTTTGGGCAACACCAGTCTAGATGTCACTGTGGAGGTGATTTTTCAAAGATGTGATTAACTGATTTACGTCAGCGAACTCTGATTGACTGATTTACATCAGTAGACTCTGAGTAAAAACAGATTACCCTCCTTAATGTGACCGGCCCTCATCTAACCATTTTAAGACCTTAAGAGTAAAGTTGAGGTTTCTTGAAAAAGCAATTCTGCCTCAAGACTGCAACGTAGAAACCCTGCCTGAGTTTCCAGTCTGCAGCAGAGTTTGGACTCAAGACTGCAGCATCCATTCTTAGTTGAATTTCTAGTCTGCTGGCCTGATCTACAGATTTTGGACTTGACAGCCTCCATTATTATATGAACCAGCTTCTTAAAATAAATCTCTCTCTCTCTCTCTCATATATGTGTGTGTGTGTGTATGTATATATATACATATACATATGTGGTATTATAGATTTATATAAAATATATATACACATATATGATATATCTCATATACATATCTCACCTATGTCTCATATAAGAGTTATGGGAGAGAGAGATGTAGTCTATCAGTACATACACCAATTAAATATATAAACCCATTGTTTATCTATCTATATATTTATATAGAAATATAGGTACACATGCATGTACCTCCTATTGGTTCTTTTTCTCTGAAGAACTAACTGATATACTCCGGGGCCCCACCTCTACCACTTTTCACATAGGAGGCTCTCAGCAGAGTAATGTCAATCCTAATTCCCCATTGTAGTTCCTAAATGAAAAGATGAAGTCGGCCACTTTATATACTAGCTCACAGACTAGCAAACTCTCTGGAAGCAGGTTACACACTCTCCCTGATTAGACTGTGGGAGACTCTAATCCACATGCCCTCTGTGAATGGTTGTGGTTTGACAAGCTACAAAGACACACATCCTTGTCTGTGGAAGTCCCCAGACAGGGCCCCAGAGACCCGCTGTCACCCAGCTCTGAGTCCAGCCAGGCCCTGCCCTCTGGGAATTGTGGCTTTCCATGCCACTCCGGGCAAGCCTGAAAGACTGGAAGAAGCAATCCGGTTTACAGTGTTTTTTTGGTAACCATTTCCTTCCAAGATCTTGGAGAACTACCTCATTGCTGTGATGGCTCCCAACTTCTGTCTGCACGTGGGTTTGGTTGTTATAATCCCACTGTGCAACCCTCCATTTCAGCTATTCAAATTCCTCTTCTGTTCCAGCTCCCAAAGAAAGGTCCCAGTAGAAAATCAAAATGTATTTCCTTAAGAAAATATCTCAACAAGCTAATAGGACTCCTTCTTTTTCCCCTCCTTTCTTTCTCCCCATCCCATCCAAACCGCAAAGCCCTGTCCTTTGTAAAGAGCTGCACCACGAGCGAGGAATACGTCACACCAAGAAAATCCACCGTTGCCCAAAGCTGTTTTCCTTGTGGCTTCTTCAGTAGCAGGCATACTGCCGTCAGTGTTTACAGTCAGCAATTCTGAATGTGCTGACATGGAGAACAGTGACCACAGAATCCCTGCAAACCAGCCAGAAAGAAAACAGATGCGGAAATGCCGAGGCAAAGCTAGGCCTCTCTCCTCCCTGCTTCCCCAAGGTCCACCAGTGAGGCACGGCCCGCTCGCTCGTGGATGCTGGGAGGGTAGGGATGGGAGCAGCTCTCCTCCTGCTTTTTCCCCGGTCACCACAGCTTCATCGCAGTGTTTCTACCTCGAGGACCGACTGGTGCAGAGCTGTTGGAGGAGGGGGCCAGTCCTTCTATGTTAGGTCTCCCTCCCTGCTGTGGACTGTACTGACATGAGGGGACAAGGGGAGGACAGGGTCAGGTTGCCACATTCCCAGCAGCTTTGTGAACCTCTCCCTCTCGGACACTTAACTTACAAAAGTCCTTTATATTGCTGATTTGTTTTTGTGCATTTTTTTTCCCTCTGGGAGCAAAGGAAAGTTTTGTAAGCAAAAAGAGTGCCAGAAAATTGCTAGGTAGCAAGCCTAGCATGAGAGAGAGAGAGAGAGAGAGAGAGAGAGAGAGAGAGAGAGAGAGAATTAAATTAAAGCTTGAAAAGGACTATTATCGCCTTAATGTTTTATAGGCAGACTGGGATTTGGGGATTCTGGAGTCCTTCTATTCTTGGCTCTGCCTGGGTTAGATAGTCGGGAAGTCATTTAGTCTGAGGAGCTCAAGTAAATGAAGCGATCAGGTAGGTAGTGGGTCTATCTGTCCACAGACACATGCGATGGAGCAGTTCTTGCATGTGGGTTAACACACTAGCAGGGGCAAAGGCTGAACTTGATCTTCAGCCTTCTGTTTCAAGTTGTGGTTTTCAAACTCTTACAGGCCACATCAGTGTATAAAAATCTATACCAAATCGCCCACGGCACTTCCATATACCAAGAGGGGGCAAATGCCCACTACAAGAAAATCAGGCACATTTGGAGATGAAAACTATAGCAGAATGGCTAGCTACCCACCAATGATGTGTGCACCCCTTCACCTGTGTGGATCTGATATTGGTAAGCAGATGCCCAGTCTAGGACTACATTTCCAAACTCTCCCTGCATTTAGATGGGGATATATGACTTAGTTCTTGAAAGAAGAACGTGGGCAGAAATGATGTGTGCCACTTCCAGCGCCGACCCATAAAAGCCTCCAGCAAGATGTCCAACGATCCTCTAGCCTCTCTCTTTTCCCACACACCAGCTGGCGGCAAAAGGTTCCAAAGCCCTCGGAGGAACTTCACAATGGAAGGAGACGGTTGTTTGCCCAACGAATGCCTATGCTGGACTGTTGCATGGCAGAGAGATAAACTTATACTGGTAAGTCATTGGGGATTTCAGTGTTTATCACGGAAGTTACTTTAACTGCACAAAATCACTAAGGGATAGCAGAAGAAAAGAATCCACCTAATCAGACACAACAACATAGACGGTGAACGTGGTAGAGATGTTCAATACGGTATGGGCACCATTTGGGTCAAGGAAAACAAGCATATGTCTACATACATACTTATATATGCTTGGGATGTGACCGGAAGCAAACATAAGAAAGTGGTCACAGCGATCGCCTTTGGAAAAGGAAAATGGGAGACAGGAAGAAAGGATGGGGAAGAGATTTGTCTTTCATCATATACTGTTTTTAACCTTTTGATTTCTTGTACATTGTATATTTATTACCCAGTCAAAAGTTACATTAAAAAAAAAACACACCGATTTTGAAAGGATCCAGTTTTCAGACCACCTGGAGAATGCTTACAGACACTACTATTAGTCCCCAGGGCCTTTTTCTAAAACCAATGGTACGAAGTGTTGACATTTAAAAATACATAAAACTGAACTTTTCTTGAAAACTCCAGGGATGGAGAGAAGTAGCTGTTATTCCCACAGAGCATCTGAATTCTTGGGGTTAACTTTCTCATCCTCTTACAGGCTGTTCCTTTTCTTCCAATGGTGACAGGAGGCTGGAATTAGACGGGAGCTGTGCCTTCTGCTAGGTCGGGTTATTCCTAACTGCACATCACAAGTCACTCATGTGTGCCTGGTAAAAAAGAAGAATTCCTTGGACTCTTTCCTGAAAATTCTGTTTCAGTAATTCTAAGGTGAAGCCTAGGAAACTGTATCATTAAGGGTCATCTGCCTCTTATGCTCCAGGCCCACTTGGGAAACCTTATTCTCAGCTGTTCATGTGTCCTACCTGCCACCTTGGATACGTTGCTTCACTTCCATATTTTATGTTCCTGGACTACAGATCATGAAATTTATGACCAATGAAACTCCAAAGTGTCTGCTGAGACTATGGTGATGCCTGTAAGAATGGCAGAACTCCCCACAGATTGCCATTAGATACAAGTGCCAATTACTATAATCACTGTTAGCATGTGTATTTGGGATTGCTATTTTAGGTTTTAAAATACACTTTATCAAAAAAATACTTCATTTTAAAAGAGAAGAGGAGTGGGAAACATGTCTGTTTCCACAGAAAGCTTTTGTAAGAATTTCTGCTGCACTGCTAGGTGTTTAGAAGGGAGCTCACATCGGGCTGGTCTTCCACCCATGACAAGTACGGCTGTTTCCAGAATGCACAGAACAGGGCGGGAGCCACGGGGAAGTTCTGCAGATGAGTCCAGGTGTTGGAGGAGAGGGCAGCTCAAACACAGGGATATCCGGGTACTTTTTGGAACAGGGGTGGATGAAAAAGATTCACTGTGTGAGAAGGGTCTCAAACAGTCTAGCTGGCCCTGGACCATTTGATTTTCTGTTTGGCTACAGGTCCCATCCTTATCTTTGAATATTCTAAGATCTTTTGCACCAAGAGGACATTCACACTCACGCCCTCTATGCAACTCAGACGCAAACTAGTTCATGTTCCTGATTACGATTTTTCTCTACATTGATCATCCAGAGAGAGAGAGAGGGCAAGTTATATATATATTTATTATATAGATGTTTATTACATAGATGTTATTTGTTGAGAAATCACCTGAGTGATTAATAAAACTTATTTAGAATGATTTGGTAAGTTTTCTAAAATATCTTAAGAGTAAACCTTGATGTTTCCTAAGAAATAACTTGAAGATTTCTTTTTTTAAAATCTACAAATTTATCTGCAAAACAGGTTGGGGACAGGAGGGAGAGAATCAGTAAATTTAAACCATAAATTTTCTGTTTATCTTTTGGAGAAAATTCTAATTTTTAAAAGATCAGGTCCAAAAAAAGAAAGTATCTCGCAAAAAAAAAAAAAAAAAAAAAAAAAAAGAAAGAAAGAAAAGAAGAGAAAAGAAAGAAAGTGAAAAACAGACAAATGTGAAGTGATAGGTGTGTTAACTAGCTAGATGGGTGAAAAATCCTTTCCAACGTATACATATAACAAATCACTGCAATGTACAATAAATATCTTACAATTTTATATGTCAACTATATGTCAATAAAGCTGAAATTAAAAAAATAAACATAAAAAATGGGGGGAAGTTAACATGACCTAGTATGATTACAAATTGTTTCTTTTTTCCTTTTGGCAACTACCTCACACATAAGGTGCTATTTAAATTCCTTTTATCTATTTTCATCTTTCTCAAACAAATGAAATGCCCACATTACAATCTTTATTATGAAGTATGCTTAATTCCAAATGGGCCCCACATGCTGCCTCCTGTCTTTATTTTTTATCGATTTATTTTTATTTATTTTTTAATGTTTACTTATTTTTGAGAAAGAGAGAGAGAGAGAGAGAGCAGGGGAGGGGCAGAGAGAGAGGGAAACACAAAATCCGAAGCAGGCTCCAGGCTCCCAGCACACGGGGCTTGAACTCACAAACTGTGAGATCATGACCTGAGCCAAAGTTGGGATGCCTGACCAACTGAGCCACTCAGGCGCCCCTGCCCCTATCTTTAAATGGCCCACCTAAAAGCTGACAATGGAGATTTCTGGGGCTCATCAGAGCTGGTTCTCATCCCTGTTTTTAGTGTTGGGGAAGACTTCTCAGCTCCCATGTAGTTAGTCTGGGACCATGTGACTACTCTGGCCAAGGGCTATGAGCAGAGAAAAGAGCCGGTATGAATTCTCCCATTTTCTTCTCCTGCTGCGGCAAGGTCATCTACTGAGGTGGCAGTGGTATAAGAGGTGAGGCCTCTGTCAGCCTGAATCCCCAAGGGGCTAGGTGGATCAGAGCCTCTCTAGCCTTCACATGGAAATGTAGCAGGGACCACATTTATTATGTTAAACCAGTGGGACCAAAGGGTGGGGTGGGGGGCAACTTGTTACTGCAGCATAATCTTACCTTTCCTGATTAATCGAAACTACTGGTTTAAAAATCTCTAAGTTCCAGTCAGCACACTGGACTTCCTATCTGTATAACTGGTAGATAAGTCGTCTAATTTTCCTGGGTTTCAGCTTTTGTTGCTGTTGTTGTTCTACGTTTTAACGGCAAAAGGGGAATAATAGTTTCTGGCATGTCTACCGTTCAGGGATGTGTGGGATCAGATGAGTTTTTCCAAAAGTATTTTGAGATCTGTAAACGTGACCCTAGACGTAAAGTGTTAGCAGCCCTGTTGCTGTGGATTTATCTGGAGAACTTAAGTGGCTAAACGTGACTGCTTATTTGGGGGTCAGTTATTAGAATTCATTGCTTCATGGTTCATAAAAAGCCAGTCAATACATTCCAGTGATAGATCAGGATCACGAGAAGTCAGATTCTGATACCACTTGGAGAACAGTTTGTTATCTTAAAAATGTCAGGGCTAGCTGAATGGTTTCAAGAGCCTCACTTCCAGGGAGCAAACTCAACTATTTGCCTCTGGCATGAAAATAAAGGAAAAAATAGAGGCCCCAAATGAAAGACTTGGCACAAAGCCCTTTATTTCCTCCCACAGCCTGTCACAGGGAGAGAGAGAGGGAGAGCATGGGGAGGAACGGAGAGATTGGGCATTCTAGGCTCCACCCCTGCACAATGAAACAGGGAGAATGATATACATTCAGAAGGGATGGTGCAAATCTATTCTGTGTTACTCTCCGAGAGGACAGATTTCTCCACAGAGAAAAGGAGAAGCGGAAGAGATGGCCTCCCCACAGAGAAGATCTAGAAGCAGAGCAAGAACAGGTGTCCCCTGCTGTCTCGGACAAAGGGTTAAGGCACTCTGCTTCTCGCTCAGGAGAAGGGCTTCCTGACCCTCAATTCACAGATTGATTCGCAGAGGGCCATCTTCACCCAGCTGCTTATGTTGTAGGATAACAACAACTGACTTCTTTTGAGCACTTACTAAACACCAGGCACTGACATTTTAGATACCCAGAAATTGAGGCACAGCAAGGCTCAGTAACTCGCCTGAGGTCACACGACTGGAATATGGCAGAACCAGGGGTTAAACCCAGACAGTGTAGCTCCCAATGCTGTGGTCTTAACCACTACATTTATAAGGAATAGATGACGGGGAAGAAAATGGAGGGTAATCCTTTCTCCTGCTATGTAGTCTTGCAATGGGCTTCAGACACGTCCACTCACCTAGTCATCACATCTGTTCTAACATGTTCGATATCCTTACTTAATTTACAGGGAAGCAAACAGAAGCTCAGAGAGGTGAATTAACTTGCTCAAATTCACACAGCCCACAAGTGGCAAGTTGGAAATCAAATCCATCTCGACTCTGGCAGATTAAAGTGGGAAGGGTTATGGCTGGAAAACAAGCAAGCGTTTGGGGACGAAACCAAAATACATTAAGAACATGGAGGAAGGAAAGATTATAGAAGGTAGGTAGAAGCTGGCGCTCGTGGGCTCTCAGAGACATAAGGGACCTAAATATAGGATAACTCCAATCAATAGAGTTCCCCATACCACAGGGCCTTTTTGTCCTCAGTAAGAAAGAAAGATGGTGAATCCAGTGTTCACACCAATGACAGGTAGACTTTGCACATGAAGCAAACCTTTTTTAAGCTCGGCAAAAGGAGAGCTACCATGAAAGTAGCCAATTGTTGTTTTTGGCTGTCTTTACATCTTCTCACACTAAATTGTTATGATCATATACTTCCACATTTCCTAAACTTATGAATCACTGAATAATTGTTAGTTGTTCTGTTGTTGTTATTTTGCATCATTTGCTAATCCTCAGCTAAAATGTTCTCCCAACCTTAAGCTAGAGAGGCGCAATGCAATTATGACACAGGAGCAAAAGAAAGCTCATTAACATACCCGTGACTGACACAGAAGATCATTAATTAGGCATTCTGAGCATAAGTATATATGTATAAATTAGCATCTATTCACCATTTAAACTGTAAGAGATTTTTCATATCTGAATATTAACTATGTTGGAAAATTACTAAGTTTTCCTGAGTGAATTCCACAAACAATACCCATCCCTGATAACAAAAACAATATGAAGAGAAAAGATTCTATGAGCAGAAATGGACACAGTGGACAGAGTCAAACGATGTGATTACCCTTCATCTATCGGTGTCTTCATTTATCTGTTTCCTCTTTTTTTTTTGTATTTCTGACTAGTTGGGAGCTTTGTGTGGAGACCCCTTTCTGTCGAGAAGCCTTAGATATGGTACTACCACTGATATTCCAGAAATGCTTTCCCTTTGTCCGCTCCCTTCTGTCATCGTACATTCATTTATTCTTTCAACACATATTTATCACGTGTGATCTATGTATTAAAGACAGTGTACTTGAATACGGCCGAGTTTCTACTCTCAAGGACTTCATAGTCTAGTGGGAAAGATGAGATGAGTCATCAAGTGTACACGTAAAACTATAATGCAAGGTAGAGAACCCCACTGCCAAAAAGTACCAGCCCTAGGCAGAAAAAGAAGAGACTTTTTCTGGCAGGGATTGGAGAGTGC
Source organism: Neofelis nebulosa (assembly GCF_028018385.1). NCBI lineage: Eukaryota > Metazoa > Chordata > Mammalia > Carnivora > Felidae > Neofelis > Neofelis nebulosa. Next base: position 87,632,513 of record NC_080784.1, on the reverse strand, counting down.
TTCGCGGCAGAAGTAGCATTTAAGCCAGTTATAAAGGAACAGTAGAAGAAGCAGATCTGGCAAAGTTCAGGGCATGCAAAGAGAGTCACCTACTGGAGAAACCTGAGTCAATGTGTATCTTCACAACCAGCTCCTGAACTGTGTTACTTCTGTAACCAACAGAGAGCCTCCTCCTTTTTTCCAATGTGTCTAAAGTACCTTTCCCTCTGGGGCATTGGAAAACTACCAGTATCAGGACCACAATGATAATAATACTCTATTGTCTTTCATATACATGACAATGATACTAATTACTTTGTAGAGCTGTGCTTGCATTGTTTTTCTTGCAGGCGTATTAGATTCATGCCAGCAAATCCATCATTCTCTGTTGACTTCTCTTGGGACTGGTGGCCCACTTTTGTAAGATGGCTATCCAGGATGAAAGCTGGAATTCACAGTGCTTAGATGATTTCCTTTTTTCCAGGTGGGCCTAACAAGTCTATGTGGGGACTGAATGAAGAGTGTGGTCTTTTGGGCATCACACTGTAACCACCTGAGCTCACTAACGACATGAGTTTCACTGGTATGTCTTTTCCAGCAGAAGAACTAAAGATTTTAAATAAAATCTCCTATATGAAGAAAGGCAGCTAACTGGATAGCTTGTAAATAGAGTAAAATCTCAAAACCTCCACAGTTTTGACATCTCCCTGGACAAACGAGGTGGCCCATAGATCATATTTGCTCAGGAAGAGGTCCAGAGCATGGGCCTTTCCTATACATCTTGAGACTGCACCCATGGGGATTCAGGCATGCTGCTTCTTATCCTGAAATCCTTATTCTGAGGCCTCCACAGCATATCAGTGCCTGAAACACCTTTTATGGGATTCAAGACATATCTGCTTCACAATGGGTACTACTCTATGGCAGAAAGGAAGGCTACTATCAAAGTTAGATTTCAGGTGTGCTCATGGAATTAAAAAACGAAGTGGCTAGCAGTGGTTTCCAGGAGCATGTGAGCCTTTTTGGCCTTAGCTATTGGCGGGTATTGAAGTTTCTGAGGCACTCTGGGTCCTGAAGGAATGAACGAGTTACCTATAATGGACTAATCTGGAAAAACATTGACTTATTGAAGAAAAAACTATCTAGGATCTTGACTGCTGATTTCTTCCATGCTCCTAGCTAAATATAAATCTATCTTCTATTTGTGGGGCAGATTCATGTAGAACAAGCCTAAATATTCCATCTTTCTAATGGAGGTAGAACATTTTAAGGCCCTGAGTACTCATGATTAAAATGATGAGAGAATTCTTGACTCTTAGTACATTATAATGGAAAACAATTAATTGAAAAATGATTCATTAAGATTGTTATATACCTCCCCCCTATAAACGCGTATTACGTAGTTGGAGAAAACCATAGAGATCCAAGTTCCTGCTTGTCCTAGAAATTCGGAGGAAAAGAAAGCTCATGGCAGTCTGAGGTCATCTCAAGCAACCTATATGGGGAGAAGAAGATATGGAGTTGGGGCCCACAGAAAATGAGTCATATGATTTTCATGGTAAAAAACAGCTTGATTCTTGGAGGTACACTTAAAGAAAAAGAATCTGAGACAGATAATCTCAACAAAAATCTCCCAAATCTCACGTGTCAAAGAAGGGATATAAACATGTTGTCCTAGGGCACCTGGGTGGCTCAGTCAGTTAAGTGTTTGACTTCAGCTCAGGTCATGATCTTAGGGTTTGTGAGTTTGAGCCACACGTAGGGCTCTCTGCTGTCAGCACAGAGCCTGCTTGGGATCTTCTATCTTCCTCTCTCTGCCCCTCCCCCACTCGCACGCGTATGCACGTGCTCTCTCTCTCAAAAATAAATAAACTCAAAAAAATTATAAACATGTTGTCCTATGAGTATCTGCTGAAATACGTCTGTTTTAAGAGCTGATTGGCCCCCACTACCTCCTTCTAAAATGGGACAAAGCTTTTCCCATGGAGGACTTCTAACAAAGACGGAATCCTGGATTTTTATGCTAAATTCCTCTGCTATACCAACTGTAGTTTAGTAAAGCTTCACAGAAAGAGATATTCTGAGCCCAACCTACGGAGACACGTCCCAATTTAGGCTGCGGAATGAAAATTACAGGGCAGCCACAGAGGCAAGTTTAAAATTAGGACAAGCTTCACTTTGGGCCTCTTAAGCCTCACAGAGTTAGTACATGAGGCAAAGGAAAATGAAAAAAAAAAAAAAAAAGAAAAGAAAGAAAGAAAGAAAGAAAAAAAAAGAAAACACAGTAGGAACTAAAAAGCAAAATCCCCAGACTTCTGTTCCTTCCTATGGTCCTCCTGACATGCTAAGCTTTTTGCACACCTGAAACTCAGCAGCACAGCGCCTTTTTAGTCCTTCAGCAGCTTCATAGGCACCACAGCCTGTCAGGGCCTGCAAGGAAGTTCTGGAGGTAAACAGATTGGGATAGTCTTGACTGGGAAAGAAGAGCAGCGACTGGGAAGAATCTTCCGCAGCCTGAGTCCTTTTATTCACATCCCTGTCGCTTAGTCCACAAACTGCCTAGGGCTGATCTGGGAGATAGTTCTGTGGGACGCATGGAGCCTTCTTAGAGTGTGCCTAAATCACCAAGTCCAGTCCAGCAACAGATTTGGGATTGCAAGGTAATAGAAACTGACACCTCTTTTTTTTAAAGTGTTTATTTAAATTCCAGTTAAGAAACCGTCACCTCTTGATTGCTCTGCCAGCTAACAGTGACCACCCTCCCCCAAGAGGTGGTCTCTGGGGAAAGTGACGGGGTACTAAGGTGTACTTAATTCTTTCCTTTGCAATTTCTGCTCTGTTTCTAAATGTTAAGACAACACTACCTACATTTACCTTCCTTTGAGACTATTTTGACTGGGTACTATGTTTATAAAGAGTTTGAATTCTTCTGAGAAATTCAATGATCACTAAATAGGGAAGGTATTATTCTTACTATTCCACAGAAAGCTCAAAGGTATACATGTTCAGCTACCGACAGACAACCATCCATTACATTATCCTGAAGCAGATGCCAAGGATCTGAATGGGGGAGGACCGAGTCAGGTGCGATTGTCCTTGCAAGGTCCCACCGTGGGTCCATCCTGGGTCCCTTCTTCAAAATCATTTGTTTTGTCAGATTCACTTCCTAGCCTGGCTTCTTGGAGGTAGATTGCCTTAATTTCTGGTTCTACATTCCTAAGAGCCAGAAAGTGGAAGATAATAAAAAGTGGAACAATGGTCATGGTCTGAAGTACACTAACAAAGTCTGTTAAAGGAAATATCCGCTTTTGGTATGTCATGCTTTGGAAAAGAGCTCTCAATAAACAGGAAGTGGAATGAGTCTCTAAGGGAAGTGTAATTACATTCCTAACCTAATTCATCAGCAAACTAAGAAGTCACACATATTAGAGGGTTATCGCTCACCTAAAAGGCTCACGTTAATCCATGACTTCCTTACTGCAAAGTGTTAATAAATCATCATATCAGTGGACCTCTCCCAACTGGTGTTGCCTTTTAGACCACAAAACTCACTTTTTCAGAGTGATTTCAGCACGACTTACAGCACAACTAGTTACACAACTTGATCTCATTGAAATATTTGGTGCCTGCTGATATGTTCAAACAAATTCACCAGATCTTGAGTATGTTCTGGCAATTAAAGCTATTAAGTGAGTAGATAGACAGCAGGTTATTTCATTGCTGGTTGAAAAAGCCGGCTTTCTTTTCTCCCCTTTTTATGTGACAGCACTGTAATTAGCCTTAATCAAATACTATTTGTGTTAGGTGCTGTAACTTTGCTTCCTTAGCCAGGAAACTCTGCCAATGTAGGAAAAGCAGAAATACAACTCTGGTCAAAAATCGAGATGGGCATGAGGTATATGGGAACTCTGTGCTATCTTTGCAATTTTCTATGAATTTAAAACGGTTCTCATATAAAAAGTTTAATTTAAAAGAAAAGCAAGAAGGAGGGAAGAAGAGAGGAATGAAAAAGAGAAATACTATTTAATGTGGGACTTGAACAGCTTACTATGTAAGAGTAAGCGTTCTGTATCTATTAAATATTAGTTGTTAGAACTAGTAATATTTTGAGGTTAAGGAAAAAATGTCATGCAACTCTCAGAGCCTCCCCAAAGGACTTCATCATTTTAGGAGCTGTTGCACAAGGGGAAGGGCCTTCTGGCCAAACAACTAATAGTCACTTGACGAAGATAGGATTCATTTTACTCCACCCCAAATGGTAAGACCAGGCCATCAGCTACTTTGAATAACTAACTTACAACTTGTGGAAAGTACTGTGGTAAATGCCACAAGTGCCACATTTCTAATTCTTCTCCACTAGAATTCCAAACAATGGGTCTTCTGTTTATTTTAGATTTCTCCCCTTTCTTGATTAATGCAACTCAAGTAGGCTTTCTATCCAGTGGTGTGCCGGCAAATATTTAACAACCAGCTCTACAGGAAAAAAAGCCCTGATATATAACTTCTGCCAATTTGATGGTGTGAGAACTCCCAACGACGGCTGATTTCGAGTACCAACATGACTTTACTGAACAAAGAATTAGGAATAAATGTGCATAATCACAAGCCTATACAAGTCAACTCTGGTATACAATAACAAGTGACCCCAAAGATATAAAACACTGTTGCCTTCAAAATTAGATTGTAGTAATTCAGGAGGGGTAAATATATCCTATAACTTTAAGAGAGCTTGTCTCTTAAAATGTTTTCACTGTTACTTAGGTCCAAAGCCCTTGTGCCTTTATAAACCAAAAATAATTTCTGCCAGTGTTTTTCTTTAATGACAACCTCACAATCTGTATAATCTTATAAAGTAAGCCACTCAGATTTTAATGACACAAAACATGCTGAAAGTTCAGAATTCTTCTATATGACCTTGAGAGTTGAACTTTTCCATTTTTGTTTTTGGCTCATTCCAAGTTCTTCTTTCCTTTAACTATAAGGCACAGCCAGTCAGCCTGTGTGGCCTATGGGTCTGCAGAAAAGGCTGAAATCACCGAGGTTTTTATTGTTCCCTACAACTACCTCTGAGAATAATGACACCTTAATATCTTTATTTCCTCTTCTATATCACAAATGATCTGCTTCAAAGAAAAAAAAAACTACCTTATATAAAACAGTACACAAGAATGAGAAAACTACATGTTTAACAAAACAATTACAAGATAGGAGCATTTTTTTTGCATATTAAATGTATACAGCTCTTTCTAACATATCAGTCCTTCATTCTTTTAATCTACCTGAGATTCTTTACTTAACTGTGTTTTTCAAATTTTACCTACAGTACACCTGCTTATTGCCAGTGTTATTTGCCTCTTACAAGAAGGCAAACGCAAACAAGGCTATAGTTCACGGGATTGTGGAGGGGGGAGGGGGCAGTAAGGAAGGGCATCGGTGACAAATATCTACCCAAGGCATGTAACTAACTTGAAGAAAAACATTTGCATCATGACTATACTACTGTCTTTTTCCATCAGCAAGCGCCAAAACCAAGCAAACAAAAAGCCACTACCATTCGCCCAGCACCCTGAACACAAACGATGCTGGCAGAGCAGCTGACACGAAAAAATACCGCTTAAAACAAACCAGAAAAAAATTGCTTTAAATCAAGTCTTCCAGCTTGTTTCCATCGTGCTCACCTTTGTATCATTTGAATTGTGTACTGTGTGCATCTGTTACCTCTTACAAAAAAAAAAAAATATATATATATATAAATATATATATAAAAATATATATATAAATATATATATATAAATATATATATATAAATATATATATAAATATATATATATAAATATATATATATAAGTATATATATACTTATATATATATTTTTATATATATATATTTATATATATATATATATATAAATATATATATATATATATGCAGGGTTTAATGTCTTCCTATTTTTTGAACTTTTAAAATTCTTTTTTACTGAGCACCCCATTTATGATGAACACATTACGTTATAACACATGCGGAACACGGCACACTATACCCCCTACCAATCACCAGATGTTAGGAACTAGAAACATGCAAGGATTTTTCATGTTAGAAAAATGGTGGAAGTCAGCTCATCAAAGGTAAAACAGACAGAATATGTCCCTGCCTTTGCCTCTCCTAAGATGCATTTAAATTCACTAGGTTCATCTCTAGTTTGACAGGATTATTAATGGGATGGGCTTACTACTCCTGTGGATGAATCTGTTAGCCACAGGAAAGCCTTTTCCTATCCTGGATGTGTCTGTCTCACCAGTGCCTGATGACTGCCAGCTAATCTTCAAATTAACCAGAGATTCTGGCTAGTGATCAGTTTCTAACAGAGTCAAACTGGTAACATTATTACCACTAAATTGGAGTCTAGCTTTTTTTTGTTTAACAGAATATTTTGACCCTAACCAGAAGACTGACTAGCAGGCTTTAACAGTGATAGAAATACTCATCATAAACGAAAAAGTATTCCTCTTCAAAGATTGTGGCAGAGACCTCGTAACTTCCTACTAATCACATACACTAGCCCTGCTACAGGAAGATATTTAAAAAGATGTGAAGAATAAGGATTTATTTGAGGTATAGACAGATACAGATATAGATATGAACATCACAGAAATAGCCAGAGACATAGGTATATGCTGGTAAACAAACTAGTATTCATACTGTTGTTAACAATTGGGAATAAATTTAACTGTGCATCAGTTAAGAACAAAACACACAAAGGCATCCTTATAGTCTCTATCAAAAGAAACAAACAAAAGCATACAGCGGCAACGGAAAAGAACTCTTGTAGGGAATCTTCACAGATACTTGGGAATTCCTTCCTGCTGAGTAAGAAGCAAAGAAGAAGAGGTGTAAAGAGGAGGCACATAGGTGTTCAGTGCAAGCAGCCTAGCCGGGCAACATTTACGGTCTGGCCCCGAGATCGCTTTTCTGCCTCTTCATTTGTGTACTTCCTGTGGGTAGCGTTTGGGACACACAAGAAGGAAAAGGGACTGAGAATCAAGCTGGCATTTAAGTACAATCTTACTCTATTGCTCTGCAGCCTAGCGTACATTCCTTTTTAAAAATAACGTGAAAAAATATCAAGTTGGCTTTCCTGTTAAAGGACACACACACACACACACACACACACACACACACACACACACACACATCTATTCTCCATCCCCAGCAGTTTCCCAAATGAAATCTGCCATCCTGAGGCTGCTTAAAGAAGGCAATGAGAGAGGCTCTCCCTGCCAGGCATAAAGAGTTCTTGAGGGCACCTAAAACCAAAAGCCCTTAGGAAAACACAGATGCAAGCAAACTGCAAAATCACAATGTCTGCAGGACTGGATTCTAGTTGGCACAGATTTGGAGATTTTTTTTTTTTTAACACCTGGGCAAAGGGCACATGAGATGGGACTCCCTGCCTCTTGGCTGGCCCTGTATTGCATTCAGATCTTGCTTCTTGTTTTCTTTCCACACTTTTATCTAAATTCATCCTCTCTTTTCCAACAGACATCCCAAAAGACACACACCCAGGCTCCACCTGATTTTAGAGTCACATTAGGCTGTCTATCCTTTCTTAAGAATATTCAGAGGGTAGACAGAAGCCCATACTGGGTTTAGATGAATTTTTTTAAGTTTATTTATTTATTTGGGGTGGGGGGGGAGAGGGAGAGAGAGAGAGAAAGCGGAGAGGAATAGAGAGAGAGGGAGAGAGACAGAATCCCAAGCAGGCTCTGCACTGTCATTGCAGACCTGATGCGGGGTCTCAAACTCACAAACCGTGAGATCATGACCTGAGCTGAAATCAAGAATCAGTCGCTTAACTGACAAGCCACCCAGGAGCCCCCAGGTTTAGATGCATTTTATGTCAAGTAGCACAATGGACTCCATCTGACCTCCATTAGCTGGCTGCTTTAGCTCAATGCCTCAGTTTCTCCTGAGGCTTTTAATTTCCCTTGAGACATCTATTACAAGCACCATAAACTGAATTATTGAGCAGCAGGCAAAACCATTCTTCTAGTTAACAACAGCTTAATATTTATATAGCACTTATGAGCCAGGCACTCCTTGAAGTGTTGTATCTATATTAACTTTCTTAATCTTCACAAATTCCCTAGGAAGTGGGTTTTACTACTTTTACCCATTTTACAGATGAGGACACTAAGGCACATACAGGTCAACTAGCTGCTACCTTGAGATATAGAGGGACTGGAAGACTACAGTGGCACACAGCAGAGGCCTGCTCTCAATTACTACCTGTTAGTAAGAACTTTCTCAAGCAAAGAGGACTCTTTAATCAAATGCCTTCATTTGCATGTACTTTAGTGGTCGTGGGAAGTATAGGAAGCAAATCCCCTCTACTGAAGAGTAGAGAAAGGAGAGGCTATCAATTCCTTCATCCTACCAGTATTTTCCCATTGCAGGAAAGCAAGCCAACCAGCATGCTGTGGCAAAACTGCCTGGAAGCATTCATACAAGTGATTATTAGTCAGACAGCAAACACAAGCAAAGGCAAGAGAAAACAGGTAAATGGTGCTGAGTGGTCCAAGCCAGGATGAGGAGGAAGGTGGACGGAGCAGGGTTGGCCCCCTGGTCAATGGGAGACCTCAGATGAATGCTCCCGGAGCCTGAAGCATGGTCAAGATAAGGATGGGCCCTGACCTGCAGAGGAAGGACTGTGCAGAGTGTAAGCCCCACTCCTCTTTCCAGATCACCTCACTGCATACCCGTCAATGCTGGCTGACCAGAGACTTGCACCCAGTCCTCTTAACATAGACAGACAGACAGACAGACAATGAGACAGCTAGGAGAGAGAGAAATCGCTTAAAATACCAAAGACTGAGGTAGCCACTCCTCACTTCACCCCTATTCTTTTCTGCTTCCACACATTTTTGCATCAGAAAATCACACTTGAAAAAAAATGAACACACATACACACGCATGAGTGCGCATGCACACACACACACACACACACACACACACACACGGTATCTCCTTTCTTCATAGGCGTCTGTCAAGGACCTTACAAGCATGAAAAATTTCCACATTTCATAATTTACAACAAACTTTTCATTTGGGTATTAAAATGTAGACATTTGAAAAGCTCCCTGACACCACTTTTCCCTACAATGGTAACATACTTATGTAAAAGAATTCACAATACAGATTTTATGTTCATATTCCTTAATCTTCACTTCTTTCACTTCAACTTAACTTCCCTCATAGGAAACAGCTTCCAGACTCCCCTTCAAATATTCATAAAGTCGACTGTAGAGGAGGAAATCACGTTCCACCTAAACACATCCATCCCAACTGCCTCTCAACCTGGCTGCCACGTGAATGCTGGGAGCCATGATGATCCCGGCAATTCTGCACCACAGACAAAGGAGTTTCTGTGAGGTGAAGCAACTGATGGAGTGGATACGTGCTAGATAATGTCTTGGAGTTCCTAAAATCTTGATATAGATAAGAAGAACCAGGTTTTTAGATCTGGGTCCGCCACTAACGTCTGACCTTGGGCAATAGCCAACAGCACTTGGTGAGGATTTATTTATTAAACATGAGCACTGAGGTCAAAGGGTCCCTGTCTGCCAGGGATTCATAATTTAGTGAAAGAGATAGAACTATAAACACTAACCACATTTAAAGCAGAATGCAACCAGTGTCACAGAAGTTGTCTGCAAATGGGTGTTATGGAAATGCAAAGGACCGAGAATTTAATCAACTGGGAGTATCAGAGCAGGCTTCACAGACAACGTAGTGTTTGAGCTGGGCTTGGGATGGATTAGTTGGATGTTGATAGGTAGAGAAGGAGCTGAGCAAGAAAGAGGAACACGAGCAAGAGCTGGAAGCAGGAAATGCCAGCAGCGTGCAAAGGCAATAGAGTGAGCGGGGGCGCGGAAGCACAGTCTGCGGATGAACGTAGTGCCAGGTGGGAGGAAAGTAGACGGCGGCTCCGACAATCAAGGCAGGGGCTCTGGATTTACTGTGCCCACGTAGGGTTTCAAGAGGAAAACAGAGCAATCGTTTTAAGACTGGACCAGAGAAATAAGAGATGAGTAAGCAGAAGGGAGGTTAGGAGGTCACCCAAGTAATTTAAATGACAGATGAGGAGGAAAGTCATTTAATTTCTCAGGATCTTAGTATCATTTTCTTTTCTCCAAACTAGGGAGCAAGATCAGTCATAGAATAGAGGAGCCTAAGTACCTTGAGGCTGACTTAGGGGCTTGTTCTTGGTTCTAATTGTGCCTGGTACATACCCTCATTATGGCAACTTCCATGGAATATGCTTTCCTTCTCATGGTTTCCTTTCGTGTCTGTCTCCTCACTGTTAGAAGTGCCTTATAAGCAGGGCCTATGCCTTTTTACTGTGTTTGCAGAGGCCTAGCACATAGTAGGCAGTCACGTATCTGAATTATTCTACTCAATTATTTCCAGTTCCCAGATACAAGCATGGAATTTCCCATGACAACAGATAAGGAAACAAGAATCTACATTTCAGATTTATACTGTTAGCTAGAAACTATCATTCTATGCCAAGGACGCCTTAGGATATATACCTATATTCTAAGGATGTTGGGATTAATTTTGTGGTCCCTTCATATCCCAGTTTTTCCCTCTAGTTTTCAAAAAGTACAGCCACCAGCCCCCACCCCCTTTGAATGATCTGCCCCAGTACAAATACCTCCCGTTGCACCTTCTGAGTTATGTAAATGGCACCGCAGCTATGACTTGCCACCAGCCTGCGGGGCCTCTCTCAATCAACTACCACTCTGGTGACTGTAAACTAAATTACCGAAGTATCCAAACGACTCTCTTCATCTCTAGCTCAACAGATTCTTCCTTCCTTCCTTCCTTCCTTCCTTCCTTCCTTCCTTCCTTCCTTCCTTCCTTCCTTCCTTCCTTCCTTTCTTTTCCTTCCTTCCTTCCTTTCCTTCCTTTCCTTCTTTTCCTTCCTTCCTTTCCTTTCCTTCCTTTCCTTCCTTCCTTCCTTCCTTCCTTCCTTCCTTCCTTCCTTCACTTTCCTTCCTTTCCTTCTTTTCCTTCCTTCCTTCCTTCCTTCCTTCCTTCCTTCCTTCCTTCCTTCCTTCCTTTCCTTTCCTTCCTTTCCTTCTTTTCCTTCCTTCCTTCCTTCCTTCCTTCTCTCTCTCTCTCTCTCTCTCTCTCTCTCTCTCTCTCTCTCTCTCTCTCTCTTTTTTGGTAGGCCAACGTGGGGCTTGAATTCATGACTCTGAGATCAAGAATTGCATGCTCTACTGACTGAGCCAGACAGGCGGCCCAACAAATTCTATTTTAAATGTCAACTTTCCCCCATATTCTTGCACACACAACAGGTATAACTGTATTTAATGATGCTGGTATCTAAACTAACACAACAGAACTTAAAGAATAAACCCTCAATATCCCCAAATTCAGAAATACAATAGTGTATAATTTGTCTCATACTTTATAGTGATATAAATAGGACCAAAAATGTAAGGGATCTCTTCAACCTCTAATGACTTACTTCTCTCCTAAGGAGTTATTTTTTGCATTAGCCTGATTATTCTCTGAAACTATTTTAAAACTTTTTAATTTCCATATGGCAAATTCATTTATGGCCATGACCTAACCACCTTTAATATCCTCAACACTGCCATTTTTTTCTGGTTAAGAAAAATTACTTTCTTAGCCCTCTTCATTTCTCTCTTCAACACTAGCATTTAACTTCTTTTGGAGAACCATTCCTCACAGAGACACCGTGTTTCTATCGCTCTATGAAAATTACCTCATTCAGACTTGGAAGAGACCTTTATAAGGGTTCTTTGCAACTGGGATGATTTGCAGCAGGATTGGCTCACTCAGCAGTGAACCCACTTACTCTTGCAACCCATCAGCTTGTAAAGTCAAGATTCAAACTTATGAGTTGGCAAAACTGCAAACTTCTTCCTATCTCAGATCTTTCGGGTTCATTTAAATACACACAATGTTAACTCCACAAATAACGGGGGTCTGCTACGGAACCAATAAGTGTTGTCCTTTATACTAGTAGCCACACTGAGAGGCAATATACCAGGGTTTGTCACAAAAATATATCCAATCCATTGCTCAAAATGTTTACAGAGCTTGACTTTGAAATGGCTTGTCAGAACCAGTTCACAAGCCTCATCAGAAAACAGACGCCACGATTTTATAGTCACATCTTGTTTTTGACCTGAAGTCATATTATTCCATGGGATCGCCACTCACCTTAGCCATGGGACTTAAGCTCTTATGCTTTTTTAATTCCTACAGCAGTAAAACCCATGAAAAACAGCTGCTACTATATAAAAGCAGTAGTCAGAAATTTGTTAAAAGGAGGGAAATTTTTGGGAAGATGAAAATGTTCTACATCATAATTGTGGTGATAGTTACATAAATATATACATTTACCTAAACTCACAGAAGTGTACACAGAAAATTAATGAATTTTATTTTCTGTAAACATCTCAATTTTAAAAACCAAAAAGAAGTATGAATTGAAGGAGATTTCCAAAGGGGACCTGCCCATATCTAAAGTATGAAAATTTATGTATGAAGATTTTGACAACTCTAAAAGAACAACACTCATTTATAGTATTTAGAGAACTTTATACATATATACATAAGCATACAATAAAATACAACAGAGAATACTTTCCCTAGAATATGTGCAAAAATACCAGATATTTCATTGTATCTTTCATACAACTATACCATCTGGATTCTCTTTCAGTAAGACTATATTTCTGATAAATTCATTGAGCCATTTCCATTTTATCTTGGATTTGTGACCACTGATAGTCATCTCTTAGATGACTAGTGAGAGTCCGGTGTGTAGCCATAAATCAAGCTACTTGACTCACTGGGGTATTTCGTCCCTCTTCTTAGCATTACTGTAATAGTGGTCTGGTCAGCTGAGTTAATTGACCTAGGCATACAGTTGGGACCATGGGTCACTAATACTGGACTTTACAAGAGTTCTCCAAAGCCAGCAGGATTCCTCCACAAGTTTTTTCAAACCTCAGGAGCTTTGCTTTGGCTGCTGTGCATGAATAGCAAAGGCAGACTGAATTCACTTTCCGTACTTGAATCAGTTGAAGTCATACAGACAACAATAGTTGGTCATACACAGGCCACACTCAAAACAGTGCCGAATTTATTGGCAAAGATTGAAACCCTGGAAAATCATTATTGATTTGTTTGGGTGGGTCTGCATTTTAAAGGTTAAGTGTAACAAGCCTATGTTCTGGGCCACAGCCTCTTGGAAAGCACTTTGTTTCATTGCATACTTACTGGCATAAGGACCTAGCATCACCCCCCCATGGAGCTATTTTCAAGTAAACCTTATGCTTCAGGATGATATCTCTGGGTCAAAGGAGAATTAGGCCTCCTAAAATAGCTCTGGTAGGCCATCCACATCTGTGAATCAAACTAATAGTTTTCCAAAGAAACAGCTCAGAGGATGAGACTCAGCCATACTATTTTTCCCTTTTGGACAAAGCATGGTAACACACACACACACACACACACACACATTTTGTTTTTAATCCAAATTGCTTATTGAAGCTTCAAAAATAGATGTATCAGGTAGACATGAGAGAATTATCTTTTACCATTTAATCAGAACAAACAGCTCCAAGAAAGGCAACATTTTTCATTCTTCCATCTAACCACATTCACAAGCAAATCCCTAAAATCCAACACCAAATCACACACAAGTATTTCATGTGGCTTTCTGATTCAGATTATCTGTGAATTCAAGATGTGACTGATGAATTAAGAACCTATAATACTCCTTTAAAAACAATCAAACCCAAATATCCACTTACTTTTATATTTAATTGAACTTAATAAGCATCTGTTACCTAAGTACTATGTGAACCACTCTTATAAGGGACTTTGGGGAAGTATAAGGCATAGTATCAGCCCTCAATGAGTTTATAATCTCATCGCAAAAAGCTATTTACGCACTAAACAACTAGCTAAGTGAACTTGAACAATGTTCTGAACTTTGCTGGGCCTCAGTTTCCTCATCTGTAAAACAAAGGAGTCAGAAGAGATGATGCTGAGGGCCCTTCGGGTCTCAAATTCCACAGGCTTTTTGGTATGACTGGTATGAGATCTGCTTAGAAAACAGTGCAAGACAGCGTATCAGAGTCCAATGCACACTGCAAGTAATCAATACAAGTCAGAGCATAGAGAGATCAGTTTTGGGGTGGCAAAGCTTTTCTAGAAGAGCAGAAACTTCAGCTTGGGCTTGAAGGATGAGTAAGACCTGAAGGGGTGAGGGTCACCCTTTACTGAGAGTGCAGAGGGCTTCTGCAGGGTGAGTGGAAAAGTTCTGCAGGGGCAGGGAGGATGAGGAGTCTGTATCTGACTCTGGGGATGATCGGAGTGTATGTTGTCAAGCGGTAGAGGTTAAGCAGGGGAAGTAATGACTTGATGTCATGATACGATTAACCTGTAGACCAAATCACACTGTACTTCTCAGAACCATGCAGGAGCATCCCATCTCTCCTAGATCAAGGCCAAAGTACTTGCAATAGTCTAGAGGTCCTGCATCAAATGCTCCTCCCCACGCCCATTATTGCTCCCCTTACGTCTCATTTCTCTCCTCCACCAGCTTTCTCAGACCTTTCCTCAAACACTAGACAGACTTCAAGCTTTTGCACATGCTTTTCCTCTGCCTGGGCTGCTCTTCCCCCAGGTGTCTACATTTGGCCACCTCTTCGTGTATTTGCTTGAAAGTCACTTTCTCAATAAAGCCTTTCCTATCACCATATTTTAATATTTTTTTAATGTTTATTTATTTTTGAGAGAGAGAGAGTGGGGGAGGGGCAGAGAGAGAGAGAGAGAGAGAGGATTCAAAGCAGGTTCTGTGCTGACAGCAGAGAGCCTGATGTGAGGCTCAAAGTCACAAACCGTGAAATCACGACCTGAGATGAAGTGGGACGCTTCACTGACTGAGCCACCCAGGCGCCACATCATCATATTTTAAATTACAGCCCACTGTTTCCATACACACAGAGCCACACAGATTCTCTCTCTCTCTCTCTCTCTCTCTCTCACACACACACACACACACACACACACACACACCCTTCCCTACTCCCCTTCTCTGCTTTATTTTTTCCATAACATCTACTATATTCTACCATGCTATACCATATATATTAGACAATATGTCTCCATCTGCAACACTTTCCCCCGTCCCGATTTGAATGTAAACTCCTCGAGGGCAGGGATTTCTGTCTGTTTTATTCATTGCCGTAGTTCCAGAGTCTAGAGAGTCTAGAACAATGTCTGACCTAAAACAGGACCCAAGCGAATGAATGCATGAGTATAACGAAAAAGGTGTGAGGCCAAGTAATCTCCCAGGTTGACCCGCAAGCAGGAAAGCCTAGAGGTCATTATAACGGGAGGGTAAGGTTAAGACTGCCTGAACTACAGGAGGCCATGGGAAGAGAGATCGCATTAGGAAGGAACAACCCAAAGGGACCATTAACAAATTCAATATCCAGGCGTGGGTTTTAAAGGAAAGATATTCACCATGGGAGTTAGGAGAATGTTCAAGGGCAAAAGAGAAACTGGAAATGCACTGAAAAGAAAATGATGCATAGTTTTATAAACAAATCCCAGTTAGATTTAACTCCAGTTGTTTCCAAACATAATTGATTGCAATTTTCTTCCTGCTTACATTTCTGAGCGTGGCAAAAAGGAAACTAAAAAAGGAGGAAGTGGAAAATGTATAGCGTGCCATGTTTTCCTTTTAAGGTAACTTCAGCCTGAATGGCAGGGCAAAACCTCACACACAATTTCACAACTGGTTCTCTGTCAGCTCTCAGGGACACAAAATAGAAGACAGGAAAAGACAGGCGATCCTGTTCTTCTGCTTTGTTTTGTTTTTTCTCTTTTCTTCGCTTCATTATGTTTTCTTCTCCTCCAAAATAGCAATCAATGCAGATGACAATACATCTTTCCAACATCAGCCTTGGTGTAATTAAACATATTGAAAATGGAAAAAGAGAGAGGGTTTGTGGCATAGGCATTACCAGTCTATGCAGATGTTAAGACTTGACTAGAGTCACAGTAAGAAAACACTATATATGTGAAGCTAATATCTTATGCCTGTATTTCTTAGGAAATTATTAACACATGGTGTATTAACACGGTCAGCCAATATTATTTGTAATCATATGTGATACCTTCAGGAGGACAAAAAAGCTAGCTGGCCCTCTTTCTTACTTAATGTATCTCAAGGGCAGTTGAAAAGGTATATGCAGATTGTATGTAGGAGATGAGCTTTAAAACAGAGTCTTACACTTCTGCTAACTCAAATTTTACTATTACCTCTTTAGAAATTCAGTATTTTTTCCCAGAGGCATTTGCATAATTAAGTTTGCTTCCATACTTGTTTTTCTACCTTTCAAATACATACCCTAAATCAGCCCGAAATCAGTGATTGTCAACCGGGGGTGATTTTGGCCCCCAGAGCACATTTGGTGACGTCTAGAGGCAGTTTAGTTGTCACAGCTGTGGAGGCGGTGCTACACACATCTAGTAGACGGAATCCGGGGATACTGCTAAACATCCTACAAATACACAGGGCAGCCCACACAACCAAAAAATTATCTGATCCAAAATATCATAGCGCTGAGGATGAGAAAGCCTGCTCTAAATTAACTCTGAGAGGTCACCAAATTATGAAAAAGTAGTAACATCTTTAGTCTACGTGTGCCGTTCACATAAGACTAAGTGGCAAAGTCAGAACCTGTAACTTGCGTTGTTTAGAAACGCAGTCAGGCCCTGCTTTGGAACGTTCTGTCCCTATTGGTCATGGTAATTAGGAACATTGAGATTAAATCTCCAGATAAGCATTAAAGAGACGTTCTATGCATTCTTCTGTTTCTGCACAGAAGTTCAGGGAAATTCATAATCACAGAATCAGGGAACACCAAAGCTGAAAGAGACCTCAGAGGTTATTATGACAAACACTCTCACTTACCCAGTGGGGGTGAGAGGGTGGGGCGGGGTGGGGATGGGCGGTGAGGTCAGGGGACTTGCTTCCGGGACTACACCTGGTTAGTGTACAGCTGGGCCTGAAACTCACCCTCGACCCTCGGGTTGGTGCTCCATCTACTTCAGTCAGAAGCAGACATGGAAAACGGCGCCTGAGACGGCCACAAAGAAATCCTGGGACTAGAGTCTACCTCCTGATTTCAACCTCAAAGCCATTAAGCTAATAAGGAGATGCGTGGTGTGCTGTGCTCTTCACCTTTGGGAGGGGCGAGCCACCCAAGCAGGCAAGGATTCAACGCCAACTCTGGCTGCACACCTCTCCCCAGGTCCAGCCGGCATTAGCCAGGACCTCTCAAGGGGGCCTGTTAACAGGGAAGAAGAGTCTCAACAGCTGGCAGGGACATCTCTAGTGCCAATTCTTTGAGAAAGTCCTACCAAAAAATGAAGATCTAGAAATGCTTTCAAAACAAGTGGCATAGGATGGCCTCCCTGCTCTTTCTCCTCCTAGATAAGGGGCAGTGTGCACCCTCACCACATCCTGCAGATGCTTCCCAGGACTTCCTAACACCAACCACATCATAATAAGAAAGAAGAGAACACACAACGACACCAGGCATTTGTGACGTCCTCTCTCCCTGGGGTTGCCAGTCTAGGCCCTGGTGGGCTGTCAGAGAACCCTGGGTCTCTTCCTGCATCTCTGTTCCCGATCTGCTCATGGTGGCTCCTCTGGCTTCCCGTGGATGCCGCCCCTCCCAGAGACCTTACCCATCAGGCTGCCCCCTTCCAGCTGCCACCACCTGGCCTTTCCCAGCAGAACCGGCTGTCGAGCAGGAAGCAAATATGTCACCTCTCCATTCCAGATGGCACTGATACAAGTACACATTCCCCTTTCCTTTTCAGAATGTTTTATGACGAGTTACTTGTAGAGAAACTGACAAGAACAGAGCAACAAACCTTCCTGTGTGGTATTAGTGAATCCTATCAGCCACCGTTTATTAAACATCTTGTAGGTGTCTGGCCTTGTGTTAGATGTTCTTTCTGCATTATCTCTGAACCTTTCACCAACCCCAGAAGGTAGGTATTCTTACTTCCATTCTAAAGGTGAAGGAACCAAGGATTTCAGGCCACAACAGAGCCAGTAAATCAAATTTTAAAACATTTTCGTCTAAGTTACCTCTTTCTTCAACATGATGTAGGGTCTAGACTTGCCTGGCTCACAGTTCCATCCTTAGACCTTTTCCTCCATGTTCACTTGAACATGCCTTCTCCCATTTTGTGCCCAGAGGCAGAGCTCATCAGTCCTCCCCTCTGAGGCACCCACCGCCTCCACTTTCCTGTCTTCCCCATCTCCAAGCCCCTTCCACGTTTCCACGATGGTGTTCTCCACCCGCCGCCTTAGCTCCATCCAGGCCCAGCCACTAACAGCTGGATTTGTGGTTTTCTAGAGCAATCACCGTTAGTAAGTGGGGTCTGAGACTATCCCACTGTCCCACATGGGGTCTGGGTGGGTATGGACAGAGTCTCGGCATGACTGGGCATCAAGCTGTAGTTTCCCTGGACTATCCTACTCTCTGCTTGGCTGGCTGGCTTGCAGCGTTTTGGGCAAATATTTCCCCAACCATTCAGTTTCCTATAGAACCTGATCTCAGCCCTGACACTTAGCTGCTTGTCTGGAGACTGGTTCCTACCTGCCTCTTTATGCTGGGCATAGAGTCCAGCTCTTGGATCCTTTACCTCATCGTGAAGGGCCTTTTTGGCTTTACAACCTCTATACCCATAGATAACAAAGACTGTTTCTACCCTCAGAATGAGATGGCACACTCCAGGCTTCTTCCTTGAAGACGCCTTCTCCCTGTGCCTCCTACCCCCTCCCCTCACCTCCTTTGGCCATTAGCACAGCCTTCTTTTAACTTCATTTTATCCCAGTCTCTGAAGCGTGGGGAGGGCCTCTGGCCAGCCTCCATTCCTGGTTGAGACTCAGGCTACTTCATCCTTCAGATAGGAGAACATATCAGAAAGCCAAACAAACACCATGGGCCACAGTCTACCCACCCCCTAAATCCCAGTAATTTAGAAAGACTTACAGAGGTGCCTTTAGTCTGATAATAGAATAAGTAGTCCAAATCAAGAGTCACCTGACTCGGTGGGGGGTGGGGGTGGGAATTCATTATCCATTCAACAAATAATTACTGAGGGGCTCCTCTGTAGCCAGCACTGGTCCTGGTATGTGGTTCTGGGCATCAGCAGTGAACCAGGCAGCTGAGGCTCCTCCTTCAAACAACTCACACTCTGCTGCAGGAAGACAGGCAATAAATGAATAAACAAATGAGAAAACAACCGTTGGTGGTAAGCCTCATGCAGAAAAGTGAAATAGGGGAATGTGATAAAGAGAGAATGGCATAGTCAGAGAAGTCTCCTTGGTGGGTGATCCTCAGCTGAGATCCGAATGACAAGAAGAAATCCAGGCAAAAGTCCAGGGCTGGGAATAGAAAAAAGGTCCGTGTTGTTTTTTTTTTTTTAAATAACCTTTCATTTTAGAATTGTGTATTCGTTTGCTTGGGCTGCTGGAGCAAAATACCACAGACTGAGTGGCTTAAACAATAGAAATGTAATTTCTCACAAGTCTGGAGGCTGGAGGTCCAAGATCAATGTCATTAAGGGCTGGGTTCTTCTGAGGCCCCTTTCCCTGGCATGCAGACATCTGGCTATTCTCTTGCTGTCTTCTCACACAGTTGTTCCTTGTGCGTGTGTACCCCTGGTGCCTCTTCCTTTTCTTACAGGAACCGCAGTCATAGTGGTTTAGGACCCTACCCTCATGGCCTCATTTTAACTTTACTCAGTGACCTTATCTCCAAATCTTGTTCTATTCTGAGGAATGGGGGATTGGGACTTCAACACATGAATTCTGGGGAAGGAAGGAGAGGGACAGTCAGTTCAAAGAGTTTTACATTTACAGAAAAGTTGCAAAGATGTAGTACAGAGAGTCCCCATATACTCTACACCCAGTGTCCTCTGTTATTCGTATCGGGCTGGTACGTTTATCACATCTAATTGTGGACTGGTGTGGACACATTACTATGGACCAGAATTAACACTTTATTCATATTTCCTTAGTTTTTACCTCACGTCATTTTTCTGTTCCGAGATCCCAGGATATCATAGTCCATTCCGTCATTATGTCTCCTTTGGCTCCTCAAAGGCATGACAGTTGCTCGGACTTTTCCTTGTTTTTGAAAACCAGTTTGGAGAAGACTAGTCAGCTATATGGGGAGGACTAACCGGCTTACAGAACGCCTCTCACTCGGGATTTGTCTGATGTTGTTCTCATGGCTATGCTGGTGTTACAGGTTTTGGGGAGGAAGTCCACAAAAGTGAAGCGTCATTCTCATCACATCATATCAAGGGTGCATGATATCAACATGATTTACCACTGTTGATATGAACTTAATCATCTGAGGCAGTGTCTGCCAGCTTTCCTCACTGTAACGTTATTCTTTTTTCCTCCTCACCACATTTTCTGCTTTAGGGAAAAGTCACTATGTGACCATGGGAGCACGTTCAGGAGTAGGAAATTGTGCTCCACCTCTCTGATGGCCGAGTAACGTACATATATTATTTGAAATTCTTCTGTGTGGGAGATTTGTCATCCTCTCCATTTATTTACTTATTCAATAATTTATTTATATCAGCATGGACTCATGGATGTTTATTTATACTTTGGGTTATAATCCAATGCTACTTTATTTATTTTGTTGCTCAGATTGTTTCAGTGTTGGCCACTGAGAGGTCTTTCTGTTGGCTCCTGTGTCCCTTTGGCAGGCTCCCATTACTGTTGGCGGGGAAGCGGGGGGAGGTTTGAGTACTTCCTTACTTCTTGCCGTTATAAGATTCTCCAGGCTCATCTTCTATACTTCTGGCTCCAGCCCTATAATCAGCCATTTTTTCAAGAAGCCCAGATTCCTCTTACCGGAGAATGGCACGAGAAAGCAAGAGCTGGGCAGTAGATGTGTTCATTGTCCCTGGGATGTCGTTTCTAGGTCCTCTGTGAGTAGTAATCCGTGTATACACTCACAATTGTAAATATTTCTATTTGTATCCAAATGTAACTATATTAAATTGTTCATACTTACATGAACAGGAGTTGAAATTAATGTCTCCAATGCTAGTCGATTACCCGAAGGATCATTCTAGCCTTCTCTCCTTGTTTTGCCTTTAACACCCCACTTCTCAACAGTTAGAAAACTGCCTCCCACAATCCACCATCCATTTACTCGGTTGTTCAATTTCTTTTTTTTTTTTTTTAATTTTATGTTTATTTATTTTTTTAAAGATTTTTTTTTTTCAACGTTTTTTATTTATTTTTGGGACAGAGAGAGACAGAGCATGAACGGGGGAGGGGCAGAGAGAGAGGGAGACACAGAATCGGAAACAGGCTCCAGGCTCCGAGCCATCAGCCCAGAGCCTGACGCGGGGCTCGAACTCACGGACCGCGAGATCGTGACCTGGCTGAAGTCGGACGCTTAACCGACTGCGCCACCCAGGCGCCCCTGTTTATTTATTTTTGAGACAGAGAGAGACAGAGCATGAGGGTCAGAGAGAGAGGGAGACAGAATCTGAAACAGGCTCCGGGCACCGAGCTGTCAGCACAGAGCCCGACGCGGGGCTCGAACCCACGGACTGTGAGATCATGACCTGGGCTGAAGTCGGACGCTCAACCGACTGAGCCACCCAGGCGCCCCCGGTTGTTCAATTTCAATATCCATTACAGTTGTTTCAGAATTGTTAATCTGTACCTTCCACAGGAAAAAAAACTATCAGTTAGAGAACAGTGCTTATGTATGGCTCCTTTTGCCTTGAGTTTTGCAGGCCCTACTTATTTCTAAAGCTACACAGGTCAGCACCTTTGTTCCCCACTCTCTTCAATGAAGCTATTTCATATATATGTAGTAGATTTCTCTGTCAAAATTTGCATTCTATCTAGTATCTTCTGATTCCCCAAAAATACATTTTTTTTAATTAAAAAAAAAATTTTTTTTTTTAACATTTATTTATTTTTGAGACAGAGAGAGACACAGCATTAACGGGGGAGGGGCAGAGAGAGAGGGAGACACAGAATCTGAAGCAAGCTCCAGGCTCTGAGCCATCAGCCCAGAGCCCGACGCGGGGCTCGAACTCGCGGACCGAGAGATCGTGACTTGAGCTGAAGTCGGACGTTTAACCGACTGAGCCACCCAGGCGCCCCCCAAAAATACATTTTTAAAGTTTGTATACAGTAAGGTTCACGCTTTGTACCGTAAAGTTCAATCAGTTTTGATAAATGCAGTGTCATGTTTCATCATTGTAGTATCATAAAGAATAGTTTCACCACCCTAAAAACTCCCCTGTGCTTCACCTATTCAACCCTCCTGTTCCCTCCAATACCTGGCAGCCACTGTTCTGTTTATCTCTATAGTTTTGCCTTTTACAGAATGTCATAAAAATAGAATCCCACAATATGGAGCTTTTTCAGCAGCATGAACACCAATGTTTTTATAGAGAGGTGATGGCCAACACTGTTCAACATTGCTGAGTGGTAAATAAGTACAGAAGAGTGACAGGTACCAGCATACTACAGGCTAGGTCTAGACATTTCCAGCAATAGAGCTGAACTTACTGGCAGCTATTTTAGTTCTCAATGTGACCGACTCGAGTGTGAGAAGAGGGCTGTAACACCAAGGGGAATCTTACCACGGAGCAGAGCTCTGGAGAAGGAAAGATCACATTTCAAAGATCCCCAAACATCACATGTTGGGTAACAGGCTGAAGGATGAGCCAATACTCCGCAACAGTTTAAGTCTCGTAGCATGCAATAAAAGGTCAGTGCTTTTAGATGTGCTTAAACTATTTATCTGAGCTAAAATGGATTGTGATCAACAGTGAAACATGCCCAATTAACTTGGGAATCACTTAAACCAGCTGTCTATGTCGTTTCGCTAAGAAGCCCCAAATGAAGAATGCATATGCATAAGGATTAAGATTCTGTGCTGTCTAGAAATCACCACATGTAGGTAGGTGCCCACCGAAAGCCTCATCTCGGGGCAGGACCCACATGTCCATATTTGCCCTGGCTTGTGGGGAATTAGCTAGACTTCCACCATGTGCCACAGATGCCAAGGAGGATGCAAGAAACGAAGAAAAAACACCCAAAGAGGCAACAAAGGTCTCCACTGAGACCCTTACAACAATTTCTTTCTGTAAATTTTGGAATACAAGCTCTTAAAGATGGGCTACACAAATAGACCAGATCTCCTTGCCATCTCTAATATGATACTTTCTCCTGCTCTTCTCAGTCCCATTCCCGCTGGCTTCCCAAGTTCACTGGGGGACCTATTAGCACCAATCATGTTGTTCCTCCAGCTCTACTGAAAGCGGTATCAGGAGGAGCAGGGCAGCAGACCAACACTTTCGTCCATGGCTCTCATCTTCCCCCCATAGATGGCTAGGTACAAACTGCTTTTTCTGCTTTTGGTGACAGACAATATTATCTCTTGGCATCTGAGTATATCACATGTAACAGTCACTTATTTATTCGTCTCTCGGCTGACCTCCTTCTCCTTCTCTTGGGTCCCCTTGCATTGAGTATCAAAGTTCCTTAGTGTACTACTATTAGGGACAGGCATAGTCGCCAAGATCCAAGGAGAAAACATCTTGGAAGGAAGCTGAGAAAATTGTGTATCCACTGAATGTCTCCTTTTTTTTTTTTTAATAACGACTTTTAGTCATCATCAGTGGATTAAACACACACACGCACACACGCACACAACTGATTAGTTCTGGTTGTTATTCATTATTCTCCCACTTTTTGTTTCTAAAAAAATCTGCATTACAAACAACCCTCCAGGATCTTATTCCAATCAACCTATCTCAAGTCTTACAATTAATATTCCTAATACAACCACTATGCCATTCGACTTTTTTTTTTAAAGCAACAAAAACCAATGCCAACGAATCACGAATCTCCATGAAAAGAGGGCCAAAGAGGTTAACTGCAGAGTGAATTTGACATTGCAAAGCAAGAACCTCCCCTGCGCTTCTCTGTTCAGCAAAGCTGGCGGTCTGAGCGAACACAGGAAATGCAGTAAACACACAGTAAACTGTACACACAAAGCAGCCATCAGCAATTTGCCTGGTGGGGTCGGATAGCATGTGGCTGATAGGTCTCAGGAGATGAGAAACAAACAGCCTTGATGGATTAAGTGATTGCTATTGGCTGTGTGCTTGCCCTGAATATTTCACCATGGACAGTAATCAATTACTAGAGACCAGTAATGATACCAATCAAATGCACTTAGCACCTCTGCACTATCAACCTGAGGGTTGCCGAACTGCCAGTTTGAAAGGCTTAAGGCTGTGTGAGAAGTGATATGTGAGGTAGCCACTGCGAAGACTTTACATGGGGAGAAGCAGGCTTTTTTCCCCTCTTCGCGTTAAAAAGATAAATGGAGAAATTAGCCATTCACCTGCCCTGCATTAAGGTTTCTTTTAAAACAAGCAATATTCTCCCTCTCCCTCTTTCCCAAGGGGATGACCGTTTATAAGTATTTTGGCATAATTTGAAGTCTCCTGGTCAGCAGTTTCATGTGAGCAAACAGCCTCAAAGAAAATGACGGAACAGAAGCTGTGGTAAAGCAGAAAGACGGCTAACCTATTGCTTCTGATTACCACCAGTCACCATCGAGTTCTGATGCTATGATGTCATTCCCTGTCTTTTTCTTCTGTGGTGGGAATGCCGTGCATCATCCTGTATGTCCAGAATGCCCTGGCCTAGCATGCTGTTCTTTTTTTTTTTTTTTTTTTTTTTTTTTAATTTTTTTTTCAACGTTTTTTATTTATTTTTGGGACAGAGAGAGACAGAGCATGAACGGGGGAGGGGCAGAGAGAGAGGGAGACACAGAATTGGAAACAGGCTCCAGGCTCCGAGCCATCAGCCCAGAGCCTGACGCGGGGCTCAAACTCACGGACCGCGAGATCGTGACCTGGCTGAAGTCGGACGCTTAACCGACTGCGCCACCCAGGCGCCCCTAGCATGCTGTTCTTTATGGTGTCCATGAGAAGTTGAAAAAGAAAGGAGTCTGTCTGGGTTTCCAGCATGTCAAAATAGAAGTCAGTCCCACCTCTTCTTGGGTTTAGGCATCCTGTCGTCTCCCTTCACAGGCATCTTCATGTATAATCTGGGAGTTCTCAGGAAGAAACACAGAGCTGTAAGTTTGCAGAATCTGGGCTTCTGGTGCTCTCTCTTCTGTTGCCTGTTAGTTCAGTTCCAGTCTGTAGTGAAACAGTGGCCTGCCCCACACTTACTACTTTGACGGACCTTTTGCTTTAACAATAACGAGAACTAATCAAAAGGGGGTGTGGAGGGAGCCTCCGAAGAATTGTCCCACACTTCATTCTTGAGGTTTATTTTTGCTGCGTTTTAACAGTTTTTTCCAGGTAAGTATAAATTCCCTTTTCATGCGCTGGAGAGAACGAAAAAGACTAAGTCGATGGAAGGCTTCCATTAAACTATTGTTTACCAATCACTTTGGCTCTTTGGCTGTCCTGGCTTAAACTTACATGAGACAGGGTAGGAAAGGACACAAGAGAACATTTTAGGATGGTGGAAATAGTCTGTATCCTAAATGGGGTGGTGGTTACACGAGTGCATACATTTGTCAAGGCTCAAACTGCACGCTTAAAATCGGTGCACTTGTATGTAAATTTTATCTCAATAAAATTGGGTTAAAAACTCCTAACAAGCAACTTGTAACTAACAAGACAGATCCTCAGATGGGGAAGTGAGATAAATATGTCCTTATCTTACCCCTGTTGAATGGGGTGATTTTTTCAATACAACACATTCTGAGAATCGCCCCACTCTGTGCACGGAGCAGCAGTGCAAAATCCCAGGGCGTGCTCACTGTTCAACCGTGCCTCCTCTCAGAGGCAGCTGTCTGTACGGATCGACCACACTGCAAGCTGCCTCGGTTGGCAGGACTGCCCCCTCCCCCTCCCCAGAGATTTATGAACTCTTCCCATCCAGGAGCACAACCCAGAGTAGGGCTCTGGACGGGAGAGAAGCAAAAATCTCGGCCAAGGACACAAATCTCTCAGAACCACCAGAGGTGCTGCCCTCCAGTAAAAGAACGTTCTGAATGGATTCATTCATGTCCCATTATCAAGATTGTTCCTAATAATATGCGCCACCTTACCTATGCCACAAGGGCATTGTTAGAATTAATGAAATAATGAGGCCTCTGGAGTACTTCCCCAGTGAGAATGCCAAGAGAATCAGAACCATCAGCCTCCCCCAAGCACGAATTCAAGGACGAAATCTTTCTGATGGCTTTAGCTGCCTTCTCGCTCTCTCTCCCCATTATGGTATCTCTATTATGCAAACATGGACAAGGATTTGGTTGAACTTGTCACTCAGGTGTGTAATTCTTCAGCTGCACCCTCTGCGCTCTGGGATGCTGTTACACATCTGTGAGTCATGGACCCCACAGACCTCACTGTGAAACCCAGACATTCCGCCCCGTTCCTGTCCCAGCAGCATCACCAAGTGACCTGTGATAAGCTTCTTCCTTACATATTCTGGTTATCCTTCTACCCAGCATTGGGTACTCTTTTCCTCCGGAAGACCATGGTCATGCCACAGCCTTTAGAGGAATGGATAAGAGCAGGAAACATGTAAACCTGTTAATGCTGTAACTGGCATTTTCCCAGTTTTGTTTATCTAGCCCCTGCCCTTAGCACCACTGCTCCCTCCCTACTTTTTCACACTTTTTCAGAGTCGAAAGTACTGTTGACTACAACTGCTATAGTTATATGAGTAACCAGTCTCACTACACAGAAATCATAATATTTACTTATCTGGACAGACCTAAAAATCACATGTAATAAAAAAAAATCTGGGGGGTGCCTTGGTGGCTCAGTCGCTTAAGAGTATGACTCAATCTCAGTTCAGGTGGTGATCTCACAGTTCATGAGTTTGAGCCCCCTTTGGGCTCCATGCTGAGAGCGCGGGGCCTGCTCGGGATTCTCTCTCTCCCTCTTTCTACCCCTCCCTCACTCGTGCTCTCTCTCTCTCAAATAAATAAATAAACATTAAAAACATCTGGTCACCACACTATTTCTAATGCTTGTGAATCACATGTGCTAAAAATATAACTTTAGTAAGAATATTTACTAAGTTAAAATGTAATATTAAGATAATATTGGGGCTCCTGGGTGGCTTAGTCGGTTAAGCGACTGACTTCGGCTCAGGTCATGATCTCACAGTTTGTGAGATCGAGCCCCGCGCTGGGCTCTGTGCTGACAGCTCGGAGTCTGGAGCCTGCTTTGGATTCTGTGTTTCCCCTCTCTCTGCCCCTCCCATGTTCATGCTCTATCTCTGTCTCTCAATGATAAATAAATGTTAAAAAATTTAAAAAAATAATATTATAATCAATTCATAAATATTTACAACATAAATCTTGTCCTTGAAAATAATATTATTGGAGGTTTAAAACGCAAGGGTTTATTTCTGGATTCTCATTTCCGTTCCATGTGTCCATCCTTGCACCAACAGTGTATCTTCTTAAATACTCTGACTTTACAGTACATTTTTTTTTAAAGTTCATTTACTTTGAGAGAAAATGGGGAGGGGGAGAGAACAGGAAAGAGAGAGAGAATCCCAAGCAGGCTCTGCACTGACAGTGCAGATCCCAGTGTGGGGCTCAAACTCACAAACCAGTGAGATCACGACTGGAGCTAAAACCAAGAGTCAGATGCTTAACTGACTGAGCCACCCAGGTAACCTCCACCCTTTTTTTCTTTTTTAAGTTTATTTATTTTGAGAGAGAGAGAGAGAGAGAGAGAGAGCGAGCGAGCAGAGGAGCAGAGAGACAGGAAGAGAGAGTACATTTTAAAATACTACATGGATATTATCTGTTCACCCTTTTCAAAACTCTTTTAGCTATTATAGGTCCATTTCATTTCCCTATACATTTGAGGGCCAGCTTGTCAATTTCTACAAAAAAATCCAGCTGAAATTTTCACATAGGGATTGCACTAAATTTGGGGGAGAATTGCTATCTTGACAACAGCTTTCCAATACATGAACTGGAATGTCTCTCCATTTATTAAGATATTTAATTTCTTTTAGCCATATATGATAGTTTTCAGTGTACAAGTCTTATACCTCTAATAACTTTATTTCTAAGACTTTCCTTTTTCAGATACTAGTGGGAATAGCATCACTTAATTTAATTTTCAGATTGTTTATTACTTATAACAGAAATGGAATGTTTTTGTATATTAATCTCATACCCTGCCACCTTGTTGAACTCATTTATTAGTTCTAATAGTGTGTGTGTGTGTGTGTGTGTGTGTGTGTGTGTGGACTTCTTGGGATTTTCTACATATGCAATAAAGTCATCTGCAAATAAACTTTGCATTCTTGATGTTTTTATTTTACTTTTGCCTTGTGGCACCGTCTATAACTTCTGGTATAATACTGAATGGAAGTGGCAAGAACTAACATCCATGCCTTATTCCCTGTCTTAGTGGGAAAGTATCTTATCCTTCACCATTATGCATTATGACAGCTGTAGGGTTTTTGTAGATGCCCTTTATCAGGTTGAGGAAGCTCTCTGCTATTCCTAGCTTGTTGAGAGTTCCTATCATGGGTAGATGTTGGATTTTGTCAAATGGTTTTTTCAGCATCTACTGAGATTAAAAATGTGGATTTTGTCTTTTATTCTATTAATGTGGTATATTACATTAATTAATTTTCAGACCCTAAGCAAACCTTACATTAATAGAACACTTAGTTTCTACTGACTGCTTCGATTCCTGAGTAGGGGTCTCTTCTTTCTTTGCGTATCCCGTAATATTTTGCTTAAAAAGGACATTAGAGATGCATACATTGTAGTAATTCTGAGTTGTAATATTCCCCTCCCACCCCTGAGGCTGGTGGTTGTTTCTGTTTCTGTTCATTTCTTTAGCTGTTTAGTAATTTGCCTGGATTAATTCTATGAAATCTATGTCCCCTGCAGTGTGAGATCACTGATGACTCTTCTCAGTTTTGTTTTTTAATTCCTGTTTTTATTTTTAATCCTGGTTTTTTTAGGAGTGCCTGAGTGGCTCAGTCAGTTAAGCCTCCAAGTCTTGATTCTGGCTTAGGTCGTGAGATCAAGCCCTACATTGGGCTCCATGCTGGGCACGGAGCCTGCTTAAGATTCTGTTTCCCTCTCCCCACCCCAGCTCAAGTGCTCTCTCTCTCGCTCTCTCTCTCTCTCTCTGTCTCTAAAACAAAAGACAACAAAACAAAACAAAAGCAAACACAAAAACCAGGTCTTCTAGTTGTCACCCCTGTGTCTGCACAGCTGAATGATTGGTCAGCGCTTTGACAGAGATTGTGATCAAACACTTCAAGCCAGTAAAACTTCCATTCTCAGTGGATGGATCTGCTTGTAGGTAGAGGAGCACACTCAAAGTTCAGGCCCTTTTCAAGAGGGTCTCCGCCTTTGCTCTCCACTGGGCCCTTCCATGTTTCCTCCATACACGTGCCTCAGCCTCAGGAGTGGCCAGAAATGTGTGGATAACTTGGGCCCTCTGTTGTCTGCTGCCTAGAAGTATGCTTACCCCAACTATTTCTGCGACCGAGAATAAAAGTGCCACTGGCCTCTCCAATCCCCTGTCACCGAGATCATTATGTCCACCAGCAATGCCACTGGTCGCAAGCCCACTTTTCCAAATCAAGTGAGTTCTCAGCAGCAGCAGAAGCAACCCGCCAGGCCTTATGAACTGTGGTCTCCCTACCCCAAAACCTCCGTGACAACCAAGCTGGGCAAGGGATGGGTGCAGCCCCAGGCAAGAATTCCAACTGCCACTATTCTTAACAGAAGTTCAGCAGATTTTCTAGTATAAACATTTCTCAGATTGTTTCATGCCTTTATTCAATTTCCAGAGCGCTGAAGTGATTGTTTTTGTTCATGTTGTCCAACTTCATATTTGCTTTTTTAAAGAGAGGATTTGTTGACCTCCTTACTTGCCCATGGCCAAAAGTCCCGCCCTGTGATTTATTTTTAAATGCTGTGGGTACTACGCAGAAATTTGGCACTCCAGATTATTTATATCCCATCCAATAGGATTTTTATAGTGTCAAATGTTATATAGTTCTTTGTAGGTCTGATAAAACATTTATCTTTCCAAGTGAATAAGGCCCAACTTGAAACTGTGGAATAAAAACACAATTATTAAAGGTTTAAGTCAAACTACTTGGAGGCCCAGTTCTGGATAGACAGCAGAAACTCAGTAAATGACCTTTGATTCATTGATGTGGGTTACCGCCTTTATTTTAAGGAAAATGTGCTCATTTCTCCCCATTTTTGTGATATTTCTACCCTCTACGTTTCACCAACCATCTATACCAAATGCCATACGAAGGATATAATTAAAGATCACTTTTTTAAAACTCCCCTAAAAACATCCAATCATAGCTACATTTTACTTTTTTGCATCATCTGCTTCTTGAAAGTCACGGTGGGTTTTCCAGCTAATCTCAAGCAAGTATCTGATTGAGATGTTGTTAATGTTAAACGGCAATATCACTTGATTAATATATTAAAACTGTCATGGTCATCTTCATTTACCTCAATAAAGACTGTTCATTATTTTCAATGGCTCTTTATTGCTTTATATCTGAAATTATGAGATAAAAAAAGCCAGCAAAGCAGTAGAAGATCCATAACCTGTATCCCCCTATCTCTGAAGGAAAAAAAAAAACGCACACACACACAGCACTTCTTATGGCATGATTCAACCTGGGAATAAAAACAGCTTTGCCAACATCAACGAAAACTCACCACAGCTGGTAAAGTTAAAATCAATACCAGCCCTTTATTTTTTTTTTTTAATTTTTTTTTAATGTTTATTTATTTTTGACAGAGAGAGAGACAGAGCATGAGCAGGGGAGGGGCAGAGAGAGAGGGAGACACAGAATCGAAAGTAGGCTCCAGGCTCTGAGCTGCCAGCACAGAGCCCGATGTGGGGCTCGAACTCACAGACCGCGAGATCATGACCTGAGCCGAAGTCGGACGCTCAACCGACTGAGCCACCCAGGTGCCCCAATACCAGCCCTTTAAAGGAACATAAACATATTTGCCTGAGATCGTGTAACGAATTGGTACAACCAGAAAAGTAGACCAGAAGGCCTGTCTTGTAACCCTATATTCCAGTCTCCCTCTACTTCCATCAAAACTGAATGATATGGGCCAGTTACCCAAAGCTTTGTCCCAGCCTCCCTTCTGTTTGAGAATTTTCTTCCTAAAAAAGAACTACGACGGTGTAGAGGAGGACAGAGATTGGTTCACTGATCCAGCTGTGTTAACGGTATCCTCAATGGAAAAAGAACAGAGAATTAAAAGATTTGGCCTTCTTTTCCTTCAAAGGCAACGCGAGTATGATCAGAAAACCAAATCTCAAATAAACTAACAAAGCACAGACCGATTTTGCTGTTTCATCCCAGAACGGAATAGGTGTGTGCTAAATTTGCAACATACCATTCCAATTTTCTCCATAAGCAGTTGCAGTTTTAGCTACCATCAGTTCTTACCATGTTAAAACACATTTTCCAAGCCTCTTCTCTATAATGAAACCACTCTGAAGGTTCCAAATTGCTTTCTCATGGGGGATGTTATCCCATACATCCTGATAACTGTTATAATACTCATTTAAGGAAGGTAGGGAGCAGGTATTAAACTTCCAGTGAGAGGAAACCCAAGCGCTTAAAAGATGCACCCGCGAGGTCTCAGAGTTCCTCACTAGCAAAGTGACAAGTAGAAGTCGCTGAGGTTGGTATAGAGCTGGGCCTAAAAAATTGAGCTGACTCCCTCCTGGGTCATCACCACTTTATATAAGGAATGGGTCAAAATTACAAGTGGAAAGAAAACCAGATGAATACTCTCACCTGTCTACACATCAGTACATGTGCACATGTTGATTCATCAAAGGCTTTATTCTATATGTTAACTAACCCAACAATGTTTCCCAGTTTGTCCAGATGATTCTATGAAAACCAGAACAAGTGTTTCCTCATGTACCATAACTTATTTGGATAATGAAATTTATGTTTGCCTTCCAAAAGTTTATCACTATTTAATCATACCCTTGACCTAATAGATGCCGTCCGTCTACAATGGGAGACTTTTTCCTTTTCAAAAAAACAAACTAGATTCATATCTGGACTACCATGGCTTTCTCATAGCAACATGGGAAGATGAAAATCACTCAGATGAACCCTCTGGTTTTTTTCTCTACCTGAAATCTGTTCTGTTTAACTTAACAGTACATTTGGAGTAAGTTTAAAATCTGAAAAATTATTCCAGTCGAGGCCTGAAGTGGGACTGCTTTACATAGAAGTAGAAGCAGAAAACACAAATCATGATTTTTAACAAGTCACATTGGGAAAGAGTAAGACCAGTCAACTTCCTCTCCAACTTATTTTCGTGACACATTCGTAAATATTCAGAAGACAATAATGACTTCAAATTCCACCAGACTATAGGTTTTAAATACTAGACCAAGTATCAGAAGACCCAAGACTTGTTGTCATTACCACTAATTACTTATTAAGTAGCAACCCTACCCTAACACTGTGACATTAAATGGCTGTCCTTAAGGAGCTTACACTCTGCAGTAGATGATCATGATATTCACACAACACAGAAATCACCACAATAACATGAACGCAGTTATAAGTATCCCTTGATTTGTTTATTAGATATGCTCAAGCCAACTTGGCAGAAAAGAAACTTGTGTGCATTAGAATTCATTTTCCAAGTATACAGCATCCCTTACCCCACAGAAGTCCCAGTGGTCCATTCCCAGTTGTACCAGTCCCTGAGAAAGTACCTGCAGAGCTGGTTGGAGCTGCTCCCACAGAGGAGCTGCTCCCACAGAGGAGCTGCTCCCACAGAGGCCACTGGACAGCAATGCAGGGTCAAAGCACCCAGCTCCAATGTTGGAATACAGATCCTGGTGTCCACGAGCCCAACCTAATAATACAATTTGACTGGGTCCATGCTTCAGTTTACCCATTCTTTCTCAAAATTCCTCTCTGCAAACTGAAATGAAGATTTAGGCCTCTAGAATTGGAAGGAACTTTGCATGGGAGTCTGCAGGAGTTAGTAAGTTTCTACTGGTGCTGGCATCAGAACTCGATCTCCTGCCCCCAGGCCTGTTCTAGTTTTACCCTGCCACACTAGGTTGGGGCACATTTGGAAATGACACCAGCATTTCTTCTTTGGGGATGTGGATTAGGTCTGGGTTGCCTAGGGGAAAATTCTAGATGGAGCTCCTGGAGTTTTAGATATCCTGGGACGAGAAGTACATAGCGAAAGGAAGTACAGGGCACACTTGTGTACAAAGGAGAGAAAGCACTAAATGGTGTTGATGGGGTAGCGAATGAGTTGGGCAGCAGTGAAAAGAAAAGAGCAGAACAAACAGGAAAGAGCAGAACAAACAAGAATTGAGGGATGGCTGGGGCCAAGGAACTAATGCCCGTGAGGTCGGTCAAGATGATTCATCTCAAGTAGCTTAGGAAGGCTACAAGAAAGACAAGGCCCAGGCTCACGGGCCCCTCACTTTAAAGTGGGGACAATAATATTTTGCCAGCGACATCTTTCAAAGGGAGCTGAGCTACTCAAGTGTGCCCCTGCAGGAGTCTTGAAGGAACACCAGATTCAAGTCCTAGAGTGGCCACACGCTGACTCTATGTCTGAGGAAACATCCTGACCTCAGTTTCCGTATCTGTAACAATATGGGGTTGGCTCCTTGAATTAAGTCTGTCCCAGCTCTATGATTTCCATATGCAAAGTGCCTCAAGTTCCCCAAGGAAAGTTTTTGTAGGAATTAAAAATGGCATTCAGAGCTCTGTCAACCCAACCATTCTCCCCTCCATGCTCTCCTCCTCAGCACAAGCAAGAGAATCACTTAAAAGGCATTGTAAGCTCCAGGTAATGGGCAGAAGAGAAAGGAGTGACTGTAAATGGGCTCTTTAGAGTAAAGCCCCACCAAGCCATTAATGCTTCGCACAAGACGGAATGTGGATTGGTGTGTTTATTTCAGGAGGCTTTCTGAACACTGTACCTGGCTATTTAAATTCACAAGGCATTCGTCGTCGCATTTCGTTTCTTATTAACACTGCCACTGAAGCCAGGGTACACTGACAGTTGTCTCAATGTCCCAGAATATTGGGGGAGGGGGTGTGACTCAACAGCACTTTCTTTACTTATTACTGACCTGCCACTTAAGGACTAGCATCACCTCCCCAATCAAGCCCCCACCTCCCCACAGTATTTCTAACTAGAAAATGTTGGTTACCTTAAGAACATATACCTCCCCAATCCACACGGACACCCTGTCCATTTTAAAAGCATCGCATCTTGCTTCTTCACTTCTTTGAAGCTCATCAGAAACCATACCTTTTGAGCATTTACCTCGCCAAAATGTTCTTCAATCACTTGAATCCTAAAACCAGTAAGAGAGGAAGGGGCCTGGGGCAGGGTGGGAGGGGGCAAGACAGAGAGGAGAGAGAGAAAGAAAATGGGATGAGCAGAGGCTGAGGGAGGCCGGCTACGGAGTGACACAGAGCTACCCACTGCAGACAAAGAACACCATGCGACTCGAAGGGAGACAATGAGGGCTCAGAGGAAACGCGGAGCATCCGAGCTGGCAGGCAAGCGCCCGGCGCACCCCCTCCCCAACCCGGAGCTCACTTCTTCTTGCCAGCTGACGGGCTCACAGCAGCTGCTCCACTGTGGAGACACACACACAGTCATTTCCTGGCTAAAAGGATTTCTACCATTTTAATTAGGTTTTTTTTTTTTTTTTAAGATAAGAAATAACACCTCTCCGCTGCCACATTCCCCAGATACAGCTGTATGTTTCAACTATCAAAAGAACAAACACTGACTTTGGTTTCTTAAAGAGTTTAGAATTTCTCGTGAAGTAAATAATCTGAAGAGGAAAAGAAGAAGTTCAGCAAAGTAGCTCAAATCTTCCCTCGTTCACAAAAACACAGGCAGAAACGTTTTGATGGTAAGTGCGATGGGGTTTGAGAGACGGGGCTGGTAATGTCGGTAAATTAACCTGATGGCATTACCACCCTTTGTCTTGTTTAGCTTGAGTGATAAGACAATGCAGGGGGGTAGAATTTTTAATACCTCACCTCTACTCTTTCCAAAAAAAGATCTAGAGCAGGTTAATCACTAGTGAGTGATTCCCAGTCATCCTTCCTTGACAGAAAAGGAATTGGGGATTTCACAAGTAATATGTGTAAAATCTTCCTTAACCTAGAAAACATTAGGGGGTAAAAAATCAACTCGGAACTGAGATCTAAAACCAAAACATGGAAAAAGTTAATAGTGTAGCTGCTGAAGAGCCAGCTAGGATGCTGCAAACATGATCACCACATGACCAGATCTTTTTAAAACCACTGTCTGTTTACAAACAAGGCACTCACTAAATAACACCCCAGGTAATAGATGATGACAGGAGTGGGGTCTGCTCCTTTAAATAACAACAGATTGGAAAAAAATATTTCAATGCCATCAGACAACGAATGAAAATGAAACATTTTTCCTAACTGGAAAAATGCAGGTCTAGCTGGGAAAATTGATTTCCACCCACCCTCTATTCTCCCAAAAGGAGATGAGAAAAAGAAAACAGGATAACTGGAGATGAATTTTGGTAATGAGCGACATAAACATTCACAGGGAGATGGGCTCCTATTTCATAGGTCTTTGGGAAAAAATTTTAATATGCACACGTGGGTCAAACGCTCAGCAGTAAAATGCGTTTAATGTTTAATTGTTTTTATACACTGCAAGAGGGAGTTAGAGTCTTGTCACTCACCAGGTGAAATCTGATCTCTCTCAAACCATCCCACCCAACAGTGTTAAAGACTTTACTGCTCTGACATAATTCAACCTCAAGACATCTTGTGGGAAACACAGGTCAGTTTTAAAGCACCAGGTGGGTAAACAGGCGTTACTTAGTCTCCCAACCTTGAATTTTAGGGGTTGTATACTTAGCTTATCCTTGGAGGCTGCCACTTGGGATCACGTGCCGTGCAAGGGTTTTCCAAATTTAAGTAGACTTTATAAAATAAGCTGACTCCTTTTCATCAGAACAAATGAGGTGCCAAAAAAATCCTCTTCTGTCTTGTCCTTAACTCTAGGTGCCAACAGGGAGAAGGACAGGGGGGAAAACAAAGACATAGAGCCCTCCCCTGTCCTGGTTAGTATTCGAGTAAAGAAGAAACAAATTAGGGAACATTTCAAGACCCCTGGGCAAAGCTGAGAAAAAGGTAGTTGGCAGGTTTCCTCATTTAGCTGCAGTAGTTCTGTTGACCCCTAACGAGCAAACAATTTCCCCGGCTAATTTTGCATCCAGCCATAGCTGGGAATAAATTGGAATCAACATTCTATATTCTATCAAATTCAAACAACAAAGCAGGTAGTAATAATAATAGTCAAAACATAGAGTTTACCCTGTGTCAGGCACAATTCTAAGTGCTTTGCATATATTAACTCACTGAATCTCCTCAACAACACCTTGAGGTAGGTACTGGGCACATGTGAATATAAACTTGGTTGTACCTGAGAAATAAAAAGCTTCATAATGTTGGTGCTAAAATGGGATAGGAGTGGCTAATAATTTTGAAAAGTAATCTCTGAAAACTACATATGCTACATGCTGCCTTATATGTTGCTGGGGCAAATGATACAGGAAGAAAACATACAGAGAGATCTCTCATCTGTGTTTGCTTAAATAGCTTTTGTTCATAAATTTCCACTGAAGAGAATACTAATCTCTGTAAGAGAAAAGTAAGATTTAAGAAAGAGGAGGGAAAGAAAGAGGATATTTCATAAAGGGTGGAAAGATGTCACAGTAGTTAAAAACCTATCACCAACTTGAGGAAAATTATCTACACTCATTTAGAGAGCAGAAAATCTCAAAAGAATACTGGGCTGGTCCTTCTTAGAAATCATAATCATTACAGCTTTCGCTTCCTGGGATTCTTCCTAATGTGAATTCCTGGTAGCTAAAATAATAATAAGGGTACGGAAAATGAGGCAGAGACTAGGAAATGTTGCTGTATTTCGTTACAATTGGGGGTGGGGCAGAGGAAGCCTCAGGGATCTAGAAAGAAAGAGGAAAAAGGAATAACAATTGAAAGAGGGTTCTTGTTTATATGGTGACAGATGGTGGCTATACTTATCATGGTGAGCATTGTGTGATGTGTAGAACTGTCCAATCACTATGCTGTGCACCTGAAACTATACTTCATAAAAATACTTAATGAAAAAAAAATTTTAAACCACTCACACACACACAAAAGAGTTCTTGTATCTGTTGCTTCTGCCTTCTCACCCATTTTAAATTCAGCTGTTTGGAACAAAAGGTAAGGAGGGATGATCAGGTTATATTTCAAAGCCACCAGCCCAGAACAGCCTTAGAGGACCAGGCTGATTACACTCTTCTATCAACAGCTAATTGAGAAAGTCAGAGGAAAATATTAGTTTTAGCAGGCTTCAATTTTTGACCCTGTGCCTTCTACCATTCCATCTTGGAGAAACCACCAGCTCTCATCCGCCCAGAACTGCTTCCCTGCTCTTCAAGTAAAATCTCTGGGAAAGCCTGCCTTTTTTAGGAACACAGCCCTTTAGGCCACACTAATCCTGTAACTCACAAGTCATTTATTTGGCCCTACTGTCAAAGAGAATTTTTCATCAGTAAGAAATGGCATTGTTGGGGGTTAAGTCCATTTGGACTGCTGAGAAAAAAGATGCCAAATGTCTAAGATTCATTATTTGTGATATTTACTCTAGGTTAGGCCCAGAGTTCGAGTATTTTTTAAATGCTTTTGCATGGTGTTTACAGGTTGCTGACCTTCGAGAATCATATAACATGGTGAGGACTAAACATCTTCTGACCAAACATTTTCTCAAATAAAGGAGGTTTATTAGGAACATTGTTTACCACCCATCATTCATTCCCTTATAATACTGGTCTCTGAAAGAACTACAAAGAGAAACTACGGGCAGATAAGAGATGAAAAGGCAAATGACAAATCTTAGTCTTTTTTTCTCCCCCTCACAAGCCTGCCTTTGTATTGATTTTCAGATACTGAATATACATAGTTCATCTTCCAGATAATCTCAATGTGTCTCACTCTAATAAACAAATAAAATTTATGAGAATGGTAAAAAGAGATGAATCTATATCTTAAACAACCCTTACACACACACACACACACACACACACACACACACACACACACCGCGATACTCCACTGACTCTGCCATAGAGCAGATACTTCTGTCAGCCCCTCAACTGTCAGCCTTCACAGGGATGTACATCCACCTGTACATTTCCCCATGGCATAAACTCTTCACCGATTGATGTGACAAGAAAGGGACAGTGAAATTGTTCATAAATTGTAATTTGAAAATCTTGAGCTCTTTGAATATCTAAAAACGGTCATCTTTCCTTAAAATTTTAATACCTTTCAAACTGACTTGATGGTAGTTATTCCTGGGAGTTGGAGCTTACTGTAATGTCACGATAGATACCCAAAATATAGTCTGTATTGACACCACTGTACAGATACAGGCATCTATCTGCTCAAGTGTCCCAACAGCCAATGATGAGACAACACATCAGCCTCTGCCTGTTGTTAACATGTTGCATGCATTTCAATCACCAGAATTTTGGTTTACTGACGGGATTGCCAGGAGACAGAGAGAGGGGTCAAAGTCAGGAACCAACAGCCCCCAGGCTCCCACAGTCCTCCTGCGGCAGCATGAGGTATCTTACTCTTTTCTTCAAACGAGCCTTCCCTCAGCCTTCCCATCATGCATGCTGCTGATCCCGACCCATTTCCCCTAGTCCATGCCAGTGTAGAATGTAGGCTCCTACCCTAACTCCTTCGTCTCTTACTCCAGTTAGCAAGAGATCTTTTCCTATAAAGACATTTTTGTCCTCAATCAACCGTGCTGGCCAGTGTTGAAGAATCTTTACATTAGTCAATTAATTCTCTCACTTAATTGTAACATGTATTATAATAATAATACATTTTAGACATCACTTCACTAAGTTCTCTTTAAGTCAAGGAAACTATTCTCAGTAATCCAGGCATAAGAGTTACTCATTTATTTCATTCAGCAAATATGTACTGAATACCTGGAAAGGTATCTAGAATCAGAGACATTTTATCAGTTTAAGCTAAACTCCTTTGAGAGAAAATGTATCTTAGCATACCATTATTTATACATCTGAAGGCTGGTCTTACCATTTGTTGAGCAAATGGCTGGATGGTATAGAAAATTAATGAACTTCTGGTGATCCAAGGAAACTGTTTTTAACTATGACAATGTGAAAATAGGCACTGCTTTTATTGGGTTCTTCCACATTCTAAAAATTTTGTTTCCTGGTGCACAAGGTAGCTTTCTCCTCACATGCAGACAAGTGGCACAGACTACACTAAATAAAGTGAAAAAAACATCAGAGAAACTTCATCTTTGCTCTCTATCATGCTCCACTTAAAAAAAAAAAAAAACATTAATGTTAGCTACAAATATGAGGGCCTTGTTTAGAAGTTCGTTCTAGACCTCTCTGAAGGAGACTCATTTCACCTGATTCTAAACTGCATATCTGGCATTCAGCAGAAGGACCAAATTTAAATCAGTTTTGACTGGAGTGATTGGAAATTTGTACCACTGATAAGTATACCTATACACACACACACACACACACACACACACACACACACACATACACATCTATGTTTGTGGCATATGGTTGGAGTATTTTTAAATGTTAGCATTCATTCAAAGTGAATACATAAATATATTCTTACTTGCTAGTATAGTCATATTTGCTCCTTAATTCATTCTCTTTGTAGGGGGAAGATCAGTCTGAACCATTTAAAAATTAGAACTAAGAATTTTTATTTAAAGAAATGCTGTTTGTTTTCAAGCACATTACTAACTAGAACTGAATCAATAAAATAGAAGTGTTGCCAAATGTTAAGTCCTTAAGGTATCTACTTGAATGCATCTTGTTGAGTATAGTCACATAACCACCACAATTTCATAAGATCTACTCATGTTAGAAAAAAAATCCTCTAAGGATCAGTTGAAATAAGAGAAGTGTCAAAATATTGTGAAAGGGGGCACCCTTGATAAAAATATAAAGCTGTTTCTTAATTTGAAATAAGGGAAACAAATGAAATAATGATCCCATTAAACAATATATAAGAGACATATAATGGCCCTAAACAGTCTTCTTTGATGACTTTACAAAGCAGAGAAAGGATATTCATTAGTTTTATTCCAACGAGGTTTTTTTTTTTTGGGGGGGGGGCGGGTAGAGGTGGCTCAAGTGAGCTAATGACCCTAATAATTGTTATTAGCTCTTAAGATTTGGCCACATACATCTAACCTCTCTGTCCATTTGTAGACTGGCAAGTTTCTGTTTATGTGGAGAAGAAATGCTTTAATTAGCATATTAATCACTTCCCCAAAGTGCTATAAACAATTTATTCTCTTACTTAATCCACCTTAAACAGTCCAGTGTTAAAAGAGAGAAAAGGGAGGAAAACTTTTTTCATGGAGAATTATCATGAAAATGTCTTCTGGCCTAAAGTATCAAAAATTCTGAATTTGCGAGTGGAATTTGATGTTTACACATATTTGAAAATATAAATCTTAAGAAAAGGTCTACAGCTGTTTTAAGTGCTTGCCTATTATTTAATACCTCTTCAATCAGACAAATTTTATAGAAAGTTTGGAAAAACAGATAATACTTGCAAGTTTGACAACCGACAAATGTTTACTTTGGAGCTAATTCAACGAGGAAAAGGAAATAAAAGAATGGGTGCTGTTTAGATTCAAAAACAAGTTTTGCTTCTAAGAGCTAAGCTTTAGTCCCCATGATGTATGACAATCTACTATATTGTATTTGCCAGAAGGCATAAACTATGAGTGTGACAGGCTGTGGTGACAGACATACCTGGAAAGTCAACATGACTGAAGATCTCGGTGGTCTGGGTTCACTCCCCCTTCCCAGCCTCCTATAATTGGTCATCCAGTCCCTCCATTCTTACTTCGTGTGCCTGTGGCTCACTTTCCTTCCACCCGCTGTACCCTCAACCAGAGCCAGAACTTATGACCTCTCACCTAGATTTCTGAAGTTTCCACCAAGTGAACTTCCCAACTTTGTTCTCTCATGTACTTCACCACCAAATAAATGCTCCCAAATTCCATCTTGGCACTTGTTTAATGGCCTTTCAAGAGACCACTCTGCCTAACAAATAAAATCCGGATCTTTTTAACCAGTAAGTCAAGTTTCCCTAGGAGCTGGCTCTAACCTACCATCCAAGCTCTAGGTTCTACTCCTCTTCTTTCATCCTCATTGTCCAATTATGTAGACACCCAATGAGCCAACTGCCCTGGCACCATCCCATAGAGGGCACTGAAACATCGCTAATGAAGTAGAAATACAGTGCCAGTTAACTCAGGTGTCTACCCTCAAACTCCTTACTCGTAAAATGTAAACCAGACCCACTCCCATCAAAGCAAACAATGCCCTGGGCGAAGAGACCATGTGACTCTATCCACACAAATTACTTCTATCCATGGTGAGTATGACTAACTGTATGCAATTATGAGTGATAAAAAAAAAAAAAACCTGTCAAATGAAAAACAAGTCCAAATGAGTTAAAATGTCATGTTATGTTCAGAGCATGTAAGAGACATCTTATTTGGTTTGAACATAAAGAAACATAAAGGAAGGTACACTGATTTTATTAATAGAAAATAATTTTTCCCTTACTCTCCCACTAGAAAATGTTCAACAAAAACTCAAGAAGCCAAATGCTTACCTTGTCAGGGGTACCCACATATCTCAGTCTGTCTTCACCCTTGTTATCTGGTCTACCTAGAGCTCCATGAACACACCTTGCCATTCTTCCTCTTTCCTGTGTACATGTCTCTCTGCCCTCTGGAACACTATCCTTACTTCCTTTATCAGCCACCTACCACTCCTGTAAGTCTCTACTTTTTTATTGTGACATTTTCCTTAATCTCACTAGCCAAAACCAATCTCTCTGTCTTCTGAAATTCTGTATTTCTGATACAATAGCATACTGTCTTTTATGCCATTTTTAAAAATTTTTTTAATGTTTATTTATTCTTTGAGAGGGAGAGAGAGAGAGAGAGAGAGAGAGAGAGAGAGAGAGAGAATGCATGCATGAGCAGGGGAGGGGCAGAGAGAGGGAAACACAGAATCTGAAACAGGCTCCAGACTCTGAGCTGTCAGCACAGAGCCCGACACAGGGCTGGAACTCACAAACCGCAAGATCATAACCTGAGCCAAAGTTGGACGCTCAACTGACTGAGCCACCTAGGCACTCCATACAATTTTTCTTTTTTTTAAGAAAAAATGTACACCTACCTCATGCACAGCCCTGTTGTAAGAGTCTAATATGCACTTTCCCCATTTATTTTTCAAAATAACCTTAGGTATTGTCTTTATTTCCATTTTACAGATGAAAAAACTAAGGTTTACTGAAGTTAGATAACTTGCTCAAAGCTATACACCCAGGAAGAAACACGGTTTAAATCCAGATACATAA
This sequence comes from Neofelis nebulosa, assembly GCF_028018385.1. Classification (NCBI taxonomy): domain Eukaryota; kingdom Metazoa; phylum Chordata; class Mammalia; order Carnivora; family Felidae; genus Neofelis; species Neofelis nebulosa. The sequence continues at coordinate 87,589,783 of NC_080784.1, read as the reverse complement.
TTCTGGAGTCTGGAGCTTTTACCATGTCACGGGGCTTCAGCCTTACCTCCTGGAGCCCTGGTGTAAGTTATTTGAGGGTAAGCATTATATTTTTGTATTTATGTGCCTCCCCCACAGTCCCGAAAAGAAACTATTTCCTGGCCATCACAGATAGTCAGTAAATGTATGTTAACAACGGTGCTAGGACTATTTGCCTCTTCTGATAGAAATGCTATATACATCTCACTACAGCTTCAACTGTTCAGAAAACATGTCAGAGTATGAAGAGGCTTCCTTCCCATATGCTGCCGGAGAGGCACTACAGAAGGTACATAATTTGGAACCAACTTTCCACGATCTTCTGCAAAATTAGCCTTATAATTTTTATTCACAGCTTTTAAATCTTTCCTGTTGAACTTGTCTCTCAATTGTTCTAAAGAGTTCACCATCTAACACTGCTCCAACTTCTCAGCACTGTAGTAGAACAGTAAAGTAATGCCATATGCTCATTTGTTAAGCAGCTTGACATAAATATCCAACCAAACAACCAGAGAATAGAGCAATTAAAATGACAAGGCCCTGTAAAGGATTAAAAAAAATAAGGATGTCCAAAAGTCTAATGCAGACGTAACTTAATTTGAAACGAGATGACTCATCAAAGCAGGACGGGAGTACAAAGACTTACCTATACGTCTACCATTGTAAAAACTGGGAAGAGCCTAAATGCCCAACAGTAAGGAACTGCTTAAATAACTAATGGTATATCCAAACAATGGAATACTGCACAGCCATCAGAAGTTATCCAGTCCCGGGGCGCCCGGGTGGCGCAGTCGGTTAAGCGTCCGACTTCAGCCAGGTCACGATCTCGCGGTCCGTGAGTTCGAGCCCCGCGTCAGGCTCTGGGCTGATGGCTCGGAGCCCGGAGCCTGTTTCCGATTCTGTGTCTCCCTCTCTCTCTGCCCCTCCCCCGTTCATGCTCTGTCTCTCTCTGTCCCAAAAATAAATAAAAAAAAAAAAAAGTTGAAAAAAAAAATTTTAGAAGTTATCCAGTCCCTAAAAAATATTGATTGAGTACCTCATTTGTATGAGATAAATGAGAAAGAAACGATGCCTGCCCTCATGATGCTTAGAATCTAGATGATGATATAGTAGAATCTGTAATAACAAAATATTTTAGACTGTTGAGTGAGATGGTAGGTTACAACAGAGTTACACTTTTTCATAACTTGAAGATGTATGTGCTCTATGTTCACAGCCTGCCTTGAAGCAACAGTCATCTTAGTGAGTAGGTCTGGCAATATTTAATTTTATAGAAAAAAGCATCCATTTTCCCTTCTCCTGCCCTCCCCAACATGTGAACTCCATTTACTCATACTTACCATTTATTCATTTATACAATAAAACATTTACTGCTTTATCAAGTCAAAAAGAAAAAAAAGAAAAAGAAAAAAAGTAAAGCTGCATATCCTAAAACAAAGTTCTGAATAAAAAGCCAGCAAGTACAAATCAAATAAAGATTTGGAACTGCAAGTGAAACTAATTTTCAGATAGCTTTTTGAAATTTTTCCATATACATTTTAAACATATATTACTTTAAAGTATGAATTAAAAGGCTCCCAATGACCATTTATGACGGTATTGTCTATTGATGCATTTATTTATTTATTTTTCCAATATATGAAATTTATTGTCAAATTGGTTTCCATACAACACCCAGTGCTCATCCCAAAAGGTGCCCTCCTCAATACCCATCCCCCACCCTCCCCTCCCTCCCACCCCCCATCAACCCTCAGTTTGTTCTCAGTTTTTATATTGATGCATTTAAAGAAAAAGAAACAACAAAAAAAAAAGGAATCAAAGTCAAGTACATAAAGCAAGAAGAAATGAAATTTAAATTCTCTTATGAATGGCAATAAAAAGGACATCTACCATTCTAGGTTACTGTTTTGCATAAGTCCTGAGGATGTATCTACAAATTAGCAAGTAGATAAGCTCTATAATAATTTCTTAAGCTAGACAATAATAACCTTTAAGAATTATAATATTCAAATCTTTTCACTCTTTTAAATTCTTCATTTTTAGCTATAGAGGGAAACTTCAAGTTGATAAAGAATATATTTTAAAAACCCACATATTTAATGTTAAGAAAGACTGAAATCTTTCCTGTTAAGATCAGGAACAAGGCAAGAACATTGCTCTCACAACTGTTATTCAACAAAGTATTAGAAGTGCTTGCCAGGGCAACAAGGCAGGAAAAGGAAACAAAAGGTATGAGAAAGGATCTGTTCTTAATTGCAGATGACATGACTGTCTATGTAGAAAATCCCAAGGAATCTGCCAAAAAACCCTCCTAGAGCTAGTAAGTCCAGCAAGGTAGCAAGATACAAGATTAATATACAAAAATATAATTATATTTCTATACACTAGCAATAAATGTGGGCACCAAAATTAAAAGCATAATGCCATTTATAAACACTAAAAAATGAAATAGGTGTAAACCTGATAAAACATGCATAGCACTTATATACTGAAAACTTAAAAAACAAGATGAATGAAATTATTGAAGTGCTAAATAGAGGGACAGGCATACTAAAGTCATGCACTGGAATACTCTACATAGTAAAAATGTCAATTTCCTCAAATTGATATATAAGTTTAATGCAATTCTTATCAAAATTTCAGAAAGATTTTTTTATATATAAAGACAACAATATCCTAAAATTTACATGAAAATGCGAAGAAATGAGAATAACAGAAAACTGTGGAAAAGAATAAAGAATGGAAACAACAAATGTAAAGAATAACAAAGTGGAAGGAGTCAGTCTACCTGATCTCAAGACTTCTATAGCAACAGGTAATCAAGACCATACTAGTGAAGAGAGAGACAACAGATCAATGGAATACAATAGAGAAACTGAGAAATGACTCACACAAAATAAGTACATTCAAATGATTTTTAACAAAGATGCAAAAGCAATTTTGTGGAGAAAGTAGAACTTTTTCAACAAATGGTCTGGAGCAACTAAACATTCATAAGCAAAAACAAAAACAAAAACAAAAACAAAAAAACAAGAATCTTGACCCTGACCTCACACCTTATACGAAACTTAATTCAAAATGGATCACAGACTTAAATGTAAAATGTAAAACTATGAAAATTCTTAGGAAAAAAATAGGAGAAAACCTTTGGGATCTAGAGCTAGACAAAGAATTCTTAAAATTTACTGCAAATCACAATGAATAAAAGAAAAATTGATAAATTGGCCTTTGCCAAAACTAAAAATTTTTGCCCTGTGAAAGACACTCTTAAGATGATGAAAAGACAAATTATAGATTGGGAGAAAATATTTGCAAACCACCTGACAAAGGACTTGTATCTCAATATATTAAAAGTCTCAAAACTCAGCAATAAGAGTCCTCAAAACACAGCTAGCAAAGATACAGGGAAACTGGATCATTCATCCCTTGCTGGTGCGAAGGCAACATAATACAGTCACGATGGAAAACAGTTTGGCAGTTCCTTAAAGAACTAAACATGTAAATACCATACCATCTAGCAAGTGTACTCTTGAGCATTTATTCCAGCAAAATGAAAATTATGTCCACAGAAAAACCTGTACATAATTGTTCACAGTAGTCTTATTCATAATCCGGAGTTAATTTATCCTTCACTGAATAACTGAATGAATGATTTAAAAATCTGTGGTACATTCATATTCCTGGAATACTACTCATCAATAAAAAGGAATGAACTATTGACGCATGCAACAACTTGGATAAATCTCCAGAGAGATTATGCTGAATAAAAAAAAGCCAATCCCCAGAAGTTACATCGTGCATGATTCCATTTACGTAACATTCTTGAAATGACAACTACAGAAGTGGGGAACAGACCAGTAGTTGCTAGCATTAAAAAAGAGGGAGGGGGTACATGTAGCTATAAAAAGGCAACTGTGAGGGATTCTGATGGTGATGGTAATGTTCCGTATCTTGCCTTACCAACATCAATATCCAGTTTGTGATATTGTACTATAGTTTTTCAGGGTGTTATCATTGGGGAAAATTAGGTTAAAGATACATGGGATCTCTCTGCATCATGTAAATCTACAACTATCCCAAAATAAAAAGTTTAATTAAATAAATGAAGATTACTGCTAGTTAGAGTCAGCTAATTTTCTACCAAGTCTAAGAGGCCATCTATAGACCATTGCTGGTGTAGATACCCCAGGTTCAAGTAATCTAAAATTCTAATTTGAGAATGAACTTTGATTCTAATTTAAACTGCTGGGTGTCCCATTCACCCATGTAGTAGCTTCCGCTAATATATGTATTGAGCAAAACCCAAACAAATGTGTAAGACAGCATAAAAAAATAAAAACCCTTCACACAACAGTATGGAAGCAAAAAAATGAATGTGTGGATACTGAAAACAAATATACACATATTTACTCACAGAACACACAAAGGTATACTGTGATATTTCTGTAGTAGTGATAGAGTAAATGTTCTAAATAAAAAAAAAATCTTGTTTATCTTAATATATTAATTTCACTAAATGGAAAGGAACACAAAAAAGCACTGGACAGTTATTTGGCCCTGAATTGGTAATTTCAAATATCACTTCAACTAAAATAATTTTGTCCAATTTCTCGTGATTACTTTTCTGTAGTTAATTTCTTTGTGAAAGGTAAAGCCCAGCAGTCTGTGTTGCCATGCTTAGTCTTCCCCATTCATTCATTAATGCACTCACAAACATTTTTGACAGTCTATTACCAGGTACTACTTGGTACTGAGGGAGGCAGGAAGACGAATTAGAAATGGTCTCTGCTACTCATGCTTTAATGGCTTAAAAAAAATACGTTGAAAAGTGAATGGCTCCACATAGCTGCATGTTTTTGATAGCCTTTCTCCATATTGTACATAGCATTTTCTAACACTACAATGTACACTTAATACAATTTATGTAACTGATCTCCTAATGTTGGGCATCCATGTGTTTTCTCAATTTGCCATGATTGCAATTAATGCAGAGCAGTAATGACTAACTGATGATAAACTAGAAAGAAAGACAAAAGAACCCAAAAAATGAGAAAAGTACTTAAAGATAGATGAAATCTTACACAACCTCTCAACTCAAATTGCTAATACATGAAAAATTAGTAATTGGAGTGTTTTTTTTCCTCTTCCAAATTGTTTCTTAAACTTTTGACCAATTTGGTTTCCAGCTGCTTTCTGTTGACTAATCTGTAAGTTACCCTTGAAATCTACCCTCCAGCCATGTTGAACTATTTTCCGTTCCCCTATCTGGCCATGTTTTTTTCCAAGGACTTGCTGTTTCCTCAGTCTGGAAAAGTTTCTCACCCAACACTTTGACTGACTATATCCTACTAAATCTTCAGTCTTTGAAGACACTTGTGTGTGTGTGTGAAATCTCCTCAGATCCCTCAGAAGGCTGGGTGAAGCAAACCTTATGTGTCCTGTAATTATTTCACCATATGGTAATTACCTCTTTACTTATCTGTCTTCCCCACTAGACCTGAAGCTCTTTGAGGCAGGGAAAATGTTTGTTTCCTGTTTTATCCTCAGGATTGAGAAAATGGCCCGATGCACAGCAGATGCTCAAGACATATCTAGGAGTGATGAAAACCTGAGCACGAATGAATGAACAAATGGATTATTAAACCTCTGGCATAGGAAGATGGGCAACCCCTTGTTCACCCAGATGGCCAATGGCATGAGGTTCCCTGGAGATGCCCCAAATCGATTTTAGAGCTTCATATTTCTACAGTCATACAATCTAGAAGCTTACGCATTTTTCCAGAATGCAACACGTAATCTAACGGGTGTCTCCTGTGATCTACTCTTGAAAGCAAGTACCAAAGTCCTTTTCGGCAGATACTGTAAGGTCCTTGAAAAGAGACATCATGTAGCTTCAGTGTGCAATGAGTGGCTAAGTGTGGGCAGTGAAGCTGGCTTAAAAGGCTGCCTATAATATAGTTTTTAAGCAGATTAATTTGACTGCAGCATTTTCCTGGAGAAATATTAAAGGCATGGGTATTTTAAAGTGAGAACTTCCTGGTACTAAAGTCTGTCCCTAAGTTTCCACGTTTCTCGGTATTAAGTCTGCAAATCTTGAAACACCAATTCTGAGAGAGCTGGACAGTACTGCCAGAAACAAAGGCGTTAGAGACCCAGGATGTGTGCCTGTCCCTTGTTCTCTTACATCTCATTTCAGAAGGCTCTTCCCACTGCAAACAGCAGGGCTGGGTTTTTTGGTTTTGGGGGTTTTTTCCTCCTGACCTTTGTCAACTGTGTTGCTGTACTGCATTTGGAAGTATTAACAATGGTCATTATCTGCCCTGTTTATTCAGTGTTAAGTATTAACAAGGCCTGTGCTATCTCGGCTGCTGCCATATTTTTCCAGAAAAGACGTGCCTATGTAAATGCCCCAGTGCAGACAGGAGACTTGTCTTTTTCTAGGTCGGGGTGGGGAAAGGACTTGGAGATGACTGAGAGAAGAAAACAGTAGCTATTTATAAAATCTAGTCTTCAGAAACATATAAAATACGTGCACCATGAAATCTTGCTTGTGGCTCATTTTTGTCTGTGCATTTGGTCAGTTCAAGTATTTGTTAATGTAGGGGCTCTAAAGCACATACTTCCGGGTTTGTTTATAGTGGCTTCAAACAGATTTTAAGCAAACAGTGTATAAATATTTTACAGAATAAAGAGAAAAGAAGTAAGCCTTGGCATTGAACTCTCTTTGTTCAGGGTTTACAGAGTTGGTTTCTTGTAGAAGCAGCTATGTCAGGTTGGGTGAGAGCCTGTTTACGATGGGATGGAAGAAAGCTGACGATATTTACTTGAGCACAAAGAAGGGTGAACTGTTTTATTAAAACTCCTATCAGATACCGCTTGCTGGACAGTGAAATCGCAAAGCTCGCAAAGAGGAGGACCAAACACCATGCAGAAGAGAACAAATACAAATAAAAAACTGACTTGGGGGGAAGCATCTTTCACTAGAGTCAGCTTTTCTGTAAAAATTGGCTCAAGCTCATAAATTTGCCCAAGTTTGGGCTTGGGTCAGGTAAGAAGGCCAAATTGTACCCTCAGAGAGTTGCAGTGAACTTGCCAGTGAGACCAGAGGGAGCCAAATACACGCTTCCAGGACAAGATCTAATGCACAGGAACCGATGCTGCAGGTTACCTTTTCATGTTCAAATGCCCAAGTGGTTACACAGTGATGAAAACGGACAACGTGTGGGGAATAGAAGACCGTTTCTTTTCTGTGTGCAAAAATAAGACAACGATGCTATTTCCACCGGGATTTACAAATTTGTGTGTTGTTAAAGAGCACGGGCTTTGGCGTTACACTTGGCACCTTAGAATCTCAGCTTAACCATTTCATTCATAGCTATGTGATATTGGTTAAGTTACTTAACTACTTTTTTTTAATTACCTAAATATTTTTAATTTTCTCCTTCTCGAAAGTGAGCACAGATTACTTCAGTACAAGAAATGAACTAGGGATGGAAAAGAGTGATTTCCTGGAAGTACTTTCGTGATATAACCTTTACATAAGAATAACTGCCACCGTGTACGGAGGGTCTAGTATGTGCCAGGCATTTCGGAAACATTGTTCTAATCTTTGAACAATCCTACAAGGTTTACACTATTATTCCCAGTTTATTACATGAGAAAACTGAGGTTCAAGGTAGCTAAGGAGTTAGACTTGGTCTCTAAGCTGATAAATGGCAAACCATTCATGCATACTCCTTACCTCATTTTTTTCTCTCTTGTTTTAAAGAACTCTAGAATTTCCCCTCCCTCTCTAATTCCTCTTTTCCTAATCCTGCTCCAGATCACAACTATACTGCGAGTCTCCTTTTTTCCCTCTTCAGCCAGTTTAACTTTCCTAAGACCACTCCCCCCCACCTACTTCCTGGTGCCACTGACCCCAATGTTTCCACCTAATTTGGTCTGGCTTGAGCCCTGTCCTCAGCTCCACCACTCCTATCAGACCCACCTCCACTATCAATGACATCATCATCATAACAGTAAACACTTAGCACTTTGCTATGTGCTGGGTATCTTACGAGATAAGTACTGTTATTATCCCCATTTTAGAGATGTGGACATTAGGTCACCGAAAAGTTACATGGCCACCAGGAGCCTGGCTCTAGAGCCCTCAGTCTAACCCTACGCTGTTCTGCCTCCATATCTCTGAGGGACCCAAAGTAAGTTCTGATTCTAGCAAATGAGTCTGAGCAGGAAGGAGGAGTATTTGTTTAAAAAGTGGGTAAATTTATTTTATAATGTTTGAAATGAATTTGCTTTATTTGTATTGAAAATGTGCAGCTTTCAGGGCACCTGGGTGGCTTAGTTGGTTGAGCGTCGGACTTTGCCTCAGGTCATGATCTCGTGGTTCATGAGTTTAAGCCCCACATAGGGCTCTGTGCTGTCAGTATAGAGCCTACTTTGGATCCTCTGTCCTCCTCTCTCTGCCCCTTCCCTGCTTGTGCTCTCTCAAAATTAATAAAACATTTTTAAAAATGTGCAGCTTTTTAATCACTATGGATAAAATCTTTTAGTGACCTAACCTAAAGAACATTGTTTTCTTTCTTTTTTTTTTTTTAATGTTTTATTTATTTTTGACAGAGAGAGAGAGAGACAGAGCATGAGCGGGGGAGGGTCAGAGAGAGAGGGAGACACAGAATCCGAAGCAGGCTCCAGGCTCTGAGCCATCAGCACAGAGCCCGATGCGGGGCTCGAACTCACGGACCACGAGATCATGACCTGAGCCGAAGTCGGACGCTCAACCGACTGAGCCACCCAGGAGCCCCTAAAGAACATTGTTTTCATGCGAACGTAAGTTCTGAGTCCCCCCCACCCCCCGCCAAAAAAAAAAAAAAAAAACTACTGGAGCAGGCTGTTTATAAATTGGGGACTGTCCTTACTCCCTTTCGGTGTAAAGTTAAGGGGAGGACAGGAAAAAGGGAAAAAAAGAGACACTTCAAATTCCTGGTAGATACAAATCCTGCACAGCAAAATGCAATCTGGATAATACATCCCAACTTTCTAAGTGTGCTAAAAATAAATGTAAATGGTTCATTAGAGCTAATCTGGCAGCCAAAAGTGAATATTAATAACATAGAAGATCAATACGATGCCTAGCAAAGAACAATGGATTAACTTGGTTCTAGAAATAGCTAAATTTTGTGTAGGCCAAGGAGGAAGCAATGGGACAAGAGGCATAGTCAGAAGAGAAATTCATTTGTTCTTTATACAATTCAAGAACTGAGAATAGGAAATAAAATGCGCCCATCTCTTTTTGGCTCTGCCCACTAAATAAGCAGTTAAATCAATTTTTACCTTTCCCTCCCTGTCTCCATCTGCCACTACCAACTCAATAGAAGAATGTATAACCCTAGTTCAAATACAGGTCAGGATGACTATTATAAATATTATGAGCTTATGCTATTACTTTTCCCTCAGTTCTTGTCTCATGTACTCCATTTAAGTAAAGGGCTGCACATGGTACTTTTTACCCAAAGCATATTCAATAAAAAAGGGGTTCCACGGTCAAATAAATCTGAGAAATGCTGCACGATAACCCCCCTTTTAAGATATTGAAGGCTCTCTGAAGTCTTTCAGGAAAGACACCTGTTTAACACATGTAACCCAGTGTTTCCCAAGCCTTTTTTGGCCATATAATCCTTTTTACTTCGCTCCTATTAACATCTTTGTGCATAATGAAGGTCAGAAATCCAGAGCAGGAGGAGAGAAAACCAAATTGCCATCTTTCCTTCCTCTGTGACTTAAGGAAATCACTGAACTTGCCAGGACTTCAGTTTCCTAAGGAAGCTAGACCACCTGGCCTAGGCTACCTGGATGGAGGCTCCATGCAGCCACAGGGTTCTAAGAGAATCTTTAACTCATCTGCTCAAGTGGCCATGGTCAAAAGCATGGAAGCTGGGCTCTGTGGAGTCACTCCAAACCAGCTAGCTCCCTTCTGCTGAGCCTACACCTCAAAGCGCCTCACATCACCCAAGAGCAGCCTAGACAATGGGCTCTTTTACACCCCTGACATTCAGTCCTTTATGCCCAGGCTGAGCACTAATATTGCAAAGCCTGTTTTGGGGGTTTAAGTGGAAGGAGGGAATTTGTAGGGAATTGTTAAAACAAGCTTACATTTGTTCTTTGAAACATTTGCTGGCATTCAGACATGGCTTTTAAAATAGTTTCTTGTGCTTTTTCATTTAAATATGCAAGTTTAATAAACATTATTCACCCAAAACAGAGAAATGAAGCAAACTCTTACAAGTGATTCTTTCGGCCTGCATGCTTTGGCTACATTCTCAGCTGATTTCACTTAAAATGCTGTCAATCTTGCCATTTCAACTTTCTTTTTGGAAAAAATTATCACAATCCAGAGGATTGTTCCTAATATTGAAAATATTAACTGTTATACAGTTTCATAAAATTATTTACCTTTTACTTTTATTTATATATTTTTCTCTTTTAAAACAGTCTAAAGAAAACTAAGGGTTATTTGTCTCCAAGTTGAGGTTGACTTCATTTTCTTGTTTTTATTTTTTAATTTTTTCAATGTCTTTATTTTTGAGAGGCAGAGAGAGACAGAGCGTGAGTGGGGGAGGGGCAGAGAGAGAGGGAGACACAGAATCTGAAGCAGGCTCCAGGCTCCGAGCTGTCAGCACAGAGCCCAACGCGGGGCTCAAACCCCCCAACTGTGAGATCATGACCTGAGCCGGACGTTCAACTGACTGAGCCACCCAGGAGTCCCTATTTTCTTGTTTTTATAGCAAGGACATACTAGTGATAGAACAGCAATAACTAATGCTATATAAATGCCTGTATGCGACAGGCTTTATTCTAAGCATTGTGTATACATGTGCATTAATCTTAACAACAACCCTGTAATATCGGTACTATTATTATTCCAATTGTACAGATGTGGACACTAAGGTGCAGAGAAAATAACTGACTTGCCAAGGTCATACACTACTAGTAAGTGGCAGGGTTGAGATTTGAATCCAACTTTAATCACTATGTAATCACTATGCTATCCTCCTTCTTGCTTAAATTTGTAAAACAATAGAACCGTCCACCATACAAACATATAAATATAAAGCAGTTATGTATATGTTACATTCCATCTATATGTAAAAACATATAAAAATGTATAAGCATGGGGTGCCTGGGTGGCTCGGTCGGTTAAGCGTCCGACTTCAGCCCGGGGCACGATCTCGCGGTCCGTGAGTTCGAGCCCCGCGTCGGGCTCTGGGCTGACGGCTCAGAGCCTAGAGCCTGCTTCCGATTCTGCGTCTCCCTCTCTCTCTGCCCCTCCCCCGTTCATGCTCTGTCTCTCTCTGTCTCAAAAATAAATAAACGTTAAAAAAAAATGTATAAGAACTCCACATCATGGAGTAACATAAACTCCATTATACAACTACAGGAAAAGAAATGTCTAATCTCTTGGTCCTACCGAGGTCAGAGGAAAGGTCTGACACAGGAGGAAGGACACGGGCGGGATACAAGAATACATATTTTGTCTGTTCAGTGATGTGACACTGGCTTACCTAAGGGGGCTCTGAAATCTCCTTCCCAAATACTTAATATCAAAAGTGAGAGAACCATCAGAAATATTCTGAAAAAAGTTCTCCTGCAAATTATAATGGGCTAACTTAACTGTCTTCAGCCTTACTGGTCCAAATTCCTTCCTGGGAGTACTCCATGACTATTTTTCCAAGTCATTAAAAGCATGTTTTTCAACATGTTATGGTAGGGGTAGGGCAGGAAGCAGGAAGATTAAAAAATTTAGGAGATATGTCATTTATGGACCTTGTCTCAACGCTGTGTGACACAGACCAGCTTACAAAAGGCTTTTTAGGGATAACTGAGGAAATCTGATTATGCACTGGTTATTAGATGATACCAAGGTGTTACTGTTAATTTTGTTAGGTCTGATAACAGCACCATGGTTATAGGGGAAATCTCCCTAACTTTTAGAGATGCATTCTGAAGTAAATGAAATGGCATGATGTCTAAGATTTTTACTTTGACCAGAGAGAGAGGGAGAGAGAGAGAAAGAGAGAGAGAGAGAGAGAGAGAAAGGTGGCTAGATGAATCAAGTGTGGCAAATCTTGATAACTGTTGAACTGTTCTGAGTAATGGAACATAAGAGATCATTATACTGTTCTCTCTGCTTCTACATGTATTTGGCCATTTTCAGGATAAAATACACTGACATAGAATATGAAGAATGTTTCCTGATGAAAAGAGATATATGATAGGTGAAATACTTAAAAAAAAAAAAAAAAACTACTCTAGAAATAGCCAGGTACACACCTGGGTATATAATCCAACTCCCCTAAGACTGAGGCCAGGAATAAGAAGCGAGAATGGAAGGAAGAGCATGGGCCAACAGTGGAACCGAGAAAGACAGGAGGCAAAGCACCACAGTGAGGTGTTTCAGGGAGATTGCACAGGACTAGCCTGTCATCTCTAGTTTTGCTATTTCTGCTTCAACTTGCTTTAGCAGTGTGCTTCTCACCCAGTATTCTCAACCACTGTTTGAAAAGTACTAAGTGAAATGAGCCTGGTCCCCCTGTTCACCTTTTGCAAGTGATGTTTATAATCTCAACCACAGATTGACCCTTAGTCCTTAGGAGTAATTGATTTGATTATTGAGTGTGTGTGTGTGTGTGTGTGTGTGTGTGTGTGTGTGTGTGGTCAGCTCCTCCCTCATCACAGTGGTTATAATATACATCCTTGTCTTTCATCCATTGGGTAAAAGACCTTTTATTATAAGACCAAGAGCCAAATTTCTATTTGGTATTCTAGTTGTGCTTAATATACATCCATCTTCAGGACAGCTAATATCCCTCAATAATTAGGAAATAAGGTTTTTTTTTCCAAAGAAAATGACCACATAGCTAGATCATTATACTTTCTCTAAGTACCTTTACTAGAGTCTCATCAAAACATATTAAAATGCAAATAAAAACCTTTAGAGACAGGAATAAACACTGAACAAATTAGCTGGTCAGACTCAACAAATACTACACTCTCTAGCATCCTCTTTCTCTGCCCCCCAAAGACAACCACTGACACAGTTTGTGTCTAGACATATACTAGATTTTTCCTTTTAATCACATTCTATGGTAAATTCTATATCCAAGCTTTCTTACCTAACATCAAAATACAAATGTTTTACTGTTCTGCTTCTTCATGAACACCCATTAATGACTGTAGAATAGCCTGTCAAGTGGAGACAGTAAACTTTGGGGCGCCTGGGTGGCGCAGTCGGTTAAGCGTCCGACTTCAGCCAGGTCACGATCTCGCGGTCCGTGAGTTCGAGCCCCGCGTCAGGCTCTGGGCTGATGGCCCGGAGCCTGGAGCCTGTTTCCGATTCTGTGTCTCTCTCTCTCTCTGCCCCTCCCCCGTTCATGCTCTGTCTCTCTGTCCCAAAAATAAATAAATTAAAAAAAAAGTTGAAAAAAAAATTAAAAAAAAAAAAAAAAAAAACTTTACTTAAATTTTCCCCAACTACTGGACATCAGATTATTGCCATTAGTTCAGTATTATACATAATACTCTAATGAACGTCTTTATGTGTAATACTTCCTACATAATTTGTGTATTTCTACCAGATTAATCCTTAGAATGTAATAAAAAGCTAAGAAAAGTATCTAGTAGTTTACCTTAAAACAAGAAAGAAAAGAATGATTTTAAAAAGGTCCCATTGAGAGGTGACTTTGCACTAAAGAAGCCCAGTGTCCCTTACTACATAATCTGTGGCTCATACTGTGTGCTTGAAGAGAAAGGTCACTCTGTCTTGCTGCTTCTTGGTTGCACGTAGTGTTATCCTTGATCAAACCCTGGTCTCTTCCCCTAAATGTTTCTTGCTCCTATTGTTTTTCTTTCCCTGTCACAACATGAATTTGCAGTCCTGACTGTTCTGTTTAGAATTTCATCATTCCCTTGCTTGCTCCCACTGCAGATTGCCCGTACCTCGAATGTCGCGCCTCCCTCATTCTCCCTCACCATACGGTTAGTTGTTTGCATTGTCTCTCTGTTGAGTCTATGTCACCTTTCAATCCCCTACAGTGCCTGGGACTGTGCTCTGCAGAGAGTAAACACTGCCAGCACATTTGCTGATTTTAATCACATTGTTAACATCATTCTGACCTTCAGCAGGTTACTTCTCTTTGTACTGTCCTCTGCCCCACCCAGGGCTTAAAAACACAGATCTGTTTAGCTTCTACAAGTTTAATGAAGGTGCTGTTTACATCCTTTCCTAGATAATTAATGAAGATGTTAAATAAGACCATGCTGAACACAGATGCCCATCCTCTTCTAGACTCAATACACTGCCATTTATCATTACACTTTTAGTCCTTCGGGCAATTTTCAATCAATTTGACATATTCAAGTCAATTTGAATTCATTTTCTGAACTAGATTTCATGAAACCTGGTATCAATTCTTCCATTAACGTCTGGATGTATTTAGAAATAATAATATATCTAGTGCACTCTTTTGTCCATTTGTTTTCAGATTTTCAAAAAAAAATCAATTAAGTTAGTCTAACATAAAAAGCTTTATAAATCTATGTTACTTGTGGCTCATGGCTCTGATATCCCCTAGATGTTCATATATTTACTGCTCACATGTTCTATTTGTTAGCAACGTGGTTTCCTAATTCATTTATTTATTCAACAACTGCTTATGGAATACTTACTATGGACAGGTATTGTACTTGGAATAGATTTAAAACTAATTCTATTTAGAAATTAATTACTCGGGAGCTCTCATTCTGTGAAATATATAGGACAATCCTCCCTTAAACTGTTATTTGTACTATATTAGCAACACTGGATCATAGATGGGCAGGAGAAAAAGAGAGACAGGGGTCTTATTGGTAGCTATGATAAATAGGTTCCTGGCTAAATATGGGGGAAAGTAGCCAAAACAAGATATTAAAATGAATCTGTGCTTTGATCATCTGTGATCCCTGCAAGCAAAGCTCTGGACGTTTAGTACTGCTTCCCTCTCTCTTTTTCTCTCTCGTTATTCTTCATGATTTCCAAAGGAGAGTTTCCATATTTTGATGAATTCATTACTACTTCCATTAACACTGGTTAACACATCATCCAAGACCTTGCCTATTTATTTGTTTTCTTCTTCTTTTTTTTAATGAAACAGGTCTTCATTACTGTTTAATTATCCTTATTTATCTTCTTAAAGGCCAGTTTTAAAAAGCAGTTCAGAAGCTCAGCCATTTTGCCATCAATAGCTCAGTCATTTGAGCATAATCATTACGCTTATCTCCCTATTCATTTAATGTGAGGCCTCCTTTATCTCTGGTATGCCTTCCTTTCTCTTCTTTATTATGTTTGTATTATTACCCTCTGCACCACTGATCACCATAAATACTTCTTGGTTGTAACTCTGGAACCCGTTTGATGATTCATGTTCTCTTGTGAGAGTCCTACTGACAGACTTCATTTATTCTCAGGTTTCTCCTTTTTTTCCCCTTTCTTATTTTTGCACAGTTGTGATTGTCACGTGGATATTGTTTCCGGCTCTTCCAATAACGTCTGGCCTTTGTGGTCAAACCACTGACCCTGAGTGAAGCCCCTACTCAATTTTATGAGGTGAGAGGGGCTGCAGAACCATAGGACCCAGCTAACTGGCCAGAGACTGCCCCTGTGGGACAGAGGTCACCTTCTCAGGAAAACCGAACCCTGCTCAGAACAGTGTAGGACTAAGGCTAATTCACCTGAGAAAAGAGGGGGATGATCCCTATTTATGAGTTTCCCCCCTCAAAATAGCACACTTTGGGGGGCGCCGAGTGGCTCAGCTGGTTAAGTGTCCATCTCTTGGTTTCGGCTCCAGTCCTGATCTCACGGTTGGAGTTTGAGCCCCCCGGCGAGTTCTGCACTAACAGCATGGAGCCTGCTTAGGATCCTCTCTCTTCTTCTCTCTGCCCCTCCCCCACTCGCTCGCTCTCTCAAAATAAAAAAATAAACTTAAAAAAAATTTTTTTGAATAGCACACTTGGTTACTTCCGACAATGGTTCCTCTCTTCAATAATGGCATTGCATTTAGGACAACAAATTACTCCTCTCACTTATCAATTATGCCTCAAAGACCACAAATGAAGAGAAACACTAACTTGTCTTTTGTTTCTGGGTAATGTCCATGCTTATATTTGGAAGGTATATTTATACATTCACTCCTTCTCTTTTTACTCCTTTATAATTTGTGTGGTTTCTGAATTTGAGACTGTTAATTGTTAGGCTACATTAATTACCTACTAGTTTCCAGTCTTTATTGTAGCATAGAAATACATTTTTTAAAATAGCAAAAATCTGGGGTGCCTGGGTGGCTCAGTCGGATAAGTGTCCGACTTCAGCTCAGGTCATGATCTCATGGTTTGTGAGTTCAAGCCCCACATCAGGCTCTGTGCTGACAGCTCAGAGCCTGGAGCCTGCTTCAGATTCTGTGTCTCCCTCTCTCTCTCAGCCCCTCCCCACTCACGGTCTGTCTCTCTCTCTCTCAAAAATAAGTACACGTTAATAAAAAAAATTTTTTTAAATAAATAAAATAGCAAAAATTTTAAGAGATTCATTTTAAAGAGTCCAAATAAGAAGAACTCACAAATGAAAGAAAAAAGGGGCTTATTACTATATTACTAAGTGCAATAAGATTTGCAAATATTACATCTATCCTTTCAATTATGTACTTCTTTTAAAAAGCCTGAAACAAGGGGCACCTGGGTGGCTCAGTTGGTTAAGTGTCCTGCCCCTCTGTGCTGACAGCTCAGGAGCCTGGAGCCTGCTTCGGATTCTGTGTCTCCCTCTCTCTCTGCCCCTCCTCCGGCTCACATTCTGTCACTCTCTCTCTCTTTCTCTCTCTAAGAAATAAATAAATGTTAAAAAATTTTTTAAATAAATAAAAAGCCTGAAATAAGACACCCATAATTATTACATAAATGTCATTTTTTCTATTCGCTTGGCAAATGTTTGCATTTTTCCTTCAAAGCTGAAATAAGAAAAGGTGTCAATTTCTTATGTTCTTTAAAATTCATACCAAATAAACCAATCCAAAATTTTTTATCCCAAACCTGTATTTTTAAAAGGAAACTCTACCCCAAACATGGGGCTCAAAAACACAACCCTAAGGTCAAGAATCCCATGCTCTACCGACTGAGCCAGCCAGGTGCCCCCAAACCTGTATTTTTAACTAAGGTTATTGTGGATAGTTTAAAGAGGACTCGTAGCTTCGTTTGACAAAGTAATTTGATTTTTCCCCCCTCTGAGTGACAGCTTCTCATATTCAGACTTTTCCATTCAGGAGTAGGTATAGCATTTCCATGAGTGGGAAGAAACGAATACAGGGAAGTACAGATCTTTCTTTCTCACCACATCTTTCCTTTTGCCCATCTTGGTATCTGTGTCCATATGGACCCAACTTATTTCCCCTACAGTTCTTTTCTTCTCCTTCAGTTCTGGCAATGATCCTATCCATGGTTCATTCCACCCCCCACTTCCATTTTTAGGATAATAATTGTCTTCTTCGTCTTAAACCGGCACACCAACCACACAACACTAACTTTGTGGCAGCTTCACTGGAGATAGAGGATTAAATTATTTTAAAATACGACCATTTAACTGATAAACCACCAGGCACAAGGCACTGGACAACAAGCACCGGCTTTGGCAAGGGGCCTGCCCCAAAGTGTCCCAACACATACCAAGGGAAAGACTATGTCTTCGGGGCAAAGATAAATGCCATGGGAAGACAAAATCAGCTTTTACTAACTGGTTAAACAAGAACAAGGGTCAGGCTCGAAACAGCCTCTTCTGAGGCATGCCCTCCTCTTGCCATCCACACCCTCCTATCCTTCCTTTTTCTTCTCATGCTGTTTTCTGTTTTCACCTTTTCCATTATTTTTGCTTTTATGGTTTCCCAAAAACCATAGGTTACCTTACCTCCTCTCAGCTTCTTTCCCTTCAATTCTGGGCATTTCACCTCCCCCTGCCCTTATGGTTCTCCAGCCTGGCCCCCAGGGCGCTGAGACACAAATGCATGCTTCCAGCTGCTGCCAGCTAAGTACTTCCAGAGGAGGAGGGAGTTCTCAGGTCACCCCCTGCCACTGGGCAAGCCTCATAACAGAAGAGACATTTTAAACTAAACCCTAGGGATGGTAAAAATCATCATCATTATTACCTCTCTAGGCACCACTGCTCTAAGCAGGGATTGAGGCTCCCGCCTTCGATAATGAGAAACTCAGAAATTACACAGGTTGGTAACACAGCATCAGCATATAATACCATCAGGAAAACGGGGGTTCTAGCTACCTCGTGATAGGCAGCCCCGGCAGAGATTAAAATCCAACCAGAAAACAGCTGCAGAGTCTAGAGATACTGTACTTCTGCCCAAAACTACCCTCTCCTTTGATTCTGCCACTCGTATTCTGGCTACTCTACTATGTTAGAAAAAAAAAAAATTTCAAATGGGGCATTTAAAAGAAATTGGTGCACAAATAGATTAACAACAAAACTTCCCCACTATTTTTCCAATGCTTATTCATTCTATGATTTAAATATTTATTCCTCAAATATAGCCGGTGTGTGTCCATATGAAATCATTAGAACATTGGACCTTCAGCTCTCCTTTGAGGGTCAAAGCGGAGATTTTGTGTATACAATATTATTATAGAAAGAATAAATATTTAAAAATGAACTAATTTTTTTTCTTTTTTTTTTTTTTTTTTTTTTTGCTCATAGACTGCCATGGAGAACAAAAAGTTTCACCCTGGTTCAAACTCTTAGTAAGTTTGTGACTTTATGTGAGGGGACTACAAATTTATTAGGGGCTAGACAACAAACCCTACGAGCCCGTCACAGTTCTGTCACTGAAATTTTGCTGTATTAAATTTTGATTCAAATAAGTAATCCATCAGCAAAGGCTTTGCAATATTGGTTCTACAAAGATTTTCAATGAATGACATTGTTGAAGTGGAATTGAACCTAAATTTTATAATAATCCTGGAGCAGTGGCCTGGAAACTTCTATCCATAAATTTTAAACTTCCGTAGGGTTAGTCATCATGATATTTTGGAAATGACAGGATTCGTTTAGTCAGAAACTTCCTTCTACCATCTTTACTTGCCAAGATGCCATCTAAAAAACTTCTTTCACAAAGATGTTCCTTCTCTCCCATCTGAGTGTGATCTCTCCACCCTCTGAACTATGCTCAAATTCTCACACAGGGCTATTCCCAGCCTTGCTTGATTCCTCACTCCCAAGCCCTTCTGAAAGCAACCGTGCCAGCGACTGAAACTAACTTTGCAGCCTCTGCCCTGGCTGACTGGCCAAGGCCTTCCATAGCAAGTATTACAGAAGTAAAAGTTGTCCAAAGGAAACGTGGAACTTCAGATCCTAACTGTAGCTCAGCCTCAGAGTTGCTTCAGTCATTAATGTAGCAGGTCTCATTTTCCTACCTACCAAACAGTATTCCCACAGCTCTAGTTGAATCCAGATGAATATGGATCAACGGTTCCAAAATCATAGAATTGGAAATGACTCTAGATATAATTCATCCCAACAAATGTTTTTAAAGAGGGTTAAGTGGGCTTTTATCAGAGTTGATGCTAAAATTTGGGCAGCACTGAAAGTGGCCACTCTAGCCAATTTTTGTAGCAGAATGACCAGGTCTTGGAATCTGTTGAACCTCTAGCATTGAATGAAGAGTGCTTTTAATCCAAATGAAAATCTCAAACTTGAAATGAACCTGTTTTTAAAGGGACAGAAATCATTAGTTAGTTATACACTTAAACCAGATATTTAAAATAATTTCTTGGGGCACCTGGGTGGCTCAGTCAGTTAAGCATCCAACTCTTGATTTCAGCTCAGGTCATGAACTCAGGATTATGAGATAGAGCCCATGCTGGGCTCTGTGCTGAGTGTGCAGCCTGCTTGGGATTCTCTCTATTTCCCTCTCTCTCTGCCCCTCCCCTGCTCATGTACATTCTCTCTGTCAATAAAATAAAATAAAATGAAATAAAATAAAATAAAATAAAATAATCTCACTTTTCCACTCAGTTCTTCACCAAGCTTAAACAGGCTCTAAGTTCTCTAACTATAAAAACTATTAGTTATCTGAAAATAATTTCTGTTACACATTACATAAAAAGAAGAGTCCTAGATGCATGCATATATGCATTGCTGGTACAAATTAGAAACTGGCACAATCTTTTTTTTTTTTTTTGAAACTGGCACAATCTTAATGAAGGGCATTTGACAATATATTACAAAAGATTTTTAACATGGGAACCCTCTTCAACCTGTCAATGTCACTTCTAAAGATTTAGTCTAAGGAAAACTTACTAGAGATCTAGGAATATGATCAATTTTTGTTCTTCTTTCTTTGCACGTTTGGATACATTCCAAGATTTCTTAAAACAAATTTGTGTCATTTCTGCCATTAGGAAAAAAAAAAAAACTCTCTCATTGTAAAAATGAGGAAATGGAACTGTTTACCTTCCAAATTCCCTTGTAGCTCTCATACTGATTTTTTTTTTTTTTTTTGTCTTGTCAAAAGTTATAGAAAGGGAGAAACTGTTTTCTGGAAAAGGCCACCAGCTTATAACAGTGAACAGATGTTTAGAGCGTTGTTTGGTGTGTGAATTTTCAAAAAAACTACAGAAGAATAAGGATCTAGCTGACCCTCTTCTACCCATATGGATTTCACCTAATCAATAGAGCTAAAAACAGTTATTGAACACATCCTATGACCAGCAGTGGACAGAGAGATATGTGGAAACAAACCTCAAGAGTGTTTTCGTGGCCTTCATAACTATCAACACCTTGTAGCAATGACATAAGCCCATGAAAAGGCGATGAATAAGAGGTAGTCACTAATTTCCAAATGCAAAATATAGGAATTTGAAAAAGAGAGGAACTCATGCAGAACTAGATGATGAGGAAAGTTTTGCAGAGGAGGAAAGATTCAAACCTTGAGAAAGAGATGGGGCATGAAGAAGCAGAGTACGGGAAAGGGCTTACCAGCTAGGCACAGTGGTGTAAATAAAGGTATACAGGGCCTCATGTTTATGAGACATTTCAAATGTTTCACCTACACGATAAAGTTGAAACCCACGGCACATGGAGCCCTTCACAATCTCACCCAAACCCTTAGCTTCAGTTCTCACTGAGTTCCTTTCCATTTTCTGGTTCCTTGCCTTAGCATATGCTATTCCATCTGTTCTTCCCTTATTTTTCCGCCTGTACACTCCTACACATTTTAAAGACCAGCCCAAATATCACCTGCCCCATGAAGCCTTCCTCTAGCTGTCCACACGTTTGTTACACTCTCTTCTGCGCATGCTTTTATTATAGCGTCTTTCAATAAAAGACCATAATTACTCTGCTTATGAATCCGCCTCCCCCATTTGACTGTAAACTCTACAGGCACAGGGGCCATATACTTTGTTTTGTTTTCCCAAATTTCATATTATTAGTTTTGAGTAGAATGTCAAAAGTATTGCTTCCAAAAGAAGAGGTAAGTAAATGAATGGATTAATATAAGTAAAAGCGAAAATTGGAAGATGGCGTAAGGAAAGGCGTTCCTGGTTTTCAGCGGTAGATACTGAGAAACAAGGGTCAGAAGGAAAGGCTGACTGGACCAGCCTGAAAGGCACCTTTAGTCTCTAACAACATCTGATCATCTGTCACCGAGTACTCATTGGGTGTCTATTTTGTGCCAGATGCTATATGAAGCAGCACAGCACAATGGCTAAGAACACTGGGTCCGGAATCAGAGCATCTGGATTCAAACCAACTCTGATGCTTACCAGCTCTGTGATCTTGGACAAGTCACCTAACCGATCTCTCCAGATATGAGTTTCCATGTGTGTAAAATGGATATAACAGCAGCACCCATCACATAGGGCTGTCAGGAGGATTAAATAATTTATGTGCAAGAACTATGTAACTGTTCAAATGTTGGCAAGGGACTGAGCAAAAAATGGAATGATGTCTGCCTTTATTAAGCAATGGCTTGAGAATGTAAATTTTTTTTCAATTCTTTTTTTTTTTTCTTCCATGTAATCTCTATACCCACCAAGGGCTCACACTCACCACCTGGAGATCAAGAGTCAAATGCTCCACGGACTGAGCCAGCCAGGTGCCCCTTCAATTCTTATTTAAAAATCTTTGTAAGACATATTAAAGGATTCACCTGCCTTTGAAAATACAAAGCTTAAACATAAACAACTTGTTTTTTTTCAGGACTAAGCATCTTGCACTGGGTTTCTTATCATTATATACTGCTCTTCACAATAATAATGATTATTGAGTGGACCAATAATAATAGCGACAGCAATAGATTTGTATAGCACCCGTGTGTTTACAACAGGCTTCTATACCTTTCACAAGAATCCTGTGAGGTAAGCCCACCAGCTATGGTGATAGAGGCAAGACTAGGACCCAGGATTTGTGTCCTTGGCCAGGGCTCCTGCCGTTTACCGCGTGGCTTCATGGAAGAGACTGAATATAAACTGATCTACAGTATCAACCTGGAAGCTAACTCCTTATAAATGAACATCTGATGTGTGATAGTTTAGTTGTGGTTTAACTTGGACAAAAATGGAGTCGATTACCAAAAACTTTAAACCTTTAATAGTTTGTTGAGGTTTTCCTGTTCAGTGTTCACATGTCTACACATTCAGCAGCTCAGTAACTAAATAAACTTGCGTTTTGTTTTGGAGTTGAACGGGGGCCTAATAAAGAAGGCAATACTATTATTTGACTGTGTTGAACTCCCCGCTTGTCCAATTCCAGTAAGTTCCAGTTAATAAGATATAACCAAATCAAATAATGCACTGGTGGGGCTCATCCATGGGTAGAGGCAGGCAGAGTAACGTCCACAAACCCCACCAGAAAGCAATTATACACAGGTCAAAAATATATTTAGTTGTCCAGCAATATGAATCAAAGATCATCAACAATATGAATCAAACCCTCAAAGATGTAATACTCATGTTCCAAATGAATGAAATCAATAGTCCTTGTCAGATCTGGTGTTTGAACACAGGACCCAGATTTTCCCTTTTTCATCCAAGAGTATAATTACTGGAATCATCACTTAATAAAATATAGCTTGTAAGAGACAAAAACTTGTCTGTACCTCTCGGGAATATATGGAAGTCTTTCTATTAAAATGCTAATAGCACGATAAAGTTTAACACCAAATTGCTCTAAGGTTGAGGGTACAGCTTTAGCTAAATTCCTTTCACAACACACTGTCTACTTTTTTGTTACAGTTTTATCCCGTGGTCTTTCCTATTAGGGAGCTCATAGTAGAACAGCATGGTTGAGAATAGATTGGGATGAACCCAAACCAGAAACAAAGCGTATCTACAAAAGGGAATGGATCGCAGAGGAAAGTAAGGATCGGGACACGCTCCTTTTCTTAATGGCTTGTCACTGTACCACAGCCTTGTTCTGTTAATAGTATTTCTGCTGTTAACTGAGCTTAATATCCTGCCAGTCAAGGCTTTCATTAAATAACAAGTGCGTGTTTTTGTAATGCATTCGAGGCCCATTCTGACAGAGTATGTGCTAATATGAGGCAAGGGGATAATCTACCAGTGGCCCACGTCACAGCCCGCACCACTGCCTTCCTAGATTCATTTGTGGCAGGTAGACACGGCAGTCGGGGAGAAAGATGTAGAGAGAGACCTCAGTCACCCAACATGCAGGAACATAAGTATTTACCTGCCACATCTTCCTTGTCAGGGAAAACTACACAGAGGATGAAGAGCTACAATGACTTCAAACCTGCCCCTCCTGAAACAGCCATGCCACTGCTGTGCCACACAATGACCCTTTCAAGTTGAGTGCTGAGCTAGATCGGCACCTTTGCCTCGACCCCTTTGATGGCTTGGTGCAGACCGCACGGTGCGCCCGCAACTCCAAGCACAGCGCCAGCAGGATCTCCTTGAGCAGAAGGAACGGAGATGATGAGAGGGAACAGCTTCCCATTTTCCACCTCAAACACTGTCAGTGTGCTCCAGCCCTCCTTCGCCCGCTCCGAGTGAAATGTCCTTTCTTCCTATTTCTATTTCATGGTCGCACAAGAATAATTTACTGAAAAGTTGTTAGGTTACAAAAATAATCATGTTTTCTTTCATTTCTCTCCTAGAAGTTGGTGCCCTAGAGCTGCTCTCAGGAATCAGACACTCGGGTGTGTATTTTAGGAGACACCTGGAAGTGTGGAGGGAGGAATGGGGAGGTGCTGGTCAAAGGGTGCAAAGTTTTGGCATGCAAGATGGGTAAGTTCTAGAGATCATCTGCACAACACAGCGCCTATAATTCTGTATCATACGCTTATATAAATTTGCCAAGAGGGTAGATCTTATGTTAAGTGCTCTTACCACAAGAAGAAAAAATATTTTGAAAGTATTCTTTTAAAATAAAATAAAGGGTGGAAGGAAACTTTTAGAGGTGATGGATAAGTGTACCGTCTTCACTGTGGTAACAGTCTCATGGGTGTGTTCTTACTTCTAAACTCATCAACTCGCATACATGAAATATATACAGCTTTTACTATGTCAACCATACCTCAGTAAAGTGGTTTTAAAAAAAGGCAAAGACAACACCTAGAAGTTGGTATTGCTCAAGAGCACGACACAGTACATGCTGTGATTACAGCCATTCCCCTGGGCTCCTCAACCCCGCTTTCCACCATGAACTGACTTGCTTCGGTCACGAAAACCTATATCATACCGATACCGTCACAAGTTCCTTCTCACACACCTTGTCATTCACAAGGATCCCAAACATAAGATCCCAAGCTGAGATCACTGTGGCCAACAAAGGGGCAACCGAAGTAGAAGACATCATATTATTTCACTGGCATCTCTCAGTCCGATGCTGATTGTGTGACACAATTCAGTCGATTACTGGGGAAGTGAAGTACCAGGAACCCTGATTTTTCTTTCCCAGAAAATCTCAAAAATCAAGGCTGTTTACAGTGAAGCACCATCAATGACTTTGGACCATCTGCTTTGAAACAAAGAGGGACTAAGAAGTGATTAAGAAGTTCCTTGACTGAGGTTTTAATGTGAATCTTTGACACATTATCATCCTTCTGCTCTAAAACTGGAGTTTGCACTTTAAACAGAGATTTCAATAAATTAATGCATTAGCTAAAAAGAAACGGAGTCAATTGAAATGACTAAGCAAGTGACCTGAATATTATTTCCTCTAAACAGCCCAAGCAACATAAAAAGAAAATGAATACAAAAAGAATCTGAGTAATGCCCTATGTCTACAAGATTGCATCTAAGTAGAGCGTGTCTCGTTGTGACAGGACTCATGGGAGGTCTGCAGCTTTTCAGTTCTGAACAAACACAAGCACAGCTTCACCCAGCACAGAACCAACTAGTGTTAGTTATACAGCTCACCAGTTATCCAGGCTACCCATGTTTAAAACGTAACTGGGAACACATCTTCCTTCAATAAAAACAAGGCCCACTGAGCTTAGGGGTGACCTAAGATACATGTATTCCGAGGCATGTCAAACTGTACTTTTCAGAAAATCATTTCGTTTAACAAACTCTCAGCAGGCACCCTGACGAGACATAATCTATGAGGGCCTTTTGTCTCTCGGGCTGCACTGTTCTGCTGTACGGGGCTCTCTTTGCGGTGATAATTGGTTTGGCTGTCCATTCCACCCATCAGGTGATAGAAAACTATCAATCAGGCTAAATGCAATGTGAAAGAAGTCTCTTTAGCCAATTAGTCAGTAATGAGAACATTAGCCACGATATCTTCTGCAGAGGGCACCTTAGCCATTCCACTAGAGTCTGAGAAGATGACAGTCTCTATGTGATTAATAAAGATCACAGGATGCTCCAGAAATTCTACATGGGTGAAGAGGAGAATCAGAGGGAAATTCACTTAGAAACGCTCAATGTTTTTAATGCCACCAAGTGCACTGTGCAAAAGTACTCCAAAAGCACAGAACCAAACAACGTCAGAGCTGGAAGGCATCTTGAAGATAATCTGATCCAACTCCTTCATTTTACAGAGAGGGCAGGGAACAAAATGACTTGTCCAAGGTCACAGAGCTGGCTGGAAAGGTCCACCTCCCACTGCTCCAAATAAAAATGTTAGGGCTGTTGAAAACAAACGAACAAACAAACAAAAGGCAACACATCAGTATGGAGAGACTCTTACACGGCTTTTGATATTTTTATATATGTCTTTTGTTTCTACTGAAGGTAAGGATCTTGCGTTTTACTTCCTTGACTTCCTAGGGCTCAGCACAAGGACTGAATGTGGTATCTGGAGGAAGTACTTGGTATGTATTTAGGGCAATAACAGCTAAGCCAGACATCTGGATCCATAATGCCAGCTCCACCACCTACTAGATGTGTCACCTTGGGCAAGTACTGCACTCTTTGTACCTCAGTTTCTCCATCTGTAAAATGGAGATAATAATGCAGCTACCTTGCAGAGCTATTATGAGGATAAAAGGAGTTAGTCTAGATAAAACACAAAAAAACATGGGGCGCCTGGGAGGCTCTGTTGGTTAAGCGCCGACTTCGGCTCAAGTCATGATCTCATGGTTTGTGAGTTCAAGACCCGTGTTGGGCTCCGTGCTGACAGCTCACAGCCTGAAGCCTGCTTTGGATCCTGTGCCTCCCTCTCTCTCTGCCTCTTCCCTGCTCGCGCTCTGTCTCTCTCTTTTAAAGAATAAAATAAACCTTAAAATTTTTTAAAACGAAACACAAGGAACATGCGCTGCAAGCCCAGCTGTTATTTGGGAAGATGCTCTTGGGCTGGCAATGACAAGGGCAGTGCTACTTCTGTATGTAGAGGAATAACATTAAGGTAAATTAGGGCAAAGGAAACAAAATTCCATAACCTTCATTAGGATGAGGTCTGAGAGACTGACTCAAAGAAGAGCGAATTCCAAAGGGAGAGCCAAGGTGAGGCTAGTGTGGTCGAGACAATTATTTGTGAAAGTATCACTGAAGTTCTGGGTGATGATGTCACAACATCCTACCTGCCCGGTGGGATATTCCTCAGGAGGGTCACCTGGGCATGTGCAGGGAGAAACCTGTGTTTCCACTCACTCCTGCAGCCTACCTGCCAAGGGGCCACATTCCAGGTGACTGTGCAGAGCGACTCTTACTCTGGTGCACACGAGTGGTCTGAGAGCTCAACACACTTTGGCCAGAAACATCACCGTTCTCTGAGTCCCCAGGCCCTGACCTTGGAGGTGACTTCACTTCTTCCAGAGGCTCCCCTCACCTGCTCCTCCTACTAGCCTCACGGCACTTTAGGCACAGCCCTCACACTGCACAGGTCACATTGCGTGTCACTGCTTGTTTACTGGTAGGACGCCCCGACTCATTCCATTTCTGTATTTCTTACTCCCCAGTAGTACTTCCCGAATGCAAGGTCAGGCAGGTATTTGACAAAAGGGCCACCTCGGTGGACCGTCCCAGGGGAACACAAAGCAAGCAACAAAAGCTACCTTGATATGAAATGCTAATGCGGTAGTACAGAATACCTCTGAGGCTTTTTTAAACCTTTTTAGGGCAAGTATTACTACACTATCATCACTATCATCATCACCTCCCAACCCCTCTCCTCCCATCAAAAAAAAAAAAGAGAGCAAAGGTCAAGTCCTGTGTCCCAGCAAACAACACACATATACAAACCTCCCAGAAGCTAAAGAAGTGAATGAGGAAATGGAGTGCATGAAGACATAGGTGGACAGACTAGTAAGACTGGGATGCACTCAGAAACTGAGGGTTCTGGGTAGAAAAGGCCCAGGAAAAAGGCAGAGGGAGGGGGGGAAAGACTGCCTGGCTTCTGGCACTTTTCCTTTATATAGTATGCATATCTGGTCTTAGAAAAACAGGAGGATGGGAAAAGGGAGCGTGAGAGAGATTACTCTGTAAGATCTTTGAAGGTAGGAATGCTTTTTCGCTTTCATTTCTATCCCATCACAGTGTTGAGGGCATCTCTAATCATTTGAATGAGCGAGCTGACATTGGGTAGGAGACAAAAAGAAGCGAAGAAACAGACCTTGAGCTTCAGAGGGACACTTCAAAACCTGCCTAAACTCCTGAGAGCCAGGTACTCAACACGTGTGGTTTTCAAGCACAGCACAGAATTCACGAACGGAATTCATCTCTAGGTGGAGGGTGAGGTGCTTCCCACCTGAACATCCACATTTAATCCTATTCTCTCTCCCCCATACGAGGTTAATATGGTTGGTATCCACCGATCTGTCCATCCCTCCTTCCTCTAGCCCTTGTGTGTCACATTATATCTAATACTATGTTCAACAGAAATTAGAAACTTTAAAGCACACCCCCTCAAAAAAAAATCAATACACAGGGTACAGTGCTTAAACAAAAAGACATTATAATTTTGTGGAAAATGCAAATGCTAAATTACACACAGAGTAATTGCCATATTTAAGTCTTTCATACTGACCTCATCTTGCCAGAGTATGGGACTCAGTGTCAGGAAGGAACCCTTCATTGATTTGAATAGGATTCAAATATATATATATATATATATATATATATATATATATATATATTATACATAATAATGGTCTTCTTCCACTATTACATAAACATAAAATATTACTCTCCTTCTATTCTGGAGACGTTATGACAATGTGAGCTAATATATTTAATTCAAGTCAAGTCCCTGAGAGAACAGAACTACAATTACTATTTAGCAAGTGTATGATCCATTCCACTCGTATCTGATATGCAGTCTATGAAACCTTCATAGAAGAAGCCATGGAATCACGATGTTGTATGACACACTGTGAAGAAGTCTGAAACTTTTATATTCCTGACATTTAAAATAAGACATGGGGCGCCTGGGTGGCGCAGTCGGTTAAGCGTCCGACTTCAGCCAGGTCACGATCTCGCGGTCCGTGAGTTTGAGCCCCGCGTCAAGCTCTGGGCTGATGGCTCGGAGCCTGGAGCCTGCTTCCGATTCTGTGTCTCCCTCTCTCTCTGCCCCTCCCCCGTTCATGCTCTGTCTCTCTCTGTCCCAAAAATAAATTAAAAACGTTGAAAAAAAAATTTAAAAAAATAAAATAAGACATTATTTTCTTTGGGCAGGAGTTATGTCCAATACTATGCAAGCATTTCTATACAAATACATACTGAGGTACCCTAATTTTAGAGGGACAAATTACACTACTTTGGGAGTGAGTCTTGAAGCACCCACTATGAGTAAGAGTGGTTATACACACACCACTGGATAGATGCCCCTTTGCCGGCTCAGATCCATGGAGGAGGGAAGAGGCAGATTGATGACAAAAGGACCCAAAAAGAAAGAGAATAAAAGAGATGGAAGAGAAGAGTGAAGATGACAAAGCAAGAGGATGAACTATGCAGAACTCAGGAAATGGAATTAAACCCACTGCCCCTTCACTAATCAGAGGCGTGATCTCACCTCTAGCACTATTTAAGATGGAGAGAGTATCTTTTCAAAAAAACCTATTTTTAAAAAATCTGTCTAAAAAAAAGATTCAGGGACACCTGGGTGGCTCATTCGGTGAAGCATCCGACTCTTGGTTTCGACTCAAGTCATGAACTCATGGTTCACGGGTTCGAGCCCTGCATCGGGCGCTGCGTGATGGTGCAGAGTCTGCTTGGGGTCCTTTCTCTTCCCTCTCTCTTCCCCTCCCCGTCTCAGGCTGTCTCTGTCTCTCTCAAAATAAATAAGTACAATAGATACAATAAATAAATAAATAAATAATAAAGATTCAGACACTGATAAATACAAAGAAAAACTATTCTTCTAGGATTTAATAGCAACATTGCAATTCCATCATCCAGAGAGCTTGACTACTTCACTAGAGATCTCTAACTAGAGGGGATCTAAGTGAGGCTGCATGGGTAGCCATCCCTCTTTCATGAGATAAATGAATAAAAAGCAGCTAACCTTTACTAAGGTCTTACTACATGTAGGGTGATGTTCGGGGCACATATTAACTCATTTAATCCTCACAAAGCTCCTGGGAAAGAGGAAATACTATTATCCACACTCTACTAATAAGAAGTAAGCAGTGTGCCCAAATCAGCCAGGAAATGGCAGAGCTGGGATTCCAACTGGCTGTCTGACTCCAGACCCTGCACTATTAGCCATTTCATTATTGAGTGAATTAATAAATGAATGAATGCAAAAGCTCTGCTGGCTGTTTCTAACTTGTTTGTGGTTATAAAGGTTGCTGGCAGAGCTTGTGAGTATCACAAATTGCCTTATAAACCAACCACGGCTCACCAAACCATGCCTCCCCTCATTTCACCTGGACCCTGATCCAGGGCCTCCCTTTTATTTATTTTTATTTATTTTTTAATGTTTATTTATTTTTGAGAGAGAGAGAGAGAGAGAGAGAGAGAGACAGGCAGACAGACAGACAGCGTGAGTAGGGAAGGGGCAGAGAATGAGAGAGAGACACAGAATCCAAAGCAGGCTCCAGGCTCTGAGCTGTCAGCACTGAGCCCAATATGGGGCTCCAACCCACCAACAGCGAGACCACGGCCTGAACTGAAGTCCAACGCTCAACCAACTGAGCCACCCAGGCACCCCAAGGGCCTCTTTTTTAAAAGAGGCAAAAACAAAAGGAAGGTTCCTGTCTCACTGTCTGACTCAGTCTCACAGGGACCATGCGACAAGGTAGTGTTGCATGCAAGGAGTGACTGCAGAACTTCCTGTGGGCCCCCATGGTGCTTCCTGCTGGAGGACAGAGATCTGTCCTGGTGCCCTGGCAACATTCCAAGCTGGGCACAAACCTCACATAAGGTTTGAAGTTTCAGTTAGTGGCAGGGTCTTCACTTCCTGTTCCTAGCTGTTGAGTAACAGTCTTGAACTTCACGTCCCTGAGGTGTTTCAGGAACAGGGAGGGACCCAAATCTGATAAAAAAAAGGTCGACCTATGGGGACAAAGAGACAACCTCTTCCAATTCAGGACTGTTCCAAGAAGCACAACAGCACTAAGCATATGACAAGCTGAACATGAAATGCATATTTTATGAATGTATTTCCCCTTCCCCTCTGCTTCTCACGCCTCTCCTCTCTTTATTTCTCAAGTCTTCACTTATGGGTGCAGAAGAGCAAACATTTATGTCAAATCTGTACTCATTTACCTAAGGCTCTGTTCAACTCTCAGGTCCCCCCAGAATTCTTTTCCTCATCCAGTCTCCCCATATTTGAGAAAAGTGCTGCTTCAAAAGCCTTGACTTTGAGTTTATAAGAATGCTGAGGAACAGGCCCCAGAAAAGCAATACTATAAGATTTTCCAGTCATCTGGGGTATTTGTGACCTTACAAAAATTTCTGGTGGTTTCTGACATCCAACTTCCTCCCTTCCCTGAACTCTCTCCATCTCCCTATATCCTGCCACATATTTTGAGGCAAGTATCTTGGACTAGTGAAGGATTTAAAAATGAGAAAAGTGAAAACATCCAACAACTGCAATAAGTTTTTAATTTTAAAATTGCAGGGCTGGGGGCGCCTGGGTGGCGCAGTCGGTTAAGCATCCGACTTCAGCCAGGTCACGATCTCGCGGTCCGTGAGTTCGAGCCCCGCGTCAGGCTCTGGGCTGATGGCTCGGAGCCTGGATCCTGTTTCCGATTCTGTGTCTCCCTCTCTCTCTGACCCTCCCCCGTTCATGCTCTGTCTCTCTCTGTCCCAAAAAAAAAAAAAAAAAAAAAAAAAAAAGTTGAAAAAAAATTGCAGGGCTGTACATGGAACAACTTATACAAGGATGTGCAGTATTTTTATCACATCAACTGTGCCCACTTAGATTTAGCTCTTGGGAAAATTCTAACAAAGACAACACTCTTAATCAGTTTAAAATAGTCTATTGTGACAGGAAAGTACCTTGAAAATCGGTGAAGACTCATAGACAGAACCAATTTCCCCTCTAGGGAAAATCAGTGAATATAAATTCATTAAGGTAGTTAATTCCTCCATGTAAACAGCTCCTTACATCACTGTTACTACCCTGAAAAATAAGCAGCCTTTTCTAACGAACAGATTGTAGAACCTGAAGTGAAAAGAATCAAGTTCTAATGATGCTCCTTGGAAAAAGGA
This sequence comes from Neofelis nebulosa, assembly GCF_028018385.1. NCBI lineage: Eukaryota > Metazoa > Chordata > Mammalia > Carnivora > Felidae > Neofelis > Neofelis nebulosa. The sequence goes on along the minus strand of NC_080784.1, from coordinate 87,557,623 downwards.
AGTAATAATACATGTTCCTTTTCCACGGGGATGTTTTGAGAATAAATAAGACAAATGAGTACACATACTTTTAGTTCTTCTGGGTAAGGCACTACCTAATCCCAAGATAGTTCTATAAGCAAGAAGAAAATAGATTGGTATGTTCTCTGCAGTTTCAATGAAGGCTATGGGCCCAAAATGTTTTAAAAGCAGAAAACTGTTAACATGGGAGATATTGTCAAAATACATTTCCCTCTGGTTAAGAAAAGGAAAGCAGGAGGGCTAAAAGGGTGGAGTGGAGAGGAATTGTCATCAAAGCATTGTTAATATGAACTGAATTATATTACAATGGCGATACTTCAACACGGAGAATGAAAATTGTTCCATATTATCGTGGATTGACAATATGACAATCGTTCATTGAAAGCGGATGACAGCTGTAGCATTAGAGCTCAGTGCACAGCACAAGATGAATGAGTGTTCCAAGTTCTTCCAGAATTGGCCCCTGTTTCACGAGAGTTTGCATCATCCCAAAATAAACACGTGCCAGTTTTTCACTAATCTCAGCAAATGTAGCCTCTCTTTACAAACCAATGTGCTACCAGCGGCCTGAAAGTGCCAGTGTCATGTCCCTGCTTAGTGGATTTGCAGCAGCTGTGAAATGTCAAGTCAAAATGCCATGAAAGATCTATACGGCGCCTTGGCAGAAGAAAGGGCAAGAAGGACAAGCGTGAACTGACATCAAACTGTCTCCTGGTCCATGGGAACACTGTTTCTGAACCTCTATCTTGGCACCAGTCTCATCCCACCACATACAAGAGTCATTTTACTCTAAACTCTTCACCTAGATGTAACACCATGTATATTACCCGAAATTAACACACAAAGGCCACAGATATTTACATATCTCCTTTTGTACAACAAAAGTTATCCCTGCTTAGTTAAAAAAAAAAAAAAAGCAAGAGAAAAAGCACAAAAACCACGTCTAATTACCACAAAGAGATAAGCTCTGTTCACATTCACTTACTTGTATTTTCTTTCCAGTTAAAATGCACTTTTTAAAAGCAGAATCTGAGGGGAAAAGCAGAACGGATCTTTGTTATGTTCTATTAGCTGCCTTTTTAAAAACTTGGCAACCAATGTATTGTGAACATTTTTTTCAATCTCATTAAATATTCTTCTAAAATATAATTTTAATTGGCTACAAACACTCTATTTTCTACATATACCATAACTAACATAGCTAATCCCCTATTGTTGGACATTCAGGTTTTTCCAACTCTTCACTAGGAAAATAATACAGCTGTTACGTAATGTTTGTACACTCTCTAAGTTTTAGAATAAACTCATAAAACCTTATACTTATTTTCTATGATCCTGACTGAGTTAACACTCAAAGTGAATGAGGGGGTAGTCCTTGGATATGTGCCTAGAGTGTAATTTGCCCATCATAAGAGTCTCTGAAGTATTGGTAAGAGCAGTTGAAGAGCTATAAACAATGGGCAAGTTCTCCATTTTATACTTAGAGACAAGAGAATTGCTTATCCCTTAACTTCTGTGGCCAAGTCTTCTAAGTTAAGCAAAAGCGATCTGTCTTGGTGGGTGAGGGAAAGAATACTGTAAGCAAAGGGATAGGAGTTGTGTGAATATATTCTCCATGCTTCCAAGCTCAATATTAAATATAAACTTCCTCTAAAAGCCATTGAGTGTTCAATAATAAAATGTGGGTGTTATTTTACGCTGTTCTCCGACTATTTCTAGCTCTCTATCTTCCGGGCACATGGCAGAACTGTACTTCCTGGCCCTTATGCGGTTAGATGAGATCACATGACTAGTTCTGATGAATAAATTGTGAGCAGAATACCAGGTACCATTTCTGGGCTGCAATATTAAATTGCTGATCTTAGACCCTCTGGAGCTTCCTTTGGCACAAACATGGGTGTGAGATAGTGGCTAGTTTTCTCAGAACGAGTCCCTGAGTGACAACGATAAGCAGAGTCCCTCCTCTCCCCCTCAACTCACAATAAACATGAGCAAGAACTGAAGTTTTGTTGTTTTAAACCACTAGGACTTGGGGGTTGTTACTGTATCATCACCTAGCCTCTGCTGATATATAAATACAATAGTATTTAACTGAACTTTGTGATCTAATTTAAAATATTCACATAAAATTCCATTCTTCTCTTCAGTTGGAAAACCTAGTGAGTTGCAGACACAATCTCTAAGGTTTCCTGGGCTTCCTTATATGACAATTCAATAGGTATTTTTCGGGGCCTACTGGGTGCAAGGCACTTACACTAGAAACTTTGAGGAATACAGACATGAGGAAGACACAGCTTTGACCCTAAGTTGCTGAGAATAAAGTAGGGAAGAGGTAGAACATCTATAAGGGAGGAATTTAGGGGTAACAGTAGAGTTGCAAATGGCACTTGGGAGACCGTCTTGAAGCTGGATTTGCACAGCAAATGCAGTCTGTATTTAATTATATACATATCTAAAGTGACTTTGCAGGGAGGCTGCTGGAGAATCCAGGAGTGGCTGGTTGTCTCCTCTGAGCTAGGGTGCAAGCTACCAAGGACACAGCCAAGCATAGATCAGAGCAGAATATGAAGAGTTTCAAAAGAAAGGTAGGGAGAGAGAGGCCAGGGTGCTTCAGAGGACTGGAAGAGGCAGTCTGAGTGGGAGACAGAGAAAAGTTTCACCGAGGAAACTCTCTGAGATGGGCTTTTGAGGCCCCAGTTTCCACAGGGAGAGATGGAGGGGAAGAGAAGTAGTCCCAAAGGAAGGCCCAGCTTAAGCAGAGGCACACGGAGGGAAGAAAACAGAGCCCCTATCAGATATCCAGGGCAGAGACGCCTGTACTTAATGTCAAGAAAGAATGTTAGACAAGAGTCAATGTGGGGGAAAGCACTGAGGGGCCTCCAGGAATTTGCGCTTAGGTGCCTGAGTGAGGAAATTCAGGGCAGGGGAGGTGGGTATGAAACAGGGTATGACTTGCAGAAAGAACTACCAAGCAGCAGAGAAGCAGGTAGAGCTGGTCCCGGTGCATTTCTGTAGCTGAGTACAGTGCCTGGATCTGAATAATGAAGTTGGTTAAATAAAACCCAGCGGGCTGCTGGGCACGGAGGCACCAAGCCAGACCTGGCTTACGCTGCAGTTCAGCTCAAAATTTTCAGTGCAGGGCTGAACGCTAACTAGGTAAGTGGTGAACAGATCATAGCAAATGTAGCTTCGGTTTGTCATTAGCACCTTCCCCCCACCCACTACCTCCCCCCCCCCAAAAAAAATGGGCACAGCAGAAGATGAAGGTTTCACTCAGGGCCGAGCATCTGGCTACCTGAAAAAAGTTATGGTTTAACTGGAAGACACTGAAAGTAAGTGAAATGAGGTCTGGAGGTTATGTAAGAATTTTACCTTTAAATGGTATAAGTCAGAGCTGGTGGCATTGCTTATCTTTTACTTCACGATAATAACAAAAAGTTAGGCCCTTAAAACCAAAAGAAAAACATACCAGTTACTCAGCATTTGGTAAGGTTTTACGCTGGTAATTCCCTTTTGGTTAATCTGTTCCTGTATGCTTCCCTTTATGAAAACATTTTAGTTTGGGTTCAAAAAAAAAAAACACATGACAAAAATTAGTATAAAGTCTGGAAAAAGCAGATGGAGTGGGAGAATAATGATCACTTTTCTGTGTGATACTGAGTAAATGGACTGGATTTCTGGCCATGTAGTAAGATAGTATTTCAAGTATGAAAGTAAAATTTCTTAAAGGAAATGGACAGTTTAACCATGAATACCGTCCTTTTGATATCCTACCGAAACATGAGCAAATCCAGGAATAGATTACAGGAAACCACAACACCCTTGACTGAGAAATAAACACAGGTTATTTTTCCAAAAGGCACAGGAGCGACCAAAAAATAAAGCCATCCCCCAAAGGTCAGGAGAAATGTACTGGGAACCTACTGGGCATAGAACTGAAGAAAAGTCTCCCTGTAACTGGACTTCACGTAGTTGTAAAAAGCATGGATGCCTTCACTACCTTTATCACCAAAGATCGCAAACATCTTTCATGGATAGCTGGAATCTGTTTTGTTCTAAAGTCACAGCTACAAAGCCATAATTATCCAGGTAACTTGGGTCTGATGTTGCCCAAAATATCCAGGTAATTACAGGAGAAAGGTCATTTCCTCTGTATAATCTCAACTATACCACTGGCTATCTACACTGGCAGTTATCCAGTTAAGAACAGCCTTTCATTTCACTTTGTGTTTGCACAGACCTTGCCAGAGTCTGTGACATCCTTAATAGGGGATTTTTTTAAAAAGTTGCCTTTATAAAATAGTCCTCCTCTCTTGTTCCATTCCCTAGGATGGTCTGATGACTTCCTCCAAAGGATGATACACAAAATACCCTTTGCTAATTTTTACGTTCAAGGAAATGCATTCTGGAATGGGAGAATACCATGAAACAGACAGAAAACAGGAGAGGTGAAGAGGAATAATGTACAGGGGGTGCCAAGATCTGTAAAACCGTGGGGATTAAAAAATTCACAGCTATGTCAAGGGAGGAAGAGAGAGAGTGAGAGAAAAGCGATGCAGATATGCAGGTCGACAGACGTCTTATTCAGAGTTTGAGCTTTGACAACACAGGCAGTTTGGGGGCAGACAGCAGCACATCTGCTGGTCTGTGATTGCTCGAGAGAAGCGACCATTCGTTTTCTTCACAAAGAAAAAATGGCATTTATCTCAAGTACAGCAAGGCATATTAGGATTCACCTCCCCCATTCTCTTTCTTCCTTCTTCCTCCTACCATCTCCCTCACCGCCTCCCCTTCCTGTTGGAAAAGAAAAGGTGGGAGGGGAGAGGGAGGGGGAGGAAGACCCACCGGCCACCGACAACACTGTGGGAGTCTCTTTCTTCAGCTTTTACCAGCCTATGGGGGTCAGGATGCTATTGGTTCAGCTTTATGTGTGATATGGTGCCTCTCACTTAGCAACAGCGAGCAGGAGAGGCAGGAAGCGACGCCACCTGGCTCAGCGAGTGTGCGGATGGTTTAAAACAAGCCACTCACTCAGAGGGAGACAGAAGGGAAGAGAGAGAGAGAAAGAGAGCAGTCGGAGCTTAACATATTGTACCATTAAGAGCAAGGCTTAATCAGGGTGTTAACAACAACCAACAGGCAGGCTATGGGGAGCGGGGGGAAGAGTGAAGACTGGACAGGAATTATTTTTAATGGATTTATGTATGTGTAAATTATATATACAATGCCTTCCTGTATTTTTTTTTTTTTAAGGATAAAGTATTCTGTGCTGCGTGGGTGATGGATGGGAAAAGAGACCAGTTATCTAGGCAAAACTAAGAGGTGAGATGAATGCACAACTCTGCAGTGACTTTACCGGGTTTTGCTTTCACACCAGGGTGCGACCAGAAAAGAAAAAGTAAAATTGGGTGCACTTGAAAAAGCAATTGGCTATGTAATCACTAGACTTTTTTTTTTTTTAATTAGCTAACACAGTAGCTGTTTCTAAATCCTAAATTCCACTTTAACGTTTGAAAATTAACTTTCTCGAGTGGCAAGTGGCAAAAGAGAAGTACATTTCTGCTAGAAAGAGGTTTTTATCCCCTTTGCTTCCTTTGTGGTCAAAGGGAAATTTCTGAGAAGGATGCTGATGGAAGTTCTGGAAGCTCACACTGCCTGAATGTAACAGGGCTCAGGGCCAACAACAACAAGGAAACCTATTCTGCGATTCCATATTCTTTCATTCCTCTTCATAGAATTTTCCCTTCTCCTCTGCTCCAGGTCCCAAACTTGAGTAGGATTATCTCACTTATCCACTCCCACCCCTCACCCCCCACCCTCTAACACTGACCAGCCTAGACTGAGACTCTAGAACATACATGGGAAAGAATCTTTCTTCCCCTCTTAGAGAAAAATGATGCTGTTAAGTATGGACTGCGGCCCTTCTTTGGATCGACTGGGAACCTGGAGACAAAGACGAACACCCTGGAGGGCACAGATGGACCTCCATCAGCCCCAGTAAACCAGACCCAATTAACCCTTTCAGCTCTGAGCGGTAAAAGCCACTGACTACAGTGACACCTACTGCTCGGGGCACAGCTGTACAAGCTGGTATCACCTACCAGGTTCTCCAACAAGGCAACCATGTGATCCACTGATGGGGGCTCCACAGGAACACACTTCTCACTACTCTGGGCTAACACGTGAATGAGGAAACTTCCAGCCCCTTCACGCCTTGTTTGGCCTCAGAACCTGGAACTCAGGCTCTCCTAAGGAGCCGGGAGAGCCAACACCAGGAGAACCAACACGCTCCCAGGTACAGAGATTCATTCACTCCGGCAGTGACTACACAAGAGGCAGGGAGACCATTGTTTGGTAAGAGCCCACATCTCCTTCAATAGGACTCTTAAGGTGAAATCACGTGATTAACAATCCTCTTTGATACCTCATTAAATGATATCGGAAAAGTGAAACTTTTACCAGTGCCATCTAAATTTCCCACGACACAGAAACGTGTGACAGGGGAGCACTAGTACAACAGAGGTGTTTAGAAAGTCCACTTCCACAGCTTCATGATAGCATGTTCAATCATTCAAATTTCTTTTATTCCATGTATTGTCAGATCCCAGAAATTCTGTCCCACTGAGAAAAAAAAATGCCTATATATTAAATGACAAAAATATCTAGAAGTCTATGGTTCTTTTCTCTAGTAAGGACAACAAACAATGTCACTAACAGAATCCAAGATTTCTCCCAAAATAGGCAAAACAGATTTGAAACCAGATTAAAGGCACAGGAGTAGGAAGTCGGCATGATTATAAAAGTAATAGCTCAGGCAGTACAGCTTGATTCCTTTTTGGCAAAGAATATCTGATGAGTCTTTACCAAGATAGGTACACATTGGACAGAACACCAGTAATGCTGAAAATTCAAATATCACTTTCTTTTGAGGATGCTCAGAGTGCTTTGCAAACATTTTGCTTTTTACTCCCAAACATTCCACTTGGAATAGCTGGATGTTAAATAGTGATATTCTCACTTCCCAACCGGGAAACAGAGGTGCTTTGCAGTTTACCCGGTGGCGCCGAGTGAGCCAGTGGAGGTGCTGACACAAGAACCAAGCTTCCTGATTTAAAGCCCATGGCTTAGCCACTGGACCAGACAATTCCGTCTGCATCACGACGAGGTCTACCTCACTCCTCTGGTGGATGCCTCCTCCTTGTGTGTTAATCTGTGCTACCATCTCAGGGTTGTGGTATCACTCTATCTACATTCTTCTTAAAGTTTCTTCTTTTGCGATCTCACTCACAAAATGAGTTAAGGGGAAAAATCAGTATGGGCAAAGCCTGAGTAAAGCTATGAGAAACCCAGGCATGCTTCGGAAGTCAAATGAGAAGCTAAGTTGACTCACCTATCACTACCTAACTGTCTAGCATTTTACTACTACCATACTCAGGAAAAGTAGCTGCGTGGGCTTACCACGGGGACGCAATCCACAAGGTGGGGCTACTATGGGGTATCCAGCTCTGTGGTCTAATTAGTCGACAACAGTGAAACTTTCATTCTTTTTCACAGAATTTCAAAACACACCTGAACACAACCCATACTGTGCACGCAAGGTAAAGCTCTATGACTATGCCATGATTCACATACCCCATGTGTAGAAATCTGTTCGGTAGGGTAAGGGTGGTGGAAATGGCATCCTCAAACATCTCTCAAAAATCTCTCACATTTCTACATATTAAGAGGCTCCTTCTCTCCAAATATTTTTAACCTACAACTATTTTCCTCTAACAGGGAAGGTAGGAAATGGTGCGAAGTCTGTCCCCACGATCCATTTCTTTCGCAGATGCCGTTTAAGCGCAAAGCTCAAATATCCAGTGTTAGCCTAATGGACATAATTTATTAATTGTCTATAGCCGAAAACAGGCCAGGAGAACTCTCCTCGTTCAAAATGTGAAAGTTGTAGCTTATTAAATCAATCATGCAAGATGCAAATGCATGGTGAGGGGTTAGGCATTCTTCAGACGATAAGATGAACCACTGGTACTAATAACTAACTAGTGTTCCTGATGAGAGGTGGATAGACACCTTCAAGTTCCAAAGCCCAACACTTGCCTCTCCAAACAGCCCTTCCCAATATCCTTCGTGTCTTCCATAGCACTGACCTGGGAATGAGGGAGCACATTTGCTTCTTTTCTGCCTCATCCTCAGTAACTTAACATGCCCCTTGGATACTATTCTTTTGGAACGTCTCACATCTGGCTCCCACTCCCATCTGAATTCAAGTAATCCAGGCTGGGAGCACATCGCTTTACACCTCTATCGTTGCATGGGCCATATTCCCTGATCCTTGGTTTTCCCCTCTGGGCCATCTGGCTTTGCGATACTGGTTAGTTACCCTTAGAACCAGCAGTGGCTCTTAGTTATTTAATTGTTTCAGATCTGAAGAATTTTGTTATAACATGGCTCATACAATCCCACTTTTGTAAATAAAACAGAACACCACAAACATACATACGTGTCTATATCTATTAATTTTTTTTAATTTTTAAAAAATGTTTACTTATTTTTGACAGAGAAACAACAAGCAGGGGAGGGGCAGAGAGAGAGGGAGAGAAAGAAACCCAATCAGGCTTTGCGCTGTCAGCGAGAGCCCAATGCGGGGCTCAGTCCCACAACTGGGAGATCACGACCCAAGCTGAAACCAAGAGTCGAATGCTCAACCGACTGAGACACCCCTCTATAAAAATTTCTGAATGAATATACCAGGACTAGCAAATCTTTTGTGTAAAGGGCCATTTAGCAACTATTTTAGGTTTGGAGAGCCAAAAGGCAAGATTTGAGATTCTTATAGAGGTATTCACATAACAAGAGAGAAAATAAACTTCCACATGCATATGAACCATACAAAAACAGGTGGTGGACCTGCTTTGGCTCATGGACCAAAACATAGTTTTGGCAATTCCTAGAATATACATCAAGTGGTTAAAACTATGGTTAGGTTTAGGAAATGGAGTGGAGAATGAAAATATAATTTTTTTTCACTTTTTAAGATATTTCTATACTGTTTGCATTTTTATCATAGGCATGTATTACTTTCATGATGTGGAAAACAGTAATGGAAGACACGATTGATCGATTGATTAAAATAATGACTTCTTCAGAGCTTCCAAGTTCCTCCATATCCTTTAACTTAATTTTATTTCCTATCATCTATGTCTATTGGGACGGTGGTCTCTTCATTATATGCCTAAAACCCTATGCCCCTCTCCTGTTTTCATATGTTTGCTGCTTAGCAAAGCCCTCCTCCTATTTCAAGGCTTATTTTCCATTTCTAATTTCCTCCTATAATACTTCTATAGCTATGACAATATGGGGAAAACTCTGGTCCTCTGATCATCACTTATCAGTTACTTTATTGTGTATTTATCTTGTCTCCTTAGTAGTCTGTGAGTCTCTCCCCCTCCCCGCCCTCCGCCTTAGGCAGGGACCACCCCGAACCTTCAGCATCTCATAGCACTAAAAAGTAAGGAATCTCCACTTAGCTGTTCAACAAGCACTTGACAGCTTTTTGGTCACTCTTTGCTAAAATACAACTATAGAATATTTAATAAATATTCTGGAATCAAGAGATGAAAGTTAGAAGAATAGAAATGTCTTGGGCTCCTGGGTGGCTCAGTCGGTTAAGCGTCCGACTTCGGCTCAGGTCATGATCTCACAGTTCATGGGTTCGAGCCCGGCATCGGGCTCTGTGCTGACAGCTCAGAGCCTGGAGCCTGTTTCAGATTCTGTGTCTCCTTCTCTCTCTACCCCTCCCCCACTCACTCTCTGTCTCCCTCTGTCTCAAAAATAAATAAACATTTCAAAAAAATTTTAAAAAAAGAAATGTTGTCTTAATGTATGGGACTATTATTTTTTAACTTTTAGAATGGTCCAACAATGAAATACCCTGCCTCTTGAAATAAATTTCCTGACACTAAAAAGTATTAAAAACACAAGTGTATGGCCATCTGTCAGGGATTCTGTGGAAGGAATTCCTGTATTATTTACACCAGACCACATAACCTCTGAAGTCCCTTCTCACTCAAGAATTTGTTATCCTTATTGACATTATTGCCCTACCCTAAATGTCTCATTTATTCATTAAAATTAGATGATTTAAAGAAACAGAGGTGACAAGTTCACAACTCACATCACCAAAAATTCTACTTCTTTGCCCCTTATTTAGAAAGCCCCTTGGGACAGTTTTCTTATTGTTTTTGTTTATTTGTTTGCTTCTTTATTCTTTTTAAAGAGGTTATTGGGTTGCTGTTACTAATCAGCCATCTGAATGAAAACATGTAAATCATACCACACCTATATTTTGCTTATCCTGAATCTTGCTTTCTAGATCCTTTAAAATTCTGAGAAAACCACAGATTCAAAAGAAGTTTAGAAACACATATCTCACCATCTCTTTGGATGTAAGAATATAACCGCTGAGCATTCAGCCACATATAAACAGGACTGCAAAAAGCCAGAGTTCCAAAAATACACACTATGAGTCCTTTGGCCAAGTCCCTACTGAATATCTACCACTGGCTGGACTCTAAGTCCCAGGGACCAGGGACATCACCAGGTGAGCAAAAGAGCCAGACCCCAAAGCCCAAGGACTTAACACTGGTCACCTAACATGGGGTCAGTTAGTTGTAAAAAAAGGAAAGAAATACATTGACTGATTTTCTGTGTCTATCAAAGACCTTCCGTTTTTACTCAAAAGCCTAGAAATGGACAGCTGGTGACAGGAGAGATAATGGACAAGAAAGAAGAGCCCGTGGAAGGAAGATAAAGAAAAATGAGGAATGAGAATTTGCTACAGCAACAAGGGCAAGTGGCAGTAGAACTAAGGACAGAGAACAGGAGACACAGACAGAGAAAAGGTGACCAAGATGCTACCTGAAAGTCAATAGTGAACCTTCCTTCTAGAGATCACTGGGGCGCCTACTGTGTGCGTGTACACAGACTCTAATACCACATGGAACCTTCACTTTAGTGAATTACGTGGTGTTTGTAATCAGGAATACCTTTCTGTACTTCCGTTTCCCACGTACTTTCAAAGGTGTCATGACAGAAGTTCTAAAAAGCACCTATTTTGAGGCCTCACACACAGTTCAACTTTAGCTAATGCTAGTTTTGTTTTCATAGTCTCCTTGAGTCATTAAGGTAAGATTCAGTCATGTTCTAAGTCTTTTGGCCATAAAAGCAAATCAGTGAGTGATATAGTAGAGAATAATAGCTTACAGTTTTTCAGTACTGTGTGCAGGCTAAGCTAAGCACTTTAAATGGATTATCCCAACAGCCCTATTACCTAGGGCCCACTTTTTAGACATAGAAACTGAGAACTGGAAAGGTTAAGTGACTGACCCAGCATCGTAAGACTAGTAAATAACAGCCAGGGCTTAAAACCCAAGCAGCCCGAGTCTAAACCCAGGGCGCTCCTAACTACTGAGCTAAACACAGTAAAATACCATGTGGACTTGCTTTCTCAACTTCAGAGGCCTTCTCGCCCTTATGCCTGCAGAAGCTGTTCATTTTTTTAATGTCAGACAATAAGATGGTAAAACTTTGTTTTATTTGCAAATAAGAGTATAACTAAAAAGTTCTCTAAAAAAAACAAAAAACAAAAAAACTCACAGAAATAATAAACACCGTAACTTAGGAATCCAAAACAAAATTTGCCCCAAAACACTGATGCAGACTCCAGGAACTATTTGCCAAAACTTATTTTTCTGAAATTATAGAAGAGGATGAAATCAGTCAATTTGGTGGCAGTAAAACAGAAGAAATCTAAGGAATAGCCTCTTGGTCAGCAAAAGAATGTTCTGAGGTGATGGTTGAGATAAACACTTTATCTGGCTTTAAGAGAAATACAGGGACGCCTGGGTGGCTCAGTCACTTGAGTGTCCGACTCTTAATTTCAGCTCAGGTCATGATCTCACAGTTTGTGAGTTCGAGCTCGGCATCAGGCTCTGTGCTGACAGTACAGAGACTTCTTGGGATTCTCTCTCACTCCCTCTCTCTCTGCCTCTCCCCAACTCAGCTAGCTGTCTCTCAAAATAAATAAATAAACTTAAAACAAAAGAGAGAGAAATATAGTATTCCACATAGTCGAATTATTCAGATACAAAGGTTAAGTTGATGAAGTAAAAGCGATTTTTATGGAAATCTTTCTAAGACATTACATACTTACATTCATATATTCCAAAACAAAAAATACCATTTTCTTGGTGGTTTATTACAGGATCATCATTACAAATATTAACAGTAATAATAGGCTGCTATTCAATTATATGGGGGTGTAGAACTCAATAGCACTCCTTGACCCTGCGTTAAATGACCCCAAATTGCCATGCCTTCCAGGTGGCTTTTTACATTTCTTTTTTTCCTACTCTCTGCTCTCTAAACTTCTCGCTTTCACACTCCTTCTAGTCTGCTCTCTTATTTTACACAGGGTCAGCCTGCTGAAGATCTTTGGGTGGCTCCATGCCTCTCCAGGGTTAAGTGCTTCCCCCTAACCTATCCCTCTCTGAGTTTTTTGTTTGTAACGTTTGTTTGTTTGTTTAACTATTTATCTATTTTAATTTCTTAAATGTTTATTTATATTTGAGAGAGAGAAAGAGAGAAAGACAATGTGTGATTGTGGGAGGGGCAGAGGGAGACAGAGACAGAATCTGAAGCAGGCTCCAGGGCTCTGAGTTGTCAGCACAGACAGAAGTCGGACACCCAACCGACTGAGCCACCAAGCACCCCTATTTATTTATTTTTTAAACTCACTTGCAGGTTCCAGATGGTTGGGGTTGATGGAAGTCTAACCTCTAATGAAACACAGACTTACCCTTTCTCTTTAAAAAAAAAAAAAAGTGTTGTTGGTGTTTTTTAACATTTATTTATTTTTTGAGAGACGGCGAGAGACAGAACGTGAGCAGGGGAGGGGCAGAGAGAGAGGGAGTCACAGATTCGGAATCAGGCTCCAGGCTCCAAGCTGTCAGCACAGAGCCCAACATGGGGCTCGAACTCATGAACCACAAGATCACAACCTGAGCCGAAGTTGGAAGCTTAATCAACTGAGCCACCCAGGCATCCCCCCAGAAAAGTGCTTTTTAAAACACCAGAATGTGGATTTCTAGAGAAGTTTTATTTTATTCATCCGAGAAATTGCGTACCATATCCTTTAGAAGTTAAATATCAGCAAATAATGGACCAAGAAGGAAAGAAAGTACGATTCTTTTAAAAAGTGCAGTCAAATTTTGTTTTCCTTTAAACACTTCATTTATTTTTGGTGGCAGTCAACTTTGAGTTTACAGTATTATTTAAATTACTAATATGTTACTTTTGTAAGAAAAAGTACCTAATATTTGATGTAATTCTTTCATTATTCCTGCTTGATTTTGGTGAATGAATGGAGAGGTCGATACTAGATATGAAACAAAGATTGTATGCTCTATGGCGTTCATTGTTCATCTGTACGTTCAAGTACCTGTCTTCTGTCCGTCTCCTGTATTTCGTGTTTCAGCACAGTGCCAACCACCACAGGTTACCTTTCTGGTATTCCTACTATTTCTGTTTCTCTACTCCCTTATTAATGAGCTTTTTTTTTCTTTAGTTTACAATTTTGTTGTTGTTGTTGTTTTAAAAAGCACTACAATGAACGTTTCGGTATAAATTACTTGTTCTTCTGAATTAACCCTATGGGTTTAAACATGGATCTTTATGTCTTTGGCCTAATTAAAAAAAAAAAAAAATCCAAGCTCAGATAGAAATCAGAAATGGAAGGAAAAGAAAAAGAGAACAGGTATGAGAGAAATGAAAGAGTCTGGGATGTGTTTTCCCCTGAGAAGGCTGCATCTTGTATGTAAGATGCGGCAATATCGTCTGTTCTTCTGCGCATGCTGAACAACACTATCGTTCGGGTGAAGACGGTCTTTTTTCATTGGGATTTTACTTATTGCCTAGATGTTCTAAATGTATGGCAAAATCAGAATTCTGTGCTTTCTAGAACAACTCTTATTATTTCTGCTTGAGGTTTATTTTCATTTTTTCAATTGGTCTAAAGGTAGTCGTATACTACAATGGAAAAGATCTCATTACGTTATCAAACGTCATCAGGTGACTTTAAGCTTCATGAAGGAAAGAGAAACATCTTTCTTAGTCACTGTAATATCCCTAGCACAGTCACAGGAACATAGTAGATACTCAATTAGCACAGTCATTGGGAATAAAGTAGGAATTCAGTAAGCACCTCCTGAAGGAATGAGTTGGGGTAGAGAGGGGGTCCCCTTCTCTGAAGGAAATCACTTTCCCCTACTGTATAGAATACTTATGGAAGGAAAAGCTTTGAAAATCTGATAACATATAGTTACTAAGGAAGGTACTTTAGGAGCATTTGCTGACCAGGGATTTAGGTCAAAGTTGAAAAGAAATACTCTGACATTTTCATTATCTGATTATTAAAAGGAAATAAAATAAATCCTTATTTAAAAACATGAAATAAAAGCATAAAGAAATAAATGAGTGTGGAGTGCCTGGGTGGCTCAGTTGGTTGAGTATCCAACTTTGGCTCAGGTCATGATCTCGCAGTTCATGAGTTCAAGCCCCACATCGGGCTCTGTGCTCCCAGCTCAGAGCCTGGAGCCTCCTTCGAATTCTGTGTCTCCCTCTCTCTCTCTGCATCACCCCCCACCTTGCTTGTGCTCCGTCTCTCTCTCTCTCTCTCACTCTCTCTCAAAAATAAACACTAAAAAAATTTTTTTAAAGAAATAAATGAGGGTTTAATAAAGGGATTACCATGTCTGAACCATTAGACAGTCTGATATAGGTCACATTTTATAAATTTGTATTAGTATATTCATCACTGAAGGGAGTCAACCCTTATGAAGGAGGCTGGAGTGAAAACTGACCTTGGGTGATTTGAAATGTGTCTACAAGAGTTAAAGATCAGGTTAAGAGATAGGAAAAAAACAAGAGGATCTATAAGTTTTACAGAAATTGCCAGGGTTTCTATAGCATTGCAATGGAAAAATCAAATATGCATCTTTTTCAAATAGAAATTTAAGAGGCATTAAAATACAGGCAAAACTGTTTTCCTCCAACAAAAGTTACTATGTTTAGAATTCAAAAGATCTTTAATTTTTTACATGTGATGTGATACATGGAACAATATCAATTTTTATTTATATTAATAAAGGTCTGGAAGAGTCCAGCTGGGATTTGCAAGGGCATTAGAGAAAAGGGACTGTTAAGCCATCAGAAGTCACAGACATCATTAGCACAAGCTTGAAATCAAAGTAAAAACTGTGAACCAAGATGGGGTAACTTCTTTTAATTTAACCCCAATACTCTGCCCCTGATAATAGCTCAGCTACACAGGCCCTAAAAAAACATTATAAAGATTTCTTTGAACAGGGCATTAGATCAGTGCTAATATGGCCAGTCATAGTAAATGCATAGAAAGCCATTTTAAAGCCAGACACTAAATTAAAAGGAAAATTAAAGTCTTGCTTATTTTATGGATTTCTCCTACAGAGAGTGTCAGAGCCTACATTAAATGTTATAAAACAGCGTTCGAATAGCCATTGCCTACCTAAAATATCACTGTTATAAATGATATTCTGATGTTCTTAAATACTCTAGAATCTATTTAAATACAGGTGCTGAAGATTTTGTAGCACACACACAGAAGTAAAAGGTTTGACCTGTCCCTAATTACAGTATTAATGCAGTGATCAGCATGATCCCATGTAAACAGAAATCTGAATACACCGGCCACTGGATTTCAGCCAGAGGGTCCAGGTTCTAGTTGGAATTCAATGACATCAGCAGAGAATGATCTGCTCAGCTAAACAGGCAGAGAAAGAATAAGCAACTGTGGGCCCAGAAATTTTTGTTTTTATTCCAAGTTATCAAGGAATACAATGGCTTAAATTTCATATCGTCAGTGGTGACAATCAGGCATGCACATCTGATGTGGATTTCTACGGGGCACTTACATGCAGAGATGGATTTTCAAAGCTCTACTCATCTCCCCTTTTCACTCCTACTCCCTCTCAGCCACCAGC
The DNA here is from genome assembly GCF_028018385.1 of Neofelis nebulosa. Lineage (NCBI taxonomy): Eukaryota > Metazoa > Chordata > Mammalia > Carnivora > Felidae > Neofelis > Neofelis nebulosa. The sequence goes on along the minus strand of NC_080784.1, from coordinate 87,541,526 downwards.
ACCAAATCCTGGAGCCATATTTCATTTTTCACTGAACATTCTGGGAACAGTCATCGCTTTTTATCAGAATTGGATTCAAAAAACAAAAAAAAAAAACAAAAAAAACCAAAAACCAAAAAACCACCATCCCTAAGTAAGTTAAACAGCTCAAGGCACCAAGGATATTTATCATAGAGCGAGATCTGCCTAATGAAAGTAATCCCCTATGATATGGAAGCCTGCATTCTCTAGTTAAAAAACATACTGCCTCTGATACGGGGGGAGATGGCACTTTAGCACCTCTAAGATTAGCAAGAAACAAAATGCTGTTCTTAGAAGGTCTGGTACGAGAGAATTCTGAAGGATTTCTGTAATCAAAACAACGATCAAAGTTCACCATGGTGCCAGAGTTCCAATATGTCCATTCCAGGCAAGTAACAAGGCTAAGTTTATACCCAGTTACTAAAAGACAACCTTGGCCAGTAGTAATTTTTGCTAGTCTAGATGTATCTTCCTCTTATTTAATGAAAAATTTAAAAATCTGATGTTCAGAATGGAAATGGTCTTCACGAAGAAGGCTGTTGACACTTTCGCAAACGGTCACCTTAGTCCGATGACTTGTTACTCAGACTTCATTTGGCGCTGGCAGAAATTACCACTAACTGGCAAAAGGAACTGAAAAGGGAATGACAATATGGTGCCTGTATATGCAACTGCCACGGAGCCCAGTGTTTTGACATTGTTACTGAAACAAACTCAACTATTTATGAGAGCTAAGTTGAATCAAACAGTTGGTGTGGCAGAAAAAACATCTGTTTGTGAAGTCTTTTTGTCTAGAAAGGCACCAAGAAAAGGAGGAGGAAGCACAGCAATGACACAAACACAAATACCTCCGAAAAACTCACAAATAGCATTGTCGAGTGGGAACAGCTACCTTGCTCCACCCCCCACCTCACCCCCCATTATCACAACCACTGGATGACCTGGCTACCCAGGAGCCTCGGGCATTGCATCACCGCAGACCGCTACCTCTTCTGAATAGTCCGAAGTTCCCTCTTCACATGCCAAAAAGGTTATTTTGAATTAATTATTTTGAATGTATTATCTTTCTAGAAGGAAGCACAAGCCCTTTTGCCTTCTTGAACAGAGAAAAGTGAACAAAATGAAACTTTTTTCATGAGATGTTGTGTCACCGCTACACCAGTGTGGCCCCGAGGCCAGAAGGCAGCAGCACCTCCTGGGAACTTGCTGGAACTGCAGATACTCGGAACCTCCCCAGACCTACTGACTCAGACACTCTTGGGGCGAGGCCAAAAGATCTGTGTTTTAACAAGCCTTCCAAATGAGTCTGACGCAGGCTAAGGTTTAAGAACCAGTGTCATCAAGTAAATGGCTTTGAATTTCTGTGCTCTTAGAGTTTTCCGTCTTTCAATAGGTTCGGTTTTCCTTCTATTTGCAGTTGAGTTATTATTTCTGCCCACCATGTGGCTGCCTCTACTGGTCCTTCTCCCTTCTAATTTGCTGTGTCTAATCTGCTGTAGGCTTAGAAATCAGTTGTCACAGTTGTTAAAAATCATGTGTAAAACACAAATACATAGGACCAAACGAGTAAAGAACTGCGTAAGAACTGGAGAAGCACCCCTATGAGGACGGTACGTAGTTCTAGGACATAGATTTTGAGCCTCTATGTTGGCTTTCTAGAGGCTTTTCTGCTTACTTCCTTAACTGTACAGTATTCACTTGTTTTTATTCCTGATCAGTAGCGGTGGTTGCTGAATGACTGAATTCCAGTAGATGAAATGTTTCTGTGGTTTGCAAGTGAGTCATTGCAACACCCATCTTAATATTTTTAACCTAACTGTAATAGCTAACATTCATTAGATGTTTGCAATGTGCCAGACACTGTGCTAAACATTTCATATACATTATTTACTTAAAGCCTCACAACACGAACTTGGTATTATTATTCCCATTCTAGATGAAGAAACAAGAGGCACAGAGCTATTGAGAAATCTGCCTAAGATCACAGGGCAATTAAGTAGCATAGCCAGGGGTGCCTGTGTGGCTCAATTGGTTAAGCTTCCGACTTCAGCTAAAGTCGTGATCTCCTCGTTAGTGGGCTGGAGCCTGGCATCGGGCTCTGAGCTGACAGCTTGGAGCCTGGAGCCTGCTTCGGATTCTGGGTCTCCCTCTTTCTCTCTGCCCCTCCCCTGCGCACACTCTGTCTGTCTGTTTCTCTCAAAAATAAATAAACATTTAAAAACTTAAAAAAAAAAAAGAGTAGCCAGAACTCAGGTTAGCTGGATTCTAAAGCCCTCCTTGTCCCTTTTTCGTTGTTTAACATCACTGGGCTGTATAGCAAAGAGGCAGCCAGGTATGAACTCTGAACTGAGGGGGTAGAGAGACGCTGAGAGACAGAGACAGAGACACAGAGAGAGAATAAATCTAAAGAATTAGGTAGAACTGTAATAAATGGTCAATATTCCTAAGAGGAATCAAGGAAGACAAATGACTCAAGTCATGCCATTCTATCCGGAAAGTTAAAATGGCCAGTATCCATGGTAAGAAAGGTCCCCCCACTTCCTCCCACGCACTCACTGTGAGATGCTGTCAGCACTTTTCCTGCTTCCTGCCTGAAGCGAATCCACATTTTGGATAGCCTTAAAGGATTTCTTAATTTGTTTCGCAGGGGGTTCCACATTCCCTTTTATACTCTACTTTGGGGTCCTTATAGTTATTAGTTTGTTTAAAACATACAGGACCTTTATTTGGAAACATCATGAGGTCAGAATCTTCTGATACATCATGGTTGATGCTAAAACTGACAATAACTGACCATCTGGAATACTATAGACTGAAATGTCCTCTTTACTTCTAATTTTGAGTGTTTGCTTGCTTGCTTGTTTTTTTTTAAGTAAAAGGAAACAGATCTCAAGTTTTCTCTCTTATAGTCTAACATTTTGCTAAACATACAGTAGCATTCTGGTATGATGTTCAGTGCTCTCTAAAACATTCAATATACAAACAGATGCTATGGGTGGACACTGGTAGAATAAAACCCATCAGGCATATTGAAAAGAGACTATTTAAGAATGTGTGTCATGAAGTATAGAGGCAGACCTTACGCTCCTTCTCCTCCATCCTTGGAGCTGCTGGAAAAAATTCCTTCTTATGGAGAAAATCAGAAGCAAACTTCATATTTCAACAACCTGATTATATTCCACATTTCATCGTATAAATGGGTCCCTACTTTCTAAATTTCAGACAACCCCCTTTGGTTTGATTCTTTGAAGAATCTGACCTTTGAGGAGGTCTTTTAGGAAAGAAATGCATCCTATAGGTACTTTATAAACTCACTGAATTAAGGAGGAAATTGCTAATCATTTCATAAGTGAGATGTATTCTGATATAACACTCATGCCGGAGGAAATGTAAGAAGCACATTACAAGCCTTTTATGTTTTGATGAGGAAAACACTATATAAGACAAAATACAAGGAAAACATAATCGTACCCAAAGTTTACCAAATTAGTGGCATAGAAAAGTACTTTATCATGGACTTTTACCAAACTGTGAATGTTTCTATTGTTTATAGGGCTGGAGGTGGCTTTCTGCCTTTCCACACTTGAAGCACTAGTCTGGCTGGCTGATTCATTTTGGGGGACGGGGAGGGGAGGAGCAGAAGGTAACCATGGAGCTTGGGCCCTCTGGTTCCTGTAGATCAGTAAGGTACAAGACTAGAGTCTTTCTGACCCTGCTGTGGCCTGGTCTTTTTTGGAAGCCGGGATTCGGTGTCATATACTGACCAGCTCAGACTGTCCATCATGAACACACGATGTCTATCAGAAAAACAATCACCTCCTCCCTCTCATGACCCTCACCCCTCCTCACCTTACCAAAAACAATAGAACTGTTAAAATTAAAGAGGGGCTTTTTAGGTTTTATTCCTTGAAGCTCTCTTCAAATTACCAGAAGATTTTCTCAAGACTCTTTTCAAATTGCTGGAAGGTTCCAGTGGCTCCTAACTTCCCATCTCTTAGGCTTCTTTCCCCCAAATCATCAAATTATTTATATCACACAGACACCAAAATTGTCCAACAACCATGTCTATCTGGATTGAAGCTGTCTTTACCTTTCACTGACACGTAAAGGTACTACTTATAGCGTAAAACTCCTACCCATGCAGGTATCTCCACCATTAAGTGCCAAGAACTCACAGGGAAGCATTAAGTAAAGACTTGCTTTTATTTTTACATATAAAGGGTTTGCTGGCAAAATTCAAAAGCCATTTTGTGATAGGTACATATATGGAAGTGAAAGTCTAAATTAAGTTGACACTGAATACTCAGTTGTGTTCGGAATTATGGTTTGCTTTTACTTCGTAAAATTCCATCAAGGTAGAATCCGTCTTTTTTTTTAGCCTCTTTGTATTTTTTCGGATACATATTGCTACTATTTATTTTACTGAAGTAAAAGGAGAAGAAGTATAATTACTCACATATCAGTTGGCTCCTACTGATGGTGCTGTTTCTCATGTAAAATGCAGCCAATTTGCTCTGCTTTTGGAAATCAGGGGCAGACCTTCACCTACAGAGCTGTAAGTTCAAAATCAATGTCTCTTGGCTTTACCAGCTTTGTGACCTTCTCGATTATAAAGTCAGTCCAGATAGTAGCTGCTCCCCTTCACAAATCAACAGCCTTGCCAAACCAACACAGTTCCCTGTGAGCATTTGGGCCCTGACTCATCCATATTTAAATTTTTGAAACCTCTGGCAGAGCCCTGCCTTCCAAGTCTCTCCTGGCCTATACGGGAGCTGTAAATTTACCCCCCCCCTTTAAAAAGTAATATGACATGTGAAAATTCGAAGCTATAGATCATCTGGGTCCATATGAGATTATTCTCATCATAAAATGGGCTTTACTTTGCCCAGTAGCCTTGCCTCCACATCCTTGGCACCTCCATCAGATAGTAAGCTCCTTCAGGAAAGATGCCCAAACTCAATTCCTGGCATGAAGGAGCTGCTCAGTAAGTACCTACTAATAACTGCTAATTGAGCAGCTAAGAGCTGCTCAATAAGTACTAATCAATGAATGATATCCTAACTTTACAAAAGGATTTATCAGGGTCTTCCTCCTTTGCAAGAGCCTAGATAGTCAGGCCTCTTGGTGCACATCATCAGCAATGGTTGATTGTTTACACAGAGTTTTCAAGGGCTCACCCCTGTGTCTCATGCACTAGGCAGACCAGAAAAATTGGGTGAAAACAAGTACATCAGATGTATGAAACATCCCAGATTCGACCTTTGCTTTTCAAGACTGGTGTGTTCTAAAGAACAGGATTCAAACAAATCTGAGTTTGAATCACAACTTAGTGTCTGGTCAGGACTAATGTCTGCTCGCCTTGATTTTCTAACAGTGGATGCGGGAATACTACCTTTGAAGGTGCTGTCAGGAGTAAATAAACTATCGAGTGGCTAACACAGAGCCTTCGTTGCATAGACGACATGCCATAAAGGCCAGCTCCTAATATGTGCTGGTTCCCTGAGTAACGTCTGCATCTCTTTGCTTGCTACTCACTACAAAGGTTTCAGGAAGTCTCATTCTGATACTTACAGAATTCTCTCTTAACCACACAGGTCAGTGGCTTGACCCATTTGATATGTATGTGGACAGATGTGCCCTGGGAATTAATCTAAAAGGAAGGACTACTAACTTACTTTGGCATACAAATACATCTGTACAAATAGGAGCAGAAAAAAAGTCATATTGCCGGAAGGGACTAATGTGAGGTTTGGGTAATCAAAGCTGAGTAATTACAAAATAATAAGTCAGTGTTAAGTGAATCCCAGCTGTTTTTCCACTAAGGTCACCAGAGACAGGAAATACGTATAATCTGGAGCCCTGTAGGAGCTGCTGCAGAAAGCTACAGCCTGACCTGGTCTAAGATGGCCAAACACTTTTCAGACAGTACCAAGACTGCCCCAGATTTTCCCACCCTCCTAGCTGCCTCCTCCTTTCCGGGAGATCCCATCCAATTTAAGTCTTGATTAGTATCAATTTGAACCCAAGACCTTTAGATCAGTGTTGAGAGATGAACCACAAAATCTTTTTGTGCCAATTATTCAGATACTGAAGAAAAGGATTTTATACTACACGGGCAGTTATTTATTTATTTATCTCCAAGACTTCCAATCTTTTATGTAAATGGGTTAGGGCCAGCATCACTTACATGAGCAACTTCGAACAGTGTTCATGTATGAATCCCTGAATGATACATTTTGGCATGCTTTTTTTCCAATATCAAGGCTTTCTGGAAGCAGGGAAAGGGACTCAGGGTAGTAATCAAAGAAATCACTTAATATCACAATCCCAGTGGATCATTCAGGATAAGATTTTATAGGGTGTGTGTGTGCGTGACAAAAACAGAAAGACAGACTAAGAAAAGGGAGAAGGAACACAGAAGAAAAAATCCAAGGCTCTCAGAAAGGGTTCAATTTCCTCTACGGCTCAGGGACAGGACTTGAGCCCAGTTATCAAAATGGCCAAGAGTTTGCAAATCTGTGACACAGATTCTCAGAGAATTGCTGGGACAGCCACAAAGTCAGGGGAAGGAGACAGCATAGCAGTATTTACAATAAATTATTAGCTTGCTAACAATTTCTGTATGTTATTAAATTATAATGCCCCCACAATATAAAAATAACTGGAGTTGGGAGGGGTATGGTTGATGGTATTAAACTCTTAAAACAGCACAGTTTTCTGTAGTGTCTCTACTATTCTGCCAAAAGCATACTTAGCTGCCAAAATTAGGCAGCTAATTCTATTTGTGAAAATAAATATAACAGGACCGAATTTTTTCCTATATTTAATAATTTTCAAATATTTAAAATTCATACATCAGGCAATACATAAATGTCAGTCTTACCTTATTTTATCTGCCTTTGGTGAACAAAAAAGGAAGGATAAATTAAGGAATAAGGAACATACAGTAATTATAGCAAATACTATAGAAATCACTATGTGAAAAATATCATTTAAAATTAAAGTCATCTCAAAAAATTAAGGTCATCTCTAAATTAAGTGGCCACTGTTAATACTGTACTATATCCAGTTATATGCTTTGATCCTTTCAAATAAAATTAAGTTTAAAAAAAAAGCCACTGACCACAGAATATTTAGTTTCAAAGCTTGGGAGATTTTTAAAATTTTGTAAGTATGGTTAATTCTTGTAGTTATAACATCTATTCCCAAAACTCAAGGGCTTAAAACACCATTTTGGTTCAGTGAGTCAGGAATTTGGGTAGGGCTCACTTAGGGTTCCTTATGGTTACAGTCACGAGTCTGTTGGTGCTGCATCATCAGAAGGCTCCAGTAGGCTGGCCACCCAGCATGGTTCATCTGCAGAGCAGGCAACTGACATTGGCTGTTGGTTGGGAGGTACACTGGAGCTTCCAACCAGAGAGCCTACCTGTGGCCTCTCCAGCAAGGCAGTGTCAGAATAGGTGAAATTCGTACATTGTGGCTGACCTCTCCCAGGGCAGGGGTACCAACCAGGAAGACTGGGTGACAATTACCATGGCCTTTTATGACCCAGCCTTGGAAACCTTGGAAGTCATGAACTCCATGTATTCCATTGGTCCAAGTACTCATAAGCCCACCCAAGTGCAGGGAGACACAGACCTTACCTCTCAATAGGAAGAGTGTCAAAACGTTTTGGCACAATGGCTTTCTCAATCTTTACATTCTCTATCATTCCTTGCAGATAGTTTAATTTATGCCCATAAACATAAGTGTACATAAGCTTTGTATGTAATAGGTGTTCAATAAATGTTTGGAAGGTGTATCGTAAGTACTTTTCTCAGAGGGAAGAGTATGGCATGGTCACTAATGAATTCACAAAAGAGTGTTCAAAAATATAGAGTGGATACGAATGCTTAACCAAGAGTCTCTGCCTGGGCACTTTTCGGACTAATTGGGCCAGTTCATAAATTTGTAAGGGAATGAAAATAAGCATTGCTCAGTAAAAAGGATTCTACCAAGAGCTACTCTATCAGCTTTCAAGTGAGAAAAACATGGACTTGAATCCTGACCCTATCACTTACAAGTTGGACCTTAAAACACATTATTTTATCCCTCTGAAATCTGTTCTCTCGTTTTCCAAACAATCACAAATAATACCACCTATCTCATATTGTTCTTCTGAAGATTAAATGTGTAAATACCTTTACATGGCCAAGAACAGGGCCAGACATAGAATTGGCACTCAAGACGTATGTGTTGTTTTTATATCACTATTAGCATTTTAAAATTCCTAGACCATTCCAAAGTACATAGCAAGCACTCAATAAGTGTTAGCCATTAATATAATTATAGCTCACTAACTTGTTTTGTCCAGTTTCCTGGACAGTTTCCATCCACCTCTCTACCTTCCCACCACAACCAAACATTTCACAATTTGACACATCAGACTTTCACTTCGCTCCTTCTTCATGTTCTGAAAAATGTGAAAAAGAACAATGGAAATGCTCAAAGCCAGGTAACTTTAAGAGAAACCAGGCTTTGTAAGTTGCTTGCATTATCACATAATCAGTGTGTGATTTTATCAGTTTCAAACTTAAACAAGAAAAACATTTTCACTTTGATTACTGCAACTTTAGAATGTTACTATCCTGTAGGAGAAGGTAAAATGTGAAGTCTTTTTCCTCCGACAAGGTTCTACAATGGGATGACTGCCTTTTTCTTCAGTGAAGGAAATAGGACCAAGAAACAAAATTCAAGTGGTATGTCCAGAGGTCTGATGCTATCAAAGAATGAGCAGGGATGGCTTTTGTAGTAGAGGGCCTACAAAAATATTGATAGTTAAATCATGCTACAGGGAAGGGTCACATTGGAAGTTGTTGTTTTTTTTTTTTTAACATTAAACTAAAAATGAGGCAGACCTGTGAGGACAGGACAACATCTGATTTGTTCACCATTGCATTTCGGTACCCACTTGAGCACTTAACAAAGGCTTCAGATGTATTTGTTGAATGAGTTGCATAATTTCATGTGAAAATAAATGCCTGGGTAAAGAAGCCTCTAAATATTTAACCTAAGTATTTTGACTTTCAGGTCTACAATCTTACGTTAGCCTATTATAATTTTGTGTTTCCATTATGAAAGTGTTTCTCCCTTTTGAGAGTAAGCTTACTTTTTCAGTTCACTGATGAAGAGAATCTGAATAAAGTAGAACACACTCTTGAGGAGGAAGGGGAAAAAAAAGCAAGCATCAAACCTGAAGGCAGAACCCACAAGAACAAGCAAACTGCTCAGCAGATCTGCAACTGACACTCAAGAACTAAAATGAAATTGGCCTTTGCTTAGCAAAACCTAAATTAGAATCAGGAGAAATAAGCCCTTGAAATAAAAATGACACCTATGTGACAACGAACGAGTTTTAAAGCCCCAACACAGAGGAGGCAAATGCTCTCAAATGAGCCACTTGAGAGGAAAGGGAGCCTACCAAAGGCAACTTCTTCCTGCTTTAGTTTATCATGTTCTTTATTTGAACACGACTGAGTTTTGCACACACATAGATAGATGACTTTCCCCTCTGCATCTGGTCAAGGTAGATGGCATTTAAAAATCATTAGGAAGTAGAATGTCCCTTCTTTGTCCAGAGGGGAACCTCTTCCATGCTAGTATCTGCACAGTAGTGTCTGGCCTGGCCAGCATCCTCACAACACAACCCAGGTCTGTCTTTTTCTTTCTTTCTTTCTTTCTTTCTTTCTTTCTTTCTTTCTTTCTTTCTTTCTTTCTTTCTTTCTTTCTTTCTTTCTTTCTTTCTTTCTTTCCTTCCTTCCTTCCTTCCTTCCTTCCTTCCTTCCTTCCTTCCTTCCTTCTCTTTCTTTCTTTCCTTCCTTCCTTCCTTCCTTCCTTCCTTCCTTCCTTCCTTCTCTTTCTTTCTTTCCTTCCTTCCTTCCTTCCTTCCTTCCTTCCTTCCTTCCTTCTCTTTCTTTCTTTCCTTCCTTCCTTCCTTCCTTCCTTCTTTCTCTTTCTTTCTTTCCTTCCTTCCTTCCTTCCTTCCTTCCTTCCTTCCTTCTTTCTTTCTCTTTCTTTCTTTCTTTCCTTCCTTCCTTCCTTTCTTTCTTTCTTTCTTTCTTTCTTTCTTTCTTTCTTTCCTTCCTTCCTTCCTTCCTTCCTTCCTTCCTTCCTTCCTTCTTTCTTTCTCTTTCTTTCTTTCTTTCCTTCCTTCCTTTCTTTCTTTCTTTCTTTCTTTCTTTCTTTCTTTCTTTCTTTCTTTCCTTCCTTCCTTCCTTCCTTTCCTTCCTTCCTTCCTTCCTTTCCTTCTTTCCTTCCTTCCTTCCTTCCTTCCTTCCTTCCTTCCTTCCTTTCCTTCCTTCCTTCCTTCCTTCCTTCCTTCCTTCCTTCCTTCCTTCTTTTTCTTTCTTTCTTTCTTTCTTTCTTTCTTTCTTTCTTTCTTTCTTATGTTTATTTTTGAGAGAGAGAAAGAGACAGAGAGAGAGAATGAGTAGGGGAGGGGCAGAGAGAAAGGGAGACCCAAAATGCGAAGCAGGCTCCAGGCTCTGAGCTATCAACACAGAACCTGATGAGGGGCTCGAACCCACAAACCACGAGATTATGACCTGAGCTGAAGTCCAACGCTTAATTAACCGACTAAGCTACCCAGGTGCCCCCCCAGCCCGCGTTTTACAGGAACTGCCAAATTTCCCACAGCAGATTATAGTGTGCCACGGAAGTGGGAATGGGGCATCTTTCTGTCACAAACTCCAGCTTCCAGGACCACACGGTTAAGTCTCATCTTCTGTAGTTTCCTTTGTCTCTCAGTTCCTGGGGACTCATACCATGTCTTGTCATCGTTGGGGAGGTTTCCCAAAAGCCGTCTCAAAGAGCCACCAGAAAGGGCACCACATGTGTGCGAAATGGAGCACAGGCATACACGCACACACAGGCACACCTACCCCTTCCCCCCAGAAATACCATCCATGTAAGCTGCGAGGCTACCCTGAACTTGTTCCATCCAGTTGACTCCTCTGGCCTTTTCCTCAAGATGCATTCCTGTAGCTCGACAAAACCATACAGCAGCAAACACTTGCCCAGCTTTCTAATTTTACAGCTTTTACACTGAAGTGAGACTCCCTCCTCTATGTAAATTTCCATTGCCTCTGTTAGCTTTAAATGTTAAAAAAAAAAAAAGGATAAAGGCACCTACTTTTTTAACACTGAGAAATCCAAACTGACAGAGAATAAATGTAAACACATATACACTAGCCCATGACTTAAAAAACAATCAGTTAGGGTCGCCTGGGTGGCTCAGTCGGTGGAGCGTTCGACTTCAGCTCAGGTCATGATCTCACGGCCCGTGAGTTCCAGCCCCACATCGGGCTCTGTGCTGACAGCTCGGAGCCTGGAGCCTGCTTCGGATTCTGTGTCTCCTTCTCTCTCTGCCCCTAACCCACTTGCATTCTGTCTCTGTCTCTCTCAAAAATAAATAAATGTTTTTTAAACATTAAAAAAAAATCAATTAGACCCACAGCCTCACAATTACCTTACTCTAAACACACACACACACACACACACACACACACACACACACACAAATGAAAATGTATTAGCAGACATCCTCTTTCAGATTTAATAAACAGAAAATCTTTACATTTATAATTTTACAAGGATTAGGATAAAGAGAGAGAGAGAGAGCATCTGCCTTATGTTCTCAGTGACCAACTGGACAGATGGTCAAGAATATCATTAGTTAAGAAAGCTCTCATTCATTATCCTAAAGTCCCTTGGGCAGGCTTGGTATGGGGTGCAAGAATGTTCCAGAATGTGATACTTGAAGAATGTGTTCATGTCTGCGATATGAGGCCATGCAGTGGATGTGGGGGAGGAAGAGAAAGGACAGACAGCCTGTTGTGATCCAAACAGCAGCCACAAACATCTCAACATTGGTTTGTCACCCCGAAACTTTGCGGCTTGTAGTCCACCCGTTCCCTCAATAGTATTAATAGTGAAGAAAACCATTTAGGGGTCACCACAGACACGAATCATTCCTCCTTCTCTAGGCATAAGTACCTCACAAACAGAAAATTTAGAGAAGCATGGAAGAGGAGAGGCTGCCCGAAACTGTCACTTCTTTGGCACCTCTTCTGGGTTCACACAGAAGATGTAAAAAGAAACAGGGGGTCTGATGTGTCCATCTTGATAACAGTTCCCAAGGGTAAAAGTTCTCTAAATATAAATCACCATTCCACCTGTGTAACAGAAGGTGTATGTGTGTGTTCAGGCGGGGAGTGGGGAGGACAGGATGACAACGGGCCAGTGAGCCCGAGAGGAGGACTAGAATCAACAGCTCTGCAACTGGCTAGGAATCTGTATCTACCTTTCAAAGCATTTCTTAGGAACTTCCATCGGAGAGACCGTGGCACCGACAGATGAGTTCCTTGGCCCTTTGGATCTTTCTTTCCAGCCAGCACTGAGCACCCATTGGATGTGAGGTGCTACACTGGGAACCCACAGGAATACGTAAGAACCCAAGGTATGGGGATCCCCAGCCTGCCATTCTGGGGGAGGGGGTGTGTATGCGCAAACGTCAATCAACACTCACAGTTCCTGAAGCTGGAAAAAAAAGTCTTCGAAATAACCCATATATTGCTTTTTGCCAACAATTCATTTCAGTACTTTGATTAGAGAGCTCTGAAGAGGAAATCAATGAGAAGCCTTCGGGTTAAGTAGGAACCAGGGTCACCAAAGCCAAATAGGAGGCCAGCTTTGGAGCAGGGAGGAAAGAAATCAGAAAAAGAAGGGCATATACCATAAAAGAGAGGATCACTATTCATCCCCAGCTGGTCCCCAGCTTCTATCTGTTTTCCTTCCATCTGTAGCTCTCCCTCGTTCTTAGAAAACATCTCAGACAGAATCCTTAACTGACCTCTAGGGGGAAAGAATGAATAACAACAGTAATAGTTATTTACCATATTGAGTACTTACTATGCAGTATGAACATACATGACACTATGTTCAATGCGTTAGAGCTATCACCTCATTTAATGCTCAGAGTAGCTCTCTGAGGCAAGTATTATTGCCAATTTACAGACAGGAAGACTGAGACCGGGGCAGCTAAGCAACTTGCCCAAAGTCACACTGTGGCAGGAACCAGGTATGTCCAGGGTCAGGGCTCATAACCACTTCACTATAAAGGGTTCTTCTGAATGCTGGCCAAGACAGGTGGGAATTTTCCAAAACTAACTTTACTAAAGAATTAAGAAAAAAGCAAAATATAAATGCATAGAAAAAAAAAAAAAACCAAGTTAAAATCCAAGTCTCTTGTGCTCTTAATACCAAAACCTAAATGTTAGTCAATTAATAAGTTCACCAACCAATTTTCTCCCCAGGGTGTTATGAAGAACATATAACACATGCATACATACTTTACATATTTTAAAACACAACATGAACATTATTTATTATTTCTAGGAATATCCCCTTTCTATCTCCCAGTCCAAGGTCTGTGAATATCTCAAATGAGATATTATGGTGTCTGAGATTCTGCTTTGGATATTTCTGTGCAATCTAAAAAAAGGTATCAACATTTAAATACTATATCCTTGGAATGAAAATATATGCCTACTGCTGTTATAAAACAAGGAACAGGAAATAAAGTTAATGCATCTTCTTAGCTGACCAAGATCTCAGGATGAGATGTACACAGGAAAATGAGACAAATGGGATTTTTGTGCAGGGACTGAATGCGTCTCCAGTCATTTTGTACTGACTTTGCAGTTTTCTCCTGTCTCTTTAAGTTCTCAGGCTGTGGGCCCCCGCAAGTCCTGCCTTCCCCTCTGCCCTGCTTATTTGGGTGCCCTTTGGTTCATCCAACTTTGTTGAGGCTGTTTCTATCCTTCTGAAAAGCACCTTTTCTCCCAATTACTTCTGAGCTAGCATTTGGCCTCTTTCACTTGTGGCCTCTGCATGGGCATCATCTTTTCCTGAAACCTGCCTGCATCTTTCTGGCCCTTCTAACCATCCCTTGCAGAGTTTATTCTTCCTAAAGACGCCACAAGCTGCTATTCTATGACTAGAGCACAGCTCCTGCTCATGTACAGACACAGGGAATGCGTGCTTATCCTGAATAACTTCTGCAAATTCTTTCCTTTGAAATACCCTTAAGAATCTTCTCTTCATCTCTCCATGGCTCGAGTAGAAATCTCATCAGTGTATTTGATAACACCAGTGTTCCTAATCCATACCAGCCTGCCCAGTCAGCACTACCACCAAAGGAGGCATGGCGGCCCCTTAAACTACATGCGTCCACTTATATGTGGATTTTTTTTTAATAAATGCAGTACAGTAATAGAAATGTATTTTCTCTTCCCAGTGACTTTCTGAATATTTTCTTTTCTCTAGCTTACTTTATTGTATGAATAAAGCATGTAATATATATAACGTGCAAAATATGTGTTAATCAACTGTTTATGTTATCAGCAAGGCTTCCAGTCAATAGTAGGCTATTAGCAGTTAAGTTTGAGGGGAGTCAAAAGTTTGAGGGGATTGTTGACTGTCTGAGGGTCGGTGTCCCTAATCCCTGAATTGTCCAGGGGTCAACTGTAGAGGGCTGTTCCTTCCACACCCAACAAAATCTGGCAGCCCCATGTCAAAGGCAGTCCTGAAGTACCACTCCAATGCGGAGGCCAATGCTTTTATCCATCATATTGTGCCTTCTCGGTACACTACTAGGCTTTGAGGTCAAACAGATTTGAATGCAAATTCCAACTCTGACAAAGCTCTGTGATATCGGACAAGTCATTAAACCACTCCAAGTCGTTGTTTACCCATCCTCAAAGTGGGGCTGATGATAATAGCTATCTTACTGTTGTTATGTTATTTAATAGGGATAATGTATATCAAATCTTGGCACAGTGGACACAGAAGTAGACTAACATTATTGATCAAAATAGCCACTATCCCCTTCTGAGCAAAGCAGAGTTAAAAATACAGTCAAGTCCTTCTGTCCCCAAATACTTCTGGAAATGAATCAGCTGCAACCAACAATCTTTCCTAGAAGTTGGGTTTGTATGTCCTTCCCTTCCTCACCCCCTACTCCTCCTTCTTTCCAAGAGGCCTGAAAACAACAGCAGAGAGAATATAGGCAAAGGACAAGAAGGCATCATAGCAATCAGCTCTAGCACCAAAAAAAACAGAAATAAGATGTTTGGGTATTAAAAATATATGTATCACCCACTCCCACACTAATCATTTCTAATTTTATCAACCTGCTAATAAGCACGAGGCTTATGACCCCCACTTTAGCATAGAATGGCAGAACCCTAGAGAAAAATAAGACTCTTAATCATTACCGTTTTTTATTACACTGTGGTGCTTCCCACACAACGCTCTGAGGAGAGCCACAAGAGCTCCGGGCTGTTAATGTAACACCAGCCACGCCGTGACGATCAGGGTGGCCATTCTGAACTTTGTTTTTGGAAGACCCTGCACTCCGGTCCTGAAGCCTCCCTTTACCTGATGTGCTGTTTGTGCCTTTAGAAGAAAATTTAAAATATGGACAAGCAAAGATTCAAGGAAAAGAGAACTAGAGCAAGAATAGACAAGAAGGGCATACAAATGAAAAGACAGCTATAGAGTCAAGTAAATTAAGCTTTGTCTCTAGCGTCCACTGCCAGGATGACAGGAACTGCTTTGTGCTAGGTTCTAAGGGAAGGGAAGCTCCCGACTCAGCACAAATTCATCAGGGCCCATCCGGAGGACGATGGGAAAGGAAAGGAGACTGAGGGAGAATTTCCAACCCCAGGTCCCAGGGACCATTGTCAGAGGAGGAAAGATAGGCAGGAGAGAGAGAGAGAGAGAGAGAGAGAGAGAGAGAGAGAGAAAGAGACAGAGAGAGACAGGTCTTGGTGGGTGCTAAGTTGCTGAACTATGTCCACAAAAGCATTATGAAAATACCCCAAGGGTATGCTCATCCAGATATGGGAGCTCTGTCTTCTGAGTCCCATGCTGGGGTTACCAAGAAACGTGGAAGACCAAGATCAAGTGCTCAGTGCCCTCTCTTTTCTGGGGCTCAGCACTGCCAAGGGAACCAGTCCTCACTCTCCAAAAAGGAAGGCAACCTCCTCAGCAGGACTGTTGACTGCCCTTAAGAAAGGAAAAGATTAGGGGAAATTAGATTCATGAGTGAATGCGGGAAATATAAGAAGCAAATAGTAGCTCTATACATCTATATTTTTACTCTTTTCATTGGCAAACTAAAGAGTAAACAATCCCCATCTTCAAATGACAGTTTCGTCTGAGTCCCTAAAAACTGTTTAGTCAGGGTTTAGCCGTATAGGAGAAAGTAGTTGATATTTCCCAGATGACCTCGGACTGAAGAGTGAATTCTGCATTACTAATCACAAGACCTTCTTCCTGTTTACTTGTTTACAGGCATTCAAAGCCAAAGAAAGGAAGTTAGCAGAATATCCATTTTCTTAATTATTGTATAAATGTCTCAGACTGACCTACAAAACGTATGGCATCATGGAAGGTGTAATGCACTCCAAAATACGTGTTTACAAAATGCAAGACAGGTGTTTGGATTTATTTCAAATGTATTTAAGAAAGAAAAAAAAACCAATATGCTACTCACTAAAACAAACTGTGTGGTAGTTAATTTTGGAGAAAAGTAGTGTATATAATCACTTACATTTTTGAAGTAAAGGTTAATTTGCAGGAAATGGGAAGTTAAGACATGTGTAATTAACCTAAAGGTACACAACATAAAGAATGGAATGCAGAGACTAATGAACGCGCTAGAAGGAGCTAGCACAGAAATGCTTAACGAAATGACAAACGGCTGAAATATCTCTTCTTTAGCTCTTTTCTCCTTTAACCATCACAGACAGAAGCAGTGGTCAGAATGTACTGGAAAACAGTGTTCCTCAAAGTATGGCCCCTGAGCCCCGTGCTCATTCCCAAACTGCTAATGTTCCCCACCCAGAGGATAAGTACAGGCTTTGAGAGTACACAGTTAGAAGCCTTTATAACAATTTGTAATTGATGGAACATCCAAGCAGGTGATCATTTTTCTAATAATTCATTTTTACTGTATTTCTAAATGTATCGCTGCACCGTGGACTGGAAACAGAAGGAGAGGAAGAAACCTGTCTCTCACCACAGGCAGTTTGCAGAGCACTGCTAAAAAAGCTAAAATCTAAAATTGTGGACAGTAAGCACTCACTACGGAGTCAAAAAAATATATGGAAATTTTCCGTTGTTCAGTTTTTACCTTCAACTCATATTTTCCCAGCACAGAAGGCTTCCTGGCTAGTGTGGAAAATGATAAGTGGGGCTCACAGTGTCAGCTGCTTTAGCTTCACACACCAATTCCACTCAGGGCAACATACCTGGCTTTAAACTGTTGATCTATTCCATATGAGGCAAAACCCCATATAATCTTTTTGTTTGTGTGTAAAAGGAATTCTGAACAGTCTTCTATAGAGGAAAAAGGAAGTATAATGTTAATTATCAGGCACAGCCAAATATTTATAGATCACCAAGCATAAAATCTATGAGCTGCTAGGTGGATTCTTCCCCTCCCCGCCCCCCCAGCCCCAGCAGCCCCTGCCCTGCTTCACTCTAAAGGAGCATGTTCCAATACACGGATTGCATTACAATCTCTCCTTCTTTATTTTTTTTTCCTATCTGTGGTTATAGCACTGTCACTTCTATCTTCTACAAATATTTTAGACTTCCTCTGCCTAGAATTGTTTTTCCCCTGGAATTCTGTTTATAAAGAGGTGGGGATATTAAAAAAAAAAAAAATGACTGTATCCTAACATTAAACACATCAGGAAAATCAAAGTACATATACCCATTTGTACACGAGCTCAAATGGAAACTCACATCTACAACACAGTCCCAAAGTCCCACCAGCAAAATCCTCAGATTCCCTGTCTTACCAGTAACAAACAATATGCCCAAAGACCAGAATGCCACAGTCTCGTTTTTTACCATCACTAAGTGTTCACCGAAATAAAAACTTCTTAGCTACTGCCCTGGTTATATATTAAGCAAGTCAGTTTCAAGTTCAATATGTAAAATGCAAATTTCGCTAAATGGGCAGGCACTAAATTGGTTGGCTGCAGAAGAGAAGGGCACTTCTATTAGGTGAGCCTAGGGAAAAAGAGATGGGGGGAGCTGAGAACAAGTCAACAGTGACTTGATTTGAGAAATCCCATTAGTAAACAAACACCGGAGTCTTACTGGCCTGATTTTATCTAATGGCTTTACTATTTCGCCACGGCTACAAATGCCGGGGTCATCTCGTGGGAAGGTGAGCCACGGACTGCACGCTCTCCAGCACTGGCCACATGAACAGTGAATGCCTGCCACTGGGTTTTCATTAACAGGGCCTTTCCCATCCAAGAACTTTGTGGAATGGAGCTTGAATTGTTTATCCTGTTTCCTTTTTCTATCAGGTTGACTTTCCTGATGTTAAACCCTGTCAACTTTACTGCCCAGAAACCTGCCTTCAGAATAGGACTTTCTGCTTTGAAGACTCCTTTTAAGAAATGTCAAGGGGCAGTAAACCTAAAATGGGATCCACAGCACCACCAAGGACAACAAAAACGGAGCCCAGGCTAATCAGTCTCCTCCATAAAACACACACTCTGTCTCCGTCTCTCTCACACACAGTAGCAGCCCAATAAGATCTGTTGGGTGAATGTAAGCAACAGAGTAGGAAGCAGCTGAAAAGAAAGAATTCCTGCTGTGTTCTCCCCCTGTGCCTCCCTCCCAGTCAAAAGGGTTCAAGGAAAGAATGTTTTATTACACACTGCTGTTCACGACTAGCAGTGCAAGTTTACTCTGCCCGGGGGCCCCGAGCGGGGAGAATTTGGTCATCTCCATATGGTCTCAAAGTGAAATTCTTCCCTTTCATTTTTTCAGGCCTGGTCTAATTGAAAACAAGCCACACCGAGACACAACACACACACACACACACACACACACACACACACACACACACACGGTGAAGGAGCATGCTCACCCTGCACCACGGGAATGGCCTCAACAGAATGTGAGCCACGGTTTCTTTCTACTTGCCTCCCGGTGTCCTTCCTCCTCCTCACCTGTAGCTGCGTGGGCCTAACATGGGGTGCTGCTCACAGTTGGTGAGGCCCCCGTGGCCACAAGTCTTCATCACTATAGCCTTGGGAGTCCACTGCATACTTCAACCTCACAGGCTGAAGGCAACATCAGGAGATGAGGGTTCAAATGAGGCAGTCACCAAAGCACCCACCAGGCTTGCTTCAGAACATAACTAAACCACTTAGAACTTTAAAAAAAAATTTTTTTTAACATTTATTTATTTTTGAGACAGAGAGAGAGAGAGAGAGAGCATGAACAGGGGAGGGTCAGAGAAAGAGGGAGACGCAGGATCCGAAACAGGCTCCAAGCTCTGAGCTGTCAGCACAGAGCCCGACACGGGGCTCGAACCCACAGACCGCGAGATCGTGACCTGAGCCGAAGTCAGACGCTTAACCGACTGAGCCACCCAGGCGCCCCAACCACTTAGAACTTTTTTTTTTTTTTTTTTTTAATTTTTTTATTTTTTTTATTTTTGGGACAGAGAGAGACAGAGCATGAACGGGGGAGGGGCAGAGAGAGAGGGAGACACAGAATCGGAAACAGGCTCCAGGCTCTGAGCCATCAGCCCAGAGCCTGACGCGGGGCTCGAACTCACGGACCGCGAGATCGTGACCTGGCTGAAGTCGGACGCTTAACCGACTGCGCCACCCAGGCGCCCCCACTTAGAACTTTTTAAATAAAGAAACTGAGGGGTGTCTGGCTGGCTCAGTTGGTAGGGCAGGTGATACTTGATCTTGGGGTTGTAAGTTTGAGCCCCACAGTGGGTGTAGCGATTACTTAAAAATAAAGTCTTAAAAAAATTTTTTTTAATTAAAAAAGAAAAAAAAAAAAGGAACTGACCTTGGGACTTGTGAAAATGGCTACAAGTGTACCGTAAGGTTGGAGACCAGAATAAGCCTCTTGGGCCTCACTGAGGCGTGCCTCCTACCGACAGCTGGGAAAAAGTTCTGTGTACAAGTCAGTTGAACTCCTGAGTCTCTGTCTAGCAGGCAATCTCTGAAAACAGGTGAGGCTGGCCAACAGGACGAGTAAAGTGGGGTATGTTATTATTAGGTTTTCAACAGCAATCATCTTACATGTGTACATGTGCTTACCAGTTTACTCTGCATTCTGTCTATGAACAATTTCATTCTGTATTCACAGCTAACCTAGCAGGGAGCAGGGTGACATTATTATCCCCATCTTATGGAAGAAGAGACGAAGGCCCAGGGTTGCTAAGTGATTTTCCTAAACAGCCTGGCCAGTAAACTGAAAACTGAAAACAAGACTCAGGTCTTGTCTCTTTTTGCTACATCCCGGCTCAACTTCAGAAAGCAGCTTTACCTTGTTAGAGGCAGTTAGAGCATTTCTCCTGTTTTTCCCCATATTGCCCATTCTTCTTAAGTACGGGAAGAAAACACCCATGACTACTTTCATCCACGTACCTAATGCTCAGTAAATCACACTGGAATCAATGAGCACCCCCAGCACATGCCACTTCAACATACCTTCATTCCTCTTGCTCTGGGCCAGATGTAGGGGGTTACATGTGTCTGATATGGAATCTTAAGTAGCCACAAAAACGTAAGAAACAGGAAGGAATACAGATGAATATGCTCCCTGTTTGCATAAATGTCATTTGGGCTCCTCGGACCTGGCACTTGAGACTTTCCTGCATCGTGGGCTTTGTCTAATGCGCACGTCTGTCTGCAAAAGCTATGCCACCAGAATGCTATCCACCTCTCTAGAAACTCCAGATATTCTTTAGTTTAACTCACTGCGTTTTACCAGAAGGTTCCCCTAAGTTTTTCCCTGTTTTAGCTTGGCCAAATGATATTTCGTCCACGGCAGGGTTTGGGGTTTTTGTTTTGTTTCAAAATCAACTTGCCATTGCCCACCTCTCCCAGGCTGTTAACAGGCATTTGGCTTTGGCCCACTCCGCTCCTCCTGCAGGCCTGAGTTCTCTCCCACACACTGGCTCCTGCAGGCTTCAAAGAAGCCCAGTGGCAAAAGAAACACCTTAGATTTAAAAACAAACAAAAAAACCCAACCTGCTGACAGTGGAACTCGGTTCTAGGAAGGATTATACTAGGTGCAGCTCACTATTAACCTTGCTGCCAGCAGACAATGATGGAAGCCATCCCTCTGATACTGGTTATTTTAAAACTTTTAGAAGGCTTTTTTTTAATTTTTAATGTTTATTTATTTTAAAGAGAGAGAGACACCGTGCGAGCTGGGGAGGGGTAGAGAGAGAGGGAGACAGAATCCAAAGGAGGTTCCAGGCCCTTAGCTGTCAGCACAGAGCCCAACGCGGGGCCTGAGCCCTCGAACCGTGAGATCCTGACCTGAGCCGAAGTCAGAACCTTAACTGACTGAGCCACCCAGCCGCTCCATAACTTCTAGAAGTTTTAAAGAACTATGATGTGTCAACATCATTTAGCACTTAATAAATAATGAATG
Source organism: Neofelis nebulosa (assembly GCF_028018385.1). NCBI lineage: Eukaryota > Metazoa > Chordata > Mammalia > Carnivora > Felidae > Neofelis > Neofelis nebulosa. The sequence goes on along the minus strand of NC_080784.1, from coordinate 87,519,968 downwards.
AATGAATGAATGAATGAATGACTACTCTTATCCTATAATATGCACTTAAGAGAAACTTTACCAAACTCTTCCTGAAAACATAAATTACTAGACAAGCGAAGGGTCAGTGACCACTCAGAGGTTTACTCTTCAGTGACATATACAACTTTAAAGCCATGTTTATTTGTCTCATTACAATCATTTAAGTGTTTTACTTGCTTATAAAATTTTCTCAACTATTTTTTATGATTTGCTGTCCTATAAGCAGCAACATGTGCATGTACACACAGGTACTGAAAAGCACATGATGCTGGCACTCTGTCATTCTAAAGATCAGACTCCTCAAAAACAATTACAATGTTGTTGCTTTCAGCAAACTACGTTTTCACTAGTAGGTCAGCCACTTTACGTTTATTTCTTCCTACGTTCAACAACTTCCTGTATCTGGGTATGCTTCCGATGTGCCCATCATCACTTCATTCCTAATATTCCATTTTTCACAAGTTCCTATGAAGCATGACCTCAAGCCAGCATTTATTTCCTGATGTCCAAAATGAAAAAGATCCATAAACAAAAAAAAAAAAAAGAGAGGAAGTTTTAGCAGCTATTTTTGGACCCCATAAACAAAGCTGATTTTTCCAGAGGAAGAGAATCCTCTAAACTACTTTGGGGACTAAAATATGGCCTGAACAAATCTGTGTTCAAGGTTTTATCATTGAATGGGAAAAGTAAAGTATAGAATTTAAAAGGCTATATAGTTGTTGTTGTTTTTCTAACAATTAGCAGCCATCTGCTCCAACAGTAAATGCCATTTTTTAAAGTTTCTTTATTTTGAGAGAGAGTGAGAGAGCGCATGTGCAAGATGGGGAGGGGCGGAGAGGGAGTGAGAGAGAGAATCCCAAGTAGGCTCCACAGTGTCAGCAGGGAGCCCAACACGGGGCTTGAACTCATGAGCTGTGAGACCAAGACTGTGACCTGAGCTGAAATCAAGTGTCAGACACTTAACCGACTGAGCCACCCAGGCACCCGGACAATACTGTTTTTTTTAAAAAGGCTAGTTCAGCGTCCAACTTCAGCTCAGGTCACGATCTCACGTTTTGTGGGTTCAAGCCCCGAGTGGGGCTCTGTGCTGACAGCTTAGAGCCTGGAGCCTGCTTCAGATTCTGTGTCTCCCTCTCTCTCTGCCCCTCCCCAACTCCCCCTCTGTCTCTCTCTCTCTCACACACAAAAATAAACAAACGTTACAAAAAAATAAAAATAAAATAAAATAAGGCTGGTTCACATGGTTTAGTGTCAGGTAACTCTTCTTGTTACTGAGGCTCAGTTGCTGGTTGGCCGTTCGGAATTGCCCCCTTTAAAGTGCCCTCGAAGCTTTTCTGCATCTTAGTATCTGCTCCCAGGACCACAACCAAGCTGTCAGGAGGCTGTGAACAAGTTCACAAAATCGAGGATTTGTTGACACACCAGTCACAGCACGGAGAAACCAAAAGGCTTAATTGCTGTTGTCTAACCTGTTTTTGTGTTTTCTTTGCTCATTTCTTCCCAGCTCTTGACAAATAGGTAATGGGTAGTTAAACATTTGGGACCAGTTAGTCATCTTGCTTCAGTCCAAGTGGAACAGCCAGTAACTTCAAAGGACACCCCTAGTTTGGATCAGTTTCACAAGGGACAGAGCCCAGGCCCGAGGGCACCCTTATAAAACAGGTCATTACTTCATTCCCCGCCCCTGGTTACCTGAGGCACACCGTGTACACACAATAGCTATCAGTCCTCAATCCTAAGTCAAGAGTTCTCTACGATGCCCCCATCTGACTCTGTCAGGAAAAGGAAAACAGAAGATAGGTCCCTGCCACGGTTCCTCCCACTTTTTACTGACTCCTGTTCTCTGTGCCTATACACAAGCTATTTAGAAAAGTCATGCTTTTGGAGCTGCTTGGCCAAAGCAGGTGACGCACTGCATGAAACTGAGAATTTTGAAAATACTTCCGATTTCTTTTCTTGTCTCCCACACAAGAGCATGCTCAACCCACGCATACCTTGCCATTTAAATTTATGATACAGTTTCAAAATAAAGACTGAGGCACCCATGCTGTTTAGAAACACCCCAAATCCTCCCTGCTGGGTATAGCTGATGCCTTCATTTAGGGTCACATTTTCCCAGAGACTCTAGTGCCTGGGGTACTGAAAGCCATCCTTTTTAACTGTTTTAGATCTGTGGCCATTTGTCCCACAGATTGCTTCCTCGGCCTCTAACATTTTTGCCAGGCAAAAGCGTATGCTTTCTCCTTTAACTACTACTGGTCAGTTGACTTTGCTGAAGGAAATTCTGGCCCTATGTAAACTCATGGAAACCTTCTATTTCACCAGGATGCCTTTTTTCTTGGATTCAGTGCAAGTCTTTTCTGAATCTAAGCAGCGGCTCTTAAAGGCCCTCAGTGTGTGTTTGTTTTCCAATTTGAGAGCATCTCTCCATACATGCATAAAACATGAAAAGCTTCAGTCATGCGTCTAAAGTCACTCCAAGCTGCAACTAGCGGGTCTTCACAGGGGACTCAGCCATCCGCACCACGGGCTCTGCCTCACAAGTGCGGCACGAAGACCCCGTGGCCTCGGTGTCCGCGGCAACTTTACTTTCTTTAATTCCTCTTTGGTAGACACACATCTTCTGACTCACACTCTCTCACCAGTTCAGCTCTGATACGTATTTCTTCTATTTTCTCTTGTCTCACAATAAACAGTGCACTGTCTAGTTGTCAGAATGTTTCAAGTACTTCTACCTGTTTTCAGCATGAGAACAGAGACGACCAGGACATTTAAACCACCAAGACTTATCTGAGTGACTTCAGCTCTCACAGGTGTGGCAGAAAAGGAACGAAAATCCCAGCTTCCAGACTCTCACAGATACAGTGAATTCATCAATACTACTCTGTCTCGTGAATACATAGCAGATATAAAATAAATCTGAACCATATAAAGAGGAAGAAGGGCACAGAGAACTTATGGACGGTGAACTACTTCACTAGAAATTTCCTTTCTGTTTTCGACTGTGCCTCCATTTGACTCACTTAGGAAGAAGAATGAAAACACAGAAAGACCCTTCTACTAATCCCTTCCTTGTATTATACACTTACATTTTGTGTGTGTGTGACTCCAAATTCTTTTCCAGAAGTCATGTTCTCTGGTTGTCAGCAGAGGGTCCATGCTATCTTGTACATCTTGCTGCTGAACATCACCTTAAATACTCATCCCTGTCAAGGCATCCCATGCCAACCCAAAGAAAATACCCCATGAAGTGATATTTGCCTTGACATTCTGTTATTTGGGGATTTTGTACCATTTTTAGTTTTTCACTGTTATAAATAATGCTGCCACAGGGAACTTCATTCTTCACAATTATTTGGGGCTTTCTATGGTTTTAAAGGCTATAAAAAGTAAAGTTTTAGCTCTTTTTAACTGCAAGATTCTTCTCAGGGTACTGTACCCTTTACAGAAACATCAGCAAAATGTAGGTTCAGATGTTTTCCCACATTGTGATCGACACTGGGTTTGAAACTTCTATTTACTTTGTTTCCAGTCTCCTAGGCACACAACTTCACCTTAAGGTTGACTTAATATATGTTTCTTTAGCTCCTAACTAGGGTTTGCACTTTTCAGAATGATAATTTAAGGTCTGTATTCCATCCTGTGTAAACTGTCTCCTTCACCACTCATACTGCTTCTTTTTAAGCATATATTAAGACAACGTTAAGGTGAAGTTGTGTGCCTAGGAGACTGGAAGCAAAGTAAATAGAAGTTTCGAATCCAGTGTTGATTGCAATGTGGGAAAACATCTGAACCTACATTTTGCTCATGTTTCTGTAAAGGGTACAGTATATCCCAAGAAGAATCTTGCAGTAGTTAAAAAGAGCTAAAACTTTAATCATTTTAAGAATCATACCAGGTGGAAGAAGGGGTCAAAAATTGTTTAATCATAACTATCTGCACTACCAACCCTTTAGGACAAAAACAAAACAAAACAAAACAAAACACACCAGACTTCTTTACTCAAGGCAAATGGGAACTATTTAGCCTCTGGAAATTAGTAACAATCATAAACACTTATTAACAGGTTCACCCATATGCAAAATTGTTCACACAAAACTGACCTGGTCAAAGAGAGAAAGGCCTTTCCTTCCTCCCTCACTACATTCCCCATCATCCACTCATAACCCACTCTTCTTCTTCTAGACAAACCCGAATTTCTCCATTATGTCAGAGCTGCCCAACCAGTCATCCAAGGCACAATCTCGTAATCTTGTTTGAATGCTCCCTCTTTCATCCAGTTAGTTCCACCTCCCAAACACCTTTCCTTTCCATTCCCACTGTCCCATAGTTAGGGTTTCCTCATTTTTTTTAAGTTTATTTATCGAGAGAGAGAGAGAGAGAGAGAGAGAGAGAGAACGAGCAGGGGAAGGGCAGAGATGGAGAGCGAGAATCCCTAGCTGATTCTGCACTCTCAGCACAGAGCCCGGCATGGGGCTTGAACCCATGAACCATGAGATCATGACCTGAGCCAAAATCAAGAGTCAGACACTTAAGCGAATGAGCCACCCGGGTGTCCCATGGGTTTTCTTCATTTCACCCAAACAAATGCATTTCCCAGCAAACTCATTTCCCAGCTTCCAGGCTCTGCCCTTCAATGTATCCTATGTGGTGCCATCGGATAAACTCCCTATAGCACAGCTCTGACCTTGTCCCTCCTATGCACAAACTTCTGGGTGCTTTATGCACCTCTAAATCATATTCCAACTGGTTCCCAACCAAAAAAAAAAAAAAACAAAACTGCACTTCCCATAGCACTTTGTACCTCTCTTTGGTATTTATTTATAAACTTCTTGGAGAAAGAAAGTTCGCATTATCATCTTATATCTTCACTATGCTTTAGCAAGACCTTAAGTGTACTCAAAAGAACTAATCTGAACTAATCTTTTGTGTCCCATTTGATACTAACTATTCAAATGTAAACTTCTTAAAAACAGTGCCTTATTAGATCTCCTATAGTTCACTGCTTTCCACATGGCAGAATTTCCACAAATAACTACTTAACAAATGAACTAAGCAATCAGTAGTTCTTGATCCCAGTCTGGATCCACAGTCTGTGTGCTCTAGAATAAGCCACCTAAAAACATACTGGTATTTAAAATGTCAACTAAAAGGAAGGCAGTAATATTCAGAATTCTCCTATAAATTAGGTATCAAAAAGAACTTATTGTACACACAAAATAAATAATAGGCCTTCAGGTTAAGTTCTACAATCAAATCATATCTATAATCGATACCAGCAAACATACAGATGTGCCACAGGAAGAAATGTGTTGAGACTTATCTATATACTTTCTAAAGAAGTTGCACCTCCTAGAAATCCACTCCTTCCAAAATTATCTTAAGCAAGGCTCAGTTTACTTGATCACATTTTGACCAAAAATAAGATGAACAGAGCTCCCCCTTGACAATCAGCTACACATTCTTCATAATCCCAGTATGACTGAACAGATGGTACCTGGACTGATAGCAGGGAATTCCAAGTTCATGTTCCTTCTTTAATTAGCTTCATGACCTTGGACAAGTCACTTCACCCCAAGGTTCTCTGTGTCTTCCCCTGGGAAATGAGTGTGTGGTTCCGATCTTTAAGACTCCATGCTGCTCGAGAGTTCAATGATTTATGAGTTAAAAATAAGCTTTTTACTGATACACGAAACAGCATGAATGAATCTCAAATGCATTATGCTAAGTGAAGACATCAGATTCAAAAGGCTACATACGCTATGATTACATTCACAAGGCATTCGGGAAAAGGCAAATAGGGATGGAGAGCAGATCAGTGGTTGCTAGGGATTAAAGGTGGAGGGAGGGTTTGAGTACAAAGAAGTAGCATGAGGAAATTTTCTTTGGAGATGGAATATGCAAATTGTTCTGCATCTTGGTTGTAGTGGTGGTTACAGAACTCTATGCATTTGCCAAAATCCACAGAACAGAATACCAAAAAGAGTGATTTTGCTATATGTGACTCAAATTATTTAAGGCATTAAAAAAAGTGTATTTCAAAAAAAAATAATAAAGCGTAATAAAATAAATAAATTTTTAAAAATGTATTTTTCCAAATCCGGTGTAATTTTTGATGACATAACAGCTGGACAGACTCCCCCAAGAAACTAATGCCGACCTCCTGTATTCGCTATCACCATTTTGTTCCAAGACTGATGAACCAAGGTTGTACCCAAATAATTTGCTGTTTGTTTTTGTGGTGTTATTGTTGTTTTTGACCTTTGGATAGCCATTCTACAGAATCCTTTCTATGTAGCTCATTTTCCAGCATGGTACAGTGAAAAAGTAAAATGAACGCAAATGAGAATGTTTCTCAGGCTGCCAAGGCCCTGCATGGTGTTCACGGAATGTTAGAATGTTGTTATCACTCTTGTGATTCATACTAAAGACATGAGGTACAGAACGTGAATAATAACAACACAGCAATAACAACAACAATGGACATTTAATTAGCAATTACTATGTTCCAGGTACTGTTCTAAGTGCTCACATACAGCCTTACTAAGTGCCATAGTAATCTTGTGTAGAGTCTTGTGTAGAGACTTGGAGAGTCTATAGCTACTACTAGTGATTCCACAAATTCTTTTTTTTTTAATGTTTATTTTTGAGAGCGAGAACATGAGAGAGCAAGCAGGAGTGGGGGAGCGCAGAGAGAGACTGGGGACAGAGGATCAGAAGCAGGCTCTGTGCTGACAGCAGAGAGCCCGATGTGGGACTCGAACTCACGAACCATAAGATCATGACCTGAACGGAAGTTGGATGCGAAACTGACTGAGCCATCTAGGCGCCCCTCCACAAATTCTTAACTAGGCTTTCTTTGGAAGCTGGACAGAAAGGCCTTTCTAAAAGACAAGCCAGCATCTCCCCCTCTGCCTGGTGAGTTCATGAAGTGGGCCTAGCAAAAAGCCCTTCATAGATGACATAGATGACATTTCACAGTCAGGTACAGCGGCATCTTCCTGTTACACCCTTAGAGCCTGCAGCAAAGCTGGCCTTAGCTGAGAGGTGAGCATTTCCTAAAGCCTTCCAATACCAGGCAAGAGAAGGGCTGACCTTCTCCCGCCTGCCACTACCAAGGGTCTACCTCTTCTTTTTCATCACTTCGCTGCTTTACATAGGTTTGGGCCACTGGGCAGAAACATGTCCCAAAGCAGATAAAGGCCTGTTCTTTGAAATGACCAGATATCTGGCCAAGGCAAGGGTTCTGTTACAACCCTTTGAACCAGAGGGGATGGTTAGTAAAAAGTGACCAAGCTGCCTGGGCTGAAAGAAACCAACCAAACAAAAACAATGAGCCCATTAGATGGTATTTGAAAGGTATTTAGACCCTGAGAACTCTGAATATAGTAGAAAGGCAGACTACACTGAGAAAGGGCTCTCAACTAGGTTCCTGGGTTTGTTTAGTCTGCATATCTCAAGTCCAAACTAATCATCTCAATGGTTTGTTTATGACCAGAACAGGGTTCAAATGGCCTCTCAAAGAAAGCAGGGCAGGCCTGGCCCAGCCTACTCTATGTTGCAACTTGCCCTTTCTCCCACTGCCCCCACGTTTCCACAGGACCCCAAGCTTCTCTTTATTTAAGTGAAACAGCAGCCCGTAGTTTCATCTATTTCCTATCTTTCTCTTCAAACCAGGCTGTAAGCTCCAAAATGGGGGCAGGGACCCTATCTCTGTTGCTCACTGCTGTATCCGGCTAATTTTTGCAATAAAATTTGAAAACATAAAATCATTGGGTTAATGGACTTCCTGGAGGGTAAGCTGGCAACTTAGACTGAGTTTAAGGTGCCGCTTTTCCCTGCACCAGAAACAACACTGAGAACTAACAGGTCCCTCCCTCCTGCAAGGGAGCTTTTAGGAAATCTTCAAACGAAATCACCCTTCGGTTTATCAGAATGAAAGACATCCATTCCCAAAATTCTAATCCACCTGCAGGAAGTGGGAAGGGGTTGGGGTTGGGGCTGGGGTGGGGGGGAGGCAGTCAACAAAGCACTCCTCCAGGCCACCTACTCCCACTCCTCAAAGCAGAATCAGATGGGAAACCGGGTGAGGCAAGTTAACCTAGAAGCCCTCCTCCAATTAATGTGTTATTGCTACTTTAAAACCAAGAACAAACGGCCCAGTGCTCGTGATCCCGGAGGCTGCAGAGCAGTAATTGTCACTTAGCCACTTAACTCCCCGCCGCACTGCTCACTCGCTCGTTGGGGTTTATCTCTCAGCCAATTACGGCTGTCATTTGCGTTTCAATACTTGCCGTCAGGGGCCGGCCCAGTCGACGGCGGAACAGGAAACCCCGGGACCCGAGGCGACTGGCTCCCGGTGGCTGCGGAAGCCCACGCCTCACCGCTGGCTGCTCTGGGGAAGCTGCAGAAGTGCTCTGGGGAGCGCGCTCTCAGCACGGCTGCAGAGGGGTCCCGGGGACCCCACCACACTCCAGGTTTGTTCTGAGCCTGGGTCTACACTGAGGCACCCGAAAAGAGGAATGTCTGACTTTTGAAAGCCCGAAGTCAATAATAGTCACGGCAATGTGAACGCAATAGAAAGTTTAGCTGCTGAGCCTGACAGCAGACAAGAGACAAGTAGGGGAAGTAGCAGGGGTTACCGCAATATATTATTGTGAAATCAAGGCAGGCACTGTCTCCAAATGCAAACACAGCAGATCCTTAAATCACTGCTCTTTTATGCACTTAGATTTCCACACAGGGGGTTTACCCATCTACAACTCGGCCCTAAAAAGTGTAGGGGACACGTGGATTTTCTTAGGCAATCCTGAGTTGAAATATCTAAAAATTATATTTATATCCTATCGTCAAATGATATAGGTTTGTAATAAATGTGTAGTCACAAATTTTATTTTTAAAAATTTAAAAAATTTATTATTTTTTTTAAAGTTTCCTTGAAGGCATAATTCTGATGGGAATTTTTTAATAATTAAATCAGAAACAAAACCTTTGCCAGGTCATGTGTCCCAATTTTTGCTTTTTGAAAAGATGTTGTTTCTGGTTGCTCAGTGAGTCCTAAACACAAAAGGCCTCATCTTTTCAAATATTTTATTTACTTGGACTTCCTGGATCAAATCTATACCACTGATCACTGCATTAAGGCGTTTATCCCGGAGGTTTAAACCTCTCCTGTTTGCAGAGGAAGCATCTGAGCCAGAATGTATTAAGCTAGCCTGAGACGTCCTTTGGAATACACTTGGTCTACTTTAGGGATATACACATTTTAAACCCTGATTATGGGAAGAAAGGGGGAAAGGGTGAGAGGCTGAGGAACAGACCGAGCCTTTTACAACCAAGCTCCTCAATGCACCACAGCTGACTGTCAGGGGGAAGGCAGAGTGCACCAACACGCAGGGCAGAATATCAGCTAGCTGGGTGGTAAGCGATCTCTGGGTTGTCAGCATCTTCGTTTTCCCAGCTGAATAGCAGTGAGATTGTCCTGCTCACCCTGCAGTTAGCAGCAAGCTCCCCCTGACATTCCATCCTCTGAAGCCCCAGCAACCACCGGGGAGGAGGGCTGGCAGCTGAGGCCATGCCAGAAGAGACCTGTTCTAGCTGGATCCACACACTCCAGTCTCTGGGTCTAAAATAAGACTCTTAACTTCTCTGCCAATGAGCTTCACCAGGCCCGATGACGTTAACGTGTGCTGTCAGCTCTATTTGCAGGCAAGGTCCCTGTTCACCAGGATTTCATCCAGGTAAGGAGGAATTTGCGGGGGGGGGGCTCTCTGCAAATGGCCCTGTCCTCCCACTGTGTGCACAGAGAAGGTCTGAAAGGGGTGGTGAGGTATTGTATACCTCATCTTGGGCTGTGCAAAGAGTTGGCTTAGCTATAGTTAATTGCCATCCTCAGGCTACATGCTGCTCACTAAATACCGGAGAAGGGAGACTGTTCAGTGCATAACTAAGAAAACTCACAAGTCGAATAAAACTAACCAGGGGCCACCAGTGCTGACCATGGCCAGCCACACACAGGGAGACCTGGATGATCCTCACTCTTCTTCTCTGGGGCCTTCTAATTAAGAAAACCTTAAACTTGGAATCAATTTGCTCCCTTCTTGCTCCTTTCAGTCATCACCCTGACCCGTCTCTGATGCAAGAGGGCACTTCAAAAGATGCAGAGCTCCTAAGATAGCCAGTGGCCAGAGTGTGAACTTCCTAATTAAGGACCTACACAAAAGTAACTTTTTCTTCTTTTTGGCTCTTTGTATTTCTTTAAAATGCTGTTTCGAGCTGAACAAACTATTTGAACATCTTCCCCCTCTCTTCCTCCCTCTTTCCTCTCTCTCTGTCTCTTTGTTTGTGTCTCTGTCCTCTGTCTCTGTCTCTCCCTCTCAATTTCTCATCTTATCAATAGCTTCTCTCTCAGTCATGGGGTGTGCAATAAACTGTCCTTTTTCTTTTGTCTCAAAGCCAAAAGTCATTTTCTGGAGAAACAAGTTCCTCTTCTCTGGGAACTGTGAGCGGCAGCCCAGTGGAGGTTTGGAAGCCTGCCACAGATGGCCAAGAACAAAACCCAGGCCAGTCAGCAGGGCGGATCTGAGCCCACATCCAGAGATGAGCTGCCTCACCACAGCCCTGCTGCTGCCACCAGCTGTCCGAGGAGCTACCTCTAGGGGCCGGGTGGGGAGCCCCACCTTCCTCAAACAATGTCACAAAGTCCCTGGTAGTTGCCGTGCAACCTACCTTTCTTCACTCTCTGTGGTCAGATTCTGTTCTGACTCAGTGAAGAACATTTGCTTCCACCTTGTCTGTTCCCAGACACGTCAGTCACTCTCCCCAACTTCCACAGAATCAGTGGAACCACCAGCCCCAGATCCTCCAAGATCATACTCAGAACTCAGCCTGGAGCCCCAGTTCTTCCCTGGGCATCTCTGCAGACAGGCCAAACCCACATATCGAAAGCCGAATCCATTAGCTGCCTCTCCAATGTGACCCTTCTGTGTATGACACCAGCTGCACTTGGGGTTGGGAGGTCATGCTTGACTGCCTCCTCTCATCTCCTACACCCAACTGCAAGCTTTCTGAGTTTTACTTAATAAACATTTCTCAAATCCAGCTTCCAGAATCCAGAGATACGGCCACGGTCCTAGGTTAAGCCTAAACCTGTCCTCTTCATTAACCACCTTCCCCCTCTGCCAGGAGGGGCCTAATACATACATCTAACTCCACTGTCCAGTGACCCCCCTGGCCCGCCCCCCGAGCCCCCCAGCATGATCTTCAGGAACCGGTGTTCCCGTCCCCTGTCACCCACAGTCACTGCCTGCAGTGTGGACCTGCTCTCGGCACCTGCCTCACGAGGATGCCTCCCGCCTCTGTGCTCTTGCTCAGGCCCCTCTCACCCCTTCGCCCAGCTAATAACTATGGCATTGCCCAGGCATCTTCCTTTGCTTCTCCTCCTCCAGCCAGGCTACGTGCCGTTGCTCAGGGCTCCTATAATGCTCACACACGTTTCTATCACTGCATCCAGTCCCTCAAAGCCAACCTGGGGGGACTGTGCAGTATTTCTGCTTGTGGTCTCAGTACCCATCACACACAAAGTGGTGCCTGTCACACCCAGTAGGCCTCAGCAGCTGGGATTCTGTATTGGCACTGCAGGACTACCGGCTAATACCGTCCATCACCACAGCGCAATCAACACTTTAGTCTGAATTAGATCCGTTTTGGTGTTATCTATTTAAAGTAGACAGACGCCTAGACACCAAAGGACTGTGTCTACGTAACAGATTTTGTCTGGCAACTTATGTACTTTGGGTAGTTAATGTGATGGAGTTGACGATGATGACGATGACAGTGACGTCAACCGTGACAGGAAACTGGAGATGATTAGACGTCCTTTTATTCTCTGAGGCTGTGCAGTTGCTTAAAACGGTACATGATGACTCACAGAATGACAGCTCACTTGTCCCGAAACCTTAACTAACCGGAATACAGCCCGGAACCTCAGTCAGACACACTTCTGAAAAGCCAAAAGATCAGCAAGTGCGCACGCGAGAGCTTAAAGAGATCCCTTTTTAGGGGTCATCTGGTCTGCACTCAGAACCTATTTGTTCTTCCTTTAACTCTACCTCCGATCATCTGTGCCATCTCCGTCCTCAGTCACGGCAAGTCAGATGTAAAATGTGAGGCGGGTGAGGTGGAAAGAGGCTCCCAGGGACCAACACGGTGGTGGTGGCACAAGACTCACCAGGTGCAAAAGCAGAGACAAACTTCAAAGGAAACAAAGTACACAGCAGTCTGGCAGTCTGGGGACAGTTCCTGTTTAAGGACAATGAGTTCCACACATGTTAATAGACCCTAATGACACATCACACATGAGAGGTACAGTATTTACCCTCATACTGATGACTGAGATAGCAAAAGAGAGCTGAAATCTGTCCAATAGTCTCTACTTGCAGGCAAAAGGAAGTGGGGAATATTTTAAGAAGGATTTCTATCAAAGCGTTTGGGTGTTTAGGGGCACCTGGGTGGCTCACTCAGTTAAGCGTCCCACTTTGGCTAAGGTCATGGTCTCACTGTCCATGAGTTCAAGCCCCCCATCGGGCTCTGTGCTGACAGCTCAGAGTCTGGAGGCTGCTTCAGATTCTGTGCCTCCCTCTCTCTGTGCCCCTCCCCTGCTCACACTCAGTCTCTCTCTCTCTCTCTCTCAAAAATAAATAAACATTTAAAAAAATGTTTTAAAAAAGTGGGGTTTTGTTTTGTTTTGTTTTTTGTTAAGTTTTGGCACCTGCTGGGGTAGATTGTGTGTCATCTGGAAATTTTACTGCTGAGATACCTAACAAGTGAGCCATTACTTAACTCCATCCAGCATAGACCCGTTAAGTAAGCACGTCACAGGCCTTGCCTACCAAGAGTGTGCAACCTAAAACAACTCAACACCCTAGAGAATTCATTTGTATATGCAGCTTTATTTTAAAACACAGTGAAACAGGAAACCCTTCTGCCAAAAAACTACCAAATATAGCATGTCCTACACCTCCCCATCCATGCAAAACACTAATGGACTATTTCAGGTCAAGGGCACAAGAGATGAGTCTATTTCAAGGCAACTTCCAATTCCAAAACAATTTTCTTTCGGTCTTGACCACCCTCTCTCTGCCTCTGTTTCCTTTCCTCTCTCCCACTGCCTTTCGCCATCTTTTCTTAGACCCTCAAATACACAGGAGCAGCTTAGATGACAGAAAAGGCCAAGACAACCAGGTTCTGTTTACTTCATGCCAGGTCATCATTTCCTGAGTGGTTCAGCAGATACAACCCAGGTTAATCCAGAGAAGGGGAGGATGACAGATACCTGGTTGTTTTTCACAATTAAAAAAAAAAAAAAAAAGTCAGAAATGGGATTAAAAGAAAAGGCTATTGGATTAGAAAATATTAAAGGAGAGGGGTACCTGGGTGGCTCAGTCAGTTAAGCCACCGACTCTTGATTTCAGCTTAGATCATGATCTCATGGTCAGCACCCACGTCAGGCTCCACACTGAGCACGGATCCTGCTTGGGATTCTATCTCTCTTGCTTTCTCTCTGTCCCTCTCCCCTGCTCATGCTCCTCTTTCTCAAAATAAATAAATAAACATTAAAAAAATTTTAAAGAAAATATTAAAGGAGAAACTCTTTTAGAAATAGGATATTGCCAGAAGGAACGTACCAAGAGGAAAGAAAGGGTGGAGGGTGGACAGAAAAAAGAACCTGGCTAATCCTATGAACAATATCAAAGAGTTAAGTAGAAAGAATGATGGGAAAGAAGCTAAAGTTTGGCCACTTATCTGACCATTCCTGAAAAACCAGAAATTTCACAACTGCATCTCCTAGCTCATTGTTTCTGCCCTTCCTGGTGACAAGAAGGAAGTGAACGCTTTGAGCAAGATGAGAGAAATTACTACCATATTCCCAGTATTGTGTTTCTACCAAATGTTTCCAAACTGGCATAGGAGGAGGAGCATTAAGTGTCCGTTTCTGACTGGTCTGGCATTTTGTGAACCCACCTCGATTAAGGAACTTGTCTTGAAAATCTTCAAGTCTTTCCTATTTTTTCCACGATAGTTAACAAAGTAGTAGACTAAAGAGACATAAACACTAGTTACTCATTTATTCCACATTTACTGAGTACCTATTATGGTTTTGGTCCAGAGAGTTCTTAGAGTTCTCACATTTTCAAATTGGGACAGATTCTCTTTTGCATGTGTGGAGGGTGTTGACTTATCTGATGAAGAATATAATTGCAGTCTACTCAAAAGGGCAAAGGTTTAAGGTTTGAAGTCCAATGCTATTGCAAGCAAGATGCCTGTCCTTGGGCAAGTTACTTAACTTCTCTGGGCACTGATTTCTTCATCTGTTTAATGGAGGGCTAAGTCTCATTGTTTGGGGAAGATTAGATGAGACATTGGATGGAAAGCACCTAGCAGAACCTGGCATGTGGTGCTGAAGCAATCACTCATTCAGCAAATATTTACTGAGCATCTACTACATGCAGGCTCTGTTCTAGCCACGGACGCTCAGCAACAGAAAAGAGAAGCCCCATCCCTCTTCTCATCCTTGACATGTCACGAGGGCTCTGAAAACCTGTGAGATTTTCACTGTGTGAAACACAGTGGGTGCAGAACCAATCTTCCAAATGCCATGATTTTCAAACCTCATTGGGATCTACATCAAGAATTGTGTTTTTTCAAGTGAGAATTAGCCCACAGCCATGACCCTGAGCTCCTGAACACAAAGGCAATGTGGCTACTGGTTCACTCTGGCTGTTCACCTGGGAAACCAAAGGAGCCGGCTGAAGCAACTCACAGCCTGGCCTTCATGGTTTGGACAGAAGTGGAATCCAAGAGACACAGATTGTTGTCCCTCTTGCTTTTTGTTCTTAAAGTGAGAATGGAGACTTAATTTTGTTTGGGGACTTAGGTCGGGAATGCAGCTCTACACAGAGGAAGTTCCCAAATGAACTGCTACATTGTTTCTGTTACTCTCTGACTCATTTTTACTTTTCCTTCCCAACCCTCCCTGATGTCTTGGTCTGTTTCATATGAGGCACAATAGATTCTTTGTTTACAAGATTCTAATGTGCCATAAAACTGGTTATTAAGCCAAGAATTTTTTATGCACAAAAAATAGAGGCAATATCAGGTAAATTGACATGAATCGTGTATTTTACTTTCTTATCTCTAACATTTAAGTAGACAGAATTGATAAACTAGCTGAAAACTCTGTTTGAAAACTAGGTTCAAGTCGGAGGAATGTTATTGATATATACACACATACTTATATACATATATATAATTCAGGGGCAAACATTTTAAAAAGCCTAAACAAAATTCTGTATTCTCTATTTTTGTTACTGGCGCAACCATCCACCTAGTCTCACAAGTAAGAAATTTTTAGTTATTTGCAACGAGTGAGGCAATGAAGTTTTGTGGGAAGTCATACATGCTTTGTAGCCAAACACACTTGGCTTTGAATCTTAAATCCTACTCACTCCTAGCGATCCAATGTCAAGGAGGTTCTTAAACGTCTCTAAGCCTCAGTGACCTCATCTGAAAAGTGGATTTTGGAGAGAATAAATTATGTAAAGGATATAAGCTGGGTTTTTGGACTCAAGTTAGGCATTCAGAAAAACTTGTTCCACCATCCCTTCCCCCAACACATCATTCAGCACCTTTCTCTTCCTTCCATTCTGTTGCCCAGTGACTGCTCTCCTCAACAATGGCCATCTAACTGGTTTCTTGGCCTATCGTCTGCAATTCCCAGTATCCATCCGAACCTGCTATTAGAAACAGCAGTCAGAATCAGAAATTTAATCATAGCACTCCTCTGCCACAATTCCTCCTCTGGCAATTACATTCAGAACAAATCTGCATTCAGAGCAAAGTCCACACGTCCCCAACCCATCTGTTCAGCCATGCCTCCCATGACCACCCCACCTCTGCCCCCTGAACAACCACAGCCCCCATGTTGCAGACTCCCAGCATTGTTTGCATAGCACACCATCTGCTCTGGTGCCTTGACTCCTCCAGGATTCCATCCCCACTCCACCCCCTCCCATCTGTAGAGACCAGCATCCTCCTCAAGGCTCAGCTCAAATACCACGTCCCCTTTAAAACCCTCCCTGACTTCCCTGGCTGACTCAGTGTCCCATTCATGCTTCAGTGATACCTTGCTCAATTTTATTACTTAAACTTTGTGTTCTACAGTAATCTATATCCATGATGGTCCTTCTCCACTGGATTGTTAGTTCCACCACTATAGAGGGCAAATTTTATCCACTTGTTTTATTTTCAAGTTTTATCATTCCCTACATGAGGAAGACAACACCAAAAGGCAAAAATGGAGCAAGATACTCTCAACGTACTTCAAGTTCTGATGCACTGGAAATGAAGTATTGGGTGTATTTAAAAAACAACTTGCAGAAAACCCCCAGCAATTCACAGAGGTGTATGCCATCTGTGCTGGATTAAAATTTTTTTTTTTTAACATTTATTTATTTTTGAGACAGAGAGAGACAGAGCATGAACGGGGGAGGGTCAGAGAGAGAGGGAGACACAGAATCTGAAACGGGCTCCAGGCTCTGAGCAGTCAGCACAGAGCCCGATGCGGGGCTCGAACTCACATACCGCGAGATCGTGACCTGAGCCGAAGTCGGATGCTTAACCGACTGAGCCACCCAGGCGCCCCCATCTGTGCTGGATTAAAGACGGCCACAAATAATTTGATCCTTCTTCCACTGACAGGTAAGTCTATTTCTCTCCCCTTGAACATGAGCTGCCTGTAGCCATTTTTGACAAACACAGTGACATTATGCCATTTCCAAGCCTAGTTGTTAATATGAATAACAGCTTTGGCCGGGGTCTCTTGGAAACCTGAGCCTCCCCGTAAGAAATCTGATTACCTTAGTGGAGAAATCTCATGGACAGGCCCTGAGTCTACATGGAAAGGCAGAGGGACCCAGAGGAGATCAGCCTTCCAAGCATCCTTGCCAAGGTGCTGGGCAGGTGAGCAAAGCCATATTGGACCTTCCAGACCAGATCAACTGTTGACTACATACCACTGAGTAAGCATAGTTAATGCTATGGAATAGAAGAATCACCTAACTGAGCTCTGTTCAAATTCATGGTCAACAAAATCACAGAGATAATTAAATGGTGGTTGTTTTAAGCCACCAAGTTTTGTTGTGGTTTGCCAGCAGCTATTGGTAACTAGATCACCATCTTAAGCACTTTGGGCTCAGCATCCTAGCCTACTTAATAGAATAATTTTCCTCCAAAGGAACGTTTCTCTTTTTGTAACAGAATAGTTAGGGGAAACTGAACTTACCTTAAAGAAATGTGTGTTATACATTGCACATGTGTATTACAACCCCAACTGTCCTGGAGCCTGGTAGGTAGATCTTTCATCTCAACTAGATGATCAGCAATGTGAGGGCAGCTCCCATGTCTTATGCTGTACCTTTTTCCCACAACCTGTGGCTCATAGCAGGTGCTCAATACTATTTGTTTATTTGATTTATTGAATGCCGGCTTAGTAAGGAGCACTGTATTAGAAGACCTGGAGGCGCAGAACCTAAATTCTATTCTTTTTGTTGAGAAAGTAAAAGATGACATATGTACTTAATAGATAAATTCAAGAACAAGGTGATAAAACTGCACAGGAATCCAGGAGACTCCATTCCAGTCTTTCACCATGCACACGTCTTGTGCAGGTGAAAAGGAAATCTTCGTCCCTTCATCTGTCTAGCTATCAAATGAGGAGAATCACATCTGATACCTCGTAGATCAGGATAAGTTAGAAGTAAATGAGGTTTTAGATTGAAACTATCTTCAGTTCTTTGGACAAACAATACTAGGGAAACTTACGGTACTATCATTATTTTGCATATATATGTGATTCTAGTATATTAAATAGCCTGAATTATTACATGCAATTCCTTGTGCTGGACCAGCTGAGCATTTGTTGGAAATTTATCAGATTTCCCTTTTTTTTTTTTTTAACGTTTATTTATTTTTGAGAGAGGGAGAGAGGCAGAGACAGAATGCAACCTAGGGAGGGGCAGAGAGAGAGGGAGACACAGAATCTGAATCAGGGTCCAGGCTCTGAGCTGCCATCACAGAACCTGACGCAGGGCTTGAACTCATGAACCGCGAGATCTTGACCTGAGCAGAAGCTGGCCGCTTAACCAACTGAGCCACCTAGGTGCCACAAGATTTCCCTTTTATTGTCTTTAAGATATAGCAAATAAAACAACACTAAAATGTATGGTGAATTCAACTAACTTTTGAAGGAGATATAACATGTTTTGGAACTAGAAAAAAATCACCTATGCCGTAAGTCTGGGTCTTCTACAAAATGTCAACCAAGCAAAATGTGGTGGGAAGCTCAAAACTTACATGCATAATGGTTTGTATTGTCTTGTTATCATGCTCAGTACTCAGCAAAAAGCCTGGGCTATTAGACAATAAACTCTAGCCTACTCTCGTAGGTATCACTTCTTCAGTATATGAGATGGCATCTACCGAGGCACCATGCTGATTGCATTATGTCATTTCTCACACGACGACAACCCTATAAGGCAGCAAAGACTTCTGACTGTATCTTAAATTCAGATGGGGAAATTGAAACCCAGAGAGATTTTGTAACTTTCCTATATTCATTTGCCTTCATTGCCATAACAAAACACCACAAACTGGATGGTGTAAACGACACGAATTTATCTCTCACAGTTCCGGAGGATGGAAGTCAAAGATCAAGGTGCCAGCAGGTCTGGTTTCCCCAAAGGGAAATCCTGTTTGGGATTCTATCCTATGCTTGCAGACGGCCACTTTCTCACTATGTCCTCATATTGCCATTTATCTGCGTGCGGGCATTCCTGGTGTCTCTTCGTCTTCTTATAAGGACACCAGTCTTACTGGGTTAGGGCCTGACCCTTTGACCTCTTTTAACCTTAATTATCTCCCTAAAGGTGCTATCTCCAAATAGTCACACTGGGAGTTAGGGCTTCCACCTATGAATTTGGGAGGATATAATTCAGCCCATGATACCTCCCCAGATCACGGAGCTAGTCAGTGGTGGGGCTGGGGTGTACATCCTGGCTCCCTGCCACTTCTTATAACCCACCCAATTGCTGTGTGTGGGGCTGCCCCATCCCACCACACCCCATTCTGTGTCCACGGAAAACAGCCCTGTGTAATTACCCATTGCACAAAGTTAAGAGAACAAAGGCCTGAGTATGGACATAAAGGAGAAAAGGGAAGCTGAAATGCAGAAAGGCAAATGTAAAATCCAGGAAAGTGGACTCTTAGAAAGGCAGGAAATGTAGCTCACACCCAAACTTATTCTTCCATGGCCAAGCGTCCTCACCCCACCCCCATGATGCTGGCTTTGTGGTAACAGCAGGAAGCTCCCCCATCCTTTCAAATGGGGAGGAAGGTCTTGGGAAGCAGTGCTTGCTCTACTAGAAGCCATTGGCAGGAACAACCCAGTGACCTGCTTTTTGCAAAATTACAAAATAATATACAATTTAATTTCTCATCACATTTTTGTAACCAAAAAAATGTCAAGGACCCTTTTGCAGTGCTATATGGTTCATAAATGCAATTAATAAAGATTTACTGATTAGCTAAAACATGTTAAGTCCGAAAAAGCAATACATGCTTTTCTCTTTCTTTCAGATAATGCAAGGAAGCATCTTATATTTATAAAGCACAAGCTTTCAACTATATTGGATTCTCCTTTTAAAAAGAACAATAATTTAAAGTGGCTGCTAGCAGAGAATTGTTAGGTGCATTTAAATGGATATTTGTGTTCTGAAAATCTTAATTGGAACTCTTTTATTGTTGCTGTTTATGTATGTGTTTGTTTTGGTTCTGAGGGAGAGCTGAGGTTCCTTGCACATTAGGCTTTCATCTGAAATTCTGATTTCATACAAAATTAAACCAGCATATTGTAGGTACAACTTTATACAAAGCATTAAGACATGCTGCAGTATTATTTTAAAAATATATGAAGGGGCGCCTGGGTGGCCCAGTCGGTTAAGCATCCAACTTTGGCTCAGGTCATGATCTCACAGTCTGTGAGTTTGAGCCTGCTTGGAGTTCTTGTCTCCCTTTCTCTCTGCCCCTCCCCTGCTAGCACTCTGTCTCTCTCTCCAAAACAAATAAACATTAAAAAAATTTAAGTACATGAAAAATCAAAATGGTTTTTCTATGTGAATCATTCTATAACAAATACGAGACATAGCAGGACTGGTGTAATTTGGAAAGAGATAAAATCTCTGTTGCCCATTACCTGTCCTCACACCATAGCCTTCCTGGACTCCACAAGATGGTTAAGACTTACTAGCTAACCCTACGACATGGCTAAAGAGGTAAAAATTCTGCTTCATCCTCACTATTGTTGGCTACTACAACATTAACTTCAAAATCACATTCTCAGTTTGACCACAGCAGAAACCAAATGTTGGTTCACAGGTCAGCCCATCCTACTGGTCAGCAAATGACTCCAACAATATTTCTCTCCTCTTTTTTCTCCCAGTAAAGATACGGTAAGTACTATTGCACACATCATGTCAGTAATCTCTGGTCTTGAATAGAGATACTCATTTGGTACTAAAATCTAATAATACAGAAACTCAAATAAGAGAATTAAGGCATCATTATAAAACTTTCTTTTTTTTTTTAAACCAGCCAGAGGGATTTAAAATTACATATATTTTTTTTTAACTTTTTTTTTAAATTTATTTTTGAGACAGAGAGAGACAGAGCATGAACGGGGGAGGGGCAGAGAGAGAGGGAGACACAGAATCGGAAACAGGCTCCAGGCTCTGAGCGGTCAGCCCAGAGCCTGACGCGGGGCTCGAACTTACGGACCGCGAGATCGTGACCTGAGCCGAAGTCGGACGCCCAACCGACTGAGCCAACCAGGCGCCCCTACATATATATTTTTAACATATATATTTTAATAGTCTATTAGTGGCACAGTCCTTCATCCTGGATATTAACGCAAAGCCTTCTTCGTCTTTCTCTCTAAACTTTCTGAGCAAGTGTAGAGGATCCAGAGTGCTAATGTAAGGAGTAAAAGATAACTCTGATATTTCCACCAGGATCCCCCACTTAGCAGGAACATGTTCCAAGGCCTTGTCCTGAAGCTCCATGACTGCACAAAATCCTCCACTCTCTGCAAAGCCACCACCACCAACATGTAACTTCCTTATGCCTTCTTTGTGTCCTATCATTTAAAAAAAAAAAAGTTGTGTAAAATAAAATCCTTTTCTACTCATTCACATCTTCGGATAAATCATTTTATTTATAACTCGAGAAAAAAAAAAACCCTTTAAAATGGTAATCCAAATAATCATGATACTAGATTTAACCAGCAGTGGGTCCAGAGGTTTCCTATAAAACTACATTAGCATGGCCTTAGCCTGACACTCCATTTCAAATTCTCATCAAGTCTACATCTCCTGCTCTACCTTTTCAGGACTAAACTAAGTGCAAGTAAGTGTCAAGTGCCCCTACAGAACCTCTTACTACCTTGTGGAATGAATAATAGCAATTAAACATGAAAAGACCCAACAAATCAGCCATGTGTCTGACAAAACAGGATTATTCCCTGCAGGGCATTTGCAAGTTAGATCATATCCATTTTTCTTGTTTACAAAGCCTACTATTGATAAAGTATAGCAGCTGCCTGTTTAAATAGCTTAACTGACAAATTAGTAAGTGAGTATACAACTCTGAAAGTTTCTTGTGGGAAACATGAAGGGGGGAAAAAGTGGCCCCCTCTCCCAAGCCTGGTCGATAACATCCATGACGCATCATCACAATCAGTGATGGAGATACTGGCCCACTGATGCTGAACTCCTGAAATCTTAATATGTACACACCCAATGAAATTAACAGGAAAACATTTCTGTCCTTAAAAAAATTATAACAATATGAAGTAGCTACAGTTTTCCAAATTCAAAAAAGATCTTAAATGAGCGAG
Organism: Neofelis nebulosa; assembly: GCF_028018385.1. Classification (NCBI taxonomy): domain Eukaryota; kingdom Metazoa; phylum Chordata; class Mammalia; order Carnivora; family Felidae; genus Neofelis; species Neofelis nebulosa. Next base: position 87,497,941 of record NC_080784.1, on the reverse strand, counting down.
CATGCTTTTTCCACCTCAGTGCTTCTAATCCCACTTTTAAGAGTCCTTACTAATAATCCCATCACTCTGCATTATGCTACACCACCAGGGATAGGCATCCTAAAACGAAGGGATCGCTTGTCATCTTTCTTTCAGGATATTTCTTCGTAAAAACTGACTTTTCTTAAAAAAAAGAAGCCCTCCTGAGACCTGTAACAAGACTGGAGGAGAGGAGGCTCAAATTAATTTTCCATTTCCTGTTGTTTCCAGAAACCTTTCTCTTTGACTAGACATTCCCAACTAACTCTTCTATTCAGTCCTGAAATAGAAATCGTCTTTTTCTTCCACTTGCTCCTTACTGTCATAAGCTCCAGTTCTGGTCAATGGATTTATAGCTCTCCAGAGTAAATTTTCTTACATAATACACTTGGTAAATTGCTACATGCACGAGTCTTAGACATACCAATCCAACAGAAGTACGTATGCATTCACGTGTGCATCCACAGATGAGTGAGCTGTGAAAGTCAAGAAGAATCTTCCCGTACAACTGGGACCTTACTTAGACTCTGGCTTCTTTGTCCAAAATAAAACAAAACAAAAATCAGTATTTCCAAACGCCGCTAAAGTAGGAGGATGAACAAACTAGTTTATATGAACAAACTAGTTTAGGGTGGCCTGGAGACTGATGCACATCAACACCTCAATTCATCATTTTTTATGGCTTTAACGTTTACCTTTTTCTTAATACTGGTATTGTAATCACCTGGACCATCTATAAAGCATTGACACATAATCACAGTTTCAGAACAATTCTTTTTCTTTTTATCTAAAATAAACAAAGCTTAGCAAAATCCCGAGATTCACTTCTAGAATGAAATCTATTAAACAAGGAGTCAGGCTTAAAAGGGGTGGTGTCTTTATGCAAACAGGAAAACAAAGAGCAGGAATTTATTAACGTTATTGAATGGAGCACTAAAATCTCCATTATGTATATAAACTATATGATGAAAATATATTGGTCAGCAGTCAGCACAAAGACTAAAGGTGAGTCTAGTTTTCAATCAGCTACTTGGGGCTTAAAGCTGAAGAACCATCACCATTGAGTCCTTTGAAAAACTATAAATCTTCTTCATCTTAATTACTTAAATCATTTTTCTGGGACTGATGGATGACCAGACTCTTTACCTGTTCTGCCTAATATCTCCTTTTATTTATAGTCTCACAGACTATGGACTGAAAAATGCTTTTTTAGGTAAAGAAGAGAGCCTTCAACAAGAATGCTAAAAGACAGTGGCAGGGTGGGCAGAAAACACCCTAAGAGAAGGCACTGAGACAAAAATACAAATTAAACAAAACAGAACAAAATCCGGAGGGAACAATCATGCAAGTCAACAACCTCCAGCTTGTAAGAACTTAACAGGCAACAACCATTAACCACAATCTTTGAACCCCAAATCATATACATAACAAAAGATATACTATATATGGGGCTATTCTTGCTGACTGAACTCTAGAGAATCACCTTGTACACCTTTCCTCCATTCCATCCCTCAGCTAACTCAATCCACCGCATATGTGTGTACGTGCGTGCATGCGCACGCACGCACACACGCGCGCACGCACACACGCACACACACACCTGCCATTGCAGAATGTGTCACGGTCTCGTTCTTTTGTGTCTTTACTCACACTGTTCCCTCAACCTGGGATTCCCTTGCCTCTTCATCTACCTTCAAATTATCTGTTCATCCCTTAATCGCCAGCTCCATCATGAGCTCCTCTTGGGGGTTAGATGCCCCCTGCTATGTACTCCTCCATGCATTTGTCTCTATGTCTACTACAGCACTTAACAAACTGTATTGTAATTCTTACATGCTTCCCTGGGTCTCCAGTGAGGTCCTTGAAGGTAAAGTTGGTCTTGTACATCTCTTGAAACCATGTTGTGGAAAAAAAAATACATGGAGTCTGGAGTCAGACACTAGAATCCTGGGTTTGTCAATGTCCCTATCTATAAAACGATAATGGTATATCTACTTCTCAAAATTACTGTGAGGATTAAAAAACTTAATTACCTTGCACATACTAGGTGCTCACCAACTGTTGGAGCTACTTCTTTTTTCTTTTGGGAGGAGTTTTGGTTTTTTTTTTTTTAAGTTAACTCTGTGCCGAATATGGGGCTCAAACTCACCACCTCCAGATCAAGAGTCACATGCTCTGCCTACTGGGCCAGCCAGATGCCCCAAAGAGCTACTTCCTTTTGAATACCAGCACAAGCAAAATACCTACCATTTAGTATATGCCCAGTGCACGTGTGTAGATTAAAATGAATCCGTAATACTCTAGCTGACCATTATATACCAATGGTATATAAAGGTAATTTCACCTAGTCTTATTAAGTTAGATTTCAATACTGAACAATATGCCAAAGAAGATACCCCAAATAAAATGTCAGAAGTTGGGGCCACACTGCCTAACTCAGAGGCCAACCAGGAACTATCCACTGTCTCATCTGTTCTGCCTGACTCACCAATGAACACACTCTCCTGCCCAGAGATCCTTCTTTTTAAACTTCACAGTACCTCTTTTTCCTCAAATATAACATGGAAATGGAAACATACATGGTTTTCTTCTCCTATTTACCAAGATAGTATGATTAAATGGGAACTATAAGGTTAGTTTCAACTTCTGGAGACAGGCACCAGGTACTTACACACCCACATGAAACACACACATATTACACTCACTGCTTAGCATGTGAGGGTTTCAGTTCAAGGCACTGATAAATTAAGGAGAGACAGAAGATAATGAGAAAGAGAAGAGGAGAGAACAAGGGAAGAAAGAGGAAAAGAGAGGTGTGGTAACTGTTCTTGACAAAGAGGAACCTCTCCGTCTTTGAATGGGTCCTCCTACATTCAAATGCACTGGGTCCAGTATGCATAACTGAGTATGACTCTATACTCTGTGTAGTCCTTAAAGTGCTATATCAGAAATCTAGGATGATTTCTTACCACTCCTTACTAACAAAAATTCAGGGAAGCTCTCCAGAAAAAGAAGGACTCAAATCTCTTGCAGTTGCAGAACTGGTTCCCTAGCCCTTAAGCCAAGCTTCTGGACGTCATGGTGTCTCCTTGCCTCTTCCCAAGCCACCATCCTATCACATTAGCTCAAGGGGGGAGCAGAAAGGCACCGTGTTAATTATGTGTATGCAGACAGCAGTGCAACATCCAGAAACCATTGTTTTCTTTTTAATAGTCCACTTTCATCTTATTAATAAAAAGTAAAAACTCTGACTTCTTCAGAATCACCTAGGGCTTTTAATGGAAATCTTTTCTTCAACTAGGCTAGCTTTTCTCCAGCTGATCCTATAAACACTGCTGGCAATTTTTTCCCCAATGCCTCTAACATATTTTCACTTAGCACCAGTTTGATGTATAAGATCTGACAGCCCGGCAGTTATAGGCCACCTGCATCACTGTCACCATGACAACAGTGAAAGACAATCCATGATCCCATGCCCTGGTCACACGTTTCAATACAGCTTATCTGTCCAAAGCCACTGAGTCTAATGGAAGAGAGTAATTACCATCTTCCACTCATTGTCAAAATTCCCACCATATAATGCTCTTCAAAATTATTTTATTCCTCTCACATGGCTGCTTTGCAAAAACTAAAAGAAACCTTAAGTGGAAAGGGGGGTATGTGGGAGAAGGAGAAGGCTGTGACGGGTATAAATGTAGCTCACTGTGCGCGAACTGTCCCTTTGCAGCCGAAGAAGGCACCAGCCAGCCAGAGGGATACACAAACATCTCTGGTTTGCTGATTATCATCTTAAGATTTTGTTTAAATTTGAGCAAGGAATAAGCAAAACTTCCCAATTTCAGCCTATTCTAAAGGTGTTTCATGATTAGCACCGCAGTCCATGCACAGGCATCACGAGCCCCTTCCTACAGTCCGCGGTAGTCACGACACTCAACAGCACCACGGATCCCAGGGATGGAGATCACGAAGACGCAGAGGCCCTTCACGTGGACACTTCTCCAGTCATGGATCCTGGCACTCTTCAGCCTCCCCCCTATACACCACAAATATAAAAGTGGATGCTTGACTGGCTTAGTGTTGGATTTGGTACTCCATATTCTTAGTGGTAGTTACAACACTGCCATTGAGAAAAGTTCCATTCATACAGTATTGAAGTGAACTTTGACCAGCAAGTGCCTCTGTAGAAAACCTTGTCGGGAAAAGTACCCAGGGGCAAGAGTAATTAAATTTAAAGGCAAAGCCAAAAGTCATATGGACTTGAAAAGCAAACTATAAACAGCAAAAACCAAACAAAGGGCAGAGAAGATAACCCTTCAGGTTTAGGCAACTCAACTCTTATAAGACTGCTCCACCTTTCTTAACTTCAGTCATTTTCACATAAATAGAACCATACCCATCATCTACTCATTGGCTACCAAGAAGGCTATCTGAAGTGGTACCTAGCTTCATGGTTCACATAAAATATTCCTATTAAGAGGAAATGAGCAATTGCATGTGGTGGGATAAACGCCAATCCACAAAAGGACAAAAGTTATGTAATTTTAAGTATAAAAAATTAATTCTTAGATTTTATTTGTACACCTGTCAGAATGAGCCTGAAACATTTTGTTTAGGCTAAGTCCTAAAAACCACCGCCATAAAACATTTACTCAGCTGTCAAAACATTATAGTTATGAACTAACATTACCTACAGCGTGTATTAAACATGGCATTATATACATTACACAACAAGCGTGGAAAGCCTGATTAGCCAAAGGTCTCTCTAACGCGGCCCCTTTAATTATTTTGGTGGTTGGTGGACAGGACCTCTTATCTTTCTCTTGGCCACCCTTTTGGTTCACTGTTCATTTGCAGTCCTCAGAGAAGGCCACAAAAAGAAGCAATGAGATGAAGCCAAGGTGGAGGCTCCTAATGGAAAAATTCAATAGTTTGCATTATTTTCTACAGGACACCACAGATAAAGATGCAAACATGTGGATGTTTACGAATCTCTAGTCAAAATGGCCCAACCATGACCAGAACATTCCAATCAATTCTGCCACCACGTAACACGTTGATGAAATGTTTCCATGTGATCATTTGTGGATTTCATTTAGTCATCCTACTTCATTTCCTCCCCCTAGAGTGGAATTTGAAAATCATCATTTAGATAACAAGGGCTAGATAAACATAAAGGTCTTGATAGAACAGAGCTGGGAAACTTAAATTGCTATCAGCAAAGGAATTTCCTATCTGTTACACCCCCACTGTGGTAGGAGATCCAACTAGCAAGAGTCTACTATAATGTCTATTGTAATCTTCCTTTAAAAGGATCTTCTCTGCTACCCCACTTCATTGGAAGGGCTCGGAAAACTGGTTTGGAAACCTCCTCTTGAGGAAACCAGAAGTTTCCACAATCAACCCAAAGAAGGAAGTATTTGTTCTCTCCCTTTAACTAGTCCATTTCTTAAGTCCCAGCCCTCACCTTGCCCTCCTCAGCAATTCTTTGTCTTCTTGATCTCTACAGTTTTTGAAGATTATGAATACATTCCTTCTAGAATGACCCTCAGTTTGTCCCATGTTTCCTCATGATAGATCCAGGGAATTCTTTTTCAGAATAACACAGAAATAAGACTGTGTTCTCACTACATCATATCAAGAGGCACTGATGTTGGGGCGCCTGGGTGGCTCAGTCGGTTAAGCATCCAACTCTTGGTTTTGGCTCAGGTCATGGTCTCACAGTTTCCTAAGTTTGACGCCCACGTTGGGCTCTGCACTAGCAGTGTGGAGACTGCTCTCTCCCTCTCTCTCTCTGCCCCTCCCCCATTGTCTCTGTTTCTCTCAAAATAAATAAATAATTTTTTTTTTAAATTTTGAAAAGAGGCATCGATGTTGGTTTGTCTCTATATTGGCAATAGTAACTAGGATTATATGGCTAAAGTGAAATCCCCCGGGTTTTTCTAATATAACATTAACATTGCCTTTGTAATTAATAAGTAATTTGTGGAGAGGTACTTCAAGGCTATGTAAACATCCCATTCCTCATAAAACTGTCATATACCACTCTTAGCATACAGTGATGATTTTGTAATTCCATCATTCCTTTTGTATTTATTAGTGGCCCTACCAAGTAAGACCTTTCTCTTCTCTCCCACCTCCCATTTATTTATGTATTCAATTCCTGTATCAGTATAGATTTATAGATCCTTATTTTACTAAATGGGTTATAATCCATTACCATATTTATTTTGATGCTCAAATGCTCCAAATTTGGCCAGTGGGAGCCCATCAAATAGGCTCCTGAGTCCTTACAATTCTTTAAGCATTCCTCCTACCTTCTGGCCCAACAAGATGCTCCAGGCCCACGTTGTACTTCCCTACCCCACCTCAGGAACAGCATTTTCCGCAAGTCATGCTCCACATTTTTAAAGATAAAATGTTGCCTTGATGGTGTCCAGCACTCTGATGCAAATAAATTAAAAGAAGCAAAAATAAGTATCAGTCTGTTCAGTATAGAATGGAAACATTTCTGGTAAATCTGGGAAAAGTAGCCCAGTGCATCACCTTTGTCATGTGCTCATTTCCAGTGACATCAGAACTGGCTTTGCACTGGCCACACACAACTGGGCTATGAAAGCCATGGGGCTGCTTCCAGTCAGGGAGGAGAAAAGTGAGAACACAGAGATCAGAGTTCCAAAGCAATAATGCAGGACAATGTATATATAGCATGCCAACCAGTCTGCCCTGGGCAGGGCCAAACTTAGCAAAGATTCTTTGCAGGACTAGTAGAGCCTACCCAGGGAACCTACAAGGAGGTGGGCAAGGATACCTTCCCCTCTCATGTCAGTACCAAATTATCACATCTCACTTTCTCAGAAAATAGTTTCTGGGTCCATTTTACATATAATTGCTTAGCAATCCACAACTGATCTGTGAGGGAGAAAATATTGTTATCTGTCCTTTCCAGAAAGAAAAAAAAGAAAACTAAACAAAGAATGTTCTACAAGATGCTCAGAAGCAAGAGCAGCTTCGGGTTTTGTGGAGCCTGAAGCCCATAATACTTAATTGTTTAACAATAAAATTGCTAATATAATATAAAACAAAGCATGACTGAATGAAAATTTCTAGGGACCCGCCCAAAACTCTGTAAAGGGCTGTGCACATAAGAAGACCTGAAACTCAAGCTCCACTGGCTTCATGGTAAAAATTCACCTCTGCTCAGGAGCAATTCCAGCTTCTTGCCATGGATCCTACGGTCTAATGGTAGGGGACTAATTCTTCAGTGAGGACAGTCAGACAGCCCTCCACTGGTCTGAAAAAATCAGAGACTCCAGGAAATAGTACTGAGGACATATCTACAAGATGGGCTTCAAACGCCACCAGTTATCATTCAACATAAAGTAAGAAAGCAACCAGAACTCCCATAAAAGCATGGGAACAGCCTGTTTGGCAGAGGACTGGAGAGTCTTGTTGGCTGTTTGGTAGCAAACCCCATCTGTATACAAATGCCAGTCCAACTACCCAAGTGAAGTCACAATGCAGCTAGGAGACTTAGAACCCCTCAAATCAAAGTAGAGTGACAAACCCTATCTAAAGTCACAGATGCAACTTGAAATTCAGGCTAACAGGTCTCCAGGCTGGGGGGACTACTCACATTTTGGAGCTGACTTTCATGTTCTTATAACTGCCTCATCCTCCACTGCATCTACCCCACTTGACCTGGTATTTCACATTCACTGAACCTACTACCATTGGCTGAACTCATTTTTCCCATCTTTGTGCTATTGATCAGGTTGCTTCCTATCCATGCAATGGCTTTCCTATCTTCCCTGCCTAGAAAAACCCTACTCATCCCTCAAGGCCCAGATCAGATGCCAGCTCCCTGCGTGGTCTTCCCTGATTTGCTCCTTACCTCCTCCCCCGGCTCTACAAAAATATAATTAAATCATTCCAAACGCTGTGTTCCTCAAACAGTTTTTTGTAAGTGTATTAGAGCCCTTATCACATTACACTGAGGAATGACATGTAGAAATCTCACCAGTTACATTAGCACAAAGTCTATACCCACGGTCTTTGAATTTCTGGCAATCTCTATAGTACCTGGCACAGAGGGGATTTGAAAAAATATTTGTTGGGGCGCCTGGGTGGCTCAGTCGGTTAAGCGGTCGACTTCAGCTCAGGTCATGATCTCACACTCCGTGAGCTCGAGCCCCGCGTCGGGCTCTGTGCTGACAGCTCAGAGCCTGGAGCCTGCTTCAGATTCTGTGTCTCCCCCTCTCTCTGCCCCTCCCCTGCTCATGCTCTGTCTCTCTCTGTCTCTAAAGTAAAAATAAAAACATTTAAAAAAAATTTTTAAAAAATTGTTGAATTAACGACTGCTGCCAAACTGCAAGTGTTCTTCTTCCTTTCACCTAAGTAGATGCTTATCTTAATTAAAATAAAACTACAATATTATCCGGTTTTAAAATCATGTAGCTCTATATAGCTGTACATAATTACACTCAATCAAACCACTGATATTTTTAGGTACCTCTTTCCCTTGAAACCCTCCTTGACTATCTTTGACAAAATATCAATGTATTCTATGGTACAAGTTTTATATATATAGATGTGTATTTTTCCCTTTTTTAAACTTTTTATTATCAAAAATTTCAAGCATACAGACATAGTCAAAATAATGTAATGAATCTGTATCACCCAGCTTGCACCCATGGCTTTTCCTATTTCACCATAGTTCACGCCCAATATTATGGTCTAAATATTTGTGCCTCCCCCCAAATTCATATGGTGAAGTCCTAATCCCCAAAAGTGATGGCATGAGTGGGTGGGACCTTTGGGAGATGCTTAAGATGACTGTGATTAGTGCCTTATCAAAGAGCCTCCAGACAGATCCTGAGCCTTTTCTGCCACGTGAGGATACAAGAAGTCTGCGACCCAGAAGAGGACCCTCCCTCAATCATGCGGGCTTTCTGGTCTCAGACTTCCAGCCCCCAGAACTGTGAGTAATAAATGTGTGTTTATAAGCCACCCGGTCTGTGGTAATTTGTTACAGCAGTCCAAATGGACTAAGATACCCACTTTTCCTTTCAGAGGAAAGGAAACCCCAGTCATCATATCACATCTGTACGTATTTCAGAATGTACCTTTTAAGTGTTACTGCCTCTTTTCAAAAACATAACCATCATACCATATCACATCTAAAATGTATTTAATAATAATTCCTTAATATCATAAAATAATTCAGTTAGTGTTAAAATTTCCATTTGTGTGAAAACAATTTTTCCAATTGTCTCCATTTTTTGCACTACATTTTTACCAATGGAAATATACTGTTACTTCATACAACTCATAAACAAATTGTCCTATTTAAACAAAAAACCCCAAATTTATATCCTATACAGCCATAACATTCCACAGGACAAGAGTCATGATGTCTCATTTCATTGCCATGTACTAATTATGCTGCTGAAATTTTGTTAAACATTTGTCCTATATAGATATATAAAATAATTTGTTTTCAGTTCATTTACCTTTCTACCCAAAGATTTCATTCCGCAAAGATTTCCACATGAGTTAGCACTACTTTAGAGCTATTCATAGCCCATAACAATACATTTTATTTTTAAGTCTTAAAGTACAAGTTTTTTGTCTTCCTGAAACTCAAGTGTTCACTCTTAATTAACACAAATGCTTTTCCTCTAAATTTTCTCGTTTAAAATAAAACTATGGCTAGAAAAGAAGTGCCCTCAATACACAGTTCATAAACAAGTGAAGTATGCAAAGTAGCTTCCATGTTTTACTTGGGCATGCACGTTAATCCACAAGGGTCCACATAACACAAGTCATGAGCACAAGAGACCAACACCAGGGGTCTCTTCAGGCAGACTCCAGTTCTGCAGGGATGTGGAGAAGCAAGTGCAAGACTTAAGAACAGCTGCATTAGTTCATTTCTTGATGACCCTGCACACGTACTATATATTCCTTGATTTGCAACTGGAAACTAATGCTTAACGAGCATAAAGGGCACTCGATTTACGCAACCGAAATGTTTCTGAAAAACTGAATACAAATAACCAAATATTTGAATGGGGAAATCCTGCCATTAAATGAATATCATAGTGGAGACTTTAAGAAATCAAGATTTTTTATAATGCAAAAATCAGCCTTCTTAAAGTTAGGGGTTAACATAGGTTTCCCAAGCAAATACACAAAGTCACCAGAAATACAGATGTCAATTTAAATACAGAAAATATCTACTAATTCACCCTATTTGAAGGTAAGGTGACATAGACTAATAAAAAGTAGGAATTAAAAGTAGGAATCACTTCCAAACAGATACAACTGTATAGACAACAAATATTTGCAAAATACATCCCCTTTCAAGATCTTTGCACTTTGATGATTTTATTTGTAATTATTTTATGGTTTCCTTATGCAAAAAAACAAATAATTCAAAATAAAAGCAGTTTATTTTATTTAATGGGTTAAATATCCTCTCTTATTCTTGTTTTACTTACTCTGTTAATTTGTTTACAGATACTCTTTCATAAAAGGCTAGGAGTGTATGGGTGGCTCAGTCGGTTAAGCATCCGACTTCAGTTCAGGTCATGATCTTGCAGTTCATGAGTTCGAGCCCTGTGTTGGGCTCTGTACTGACAGCTCAGACCTTGGAGCCTGTTTCCCATTCTGTGTCCCTGCCTCTCTCTGCCCCTCCCCTGCTCACATTCTGTCTCTTTTTCTCTCTCTTAAAAATAAACATTTAAAAAATCTTAAAAAAATTTTTTTTAATCTAAAAAAAAAAAAGGCTAAAAGCCATATTACAGTTACCATAAATTCTGCACATCTGGGATCAAATTCATCAAGTCAGACTGTATCTCTAGATTCTGAATTTTTACTTTTTTCATGTGTTCCAAACAACTCCCTCCTATACCCAGGGTCCCCAGAGAATCAGTCTTTTTGTACTTTAAGACTCGTGAACTCCTTCCTTATAACTGGCCCTCAGTGTTGCTCACATGGTCTCTTGGGGAAGACGTTCACACACAGAACATTGCTCTTACACGTTCAGGACAATTGCCAGTCGTTAGAAATCAAGAAGGCGTCTATTCTACTTAAATACAAGGACAGGGAGGCTGACAAACGCAAAAGAAAACACAAGTCACATGGAGCCTTTTAGATGCCTTGACGTCTTCAATTCCTTCCTTCCTAAGTCACGTAAGTCACACTAGAAATGGCCACTTTAACCCCAGACACCAATCCCACTTGCTTCAAAAGTTGCCATTCCCTGTACCATCGATGCTTTGGCTACATCCAGACTAAACCATTAGAGCTGGTTTATACCCTACAGGGCAGGAAGTGAATCATGCTTCAGTCAACTGAAACCACAGCAGGTTTTAAGGAAGCCAACCAAATTCAATCACTTATCTTGGAAGGAAGGGTCACAGGACTGACACTGATGACAAAGAATTAGCACTTTGGATTTACATCTCCCTTCCCAGAGGAGACTTTTAAAAAGCATAGGGCACTTAACCCACCAACAGAGTCCAGTTTCTGAAATCACCTTCCGCGATGTAAGCTCTGTGTACCCTCACTAGTAAGTGAGGCACCCCAGCTCAGCGCAGGATCTCTAGCTTGTCTCGTGCCAGACTTTGACGATCTTTCCTCTTCCTTAGCAGAATAAAAAAGTTCTCCTTTTTGTTCTCAAAATGCAGATTTGTCTACTCTTTTATTCTTAATGTGATCTGTGGTGATTTTGAGGGTCTTAATACAAGCAAAATCCTAATTATGGGGAAGGCCATTATATCATATCTTATTTACTATGATCCCAAAGCAAATGTTTGGGGTTCCTAATTATACTGATCTAAATACTTCCCTCATATTTTCTTAAACACTCATTATTCTTTCTCAAGTAAGACTTTTAAAAGGTGTTTCTAATAGAGAGAATTCCTAAATTTACACTTTTACTTAACGTTGCTGACTACATAAAAATCTAATTCTGAAAATAAAATGAAATCGAATGCAATTTTATGTTTTTAAGTATATCCTAAATACAGAACTTAAAAGTTTGGTGAATATTTACTTCCTTAAAAAAATATTCAAATGATCCATCAGTAACAAAGCAAGATATTCAAATCAGACATCCTTTGTGAAACAGAACTTTTTTTTCTTTTTTAATTCATAAAACAGGGGCGCCTGGGTGGCTCAGTCGGTTAAAGGTCCAACTTCGGCTCAGGTCAGGATCTCACAGTTTGTGAGTTAGAGCCCCGAAGTCGGTTTCTGTGCTGACAGCTTGGAGCCTGGAGCCTGCTTGGATTCTGTGTCTCCCTCTCTCTCTGCCCCTCCCCCACTCATGCTCTGTCTCTTCTCTTCTCTCTCTCAAAAATAAACATTAAAAAAATTAAAAATTCATAAATACATCAAAATCATAAGAGGAGAACAGAAAATTTGGTCTCCTCTGATGCCACCTTCCCAGGTTTCATTAAAATACAAATTAGAAGTTTCTAAATTATAGCTATACCCTTAATAAAGTTACAAAAGCCTAAGATTATCAAAGAAGCAGAACAGGTTCCCAAGTACATCAGACAATATCAGAGGTCAACAGTTCAGATTAAAAGAATTTTACCTAGTAATTCTCATGGTAGTTTGTATGTACATATTTTTAAGGCTTCTCACGGATGACCATACCTAGTAATATGTACAAATACACAAAAGAAATCACCACCTAAAATAACACGCTAGGGGTGCCTGGGCGGCTCAGTTGGTTAGGGGCCCAACTTCAGCGCAGGTCATGATCTTGTGGTTCATGAGTTTGAGCCTCACGTCAGGCTCTGTGCTGACAGCTCGGAGCCTGGAGCCTGCTTTGGATTCTGTGTCTCCCTCTCTCTCTGTTCCTCCCTCACTCATGCTTTGTCTCTCTCTGTCTCTCAAAAATAAATAAACGTTAAAAAAATTATTTTAATAAATAAATAAAAAAGATAACACACTAAATTCATGTTTTAGAATGTTCCAAAATGAGAACCATAACATCCGTACCAGGCACTTTCTCAGACACTACAGCCAGACATTTGTTCACAAAATATTTTCTCTGTTATAATCAGCTATAATCCATACGACAAAATATTTTAGGATTTGTCCTGTGGAGAAAAGAAAAAACTGTGTTAGGTTTTTAAAAAAATAATAGTCAGAAGCACAGACTCTGGAACCAGACTGCCTGAGTTGAAACCTCAGCTCTCCCATTTACTAGTCATATGACCTTGGCCAAGTCACTTAGCCTTTCTATGCCTCCGTTTCTTCATCTGTAAATACTCCTACTTCATTGGTTGTTTTGAAGATTCAATGAGTTGATAAGTATTAAATGTCTACTATGGTGTCTGGTACATAGTACCATATAAGAATCAATAATAATAATAATACATATGAGGATCTGGTAGTGGAACCATAACCTTGACTATTGTTGTGAAGCATCTATATTCCAATGTGAAAAAGAGGAGTTTCTAATAAGATAGAAGTATAGAACACTGAAAATATTTTGGACAGTCCCGATTCATTCCTCTGGTCAATATTTATATTACAGCCTGCTGGAACTGGACGAGCTGTAGCTGGGGAAGAGAGGAGAATTCACTGTCTCCAATTGCAAAAATAACACACACGAGAGCCATCTCTGATCAACTGATCCAGGCTGACTAGACTCTCTGATGGCACGCAGGGGAAGGACACAGGCTCCTACATCCTAAATGTAGTCGTCTAAACCAACCAAATTATTTTTTGACAAGGGCTTTGGAAATTAATGCAGGCTTGTTAGCTAGAGGAGTGGTAGTTAGCAGCAGTTTCAGTTAAAGGTGGCTTCAGTACATTCTAAAACTCCAAGCCTGTGACAGCACTTCCCACAGAATTCAAGGCAAACAGTAGGTGTGGTATAAGGGTGTTTCCAAAATTCACCCTGATAAGATCAACCTCAAGATCTTGTCCTCAGCTCCAGTCTTACCCAGTGGAAAAACCTACCTTGCTTTCCACTACATAACATGTTTCAGAAATCATTTTAAAAGATGTTACTGCAACCAACAATTTTAGTACATTTGCTTGAGATGGAATTGTAACCCTTTGTCTCTTCATTTCAGGTGATGTGAGAGGAAGCTAGATTCTGCCATTACAGACTTCTATGAGATAGAAATCAATTTAATTCAACTAATTTGATAAGTTCCTGTGATACATTTCCCTCACCTTTCTCAAACTTCGCAATCTATTTCTGGGTATAAACTGTTCATTGAGTATGCCTAAATACAGTCATTATAGACCTTTTCAATAGTACCCTCTGAAGAGACACTTTAGAAATACAATATTTATGCATTTGAAGACAGGCACTGTCCCATGGTCAAACATCCCTAAATCTCTCCATTTAGTCAACTACTATTAGCTATTCCAGAGAAGCAAATTAATAATTACCATGGCTTGAAAACAGACTTCCAATCACAATCAAGTTTGCCTCCTGAGGTTAAAAGCTAACCAAACTGTGACGCCTACCATGTGACTCTGAGTGCCTCTCCTAATGAGTAACAAGTAATACTAAATTACAGGTTACTACCCCAAACCGTACACAAAAAGCCACCCATCCAAGCTAGATGATGTCTTATAAAAATAGTTATTAACCAAAGACAAATTAATGAAACCTTTGGTTAAACTGGTATCCTTGTTTCTCTATTTCCTTATTGATTACATGGAACTGCGAATGTACCTAATGTAGATTAATATTTTAAGGGTACCAAATCCTGAGGCATCCTGCTTCCACATTAATCTTTTGCATTTTGTTGCATATAATTCTTTCCCCACGGTTCTAATTTTAGAAATAGGTGGTCCATTAGAATGAATCTGTTCCCCTGTAAAGACTGGTCACAGCTAAGATCTAATATTTCTCCTTAATCTTTTTTTTCTCTCATGGAGAAACATATGGATTATGTTATTAACTGTTCTTTTCACTCTCATTTTTCATTTTAAAATCACCAACAGATAGGGAAAAGGTGTCCTTCATGCCTTGTTCCTACAGCTAAAGAATCACAGTAACATTCAGTTTGCAACTCAACAGCATCCTTAGGAATGGGTAACAATGTGGTGAGCTTTAACGATCATTAAAAATACACACACACACACACACACACACACACACGTTGGTTTTAGGGAAAATGTACTTCCAGTATCAAAGCAAATCTTTTGGGCTAAAAACTCTGAACCCAGACTAAGGGACAGACTTAACGTTAAGCTTTTAATATAGTCTGTGTTTTTCTAAGTTTACAGAAGAGCTGTTTTACTGAAAATTCTGCCACTGGATATGCTGTAGAGAGAAACATCAAATGGCAAAGTCATTTTCATTTGGCCACATAAACTATGATGAGCTCAGACGCAATTTCTTGGCTTCTTAAAGCTTTTGTTTGTTTTATTTTGCACAGTGGTCTCTGAAGCAGGAGATGTGTCTGCCTCTAATTGTGCCAACGAGGTTCAAATATTAATGTTTTACTGGGACTTACCATGGCCCAGGGAAAACTTAAAATGTTAGAGGCTCCTTATTGTCAAATAAATAATCCAACCTTTGAAGCTTTAGAAAACTATCTGGTCCACTTTACAACATAACCCGTCTTTACCTTGATTTTAATAGTAAATAAGTTCCAATATTCTCCTGAAATCAATCAGAAATATTCTATGGTTGGCAATCACGGCTAGACCAGCACTTTAAAAGGGAAAAAGAGGTGTCAGGCTACATAGACTGTGGAGGTGAGGGGGAAGCCTCTATTTTTATACATTAACCACTGGTTTACTAGTGTTGACAGAGGTTCACTAAGGCAAAGCAAAAAAAAAAAAAAAAAAAAAAAAAAAAAGCTTTAGAGAGGGATTTTACTCAACTAATTGACTTTGTTCCCTCAAAGTGTCATCTGGGTCAAGTTTTATAAACCAAAATAAAATTTAGAAAATATACTAGAGGTATTATACTTAAAGGTATAGGGTTAAGTACTTATCCAAAGAAAAGCACTTCAATGACAGGAATAGCCAACCTTGAATCCATTTAGTAAAACCATTTTGTAAAGCTGAAAGTATCACCGTTTCTTAAAACAAAGCACAGTAATATTTAACTACATATTAAGTAAACATCTACAAGTACTTCATGTCCTTAGAGTTTTGATCCTACTGATAAGGTTGGAGTTTTCCTGAAAAACTTTTCTTATTATCTCGTCTTCCACCCTTCTCATTCTCTCCTGAACCAGTATGGTCATGATATCATAACAAGACAGAAATAGAAATTTTGAGCATTTCAAACTTTTTCCCAAGTAAAGCTCTATAGCTTTCTTAAAGACATAGCTACAATCAGAAAAGAAGTGGCACAACTTGGATCTTATTTATTTTTATATTACATACATTGTGACTCCATATTTATTTAGTCTGACTTATCCCAAAAAAGGTTTAAGGTGGTGTACAAAAATCCCCACAAAATAAGCCATAGAATTAATTCTAAGGGAGTGGCGATCTAGAAAAAGGGTAAATGTATATATAGGTCTACACACACAGAATAAAATAAGATCTGAACAGTTATAACTCAATTTCATAGTATGTTACCTCTGAATTGTGGGGTTATGAGTAACTTTTTTACAAAGATGAGATGCATTTTTTAAAGGTTTTAAAAGTAGATGAGAGGGGCGCCTGGGTGGCTCAGGTCATGATCTTGCACTCCGTGAGTTCGAGCCCCGCGTCGGGCTCTGTGCTGACAGCTCAGAGCCTGGAGCCTGCTTCGGATTCTGTGTCTCCCTCTCTCTCTGACCCTCCCCCGTTCGTGCTCTGTCTCTCTCTGTCTCAAAAATAAATAAACGTTAAAAAAAAAAATTTAAAAGTAGATGAGAAATTACTATTGGTGGGAATGCAAACTGGTGCGGTCACTGTAGAAGACAGTATGGTGGTTCCTCAAAGAATCAAAATTAGAACTAGCCTATGATCCAGTAATCACACTATTGGGCATTTACCCAAAGAATACGAAAACACTAATGCACGCACCCCTATGTTTATAGCAGCGTTATTTACAATAGCCAAACTACAGAAGCAGCCCAAGTGTCCATCGATAGAAG
This sequence comes from Neofelis nebulosa, assembly GCF_028018385.1. Lineage (NCBI taxonomy): Eukaryota > Metazoa > Chordata > Mammalia > Carnivora > Felidae > Neofelis > Neofelis nebulosa. The sequence goes on along the minus strand of NC_080784.1, from coordinate 87,480,845 downwards.
AATGTATAAAGAACGTGTGGAATATGATTTGGCCATAAAGAAGAATGACATTTTGCCATTTGCAACAACATGGATAGATCTAGAGAGTATAATGCTAAGTGAAATAAGCCAGTCAGAGAAAGACAAATTCCGTATGATTTCATATATATGTGGGATTGAAGAAACAAAACAAATGAACAAAGGAGAAAAAAAGAGACAAACCAAAAGACAGATTCTTAACTATAGAGAACAAACTGGTAGTTACCAGAGGGGAGGTGGGTGGGGGGATGGGTCAAATAGGTGAAGGGGATTAAGAGCACACTTCTCTTGATGACCACAGGGTAACATATGGAATTGTTGAATCACTATATTGTGGACCTGAAACTAATATAACACTATATGTTAACTACACTAGAATTTTTTTTAAAAATGGAGAAATTGATTGTTCTAAGATGTCCAGGTAGGTGAACTTTTTTTTTTTTAAGTTTATTTATTTTTGACAGAGAGAGACAGAGCATGAGTGGGGGAGGGACAGAGAGAGGGAGACACAGAATCCGAAGCAGGCTCCAGGCTCTGAGCTGTCAGCACAGAGCCCGATGCGGGTCTCAAACTCAAGGACCATGAGATCATGACCTGAGCCGAAGTCGGACGCTCAACCGACTGAGCCACCCAGGCGTCCCAGGTAGGTGAACTTCTTAAACATATTTTCATACACCCCTTCTCTCTCGTTCTCAAATGTGACTTTCATTAGGCCTATTGTGTTCTGGCTCCTAAGTCTGACCCATTCCGAAGAATCCCTTTACCAGTCACAGAAAAAAAGCACAGCACAGCCCACCTCATCAGAAAAATCATGCTTAAAGTCCACCGTTACTCCCCCCCATTTAGATCTGAAAGAGATGAAGCATTTAAAGAGTAAAAAAAAAAATTTAATTCAGTTTTGTGGGGCAACATTTTAAGAAGATTGCTGATTTATTTTTGTGCAGCTGGGCACTGCACAGATCCTCTAAATGATGAAATGAAGATGGGGAGGTGAGAGAGAACTCACAATTTTTTTTAAAAGGTGGGGGAAAGGACAGGAAAAAGAACCTTTGTAAGATTTCTGGGGTAGAGCAAGTGGTCCTTTTCATTCAGCCTCAAGACAAATAACATTCTCATTCCATCACTTTTCACTATGAACTCCAAAGTGAGTAAGGTTTGCAGTGTAAAGCCCTATATTTCACTCTGGTTTTTAGGGACACCCAGTCAGATTTCCTTCCAAAACTTTCAAACATTTACAAATAACCACTTAACTAGTTTTCTCTCTTCTCAAACTTCCAACTTGAGTAGTCGAAATGCTTTTCTTTTCAACAAATCTACCTGTACCCTTTTCTCTGAGGGTTCTAACAGTTGTGCATTCTGCCTTTTCTATCCAAAGTTTCTTTGAGGCTTCCTGAGCGTCTAGTCTTCATCCACCACTGTGCACACTGCCATGTAGGTGTCAGCATCCTGAAATCTGTGAATGGAGAGCTAAAAAATGATAGCTACTCTGACCAAATTCCCATGATACTACCTTCTTGATTAGCCCCTAAACGCACCCAAGACCAAATCTGTGTCGACTTATAGCTAGCAGGTGCCGGGTGCAGCGCGCATCCCCTAACGCAGGGATTCAGTCTCCTTAAACGGTGCAGACTGGATTGGTGGGAAAGCCTCTAAAAGGGAAAAACACCCTGATATTCCCTTTCCAAGTCTCTCTTAATTTGGAAAGAAGTAAAAACCATTAAGAAGTGCTCTCTCAAGAGCCTGGGTATCCTGCACAAATTAGCCTTGAGAAATACAATAAAATCAAGATGAAAGAATAGAAGCCAAAAGCTATCACACCTTAGAAGTCCAGGCATTTCTTTAAAAAGCAGAACAACGAGGGCGGATTTAGTGTTTGGACTTTCAAGGCTACCATGCCTATTTCCAGCTTTAATTGGTCTTCATTTGACCTTTCTTCAGTCCTTTCTCTAGTAGACTCCTAGAAAACGTGGATTACATCTGGTCCTTACCACAGGAAAGCCCAGGTGCAGGCAGCAGAACCTTGGGCATCCTTAGTTCCATGACTGGGATCACGAACAGAGTATGTGTCCAGCATCCAAAATTCCCACTAAAGCAAGTCTTACCAAGTAGATACCCACCCAACTGATGCCCTATATCCAACACAGAGTCAGACTCCATAAGGCACAAGAGGCAGATGCTTCCATAAGAAATGATTCATTAAAAAAATTAATTATTCTTTAATGTTCTTTAATTAAAGAACCTGGGCAATGACTTTGGTTTTTTAATTAAACCCAACTTTAGCTTATTTTTCAATATCCTGAGGTTTTGATGTTCAATCTGTACAGATTCTATTAAAAAACACTCCAATTCATATCAGAACAGAAATTAGTATTAATATATATAAACTGATAAATACCCAATAAAAGACCATGTTTTTTAAAAAATAAAAGCTATTAAAATGTATACATTTAGAAACAATAAAGAATTCACTACAAACTAATTTATTGGTAATCGCATGGCTTTATTCCCCTTCTCCTTTTGCAAAAATCCATACTATATTACACACATATACACAGAGCAGAGAGATAGGGAGACACAGAGTCTGAAACAGGCTCCAGGCTCTGAGCTGTCAGCACAGAGCCCAACGTGGGACTCAAAACCTAATCGACTGAGCCACCCAGGTGCCCCAAGAATGTACAAGTTTTAAAGAGATAATACCATAATTTAATTTAATGGACCCTCTTTTAAAATAACGGTAGTCGTAGTCGTTGTAGTCGTTGTAGACTGTAATAGGAATTATAAAAACAACTACAAAACTACAAATATTCAAGATATCTGTATCTCCAAGAGGCTTACCAACTACTTGGAAGGGGCCCCCTGTCTTGAATATAAGATCTCCTCCTAGCCACCTCCCCACCTCTCTATGCATGCTGGTTTTTTCCTGTCAAGCCAGCCTCTCCTCTCCACAATTCTCTTTCACTGCCTTATGCACACCATCCCACTGCAACTGCTTTGACACAAAGCCAGGAGCTTCCAGTTGCCAAATCCCAGAGCACTGTTTGGTCCTCATCTTGTTGCATACGATGCTACTGGCCACTCTTTCTCTCTAGTTTTTAATATACCTCTCCGCTGGTACTCCTCACCAATTGGACTATTCCTCCTTCATCTCCTTTTGAGGATCTCCCCCTCCCAAAATGCATTGGATGTTATCTTCCAAGGTTCCTGTCCTTGTTCTCTTTTCATGCTTTGTACCCCTCACCTATTTTATTTACTCTGAAGTTTTAACCATCTTCAATGTCTATATCTGCAACTCAGGACTTCTGGCCTAAATTCGAGGCCTGTCTATCCATATGATTACTGGACATCCCTTCTGGATGGGCCATAATCACATTAAACCTTACATGCAGATGAACTGATCATCTTCCCTCCAAAACCTGAGGCATTTCCTCTATTGGATAATGAAGCCATCATCCAAACCAGAAACCTGGAAGTTATCTCTGACTTCTCTCAATCATCCCTGTCTATTCAATGAATTACTTCCATTTTTTGAAAATGGTCTCACGTCTCCATCTCTACCTACTTTAAGCTCATCAATATTTCCTGCTGGAGAGTTCAATAGTCTCCTAACTGACCTATCTCCAGTCCTTGTCTCAAATCCATCTTTCATATGGTCCACAGAGTGGCTTACCTAAAGGTTACTGACCACATTACATCCTTGTTTTACAAGGATGGTTTCTCTTCACCTATTATCAAAGGGTCTGAGCCCTTGATAATGGCGTGTGAGGCCCAATGCCTCCTAATACCTTCTAGAAGTTACCAGCCTCTTCTCCCACCTTCTGTTTCAACACTAAACAATTCATGATTCCCCACTCATGTTCCATGTTTCCCACCTCCATCCTTTGTCCACTCAAACCTTCTTCAAGCTCCTCTAGGGCAGGGGGAGCAGCCCAGCTACAGCTGTCACTTCAGTGCTAAGCCCACCATCTGCTTCATTAAAGGTGTCATGTTAATGGCCAATGATAAATAATGGAAGACAGTATATGGCAAGTCCAAAATGAATGACACCAATAGAAAGCGTTGAAGGAATTTGGACTCATATTGAAAGTCATCACAATGGGGTCCACACATGCCAAATATTTTCCATACAAGAAGTACAAGAAAGCCAGCACAAGAGTCATGCTCTATTTATTTTTATTTATTTATTTATTTATTTATTTATTTATTTATTTATTTATTTTTTGGAGAAAACATGTTGGCTACCCACTAAGCCTGCCATCACGAGGCACAATAGTAAGCATTTGGAGATGTGCTAATAATAACAGCTGATATTTATAGAATGCTTATTGTGTATCCAGACCTTTACTGAGAATTCTACATGAATTATATCTCTCAGTCCTCACATTAGCACAATGAAAATGAAATTGCTGCTTTCCGTTATAAGAACTTTACTGTCCTGCTCTACAGATAAGAAAACTGAGGCCCAGACGTCCTGTAACTTTACTAAAGGCACAAAGGTTTAATATTAAGGACACTATTCATCAGAACACAAGCCAAACCTCCATACATATTTCACTTAGTTCCCAAAATTGTATGTGTGTATCAATAGCTGACCATGAATGAAAGGTCAAAAGAACCTACTGTGTAATCAAACCTTTAAGCTGTGCTCTTACCAAATAAAGCTACTTCACTGAATTACAGAGTCACTGTCCCTGCCTCACAGACAACATCACCAGCACATTAAGACCTAAGTGATAAGACCGACAGCTCCTCTTCTCCCCAGTGAGCCCTCCCTTGTGCCCTCTCTTTTGCCCCCGACCTGTCCATATTCTCCTCTGAGTTGCTCCAAACTTTTCCTTCCACCTTTGATTATGAAGGGTGCTTTTAACACAGAAGAGGCAAGGTCTCTTCTTCATAAAAATAAAGAACTCTTCACCTCAGGAGGTGCAGAAACCAAAATATTAACAGACTCTGGGGCACCTGGAGGGCTCAAGTCAGGTGAGCATCCGACTTCGGCTCAGGTCATGATCTCATAGCTCATGAGTTCAAGCCCCGCATTAGGCTTGCTGCTGTCAGCGTGGAGCCCTCCTCAGATCCTCGGTCCCACCCCCCAACCCCCCTCTCTCTCTCTCTCTCTCTGCCCCTTCCCTGCTCACACTCTTTCTCTCAAAAAAAAAAAAAAAATAAGTCTAAAAGAAACATTCACAGGCTCAAGAAGGAGTTAGATGAGTTAGATAAATTCATGGATAAGAGAACTCTGGGGTTCACATAAAGGGAAGTATGGAACTTGAAGAGGAAACCTCGTGCCAAAGGACAGCCACACTTGGCAATCAAATTGAATCCACAGATATGTACTGAGCACCTACTGTGTGCAAAGCACTGTTCCAGGCTCAGACGACAGCAGGGAACAAGAGACAAAATCCCTGCCTTTAGGGAGCGTCCAGCTCTGACCACTAGTGGGTTCCTGTTAGAGAAGGCTGCTTACCTCAGGCGATCTGATACACAGAGCAGAGGCTTCCTCTTAACCTTGGGGACCTGGCACTCTCAGGAAGCCTCCTCTGTGCTGTCATAAAAGGGTGCACACATGTGGGCTTTCACCCTGCACAGCTCCAAAGGCAGCTGCACTGGTCCTTGAGATTTGTGGCCAAAGCCTTAAAAAGATTTTGACTCTGGCAAACTTGGAGAGGAACAAATCGACAGCAGTAGAGAGTACATTTTGGGAACAACCATAGCTATCAGGCCACATGTAGGAGCTGGCCAACTCAGAGTTGGCCTCCAACAACCCAGAAGTGTCACCCTGTCCTTAAGGGCAGGGCAAAGTGGACTGTGCCAGTCAGGGGACAAAATGGCAAAAAAGCAGCATCTGGGTGCAGACTTTAAACATGTCTCTTCAACCATGCTCCACCAGTAAGGGTAAACAGTCTTCCAAAGTCCTAAATCCATCAGTCTCCTCCCACGACCAACACTGAAAAGCAATTAGACACAGTAGTTAGTCACACATACTCTGGAGCAATACTGTCTGGGTTTGAATCCCTATTCTACCACTCGTTAACCTTGGCACAGAATCAACCTCTTTGGGACTCAGTAGCCTCATCTTTTAAATGGGAATAATAATTATAACTGCTTCATAGGATGGTTGTAGAAATTGAAAGAGCTGATCATGTAAAGCATTTAAAACGTGTCTGGTGCTCAGGAAATGTGAGCTGTTACTATTACTACTTTATATATCAATAGGATCATGGGAGCCCCGTTGCAGGCCATGGAAAATTCTGGAAGCTACAGAGATGCCATATAAATGAACAGCTTAGAAGCATACACTGTCCCATTCTGAAGTAAAACCAAAATTCAACCAAATCTCTAAACACATACACCCCAACTCTGATACATGGCTTCTTTCTCTGAATCAGAAAACTAGTTTTCATCACATTCAGTTAAAACTGATTTTTTTAAAAAAAAATTTTAACTTTATTTATTACTGAGAGACAGAGAGAGGCAAAGCATGAGCATGGGAGGGACAGAGGGAGAGGGAGACACAGAATCCGAAGCAGGCTCCAGGCTCTGAGCTGTCAGCAGAGCCCGACGCGGGGTTCGAGCCCACAAACCCACAAACTGCGCGATCATGACCTGAACCAAAGTCGGACACTTAACCCACAGAGCCACCCAGGCGCCCCTCAGTTAAAACTGCTTTTGACTGAAGTATACATTTTTCAAAAGGTGAAGGCAAAAGAAAGGGTAGGTTTATTCTTCACAATTTCCCCTAGCCTTGGTAAGACAGGCTGAGTCTTTGCACAAGAGCTGAGACAAAAAGAAAGGAAAACGAGAACAGGAGGAGTTTTCAGGCTGAGGACCAATCAGCACAGCAACTAAAAGAGCCAAAGTCTGAGTGGTCACTTACAATGAAAACACCCTAACGTGTGTTACTGTTCTAACGAATCTGCGGTGGTGGAAATGACATCAATAAGAAGTCCAAGCAGGTGTTAGCTAATGCACAGACACAAGGGAGAGATGAAAAAAAAGTTAAGTTAGGAGAAACCTTTGTCTGCAAACATAAGCCAAGCAGGCAAGTTGTTTTGGGACTTGGTTTGGCTTCATTTGGTTTTAATTGTGGCACAAGACAAGAAACGTGTCAGTGCATCACAGCAATGGAATCACCTGTGTAGTCCCCAGGCCAAAAGCGAACATTAATGCACCCAAGTTCAGTTCACTAGCCCTTCAATTTGATTGGAATGACTTGTATCTTTCACCTTGGAGTCATAAAAGAACATAAGTTGTTGGCAAAACAATCTGAAGTTGACTTAATTCTGAAGCCTTCTTCTGTCTTTCCATATGCTTGTCAAAACTACTCAGAGAGAACCAGAGAGAAAATATGCTTGCCCAAAGGGGGCGGATGCAGGAGATCAAAAAAAAAAAAAAAAATGGCTACATATACAAGAATATGCCAGATAGTGTACTATATCTGAAAAGTTTTTTGTTATTTACCCTGCTTTAATGAGATGATCCAAGCATTCTAACTTATGAAATTCTTTATTTAGAAAATGTGTCAGTAAACCTACTATAAAGCTCAACATCTTTAGAGCTGAAGAAACAATATCTATATTTACAAACTATGTCCATATCATTTGCACATAGATTATGAGTCCTATAAGCTGGCCCATTACTCATCCTCACAATTTTATCTAACCAAATGCATATTTCTTGAAAAAAAAAAACCTCAACTAAACGTGGTAGAGTATTATGTTGAGACAGTCTATGAGTAAGAAATTGAGAGTCTGGGGTGCCTGGACGGCTTAGTCAGTTAAGCGTCTGTTTTCAGCTCAGGTCATAATCTCACGGTTCATGAGTTTGAGCCCCACGTCGGGCTCTGTGTTGACAGCTCGCTCTCTCTCTCTCTCTCTCTCAAAAATAAATAAAAATTGGGGCGCCTGGGTGGCTCAGTCGGTTAAGGGTCCAACTTCGGCTCAGGTCATGATCTCGCGGTCCCTGGGTTTGAGCCCCGCGTCGGGCTCTGTGCTGACAGCTCAGAGCCTGGAGCCTGTTTCAGATTCTGTGTCTCCCTCTCTCTGACCCTCCCCCATTCATGCTCTGTCTCTCTCTGTCTCAAAAATAAATAAACGTTAAAAAAAAATTAAATAAGTAAGTAAGTAAGTAAATAAATAAATAAATAAATAAATAAAAATTTAAAAAAAAAAGAAATTGAGAGTCTAAAAAAATAGTCCTGAGGGTCACCTACACATACCTGTTACAAAGGCCTATAAAGTGAAGTTTGTATGAGTTTTTAAAACTGATTAAAATCCATGGAATATTATTTGGCTTTGTTGAAGCTTTTACTTACAAATCATTAAGAAAAGTTATAAGAAAATATGCCTTGGTTTCACTATTGGATAGCAGATGGAGGAGTGCCAACTGAAAGACAAAGTGGTTCCAACCAACCAGAAAAACGGTTGGTTTTTCCAGCCACATTTAAGACTCTAGACCTGAAATTCAGGACTAATGCCATAATTAATGAGGACGTGAAGAAAGAGTCGGCCAACATTACAGTTCAGGTCCACGCAAGAAAACACTTTTGAGTTCCTCTTATAAGTCAATTCCAATCTCTGCTTAGCTCACCCATAAGCAACGCAAGACCAGCACCACGTCATGCAGGGGTGTTGGAGAGCATGGTGAGGGAAGGAGAGGCAGGGCTCTAAACAGTAATTACTGGCAGAGTTAGGAAACATCCCTTCACATCTTGCTGACTTGCCTAATTCTACAGACCTTATGTCCAAGCAGGGCACATGCACATACACATTAAATTTATACACTATCATCTCCTAGACAAAACCCTGCAATCATACCTGTGAAGGTCAAGTCTTCTTTTGTTTTCTGGTACGCTGGGGGTCTCTAGGTAGCCAGAAAGAAGGAAGCAGATATTCTTAGGACTTAAGGTAGTACCAGCATGGCAACATAAAGTTACTAAAATTTTGCATTTCATAAATCTGTTTCCTTCCTACTATAAAATATCCTTACGAATCAATTGAATCAAACATGAGTTTTGTGGTCCTAAGAAATTAAATGACTTGCTTAAGGTCGCACAGTTTGTGATGACAAAGCCTGAACTGGTCCTCATTTCCTGGCTTCCAATATAATGTCTTTTTAATTTTAACCTAACTGCATCCCAATCACGGGGATGAAAACCAGAGACAGAAATGACTATGGGAGCATTTGTTATATTTGATAATCAGAATTTCTGTCTGTGAAACACAGATTATTAGCCATCCAGGGAAAGTTACTGACTTGGTGTTGACGTAGCCTGGGAAACCTACAGAACAGGCCAGGAGAAAAACAGGGCAAACCCCCAAAGCCGCAGGCTTCCACCGAATCCAGAGACTAGAGTAGTCACTTGGGTACAGCACGCAGAAAGCACAAGGTAGAGCCTTCATCAGGGGAAGGATGGAATGACCTCAGTAAGGGATTAGAGGGAGGAGATCCCTCAAGGGGGGGTTGGGGGGGCTCACTTCTGTCACAGAACCTCGAGCTCCTTCTGCTTAAGAAGGATTCAGTACAAAAGCAGAAGGCTCCTCAAAGTTTGTGCAGAACCACACAGATGCCTCATTAGGTAACAAGACAGGAAGGAAAGTCAGAATGAAATCTCCACAAGTTAGGGTGCCTGGGTGGCTCAGTCTGTTAAGCGTCTGACTTTGGCTCAGGTCATGATCTCGTGGTCCGTGAGTTCAAGTCCTGCATTAGGCTCTGTGCTGACAGCTCAGAGCCTGGAACCTGCTTCAGATTCTGTGTCTCCTTCTCTCTCTGCTCCTCCCCCGCTCATGCTCTGTCTCTCAAAAATAAATAAATGTTAAAAAAAAACAAGTTTTTTTTTTTTTAAAGAAATTTCCACAAGCCATCTCAAAGAAAAGTAGAGAAACCTTCCCTCTCATTATTTAAAAATCAATTGCAGGTAATGAAGAGTCCACATCCAAAGGCCTCCCAACAGTCCATGCCCTTATTTACTCCACTTGTTCCCTTCTTCTTCCTTCTAGCTCTCCTCTCCATGGCCTGTCTCACCCACCTCCACTAGTGGTGACCAAAGCACCGTGACCAAAGCACTGGGGCCAAAGCATCCACAGTCAGCCTACTGCCCCAACACCAGGCCAGAGGCTGTGAAGCAGTGAAGGGCAAGGTTCTTTGGATCATCCGTCTCTGGCTTCCTGTCAGAATGAGACATTTTGGGTGTTCCCCACCCTCCTAAATTCACAAATGGTCTCTCCAATTTCCACATGCGCCATCAAGGATGCCATCATTTCCATTTCTTAATAAGAAAGGAACATCCTTCTAAAGGCACAGTGGTCATGGGTCTGTGTAACCACTGAGCAAACAGGTTTGTTTACCATAAGGAGATGCCAACGTGGGGCCGTACCAGTATAACCATCACTGCTCCTCTCAGGCCTACCCACACACAGCTCTGCAGCTTGCACCTGACCTCTTACTGGCACGCATGCTTCACCAATATCAAGCTGAGGAATAGATAAGGGGAGGAGAGGCACACACTCCATGAATGTGTATACTCCCTTGCCCTTCTCTCCTCTAAGAATAGAGTTAATCAAGCACAAGGCTCAGGAAGAACTGAAAAAAAGAGAAATTCCTATTAATGTATTGACACTTGCCACGAGGCTTGGCCCATCTCAACAAGTCGCTTTACTTTCACATATACCTGGTCTCTCGCAGGACAGAAAAAGGAAAAATAAAGACGAGTTCCAGATAACTATGCTTCTCACAGCTGTGCAGTCAAGAGGGGGGAAAAACACCTTTTATAACTTCCTCTGGCACTTGCTGAAAACTCTGGACTTTGGGGAGGCTATTAGAAAAAGGTTAAATATGAGACTAGATAATGATATACCAAGGGACTCATGTCAGGGTTGTTTGAACACCACTCAGAAGCAATTGCTGTTGAGAGTTGGCGACCACTTTAAAGAGCTCTGGAAGAAGGCGAAGTCTGCAAGTAAATGCTCTGTGGTGCCCCTGGGAGGAGCAGGCGAAAGACTCCTGATTTTGCACAAGCATCCGTGAAAACACTTATTCTCCATTCTTTAATTCAAAGATTACTAGGTACCCACATCTGGTAACTATTTCCTATATGGAGCATGTTTTCTTGTATTGTTCTTCATTTGATTTTATTTTTACCAAGATACCCCCTCACATACACAATAGTACCCTCCTCCTTTCTTTCACTGTAAGCTACAGGGGCCTCTGGTCTACATCTTTAGACTTCTGTATTTCCTTTATTCTCCACAAACGTGTCAGTCAATTATTTAAGAGGATTGTATCAATAAGCATTTACTTCAAAGGTCCTATTTGTGCAACTTAAAAATTAGTATGCAACCCTTTCCTGCCCCTAAAACTTGATCAGTTGCCCCTTAAAAAATTTGTGTAGCTCAAAGCACTTTGAGCTATCAATTACAGGGTTATGAACAACCAGCCACTGAAGCCACCTGATTGGCTTCTCGTCCCTTGGTGCTTTATAATGATAACTAGATAGTATATAATTACACGGTCCCCAGAAGATACTTATAATTGAATCACAGGGCATTTTGTGAATGTTTGGGACAGCGATTAGAGGACCACAAAGTGATAGTATTTCTAACTCTCGCCAGCTAGAATGTAAATGAAGCACCCTAAAATTCAATTATAAGAGTCCTTTAGGTATTAAATAATTATAATACAAATCACATTAGGGGGCAAGTTTTTTTTTTCTAATTGAACTGTCCCCACAACCCCTGAAGATCACATTTCCTAACAGTCTGCACAACAACACAGCTGGATTTTCAGATTTATAGTTCTCCCTCCAGCTGAAAAAGCTGTACAAGGTAGAACATATGCAATAGCCTGTTGGTACTTTTGTTTTGCCCCCTACCTAGTTGACCTACCAAGTGAATTGGTCTCACTGTAGCTCCACTCATCCCATAAATGTGCTGTATAATTAGAACATCTAACATCATTGTGCAAAAATAAAATAGCTATGAAGATATTTACACGTGTAATTTAATAGAAACGGGATACTTCACCCATGTGAACATTCACCTATTCTCAACACCCAGAAATGATTTATTTCTCCCCCTCACCTTTCCCCTTTCTCCGGCTCCCCCTCCTAGCTCTCCTTCCTATTCTCAACAGTTCCTTCTGCCCTCTGTACCTGCTTTCCCTCAGGGCAGGTTGTGACAGGTGTAGTAAAGCCTCCAGGAGTGACTGTAGTTGGTCCCTAGTGCTCAGGGCAAGGATATAGAAGCGGCAAATGTAGATCTTTTTCAGTCATTGTCTTTTTGCTTCCGTTTCTTAAATTCTTAAAGAGAGAGAAGGTAATTACTACTCCTCTAACTCAGGAAACTCGGAAAAGTAGAATCAGAAATACTTCTCCCCTGGCTGGTTTGCATAAACACACCGTCAAGGGAAGGTTGAAAGGATGGTCACACTGTGAAGTTGCTCCTACAACCAACCCAGCAAGTCAAACAGAAAACAGGACCCTTCTCATTCCTCTGGATGCTCTGAATCACATCCAGGGCACAGGCAGAAATTCTCCCAACCTCTGAATGCTACACCTAGCACATATCCGCTTACAGGGGATTTGTAACAGATCTATTTTCCTCTACTTAAAAAACATTTTTTTCAAGGCCAGTGATCAAAAATGTAAGACTAAGAACTGAAAAAATATCAGTCCCCCCAGCAGAGCCCCAGAGTTAAAATATAATCTCTGATTAGTGATTAGTAGAACATCACAGAAATAAATATACATATACATACATATGTATAATTTTCCAGTAGATTTGGCCTTGTAATGACATTTGCTCATGAGAAAAAGAAATTCACTCATCCCAACACCAGAACACTACCTAAGTGTGTCCTGCAAAAAAAAAAAAAGGGTCCCATAGAGACCAAGAATATAGTGGCATTTGGTGCTCTTCAATCAGAGCATCAACACCATCGGTTTCCTCCTTTTAGCTCCTGAAATAAAAATATTCTCATGCACGGAGCACAATAGCACAGGCTACAGCCCTTCCTCATGGAGTGTGATTCTCTCTGAGAGTCGCCTTCTGCTATGTTTGCAGGAACCACTCTCCCAGGACTGTGTAGCCCTTCTAGATGTTTCCTTACACCTCAGAGTCAAGAGCGAAGGAACCAGAATGGCTGACCATGACTACATAGAGGCTGAAGTCATAAAGGACTCGGGATGATGGCGCCACTATGGCCAACGTGGAGCACGTTATCAGGGCAGCCAAGGAGACCCCTCCAGAGGAAAGTGGAGTTAATTAGTCTTTTTATGCACACACACATGCCAGCTTCACACATTTAAAAAATAGACCCATGCTAAGCAAAGGGTCTATTTTAGCACTGTCTTGTAAAAACTAGATAGACGGGTACTCTCTCTCCTTTCTAGCAGTAACACTGGCCCTAACACACTTTCTGGCTTTAGCTATTCTAGCCTGAAGAACGAAGAGGTAATGTGCAAAGTGCATCCGAAAAGCACTAAAACAAAACACAACAATTTTCACTCTCACACAAAGAACTGAGCCCTGGTGAATTAACGTACCTAATAATTAATTGGCATTCCTGTAGAAAATGTTCCTTTTGCAATGTAGCCACTGGGCTGCTATGGAAAAACATCCCAATTTATACTCGCTGAACAAATGATTTGATCAGTGACCAAAGTAAGGAGGCGTGACTGCTCTCCAAGCATGAGCTTTTCCACATGGCCTGAGTCAGCCACCGTACAGCGAGGCTGGCATGGTGCCAAGAGCCCACCTGCCAATGAGACTAGAAGTTTCTGAAGAGCTACCCCAGACCCAATGCTGGGACAGTCCCCCAAACAAAAGGCGGCCACCGAGTTCAACAACTGGCTTGCAATGGCACCATATGCTCCACAATATTGTCCTGCTGCAACACTGGGGCCTGTCTTCAGTGTTCCCGGGTGCTGCACAGCTGTCAGCCCATGAGCTGTTTTATCATTATTTTCACTGTTTTATTACTTTTCTGGGAATTCAAATCAGTGTAACCGCGCTTGATGCACCGGGTGAAAAATGGTGTCTCCCTCCCCCTCCTCCTTCAACCTAATGAATTGCCTTTTTTCATATCAAAGAGTAATGAGCACCAAAGCACATAATATTTATTCATGGAACAAAAGACATAGGATGGAGGGGGTGGGGGAAGCAGGAGCCGCTCCTGAGTGTGGAGAGCAGAAAAGCTGGACATTTTAAAGGAGCTCCTCACTCTGATTCCCAGGGACACTGGGTTCAGTTTATAGGGAAATCCAAACCTTTCAGCTCTCCCCATTCTATCCCTTGGAGCCCTCCTTCAGGTAAGAACCTCGTCACTGTTTAGAGACCTTGCTGCTGAGAGGTGACAGCAACCAAACCTAACTCGTACCAAAGACTTGACAGTGAACTGTCTAAACCTTTTTTCATCAGTGGACTTACCCTAAAACGCCTCCTCTTTCTCTCTCATGAGCATTAAGCCAGTATACCTAAGAGGCGCCTGGGTGGCTCGGTAGGTTAAGCGCCTGACTGGTTCAGGTCATGATCTCCCGGTTCATGAGTTTAAGCCCCACATCAGGCTCTGTGCTGCTGGTACAGAGCCTGCTTGGGATTCTCTCTCTCTCCCTCTCTCTCTACCCCTTCCCTACTTGTGCTCTCTCTCTCAAAATAAATAAACTTAAAAAAAGAAAAAAAGCCAGTATATCTTAAGAACATTTGAGGTAGATCCTTTTACCCCCTGTATCATTTTGGCCTCCATTGTGGATGAGGGCATGATCTGGCCCAGGGAAGAAGTGCCATAGAAATAATGGCGATATTGAAGCCTTGCTTACCTCAGATGACATGAATTTTATCTTCCTCCCTTTCTGCAATAATCAATATCTCACATTCTGTCTTCAAGTCTTCTTTTTAATCCAGAAAATAGAAAATAATGTACAATGGTAGAAATAACTTAACCCAACCCATGGTTAATCTTTTTCCTTATAGACACAGACAATTTAATTGTCCCCTTTACAAAGGATCCCCAAATTGGGAGGGGCAGGATGGACTACTAAGTCAAGTTAATGCTAAATGAGCCATGTTTCTTGAAGGCTCCCTGAATGCATGAGCCATCAAAGTGAAAGGAAAACTATTCTTTAAGGTAAGATAGCTATTAAACAAAGGTTCCTCAAAAACAATCCACTCTCACGCTGAGAGAGAGTAAAGGTAAAGGGCACGTGAACCACATGAAATTTTAACACCCATGGCTGAGTTGCTGTTTCTTTCTCCCATTTTATTACTCAGTATCTTGAATTTTTCCATTTAAAAAGTCTATGTTGAGAATCAATAAAAAAAAAAGATTTGTTTAAACTGTGAAAAATATTCAAAAATTTAAAAAATCATAAAATAATCCACTTCTTATAACCTGTGCCACCCAAACGGTTGTGAATTTTAACACTGCAGAATTTCTCATCTGGATAATTTCCCTTAAACCCAGTAACGGAATCCTCTTCTGAAGCAACACTCTTGTGTCTTCCTCTTATAGTCTCATTTTTGTAAGTCTGTCAAAGCTAATTAGCTCTCTCTTCAAATTTATGGCTCTTCAGTGTATCATAAACACATATATTATGAAAAGTTGAAGAAAACAAGTGAAGTGTGCATTATAGTGTGAAGGAAAAAGACAGACATAAATAATTATTCAAAGTATCCATTCTTTGTTAATAAAGTAAGGAGAAGGGCATTAGAAAGAGCGGATGGTGCGGGCGCCTGAGTGGCTCCGTTGGTTAAGTGTAAGTGTGACTCTTGATCTCAGCTCCGGTCATGATCTCACGGCTCCTGGGTTCGAGCCCTGCTTCAGGCTCTGTGCTGACAGTGAAGAGCCAGCTTAGATTCTCTCTCTCCCTCTCTCTGCGCTTCCCCCGCTCTTGTGTGTGCATGTGTGCTCTCTCTCATTCTCTTTCTCTCAAAATAGATAAACTTTAAAAAAAGAAAGAATGGATAGAAATACCAAAGCCAGCCAATCCCCCTTTCGTCTCCCATATATGGCTGTCCCCACCCCGTGAGCCAATACCAGAAACTCCTACACCATCACTTTAGGGTAAAGAGGGAAGCAAAATTCTCAGGTTTGCAATCCTTTGACATTCCAAACCATGGATAAACACGAAGCCTACCAAACCTGTAACACAGACAGCTTGTGCCTCCGTGAAGGAAACAAAGACACAAGATAGGATTCTCACAAGCACAGCTATCATTAAGTGCCCTTACTTGAAACTATTTCTGAGTGTTCCAATTCCATCTGAGACCACAAACTTAAAGTTAATAAAAGGCTCCTGAATGATTCATATCAATCCTTTCTACCTAAGAACAGGATCAAACACTGAAAAAGAAACCGCCCATTTGAATTTCAATGGTCTAAGGGCCAGATATCCCCATCCTCAAAGTATCAGTTTATCATACTTTGTCATCCTTAACGTTACTATTATATGTTCTTAGTTCATTGTGGGCTCTAGACATATTCCACTCTAACACATACAACCTGCCAAAAATATTTTTTTTAGTATGGTTATTTACTGTTATGACAAACAAGTTTCTTCAAATAGTCCTTGAATAGGTTCTGAGAATTAAGCAGCATGAAATCCAAACCTAAAATCATTGTTTCCATACTTCACTGAAGAAAATGAATGTGTTTTTAAAAAATCCAATAGCAGCTGCAAACCATTTAGGAATTCCTAGTTACACTGCAAAGTACGCTTTCAACCATTTAGCCACAACAATTTCTAAACTGAGAAAGTTGCTTCTTTATATAAACCACCTCTGTTTACCAAACATCAGAGAGCCTCCCAGTAAAGGGCCAAGGCAGGATGTGAGTGGTGAGGGTATGTTGCAATCCTGGAGGTGCTGATCTGCACACTCTACTGTGAGGAAATACCTTAAGTGATTAAAGATAAACACCACCTGCATGCTTTGCAAAGGGATCCATTGCTATAGCCACACACTCTTCTCTGGGATGGATGCAGGGAGAAAGGATGGACTGAAATACCACAGTGGATTAGAACTGGGACAATAGGAGCTCGGAACAGAAGATGGGAACAGGCAAAGGGAATGTATGTTTTACCCCCGCTGGGAACTCTGGCATTATTATCACTTAGACATTCTGAAGTTAAAAGCCAAGAATAAATGATTATATGAGTTTTATCTCTTTTCCTTTACTTAGCATCCAGACAGCGCTCTGACATGTCAAATTTCTTTGCGTTAATGTTAATGTTGACCCCAGACACTCCCATTTATGAATTTATTTAACTGTCTAGTTATTGAACTCTCTTTGAAACAAACAAAATTCCAAAATAAACAAACATTTAAGAAAAGTAAAAAAAAAAAAAAAAACTCAAAATGTCTGAAACACATTTTGCAAGGTATTTTTTTTTAAAAAAAAACTACAATAATGTACGACTTGACTATAGTCATTTATTTCCTATTACAAATCACCTCTGGATTCTTTCAACGGGAAAGAAGAAAATGCTTTCCAAAGGAATTAGAAATTAGAAGTTTATTACAACAAAGCTGTGATCTCAATAGCCTTTGGAAAAGTCTTTATCTAATAGTATCATCAGATATTTATATCAGATAATAGTATCTGATATCTATCTAATTAGATAGATCTATCTAGATAGATCTAATATCTAATATCTATCTAATTATCCAATAGTATCATCAGATATCTATGAAATAACTAATATTGAAAACATATAATCATTTACCTGTCTACAATCAATGTAGAGGTAAAAGTTACACTTCGTGCAAAACTCCAGGTGGTCGCTCACCTTGTGCACAGGTGAAAGCAATCCCTGAACGAAAACACTCCAGTGCGAGAAATGAAAGAAACAGACCCAGGAACAGTCAGAAGTAAACACAAAAAAGTAAGATGACGTTCCTCAGAGGGACAGGAGACCAGCAAAACTAGACTGTCAGCAGGAAACGTCAAAGGTTGAAATGTATTGTATGACCAGAGCAGCAACGTTAAGGAACTCCTAAGTTTATCATATTGGACAGCCTAATTAGAAGATCAGGAGCAAGATTCTTATTTTACACACAGAACTAAATCTTACAATTTAAGATGTTGAAACAGAGACTATCTAGCTGTCTTTAGACTGAAGCTCCCCTTCCCTAAAGTCTGCACGGAGCACATGGCTGCATTAACTTAGCTGGCCACAGGTTTTGTGGGGTTTTTTTTTCCCCTAAGATGCTACGTGGCTGAGCTAAATGGCAGAAAAGGGCGGCTGCTAATCAACATGTACATCATAACTTGAAACAGAAGGCCTAGTTTATCAGAATCCCCTAGCAGAGAATGACCTATAAAGTTTAGGCCCCCAATCACTTACATTCCTACCCTTGGTTGGCTCCTGTGGTTCAAATAATTGCCACCAACATCTTATACAAGCTTCCAGGTCCTACTGCCACTATGGCAAAGGTGAAGCATAAAGTGGTGATAAAAAAGACGGGGAGGGGCGCCTGGGTGGCGCAGTCGGTTAAGCGTCCGACTTCAGCCAGGTCACGATCTCGCGGTCCGTGAGTTCGAGCCCCGCGTCAGGCTCTGGGCCGATGGCTCGGAGCCTGGAGCCTGTTTCCGATTCTGTGTCTCCCTCTCTCTCTGCCCCTCCCCTGTTCATGCTCTGTCTCTCTCTGTCCCAAAAATAAATAAAAAATGTTGAAAAAAAAATTTAAAAAAAAAAAAAAAAAAAAAAAAAAAAAGACGGGGAAAGGAAGGACACACAGGCCAGAAGTATACGAGGCCAAGGGACAGCAAAGTGGGGATCCTCATTATCAAACAGCAGAGCTAGGCAAGGACCAGCACCATAGGAGAGACCACGTATCTTAATTTTTGGCTCCCGTTCAAACTGATCTTACAACCTAAAGGAAGAGGACGGGTCCTTGGCGGAGCCCGGTTATTTCAAAAATCCAGTTGTTCACACAACCTTTTTGAGAACAAATGCTTCAGGCAGGTAAAGGCAGAAAAGCGTTCTGGCCAAGAGCACAGATTCAGGAGCCAAACTGCTCCAGCTATGTGAAAACTCGGGCTGTGAGTATGAACATCTCTGTGTAGGGCAGCTGCTGGGCCAGAGGTGAATCAAAATGACCAAGAACTCCAACGAAGGGCAGTCTTCAGACCATTTCAGCACACGTGTATAATGAAAACTGATAGGACTTCTCACTGTCTAAACAAATGCTATCAGGTGACTGTCGAGGCAAGTCCATTTTGATGCATTTTCTACAGTTGGCCAGGTCAGCGGGTTGTTATTACCATGTTACACAGATGACTGGATTAGTCAGGGTAATTTAACCTGTGGGAAGCAGCAACTCACAGGCCCGAGATGTTTACGACCACTCAAACCTGCACCCACCGCCACCCCAGGTACTACATCACCAGCCGAAGTACATTTCACAAATAAAGCCACACAGGCCTCGTGCAACGCAAAGCTCAGGAAAGGGAGAGAACGACGAACTTGTTCAAGAAAGTGAATTTCCTACTTTCACAGCATGAACAGGTACTGGCTAACTAGACTCCCACTAACTTCCTTTTCAGGACCAGATGAAAAGAAGGCAAGTAATTCCTAGAAGATATGTTGCCAGATACACAACCTTTATAAACTAAAAGTGTTCGCCCTAGACTGAATAGACTAACACCAGTTACTAGAGTTGACACTTTTTTGAAGCTGTACTTTTAAGGACACACGATGATCATCTGCTCTAAAACAGGTTATAATAAGATTCAGGTACTATATTAAACCATATTAGATTAAGAGATTTTTTTTTTTTTGGTCAACCTTTTCTGTTTATACATATTACGTATATAGAAAGAAATCCAAATCTGTGCTACAGAAATGCTCACATATGTATAAGGAATATATGAATAAGGATGTTCACTGCAGTAACGTTTAATTGGCAGAAAATGAGAAACTACAAGAATATCTATCAATAAGGGATCACTTAATAAATTATGGAACATTTATTTATGGAATGCTATATAACACTTAAAAAGAATGACTTTAGGATCTATATGTAATGACTTGGGACACATCTCCAAAATACATTATGTGGAAAAAGTGAATCTCAGAACCATATGTATGATTCCATTTATGCAGAAAAAAATGCTAACATGTGATGGTGTACAATATATAGTATATATGTAAGTGAACAAAAGAAGGTCTGGAGAGATATTATAAACCATGCTAACTCCTGAGCAGGGGGAAACACTGAGGACAAGAATTAAGCCACTTTTTAATCTACTTGCTTTCATTTAGCAATTTATTCAACAAATATCTCGAGTTCTTCCTATGTACAAGTAGGTCTTTTTGTGGCCATGAGAATATGAAGATGAATAAAGAGATAAAATCCCTGTCCTCACTACCTGGTATTTTATTTCCATATTGTTTAAAAATTTTCTCACTTAAAAAAGATGTCATAACCCCCTCTCCAACACTTAGGCAACTGAACAACTTTTGCCGGAACATTTTCACTCGAGACAGCCCATTTGATCTTTGAACAGTTTTATTTTTTTTTATTTTTTATTATTATTTTTTTTAATTTTTTTCTTAACGTTTATTTATTTTTGAGAGAGAGAGAGAACATGAACGGGGGAGGGTCAGAGAGAGAGGGAGACACAGAATCTGAAACAGGCTCCAGGCTCTGAGCTCTCAGCACAGAGTTCGACGCGGGGCTCGAACTCACCGACCGCAAGATCATGACCTGAGCTGAAGTCGGACGCCCAACCGACTGAGCCACCCAGGCGCCCCAGGGTTTTTTTAATAGTAAACCAAACCTGGCTCCTAATAACTGCCAACCACCGATCCTAACTTTATCCCCTTTGGGCCAATAAAGAGCACATCTCGTCCTTCCTTCACTTGACGGTGCTTCAAATATTTTAAGAAAGCAATCATACCCTCTAAATCAGACCAAACACCTCCAGGTCTTCCAACTGTTCTTCACATACACGGTTTCAAGTCCTCACGCCTTCCTGCCAGCTTCTTTCTAAAGGTTCTCCTCTTTATCTAATTTCCTCTAAAAGCCTGATGTCAAGCCCTGATCATGGTGCTGCCAAGTGTCACCTAGTCAAAGACGGTCATCTGCCTCATTTTTAACCTTAATCTTCTTCTCCGCCACACCACCTAATAATCCTCTCCTCGCACAAAGTGATTTTATTTGAAAAATAATGAAATAAGTGTCATTCGAGAAAACAACGCAAGAAAGCCATGGCTACAGAAAGCTGGCAAGAAGACACAAAGCATTTAGCACCCTGGGATTTTCCTAAATGTTAGTTTATTAACGACTCCCATTAACGTGGTCTCATAAAACCACAAGACCGTTTCATACGGCTAACCTGAACCATGAAACGATGCCCTGCAGGGTGTATCCAATGAGAGCAAGGATGCCCCTTTCACCAAGGTACCCCCAGCGCCTAGAAATAGTGCGCAATATGCAGCAAGCAGTTGCTCAATTCCTAATCACTCGATGTTGGCTTATGCAGGAGTGAAACAAGACTCCAACCACTCAGCTTCAAGTCTGCACTTGGACGGGGTGGGGGGGGGGGGGGCAAACAATTGGGAGATAGGCAAGGAATTCATAAAAATAGGCCTAGCCTTTGTGCTGTAAAGTCTTTGCGACTCTTACATACGTATTAATTCATTGGGGCCTAACAATCACTCCACGAGGTAAAAACAAATGACTACTGTTCACCTTCTGACAGGCAAGGAAGGAGACAGAGGCAGACAGTCGTGAAGTGAAAAGTCATGAAGTTAGAAGGTCACGTGGTCGGGGCTGACAGGCAGCACAGTGGTCCTTTAACTCCTTCCAAGAGACCTTCTGCCGCACCTCCTCCTTTCTCCGCTCCTTAAGTAAAAAGAGTGTGTTTGAAAAGCTGTGGGTAAAGCCACACTGTGTACTCTCAACATCCTAGGGGAGCTCCTTATTTAAATCAGGGTTTCTCAACAGCAGCAACACTGATATTTTGGACCAGGTGTTGTGGGCACACAGTAGGTATTTAGCTTCATCTCTGGCTTCTACCCACTGGACAGCGCGAGCATCCACTCTGGTTGGGACAACCAAAAATGTCGCCCAACATTGCCAAATGTTCCTGGAGGGAGAGAGGGAGCAAAATCTCCACTGACTGAAAACCACTGATTTAAAGGAATCCTATAGTAGTAAATCCATTCCAGTGGCAGTAGTAATAATTTAAGAAAGCACGAAAATATTTTAGGAACGTGATTTTTCCCATATACAAACCATACTGCCATTAGCTCTTGAAAACATATGTATTTGAGTTTTCTTAAGGTCTAAAGGTTCAGAGGGGACTACTAAAAGCATACTTTACCTCTGTGAGCTCCCAAGGCACCAGGATATGTTTACCACAAATGAGCAAAACCAACCATCTCTCTTATTTCTTCCCTTTGCTATCCAGTCCAGGTGATGCCTCCAAAATCGCCATCCCTTTTCGCCTCTCCTACCTTAACACTACTTCCTTAAAGCCCTTTCCTGGGCACCAGTCCCTTTACATTCACGCTCAATCACGGAGTTGCTTTCAGCATCTAACAAACAATCAAAGAAAGAAAAATAACCAACCACTGTGAGAATAAAGGGCACTGGCCGAGCTTGTCTTTTAGAGCCGTGCAATCCTTTTGAGTCAGTTATGACCCAGGTCGAATCCGCACAAACAGACCTGCAGCACTTCAGCCCTTTCCTTTGAAGGGGAAGAAGCCTCTGTCCAGACAGAAGTTTTCTGGAGGTGTCGAAAGATATCGTGAGAGGAGAGAAGAGATCTACAGGAATGTGTCCTAATAACGTCTTCACATGCACAAGTAAACACTTACATAGTTGAAGGCTGGAGGGTCCGCAACACGAAATGACACAACCAGATTCTATGCAACAGGATGGAGATTTAAGGAACTAGAAAGGAAATTCTGGAAGTTGTTAGTCAGAAAATTAAATGTTTCACTTAAGTTTTCCACAGTGGTTAAGTCATCGCTGAGGAGGACGAATGTTAGTTATTCGTATTTTAAAAGAGTCTACTTCAGCTTAAAGGTCACTCCAACCAATGGGAGGTGCACTATAATTAAAAAGAAGTGTCTAAATTATTCCTAAGGAATCACTTTCTTTCTGTCAGAGGAAGTACTGCAAGCCTTTTGAGATTTTTATGAAATTCCCCCAAGAACAGTGCGCACAGCTTGCCTTGAAACTCCTGAGCCACAGTAGTTAATTTCCTATCTCTATGCGCGTGTGTACGTGGCCCTGAGGGAATGCTGTGCTTTCTTCCCCAAATGGAGTTGCTTACCCACAACTCAAAAGCTCCTCAATAACAGATAGAACAGCCAGGTAGACTTAAGGGAGGAAAGAAAGGTGTGCTCCCTCTCTGATCCATTAAATGAAATTCTATGATCTTTAAGTATTTATTATACAGCAGGCTTTCAACTCCATCTTCTGAGTAACTTTATCCAACCTTACTTCTTTAGTTCTTTAACTTTTCTTATGTTTAAACACAAGAGTTTTTGGGGTTTTTTTTCTTTTTTTGAAGTTAGGAGAATTAATCAGTTCTCAGCGATAGCTGGTTTTCCAGGAGCTACATTTCCAACTCGCACACACGAATAATGAATTTTTGGAATGGGTCTGTCTGAAAAGCATGCTGTATTTTTAATGAAAATTTAATTTGGGGGGTCCTAGAACTTTGGAGCAGTTATCTGTAAATCAGCCACGTTTAAAAAAACCCAAAAAACAAAAAAACAGAACAAATCAATGTCAAATTAGTTTGAAACAGCAGAAAAGTAAAGCATATTATTTTACTTAAAACGTCATGAGAAGGGCATATAACTTGGCCTGAAGTTGTTGAGAAGTCACTGGTAACAAGCCTGATGCTGATTAAAATACAAGCAAACCAGTTATCCTCTTAAACCTAGCTAGAATACTGAAAAGCCTACAAAGAATATACCCAGTCTTGGATGCAAGAGGTTGATTTAGCATTTTAACTTCTGTGAAGTAGTATGGACTGTGCAGCAATACTGTTGAACAAATGAATTGAAATTTTTAAATTCAGCCTCTTCTCCATTATTTGTGCTAATGAAGAGTTAAGTGGCATACAAAATCAAATCTATAATTAATCCAAAATAATTGGCCTCCTCCCCAATAGTTTCATTAGTTATGAGTAGGAAACACCGAAATTAAATTTCTCTTATTGCTTCTTCCCACTCTTTGATAAAGGTGCAAAAGGTCAGTGAAAAGACCAAAAGGTTGGCTGCCAGAGGAGAAGGAAAAACAAAGTAAGCAGTTATAGGGTCTGAAAACTAGATAAACAGCCTCTGAGTAATAGAGTGAAGAAAATGCAAAGCTATTTGGGAGAGTTAAAAGGTAGATATTATAAAAATCATAGGACTGAGTGAGTTTTAAATATGTTCCTCTTTATAAGATTTTGACGTCTGACTGATTTCACAGCTATCTATCATGAGTGATGTGGAAAAGATGACAGAATTTAGCCATCCTAAGATCAAGAACACAGTATAAGACTGTTAATCAACAAACATAGAGCACTAATCACAAATAAAATTCCATAAATGGCATTACATAACATGGAAGTACTTCAAATGTGTCTAAGATTACTATGTGATGTATAAAGTGGTTTATTATACTGGATTCCTTGTATGGAAGTAGCACCGAGAAGAGAAACAGGGAGAGAGACACCCCCCCCACCCCCCCCCCCACACACACACACCCCATTCTTATCCCAACCAATGGAAGAGCTCTGTCAGGAAACCTCTTTAGACACAGTTGGCTATTGGTTTCATGGAGATATTTAGAAAATAACTCTACATAACTCTATTTTAATGTGTAAAATTCTCCTCTTTCTTCTTACAGAAATGTCAGTAAACCAGGTTTCCTCCTATCAGGTAGCACAAACCTACAAAGATTCTAAAATTTGCTCTTACAATTCTAGCAAGTCAGGATAGAAAGTATCAAACACACTACCTCTTTGAAAACCCAGTTTTCCCTGGGAAAGAACTCAGCCCCAAGAGCGGTTGGTAGATTATGATTAATGATTAACTAAATGTGCTTCTACTTTTCTGATCTCTGGCTATCCAGTGCTAAATAAAATGCGCCACAACCAAAGAACATAAGTAATATAATTACATATGTATCCGAGCTTTAAAAAAAAATGCTTCTTAAGAACTAAAAGACACTTGTGAAACACAGAGAAATGAAATTCCAGGAAGTTTTTCACAAATTTAAGGCACACCCTGTGTGGGCTATGGAAGGCTTTTCAAGAAGCCAACTGCCAATCCTATCACCCAGGATAGCAGTTGAACAGGAGAAGCCAATGAAAAGCTTCCTAGGAAAAATTTAGAAATGGTTTGGCATTACAAGCCTGCCAAATAATTTACCTTCAATTTACCTGCCAGTAATTTACCTTCAACAGGATATTCAACAGGATAAGAAATGGGAAACCAGGTTCATTTATAAGGAAGTTTAGCACTGGACTAGTATGTTGACATTTCCTGGATCTGTTCCAGAAATGGATAAGAACATTTTGGATATGTTGCAGTTTTCTCCAATACTCAGTAATTAATAAGTTTATTGTCAACTGGATTTTATGTGATACACTCTTCAGAGTGAGAACCACACAGATCTATGCAGTCTGGAAACTGTGTATAAATTACGCACACTCTGAAAGTTATAATGGTGCTAACAGAGTGAAAAGGTCATGAAAACACTGGACTTATCCAGGTCAAGTAAGGCTACCACCATTTTGAAATTCTGAAGAGTGCGCTGTCAGGCTTTTCGGTTGTGCCTGAATGATTACACCTTTGTCAAGTCAGTCTCTCTTTGACTTGAAAATGAATTTGTCAACGGGAATTTACTTTAAAATTTTAACCTGACCTTCAATTCCAAATACAAAGAATTAAAAATGTCTCTTGTTACCACAAGTAATTAAAACTATTTTAGGAAAAGATCACTTTTCAACTGAGTCTCTCCTGAATATACAAAAAAGTGCAAGTGTGTGTGTGTGGGGGGGGGGGGGGGGTTAAGGCTCATTTGACTACTTGTCCAGAAACTACCTTTCACCAGAGGTACTGCAGCTTCAAACCCAAGCCTTTTTGAACTCCCTGCTCTCTTAACGGGGCTATTAGGGACCCACACAAAACCCAGGCTCTTTCCAGCAGCCTGGAACCATGGAAGATTTCTATTTCACCTTGCCCACCCTTTTTGTTTGCTTGTTTGTTTTTTTAATTCATGTCTATGCTTGTAAATATATAAGGAAACAAATCAAAAGAGGGAAAGAACTGATTAGACTGACTTCTCAACCCAAACCAGGCAGAAAGAGAACTAATCGATATTTAGTACTTTGGACATATTGGCCCTAAGAAGGGAAACAATAGCAATAAAACAGAAAAGAATCCTATTCGTCTTTATTTTTATCATCACCATTATTATTATTTGGCTCTGGTTGATTATTGCTCTTCTTTAGGGTTTTTCAGATAGCCCAATCTGAGGACTAAATATAATTGTTCTGTGGCCCAAGCAGAGCCCAACTATAATCCAGTAGCCAATCAAGAAAATGAAGATTAAGATTTTCTTTGCGACCTCTGCTTTCAAGATTTTATCTCATACACAGGCTAAGTTAAGGTAGCCTTTCATTTCAAGGGCTAATATGAATTTTTAAATTAATTATTTTTAAAGAAAAAAATAGCTTATAGAAGAGGATAACATTATCTTCTTCCCTTCTTTGTGGTACATAGGATTTACAAGCAACTCTTTGCTTAAGATTTAAGGCTGTTTATTTTCATTACTCTCATCACACATACTTCCCACTGATATATGTGAAATACAGTTGAAGCTAGAATATATCCCTGTTCCATACACAGCCTTGGCGTTTACATCAATCTAATCAATGGGCTAAATTATTGTCAAAAAATTGACAGAAAAATGCTATTTTTCAGGCAATTTTTCAAGTCTGTTGTTAACTTGCTAAACTGGGATTCACTATGCTACTTATAGTTCAGGTCTGCTCCATTCAAGTAAGATTGTCTTTGCATTTTCAAAAGTAAGCTCTGGCTTGGGCTTTCTACCTCCTTCCAGGTAACGTCAGAATCCAGGACTTGCTTCCACCTGCGTATGTGTTATAAGCCAGGGGCGCGCGCGCGCACCCAGAGTCCTCCCTCTACCCCTCCGCAGGCCCAGACGGCACCCTCCGGAGAACCTAACCCAAACACGAAAACTTTCTGGCCGCTTACTCCACTGTGCTCGCCAGTGATCAAAGGCGACCGGGCACCAGGAAGGGCACTGGCTTTTGTTCCAGCGTTGCCCAGCAGGCGAGGTAACGCCACAGCAGTCCTCCCCCCGAAAGGTCGGGAGAAATTCCCTGGAACTGAGATTTTGGAGCCTCACGAAAAAACAGCCGATTTTTACGCAATCCTTGCGTGTGGGGTGTACAAACACGTGAAAAGAGGGCGTGGAGCAGGCAGGGATGAAATTCTCAGTGCCTTTCAAATTCTACTTCAGTCTTAGGTTCACAAAGTGAGTCTCCCCATAGGTGGAAGTGCGCGAGGGTGGCGGGGAGAGGGAGGCCACGCGGACTGGAAGAGAAATAGGTACGAAAAGGGCACGCGAGATACAGTCTAGATGCAGGTCCAGCCCCGCCTCCGGGTACAATCAGAAAAGCTACAGTGTGTCAGTGGCTTTCGGCTTCCTGTTTGTAAAGCCAGAACCTCCCTCCCTGACTTCGGTGACAGACGTTCTTCCTCAAAACAGAGTCCGCCTCTTCTTCGCGCTCGGGCTGGATCGGGGGCAGGAGGAGTGTGGGGCGAACGCAGCGCGGGCAGCCGCGGCGGAGGGGGCAGGGCCGCCGGGCGCAGCGCCCCTCCCAACCGGGCGGCCTCCAGGGCAGAGCTGGGCCGCCAGGCGGACAAAGCACCTCCCGCTCCCTCCCCCACGACCGCGCACCGAGAGGGAGGGGGAAGGCGGGATGTGGGAGGTGGAAGAGGAGGGGGTGGAGGGAAGGTGCAGCCGGCGGGACTGGGCTGGATCGCGCCGAGGAGGGTGGGGAGGAGGAGGGGCTGGGCGGCCTCGGAGAACTGGGAGGAGGGAAGGATTCTTGAAGCCCAAGATAAACAAATTGTTCCTCTTCACGTGCGGGGTGGGGGGAGGTGGAGAGGGTGGGGAGCGAGCGCTGAGGCCTCTCCTCTTCCCCTCCCCCCAGCCGGCTCTTTGTCAAGGAGCGCCGGCCGGAGTGCCGGGCGAAAGCCGGAGGAGGCACCGACACCACCGGGGGCGCCCAGGGCTCCCAGGCCCGGGATGTGCGCGGTGTATAAACCGCACACGGAGGGGGACGCCCACACCGGGCCCTGCGCTGCGGATTGAGGAGCAGTCGGCCAGGGAAGCCCGCGACAGCGCGCGGCCGCGCCGCGCTCCTGGATTCCCACAGCCGGGCGCACCCCGCACAGGCGCGCAGCCTGGAGCCAGGCGGCGCGGTGGGGGAGGGGGCTGCAGACACCTTTCCCAAGCTTCCGGCCTCCCCCCCCACCCCCCAACACACACCCAGAAAGGAAAGCAAAAGAGCAGGAGAGAGATAAGAGAAAGGATTCTACCCTCAGGGTTAGGGGGTGGGAACTGCCCCTTCCTCCCAGGGAAGTTAAGCCATTGGCTGCTCCTCTACCTCGAACCCACCCACCCAGCCATTTAAGCTTCTTTCACCTCCCTACTACCTTCCACTTCTCCCGGTATTACACTATCCTGGAAAGTTGGCGGGGAGCGATGTGGAGGTTGAAGCTAGCAAGCTCCGTGCAAGCAAGTTTAAGAGGAGGAGGAGAAAGAATCCCCAGTGGAGTTGGCGTGGCCCGGACCCTGGGCGCAGGCCGAGGGCGTAGCTCTCCCCTGATCCCCACGCCCGGCCGCTCCCCCCACCCCCCCCCCGACCCTCGCGGCCGCTCCACCTGCCGGACCAGCCTCGGGGCTGGAGCGGCGAGAGAGCGCACCCGCTCCCCGCATCCGCGCGCGCTCCCGCCAACGCGCGCGCGCAGCCACCCTCGCTCGCTTCTCATCCACTTCAAAGTTCATTCACAAAACTCTCAGACTTTCTCAGCCCAAAGGGGGTTAGCTAGGGAGAAGAGGCGAGAGACTCTCCCTTCCCCTTCCTCCCCCCAGGGGTTGAGGGCCTGGTGCCCGCCCAGAATCGGCAAATGCATCAATTTCTCTCTGCACCCGGCGGTTGTGCTGAGAGGGGTGGGTGAAGGGGGGGGGGGCTGGTCTGGAGAAGCGAAGCGGCACGGCGAGGGGTGGGGTGGGGAGTCGTGAAGAGGAGGAGCGAGGTTTCAACTCTGGGTTCACTCTCTTTCAAATCGGTATCTAAGAAAGGGAGGGGGGGGGAAACTTTTCCAGTGCCTCACTCCGACGCTTCACGCTCCCTCCGCCCCTCGCAGTCGTGACTGGCTTCTCCCCTCTCGCCCCCTCTTCCCCAAATCTGACAACCCTGACAGATTAACAGGTAGCGACGACGACAGCTTTTTCCTCAGAAAAGTTGATGTTAACCCTTCGGTTTCAGCCCACCTCGCCACCGTGCAAATCAAACACCCGTCCCCCCATGTAAGAAGCTCCACGCCCCCCCCCCACGCGCGCGCCCCACGCCTGCTGCCAGTGCGCCCTCACCATGATCAGCGTGTGGTTCCTCTGCTCCGCCGAGGCAGCCTCCGCATCTTGCTGGGGTTTGCTCTGGTGCTGCTGCTTGCCCGTGCCGGCGCCGGATTTCTTGGCTCTCTGCTCCAGGGTCCGCTGATAGAGGCTCACAGTGTCCCGGCGCTCCAGCTCCAGCTGCTCCACCTGAGCCTGCTGATACCTGTTCTCGCAGTTGACGTGGTGCCGCCGGCAGCCCTCGATGCGCTGGCGGAGCCGCTCCACCACGGTGCTGTGCTTAGGGACGGCCGCTGAGCCGCCGCCGGGGCCCCCGGAGCCGCCGCCGCCGCAGCCGGCAGAGGGGTGATTGCTACTCGGAGCAGCGGGAGTACTATTGGGAGTATTATTCACACCGATCCCGGCCCCGCCGAGGCTGCTGTTCAGGCTACTGTTGATGCAAATACTACTGCCATTCGCGGCAGCAGCGGGGGCTGCGAAATCCCCCATCCTGCTCCCCGGGCACACTATTTTGGAAGAACTTTTTTTTATCCACCCCCCTATCAGCCTCCTCCTTGGGTCCAAGAATTAAAATAGTTTAAGTGGAACGCGGGGGAGACGCAAGCACATGGATGGAAACAGCGATCTCGACGGGGCGAAAAAAAGGGGGAGAGATTTTGGGGTAGGTTTTTTTTGTTTCCTTTTTTTAAACTGTAAAGCTCGAGGGGGAAAAAAGAAGGGGGGGTGTTATCAGAATACCATCAGACACCTATCAACAAAAAGAATCACAACAAACTGAGCCAGCAGCAAATCGGGTTGCAACTCAAGGGGAGATCCGCTCCTCTCCTGCCTTCTTTTTATAATCCATTATTTTCTAATAAATTCCAGGAGATTTCCGGTGGTTGGCAAGCATTTTCTCCCTACGTACCGAAAAATACACCCCATGTACACACACAAGCATATGCCTCCAGTGCGGACACGCGCGACACACACTCACTCCACACCGCATCGGAAAACGGCAAGCTTGCTTATTGCAATTTCCTTCCACAAAAAAGTTTTGGTGTTTATGCCGCCCCGTGTTCTCAAAGTACTTTGGCTGCTCAGTTGCATTTCACAGGAACCTAGATATCGAATCCTCGGGCTGGGGGAAGTAAACACATGGACAGTCCGAGGCGACTGCAAAAGTAGATCGGTGAAGTCCTTTGCAAAACGCCGCGCGGAGAGCAGCCCCTAACGCTCGGCTGGGCTGCCGCTGCCGCCGCTGCTCCTGCCACCATCACAATGATCAACTGCTCGCCGCCGCCGCCGCCGCCTCCTCCTCCTCCTCTCGCTCCTCCACCTCCTCCTCCTCCTCCATGCCAGCGGAGTGATATCAGGACGCGCGAGCTCAGTAAACACGGCAGCGGCGGCGGCTGGAGGCCGTGAGACAAGCCGGGGGACACGGCGCAAAACCCGGCCCGGACTCACCCGGCAGGAGCGGGCGCCGCACGCACCGGCACCCGGCTCCCGCCTCCCTCGCCTCGCCCTCCCCGCCTCTCCACGCCCCCAACCTCACTACTACCCTGACTGGAAGCTGAGCTGCCGGAAAGAGAGGAAGAAAAGATTCTGGGGGATCTCGGGAATGAATCAACTTTTGACCTGTGTGTGTGTGTGTGTGTGTGTGTGTGTGTGTGTGTGTGTGTGTACACGCGCGCGCACGTGTGTGTGTGCGCGCGCGCGAAGATGGCCGCGTGGACGCGCCTGGCTGGATTTCCTTATTCCAAGCGAGATATCATGCAAGCCCAAGTTGTTGTTATACATTTATGCATTATATTGCAGAACTGTGCATGACCAGGCAGAAACATTGAAGCTTCACAGCAGTTGTCTGTCATTCCTACCCATGTGGAAAGAAAAAGGCAAATGAGTGACTCGTTTTTAAAACCCAGGTAATAAGTCCTTGCTTGTAACAACCCTGCTTATGGACACTTGTTCAAACTCTAAGCCAATCTTAACACACAAATGCCGAATTCTGAACAAAAAGAAATAGGCACAAAAAAACCTTGGAATTTTATTTAATTCTCTGTACATGATTGTTGTTATTAAGGCAATTGTTGTTTTAGTTACCCTTGGAAAAAAATTAAAATAAAGCAAGCAGGGACTTGGAGGTGAGACTAACAGTACATTTTAACAGACTGTTTTGAACACTAGGTGCTAATGACAGCAGTAATTAAGGGTCCTTCGTAAATCAAGTGGAAAGATTGCGGATTTCATGGACTAGAACTATAGGAAAAACACAGCATTTCACAGTTTGTCATGACCAAAACAAAAACAAGCCAAAATAACAGGCTTACCTTATTGCTAGATATATTTCTTTCTGTTTAAACGAATGTACAATAACTATAATTAAAATGGAATAACTACCACAGAAAGCAATCTAAACTTTCCTTTGTCTTTCCAGCTATTGAATATTTAAAAAAAAAAAAAAACCACTAAGGATCAAACATAATATCCTTGAATCTGAACTTAAGTAAATGCATATACATAATTTAAAAAAAAATTTTAATGGAGAAACAACATTTCTGTGATCATCGGTATTACAAAATCTTGATTGTGAGCTATTAATAATAAGGCATTTTGTATTATCTCAATAAATCTTATAGAATTAGTTTTTAGGGTAAAAATACACCCCAGTTTTCTAAAATAGCCAGGAATAAAAGAACTTTGGATCTCATGCATTAGTCATGAGATCTGATTTAAACCATCTTCATTTCTTGGCATTGCAGATTAGCATAGGATGCTATTTCTAACCTCATAATGTCAGCAATAAGAAGCTATATTTTTCTTCAATTAATCAGGCCTATATGGTAAACTATATCTTTAACATCCACTGGATTATATGGTAAAATGGGCAGCAAAATATTGATTAATGTGGTGTGAGATTACCTCTAAGTAGCGAAACCAAGGTGAGAGCGTATCTTTCATTGAAGCTCAGAGGGCTACTTAGTAAATATACAATTCTCTGTATAGAAACTGCCCCTCCTTCAAGTCTGTTAGAAAATTTAACGAATTAGTTCTATAGCAAAAAGTCAGTTCAGGTTCTAACAACATAGAGAAAATTATAAGAAAACGACATCACAAAGTGGCCTTTGTCTTCTTCACATATTAACTATATAGTATCTCTATTAATTCAGGAAACACATGGCCTCGCTGCAGAGAGGAAGCTATGACTCTGCATTCACACTATCTCTCTTCACTATACTTCAATTCTCATTCCTTCTCCTACCCCAATCACCTACATCGCCCATAAAAGACTGCAGTTTGATTTACAGAGGCAGCAGGTTTGAGGGTCTTGAGTACTGTGTCTTCGTTTTTGAAACCTGTGTTATAATTCTAGCTTTTCCTGTGACTTTGAATTTTTCACTGAGAATTTGTCAATTTCGAAAAAAAAATGATGGCAATAGCAGCAACATGCATTCCTATCAAGCTGTTTACCTCTCCAATCACGAAGGGAAACCAAAAATACACAAGAATTTGCATCCTTCCCTTTGAGGGACCAACAGGTGGAGGAGCACACTTTGTGGCTTTACCCCAGAGTTCCCCAATGACAAATGGAGCTATTCTTGCACAACTACAGCATAGTTTGCTGTTTGAGTTTAGTGCATGAGTGGACTATACAAAAAAGAAAGATTGACTCCTCACGGTTGTATGTACACACACACACACACACACACACACACACACACACACTGGCACCCATCTTTCATCTCATCAAGATGGTGAGCCACAAGCTCCAAGACCAAAATGTAGGGACAGGAAAGACTGTGAAGTTGGGTAATAGGCAATATGGGGGAAGAGTCTTTGAGGAAATTGACCTGGGCAGTACTCCACTGTGACATACTTGAGGTAGAAACCCCATCCTAATTGTGCAGGCTGATTAGATGAAAGGAGCAGGAAGTGAACAAGTCTTGAGTCTTGAGCAACATAGCCAAGTCATCCTGAATTAGAGATGTTAATCTACTCCCATGACAGAAGAAACAGAAGCTTTTATACGGGCTGCTTCTGGACTCTTGTGATACACTCCCATAAGGTTGCCAGCTTTGTTGGTCACCATCTTAAAGAACTCCTTGGAAGTCATAGAGAAGTCCAAGTTCTGGGGAAGCTATTTTAGTCCCTTTTCCCTACTAAGCACTGTGATAGCATGACCTTCTTTATCTCTCCTTTGAGCCTGCTATGAAGCAAAACTTCGAGATGGGAGCTATGGACACATCCTCAATGCTGTTGCTGTAGAATAGCAAAGAAATCTGAGATGCCATAGCAATGATGAGACAGAAATTATGTGGCTGCCTCCCCAGACTTTGATGATATCTCTCTGGATGCCAAAAAGAAGAGCATGATGAATAAGTACCTGGACCAGGTTGTCCTGAGGCTCTGGCTCTGAGCCAAAGCTGGCAGTTCTAAGGAATTGAACCAGACTCACTTTTCTTTAAGCCAACTCTGCATCATCCTCCCATGTCCATCTAATAGGGCCCAGTGTTCCGGTGTCAAAAAAAGAGGTCTTTGTATAGAAACTCCAGTATACGTGCCACTAATGCTTCCCTGTTAATGCGGATCAATAGAACAGTTTCATCATTGTGCCGTAAAAGAATACTTGGTGACCAAGGTAGAGTAGGAACTCTCTGCTGCCCGTCTATGGGTGAGCAAACCTTTGTATATGCCCACACAGTGGGCCCTGATGGTCCTGAATTACTAGCAGCAGTGGGGTGTGCCATCAATTGTCTAGCAAGAGCTATCTTCTCACTAGTTTCACAGATACAGTTTTGGTCTTCTGTGTGCCAGGTACCTGTATTAGGCCCTGGCACTGGCAATACGGCATGGCAGTGGAGGGCACAAATGAACCTCAGTGATGGGCAACTAGCCTCAGAGCAGTTGAGGCAGTGATGGGACTAATATGAGGTGGGTATGGGAACACATAAAAGAGGCTTTGAGTGCAGGTGTGGGGATCTAAAAAGGCTTCCCCAGAACTTACTCCAAAAACTGAGTGGAAGTAAGCCAAGCAAAAGTTGGGGGTGGAGGTATGCAGTGGGGAGCTAGGAGACAGCTCGAGCAAGGCCCAGATCCATTTCAGCAAATCCGCCAGTCATTCTCTCCCCGGAGCATGAATGTGGGAGGATGTACTGAGAAATGAGACCAAGGCTGGGGAGGTCGGCAGGATCCAGGTTGTACGAGGCCATCCAGAAGTTTAGACCGTATTTCTGCAACAGTGCTGCCATTGAAAGAATTAAAGTTGATTCACTTTTTACTCTGGCAATGCAGTGGATGTATTAATATAGTGTTTTCTAGAGTATGTTCGGAAGAACCTGGTCCTGTAAGATGTTTCACCAAAAAGGCTTCTAGAGCCAAGAAAGTTTAGGAGATGATTGCTACCACATCTCTCTCAAAGATTCATGACCACATTGAAGGCCACTAGAAATCTTGCAGCAAAGCATAGTTAGCTGTGTTTAACCTAGTAATGCCCAAATCCTGTTATGTCCCACAGAATGAAACATATTAGAGAGAGCTCTGTGTAGGAGAGAGTAAAAATCAAAGACAGTTCTAAACCCACTTAAGTTCACGATGATTACCTGGGCAGGCAGCTTCTGACAAATACTGAACTCCCTTTACCATCTGCTCTGCCAGAATCACTAGCACCCAAGGCTCAAGGCCCTTCCCTAACCTTAACTGGGTGTGTTGAGTTCTGACCTTTGAGTAATGGGAAAGTAGCAACACAAAGGCACAAATCCCAGAAGGATGAATTTGACTAACCTTTCTCTGCATTACCACTTTGAGCATGATAACATGCTCATATTAATATCTATCTATCTCTAATAAAACCTCCTTATTGGGGGAAAGGTCGGCTTTATGTTTTTAATTTATTTAAAAATTTTTTTAATGTTTATTTATTTTTGAGAGAGAGACAGAGCGTGAGAGGTGGAGGGGGAGGGAGAAAAGGAGACACAGAACCCGACGCAGGGCTCGAACTCACGAGCTATGAGATTATGACTTGAGCCTAGTCGGAGGCTTAACTGACTCAGCCCCCCAGGTGACCCTAAGGTCAGCTTTATTTAACTGAAAATCGTAATTATGTAATATCTTTAAAGATATAGAGTTTCATTATTTTTGAAGCATGTGCTCTGTCTAGCCTAACAATTATTGGCCTCTTAGAGTTATTTTAATGATCTCCTTCTACCTAGTAAACCAATTGTATGTAGGTGACATCCCCCATGGACTAGGGGTGTTTCAAAGTGTGTTTCCTTGAGCATTTAAATATTTCAAGCAAGACCATGTTTACATGATTAATTTTCACTTTTTATTAAGAAAGGGTTTACTAAGCTCTAGACCATGTCATAAATTTTGAGAGGAATATGAATTAATGGGGTTTAATTTTCTTATTCATGTATTTTAGTATGTGTATAATAGTTTTGTGGCTATTAGGAGAAAGGTTATCTAAAGTCCATGGCAGACAAAATTTTTAAAAACCCTTTCATTCTGCTTCACTCTAATCTCAGTGCTAAATAATTTGATATAATAAGGCATCTGTCTTGAACAAGGTCTGGCTTCCATGAAAGATGTTGAAGACTTTTGAAATTAGGGGAAATATTTATAAAATCTTTTATTTATTGAAGGCCTATCAGCAGAAAAACTGTTAGAAACAGTTTAGAACAGTTTAAATAATTGTTTAGAAACAATTATTTAACAAATAATCAAAGAACTTAATAATGTACTTTCTTGTAAGCATTTGCTGGTAATCAGCAATAGCAAAGGATATAATTTTAATGGTCAACATTCATTGAAAACTGACTCTATTCTAGGTTCTCTTACTTTCCCTCACTTCATTAGTGAAGAAACTGAGGCACAGAAAGCTTAAGGAACTTTCCCCAAACTAATCTCCAAAGATTAAAGGTGGCCAAGTCTGAGTTCATACCCGGACAGTCTAATCCCAGAGCACATACTATTGAAGGAACACAATGTGGAAATAGGTTGCCCAGGTTCCTTCAAATATTAAGGTTCTACATTTCTATGAAACTAAAATTACTGTGTTTTACCCCAATAACACTTTAGCAGAGGCTTGTTGCTGCATTTTCGAAGGCACTCAGTTCAGGAGCCCTTTTCCAGAAAGCTGCCTTTGCCCATTGCTCTTTCAGCCCCTGTTCTGGGTTAGTCACTTCCTCGGTGTTCTGAGAATCATGAGCGTTGCCCTGTCTTGACACTTACATGATCACATGGTACTAATAACTGTCCATTCACTTGTTTATCTCTCACTTGTGTTTTCTTGGTCTTTGGACCTAGCACAGAGCCTGGCTGGGACAGAGCTCTGTAACAGTGTTTGGGGAGTGAGTGTTTGGGAAAGAGAGAACCGTCCACAATTTACCAAACTTACACAATTGGAAAGGGAGTTGTGACCAGTCCTGAACATTTGTCCTGGAGGAAAGGAATACTGTGCTTCTATTTTGTAGGAGCCATTTGGATGCAATATAAGAAAATCATAGTATGATGTGATCTATTTTTCAAAACGCTGTTTCTCAGGAGTTAGAGGTATTCTATAAATTGGCTTAAAGAGGTGCAGTGGTGGAAGAGAGTCAGATAAGAGTCGAGCCAGCCTCTGACAGATCCTCTCACTGCACTCTACTGTCATCATGACACAAGGGGAAGGGGCTCACATTAATTGTACACCCATGGTCATATGTCAGATATTAGGTCAGGCTTTTTCCAACACTAACCAGCTTAATAATCCCAGCACCTCTTAGGAGGTCTATAAAGCAGAGTGGGCCCAAATGCACTTGTAACATGAATTCAACTATATACTCTCAGTTGTGTGTGTGTGTGTGTGTGTGTGTGTGTGTGTGTGTGTGTGTATGAACAGCTACTTCATCTGTACTGAAAAATAAACAGTGGAGGAGAAGGGGACGATTTTGGAGTTGCTGAGAGTTGGTAGAGGAATGTACCAAACCACGCATACTTATTTTACTTCATGGATAATGTAAGGGTTTTAAGGTAATTGCAACTACATGTCTGAGAAAAATGTAACTTCCCCGTATTATGACTCCCATTTTCTGGATGAGAAAATGAAGTCTTAAAGAGTTTACATAACTGGGATTCAAATCAGCTCCAAAGGCCCCATCTTATGCACCTGTCTGGTTTCACCTTTGTGCTGTTTTGTTGTTGTTCTATAGGGCTTGTAGCCATTCTGTCGCTGCTCTTGTCATCCATTCAGCAAATATTTATTAACTATTGGCAGATCCTGTGTTAGATACAAGGGGTGCATTCTTGAACAGAAACATTTTCCTCTCCAAGGGAGCTTAAGGAAATGTACATCATACAATAGGCTAACATGAGAGAAGTATAGTCAGCTCTTGATTGACCAGAGCCCGAGGGAGAGGTAGGAAGAGTTCTGTCCCAGTTAAAACAAAACTAGTAAGAAGGGTATTGGAAAAATAATCAACCTAAGCTCTGTTAGAATTACACCCAATGTTAAGGAAAGTTTTACGACCCTATACACACCATTCCAAAAGTAAACGACAATAAGAGAATAGTTTAAGAACACAAAGCATCTCCTTCATTGTCTGATGAAAAATCACACAAAGCTACCTGTTTAATGGTTTGATATTGTGTGTTCCTTAGCTGTGCTCTCTTTTTAACATTGGAACAGAGCCTAGGCAGCATGAGTTTGTCTCTGAGCAAACTGCATTCTTCACTGTTACTCTAGTAGACAGTCTAGGTCAGCGGTTTTTAAGCCATGTTGAGTCCTGAGAATTCCCTCCAAGGGCCTCAGGGGCTGCTGTATGGTGGGGGGAGGAATGATTGGGGCTTGGCCACTCTTCAACCTAACCGCCTTCTTTTCCAAATTGGAGCAAAATTTCCCTCGAATAAAGCGTTCTACAGCTAAAAAGAGTTTGAAAATAGTTCTATGTTTCATCTTGTTTCTACTGGCAAATTCTCCCTATTCCCCCACCCAACCCTCACCTTCCATCACATACATGTTATCATTTCATTCTCTTCTTGGTGTCACTAAACCCTGGTTCACATTGGCTCTGAATCAGTTAACTTTGGCTCCAAAGTTTCATGATCCACTTGCTAAATGTCAGCTTCTTCAAATTTCTCTACATTCCTCTAAGCTGGGCAGGTTTGAGAATGGCCCAACTAAGTGTGCAACAAGATGGAGAAAACTATTTTCTAGAACTCCGACTGGGGACTACTATGCATGTTCAGAAGGAACACTAGGATTATCCGCCTGTAATAGCAGTGGGGTGGAGTTTGCAAGTCCCTAGAATCATGCAAAGGTAGATAGTTAATTATCTGCCTGCTACAAGTGTGTGTCCTGATATCACGGGGTTTTCGTCCTACTGAGTGGGGTGTGCAACTTTTGGACAGAGGAGGGGAGACAGCTACTAGTGATCTAGGCTTTTCTGCTACCCTCAGTTTCTCCAACTAAATGCCAAATAAAGTGATCTCAAGGACCACCAAATGATTAACCTATCCAGGTCATTCACATTCCTTAGTATAGTCAGGCCTCAGATTATATGCTGACCTTTGGTGAGACCGGAAATAATCTAACGTAAAATGTGACCATTTGGGGATCAGTATATTAGTTATCTAATAATCTCCCATGAGATTCAAAACAAAGGTCTCAGCTTTGGCTGTAATGCCCTTCATTTCTTCTGCATCCCCTCTTGCCAATTCTCTGTTAAGGAAAATCTTCAGCATGGGAGAAGTAAAAAAAAGTCTGCGATACTTCAGCTGCCATAAGCAACAGACCTGGCACAGAGATGAAGTAATGTCTGCCCAGGACAGTGGAAGTTCATTGATCCAATTCTGCCCACCATCCATGGATGAGTAACTGACAGATGTTGCAAAAAGACAAGAAGACAAGGCTGATTGGCAAGGGGCAGGAGTCACCCAACCTTAAAATAGAAACAGTGTGGCATCCGTTGGTTAAAATAAAGTTCCAGTCGTGGACATTTTGCAGGTTGATGTTACACAGATTTGTGTCATTAAAAACCTTTTTTTAAAAAAAAAAAAAAAAAAAAAAAAAAAGAAAACCTTTTTTCTCCACAAAAAAAGCACTAGTGTTTATTTATTTATTTATTTATTTATTTATTTATTTATTTTTGTAAACTATGTTAATCCACCTTATGTATTGTTGTTTTGTATTTCTCAATTACCATGCCTACATCCACTGGTAACAGAACACCTTTATACCTTTTCAAAACCTTCCTACCTACATTTTCAGCCCATGAAGTTTGCAGAGGGGAGAGGAGACAGAATCTCTCTCCTGGCTCCAGGGGTACACTAGTCACCCAGATCACCTTCCTCTTGACCACAGTGATTGATTCAAAGATGGGTATGTGACTGAGGCTGGTCCAATTAAAGCTCTCTCTGGGAACGTTGCTGGAACAACCAGAAAAGGAATTGTCTCTCCTTCAGAGAATCATGGAAGTTCAGGACAGTAATATAAGCTTGGAGCCGCCTAGGGTCAGTGTTGATATAGCATGGACAGTTTGTTTGAAAATAAAGCCGACCCAGAGGAAAAGAGAGCCAAGAAATGGAGGTAGTCCTCATGGCACCATTTTTGTCCTGGATCCAGATGGGCCTAAAGTCAGGTTGCCCTGGAAGTTCCAGTTATATGAGCTAATGATTCTCCTTTTTCCTACACTTTCCTTCTTTCCTTCCCTTCTCCTTCCATTCTTTCAAGTGTGTGTGTGTGTGTGTGTGTGTGGTATGATTGAAATATCCATCAGTTAGGGACTGGTTAAATAAATCATCTCTAAATAATGAAATCTATGCAATAATTAAAAAGACTCATGCAAAGCTACATATGAATCGTTGAATTATTTATTATAAAAAGAGTGAAAGCAACTGAAACCCTCTATTGGGAGATGAAATAAATAAAATATCTTATATCCATACATTCAAATAAGCAACTGTTAAAATAAGTCATATGTGACTAATTGATTGACATTAAAGGATAGTCATGACATATTATTGATTTTAAAAAGCACATTATGAAAAAAGTTACAAAAACACTCATTTTATAAAATTATGTAGTTTTTGTGTAAATAAACCTAGAAAACTCTTGAAACCTAGTTAAACGTTTTTACGCTGGGATTTTAGGTGCTTTTTCTTATCATTTATTATTTTCTTTATTGCTTTAATTCTATATGTATATATAGTATAGAAAATGAAAACTTTTGATTTTTTTTTTAGAAAAAAGAAAAACAGAGAAAGAAGGGAAGAAAGGAAAGGAGGAAGAATCTGAAGAGAAACAAGAATGGGAGTGTCTATAGTTTGAAGTTTGCCTAAATGATTCAGGAAGATTCAGGGAAGAGGTGACACCATTTCATGAATCTTAAAAAGGTATTTCCCAGGTGGACAGATGGGGAGAGGGCATCCAGAAAGGCAAAGGTTCAAAAAAGCAAGAAGCCATGATGTCTTAAGGAATAAATTTTCTGATATAGCTAAATAAGTGCCAGTAAATTAGCAATTTAATCTTAATAACTAGGACAGAGTCAATTAAACTCAATGTTAAAACAAGGAATGTCATATCAGGATTGTGTATGGGATGTACAAGGGAGAAGACAAGTACTATACCTCAAGGACACTGGTCTCTACAACCAGTTGCTGACCCACATCTCTCCTTTGAGGTCTATTAAATATCTCTAACTTAACATGTCCAAAGCAAAACTCTTGTTTTCCTGTCCAAATCTGCTCCTTCTCTGCAGTGGTTAATTTTGTGTGTCAGCCTGACTAAGCCATGAGGTGCCCAGATATTTGGCTAAACATCTTTTGGGGTGTTTCTTTGAGAGTGATTTTGGATACGATTACCATTGAAATCAATAGACGGTAAAGCAGATTGTCCTCCCTGGGGTGGCTGGGCCTCATCCAGTCAGTTGAATGCCTGAACAGAACAAAAAGACTGACTCCCGTGTAAGTAAGAGAGTATTCCTCCTGCCTAACTGCCTTCACACAGAAACATTGGACTTTTTCCTGCCTTCACATTTGAACTGAAACACACGAGTACTTTCCATGTCCTGAGTTGCTGGCCTTGGGACTAACACTATACCATCAGCTCTTCTGGTCCACAGTTTGCAGACATGCCCTGTAGATTTTGGGCCTTGTCAACTTATAATCATGTGAGCCAACTCCTTACAATAAATTCCTTTCCCTATATTTATAGACATCCTATTGATCCTGTTTCTCTGGAGTACTCTGACAAATATATTCTTCCTTCCCACAGAAGAAAAACGGTGGAATGAGTCTATCAATACCATGGGTACAAAAACTTTGGGGTCATCCTTGACTCTCCTTCTTCTCTCACACCAAAGGTTCAATCCAAAGCAAATCATGTCAGCTCTACCTTTAAAATATATCCATAATCTGACCACTACTTATCTTGCCTCCTGTTACCATCATGGTCTAAACTTCCATCATCTCTCATCTGGGCCAACGCAATAGTATCCTTACTGGTCTTCCTGCTTCCTCCTCTGCCTCTTTACAGTCATCTGTGTGCACAGCAGCCTCAGTACTCCTTCTCAAACATGTCAGATCATGTCCAGCCTCTCAAAACCCACTAATGGTTCGCATCTGATTCAGGGGAAAATCTAACATCCTTATCACAGCCTGCAGGCCCCTGTAGGATCTGGCTGCCCCGTCTACCACTCCAAGTTCACCCTCTTGCCTTGCCTCTTGCCTTTTGTCTCCTTTTTCTTTCTCTCTCTCTTCTTTTTTTTTTTTTTTTTTTTAATAGGCCAGGAGTTCCTTCTGTTGAAAGAGTCTATTCCCAGATAGCCATAGGGTCCTGCCTCACTTCCTTCAGGTATGCCCCGCAGGCCTTCCCTGCCAGCCTGTATGAAATAATCTTCTCCATCAGCTCCCTACATCCTCTTACCCTTCTTTGAGGCATGTTTTGCCACCAGACACGTAGTGCATCTTATTTTATCTTCTGAGTCCCCTTCTAGAATATGAGCCCATAAAAGCAGACAATTACCTTGCTTCTGTATCCTCTGCACATGGAGCTGAGGCTGGCACACAGGGGCACTCAATACCTCTTCGCTGATGAACTATATTTCTTTCCATACATGAAGGAAACAAGATATTTTTGATGTAATAATAGTTAACAATTATTGATCACATACTATATATTGGGCAGTATGCTGTGCTTCTTACATAAATTAACTCACTCAGTTCTCACAACAACCCTTGGGGCCTCAGAGCGTTTTCCGAATGACGAGAGGGAGGCAGAGATAACTTTACTAATGTCACATGCTGATAAGG
This sequence comes from Neofelis nebulosa, assembly GCF_028018385.1. Lineage (NCBI taxonomy): Eukaryota > Metazoa > Chordata > Mammalia > Carnivora > Felidae > Neofelis > Neofelis nebulosa. Next base: position 87,437,949 of record NC_080784.1, on the reverse strand, counting down.
GGCGGAGTCTGGCCCAGAGACCAGGCTCAACCAGTAGGTCTCTTATTCAGAATACACTTCCTGCAAATTCATCAATAGGCACTGAAGAACAGCCAAGATGAAAAAGACTATCCCCTAATTGTATTCCGCAGGGATGAAAAATATTTCCCACCATATAGTATCTCCATCAGTTCCCAGCTAAACAGCACAGCAGAGTAAACACAGAGTGGAAAGCTCAGGGCACCCCCCTGCAGTTCACATTGTGACACCTGTGAAGCAATTTGGTGGAGACTAACAAGGTAACAGCAAAGGCTTGCTTAAAAACCTTTCTCAGGTCACATATACCTTGTACAGTTCGTAGGAGCTTCACAAGCCCATTTGAAGATGCACACAGTCCCTTTTACCCTTGTAAATGTATTCATTTGTGTGTTTAACAAATATTTACTGAGTACCATTAGGTGTCAGGCACAGTTCCAGGCACTGGAGATATAAAATATCTTCTTTCATTGACTTTCACCCCATTTGTAACAAAATGGAGCTTATATATCAGTGACTTGGAGCTAAACTCTGTAGTCAGACTTGGATACAAATCCCAACCCTGTTGTTACTGATTACATGACCTCTGGCAAGTTACATAACTTGTCTAAATCTCAGTTTCTTTGTTTATTCAAGGGAGGCAATATTGATGATCAGATCTACCACACCGGTTGGTTTATTAGGGGGATAAAATGAGATTGCCTGATGCACCCTAAGCATTCAGAAACATACTACCCATGATGGCGAGAGTGGGCTAGTAAAATCCTTGTGATTTTAAATATGGTTTTGTATGTATGATGAACTTGGAGTTTTCCAGCTAAAGTCAGTTCCTCTTAAGTGATAAGAGCTTGTCCAAATTTTAGCATCTTGAAAGAGAGAAAGTTCAGTCCACATTTTCAAGCAGAATGCTAAATTTTGTGATGAAGTCATAGGGTCTTACACTCACAATTAGACATCATAATAAGGCTATTAAAAGAACCCTGATTCATTAATTCGTTCATTCTTCTTTCCTTCTGGGGTTATCTGGGAAAGCTGCCCATTTGCAGAGAGCTCCTTTGGCTATCTTCCTTTGCCTTTCAGAGCCCTCAAAACAAAGTTCTTAAGTACCTCGTAATGGGTCCATGGGATTGTTGATTTTGTTTATAACATGTCAGAAGTAACAATTTTTATACTACTAATAGACTCATTACAAAGTATAAGGGATATCTCAGGTGGTTTCTGAATGGACTAAATATTCATATTTATTTATAGGCTCTTCTGCCTTCATGGACATTAGACCAGGAGTTTAAAACCATAAATTCTAATCCTGGGCCTAATACTAATTAACTGTTTGATCTTGACTTCACTGGGGCCTTGGCTCAGGTCATGATCCCAGGGTCATGGGATGCTTACCTATCTATATCCTAAGGCTATTGTCTACATCATCTTCCAATTTTAAAATTCTACACTTGCCCATAAATAAAGCTAATCAACAAGAAACCTTATCTCCCCTTGGTCCATGGAGCTAAATGTGAGGACACAGGGACCTATTAAGGAACAGATGAGCACAGGGGCTCTAGCATTTCAAGTTGTAAGCCCCATATAACAAGACAGGAATAAAGGATAAAAATGATAACAACCATACATCTTTTCTAAGCATAAACATATGTGATAGCTATATTCATTTCCTTGAAAAATATTTGAATGATGTTGGGCATTTAAAACTCACTGAACATGCAAATGCTAATATATCTAATACCATGTACAAAAATTACATGACTTTCCTTATTTGTTGTTCAGTGACTCTAACCAAACCCATGGCACGTTTAGTTAGAATCAATGTTAGATTTGAGACTCAGTCCAGATCAGCACTTCAGAGGAGCCCGTCTTCAAATGATGAGTTATCATCAGGCACATAACTTTTTGAGGGGTTTGGGATCCTTTGAGATAAAAGGGACACTTTCAGCCTGAGCTCCTGATGAAAAAGCTTAAAACTATTCTGCCCTTGGAAAACAAAAGAGCTCATCCAGGACAATTGACTATATTTTGCAGATTGAAAGGGATCATTGAGTAAATGTTTTGGTGCTAAAATCCTCCCGGTGAGGAAAATACTCTCTAACATTCCTTTGGACTCTACATGTCAGGCTCCTTTGCACAGAAGAATGAGTCTGAGGTGTTTTCTGAAGAGAGGTTGGAGACAGGTTGTCAGAGTGGTGGCTAAGCCAGTAGTATTCTGAATCCATTGAGCTCTTAATTACTGTCCTCCATGAGCCAAGCAAGTTAACCTGGGTCCATTGCACTGCCTGAGAAGAACTGAGGAATAAGTGACTATATTTTTACATGTCTGTTACTTTACGAATGTGTGGTGTAGTGTATGTTTGATGTAGATCAATGATTGATTCCCTGAGCTTGATAAAATAGGGTGCTAAACAGAAGATAAGGCATTTTAAGAATCCTCACCACTGCAGAGAGGTTATTTTGCATAAAATAGGCACTCGATTTATGAACATTATAACTAAATAAGGTAGAACAAGTTTAAAACATTTACCCTCTTGAATATTTAGTTGGTCACCGTCCTAAATTTTCCTTAACTCCACACATGACTGTGTATACTTACACAATTGAGTAGCTATTTACAGGAATCATCCAAAAATGAACATCCTTAAGAACAAGTAGACATGAAAAGAACTGATTAGAAATTTTAGAAAAGGGCACCTGGGTGGCTCAGTCAGTTGTGTCCAACTCTTGATTTTGGCTCAGGTCACGATCCCAGGGTCATGGGATCAAGCCCCTGAGCATGGAGCCTGCTTAGGATTCTCTCTTCTCTCTCTCTCTTTCTCTCCCCCCACTCACACACACACTCTCTCTCTCAAATAAAAAAAAAAAAAAAAGAAATTTTAGAAAAAAATGCGTCTTTTAAAATTAAAAATCTTAATAGATGGGATAACATTGAGACTGACATCAGCCAAGGAGAGATGTGGAAAATAGTGCTGGGGAATTCACACCGAATGCAGCATATGGAGACAAAAACTATGAAAGAGAAGTCGAGTCATAAATAATAGATGGAGAGGCTCCAAAATAAATCTATAGGCATTCCAGGGAAAAACAGATTAAAGAGAAAGACAGAGAAACATTCGGAGAGATAATGGCTGAGAATTTTCCACAGTTGAAGACATCCTTGAAAAGTTCACAACAAATTCCAAACAACATAAATAAAAATAAATCCACATTATAGGGAAACTGTAAAACATCAAGGGAAAATAGGACAATCCTAAAAGCTACCAGAGAAAAAAGACAGGTTACATATAAATGGGCAATCAGGCTGGTAGCAGTCTCCTCATCAGCACTGATAGATGAAATAACTATTCAAACGGCCAAAGGAACATAATCTCCTATCTAGCTAAATTTCACACTGAAACTGAACTATCATGCAAAAGAATGACAAAATAAACACTTCATCCATGGGAAGTTTATGCCTTATAGACCCATTAGAGAATTGTCTTGACTACAAAGAAAAGAGCCTAATAATAATAAAACAATGGCTAACACTTTACACACACCAGCTACTTTTAATCTTATGATCACCCTAGGAGGTAGATATATATTTTAGCCCCATTTCACAGTAAGGAAACTGAGATACAGAAAGATTAAGATCTCATAGCTGGTAAGAATCGGGATTTGAACCAGGCAGGCTAGGGAGACATCGGGTGAAAGAAATAATAAGTAAAGAAGTTGACAAAATAAATGGAAATGTTTTAAATAACCATTGACTGTAAAAAATAAAAAGGAAAAACTAAAATTCTATATAATAATAACAAGAGTTTTTCCATATGTATCTAAATCATGTTAACACCCTCAGTGTATTTAAGAGAATGGTAATAAATAGTACCTTAAAAGTTTTTATAAAAATTTATAGTTACATAGGTTAAAAATGTAAGGGTTATGACAAGGAGAGAAAGGCAATTTATTATAGTTTCAAGATCAGTGAAGAAAATTAAAAGTAGAATAAAGGCATTTATCAGTTCAGCAGAAAGCAAGAAAAGGAGAAGGGAAATTATGATGAGGAAAAGAATGGTGAAAGGAAAACAAAATAAAGACTGTGGTAAGGATATGTTCAAATATATCACTAATCACAGTAAATAAATGTTAAATGAAATTTGCATGTTAAAGGAACTTACTGATCCATTGTATTTTTAAAAATAGCCAAGAAATTTTATTATCCAAGTTTTATATCTGCCTCCTACAGATTAGTATTATTTTAACCAATGATCGATTGAGAACATTCAAACAATGTATCTTGCATTTCTAATTTAAAAACCCATATTTAAAAATTGAGACTTGGTGTTTACATAACCATGATGATAAGGGAAATTAAAACCCAGACAGATGAATATTTATAAAAACTGATATTTCAGGAAAGGACTTGAAGTAAGAAGTCCTTTCCAACTGCTCTTTAATTAGAGGACAATTATTTTAAAATAGAGTTTTTCCTAATTGTACTCTGGACTATGTCAAAGGAAAAACATTTAGCAATCTTCAAGCTTTTAACTCCTAAAATTTTAGATAGATTGCTGTTCAGAACAATTTTCTAATCAACATTATAGGAAATCTTCTATTTGATAAAAGGCCAAATGTCTACATACTTGAAAGTCGAATGATCTTTTTAATGTATTAATGTCATCTAGTATCTACCACGCTCAACCAGAAGGAATAATTTTTATTGTCTATGTGCCTTATGAATATGAGATTAAAATGTAATTCTTGTTGATCAAAACTGTAGATTCCACGTCATGATTAATTCCAAGAACACAGATTTCTGCATCTTCCGTGGAAACCGTACTTTGCAGTAGTAACAACATTCTCAGTTTTCAGGTTGTCATTTTCTTGCTCTTTTTGATTGCAAAGTGCAAAAGATTTCTGAATAAATTGCCTGCACATCGAGAGCTTCCTGCAACTACCACCACAATCAATACAGAAAACCGTTTCATCACGTTAAGCCTCCCTCTTGCTACCCCTTTAAAGCCACACCCACTTCCTCCCCGCCCATCCCTATTCCCTGGCAACCACTCATCTTTTCTCTACTTCTATAATTTTGTTATTTCAACAGTGTTATATAAATGGAATCATTCAGTATGTAACATTTTTTTCTCAACCATCATTATTCTCCTGGGTTTCATCCAAGTTGTGTTTATCAATATTTCTTTCCTTCTATTGGTGAGTACTCTTACTTGGTGTTGATATATCACAGTTTATCTGTTCACCCATTGAAAGACAACTGGATAATTTCCAGTGTGGGGTTATTATTAATAAAGCTGCTATTAATATTCATGTACAAGTTTCTGCATGAACCTAAGTTTTCATTTCCCTGTGGTAAATGTCCGGGAATACATCGCTGAATCATTTGATAAGCACATGTTTGATTTAAAAAATGCCAAACGTGGGGCTCCTGGGTAGCTCCACCAGTTAAGCATACACTCTTGATTTCGGCTCAGGTCATGACCTCACAGTTTGTGAGTTCGAGCCCCACATCAGGTTTAGCGCTGCCAGTGTGGAGCCTGCTTGGGATTCCCAATCTCTCTCTCTCTCTCTCTCTCTCTCTCTCTCTGACCCTCCCCTCAGTCTCCAGTCTCTCTCTCAAAATAAATAAACATTAAAAAAAAATCAAACTATTTTCTTGAATGGATGTGCTATTTAACATTACCACCAGCAATCTATGAGTGATCTAGATTCTTGTCAGCATTTTGTGTTGTCTTTATTTTTAATTTTATCCATTCTCATAAGTATGTAGTGATATCTTGTCATTTTAATGTACATTTCCCTAAGGGCTAATGAAATTAAATATCATTTTATGTGCTTACTTGTCATCTATATGTTCTGTTTGGTAAGGTATGCGGTCATGTCATTGGCCCATTTTCTAATTTGATTATTTGCTTATTCACTATTGTACATTTGAGAATTCTGTATAGTTTTGGGGGCACCTGTGTGGCTCAGTGGGTTAAGCGTCCCACTCTTGACCTTGGCTCCTGATCTCATGGTTTGTGGGATCCAGAGCTGCGTGGGGCTCTGTGTTGATGGGCACAGCTTGGGATTCTCTCTCCCTCTCTCTGCCCTTCCCCCACACGCACACCCACTCCCTCTCTCTCTATCTCAAAATAAATAAATAAACTTCAAAAAAAGAGAATTCTTTATGTTTTCCATATACAAGTAATTTGTCGGATATATGTTTTGCAAATATATTCTCCCTGGTTGTAATTTGTCTTTTCATCCTCTTAAGAGTCTTTCCCAGAACAGAAGTTTTTAATTTTGATGAAGTTCAAATTATCAGCTTCTCTTTTTATGGATTCATGCTTTTGACCTTTTCCAACAATAAGTTGAGCCTATTTTTGTGGATTTCTGTCTGGGTTCTGTATTCTGTTCCATGGATCTATGTGTCTATCCCTCCAACCATGCCACATAGTTTTGATTACTGTAACTAGAAAAGTCTTGATCAGGTAGGCTGATTCCTCCTATATTATTCTTTTTTTAAAAAAAATATTTTACCTATTCTAGTTCCGTTCTCGTTTCATAGAAGTTTTAGATAATCTTTTTAAATTTTATTTTTATTTTTTTAATGTTTATTTATCTTTGAGAGAGAGAGAGAGACAGAGAGACAGAGTGTGAATAGGGTAGGGTAGAGAGAGAGGGAGACACAGAATCAGAAGCAGGCACCAGGGTCCAAGCTGTCTGAACAGAGCCCAACGTGAGGCTCGAACCCATGAACCACAAGATCATGACCTTAGCTGAAGTTGGACACTTAACCGACTGAGCCACCCAGAAGCCCTAGAAGTTTTAGATAATCTTAATTACAAAAAATCCTGCTGATATTTTTATAGGAATCACATTAAACTTGGGGAAATCGACACCTTTATTGTGTTGAGTCTTTCCATTCATGAACACAGTATATCTCTTCATTTATTCAGATCATGTTGTAATTTTCATCATACAGATTCTATACATTTTTGTTTGATTTATATTTAAATATTTAATATTCTTTGGAGCATTAGTAAATGGCATTGCATTTTTTAAAATTTCAGTTTCTACTGATTTACTATTAGTATATAGAAATGCAACTGGTTTGGGCATGTTAATCTTACGTCCCGCTACTTGCTAAACTCACTTATGAGTTCTAGGAGGCTTTTTGTTGTTGTTGTTTTTGGTAGATTCCTTTGGATTTTCTAGCCATACAATCATGTTACCTGAAAATAGAGACATTTTTATTTATTGCATTCAACATATTGTATTTTTAAAAAGTTAAATTTTGTGCTTTGTTCAAGATACACAGCTTTAAAAGATTCTGAAAATATGAAAAAGAGAATGGAAAAAGATATACCAGGTAAGTACACACACACACACCAGATGTTAGGGATTTTTTTTAAATATTAGAACAACTAGAATATAAGCATTAATAAATATAAAAATGGGATACTACATAAGTACCAATCCACCAAGAATACCTAATTATCATAAACTTCTTCTCAACTAACAACATAGTCTTGATTTATCAGTAAAGCAAAAGCAAAAACTGACAGTTATAAAGACAATTTTGCAAAATATGGTGTGATGCTCAAACACACTTATATATTAAAAACTAATTGGCGGGCGCCAATTGACTCAGTTGGTTAAGTGTCCAACTCTTGGTTTTGGCTCAGGTCATGATCTCATGGTTTGTGAGTTCCAGCCCTGCATCAGGCTCTATGCATGGAACCTGCTTGACATTCTCTCTCTCCCTCTCTCCCTGCCCCTCTCCTGCTCACTCTCTTTGTCTCTCTCTCAAACATAAATAAGTAAAGTTTAAAAAAATTTTTAAAAGAAAAAATTAATTGGGGTGCCTGGATGGCTCAGTACGTTGAGCCTCCAACTTCAGCTCAAATCATAATCTCACAGTAAATGAGTTTGAACTCTGCATTGGGCTCTGTGCTGACAGTTCAGAGCCTAGAGCCTGCTTCAGATTCTGTGGCTCCCTCTCTCTTTGCTCTTCCCCTGCTCATGCTCTGTCTCTGTCTCTCTCAGAAATAAATAAAAAACAGTAAAAAAAATTTTAAAAAAAACCTAATTAATCAATCAGAAAAAATTACAAGGAAGTAAAATTTTGAACAATAAAGTTATCAAGTTTGAGTTAATAGGGGTACACACACACACACGCACACATACATCCCACATCCAAGTAATAGAAAGTACACTTTAATCAAGCACTAGTGGAACTTGTTTAAAATGAACCATAAAAAGAGGTTACAAATTTTAAAATAAAGTTGCCATATAGACCACAGTCTCTTGTCATGGTATGTTTAAATTAGAAACAAACAATAAAAAGAAAATCTACAAAGCATATATCTTTGGAATATTAAATATACACTTAAATATCCAATGATTAAGTAGGAGATCATAGTGGAAATAATAAAATATTTAGAAATAAACACTATGAAATTACCACCTGTCAAATACAGAGATGGGCTAAAATGGTACTTACAGATACATTTAGCTTTAAATTCAGTTATCAAAAAGATAAGAAAACTGAAAATAAGTGAGCTAGAATAACAGAGTAAACCTGGAGAGACTGAAAGGTAGGAAATGATAATAATAAAGTTGAAATTAATAAAATAGAAAACAAAGAAATAAGAGAAAGCAAGCAAATCCAAAATCTGCCCTTTTAAACTATTTTAAACCTAATTATTTGAATTGGTGAATCATTCACATGGTTCAAAATTCAAAATGTATGAACTAGCATGTAATTAAAAACTTTCATTTCTTTTAAATGGCCATCCAATTTTCTTCTGAAAGACAACCAATATTATATTCTTTCTCATCTTTTGAGTGATTGCTTTTATACATTAAGCCAGTATACACAGCATAGTGCCCACCTCCATCTTTTTAGCTCAAAGATGGTAAGCTGGATATATTTTTCAGATCTTTAGCAAGACTTGAGTAAGAGAGAGAAGGGGAGAGGGAGAAAGGGAGAGAGGGAGAGAAGACACAAACAATATTGGGAATGAAAAAGAGGACATAACCATGGATGTGGTGCAGATTGTTAGTGTCTTAATATTTATCGGCATAAATATTATGCCAATAAGGTTTCATATGTATGCCAACAAACTGGAAAACTCAAATGAAGTAGATGATTTTTCAGAAAAATATTAACTATCTGGGTCAGTCATGGGCCAGTCATGAAAACAAAGCCTCTTCAGGTGATCTAATAAGAATTTAACACAGGAGATTTGCTACAAAAGGAGAACCTCAAAGAGAAACATCAGGTAGTGAGGCAAACCTAAGATTAGTACCATCAGGAAACTGTTACCACCTCTGGAGGGGGCTGGAGGGATCAAGGGGGGGGACTGGCATTACTGGTGTGTAAGCACCAAGGTCACTGACAGGAGCTGGATCTGTGGCAGGGGCTGAAAGGGAGCTGGACCATGGGGAAAGGCTGTAGGAGCTGGAACCCCAGAGGAGACAACCACCTCTGGAGGCAAAGAGAAGACAGGAGAAATGGTGAAGCTTCTTCCTCCCTCCTGCCCACTAGGCTTTGGCCAGTGCTTACCATTGATCAGAACTAGCTAATTGAATAGGGAATCTAAGAAATGTAGTTTGCAGCAGGAAAGCAGATAAATGATCTGAGAGCAAATAGGCAAAAAAACTGACATCATAAAATAAATTCTAGGAAAAAAAATCCGAACAATAAACCAGTTACCATAAAACCAATGAAATCTGCAGGTAAAATATTTCCTATACCCTTCCCAACCTCCTAATCTCCAAAGACCCTGGACCCAGACAGTTTTAAATTTTTTGTTTTTAATGTTCATTTATTTTTGAGAGACAGAGAGACAGAGTGAGGGGTGGAGGGGCAGAGAGAGAAGGAAACACAGAATTTGAAGCAGGCTCCAGGTTCTGGACTATCAGCCCAGAGCTCGACATGGGGCTTGAACCCACAAACTGTGAGATCATGACCTAAGCCGAAGTCGGATGCTGAACCGACTGAGCCACCCAGGTGCCCATATGGACCCAGACAGTTTTATAAGAATTAAACAGATAATCCTAGTATTATATAAGTTATATTAGATAACTTAAAAGTAGAAAAGCTACCCCATTTATTTCATGAAGCTATTATAACTTTGAAACTAAAACTAGAGAGGGATAGCATAAGAAAAAGATAATCATAAAACAATCATATCTCACTTATGAACATAGACGGGAACATCCGAAGTAAAATAAAAACAAATTGAATTCAACATATGTATATGTATATATCTATATAAATGATACATCATAATTAAATGGAGTTTTCCCATCACGCAATGACGTTTCAACATCATAAAATATATAAGTGTAATCAGCATTGTCAGACTGAAAGAGAAAAATCATTCTGAACAAATGCAAAAAAAATATGTTGGGATAAAATAAAATATTTAAAGTTTTTAAAAATCTTAGTAAATTATGAATAGAATGGAATTTCTTTAAATCTTATTTCTAGACTCACCGTTTCCACTTCATCACCTAATATTTTATCCTCAACCCAACTAAATCAGGCCATAATCTTCACCATTTCACTGGCAAATTTAATGGAAAACTGTTATTTTAGTGTCTTCGCAGTTTTTGACACAGAGGATCTCTCTCCCTCCTTCTTGCAATAGTTTCTTTCCTTGGCCACTCTGACTATACTCCCCTGGCTTTTTCACCTGGATCAGTGGTCATCCATTGTCAACCTTATTCGTTGGTGCCACCGTATATTTCTGATATGTAATGTTCCAGTTCCCTGGAGTTCAGCCTTCCATCCTCTTTGTTCTCCCCCCCTCTTTATACTTGACTCCTGAGTGAATTTTAACCCTACGTGTGCACTGATAACATCCAAAGGCATATCCAGCGCCAACCTTTTCATCGACATCTTCAGTAAATGTAAAATAAGTATCTCAAACCTCAGTTGTCCAAAGCAGAACTCTTGGTTTCCCTTCTTCCCTCACCAACACCCAAACTTTTCCTCTTCAGAATCTTCCTAACTCTGTAAAGGCAACTCCATTTTACCAGTTGCTCAGTCCAGATATGTAGGGTCATCCTTAACTGTTCTCTTTCCCTCCACTTTACATCCAATCTATCATTAAATCTTGTTGATTTTATCTTCAAGCGTATCTTTAATGCAACCAGCTCTTGCTACCTTCACAGCTACCAACACAGTCCAAGCCAGGATAATCTCTTATGCAGTTGACTTCAATTGCTTCCTGATTGGCCTCTCAGCTTTCATTCTTACTGCCCTACCGTCAGTTCTGCTAACAGCAGCCAGAAAGAGTTTCTCAAAACATAATTCAAATCATGTCCCTTCCCATGGTTCCCCTGAGTCTTCTATCAGTACTCAGAGTAAATTCCAAACTTCTTGCCATCACCTAGGTGGTCTGACAATACTGCCTCAGTGACCTATGTCCTACCGTTCTTCTTGTTTGCATCCTTCTAGTCACGTTGCTCTTCATCTGCTTCTTGGACATACAAGGCTCATGCCTGTTTAGCATTTCTTTTGTTGCTCCCTGCAAAGACTGCCTTTCCTCCAGCCCTTATATGACCTGTGATGCTCAACCATTTCCCCTTTAAAGAGTCTTGTCACCTCGCCTTCTAGAATCTCAGTGAAGAACCTGAAGTGGATGGCCTCTTCAGCCTTAGCTAAAGAAAGCCACCTTGTTTATGGTCGTACTATTTCCTGGGATAGTTGCATCTAATGCCTGAGCCTTACAAGGGTATAATGGCCAAGCCCTCCTGCCCCCACTTACTCTAGCCCCTGAATGGGGTCATTGCACCCAGAGCTCCCTATCAAAATGGACAAGGCTGTTGCTGGACCAGCACTGCAATTCAACTTCTCTCTCTGCCCACTCTTCTTTGTTTCTTCTCACTTCCACAGGTGTTGGTCCCAAGGGCACTTCCTAATACATAACCTGCACACTGATTTCTATCTCAGAGTCTGAGACATGCAATCCACCTGGCTTATTCAATTCTCTGCTCTCCTGTTAATTTCTCAGGGAGGCCTTCTCTGAATACTCTACCTGAAATAAGCATTTCCCTACCACTCTATTTTTCTTTAAATCATGTATCAATTCCCAAAAGTGTGTGTGTGTGTAGAAAAAAAGTTCCTGGCACAGTGAAAGATCTGAATAAATATGTGTTGAATGAAAGGCTGAATATACTTGATAATGGGTGTCAGAAATAAAAAACAATAGAAACCCTTTTCTTAATTGTAAAAGTTTAGAATTTTAAAGGAAAAAAATACAATATCTGGTATTACCCTACTGTTTAACAGTCAATAAGATGAAAATAACAATAAGAGGAATAGGAACTGGGAAGGAAGAGACAAAATTATCTTTATAGGTAAACTCCACGAATGTCCATGAAAAGAAGTGCAAAAAAAAAAATGTTCAGACAATATATTCAAATTAAAAAGGAAATCTGATCTATGCCAAATATATTCGATATAAGATGAAAATACAGCTCTATAGCATTTCTATACATAAGTAATAATAATTTCAAAATATGGTAAACAAGATAATTTATAAGATTAATAAAAATCATAAGTACTTAGGAATAAATATAATAATGGTGTATAAGGCATTTTGAAAGAATTTACAAAAGATTTGTTGAAGAACATGAAAGAAGGCTTGAAAAAATAGAGTGAAATGCTATGATCATGGATAAGAAGTCTTAATATAGAAAGAAGTCAATTTCTTCAAAATGCATCTAAAAAGTAAGTACATCTCCAGTGAAAACCACAATAGTTTTTCACAGAACTTTACAAGCTAATTCTAAAATTTATTTGGATGAGTAAAGGGCAAAAATTAGTTAAAATAAATTTTAAAACCACAAAATGGGAAAATCCTGACCCAATATCAGACAAGCATATTTAAGATAGTATAACTTTAAGGCAAAGAGAGACAAGTTGACGAAACAAAATATAAACACCCAGAAACTGGACTATGGAAAACTTGGGGTAGGACAGAGATTGTATCATAAATCAATATCAATATTTGATAAGTAGTGCTAACACAATTTATATGGAAAAGAAATGAGTCCTACTTCACACCACACACACACACACACACACACACACACAAACACACAATTCTAATGAATTAGAGTTAAATGTGAAAGGCAAAAAATTGTGAAGAAAATATAAAAGTTTTAATATAACAAATCAGTGTAGGGAAGGATTTGTTAGATAAGACATAACATCCCAAGCCATAAAGAAATATTGATAAATGTGATAACATCTTAATTTTAAAATGTAACATCAAGAGAAAGAACACAACAATAACAACAAAATTCCAACTGATGTAAAAAGACAAACTATAGACTAGAAGGAGATATTTGCCATGTATTGAACTCACAGAGCATTCGTAAGACAAAAAATCCAAGGGAAAATTGGGCAAAAGATATAAAAGATAGTTTACAGAAGAAAACTGGATGTCCGTAAGCATATGTTAAGATGGCCAACCTTACTAATAATCAGGTGAGTGAAAATAAAAATGAGATACCATTTTATACCTATTGGAGTGGAAAGAATAAAAAATTCTGACTCTAACAGAGACTCTCCTGTGCTACTGTCAGGGGTAGACATTGGTAGAACTTTGGGGGACAATTTGAATAGCAAAGTTAAGATGCTTGTATTACCATCCAGTAATTCCATTTCTAGGAAATATTCTTTAGTGGAGAGAAACTCTTACACAAGAAGTAATGTGCAAGAAATTTACTGCTGCATTATTTGTAGTAGAAAAATATTGGAAACCACCCAAATAACCTTCAATATATAAAAGCGACTGTATAAATTGTCAAATACAGTCATGTAGTGAAATACTGTGCAGCTGTGAAAATGAATGACCTAAAAGTACATGCTTCAATATGGATAAAGCTTAAAAAAACATAATGCTGAAAAAGTAAGCTAGAGAATATATAGAGTACAATAATGTTTATTTAAAGTTTAAGAACACACACAAAAAATAAGGCTATATGTTGTTTATGTTGTATACTGTGTAATTACAGATATAATCCATTATAAAACCATTCATGGAAATGCTATACAACATTTTTTCTTCAGGGAAATAGAAGTGATATGGTTGGGAAAGGGTACACAGGAAGCTTTAACCATATTTATATTATTTCTTTTAAGAAAAGATTTGATCTACCTATGATGAAATGTTGGGATTTGTTAAAACAGTACTAGGCATAGAAATGTTCATTATATTATTCTTTATACTTCATGTATGTTTGAAATCTTTTATTTAAAATATTTAACTTTTAGGGGCGCCTGGGTGGCTTAGTCAGTTAAGCGTCCAACTTGGGCTCAGGTCATGATCTCACAGTTCGTGAGTTCAAGCCCCACATCAGGCTCTGTGCTGACAGCTCAGAGGCTGGAGCCTGCTTCAGATTCTGTGTCTCCCTCTCTCTCCGTCTTTGTCCCTCTGCCTCTTGTGCACACACACTCTCTCTCTCTCTTTCTCTCAAAAATAAATAAATATTAAAAAATTAAATTCCAAAAAAGAAAATATTTAAATTTTAAGATATTCTAAAATTAAAAAAATTATCAAAACTTTCAGTTTTTTCAAAATGACCCAAATGCCCATGAATAGAGAACTAGTTAAGCAAACATTAGTATGAAATGAATTACTATGCAAATATTTAAAATGATGTTTTATATTTATGCAATACAGAATGATGTCTACATATGTTGTTGAATGAAAAAGGTTATAAAATATTATGTATAGTAGAATTTCATGTATATATCTGAAATGTTAAAAAAATTTAAATGAGATAGATGTTCTTTGCAATTATTCTCTATTCTTAATTATCATGTGAATTTTTAGAAATATGATCAAACTATTGAAATAAAATTCACCTACGATAAAACTATAAAATAAAATGAAAAAGAAATACCAATATTCACTTATTTAACTTTTCATTTACTTTTTATCAGTGTATAGTGTTGAAAGCCAGCAAAACTGCAGTTACATTTTACCCTCAATCACTGATGTTAGCCATGGGAATCAGTATCACATTTTTTGAAAAGTAACTTGGCAATATATAACAACAGCACTCCCATAACAGGAGTTTCCCAAGGAAATAAAGATGCACATAAGAATGTACAAGCAAGGATGTCTTTGTTATAGCATCATGTAGAATGTTAAAGAATTGGAAACAACCTAGATGTCCAACAATAGGGAATGACTTAATAGATAACAGTACATATAATACTAAGCATACACATATTTAAAACATTTTTTAAATTTTTATTTATTATTTTTTTTATTTTTTGAGAGAGCACGAACAGGGGAGTGGTAGAGAGAGAGGGAGACACAGAATCCAAAGCAGGCTCCAGGCCCGAACCCACGAATGTGAGCTCATGACCTGAGCTGAAGTCTGACGCTCAACCTGGTAAGCCACCTAGGCACCCCAGTACACACATATTTTATGTAACAGTACACAAAATACTAAGTAGCCAACAAAAAGCATGTGTTTAAGGAATAACTAATAAGATAAAACATGTCCACAAATAAAAGCAGAATATATGATATATTTCAAATTTTGTCTTCTATGTATTTTAAAGACAGGGAAGAAACACACCAAAATCTAACAGTGGTTTTCTCTGAGTGGTTAGATGATCAGTGATTTTTACTTTATTTTTTTAAGCTTATTTTGCGAGAGAGACAGAGCGTGCGTGCACACACACACACACACACACACACACACGCCAGAGCTGGGGAGAGGGAGAGAGAGAAGAGAGGGAGAGAATCCCAAGCAGCCTCCCTGCTGATGGTGCAGAGCTTGAATCCACCAACCATGAGATCATGACCTGAGCCAAAATGAAGATTCCGTCGCTTAACCAACTGAGCCACCCAGGCGCCCCAGTGATTTTTGTCTTTAAATCTATTTCTTTATTTTATAAATTATAAAAATATATATTTAATGACCGGGGGGAAAAAACCCTGCTTTTTAACAAAGAAAACAAGCTACATCTCTGAGGCGTTCTCATCTCAGCACTTCATCTGACTGTCCAATCTAGGTAGCACTAGTCCAGGGAGTGCATAGCGATCCCTATGCAGTTATAGTCTGCTGCAGGTAATTACAAACCACCAGTATAAACTGCCCCCTTGGCCAGACTCTCTTTCCAAAAAAATGTAAGCAGGATTAGAAGTCTGTACAGGTCAACAAACAAGAAAGACTAGTGAAAGATCAATGTTTTATTCCTCAATCTTGCCCAAGTATATAAATACTCCTTACTATCCATTGCCCCAGGTTTATTAGCCATTGCGTCATCCTGAACTGGTTTGTGACACGAACAGATAGCATTTGCTCCTTCCCAGAGGAAGGGTTAAGCGACAGGAAAAGAGGAGTGGATTAAACAAGGATGAAAAACTATCAACATGTCATAAAATATACATGCTATTTCTGATTTATTCCTGTTCATTTGAGCAACACATCTAATGTGTTACTAACATTTCTAGTAATTCAGTGTTGTTGTCCCTCTAATAATGCATTAGTGTCTGTAACTCTCATTTGGACTTAGTGAATTACTGTTTTATTTAATGAAAAAAAAGATAAATTGTACTTGATTTGTATTTATTAATTTCTATGAATTTGGTATATGACATGTGTGAAAGCTTAGGCACATAATTTCTCCTTTCTTTAATTTACAGCCAGGGAACTGTTTAAATATAATTTTAAATGATGCATAAAATGCTTCCTGACATATTTGTTTTCTGAATTTCCAACATGCATATTTGCCATTTCTATATGATGAACAAACACTGCCTTAAATCGTGGGGAAAGAAAAATGTTACCTGTTTAGGATTCTTTTATTAAATCCAAGCTCTTGTATTTTGGTGGCAGCAGGCTGAGTTTCCTGGAGGTTGATAAGTTTAGTTGCAATTGCGATCTGGTTCATGCTAACCCAATTTGATAGGTAAGGCTTTGCAGGTGTAGCAATCATCAATTTGGTGCAAAACCTCAGAACAAAGTCTAAAAATAGATGTCACTTTGATAGTATTTGGGGGGATAGAAGTTAAATAACAGATGAGGCATGTTTCTTAAAGAAAATCATTATTTCTTGGATTATTTCCTAGGCATAAAATAGATTTTTCTTCATATTTAATTTCCTCAGAACGATTCTACTTTTCCTATTCTGAGTTTTGGTTGTAATAATTTGTAACTTCTTTGAAACGCTCTACATAGAGCACTTGTTCAGATGTTAACTTATCATGAAATTTCTATTTTGAATTTTTCAGATAAATGCAAGCTTCACACGGTATTTCTTTTCCTTCAGAATAAAAGGCAACTATTTATTTTGCCTTATTTTTAACCAAAAAATATCTGATAAAACAGATCACTGACTCCTTCATGAGCCATCAGTGAATGAAAAAAATGGGGAGGCTCCAAGTGCGGCTCTTCTCCTGACTTCTGTCATTAAAACAGATGTTCTCTATAACCTTGACCAAACAACTCCATCCTCTAATCAGAAAGGAGCAGACTTGTTTGTGGATTTATGATAGATGTCCGTGCCAGAGCTTGGAAGACTGTCTAGGACTGTGGGCTCTTACAGATTTGTTTTTGTGCTAAAATTTGGCTTGTAATTCTTGTTTTAATTTGTTTTCTATACTTTCATCCACACATGGTTTTCTCTTTTAAAAAAATCTTCGTATTAATTGGGTATTTCAAATGTATTCATCACAATTATGAGTAGCTATAGCTTTAAATATATGATGGACTTGCTGATGTCAGCAGCTAAGAACTAATGCTGCTGATATCAGCTGACAGGACACTAATTACTAGTTATGTGGCTGTTGCCTGCTTAAGGAGCTATTCAGTGAGTTATGATTTAGAAAAGCTGGAGAGCACAGGGCTGATTTGTGAAGAGATATCTAATATGAAAATACCACAGAAGTTCTCAGATTGATCCTCATGACAGAGATCTGTCTAATTAGGAAGTGTCTATTTTAATACTAAACCACAAAAAAGCCCAGCTGGAAAAGAAGAATTTATAGGAAGACACAGAGCCATCACTGGTTTTGGCTGGCAGCAAATGCAGCCTAAGCATGTTTCTTCAGCGTTTAATCAATAGTGGCTATAGGACAATTACTCCCTAACAGACAATCTATCTCATCATATCAAGAGGGAGGGTCTTCATAGGTGATCTGTACGGAGAGCCCCTATTCAACACCACTTGTCTTACCTTCAGAGTTGATGCCTGTCTCGAAGCTAGACAGACGCTTACTAAATTATCACTGAGAAGGTAGCAGAACTGGCAATGTTCTGTCCTTGGGTGATTAAGGGAATCACTGTTCTGGGATCCAGGTGAGGCATGACAGTGGAGAGAATGGGGACATTTCATTCAACCAAAGAGTTAGGTTGGTAAATCTGCTGTTAGACCCTAGAGTTTCTGAGGACAGGAACATACTACTAAATTTATATTCTACGTGTGCTCAGTAAAGACCGGTGGACTGACCCTAGAGAGATATTTGGGGGGGGGGGGGGGGGAATAGATTCCTGGGAAGCTAAGAAAGGGAAATCTGGCCACTTATCTGCCATACACTAGAAGACACCAAACCTTCACGGAGCTGTCTCTGTGGAGTTATTAAGGCTATGTCCACACAGTGGCTTAGAAACCTTTTTGCAGGAACGAAACCAGGTATGTAGGTGTGGGCACCAGTCTTTACACCTCGGCTGGGTTCCTTCTTTCCTTGCCTCTGTGTCTGTGTCTTCAGTTGGTATGCAGACAGTTTTTTTTTTTTTTTTTTTTTTTTTTTTTTTTTTTTTTTTTTATTTAATTTTATTTTTGGGACAGAGAGAGACAGAGCATGAACGGGGGAGGGGCAGAGAGAGAGGGAGACACAGAATCGGAAACAGGCTCCAGGCTCTGAGCCATCAGCCCAGAGCCTGATGCGGGGCTCGAACTCACGGACTGCGAGATCGTGACCTGGCTGAAGTCGGACGCTCAACCGACTGCGCCACCCAGGCGCCCCGGTATGCAGACAGTTTTACAGAACAGCCTGCTGAGCGGGTTGTTAATGAGTCATGCCTGCTCCCTGGTTTGCCTTTGGCACAGCCTCAATCTCCATGAAGAGACACAGAGTAGAGGAGAAAAAGGTGTTTTGAAAACATTTGCTTATGTTGATACATGTTTTATTGTTACTGATCTGGCCACAGAAGAGGGAATAGGTGACAAATCATCAGAGGTTATTCCAGAAGTATCAACAAATTGATGTCACACGTTTTTGAGTCTTCGTTCCAGAGTGTGAAGCCCTGGACTGAAGCACACAGGGTAGGATGGAAACAGGATGGTCCTCAGGCCAAAAAGAACAGTGAGTATTCACTGTCCAGCTTGACTGCTGTGCGACTACGTGACCATACACAAGTTCTATATCCTTCTGCGCTTCAGACTTCTCATCTACGAAATATCTCCCTATGCGGAGAGGATTAAATAAGGTCATACCTATTACAATCCTAGCGTGATGCCAGGCGCGATGGGCGTAACCCTTATTGCCTTTGCCCTTTGTCTTAGTTTGGGTTTTCACCACAGCAGTCTCTGAAACACAGATTCGCTGGACACCAGTGTAGGTGACTAAAATGTAATCCTTCAGGAAAATGCTGCAACACAGAACCTCAGCATCACCCCACCTGAGGGAGGAGAGTGCTGGGGTATTTATACACTTATTCCCAGGACTCACTGGTTGAAGACTATTGGGAGGGGAGTAGATTAATTACCAGGCAATTCCAGCCTGCTGTGTGCCTTCTGCTGTTCTGTGGGGGAAGCCCTCGGCACAGAGATGCAATTCTGAGAGCTGGAAGTCAGCCGGAGAACCCTGAAATTTCCTAAGGATGTGGGCAGGGCAGTGACAGACACAGTGGGGAATACCAAGACATCTAAAACGTGGTAGTTTCCATCAAGAGGCCACCGATCTAATAAGGAAGCTAGAACAGTTGAAGCTTCAAAGGAAAAGGTTTGTGATGCCAAGATGTCTGCAGCTTCCAGGAGAAATCAGCACCTGGATCTCCCCAGGGTGACCTCACGACTTGGGGCTTCTGGCTCCTAGCCTTACATCTGATCTGTCAGAATCCACAGGGTGAATTCGGAGGAGCCATCAGATTCACCTTAACCAAAACCCACAGAGTCGGAGCAAAAAACTAGAATGCCCGTGTGTTCCTTTGCATTCTCCCTTTGTAGGACAAGCTGCACGAGAGACCAAATTACAGTATTAACGTGAATTTAAAAATGGAGATTCTGAAAAGTGGCTCTGCTATTACGAATTGCTCCTCCATCGAGGTAGCTCTGAGGAAGCCTTCTTCACTGAAGGAAGGGCCTGGCCAGTAGGTTCAGAGGGAAATAGTTTGTCCCCAAGTCCTCATCTGGCTCTGCAAAAAGTGGACACTAGTTCTCCTATTTGTGGCTTCCAAAAAGCCGGTGAATACCGCGGTTAAGGGTAAAGATACTGGAGTCAGGACGTGCTTCAAATCTCGTCCTACCATTGTATCAGCTGTGTGAACTTGGCAGCTATTTAATCTCTGCGTGCCTCAGGTTTCTTATCCATAATAGTACCTACTGTATGGTGTTATGATGATTAAATGTAATTCATGTGATGTCATACATATAAAGAGTCCAGAGTGGTATTTGGCACAAAGTGTTCGTTTTCGTTATGGCTGCTATTAAGAGGCCCCTTTAAGTTGACTCAGTCTTTCTTTAGGTTTGGTAATAGTTCTCAGTAAGTTTTACTTTGTTCTTGGAACCAGTTTATTTCATTTATCTCCATGCTTATTGTTGTCCTGAAAGGTCTGTCATTTGTGTGTTGGGGAGGGGAAATGCCTCATTTCTCCTCCCATTTTCTGGACCATGCATGCAAATACAAAAAACAACTCAGCTGCCAAACAATTCAGCAGGCTCAGGAGCCTGTCACAAAGTCAAGGAGGTTCAGAGGCCAGAGGGCTCCCTGCAGTATGGAGCAGGAGCACAGCAACTGCATTTGACTAATGGCTCTACAAGCAGCCAGCCTAGGATTTTATGTTAGGACAGTATTCTCAAATGTTGCACAATCAAGAACATCTTTAAGTACTATTTGGCCCTGGAATGCACTCTGGGATTCTGCCAAGCGTATCTCTCTTACAACTCGAGGGCAAAGCAACAAATCAAAGCCACTGTCAGATTTAGCCCTGATAAATGAGGTATGTTCATTGATGGAACCAAAGATCCCAAGCCATCCAAGACCACCATAGGTCTCCCTGCCAGGTGAATGAAATGTATCAGTACAGAACGTGCACATTGAAAGAACCGTCAGAAAACCTGTCAGCTGCAAGCATGTTGGAAAGGATGCTGGACTTAAAGACCCAGCACAGTCCAGGATAATAAAAGGATTCCTTGGAAAGTGAATGCACAGTATCACTACAGAATGTGGACATTGAGGGAACTGTAAAGAAGCAGATCAGCAGCAAGTGTGATAGAAAGGTTACTGAACTTGGAGGAAGTTTTATTTCAGATGGGTCGCTAATCGCCTGTGCGACTTGGGGAAGGTCATTTAGCCTTTCTGGACTTTCTCTAGCAAGTGAAAAGTTGGATGGTTGTTCTGTAAGAATACTCCAAGTCTAACACTGTTCTGTGAATCGAAATACTGAAAGAGATGGAAAAGTTGAAGAGCTGTTTTGGTTGGAAAACAAAATTTTCAGTGTTCCTTAAAACATTCTCCTAATCGATCCACAGTCCCCGGCAAGAACTCTTAAGTATACTAAAACAAAGCCAATTAACATTCCTTACTACCGCTCTGTCATAAATCATCGTTAACTCAGAGAAGGCAGATGGGTGAGTAGCTACACGACACATTCATATAGACAGGTTTGTTCGTATTCCACAAATTTAATTTCATAAAACCAGAACCCCCTTCCATTCTTCACAGTGTACTGTGGACTGTTCAGGTATACAGAGATAGAAAAGGCACTGATAGATCAATTAGATGAGGACCAAGCACTGCCCATTGGACCTGAGTAACGTGGAGTCATTGGTGACTTGATAAGAGCAGTTTTGGTGAGTGGTGGTGGGGAAAGCCTGATGGAGAGGGCATAAGGGAGAATTGAAGAAGAGAAACTTAAAACTGTAAAATAGGCAATTCTTAAATTTTGCTGTCAAGGGAAAGAGAGAAATTGGATACAGTAGAGTCAAGAGAGTTTTTTTTTCCAACGGGAAAATAACAACATGCTTATTATTATTCAGTAGAGAGGACATAATTGATGTTGCTCAAGGAGAAAGGGGACACTTGCTGGCTTAATGTCCTTGGGTAGGTCAGAGAGGATAGGACCCAAAGGTAGACTTTTTGGGCACAGGCAGATAGTGGTTGGATGTGATATTGGGAGAATCACTTCTGTTTTCCCAGTGAAATAGGTAACAACACCATCAGCTGAGGGCAAAGATGGGGGACGAGATGTTGGAGGTTTACAGAGATAGAAGACATGAACTGGCTGCCTAGGAACAAAAAGTGATGGGACCGGATGAGTACCAGGAAATATCAAGGCCCAATTGAGGTTACTGACAATTAATTTAAAGTGAAATCAGTCAGCGTGTTTGGGTGTTAGTCTGGTCATGCCGTGAGAGTATAAGCAACCAGTAGGCACACTTGAAATTTAAATACGGTTTTGGATTAGTCAAGCCAGTACAAGGGAGAGAGGGGTGAGGGAGTCAAGTCTATAGGCAAGGGGATGGTTATAAAGATAGACTGTGGAATTTTAACTGGATGGGAAAGGGAGAGAGGACATCAAGGGAGTGGAACAGTGAAGGTGATGAAAGCATTGGATTAAAGTCCTGGTGATATGGAAAGATTATGTTGGGGTACCAGAGAGAACAAGCTGAAAAGATAATAGGTGGTGGTAAGAAAATAGGATGTCTGAAATAAACTTTGGGAGTGTTGCAATTATTAACAATGAGAATGTCAAAGCTATGACTGTAGAAGTGAGTAGCAGAGATTGAAAGGAGGAGAAAGCCATTGGAAGAAAGAAGATGAAGGGACCAAAAGGCCAGGATAGTGGAAAGAATACCTGCTTGTTGAAATCACATGAATAATAAGTGGACTTACTTTGAAGACACTGGTTGTGAATTGGTTGCTAAAATCTTCAAGGATTCAGATTAGAGTAGAAGATAGCTGAAACCAGGTAATGGTGATGAGTGAGGTTCAAAGCTGAGTGTTTGGAGGGGGAGCACAGTCTCAAAGCAACAAAGTGGGACATAGAGAACACCTGTTCCACCTCGGACTCCATAGTGTGAAGAGTAAATAACTACCCGACCACCTGAGAGGACTACAGAGGAAGACATGACCTCAGGGAAAGCCAGATATCAGCCAGAGGAGGATCAAGAAACATTCTTCAAAAAGGTGGAGAGTATAAGGCAGGTGTCAGCAAATGACAGCCCATGGCCCCCGTTTTTGCAACAGTTCTTACAGGGATGTGTGGAGGGAGCAAATGAGCAAGCAAGACCCTCTCTTACTCCCGCTGCTGGTCACCTGCAGGGCACAAGTCTTGCTCTGAGTACCCACTTCTTTTCTTCACCGGTGCCAATAAGACTCCAGGCCAACTGAAGGGACTGACAATCTTGGTTAGAACACATCATAACAGAATGTAGCCTTAGTTAGCCTCGCATTGATTCCTCTCCTTAGATTGGGCATTGTTTATCAGATTCTCCAATACAAATTTACTCATTCCAATATTGATGCTTCATTAAACCGGAGGATTTTCATCCTGACCTCCGGTAGCATTAGCTTGATTCTGCTTTATGACAAATGGTACTAAACACCATCCATGTGCAATAACTTTAAGAATTAAGTTAAATTGTAAAGGCAGATGACTTACTAATATATCCTATTTTATTTTAAAAATATTCTTGCTACACACCCAAAGACTAGTGATTCAACCTGGACTCTTGCACCAGTGGTAAGACCTGAGAAGAAATTGTGACACACGCAAATTTCCTTTCTTTCTTGTTTTTTTGGCAAATAACAAAATAGAAAGTCCATTAACAATAACAACAACAACAACAACAACAACAACAACAACAAATTGGAACTGAAGCCATAACTCTGAAAACAGTACCCAGCCTGGGTCACATCTTGCTCAAAGGACCTCAACATGAAGATTGCCACATTGACCAGGAAGCACTTTTCTCTGATGTCGGAACTCCCTTCGGGGACCAACTCTTCGTTTTTGCCTCTTCGTGAATCCCTTCTACAGCAGCGAGCACTTTCCGGCTGCCTCTACATCACATCCAGAAGAAGCACAGAACAGAGCTGATTTGTTGGCACGCATTACCCAACATTACACATTCATTGGCATAATTTCATTTAAGCTGTCTAGAAGATTTTAGTGGATAATAACCACTTATTTTTTTGTTCATTTGTTTATTAAACATTTATTAAGCAACTACATTTTATTTTCTAAAATGCTGCTCAGCAAAGAAGAAACCAAGCCAAATAAGACATGGTCTCTATTCTCATTTTCAAAAAAAGGGTGAGGGCAAGGTGAGAATAGATTCTGGAGGTCTAGAGGCTGCTGATGATTTGAGACAAGGTTCTAGAAAAGATTATTAAGCAGATGTTTTGTGAGCACTCAGACAAGGGGGCAGTGATTTTTGGGAGTCAGCGTGCATCCACTAGGGACACATGGAGCCTAACATAATTTTCTCTTTTGATAAGGTTACTAGATTAGTGTGTCCAGGAGACAATATTTTGAGAGCCTTTCATGTTTTCCTTGTGGACTTCTAGGAAGATGAACATTAAGACAGTGGGTGGACGAGGGGCGCCTGGGTGGCTCAGCTGGTTGAGCGTTTGACTTCAGCTCAGGGCAGGTCATATCTCGTGGTTCATGACTTTGAGCCCCGTGTCAGACTGTGTGCTGACAGCTCAGAGCAGAGCCTGGAGCCTGCTTCAGATTCTGTGTCTGTCTCTCCCCTGCTCATGCTCTCTCTCTCTCTCTAAAAAGTAAATAAACGTTAAAAAATTAAAAAAAAAAAGAGTGGGTAGACTTAATTATTTCTCTTTTTAAAACTTTATTCATTCCACACATGTTGATGGTACCAAATCAACAATGTGTAATGTATTTGGTTAGGTGGTAGGGATGTGTGGGTGATCCCTGCCTTCATGAAACTTACCATCTATGGCAGGAATAAGACAATTACCATGCAAAATACACACACTAAATGGATGATCTACAAGGGAACCACCAAGGATATTGATTAATGCAAATCTCAAAGGAAGCTTCTAATGGTTTGGGTGGCAGATTTGTCTCCGGACTTTCCTAACGTTTTATTAGTAAGTTGGATGATAATATAGAAAATATTAAAATATTTTGGAGGAAAATTAATTTATGCCCATACAGTAAAGGACATGCAAAATCATTCTCAAGTAGATTAAAAGTGCTGAGTAATTCAAAATTATATGAAAGTCTGGTAGAAAATAGAATAAAATGTTTGTAGATGTGCAGAGGAATGATAATGTTCTCAGCTATAAGGAAACATAAACAGTGCAAACAGAAAGACTGACAAATGACAGGTTTGAATAAATAAACTTTAAAAATATCCGTAGAATGCAAAATAACATCACTAACATTAAAAGGAAAAAAATCAGGCTGTGAAAAAGATTTGCATCAAATATGACAGAATAATATCTATAATACCTAAAAAGCTGGATTTAAATTTATAAGAAAATACACGATAAATAGAAACAATAATTCATCAAAAAGGAAATACACGATATACTTAAAAGACACATTCACAGGAAGGAAGTTTACACTTTGCAGAGCAGTGGGAGTCTCTGAGAGTCTCTGAACATCACTGTCCAATATCACCACCCAATAGTAGGCTCTCAGCAGAGAATTCCTGCCAGTAGAAGAGATGATCATCTCCCCAGGGTACATTCCCTGACATCCTTTATGCCCCCATAGTATTCTCTGTGCATTTCTCTCACTGATCTTGTTACTTTGTGCTTAATTATATGCTCATGTGCCAGATCTCCCTACACTAGATTGGAAGCCTCTGGAGTGAAAGAACCATAACATGTATCCTTCTGTTCCTAGCACCCCGAACCAGTATTTGATAGTTATGAAATAAGTGGTATACACATTCTTTTCTTTTTCTTTTTCTTTTTCTTTTTCTTTTTTTATTTTAGAGAGCGAGAATGCCCACCAGGGAGAGAGAATCTTAAGCAGGCCCCATTCTCAGCATGGAGCCCCACATGGGGCTCGATCCCACAACCCCAAGATCATTGTCCTGAGACGAAATCAAGAGTTGGTTGCTCAACAAACCAAGCCACCCAGGCACCCCAATGGCATGAACATTCTTGATGGAGGGACAGTGAGTGGGTGGTGGGAGGCCATGGGGTGATTGAACACAGCAAAATAAAGAGTGAGTCACAATATGACCGAACTATGAGTCTAAGAGTAGCCCTTGGATCTCCTGTGTTGATGAAAACTACCTTTCCCCAGATAACTTCTCATCACTAGGAAGAGATAAGAGATGGCACAAGAAATTTGCACACTCCTGACAAGGCCCTCAATCTTCCATCCCCTCCAAACACTGGTAGCCTCATCAGCATTATTTGCCTTAAGACCATCCAGACCGAGCTCAGCATGGCCTTTACTCCTGTTTATGTCAGTCGTCATGGGAAGCTCAGGACATTCTTTATCCCAGAAGTTTTCTCTACATGAGCAATGATGCTGCCACTGTGTCCTCCAACTCCTGTCTCTATCAAGAGGCTCTTCTGCTTTATGGCCTCTGATCATATGCAACCAACAGAGGCTGTGGCCAAGTGGGAGGAGGAGAGTGAACGTAGGGGATGTATTCCCTTGATGTTCTCCCTGTTGCGTTGCTATGGATTGCCTTCATCCCTCTTCTCAAGGCACAGCTCCTGCCAGGCAGGCCTCTCCATCAAGCTACTCTCTCTGGCTTTCTGTAACCACTCTCTCCTCTTGATGCTTTAGGTGGCAACAGATCCTATTTCTTGCTAGCCCCTGGCACGACATCATCCCTTGTTGGTTTCCTTAACTCCTGCCCATATTTGCAAATAATCCCTTTATTAAACTCTTCTCAGTTACCCAGTGTGAAGGTGCCATCTGTTTCCTGCTGGGATTTTGACTGATATACTGCTGAAAAATCAGTTGTTGAATGAATGAATGACTGAATCTCTATAGAAAAACTGAGATCACCAGGAAGCATTCTTTGCAGCAAACGTGGCTGTGGGGATGGTAGGAATTTTCCTCATTTCAGCAGCTTAACACTGGAAGCACAGAAGGGAGGAGCAGCTACCTGTCAAACAAGGCAGAGGACATATGGATAGTCATAGAGTGGGAGGAGGGCATGAAGACCCATGCTCTGAGGCATGGAGCTGACCCCAAAGCCACCGTCAAAGAGAGCCACAGTAAGGGAGATGCCACTGACGAGGCGTGTCAGGAGTCCCAAGAAAGGGACAGAGTGGCAGGTCAGGCTGTGCTTTCATAATCCTAGAGATGGAGACTGGGCCAGAGAAATAATTCCTTCCCTCTCTCTTCTTCCTATTGCCCCACCCACAGCTTCCCTGTGACCTCAATGAGCTTGGGTGGCACTAGTTATCAAAGAAATGAAAATGACAACAGCCTGGATCATATTACAGCTGCAAAAGCAGCAGTTATATAACTGGTGAAACTAATATACCTGTGGACTTCAGTAATATTATAAATCAATGCAACTCTTTCAGAAAGCTCTATGGCGATATGTATTGCATCTTAAATAAAACTTCGTATCTAGTGACTCTGTAATCTCATTCCTAAGTGTTCATCCTCAAGAAAGTTTGTGAAGACAAATTTGCAATACTGCATTATCCCTAGCATTGAACAATGTATTATGATACTCCGTAAAAAGAATACAACGTAGGGGCGCCTGGGTGGCGCAGTCGGTTAAGCGTCCGACTTCAGCTCAGGTCACGATCTCACGGGTCCGTGAGTTCGAGCCCCGCGTCAGGCTCTGGGCTGATGGCTCGGAGCCTGGAGCCTGTTTCAGATTCTGTGTCTCCCTCTCTCTCTGTCCCTCCCCCGTTCATGCTCTGTCTCTCTCTGTCCCAAAAATAAATAAACGTTGAAAAAAAAAAATTAAAAAAAAAAAAAAGAATACAACGTAAAAGTATATGTACAGGAGGCAGAGATATAAAAATAGGTATGTATAGAAGCAAAAGTTGAAAATAATAGGCAGAAATGAAAACAGTATCAATTGAATAGAAAAAAATTTTTTTCCTAAAACTGTGTAATGTTGCTATAACATTTTTATAATCTAAGTTCAAAAATATATATGCTTCTCCATTTTAAGTGAACACCACCAGGAAGGGTCATATCACTTTCTTTCCTATAACCCTTCAATCCTCCAATGGTTTCCTTGTGCAATAAAAATACCATGCAAATTTCTTTCCACGATCTTTGAGGTCATTCATGCTAGTCCTCTGACACCTCTTGGATCTTGTCTGTTGTCTCTTTTCCCCTGGCTACTATGTTCCAGCCACCCAGAGACTTTAATATCCCTTGCAAACACCAAGCTTTTCCCTGTTTTAGTCTTCATTCCTGCTGTTCTCTTGGTCTAGAATTCATTTTCTTCAGATCTTCATATGGCTGCCTTTTCTCATTACTTAGATATTACTTCAAATGTCACTTTTAAAAAAGAAGCCGCAGAGACATTTTCTATTATCTACCCAACAGCTGAACATTCCTGGCTCCCACCAAGGAAACTCCTGAGGGCCAGATACTATCTTTCTCTGCCTGTGGAAACGAAGACATGACTCAAATGCAGCCAATCTGTTCCTCACCTTGGGTTTCACATCTTGAGAGAGTGGTGATGCATAGGGGCAGGGGCAGTTACAACTTTCATGGTGCCTGTGGTGCCACGGAGAGTCCAGTAGAATGCTGGTGGAATCCAAGTTTGGTGGCATCCCTCAGAGTGATGGTTGTCCCAGTTGTGGCGCTCTTCACAGTGGCT
This sequence comes from Neofelis nebulosa, assembly GCF_028018385.1. Lineage (NCBI taxonomy): Eukaryota > Metazoa > Chordata > Mammalia > Carnivora > Felidae > Neofelis > Neofelis nebulosa. The sequence continues at coordinate 87,408,947 of NC_080784.1, read as the reverse complement.
GGGCTGGCAGATGTAGGGCTAGTGTGTGGAAAGAAGAGAACTTCACAGGGAGAGAACCCCAGAAGTCAGCAGAATATACTCCTTGAGTCATCGGCCAAATGCTGATTGGTGAATGTGTGTGAGAAAAAAACCTGTGCCTGGAAGGACCTCTCAGAGAGAGCAGAGGTAGCAATCTGTGGAGATCACATAGCCTGGGAATAGCTCGTTTTCCCAATAGCTAGATTGGAAAAACCTCAGTACATGAGGCAACAGGCAGACCATTCGCAGGGTATTGGGGGCAAAATTAACCCTAGACTAGAGATGTTGAACTGGCAGTTTAAAACCTCACAAAAAAAGCCTCCATGCCTAGGTAATTTCATTGGTGAATCTACCAAATATTTAAAGAAGTAATACTAAATACATTTTTCTCCAGAAAGTAGAAATTCTCAACTCAAGACAGGACTTGTATTTGGAATATGTAAAAGCCCCTTATAACTCAATAAGAAACAAAAAGCAATCCAATACAAAGGGCGCAAAGATTTGAATGGATATTTCTCAAAAAAGATTTACAGATGGCAAATACACTCAATATCATTAGATTAGGGAAACGCATGTCGAAACCATAATAAGTTATTCAACACACACACACACACACACACACACACACACACACTAGAATGGCTGAAATTAAAAAGACTGATGATATGAAGTGTTTGAGGTAATAAAGAGTAACTGTAAAGGAAGAAAATCCTGCCATTTGTAAGGTGAATGGACCTTGCTAAGTGAAACAAGTCAGAGAAAGACAAATACTGTATCATTTCTCTTACATGGAATCTAAAAATAAATAAATAACCCCCAAGCTAAACATATAGATACAGGTTGCAGATTGGTGGCTGCTGGAAGCAGGGAGTGGGGGTGAGAAAAATGGGTGAAAAATCTCAAAAGGTACAAACTTCCATAAAATATTTATAAAGTAGGGATGCCTGGGTGGCTTGGTCGGTTGGGTGTCCGACTTCGGCTCAGGTCACGATCTCACGGTCCGTGAGTTCGAGCCCCGCGTCGGGCTCTGTGCTGACAGCCCAGAGCCTGGAGCCTGTTTCAGAGTCTGTGTCTCCCTCTCTCTCCACCCCTCCCCCGTTGATGCTCTGTCTCTCTCTGTCTCAAAAATAAATAAATGTTAAAAATTAAAAAAAAAAAATATTTATAAAGTAAATAAGCCATGAGGATGTAATGTACAGCATGGTGACTAGTTAACAACACTATCTTATATTTTTGAAAGTTGTTAAATCTTAAAATTTCTCATCACAAGAACACAAATTTGTAACTGGGTGTGGTAATAAATGTTAAGTGAATTTATTGTGGTAATCATTTTGAAATTTAAACAAGTATTGAATCATTATGTTGAAAACCTAAAACTAATATAATGTTCTATGTCAACTATGCCTCAATAAAAATATACATATACACGTGTGCATTAAAGCGTCTGAAAGGATATTTGTTAAACTGTTAACAGTATTAACAAAAAAAAAAGACTATAATTTTCATTCACTGCTGCTGACAATGTAAAATGATACAATCACTTTGAAAAACAATTTGGTAGTTTCTTGAAAGGGTAAACATACTTATCACATGACTCGCCCTTTCTACTCCTTAGATACTTACTCAATAGAAGTGAAAGATATGCCCACACGAAGATTAGTTACTCGAATGTTTACAGCGGCTTTACTTGTAATAGTCAAAAGCTGGAAACAAGCCACATGTCCATCAACAGACAAATGAATAAACAAAACGTGCTCTATCCAAACAATAGAATATTACTCAGCAGTAAAAAGAACAAAATATTGATACACACAATAACATGAATGAATCTCAAAATAATTATGCCAAAGGAAGAAGGTCAGACAAAAGAGAATGTGTACATTTGCTTCCATGCACGTAAAAGTCTAGAAGATGCGAACTAAGCAGAAAGTGCTTAGTGACAGAAACTAAGTGACAGAAAGCAGATCAGTGGTTGCCTGGGGATGGGATAGAGGATGGGAGGATAGCGAGGGAGGAACTATGGGGCATGAGGAAGCTTCTGGAAATGAGTGATACGTTCATTATTTTGATTGTGCAGATTTCATAGATTTGTACATATATAACAGCTAACCCAATTATACAATTAAAAATGTGCAGCGTATTGTACATCAATTACACCTCAACAGAACTGTGAAAAAGAAAAAAGAAATACAGCATGCAAAGCAGGCTACTTGTGTGGCGGTGCCCTTCACATAGAATCCTCGTCCAATTCCCTCACAAAAGGTCTGTGCGCTTTAGAGTAGAGAACAGCAGGGCTGGGCTCATCGGCAGATGACTGAAAATTAGCCACACTCACTCAGGGATTATTCCTGCACAAATGCCAACTAAATATTTGTTGAATGAATGCATGGATGATAAATGAATGTACTCCTCCACTGAAGCTTGCATGATTCCAATTTGTGCCTCAAGAAAAGTATGTCACAAAACTTCACACAGGTTGTTGAAACTGCAAATATAAATCTTCATGTGGCAAAGGTCTACTGTGTTAACTTCTGTGCACCACAGTTTAGGAGGCTGGTGTCCTCCAAGAAAAAAGGAAGGGATGAATAGTCTGGAAAATTGTGTTATTTAAGAAACTGGTGATGTTGGGGCGCCTGGATGGCTCAGTCACACAACCGACTTCCGCTCAGGTCTTGATCTCATGGTTCTTGAGTTCAAGCCCCACTTTGGGTTCTGTGCTGACAGCTTGGAGCCTGGAGCCTGTTTTGGATTCTGTCTGTCTCTCTCTTTCTCTGCCAGTCCCCTGCTCATGCTCTGTCTCTCTCTCTCTCAAAATAAATAAACATTAAAACATTAAAAAAAAAAATAAGAAAGAAAGAAACTGGTGATGTTTATTTGGGAAAAGTCTTAAGACACCTGAACATTTTCTTCAACAGTCAGGAGGAAACTACAGTAAACACATTCAGGGTAGCTCTAGAAGACCGAACTGGGACCACAGTGATGACAGAAGATGGATTTTAATTAGCCACAAAGCTTTTCTACTTTTCCACATACCCATAATACCCTGTACATACATCATTTTAACATGTAGTACACAGTATTACTAGTTTTTAAATTAAAAAAATTTTTGATGTTTATTTATTTTTGAGAGAGAGAGAACACGAGCAGGGGAGGGGCAGAGACAGAAGGGGGCAGAATCCAAAGCAGACTCTGTGCTGATAGCAGAGAACTGATGTGGGGCTCAAACTCACAAATCACGAGATCATGACCTGAGCTGAAGTGGGATGCTTAACCGACTGAGCCACTCAGGCACCCCTGTATTACAAGTTTTTAAAAATGTTTTCCTGGCTCTTGCTGTGTACTTTTTGTTTGGGGATAGAGATACTAAATTGTATAAAGATGTGAATTATCCCTAAATTCATCTATCATCTTAATATGATCCCATTGAAAATGTAAGTAAGGCTTTCCTCTTCCATCCTGTTATTGTTTTGAACGTGCAAAAAAAAATGTGTCTGAAATCAATTTGAAAGAAAAGATGTGACAATTGTTAAGGAAATTCTAAAATGAAGGGGAAGAATAATATTAAAATGCATCTATAGTAACTAAAATACTTTGATCCTGGGCCCCAAATATCCAGATCAGTGGAACATAGTGATGTCTAGATGGATCAACTTAAAAAATGAAATTCATCAGTAAGTAGTTAGATGGGATAAGGTTCAAGATACCCAGTTATGTACACTATGGATTTTTGAGGAAAAATACACAAATTAAAAAATATGTACGTGTATGTGTGTGAGCATGTGTAGAATACCGTGGGATATATATATATATATATATATATATATATATATATATAAACTGTCAATGAATGATTTACTTTAAGTAGGAAACTGAGTAGGCCACAAATGGGGTTAGGAAGTGAGAATAGATGAGATGGGCACTGTTACTTTTCACTTTATTCCCTGTTGTATTTTTTTTTTTTAATTTTTTTCAACGTTTTTTATTTATTTTTGGGACAGAAAGAGACAGAGCATGAATGGGGGAGGGGCAGAGAGAGAGGGAGACACAGAATCGGAAACAGGCTCCAGGCTCCGAGCCATCAGCCCAGAGCCTGACGCGGGGCTCGAACTCACAGACTGCGAGATCGTGACCTGGCTGAAGTCGGACGCTTAACCGACTGCGCCACCCAGGCGCCCCTCCCTGTTGTATTTTTTAAAAAAATTTATATATACTGCATGTATAGTTTTTAATAAATAACAAGGAAAAAGAGGGCAGGGAAGAAAAAGAGAAAGAAAAGGGCACAGAATTAAAAATAGAACTACCATAGGATCCTGTAATCCTACTACTGGGTATTTACCCAAAGGAAATGAAAACATCAATTGGAAAAGATGCATGCTGATGCTATGTTTATGCAGCATTATTTACAATAGCCAAATTGTGAAAGCAACCCAAGTGTCTACTGATAGATGAATGGAGAAAGAAGATGTGGTATATTTATACAACGGAATTTTATTCAGCCATAAAAAAGAACGAGATTGTGCCATTTGCAACAACATGGATGGCACTAGAAAGTATTATGCTAAATGAAATGAGTCAGTGAGAGAAGACAGACACCATATGATTTCACTCATGTGGAATTTAAGAAACAAACAACAAGAAAAAGAGACAAACAAAGAAACAGACTCTTAAATGTAGAGAACAAACTGATGGTCATCAGAAGGGAGGTTTCTTTTTGGTAAAATGGGGATCATAATCTCTCCTATCCAGAGTGGTTTAAGCATTTAATGAAATAATTTATGCAAAGGACCTAGCCAATAATAAGCAAGCATTATCAAACATCAATAATAATTATTATTAACTATACTAATTACTATTATTTTTGGTCTAAGGAATTTTTTAATAACTGTGCAACTGAAAGGTTATAAGAACACTCCAAATTCATTCACAATAACCTGGAGGGTAGGCTCAGGGAAGCATGATGGTGATGAGATTATAACCAGGAAAGCTTTAATGTAATCAATTGCATTGCACTCTGAAGGAAGAAAGGGTTAATGAAAGTGTGGGTATGATCCAAGTGGAACCTGGGAAAGAGGCTGTCAGGGGAAATGAGAGAGGCTTTCATCGGCTAGGAGATGCATGTTGATAAAAACAACCTTGGGATTAAATTTTAACTCCCTGGGTAGACTTTGCTGTAGAGCAAGAATACTCTGACTAACCAACACTTTGACTTTTTAATTTTTTTTTTTTCAACGTTTTTTATTTATTTTTTTTGGGACAGAGAGAGACAGAGCATGAACGGGGGAGGGGCAGAGAGAGAAGGAGACACAGAATCGGAAACAGGCTCCAGGCTCCGAGCCATCAGCCCAGAGCCTGACGCGGGGCTCGAACTCATGGACCGCGAGATCGTGACCTGGCTGAAGTCGGACGCTTAACCGACTGCGCCACCCAGGCGCCCCCCCAACACTTTGACTTTTATATGTATTATTTTGGTATAGATATCAGCCTCTTTTGAGTTTGGTTGGTGTGATAACCCTTGACAGTCTGATCTCGTCTGGGCAGACACAAAACATTGAGCCTTTTTCGATCTAAAAGCTGAGGTCCAGACGCTAGAATTTCATGAATTCTCTATAAACAAACTTTTGCTCTAAGGGCCTGGTATGAATGAGGGGAAGCAGTTTTCTGTCTTGGAAAACTAAAACTTCAACATGAATGAACCAGTGGATGGATGAATAAGTTAGCACTGGGAGGACTTGCCACTGGAATTGTAAACTCTGCGTTGCTGTGTTTGTACGTATGAGATTGCTTTCCCCTTGCGTCTAGTTGACCATCCGATTCATGTGATCAGTATAACCCCACAGGAACTGATCTTCGTTGATCTCTCCACCTTACTCTTGCCGTTTTCTCTCAGCCCTGCACTACCACCTTTTTGGCTTTCCCCATGTCAGAATGCAGCCCCGCTGGCTCCCTGCATGTTTCTCACCTGCCCCTAACTTTACGTCCCAACCCAGAAGTCACTTCCTATTGCCTAGGATCAATCTCAGCAAATGCCTCTTCCAACTGCCTCATGTAAAGTAGTCATCACGCCCCCATCATCACCACCACATTACTCTCCATCCCAGCATGCAGCATCCTCCATAGTTTATGGAATATTTTGGTTTATGTCGGCTGAGAAACAGATTCCTAGATGGGATTAAACACGCAAGAGATTTATTGGGGGAATTGTCTGTGGAAGATAAAGGGACAGGGAGCAGGGGTGAGGAGAAGTGAGGAGAGCCACCAGCTGCAGGTCTGACATCTGTGATGGGGAGCGCAAAGGAAGGGAGGGAAGTTGACTAGGAAGAGTCTTGAACTGCAGCACAGTTCAGGGAAAGGTTTAGCAGGCCCATGGGGAATCTTTGGACCAAACAATCTATTGGAGGAATCCTGCATCTGGAAGAAGTGTTTCTTCATTAGCACTCCACCATGCTCAGTCATGAGCTGGGAGCCCACAGATTTGGTCTTGTTGCAAGCCTAATGGTGGGCCCAGGAGGGCAGCAGCTGGGACCATGGGTCACTTACGCTCCCTGCAGTTAGTTAACTGACAGCTGCATTCTCATGCTTGTCAAACACAATGGATGTTTGTGAATGTTTATGTCCCCACCCAATTCATATGTTGAAGCCTTAATCCCCAGTATGAGTTGGAAGTGGGACCTGTGGAAGGTATTACTTAGGTTCAGATGAGCTCATGAGGATGAAGCAGGAGCAGTGCACCAGGGAGCAATGGAAACCAGTTTGTAGCATGGAGCAAACACCATGGATATGCCAACAAAAATAAGGATGAGGGATGTAAACCCTATAGATACCTGTGTCTCCTGGGCTTTCTTCCGTGACTATCAAGGATTCCAAGTATTCCTCCCCCAAGTTTCCCTTTTTTGCTTAAAGTCGTTGGCATTAGATTTGTGGGTCCTACATAATATACTCCAGAGATGTTAGAACACAGGGCAGCTAGGAGCCACCTGGCCTTAGTTCTTAAAGTACGGAGGGGCTGTGCTGAGGGGGTTTTAAAGAACTAGAAGAAACAAGAAGAAACTTTTAGAAATGGCTAAACCCTGCTCTCTCGCAGTCAGGATGGATACAAAGGACAGAGGCTGGGGATCCTGCCTAAAAGAGTAGCAGGCAGAAGCCTCTCGGTGGCAGGAGATATGCAAGGAGGGCAAGCCAGCTGCCTTTGGGGAGCCGGAAGCATTGTTACTGCTCCAGATTGCCTGACTCCACTCACCCTGCCGTGTCAGGCAGAAAGACTATCCAGTCACCGGAGGAGTCAAGTACTGCTTTTTCCACTGAAGACTTCTTGGAACACCACCCAAATCAGAAGCTGCAAACTGACGTTTGCAGATTATTCTGTGATATAGTTATCCATAATTTATTAAGCACCATTAGCGTGAAATAAAGGAGGCTCCAATGAAAGGAAAATGGTCTGGACACTGATGAGCATAACGAGCTGACTGAGGGTTGCTCCAGTGGACAGGAGACAAGAGGAGTGGAATGGAATGGAAAGGCGAGTTCAGTAGAATGGAATGATGAATGAGAGATTGGAAAATTAGGAGATTAGGGGCTCCTGGGTGGCTCGGTCAGTTAAATATCCGACTCTTGATTTTGGCTCAGGTCGTAATCTCTTGGTTTATGGGTTCAAGCCCCATGCTGTCAGCGTGAAGTCTGCTTGGGGTCCTCTCTCTCCCTCTCTCTCTGCCCCTCCCCCCTTGTGCTCTCTCCCTCTTTCTCTCTCTCAAAAGAAATAAATAAACTTAAGAAAAAAGAAAATTGACAGATTAAAAAAAATGGGAGATAATTGCAGGTGGTATACATGGGTGTCCGATGAGATACAAAGGCTACGAACAAATGAAAGGGGCAGAATGATATTCTATTTTTTCTAGGTGGGAAAGAGGATAAAGACACATACGCGTGTATCTAATCACTCATATTTATTCAGCAAGTATCCGTGAGCACCTACTTTATGCCAGGTACCCTTTAGCTACTGATGACACAGTGGCGAACATGGCAGGCAGTCTTTGCCTTCAGAGTTAAGTTTCTCGTGGACCTATTTGGGCAGAGCATAGCTTGTCACCACTCCTTCTCCATGTTACCAGAGGACTGACTTCACTCACACTCCTGTGGGCGTCCAGGTCTTTCTCCCAAGCCCTGGTACCATCTTTAAAGAAACATTGAATGTGGAGTGAGGGCTGGGATGGGGAGATATTACAGCACATTAAAGGCTCAGTCATGAGGAGATAAGGCCAGAGAACAAAGGAGAATGGCCTGTATATTAGGATCAGGCCCCTGTGGCAGAGAAGGCTAGCTAACCCCTGAAATTCACCTTTCCCTCATAGCAGCGAAGCAGCTGTTCAGCCAGAAACTACAGTTTCCTTTGCATCTAAGTGTGGCCATTGGGATATGAAGAGCAGTGATGTATGTTGCTTCCAGGACAGGACTTTTAAAAAGTCATAGGCTCATCTTTCATATTTTAACACTCTACATGCCCGTGTTTAATAATGCCCAGCTATACGACAGCAAGTTCATTACATTACTAGTTATATAATGATGTAATAAATTTCAAACAATTTTTCATACCTTTATTAAATTAATTTCCTATGAACTATAGCATATATGTGTATTTTTAAATTACTACTTTCAAAAATAGTAACCTCTTAGCCAACAGAGACGCATGGGATTTCAATAATAAAAAGCAAACAGCAATGTCCATAGAAGAAACTCACACACAAAAATTACAAATCACACAAAGCAACAATCCACTGTGAAAAAAGAATCAGCAGAACCATCAAACAAGGGCATAAGATAATGCAGTAAGCTGAAGGAGACAAAAAATTGGCTACATTTAACATTATGAAGGAGGGGCACCTGGGTGGCTCAGTCGGTTAAGCATCTGATTTTGGCTCAGGTCATGATTTCGCGGTTCGTGAGTTCCAGCCCCGCATTAGGCTCTGTGCTGACAGCTTGGAGCCTGGAGCCTGCTTTGGATGCTGTGTCTCCCTCTCTCTCTGCCCACCCCCTGCTCACACTCTGTCTTTCTCTCTCTCACTCTCAAAAATAAACATTAAAAAATTTTTTAATAAAAAATAAAAATAAATAAAATTATGAAGGAGATAAGATACGGAATAGAACCCATAAAGAAAAGAAAGGACCTTGAGGTTGAGGGACACAAAGAATTAATAGGAAAGAAGGAAGGAGGAGGGGATATTTTTAGATTGTCAGTTAATTAATTAATTCAAAAAGTACCATCTTAGGTGAAGATAGAGAAATGGACAAGACATAAGAAGACAGGAAAATCAAAACGTAAAAGAGGGTGGGGGAATGAGGAAGATGGGAGAAGAACATTTAGCCCTGAGTTAAATTAGCAGCTAAGGCAAGGAGAGAAATACATTGTACTTATTGTCCAAAAACAAAAGAAAAAGATAAGAGTTCAGCAAGAGAGAAGAATGGTTCCTGGCCCTGAGATCTAAAGAAAGTTTATTTTGAAAAAGAAAAAGAAAAAAATATATATATATACATATATTTATATTTATATTTATATTTATATTTATATTTATATTTATATAAGGTGAACTGAGTAACATCATGAACTCTGTCCTCAACAGTAAATCTACCAAAAAATGCAGATAGTTCGCATTTGGCCTTTGGTTGATCAGTCTTTGATGAAAGCTGAGGACATGACTTAATCATATGGCTTAAATCATATCATCCTCCAGAAAGTAAGGATGATGTGGCTTGCTTGCAGGATGACAAAGCTTACTAAAGAAAAAAAAAGAAAACCTAAATACTATGATATTATGTACTAATGTACATGCTATGAAAATGCCATAAAATTTGGGAACAACAGAGAAAATATCACTCTAATTCTGGGTTTCTCAACCTTGGCCCGTTAACATTCTGTACTGGACAATTATTTGTTGTCGAGAGCTGTCCTAGTCACTGTAGGATGATTAGTAGCACATCTGGCCTCTGCCCAGTAGAGGCCCACCCTGTACATTCATTCCAGACAGTTGCAACAACCAAAAATATCTCTAGGTCTTGCCAAAAGTCCCCCGGGGACAAAAATTAACCCTACCTTGGAACTACTGTTTTAGTGATACCAAGTAAATCAATTTCTTTCATATTTGAGTAGTCTACTATAATCTTTTATATATGTTCTATATATGTATACATATATTGTATGTATAAACACAGGTGTTTTTCATTCAAAGAATCTTGTGCATGGCTAGAGCAGACTCCTGGCATCTGAGAAGGATACCCAAGACCTTTGTAAAAGCCCAAATCAGCATATACCACTTTAGTACATAACATCTTCCATAATTTTGCTTGAGAATGGACAGAGAGCTGTGAAACTGCTCCAAGGTTCAGACCATGAGCCATTGGCAAGGTTCACTCAGCAGCTCAAGTATCTGTCCACTTTCCAACCTTGAAGCTCACTTTAATCAAGTTTGTCTCAGCTAAACTACAAATCAGTATAATTCAAGGGTCCCTGGGGTCTCTTTGGAGTAGTTCAAGAGTGAACTCTTCAAAGTCTTCAAACGCCGAGGGACCACTGTGGATCGCAGGGTGTGGGAAGAATGATGGAGGTTCATGAGCTAGTGCATAGTAAAGCCTCATAGGGCATTCATTTACATAAGATAAGGCCATAAGACCTATATGTTTTTTAAGTGGTTTGTTTTATAGATAAAAATACTTAAAAATATTGGAAGTGAGTAGAAGCATGGTGATTAAAAAATACAGAAGCAGATTTAGAGGTTGGTGACAAGAGGGACAACGGTACTTCACATTTTGCGTCATCTCCAAGTTCCCTAAGAGTTTGTCCGGTTATGGCCCAGCCCCCATGGCTGCAGAACCAGCCTGGGACATTCGTCTTCTGCATAGAGGAAGCAGAATCATTTCTTTTCAAGGATGAGCTTGGTGGTCTGCTTAGATTCCAGACCTCAGAGATAATCTGAACATAATCTCAGGCACTACCATATGTGAAAATACTCTTGGGTATAGACAGAGCGTGCTAGAATGGAGAAGAAAATGGGATTGGAGTAAGAAGATCTTTGTTTCAACAAGGACTTTGCTCCTGGCACCCTCACCTCCCTGAAGAGTCATTAAACTCCTGCCAACTCCAGGTTCACGATGGAGCTAATACTACCTGGGAAGGCAGCTGGGTTGAGAGAAAGAAATGAAAATAAAGAGTGTGAAAGCACTTTGAGGTCTTTAAAATGCAAGGCATTTGTGGCAAATTCATCTCATCACTAACATCCCAAAGCTACGAAGTTATAGAAAATAGGTTCTGATCGTAGCTTGTCACAAGACGATGCAGCTGCTTGTGGTGACCCTTCCTTCTCAAGTCCTAGAAGGCCAGAAATGAGGGTGACTTTTAGCCTTGAGGATTAAATCAGAATATGTTTGTCTTTGCACTCACACCCACTGGTTAAAAGGAGAGGACGAAATAGCAAGAACACTCTTCGCCAAGTTTTCAAATCACGGAAGGCTTCCATTCCTCCTTGTCCTCGCTTCCCATTGCCCAACACTTGGCAAGCAGAGGAGAGAGAGAAACACTGGCTTTTGCACCTCTCTGCTACACAAAGAGGCCCCTTGCAGAGTCACCTAATCCCTGCAGACCTCGATTCCCTCACTTGTCAAACTGGAAATTTGGGGCATGCCTACCTCCTACAGCTGTGGCAAGGATTCAGCTCAATGGTATGTTTGCATGGCATCAAGTACAAAGCCTTTTGCAAATATCAGGAATTATTTGGCAAATGTATTGTTCACCATCAACTCCATTACGACTTAGTATAAAAGATGGGCAAGGAAGGTCAGAGATGCAAAGGAATAAAAAGAAACTTGAGAATTGCCTACAGATTTTCAAAATTTGTGCTGTTTGGTCTCTCCCTCCATGAATTGAAATTTAGCTGTAAGGTGAAGTTCTATTCCTTTGCCAGGAAAAGGAAATGTTTACACATCAAAATGGATGGATCTCAATATATTTTGTGCAAAAAAAGAAAGTCTCAAGAGAGTACATAGAGTATAATTTCCTTTAGGGGCACCTGGGTGGCTGTGCTGACCGCTCAGAGCCTGGAGCCTCTCTCTCTGCACCTCCCCCATTCACACTCTGTCTCTCTCTCAAAAATAAATACACATGAAAAAAATGTTTAAGAAAGAATATAATTCCATTTAGGGACACGTGCACTCCAGTAACTGCTAGTGATATGCTCTTCTGTGGTAAAATTAGAAATAAAAATGCAGGGGGCGCCTGGGTGGCTCAGTTGGTTAAGCGGCTGACTTAGGCTCAGGTCATGATCTCGCAGTCCGTGAGTTCGAGCCCCGCGTCATGCTCTGTGCTGACAGCTCAGAGACTGGAGCCTGTTTCAGATTCTGTGTCTCCCTCTCTCTCTGACCCTCCGCCGTTCATGCTCTGTCTCTCTCTGTCTCAAAAAAAAATAAACGTTAAAAAAAAAAAGAAATAAAAATGCAGGAGTGGAAATATGTTGGAGAGGGTATAAACGGTATCTTAAAAGGTACAGAGATGTATTCCTTAAGTGGGATGGTGGGTACCAGTATGACCATTTTATTCTTTTCTTTTAAACTTAGTTTAAATAACAATAGTTTAAAAACAGTTTAATAAGAATACAGTAATTTGGGGGCACCTGGGTGGCTCAGTCAGTTGAACATCCGACTCTTGATTTGGGCTCAGGTCATGATCTTGCGGTTTGTGGGGTCATGGTGTGCTGACAGCACCAGACCCTGCTTGGGATTCTCTCCCTCTGTCTCTCTTTATGCCCCTCCCCCGCTCATGCACGTGTGCACACCTGCATGCACGCGTGCGCTCTGTCTCAAAATTAATAAATAAACTTAAAAAAAAAGACTGTAGCTATTTATACATATTATATATACACACTCGGTACATATGATATACATAATAAAATTTTTAAGGATTCTCCATGTTTCTAGAATCATTCTATAACAGGGGCGCCTGGGGAGCTCTGTCAGTTAAACGTCCAACTCTTGATTTCGGCTCAGGTCACGAGCTCCTGGTTCATGAGTTCCAGCCCCACATCCAGCTCTGCACTGACAGTGTGGAGCCTGCTTGGGATTCTCTTTCTCCCTCTCTCTCTCTGCCCCTCCCCCACTTGTGCTATCTCAAAATAAATAAATAAACATTTAAAAAATTATCATCATACTTCAGTAAAATCTTACTGACATAACTCTCCTTGGTTTTCGGGTTTTTTTTTTGTTTTTTGTTTTTTGTTTTTTTGCTCTTGGTTGTTGTTCATGGCTCAGCGTGGGCCATCAGTAAGCCTCATCTTGTACCAGTTTCCCCCTCCCTGCCTACACCCCACCCATTATGGAGGTCTCAGTTTCTCCTGCTCACCCTGCACTTGCTACCTGCAGGAGGACTTGACTCCTGCTGTTCCTCTGCTGAAGGGGCTCCCTCCCCAGTTTCTCAACCCTTAGCGGCCTCAGTTTCAGCAAAATGTCTTTTAGGAAGTCTTTCTGATTCCTCTGACTGGGTTACGTTCTCCTGTGACAAGTTTCCAGAGTATCCTGCATGTCTTCGTCCTAATGTTCATCACACTTGCAAATACTTCATTTATGTCTTTCCAACAGACTGTAAACCCTAGGAAAGCAACGCCACATCTGTTTGGCTTACTGCTGAATCACCAGTGTCTAGTTAGTGAGCATCTAGGAAGCATGCAATAATATGCGTTGAATGAATGAATAATGAATGAATGGTGGACGGACTGACGGATGGATAAATGGATAAATGTCAAAGCCAGAGGATTCCCACTGGCAGGTATGAATATGAGATTATAAAATAAATTGTATCAGTTACAGTTTGGGCATGGCTTCATCTACTCTTTTCCAGGAGCTCGATGAACAATTAGCACCAGCTTGAAACAGTTGAAAGAGTTGTCACTAAGATTTACTTTTATTGTATTTAATCTGGTCTAGCAATTGCTCCTTACTGGTTGTAATAAGTTGGGATTGGCGTGGTGATGTCACTTTAAATGCCTCTATGAGGTCTTTCTTTCACTGCTCTGTAAGAAAAAAATGGCAGTTCCTCTCAGAGAGGGGCACGGGATAATGTATTATCTGAGTTATCGCTGTTCAATCAAAAAGTGCATGAAGGAGCCACATAATTCATTTGGGCAGCAATCACCACGGAGTTACACAGGTCTCTCATGTAGGTGATGAAACAGCCAAACTCCCTGACAGTGGTGAATTACGCCTCGTGTCACTAATAGCAATGCCAAAAGAAGTGTCAAGGCTACAGACGTGGAGAATGGGGGGCTCTTCAAATTGCACGAGTAAAAATGTGATATGTTTTATTGCTTTCTTTTAATCTTGATCATTGAGGTTTTAAAATGAAATAACAGGGATGCTAAGCCTAGCCAATGGGTAGGGTGATTCATTTCTACTTGGCAATGGTATTAGTACGGTGGCTTCTGTCCAGGCCAAGCCTGGGCTGGAACCCCTGTGCCTCTCCATTCCGCCACCATCCCCATGGCTCAGCTGGCACCTTAAATCCTAACAAAGGGCCCGAGACATATGGGATTTTTGTCTTTTTCATCCATAGTCAAATAATTCAGCAAATATATACCATACATCTTTTTCTCTCACAGTTGAAATATTGACCCGATATAATAAAATCTCTGATTTTTAAAAGCCTTGTAGTATGACAGGGAGGCTAACATGAATTTGAAATCTGGTGATTAGGAAGTGTTTTGAATGGCCTTGAGAACTGCAGGTAAAACACTAAATTATACTAATATTCTTGTTTAGTTAAACTGTTTAATGTTTTAAAAAGCCCTTCATAATATTATGGATAAGTAAATTCTTGGGCCTGATTTCAATTTGAGTCAAATTCCAACTAATAATGTTACACCCATAAACCTTCTCCTTAACAGCCCATAACATTAAACTGAAAACAGAATTCTTAAAGCACGCTCTTATGCTGTCTATCCATGAAATAAGCATTATGGACTTTCAACAGATGTCTTTAATAGACATTGTTATTAAAAAGAATATTACGTAAAATAAATTTAGACTGCTAGTCTAGCACGATTACTAAAAGAATACTGCTGCATGTTCATATAATCTCATCTATACTTAATTGGGAGGGAAAAAAAATTCCGTGGACATTATTATCTTTGGTAGTAGCCATGTACTCATTTACCTATCCAGCTCATTATCCCAGATTAGGATTTGTTAGTGCCTTCTCTTATGCTCTAGCATAAGCCCCAATTTTCAGGAAATTAAAAGTTGGTCAGGAAAAAAAAAAGAACTCCAGTTAACAAGCATCAGTCTAAGAGCAAATTCCTTATAAAAATCTTGGGGAAAAATTTCAGCTCTTTTTCAGTTATGAGTGCCAAAGGGGGGGAAAAAAAGAAATTTCGTGGTTTCAGGCACTTTTAAGTTTTATAATTTGAAAATACGTTAGGCTTTAAGCAGAAAAAAGAAAGTTCCAAGACCGTAATATGGATTAATGCCTCTGGTATGTTCTGAAGATGACACAAAGCTAGTAAGAACAACCAGTCTATTTGCTGGGAAATATGTTGTGTTGCGCACGAACATTTGAAAATAATGCCATCTGTGCCAGCATTGAATTTTGGTTTCTGCCTTCAGGCCTGCAATGTGAAAAATATTAGCCACTATAGTTAATTAGGTAGTAACTGGAATTTACATGACATCTCTCATTCTAGGTTATTAAACAAAGCATAGGGAAAAGGTCCACTTTTCTGGTCAATGGTCTGTGTCTTCAGTGGCAGGCTCTAATGGAGGGAAGTCAGAGGTAAATGGTTATTGACATCACCCCAATATTGTCATTCTTTGTGAACAGAGGAAGAACGTGAAGGAGGGTCTTAGCCAAGATTATACAGCGTATCAAACCTGAAGTTCGTGACTTTCCCAGGTGAGGCTATATTTACAGTGTGTTAGACTGTGGCTTCACTGTCTTTATTTAGATACTCTGCATTCAGGCAGGTCTGGGAGAATGGGATGGATCAGCACTTATAACTGGGGCAGTCCTGTCAGTGGCTGAGCCTGCATGGAGGAGAAGAGAACATGGGTCTTGGATCAAACAAGCCTCGATGCAATCCTTGTTCTGAAACTTATTGGTTAAGTGACTCTGGAAAGCTACCTGCCCCTCTCTTTATTCATCTGTAAAATGAGGGTAAAAGAAATAAATATACCTCATGAATAGTTGTAGGGAGTACATAAGGAAGACAGTTTGGCAAGTAGTAACAATCAAACGTTAGCCATTCTTCTTCCTCTTTTTTTCCTCTTCCTCTTCTCCTTGTCCTTTCTCTTATTCTTCTCAACTACATTTCAGATGCATGATCTAAAAAGGTAGATCTTACTACTTTATATATGTAGCAAATAGCAAACACTGATCCTTTACTTTTATCCATTTTATGAAAGCTCAACGTAGAGTTAAAGAAGCAGCAGTAAAAAGAGGGCCAATGTAGGATTTAGAAAACCTGGCTTCTGACCCCAGCTCCACCAACTTAATTAACTTAAGCAAGCTGCCTGAGCCTCTCTGAGCCTCACTTGCTTTTGTTTTTTATTTAATCTGCAAACTTGAACGATAAATCTTACCCACCTCACACAGTTCCTGTGAGGATTGAATGGGAAGATAGATGTGAAAGCATCTTGAAAACTATAAAGCATTTAGTTGAAATAAATTAGAGTATTTTTATAATTTTTATCACGCTCAAAGTCACTTATGATGACAGATTTCTATATCCATAATTTTTCCCTGAAAGTTTATTCATATTTGGAACAATTGTTATTTATTACTCATTTATTAACAGACATAAAATTAGTTTTGATGACAGCCTTTTGCTAACAATAAACCAAAAATGGATTCAGTAGTATTGAAGAGCTTTTCTCCTTTTTTGAAAAGTTGAGACTTCACAGTTTGTTAGAGCAAAGTTGTTGCTTAATACCTGTTCTACTAAAGTTCACCAAATTGTACTTGATGTTCTGGTTTTTATTGCTTACACAGAATAAGCAGTGAATACACGGTGTTTTTCACCGGGCCTTATTAAGCACGCGCGCATACACACACACACACACACACACACACACACAACTTGCTTTGACCAAAGTGGTCATACTAGTATGGGAAGAATAGGTATAGAGAAATTCAATTTGTCTGAAACTTCAGGGCTTCAAGAGCTAGTCTCAAGTGACAGAGTTATTGAGACATTTTGACCAAGAGAAGAACCTTACCTTAGGAAATGGACAAACATTTTGTGTAAACACACTGGTTCCTTCCCCTGGCAAGGTTGTTTATGCTTAGTCATTGGGAAAATTTCAGCTGCCCTTTGATAAACATGGCTCAGTAATTATCAAGATATTGACTACTTACAGCCAAGGTAGAAAAGGAAAAGCTTGACCTACTGGTAGCATGGGTACGGGAAGGAATAACTCAGGTTGATGAAATGCTTTCCTTGGGGATGCGATCCCTTTATTTTATGGTCTCACCTAGTACAGCCCCACTGATATCAGGGCTGTTCTGCGCAAGAAATAAGGAATTTCGAAGGTAGAATGGAAGTATGATTCAGATCTCTGTGCAGTATTCAATGCCATCCAAACTTCCATGGCTTAGTACACTTACCATCTACTAATCTTCAGGGAAGCATCCAATGCGCACTCGAGGGTGATTCCCTCCCACGTAGGAGGTTATTGTCCCTCAGCCACACCCCTCCTCTCATATATTTGGCCTTTTGACGCTGGAGCTGGAGCTCTGCGACCCACACTTCTCCTTTGCTGGCAGCTCCATGTTAGGCTTTAAAAATCGACGGCATTGGAGGAAGCCTGCAAGGCTGGAGGAGAAGGGACTAACTCCTTCCCCTTTGCTCCCTGTTGGTTTGATGTCTGCTGCCACTGCTATGAGCACCACCGCTCCAGCCACACTTCTTCACTCAGCAGAAGTGGTTTTTCCCCACAGCTGTGAGTGAATCCACTGTTGAGTCTGGCCAACGCTTGCAAAGCCAGCCTAGTCTCCCAACTAGACCCTCCCTGATACGCTTGCTGACAACCTGAATTCAAGTGCTAACACTCCCATCATATTTTCTGTTCCACAGTGCTTGTAGTCAACATCTATTGAATTTGACTACCCAGAAAATAACCTTTTTATTTTGGTGGCTCACCTCCCCAAGCTTCCTCTGTGTGGATACAGTTTAGGTAAGACTGTCCCAACTCTTTGTTCCAGAGGTTAGTGTGACTCCGGTCTAACAAATGAAACTATTGTCTGTCTCACCCAGAGTGACTGGTCTAGTGGGTGGACACGGGCTCTGGATGCACTTGAAATCAGTGTCACCTTTTTAAACTTCCAAGTTACATAGGCCCGAGGAATCCTCATTCTTTACAAAAGCTAGCCTAAGTCGTGTGTTTGTCACTGACAAGCTATTAAACCAAAGGAATGGATCTTTACCATTGGCACTTCAGCAGAAATTTGGTGGATGTGTGGGTGGGTAGCAGACAACGCTCTGAGGCCTTCAAAGCATACACGAGAATGGAGTGGTGGTGGAGGTAGGTACACGCCCCTCACGGCCCTCTCCCAGCCTGGAGCCTGGCTGGGACCTTCGTGGCCAACTTCCCTACACGACCAATTGCACATGACCACTTGCTGATGAACAGACAAAAGAGCCTTTCGGTAGTGGCTGAGGGTTTGACATCTACAATGTGAGGTCAGTAGAACTTTTCAAAGGCACATTCTAACTGATAATTTAGCTTAACTACCTCATATGTTGATGGAGAGAGAACTGAAATACTTGCTTAGATTACCTTCTAAATATGGCATATCTAATAGTGATATCTGAGTCAAGACAGAACTAGGAAGAGAATAGACATTTGTTGAATACCACTGTAGATAGATATTAGGCTAAACAATCTCATTTTACAACAAACCCAGGAAATATGGTTCATCACCCACTTTTTAAAAATGCAAAAAAAGTAAGGTTTGGGAAGGGTAAGTAACTTGTTCAAGGTCACAGACTAAAAGATTCAAGTCTAGTTCCCTCTGACATGGAAGTTCATTCTCTCTCCCCACATCAGGAAGGGGAAGTCAACAGTTCCAAAAGAAAAGATGATCATTGAAAATGTCTTGTCTCCTACCTTTCTCCTTGGTTTTCCACACCTAAAACCCCACAGCAGAAATGTGGCTGGAAACTTGTTCCAAAGCATCATTGCAGGCAGGAATTTACCTTGTGCATTGGGGGAAGCAAGTCCAAAAGCAATTGTACTTGGAATGTTAAGAAAGTCTTAGCTTGTTTCTAGTCTAGCCACAAATAAATAGAGGTTTATATGGGCAAAATGATTTACTACCATACATTAGGGTATTTTATACTTCACTGAACTTAGATAGGCAAATTATATAAACATTTTACATATAAGCAAAACATGTCAGATGTCAGGACTCAAAATATGTATTTAATTAAAAAAATACATCTCTTCAAACCAAAGCCCTAAATACATATTAAGTGAAGGTAAATGAGACATGTCACCTAACAGACATTAAATGACCCACATATACAGTGATACCTCCATTAATGAGGCAAATGCATTCCAACAGCACACTTTAGTGTCAGAAATTTCATTATTTGATGAAGCAATAACACAGAAGACATAAGGACCCATCCAAAGAAGACAGAGAAGAAGTGGATATGATGTGAAATTATTAAATATTAACCAAAATAATACCAAGTGGGCTTCCAGAAAAGAAGATTCTGGAAGTTCTAAGCCAGAAAGAGGGTTAAGGGAGAGTGGGACTCCTAGGGCTCACCTGTGATCTGGCAGAAAGGTGGGGAAAGGTTTGCAGGAGAAGGCTGTGAAGTGGCACGGACTCAGCATGCTTGGGTCACCTCCGCAGCCCCAGAATGGGCCTCGAGGAGCTGGAGCAGACCCCATCTGGACATGTCCCTGCAAAGACACGGAGTACCTGAAGAAAAGGGATGGCACCTCTGATCCCCCAAAGGCCCCCAGACCCACCAAGGGTAAGCTCAGGGTTGGAGTCACATGTCCGTGATTTCATTGTGTCCCACGTTACTGCCCCATCCATTTGCAAAGCCTTTTATAAGGAGTTGTCATTCATTATTCCATTACAATTCAAAGACCAAGTACCCTTACCTTGAATGTTGACTAAAAATGTCGCTTATCAATGAGTAAGACCATCAGTATTCGAAAATGCCACTGATCACACCCTTTTCTTTCTTCCCAAAGGCAAGGAGGTGGAGGGGCAGGTCAACACAAAGTAATTTCAGGGACGGAGGAGGCAGCCGAGGGGTTATGAGACTCAGAAACGAGAGGCTGGGGAACCCCTACATTTTTGCTGATTTCTTATTTATACCATAAACCATGCAGGACAAACACGCTCTATTCACTGAGGTATTTTTGTCCCGTGCAGCTGTGTGGCTTAGCAGGAGCTTTGCTGTCGAGCCATATGACTCATGCCAACACTGCTGCATATGATTTATGAAGACTTAGAGAAAAAGAAAACAGCCAGCTTCATTATGAAGGAGCGTCGTTTCCAGAGTATTTGTTCACTGAGGATCAGGGTACCATTTAGTCCTCTCTTGCTTGCACTCTGAGTGAAATAGTGAGTCTGCCTCAGCCAGCGGTGGGCTGGAGGATGCCCTCCTGCTTCCCTGCTCCCCACGTGCCCTGCTTCCAGCTTACATGGGGACACTTCTAGTGTAAGAAGAGAGCTGGTGGCTGTAGCCAGAGGCTCGGTGACCTTCAGCTGCCATGGGAGGTTTACTGACTCCGAAACTGGCCAAATACCTCATCACAGGTGTTGCTTGGGCCTGGGCCTGCTTCCCTCAAAGACGGGGTCTGCAGCCCAGGGCACGGGGAGAAAAGCTGAAAAGGGACCCGGTTTTGCTGGTTCTCAGGCCGGCCACTCTTATCAGACTGTCTCCCTGCCTCACTGATTAGAAGACTGTCTCCAGTTGATTTTCCGAAATGCTCCAATGAGAACATTAAACACAACCCATCTCCCCAGTCCCACCCCACACTTCCCACTGGGGTCAAAAAGAAAAGTGCTAGGGTCTCTTACTCTGAAAGGTTTCTGACTCCTACCTTGGAAACGTTCCAAGCTGGATCTGACGGGTCTTGTCTTTTCTTACTTTCTTTCCCTGTTTTAGCTTTCACTTTCAAACAAGTCCCGGCCTACATTTATTCCCTGAAAAATAGGAAAATCAGGCCAGTTGGTAGTGCAGGTTTGTGGCTGTAATACATAACAGCTGCTTAGTAATAAGGCCGCTTGGACTAAGAAAGCAACTTTGGTAATATCCTGTTTATCTCCTTCCAAGAATGCTCTGTTACCCACCGATACCCACACCACAATGGGGCAGAATAAAAGTTCATAAGAATTTGTGAATAATAACATGGTCATAGAGCTTGCACTCTGGATGCTCTCGTTGTAAATTAAATTGTGAGAGGCTCAGGATAAAGTATGTATTCATGTTGCCTAACTTGTTAATAAGATATATAGTTGATCTTATTCCCATGAAAGATGAGAATAAAGCAGATTTGGAAATTGTGTAAAAAGGAAAATGAAAGTGATAAATTTTAAATATTAAAAGTATATACCATATGCCAACAAGGGTTTTATTTTAAATAAGATCATAAAAAATAAATAAATAAAAGTTTTGGTACAATGCTTTATTTTCCAGTGAGAGTGTTACATTTAAAGATGGTTTTTTTTTTTTTTAATGTTTATTTATATTTGAGAGAGAGCAGAGAGAGATGGAGACAGAATCCAAAGCAGGCTCCAAGCTGTCAGCACAGAGCCTGACATGGGCCCGAACTCACGAACCGTGAGATCATGGCCTGAGCCAAAGTCGGACACTTAACCAACTGAGCCACCCAGGCGCCCTGCTGAAGTGTTAAATTAAATATCCTATCCTTGGTTTCCTTTGGTTGTAGTTAGTTTGTGTACAGTGCTTTCAGTGCAGCTTCTGGCTTATTTATTTAATTTTTGTGTGGTCCAATCCCTGCCCCCACTAACACACACACAAAGGACCTGAACAATTGTTACAGGTAGTGGTTGTAATCTCTCCCCCTGCAAGCTTTGAAGGTGCTTCCCCCTGCATCAAAGTACTTCATGGCTCTGTGTATCTCCGCCCAACTTCAAAGCCTCACTGCAGGAATATGTAGTGCCTTATGCCATGCAGTTCTAAAGGAGCTATTACTCTCCATTTATTGTGCAAATTTTTATGGAGATGCCCTGCTATCTTTCTTGAATCACCACTTGGTCTCAGAATAGCTCCCCCCAGCTATGATTAAGAACTGTCTAGAAAAATTATCTGAAGGAATAGATTAGGGTCAGACTGCTGGAAACTAATCCTGCTAACTCTTGAACTTTTAGTGTCTCTGATGCCACACCCTGTTCAACTAACTATAAGGTTCTACCAGCACAGTAGCTGGGGAACTTTCCCTTAGGAGCCTAGAGGAAGCGGGTTAGTTTTGATTTAAGTTGCGGCTAAAGAAAAAAAAAAATGTTTCGCCTTTTATAGAACTTATTGGTAGAAGATTCTGAAAGGAACAGGAGTCCTGAGATACAAAGAGCAAATAGATGCTATTGAGTAGAAAGATAGGCTGTCTAATAGAAGCTTCTGCAACGATGGAAACGTTCCGTAATTCTGTGCTATCCGATATGGTAGCCCCCAGCACATGTGGCTGCTGAGCACTTGAAATATTCCTAGAATGACTGAAGAGTCCAATCTTCAATTTTATTTAATTTTAATTAATTTTAAGTGTTATAAATGGTAAGTGTCTATTGTATCGAACAGCATAGTTCTAGGAATGAACGCTGTGTGTTTGCGTGTGGGTAGACAATGTAGGACTTCAGCCAGAGGTAAGAGAAGGATAAGGAAGAAAAAATAGTGCCTACTTGCAACCTACCAGGGAAAATCCTTTTGACCTGTCACCACAATAGCTCCACCCAGGCAATAAGGAGATCCTAGCAATCAGACCTAAAAAGAATAGTGTCATCATTTCTTTTCATTAATCATTAGAGAACAAGGCTGCCGTGCCCACATACAGGCTGGCACTTCCCTGCATTCACGCCTCCTGATTGATAGCATTTCAAGTCATCTTGTGGTAGGCAATGGACAAGGGGGAAAAGTAATGAAATTGCCTCGTCATTTACCAGCCCAAGCCAATAATGTGTCACTGTGCATGGCTGTCACTTTTATACATCAAGGGTGCCCAATATCAGGTAGGACACTGGCCCTTTCAAAGCGACATAAATCAGGAGTTTGTACAGGCGGAGAGGGGTCATCAGGAGGCCACAGGAATCTCAGGCCTGTCCACTTGTCTGATTTGGGGCCTTGACATTGTTCCCTGAGCTGGCAAAAACTTGGGATTCTGAATACTTTGCTGGGAACTCCAAGCCACATGGGTGCTGCTGGTGACCTCCTCACAGAAGTGAGGAAGGGAACAGCGGGAGATTACGCGGAAGGGACTGGCCACGGACGTGAGAGAAGATCCCTGCAGGGGTGACTCCTGGAGCTTCCAGACACAACAGCAGCAAAGACAGTCCCCCGACCCCCATTTCCCACCCCCCTCCTCTACGTTTATTTTCCTGCTCTGTTCTAATTAGAAAACACCCAAGAAACCTCGGAAAGTATAAAAAACTAGACATTAATAAGTTTTTCGCCAAATGGCGGGGGTGGGGGAGGGTGACTTGTTAATGAACCCACCATTCACTTCAGTGAAGTTGTCTTTTTTCCTTTCCCTCCTGAAGCAGCATCTGGGCACAGCATTTAGCAAGGTACTGAAATGTTTAACTGCTGCTCCTGTAGGACTTTCTAGTCAGGAGAGATCTGCCATTTTCATCATGGATTCTTTTGTTTTTCCCCGTGGCCAGCTGCTGCGAAGATGCAGTCAATTTAGATTAAACAGGCTGAGGAGCGCTATTCAATATGTCAGCCAGGCACACTTCTCTAAATCCAGCGTTCAGCAGGTACAGTTTAAAAAAAAAAAAAAAAGTCAGGGGGGCTGTTGACAGAGGGGCGCAGACTGCTTTTACGCCTGGGGACGGGAGCAGGGGTCCTTGGAGGGCAGCCCCCGGTTCCTCCACATTAGGCATTGGGAGCAGCTCGGCCCTTTCTTTCTGCCTGTCTTCACCCTTGTCCTGCTCCTCCCCTTCCCCTGCTGCCACTGGCTTCTATCTCCATTGTTCCCTTAAGCCCAGCAGCCAGCGCGCAGCCAGGCCCAGCACACGCTCCGCAGCCAGCCAGCAACTTCCTCCTAAGCTGCAGTGCATAATTACAACCAGCTGCTCCGGGCTGTGGGCCGGCCGGCTCTGCAGACAAGCATCCCCATACCCCCAGTTCCAGGGAGGCGACAGCCTGCTCTTGGCAGCAGCAAATTCTCCGAAGGAAGTGCCCACACCCTTGGAAGGAGAGGGAGCAGCCCTTCCCTCTCTCCTGGCTCCCAGAGGCCAGCGCCCCATCGGGTCTTCCCTCTTCTTCTCCACTTGGTCGGACAGAGAGAGTCGTTTTTATTGTTCGCCTGAAGGTGCCTGCTCTGTCACCTGCAGCAGCCCTTGCCCTGCTGGTCTATTGTCTGTGCTGGTGCCTTTGCAAGCAGGAGGGTGCGTCCTGGGCCCAACTCAGGGGGCAGTGGCGCAAGGAACCCAGGCTCCCGGTGGGCACCTCGGCTTGTGAAGGGGTACAGATACAGGGGCAGGAAACGTGCGCTGCCCTCGGCTGGCATGGGGCAAAAAAGACTACTGATGTTGCTTTAAAAAAATACCACTGAAAATCCAAACAAGGCTAACGTAACCTCTGTAAGGAGAGCAGCGTGTGGGCAAGATTGCTGAGGATTTGCCCATGCCCCGCCTCGGAGCTGTGGGTTCATTTTGGGGCCTCAGTGATCTTTCAGGCTTGGCTACAAGTATGACTCTGATCCAAAATTAGGCTTTGAATGTGTAACACAAGGCTCCCTGCCCCACCCACCGCCTCTCTCTGCCCTATGCTGTTTCTTCAGAGCCTGGCACTGGGCCAGATCTGGCCCTTCCAGCTCCTGGGGGAAGAGCTGGCGGCAGTGTTCTGTGTGCAGCCAGGACTTTAGGGTGGGTAAAGGTGCATGGCACGAGGCAGGAAAAGAAGGGAAGACTGCTATTCTAGGGAAGGGCACCGAACCCTCAAATCACCCACCCCATCTAGTCAAGCCGGGGAAGACCATGCAGGTGGGAGGGCAGGCGCGCCGCCTCGGCTGCCCGCATCGCTCCTGCCTACCTGTGCCTTCCAGCTCTGGCTCTTAATGGGCCTTCAGCAGCAAGAGAGCCAAGCCAGGCCGGGCCAGCTGCTCTGTCATGCCCAACAGCAGCCTCAGAGGTAGGGAGCAGCTGGGAGTCTGCTGTCGAAAAGGAGCTGCTCATTTTACAGGGCAATTGCCCAGGGACGCCGGCCCTGGCAGTATGAGATCAAGTGGGGCAGAGAGGAGCATCTTTGAGAGGGGTCATTCTGTCTGAGCGTCAGCAGCCAGACTGTGGCCAGCAGCAGCAGGCTAGCTGTCTGTCATGTTGGGGTTCCCCTTTGCAGATTTCTTTGTTTCAGTGTTCAAAAATCTCAGTAGAGGGGTACCTGGGTGGCTCGGTCGGTTAAGCCTGACCGACTTCATCTCAGGTCGTGATCTTGTGGTTCACGAGTTTAAGCCCCGTGTCGGGCTCTGTGCTGACAGCTCAGAGCCTGGAGCCCTGCTTCAGATTCTGTGTCTCCCTCTCTCTCTGCCCCTCCCCCACCTCTCAAAAATAAATAAACATTAAAAAGATTTTTTTTTTAAATCTCAGTAGAACTCTTTTTTAAGAGGATAGCTCCTCGCAAGGAATTGTAATAGCAACCTGTGTCAGCAAAGGGCACGCAGGGAACAGGGGTCATCAGTGAATGTGTGTAAACAATGGAGTTTGCGCCTCATCAACTGTAGCTTTTCTGGGTTTCTACATCAGTCTCTGATGATCTTTGCAATTTAATTCCCATAGGAAAAAAGAATGCCAGTTTCAAGTGCTCTTTTGGTGTTCAACCCATGCTTTCCCTTCTTTCTGATTCTTAAGCCTGGATACACTTTAGAAGCACATACAAAGCAAACGCATGTCCGTAATAGCATCACGACGCAGCTATTTCAGCCTGAATATTACTTGTGCAGCTTGACTGGCTCTTCCACTTAAAGCAGTTTGGAGGTCCCAGTGACTCAGTGATGTAATTTTTGGCAGGTTTTTCTCCGGTCTTGCGACGAGAAACAAGCTTAACAAGCAAACAGACGTGTCTGGCTTCTCACGTTGCCGCAACCCTTATTTGAGAGCACCAGGAATGAGAGGATTCCTTCAGAGGGTCCCGCTCTCCAGAGGAGGAGTGTGCAGATGGCAGCAGCAGCCTTGTTATATCAGCAAGGAGGAAAAAAAGACGTAGAAAAACAGAGACTGAAAAAAGTTCAATCTCCGGGCGCCTGGGTGGCTCAGTCGGTGAAGCGTCCGACTTAGGCTTGGGTCATGGTCCCACAGTTCATGAGTTTGAGCCTCGCTGATACTTCCCTCTCTCTCTGGCCCTCTCCTCCTGTTCACGCTCTGTCTCTATATCTCAAAATAAATAAAACTTACGAAAAGAAACATTTTTTTAAAAGGAAAAAAGTTCGGTCTTCAGTATTCTCAAAAATGAAGTTGAGAGGGACAAGCACCAGATTTTGAGACAAGAGACTTGGTTATTTTCACAACTCTGACTGACTCTAATTACCTGTGTGGACTTTGACATCCATTCATTTCTCCTGGTTTAAGTTTTCTCATCTATAGAATAGGGGTGATGATACCAACTCCCTGTAATTCCACCACAGATGTGTGTGTGTGTGTGTTGTGTGTGATGACAGCAAGACAGCAAGCACACTAACTATATTAAAAGTAGGATAGGGGGGCCTGGATGTCTCAGTCTGTTAAGTGTCTGACCTAGGCTCATGTTATGATCTCACAGTTTGTGGGTTCGAGCCCCATGTAGGGCTCTGTGCTGACAGCTCAGAGCCTGGAGACTGCTTTGGATTCTGTGTCTCCCTCTCTCTCTGCCCCTCCCCCACTCAGACTCACTCACTCTCTCTCTCTCTCTGTCTCAAAAATAAATATTGAAAGAAAATTTTAAAGTAGTATAAAAATGCATTCTAGGATTGAAAAGTAACCTAGCAGAAATAACAGCCATGTGTGTTCCTTGTACATGCTTATACTTATCTATTATTTAAGTGAACATTTAGGTCTAGCCACTCAAGTGGGTTTCACGGAACACCATTCACTGATAAATGAAGAAACGCAAGTACTTTTTCAGGTGTAAGATCATCTTTCTATTTAAAAAAGATCTTTTCTGTAATGTTTAGACCATCCGACGGGGTTTTATTTTACTGCACAAAGGGAAGCATGAGTCTTTCAGGCTCCTTCTAGCATCTCCCAGTGCTTTACAAAGATGTTCATGACAGTCGGAGAGCAAGCTATCATGTATCACTCTTTCCACCAACAGATGGAGAAACTGAAGCATAAAGAGGTGAAACGAGGTCACCGAGGGAGCAGGTGATGGACTGGCTTCTGGTCTCTTGATCCAAACCCTGCTCCACTTTGTCTCTCTCATAAACAGCCATCAATAACTTCATCTCCAGACCGAACACTGTGAACTAGGGCTCACAGTGTGCAAAGCATTTGTGTGCAAATGGGATCTCCACTATCCCGGGCAGAACACAGAGCCCTGAACAGAAATGGAGGAGCAAGAAACAATTGTTACCATTGGAGGCAGAAACTCCACCAAAGCCAGTCTCACGGTGACAAGGCAGAAACAAGGAAGTCGTGAGCGGGAAGCTCCATATCACCCGTCAACCGCTAACATATCAAGATCATACAAACCTAATCGCAGGACTCGTAAACATGAACTTTATTCAAAAACCTAGTTTCGACACTATCTGTATAGAGATTTCCCTTCCTTAATATCAGAACTGTGTAGAGAAATGGGCAGATGACAAAATATGAAGCTTTCACGTTAATGTTCATAAGCTGTGCTAACGCATATCCTCATGTATCAGCCAACCAGATGCTCGGGTTGACTGAACATTTCTATTTAAAATCTAAGGTTGTAACCCATTTTCTTTTTACACTTTGCCTTCTCAGACACGTATTTTATTCTTTCAGGTTTTCAGCCTGGTTCCACCACCCACCACTCACTGCTTTGTGATGAAGAGCTTTAGGCTAACGCTCTGAGTCTGTTTCCGCCATTGTAAATGAAGCGGACATGCCAATCTCAGATTATTTTGGGAAGATGAATTGACTTCACGTTTATAAAAAATATTGAACGCAACTCCTGGTACATAGAGGGTGGTTAGTAATTGCTATTTCCTTGTTTCTCACCTTTGAATAGATTCCTTATAAAGTGTTCTAATTGTTGGAAGTACCTTCCTATATACTGCACATAATTCAATAAGGTGGTTAAGGAGCATGTAATGATCCCTTCCAAATATATGAAAAAACTCTATCTCTCAGAGATTAAGTGACTTCCTCAGAGGTGCACGGCAAATCGGTGCAGAACTAAAAGGCTGGCATCTAGTCCTGTGATCCCTTAGCCCTGTGATCTTTCCAGAACCTTGTCTCTTGCAGCCATTGCTTCCATCTGAATGGAAGCAGCTGGTCTCCAGTCCACCCCAAACCAGTTCCGGCTCCCTGGTGTCTCTTCCTGGCCTTCCCTGTACGGTAGCCCCAGCTCCAATCCCATCACACTCCTAAGGAACTTCCCTCTACCTCCACCTAGGGCTGGATGTTCAGGGACTAATAATCTACATGGCATATGAGTTGAAACGAATTGGGAAGGAATGTTCTTTTAAATGAAAGAGTTGGATTAGACACCACCATACGCATTATGTTGTTAATATCTACAGCATGATAAAATCATCCCAAATGTCACCAATCCCTGGGGGACTTATTAATAATTAAGCATTTTTAGTTCACTAAGAATGCAGATTCCATTTAACAAGAGAATGTACACTAAATATGTCCATTATATTGCAGCTTGCAACAGAATATGTTAGAGATCGCAGCTGGGTTTCTCCAGGACAGAAGACAAAGTTAATGCAGGTATCAGTCTTTCCTAAAGGCAGCATAAGAGCCAAAAGTAGCATCCTGGATTGGTTTATAGGGTTTGTGTTTATTAGAAGTGTTTATTAGAATGACTAATAATGGAAGAGAGCTGACTTGGCAAGGGTTGGGGGAGAGCCAGAAGAAGGCCAAAGGAAATGGGATGATCTTGCAGAATATAAGGCAAAGCAGAGACCCAGGGCCTGCAGTGGATTGAATCGTCTGCCCCCTCGCTGATTGTTAAGACTTTTAAGGACTGGAATAGGCAAAGAAGGGTCCTTCTATATGTTCCACTTAATGAGAAGGCCATTTACTTTTTTGTGTAGCTTACTCCCAAAAGATACATGGCCCTGATTCTACACACACGCGCGTGTGCGCGCACACACACACACACACACACGCACACACACCATTTTTCTTTCAAAAGCAGTTTTCTGTATTTATTTTGTTTTGTTTTTAAAGGTATCTGATTCTCTTTTCTTCTCTTCTCTATTTCCTGGGCACAGTCAGAACACTGAATATCTTGAAAGTAAAAAAGGGAAGATCACACACAGGTTGCCAATCTTCTTTGTGTCTTTCAGAGATTAACTGTTTTTTTTCCCCTAGGCCCACCAAAGAAGGTCTCTTTTGAAGATGATCAAGGGGGAGGGAGAGAGAGAGAGAGAGATTGAGAGAGATAGAGAGGTAAAATCTTGGGAAATTGGTTGATCTAGCCTTTAGTCCTGGGGCTCTCCTAACTGGCTTTGCAATGTGTGATCTTTTGGGCATGTTATTTAATCTTTTTCTCTAGGCCCCTTCCCCCCCCCCGCCATAGAAATTTTCACAATCCAGAAAACCTTATAGCCTTAATGTACCAGAAATCTAGGCTTGAAACAAGGAGAAGTCTTCTTCTCAATTGTGCCTAAAGAATTTTGCAACCTTTTAGCAGAAAATGCCTATGGATAAATTTTTCCATTTCCTTGTTCCCTCTGTACTGAACTACATGCAAATTGTATTGCTTCTTTACTCCTTCACTTAAAACACCTGCCAACCTAATAAAAGAGCCATAAATGTAAGGGCCCCAACAAAGGAGAAGGATCCTCTTGTGACCAGGGAGGTCAGTGGGACAGGCTGTCACCAGGAAGTAGAAAACACAGGGAAGATTGTTGTCATGTCCATTGTAACCAACCTGGGTTACAGCAAAGCTGAGAGGCAGTAGGACTTATTATGGAGAGTGGACTTGGCATGCTTTACAGCCTCTTTACTTTCATCCTGAGGTTATTAAGGTTCAAGGTGCATGTAGAACTGATTCCCCGGGACTTCTGGTCTGTGTGTGTGTGTGTGTGTGTGTGTGTGTGTGTGTGTGTGTGTGTATAGGAATCACTCCCTAAGTGTTCTCTAAAACTACCACTTCCCGTTGTTGGATACAGGGTCCAGGCAAGTGGACTGTTGAGTAGAGATTCCCACCCTAGTCTCAGGAAAGAATGGACATAGACAGAGAGGAATGTGAGAAGGAATGGGAGAGAGAGCAGGGAGGGCCCTGGGAGTTGTTTATCACAGAGCAAGCAGCCTTGGGAGAAGCAGAGGAGGAGGGGCTGAGTTTCAAAACAAGTTGTGGACTTAGAGACTATAAAAATGGTGGAGAAAAGATGACTTAAAGTCAAATAGACTAATATACTCAGTTACCCTGGATGGTTTTCTTTCACCACTAGTTTTCATATTCTGAAAGTCACGGTTTTCTCCTGCTAATAACCAGCTTGTCCCAAATGCCAACAGTGTGCCTTCTATTTCACCATTTATAGAAACAGATGGTAAGGTTTCTCACTTTGCTTCACACACACACACACACACACACACACACACACACACACACACACACACTATCACGGCCGCCCTGACAGTCTGAGGAATTACTTTGCTCTGTCTCTTTAAAAAATCTAGAAAGCTCTTTGGATATTGTCAAGGCTAATCAATCAGAATTATGCTTATAACCAAGGGGATCTCATGACCTATGGTTCATAAGTTGCTTCAGATAAGGACTGTAGGGTCATATTCAATAGGGCATGGCCCTGCTCTTCAGGAGATTAAAAAAATATATGCGTACGTGTGTGTTTGTGTGTGTGTGTGTGTGTGTGTGTGTGTGTGTGTGTGTGTGTAGCGGGGGTTGTTACCTGGTTTAGCTGCTGTTAATTTCTCATACTTTCAGCTCCTGGCAGAGAAAAGCATGCTTAAAATTACTAGGGCTCTAAGGGTTTCCCAAGTTTTTAGGGAACCTAACCAATTAATTGCACAGATGATTGAACTGTGGCCCCAAAAAGTTAGCCAGGTTTCTCTACAGGTCACCCAGCAGGTTAGCCACAGATCCTGAGAAGAAACATGAGCCTCTAGGCTCCTTGTCCTGTTCTCTTTCCACATAGAGTGGATTCTAGGAGATCTGTTTTACAGAATTTCCTTTCCACTCTGTAGTCATATTATGGGTTTCTTATGCAAAGTCTTTACCAGTCCAGTGCTCCCCAGTGCTCTCCCCTCCAGCCCTGGCTGTTGCAAGGCCACACATCTGCATAGGGGTGAGCCAGGAGCACTCTGCTCCACAGAACACATGTTCTTTTACATTAAGCCCCTTTTCTTTGTCCCGAGGTTAATTCCTCTTTTCCTTGCCTCAATTTCTTTTTTATTGTCATCCACTCACGTGTACTAGTTTGTATACCAACACTTGCATACGTTACCTTTAAATTAGAGAGACACAAAATAGAGCTAAATGCAACCCATAGTACCTAAACAATAATCGAAGATTGTGTAACATTTCTTATGTTCTCCCTTCGTGATCATGTGATGGGTGGAAAACTGTGAAGTCATATCAGTATCAAATCTCTCCTGGAGATGAGGCTAGTGACTTGCCCAAGAACAGTAGGCAGAGCTGGGAATGAAATGGTCCCCACAGAGTCACTGATTTTTCTTCTATTATGTCACGATACCAACCTGCCAAAATCGCCTTTTACGTCCTCTCTTCACTCTTGTCCCACCTCTGATGGAGATACTAATGGGCAACAAGTGGACATGACAGAAGCACAGACAGGATATGGAGAGGGCAGGATGAGGCCTGAACAACTTAGCCTGAACTGTTCAACACATTAGCCACAAGCCATATGTGGATATTTTAAATGATTTATTTTTTATTTTTTATTTTTAACATTTATTTATTTTTGAGACAGAGAGAGACAGAGCATGAACGGGGGAGGGGCAAAGAGAGAGGGAGACACAGAATCGGAAGCAGGCTCCAGGCTCCGAGCCATCAGCCCAGAGCCCGACGCGGGGCTCGAACTCACGGACCGTGAGATCATGACCTGAGCCGAAGTCGGACGCTCAACCGACCAAGCCACCCAGGCGCCCCTAAATGATTTTTTTTTAAACGTTTATTTATTTTTGAGACAGAGAGAGACAGAGCATGAACGGGGAGGGTCAGAGAGAGGGAGACACAGAATCGGAAACAGGCTCCAGGCTCTGAGCTGTCAGCACAGAGCCCGACGCGGGGCTCGAACTCACGGACCGCGAGATCATGACCTGAGCCGAAGTCGGCCGCTTAACCGACTGAGCCACCCAGGCGCCCCCATATGTGGATATTTTAATGAAAATTAAATGAAATCAAAAAGTTCATTCTTCAGTTGCACTAGCCAGCTTTCAAATGCTGAATAGGCACAAGTGGCTAGTGGCTACCCTATTGGGCAACTTACAGAGCATTTCTCTCATCACAGAAACTATCGGACAGCTTTGCCAGACCCCAGGCCATTAGGACTACTAATAATAGCTACCATTTATTGAGCCCCAATAGTATACCAGACACAATTGTTGGTGTTTTATGCCTATTATTTTATTAATCTTCATAAAATTGATGAGGTATTATTATTTGCATCTGACAGAGGAAAGAACTGGTATTAAGAATTCTTAATACTTTGCCCTTCATGTTGAGTAGTAAATGGCAGAAATATGACCATGGACCAGTTATGGCAAACTGTAATATCAACTCTAGTTTCCTGTGAGGAGCCTTAAAGACTGATAATATAGCTAACATTTATTGAGCATGTGCCAGGCATTGTTCTCATAGGTGACATACATAAAAGGCAGGGACCAACCTGTGGTTTACCATTCCAATCCTTGTTCACGAAGTCAACTGCTCTTTCTAGATGAGCTCTCTCTCTTGGAGCCAGCTGTCAGATGCCTCTGCTCAGAAGGATCAGCTCCATTTCACCTTGCTGTTGGCCAGCAAGGTCTGTTGCTTTCTCTGCCAAGCTGTCACCACTAGAAGTCATCACAAAAGTCATGCTTCAGCAGATCTTG
The DNA here is from genome assembly GCF_028018385.1 of Neofelis nebulosa. NCBI lineage: Eukaryota > Metazoa > Chordata > Mammalia > Carnivora > Felidae > Neofelis > Neofelis nebulosa. Next base: position 87,375,508 of record NC_080784.1, on the reverse strand, counting down.
AAGGGAGTCCTTTGGCCTACTCCTTGGAATTGTCCCACTTCAGCTCACTACAGAGCAACTTTAAGAGCATGCTGTTGACATTCCTTTTTTGACATTTGGTTGGCCCAGTAGAGATCCCATCAGTCCCGGTGAGCTGGCTGCATTCCGGGCATGTTAGTGAATCTGTCTTACCCTTTAACATGAAGCAGGCGGGTCTGGTAGATGACCCTCATGAGCTGGCTCAAGAAGTTGGCTGTGATATTTGTGGCACTGATCTGTAGATTTTTTAGTCTGGTCTAGACTAGTCCATGCCATATGGATACCATACTCCACCTGTCACCCTCATTATGATAGACTGAATTTTTTTGGCTCTATTTTTCTATTGCTCTGATACTTTTAGAACATTATCACTATCTGAGAAGCAAAATTCAATGGAGGTTTTCTCTTTTATTTCAGTGGTGAAATTCTTTTGACTACCAATAAAATTTCATTGGATGGGCTAGCATTTAATCTTGGTCAAAGTTTTGACTTTCACACCCTGAGCAGTATTATGACTCTGCAGTATGGTCCAAAATCCTCTGAAGACTGTTACAAGTAGGGTAGCTTGGCAGTCACCATACGGTTCATAAGTGGCTTTCAGAGAGAGTGGCTGGTGAGTTGTCAAGCTGGAAATACCTCCCTAAGACCTTGAAACATAGGTTTCTTGATGTACTCTGGAACAATAGTCAACCCAATCTCAAATTATTAGTGGTGTAGACTGGCTGTAGGGAGTATCTTCAAATACGTGGCAGAATCTTTATGGATTCTCCATTGACTTTCTGTAGTCACGTTAATAGGAGGCCACATGTAAGTCAAAACTCACATTATCAAAGACTTTTATAAAATTGGTGGAGTTGGTCTACTTCCTCTGCATGAGGTACCACAAACACCACAGGAAAGTCACTCCCACCTCACCACTATAGCCCAAACACACAGCTGTCCCTCAAGGGTACAACTGACCTTCTTGTGCAATTATTGCTTTGCCAGGATACACACGTGAATTTTGCTACAATAGAAAAGTGTGGGAAGTTTGCAAGGGTGGTCTTATTTTCATATTTTTTTTTCTTGTAGAAAAAGATGATGAACTTGAAATCCTGCCGTGTGTCCTTGGCACTCCACATAATAAAGAAAGGTAAATACAGCTATCTAAGTAGCTTCTTACATTTCAACTTGAAAATTTCCTCAGGTGCGGGCCCGTGACTATAATTCATGATTCTAGTTCCAGCTTCCTAGTTGGAACAAATTCCTATTTTTAACCTACACTGGCATGGATACTCCAAGAGGTAGTACATTCCCTGTCGTGGAGAGACTCAAGTACAAGGTGATTGGCTATTTAGAGGGAGTATTGCGAAGGGGATTTAAAAACTGGTTGGGTGGCCAGACTAAATTACCCAATCAAAACCTGACAGGCTATGATTTAGCACGTTCTCTAGTCGGCAAATCTCTATATCCATAATGTTCTACTCTTTAAACACATCACACTTTTTTTCTCCTCAGGGTCTTTGTCCACACTGTATTTTTTCCTGGAATATCAACACATGGCCAGCGGAAGTGTGCTGAACAATTTCTTATTTGAATGCTGATTTAAATGTTTTCTTCTTTAAAAAATCATTACTTATCCCTCTGTCCATGTAGGCATGCCATGTTATTCTCCATCTCTAAGTCCATTTAAATTCCGTGCCCCCCCCCCCGAAAGTACACAGCTGTGGGTATATCTACAATTGTGGGTTGATTGCCAGTAGACTATAAGGAGGGATCCATGTCTGTCTTATTCATTAATATATATCTGTGCTTAGTATACAACAGGAATTTAAACAATCGTTGAATGTCTAACTGAATGAACAAATACTAAAATCAGATTAAAATTATTTATAGAATCTAAGCTGCAGGATTTTCAAGCTGGCAGACATGTTTAGAGACACTCTACTCCATTGTTTATTAGTGAAATATAAATACCCTCAGTTTCTTCTTTTCCTTACCCTGTAAGATTGGTTGAGCTATGTCAATTTCTAAGCACTATAACAGCTATTTTTTATTAGGTTCCACACTGGGACTTGTGTGCTGTACCAGCAGAAATCCCAGCAAAAGAAAAAAAAAAGTGTGGTGTTTTGTTTTGTTTGTTTGTTAAACAATATCCAGGGATTGGATAATACTGATAGTCTATCAGTTCCTTTCCGGTTCATTTGGAGCAAGCTATCATCCTTCAGACTCCACATATCTCCAGCACGTCTGACCGGAGTGGGTGGATTCTTGAAGACCAGAGGAAGGGTCCTGTGGGTGGACGATGATCTTACTGGTCTGACTCATGGTCACCATGGTGACCTCTCCAGGTGGGGGCTGGTCACATTGAATATGATAGGACCAAAGTAGAAGGCACCAATGACCAGATGCATCAGGAACAAAGAAGGAGGAAAGTGGGGTCCTGAAAATAGAAATCACATCAAAAAATAGATGATGAGTTGATAATGCCTTAAGGCCTTTGTTCAGGAACACTCTGGCACTATAAAGGGAAAAATGACAGCCCCATATTCCTCTGTGAAGCATGAGTTGGTTTTTCTTCAAGAGTTCTTCCCAAAGAAGGCCTTGTGGGTTGTGGCTAACTCCGTTTTCCATTTTTATCTAGATTTGTTCTTTAACGCAAATGTTATTCTTTTTCCAAGGATTACTGTATCATCACATTAACGATAAGATAAACAAACTTGACAAAAATCCACTGGAAACAATAAGTGTGGTAATTGCATATTCTTGTCCTAGGTATTCCTTTTTTGTTCTCAATTAAAAGCAGCCCCAGCATTTGTGCATGCTGTATCATTTGTTCACCTTAAATAAATACTTTTGAATCTAAAAATATAGCAGAAATAAAACTTTCTGAAAAAAACAAAAAAAACTGAAACTTAGAATCACATCAAAACTAAGAAATGGATTTTTAGGGGATCGGGATGGTTTTCAAGAGGCTGAGGTTTCCTGACAAGCCAACTCCCATAAGGACCATAGATCTAGAGAGTCTAAGGGTTCGTACAAAACAGCTTCAGACCTCTGAATGGTATAGATGCCCGTCAGATATTTGCGATTTGCTTAGACTTAACAAAATGATGAGTTAACTATAATTATTGGCAGATATTTCGTGAAAGAACAGGAGTTCATGTAGCACTTGGGTCAGCTCAAGACTTACCTAGTAAATCATTTTAATTCACTCCGCTTAAATTAAACATGTGATTCCTAACAGTGACTCACAGTGAAAAAAGCCTGAGAGCCCTATTGGACGGAGCTGGTGTGCAAGAATGAGTCTGCCACTTTTAGGGGCATGACCTCAGCCACATGTTTCTGTCTACAGGTAACTGAGAGAAACGACCAGGGAGACTTTAGGAAGAAGCAAAGTGAGCTGAACACTGTAACTTTCACAGCTGATCCACGAAGCAGCCCAGTTTTACACCCCTCAGGACATGGTAACCTGTCTCTTCCCACCTGACCTACAGGCTATTCAGCAGCAGGCTTCTAACACGAAGAACGAAAGATCTGACACAGCTTCCTTTTCTGTGCTCACATTTCCCCCACGCCACATTGCAACCAGCACATCAGAACAGATACACTCATAATAAGACCAAAAAGCAAGGACAGTGCTGGCAATTTTATACCTGGGCCAAGTGCCAGAACTGGCTGTGGGGAGGAGGTGCAGGGAGGAGAAGGAATGCTCTACCCTCAACCTTTTTCAAAAACAAAGGTAGGGCTACTTTTAACTTAACCAGAGTCCTGCTGGGGGACTCTAGCTTGAGGTTCCCCCGCCCAGATCCTTTGGAGGTGGGGTCTTCAGATGAGTTCAACGAGAGGTATTTAGATTCAGACATGTGTATGGAGCCAGCAGAAGTGAGGGGGTGGGACCCTCGCTACCAGCCCCATGTTAGTGGATGGAAACCTATGGCTCTTTTGAATGTTACTAAATTAGTCATCTAATACTAATACATCTAATATAACATCTCTACCCTTTTAATAAGCCTAATTTTTTTTAATCTCACATGGTTTTTCTGTGAGCCAGGAATTCAGGGATGGCCTAACTGTGTGGTTTTGGTTGAGGGTCTCCCATGCTGCCAAGATGTTGGCCAAAGCTGCAGTCATCTGAAGGCTTGCTTGGGGTTAGAGGACCTACTTCATCCAAGATGATGCTCTCACATGACTGGCAAGTTGAGTGCTGGCTGATGGCAGAAGGCCTGTTCCTTGATATGTGGACCACTTCTACAGCTGCTTGAGTATTCTCATGACATAGTGGCCAGCTTTCCCCACAGTGAGTGATATAAGAGAGAGCAAAGTAGAAGTCACAATGTGCTTTATATGCTAGCCTTGGAAGTCACACACTGTCATTTTGTAATATTCACTTGGGTTACACAAGTCAGCCCTGCTTAATATGGGAGGGGCCTACACCAGGACATAAATAGCAGGAGGCAAGGCTTGGGGGCCATCTTGGCAGCTGGCTGCCACAGCTGCCTACTGGCCCTACCACTGCCCGTGGGAATTGGCCCACCCATTGACTGAGCTTCTCCCAAGAGCAGTACAAATCTGATGCCATGGGAATGCCCAAGTGTCCTTTTAGAGAAGGCTTGGCAGCTCCTGACCTCCTGCCTGCCTCAGGTGGTGGCTCACCTTGCCACCACACTTCTGCTTGGGTAGCAGCACACATGTGGTGAGTGCTAAGGAGTCACCAAGGCACCAATCAGCCAGGCACACACCGTGGCTTAGAATGCAACTTTAAAGCAAGACCTACCCCCAGCGAAACTTCCAGCTGGAGTATTGCTCCAAAATGGGTATCTGGTGGCCCCCAAAAGTTCACAAGCCTATTTAAGTGTCTGAATTATACCTGTGAGGCTGTGAGGAGAATGTGCCCTCACTGGATTTCTGCTCCTTTCCTGGAGGGGAAATAAGCCTTGCTGACTCCGATGGGAGTAGAGAAGCTGATTGTCAGCAGTTGCTGGGTTCACGTTTGGTGGATGTCTGTGGAAACCCAGTGAACTTCCACTAGCTGCAAGACAATCTTACCTAACTTCAGTGGCAAAATGGAAAATTTTAAATGTACTGAAGAGACAGTACATGATAGGCATTTTATGTACGTTATCTCCTTTCATCTTCACAGGAACCCGGTGAGGTAAGAATCAGACCACCATTTTTATAGAGGAGCAAACAAGCTCAGGGACCTTGAATGACCTGCCCAATTTCCCGGCTAGCCAATGAGGGATCCAGGATTCCAACCTTCCAACCTGGGTGTGTCTGACTCCAAAACCCACATGATTTGTTCTCCCAGAACTCTCCCAAGGAAGAGGGGGCATAAACCAAGGGGAAACCATATCCAGGGAGAGGAAGGAGGACCTAACACATCCATAGCCCAGCCTCAGGGGCGGGAGGAGGCACTGGGGCTGAGGGCAGCAGAGAGACCTGGGATGCTCTGTGAGGAGTGGCCAGTCTGAAGACGTTCCCTTGGCTCTCCTCTTGGAACCCTGCTCCAGTCTAGGCAACAATGATGCCCCGTCTGTCTCAGGGGCAGCAAACCCTGCATCTCCCTCCCCCTCCGAGGAGAGTCAGGTTGTTAATAATGATAGTTACTGTAGCCAGGCCTCCTGCTAAGTTAAGTACCACTTTTAAAAAATCCTCACAACATTCCTATGAGGTAAGTATTATTGCCGCATTTTATAGCTGGGGATGTGGAAGATTGGGGAGTTTAGGAACAGCCCCAAGGTCACAGAGCCCCAGGTGTTCATGCTCACGTTCCAACCCAGGCCTCTGACTTCCGGGCCATCAGGAATCTTAACACCGTGTTCTACCAGACAGAGGTTGGGGGTCGGACAACCGCTTGGCGCGTTCATAGCCACGTGAACTGACAGCGCAGCCCCCAACACCGAAGGGGCAGGTTCCTTGACTCCTCTTGGAAGGAAGCTTGCTGATGGCGCCAGCCGGGCCCAGGCACCCACATGGGACCCTCCTGCTCTGGGGCTCTGACAGACCCAGTTGGTGAGGACCTGGCCCCGCGGGCAGGTCGTGCCTCCAGGCGCTTGCCTTTGCATTCCGCGGGTCGGATGGCAGCCCCACACTCGACTGGACAGCGTTTGGGGTGGGCTGGAGCTCCGAAGAAGCCCGGGATGGATGGCTGAGCTGGGAAGGGAAGTGTCCAGGCTTTGGAGAGCGGCGGCACCACGGCGCCTGGGGCTCCGCACCCAGATCACCATTTTCCTCCGAGCAGTCTGGTTGCTCCTTTGGCGGGAGCCGAGGCCCGGGGCGAGGCAGGGGCGGGGGGAGGGAGGAGAGGGGGCGCCCTGCTCCCGGGCAGCCAGACCACGGGGCCTTTGTGTATTCGGAACCGGATTCCCCACCTCCCATCCCCGCCTCCCATTCCCGCTTTCTTTTCCCCTAACCCAAGTCCCAGTAGAGTATCCAGCAATTAGCACGCGAGGAGGGGGTGGAAGACGGCGGGCGGGCAGGGGTGGGGGCGGTGGGACCCCTGCTCTCCTCTCCCCCCAGCCGGGATCAGCCCCGCGTTCCAGCCTGCGCTGCCTTCGTCCGCCACCTACCGACTGCTTGGGGCCACTGCGAGCCCGCCAGAGCTGTTCCTAGGCAGATCTTGATCTCCGTGGACAATAGACAATGGAATTTTTTTTTTTTTTTGAACAATGATTTATTTTGGGGGGTGGGGATAAGGAGGAAGGAGGGAGGGAGGAAGCAGCAGTGTGTTTGTCATCGCTTTAGAAAAAAATCTCTGTTCTATCATTGTTTCTGCATATCCATTATATTGAGGACAAAAGAATCCCGTTCTGGAACAACAAAGCCAAGGGAAATGTTTTCTGTGGCTGACATTTAATTGTGTGCACAAGGTGCTACATTATCATGGGGAGAGATTGTCGAAAGGAATAGGGCACAGCTTCAGTTCAAAAGGCTGACTTTTCTGCTTTAAGGTGTGGGCTTTCTTACATGAGTCCCATTTTATACTGCCTCATATATCTCCACTCATGTTATACACGACACACAATTCTATGTTTCTGTATGGTTTTCCAACCCATCACAAGGATTCCTCACGGGTTATTTTCACACCACCTCCCAGTTCTATTCTTTTACAGCTAACAGGGACAATTATGCTTTGCTTCACAACCTCTCTACACTTTCCTTACCAAAAAGATCCTCATTTTTAGGAGCTATTAGGAACGCTGGGGAACACTTCATCCCCTATCTGGTTTTACAGATGAAAGGGGCAGAATGCTTGACCAAAGTCAGACAATTAAATAGAGATGGAGGCAGGACCAGAACGCTTGTGTCCTGAACCCTGGTTTCTAGCATGATCTGCTGTTTGATGTCCTGATTCCCAACACACCCTGATTTGCTTACCCTCATGGTCTCCTCTGGGGCTGGAGAAGCCCACACACAGTGATCTGTGTTGCACAAAGATGGGTGATAAATCGGGGTGGTAGTGGGGGGTCAGAAGTGTAAGCACCCATGGTGGGAGTCCCTTTCACTCTCCCCCTCTTCATCCCTGTCCCTCTGGACAATGAAGCAGGGGGGCAATGTTGATATCATTTTCATTTATTTATTTCATTATTTTGCCATAAGTTAATATGTAAAACCTATCGCCACTATCCAAAACTCCCCAGAAAATGCTTTTCCTGGGTTGCAGGTCTCGAGCCCCTCTCTGACCCAGGGCTAACCTGGCTACTGGGAACACAAAAAGAAATGTTTTCCATCTTTGAAAACCGCTCAGTGGTCTCTTGGCAAAAGCGGTTTACCCTTGGGAACCTGAATAATACAGATTTCATTCTAAGGTTCATAGAAATCCTTGGGGAGATGCAGACCACTGATCATGCTGAAGAACAGAGACATTTTTCTTCTGCCACCTTCTAAAACATGCTACACCAGACGGCGTTCCCCTTTAAACTCTAAACTGTGTCACACTAACTGAGAGAAGAATCAAGTCTTAGATGAGAAGCTCAGTAAACATCTTTGCACATCCAAAATAAGTCAGCCCGTCAGAGAAGTCTGCTTATTTTAAAGGTTGTTCAGTCTGTTTAAAGCAAATAGACCAATCTCACAGTCTGCAGACAAGGAGACAACAAGCAGAGGAAGTTTCAAAACAAAAGGCCAGAACATTCCCTAAGTCTCTTTAAACTGTCTTCTAAAAGCATAGAGAAGAAAACACATTTGGGTTACAGGCAATTCTTAGACCTTTCTCCCGGGTTTTATCACTTTAAGAACTTGGGTTTATACAGGGGCCACGTGAAATGTTAACAGGGAGCTTAGATTTCCAAATCCCCTAGTTTTCATTTGTTTGTTCCTTTTTTCCCTACCTTCAGTGATTCATCCTGTCTCTACAAAAAGACCCGCGGTTCCATGATATTTTAATATGACAACCACACGCTTACAAACACCCTGCCTTGAGGATTTTGTGAGAATCAAATGTGATCAAATGAGGTGATGTAGGTGAAAGTGCTTTTAAAAGCCTAAGGTACTCTTCAGATGTGAAGTGTTATTCCCATATAGCCGAGGTTTTGAAAGTATTGAATCATTCACGGGAGCAGTGGCGCAACTACCCTGTGAAGTTGTGATTCGGCCCATTTTTCGGAACTTGCGGTTACACGTCTAGGGTGAAGCTGAATGTGAATTTTAGAACATCCAAATCTCATTTTTGAGAACACCCTCACATCATGTTGGAATCTGGTAAGTGCTAGAACACTGGTGAGTCATTGCTTCCCCAATGTCCTTATTTGGTAGCATGCAAATAAAAATGATCATTTTCAGATTTAGATTTTCTCAAAGCATGGTGTGAGAAGCTATTTTTGCTTTTGCTCCAGTCACCATTCTGTGTAGTAGAAAGTGCATTTAGAGTTGTAAAAACTGTTTTTCCATTTGCAGCCTAGATTTAAATATGGAACACGGCAACGCAACCCAAGTACTCCCTCAGTTGGATACAGGAGTCACCATGATTCAATCCAGTGCTTCTGGCATATGGCCCTCATTTCTATACATGTGAGGACTCCACATCACTAACTTCACAAGACTGTTTTCATATCATCTATTTATGTAGCATCTCTCGTTAGGACACCTCAAGTGATTTGCAGATGTTCTAGAACTCATTCTCTTAACGTCTGCATTAGAGAGAGATGGAACGATTGAAATGACACTCAATTTGTGGAAAGTGAAACCTGTACCAGTCATCTGGCTTCTAGATGACAGACCCATGAAGTGCATAGCCCTGTACTGAAGAAATGACTGATATTACCCAAAATGAGAAAATCTTGAAACCCCAATTTCCCCAATAGTTGTTGTCCTATCTTACTAAAACCAAGCCTGCTATCAGGTTTCTCCAGGGGTCAAAGTCAAAATTTACTTCAGCTCATGAGATCAGCTGTTGGACCCATTAGTTGCTTAAGCCCAGGCCCTACACAACCTCATCTTAGAGCCAAGTCATGACTAACTTCCTGTGACTAGGCCTTCAAGTGTTACTGTTGATCATGTCCCTTCTAGGATAACCGGGCCAGACTGGCCAGCTGCAAGACTTATTTCAAGCCGGTTTCAGTTAAACCACATTCTGGTGTCTATTTCCTTTCTCTTTTAAAAGGAAACCTTCTGTGGCTCCTTGGGGCCAGGTTCGTGGCCCTAACTTCTTGGAAGCTTCTGTTTATGAGCTTTGTGGGGCAGGTAGATGAACATCAGCTGGTTCTCCTTGTGCCTCCTTCTCTGTCCTGGCTGCTCTCTCATGTTCCAGAGCTTGTGGTGCACCAGAATCTGACACCAAATTCTGATGAAACCTGGGACAGGGTATTGCTACCATAACTGCCCTACGAGCAGATGGCTGGAAGTAGGACATGAAGATGATGCTGGCAAGTGTTGCACCTTAGGGTACTTGGGTGTGCTCCCATGCCTAAAGCCACCTGCCTTACATCCATTCCCCACTGAGGCTTGGTCAGTGGGGCCTCCTCGGAGGAGGAGCTGGGCATGTGGCTGCTCACTCTTCCTCTGTTCCCCTCCAGCTCAACCATCTGTACTACGGACTTCTGTCCCTGTAAATTCTTGCAATGTAGGAAATGCCCAGTGGAAATGCAAAAATAATCATGTCATCTTTCACACATTTATGGTATTTTGGCAATGTTTCTAATAGCCGCTGAGGGACAAGAGTTTATCTTTCTATCTTACATCTCATAAATCTTTTTTTTTTCCATCACTAGCGTAAATTGTGCTTAGTCCAATAACAAGGTTAAAATTATAGTGCTTTTCATCATTACAGAGATGCTCTTGCCTGTGATGGGGACAATGGCTACATCTAAAGCTTAGCAAATTTATTTTTTTCCTTTTGCCTGCATCAAGATGTCATCTGGAAGAGAAGATTTTCACTTAGCTGTGCACAGGCTTTGTTCAAGGCCTCTGTGCATGTAAACACTTATGGGAGAGGCTTGTAACCTGTGAGTCAGTTATTGTGTGCCTCTGTTCTTCCCCTGAGTGTCTTTTTCAGATTAAAAAAAAAAATGGGAGAGTCATCTGAGGTACCTGGCAGTGTTGAGGAACCCAGGCTATCAGTATAAATAAGGTATTTAACCTTTCTGAGCCTCAGTCTCCTCAGTTTCCTCATCCCAGTCTCCTCAGGGATAATAATAGGGCCTCCTAAGAATTATGAGAATTTAAGGCAACAGAATGCATAAAGAGCTTAGTATGGTGCCTGGCACATAATAAGCACTCAGTAAGTACTTGCCAGCATCATCATCATGACCGTTTCTATCCCGCTGTTTCCACGTGACAGGCTTCTGCCCTGGCAAGACCCTGGAGTTGCCAGAAGAATCCATGTAACATTGCCATTTTGAACCTCTGGCTATGGTGTTACGACTCTCCATATCAGCCTCTGCTTCCCCAGGCAGGGAACATTTCCCGGGCAGAGCTGGCAACAAGCTGGTGGGAACTTGAATCCCAGGCAGGAACAAGGTCCTCAGATAGTTAGCCTCTCCTTTCTACTACTGACTGCTGTTCATCCGCATGTAGGTATCATGCCACTCACCCCGTCCACCTGCCACACCACATAGGGGTCTGTCACAGGGACAATCTGAGGGAGCTGGTTTTTCTACCCTCTGCCAAGCACTTTGGCTCCACAGATTCTTTCCTTCTGCCCACACAGCTCCAGAAGGCCCAGACCCAGATGTGCAAGTCACCGCCATTTTCTGGCTGTGATTAACAAGCTTCTTTCCAGCTTTTCTGCATATCTGAACTGAGGTTTCATCTTGTCCCCTTTTCCGGAAGTACATCCTCTTCAGTCACTTTCTGCAGTTTTCTGTGGTTCACCTTGAGGCCAGCTTCTGTTGCCAAATGTGTAGGAGATACTCCAGCCCATCTCCAGCCCAACTCCACTGAGTTTTTGTCTGAGGTTTAGGTTAAATGCTTTTTGCATCTCCCTGAATAAGACACAGTCCGTACCACCAGGCTATCCTTAACTGAGGCACTAGCACTTCTTTCCGGAATACAAGGCCAATGCCATACCAACCACTCTTTCATTTGATCTCATTTCTCCAAGTTCCTTATTTTCAAACTTCGCCAGACATGAATTCATTGTAGAAGCGGAAGAACCTTTTGGAGGATGTCTGAGTTGGAGCAAAGGTCTCTCATCAGAGCGTCAGGGTCTGCTTTCTCTTCTCTTTCTGAGTAATTAAGCAAGCCCAAGGATAGCTTGCATTTTCCTCTCTTAGGAAGAAAACCCAGTGTGGAAACTGTAGTTCAGATTTGGTTTTGGAAATGATGGATTATACATGGACCATTTGCTCCTAATCACAATCCTCCTATTATCTATCTACCTATCATCTATCTATCATCTATTATCTATCTACCTATTATCTATCTATCTATCTATCTATCTATCTATCTATCTATCTATTATCTATCTACCTATCATCTATTATCTATCTACCTATTATCTATCTATCTATCTATCTATCTACTATCTATCATCTATCTATATATCCACCTATGTATGTATGTATTAGCTATCTATCATCTATCTGTGTGTGTCTGTGTGTGTGTGTATATATATATATATATATATATATATATATATATATATATAAAATCTATCTACAGTTTTTTGCTAGTGACTTCCTTACATCTGACCCAGAGTTCTTACACTGAAGAGTAGATGTGCCAAGATATGACTGACCACTGATACAATGGCCTGGATTTTGTCAGACTCTCTGTTTGTTCTCAACAAGTGGAATTGGATACCTCTTTGAATTACATTACTACCTTAGAATATAATGGAGAAATGACTGGAAATGCACCCAGACTGAAGCTGATCTAAGTCAATGGGAAAATGCGTTGGCAAGGTTCAGACACAAAGGAAACACTTTTTCCTACAAAAGGTTGCATATAGCTAACCAGTGATGGATACTTACAAGATTAAAATGGATGCCCTATTTTGATTTCCTTCTCTCCTTTGAAACCCATTTCCCATTAGTTACTGAGTTCTTTAATCCTTTCTTTACTTCATAATATCTCCCACTTTCTTTCTTTTCATTCCTACTCGAACCCTGGTTAAAGTCTTCTTACCTCATGTCCAGTCCATTGTAATAGTATTCTAACAGGTCTATCTACTTCACATCTTTTCTCTTCAAACGTCATCCTAAAACTGCTATCTGATTAATCTTGTTAAAACAGTACTTTCTCCAAACTGCACTGACTCCCAATCCTCCAGTTTCCCTATGGGCAATGTCTCAAATTCTCTTGGTAGGGCATTAGACCTCCCATCCCCACCCCCTGAAGCAGGTTTCCAACCTACTCATTACTCCCCACCTTTCTTGATTAACCTCCAACTCTCCTCATCTAAAATGCACTCGTGCCATTCCAATTCCTAGACACATCTTTCCCTTTCCTTTCTGCCTTTCCAAATCTTCCCTTAGAGATTGGGCTCAAATGGACTCCTAGATTGAAGTGATCATTGTCCTCAGAACATCTGGAGATGTTATTTGTTTGCATGATTAATGTCACGTACTCAGTTTCACGTACTCAAAAATCACTGTCTCTTGACTTTTTTTTCTCGTGGTTTGAATTGCTCCCTAACTTTCATGTGCTTACCTCTCATAGCATGTCCTGGGTAGTGAATTCTTTGCAGATGGTTGATTTGTATTCCAAGTTTCTTCTAAAGTATCTTGCCCAGGCCTTGCACTAAGTAGGTATTCGAGAAAACTGGATTTAGAGCGCCTGGCTGGCTTAGTCAGTTAAGTGTCCAACTTTGGCTGAGAACGTGATCTCAAGGTTCATGAGTTCAAGCTTCGCCTCTGGCTCCATGCTGACAATGCAGAGCCTGTCTGGGATTCTCTCTCTCTTTCTCTCTGCCCCTCCCCTGCACGTGGACGCATGCTCTCTCTCTCTTAAAAAATAAACATTTTTAAAAAATTTAAATGTTAAAAAAAAAAAGAGAGAATACTGGATTTACTACACAGAAGAGCAACTGAAAAGGAAAACAAATCAGTCAAGCCATTTTCATCATGAGCACAGAAATGACAGGTCCAGAGTTTTGTTCCTATGTATGTCAGATTTGAGGGGATGATAGAGAATGTTTTTTTTCCAAAGTGTCATGGTACTATATCTAGAAAGAATCTTGTGAGACCATCTTGTACAATTTCCTGGTTCCATGCCATCTAAGATGAAAAGAGATCTGTTCTATGCTTAAAGACCCTAGAGACAGAACACCTTGGTTCTTTTTGATGGTTAAGTTTCAGAGCTGCTCTCCTGTGACAGACAGTTGTCTCACATGTCATGCTAGGCCAGTGCCCCGAAGTTTTCATTTGCCTCAGCAACTCCTACAGCGCATGTTTAAAGTTTAGCTTCCCATGGTCGTCCCAAAGAATAATGTCCAGTCATTTTGGAGTGGGGGCACATGAATCTGGTAATTCTGATAAGTGTGGTCTGGAGAACACATTGTAAAAGAAGAAAACTACTCTAATCTAATCTGTTTTTTTAAAAAGTAGCGTAGGCCTATTAATTCTAGGACCATTTTCTGCAAACCTTAAAAAACAGCTGATTAATAGTTTTCTTAATAATTGAGTGTCCTTCTAGGAGTATTTTTAACCTCATCTATATTAAGCTCTAAGAAACATTTGGCATTCCACACAGATTTGTTGGGCACCAATGTGCCAGGCATCATAGTTACAAAGATGAATGAATTAAGTAATAAGGAAGATAGATCCTCATTCTAAGGAAGCTCATGGTGTAGTGAGTGGGGAAAATGAAACTCTGTAAGGATGGTGCTGACCTATCCCCTTTCATCTGAAGTTTGTACACATTAAATATGTCTGTGGCAATTCAGCAGGGCAGGGACTTGAGATCCATTGTACATGACACCAGCCAGAAAGTAGATATGATATATGCCCTCACTGGCTCCTGACTCTGTACCCCTAGGGCAAATGAAAAGAAATGCCTTCCCCCCACCACTCCAACTACTTTCCAAAAGAGATGAGCATTCGTCAGTCGGATAACCATGCCTTATTAAACATTCAGAATGACTGGCACTCTGTAAGACATTTGGAAAGGACATTGCTCCTCCTCCTTCCTCCTACCCTAGATTTTGCCATAATAGTGTTACCATTCTTCTCCATTCATTTGGGGGCCCTTTGATTTCACTGCCACCAATACTAAAGGCTGAGGATTCACTCCATTTGTGAAATAAATATTTAGTGAGTGCTCCAACATGTAAAGCACTTGCTAAATGGTGTGATGAATATAAAGATAGATCAAGTTCAGGTGCTACTCTGACAGAACTTACATCTAGTATAGGGATACATTGTTCCATGAATACCTTGTCACAAAGTCAAATATAAGCAAATATACCACGGGGTTACTTCTAGCACAATTGGCATGGAGAAGGCTGGGAGTATGGGAAGGATGGGGGGTGAGTGGGTTGTGCCTGGGAGAGTCAAGACTGTTCGGGTTTAGATGTGTCAAGCTGGAGGTGCTGAGGGGCATCCTGGGAAAGATGGCCTGTGACTAGTTACAAAATGTGTGCCCAGGGCATGGAAAGAGGCAAAGGCAAGAGGTGCTGGTGGCATATGAAACTACAGAACTAGGTTTTATTTTCAAGAGTTTGACAGGCAGGAAAAGGGGAATTGAAACATAAGAGGTATGTCTCAGATACAGCATATTTTCTTATTGACAGCACTTAATCACTGAGAGGTTGAGCTTGTAAAACCTGAAAAATGAGCTAAAATATTGTGTTTACTCATATAACTAATAAAATACACTTTATTTTTAACCTTTGTTTTTCTCAGGAGATGAGCTTAAAATATTTTCATGTAGCTTGACCAGTTTCTCTACTAAATCTGTGAGAGGGAGACATTGTAGTGCCAGATTAAGGCTTCTGTGTTCATGTTACTCAGGAGAAAGCGGAAGGAAGGAGGCATGGAATAAAGACAAAGAGAACAGGACGTCTTTTTCATGGCTCCTATGTTTGTTAGTGACTGAGGAAAATATGTATTCTGATTGTGATGTGACCGGAATTATATGCTTTCTAGAAGGCTGGGTTTATTCTAAGGGATGTTGAGTGCTGGATGTTGAAGACCGCTTATCTTTGGCCTGCAGGGTTAAAACTGTGACCTCCAAAAGTCTGCCCTACAGTCCTCATGAGCTTTGCTTCTTGCTTTATCTCCTCTCTTGTCTTTTTATACCTTCCTATTTCTTCTAAGGGGTGTTGGGGTCAATGATAGAGGTGGCCCGAATGGGAGCAGAGGAAAGTGGGGAAAACAGCCATCAGAGAACAACCCCAAAGTGTTGATTTGAAAATGCCCTTAGAGTCCCTGTTATAGGCACATGCAAACTAAAACCATGAGCATCATCCTGTTGGAATGTTGCATCCTGTTGCATCCTGTGTGCATTCAAAAGATAACAAGCAGCTGCATGCTACCCTCACAGGAGGTCCCAGCCGGGATCCCTGCCAGAGGAATCAGGAGATTTTTCAGAGACCTTGAGACTTAAGTTTACTTTCTGGACATCAAGCTCCCCTGAGGAAAATGAGACCTTGTCTTCCACAACTTAATGTAGGAGCGTCAGTGTTGCAGAGCCCACAACAAAGCTGCGCAGAGAGCCAACTAGAATGTGCTAAGGCAGCGCGGAGGGAGGGCCTGGCGCGAGCAGGGCACCCCGCATTGTAGATCTGCTCTCCGAAGCGCCCAGCGAGCCACATGCTGAGCAGCTGTGGGTGACAGGGGAGCTCATGGCTTCTCAAATAGCCCGCTTGGCCAAGCGGGCCTTTGTTTGAGATGACTCTGGGAGGAAAAGCAGGTTATCCTCGCTATCCCCGCAGGTCTGACGGAGCAAACGGAAGAGCTCCGTGAGGTGAGGAGAGGTGAAGAGAAAATTAGCGAGGCTCAAATGGGGTAATTGGAAAAGCAGAGGGAAGGCAGTAAATTATGCCTCTTTTGCTTGGCTTCGTTACCATATCGCAAGAATGGATGAAGTAGGTCGGCGACCCGCACATGAAAAGCAGGATCAGAAAGGGCCCAGGCGGGTGAGCTAAGGACAAAGCTCCTAGGGCACTTCTGAGGGCCAGCCCAAACGCGCTGCTGGCTGCCACGCTCAGAAACAGAACCAGGACGGGGTAAACAAACAGCTTTCTGGGATGATTGGGAGGCCTTTATCATGTTGTGGGAGCCTAGTCCTGTAGTAGGAAGCAGGTTGGTAAAGCAAGTCTCCCAGATGATGAGGCAAATCAGGAAAGGGAGTGGTAATGGTTCACGTGGGTTTTGGATGGCTTGCATTCCACTTGTACCCCCACGGACATCCCTGTTCTGTGACCTTGGGAAGTTATGTAGCCTCTTTGTGCCTCAGTTTCCTTGTGTGTGATAAGGAAATAATTATGCCAATAACATCACAAACACAAGGCTCTCAGATCGGTTCCTAGTCCTAAGTAACACAAGGCTAGCTGATTAATGCTTTAGAGCATGGTTTTCAATTCTCTCGAGGGCATTTTGGAAATTTGGGTGGACTTTTCGGGGTTGTTACAAAGTGGTGGGTGGAAACCACCACCACCACCATTATCTTGCATCACACATGACTTGTGAGTGTTCTACGGGATATTTCCATATGTGAAAAACCTAATGTTATCATTGACATTAGAACCTAACTCAGTTTTAAAAATTTACATAAGGCCTTTTTGCATTGTTTTAGTATACACTGAATTTTATACAACCAAATAAATCAAGAAGATTATTACGATCACCAGTGCCACAGCATACAGGGCCTGAGCGTTCACACACTGAAATGCCCATTATCTTGTGCTTTTAAAGTTTATTTATTTATTTTGAGAGAGTGAGCACAAATAGGGAAGGGGCAGAGAGAAGGGGAGAAAGAGAGGATCCCAAGCAGGCTCCTCACTGTCAGTGCAGAGCCTGACACGGGGCTCGAACTCACAAACCGTGAGATCACGACCAGAGCCAAGTTGGACACTTAACAGACTGAACCACCCAGGCGCCCCATGAAATGCCCATTATTTCATTATAGCTTTGTGTTTTGCTCTTGTATCAGTTGAGGCATTGCACTGTTGTCTTTCTCAAATGTGTGAAGATGTTATGTTAGTAATTTTATTCTGGTATTTAAAAGGGGCATTACAAAACACTTGTTATAATAAAGAGGTGCTAGCTCTGATAGGTTTGAAAACCACAGGTTTTTAGAGCCAAGCTCAGCACAATTATAACTGTTGTTCTTCCCAGAATTGGCCCCAGAGACAAAGAAATCAGAACCCAAATAGAGGGCATTTCACTTGGTCTAAATATGCCCCAGTCCTCTCTTAGTTAAGTACTTAAATGTTTGTTTGGTGGTCAGTGCATTTTGGTGTATTGCCTACACCTGCCATCTTCTTGCCTTTTTGCCTTCATGATTAAGATGGAGTGATCTGGGGCGCCTGCGTGGCGCAGTCGGTTAAGCGTCCGACTTCAGCCAGGTCACGATCTCGCGGTCCGTGAGTTCGAGCCCCGCGTCAGGCTCTGGGCCGATGGCTCGGAGCCTGGAGCCTGTTTCCGATTCTGTGTCTCCCTCTCTCTCTGCCCCTCCCCCGTTCATGCTCTGTCTCTCTCTGTCCCAAAAATAAATAAAAAATGTTGAAAAAAAAAATTAAAAAAAAAAAAAGATGGAGTGATCTGTCAGGTTTCTGTAGAATCCTTGCCTTCAAGAGAAAAGACCATCTTTTCTTCTCCACACGTGAATTTTCTCTACTTTCTCACTATGAAAGCTAGATCACTCCATAAGCCTTCTTCCTGGGCTTTCTGTCCCCCCTTCCCTGTGGAAAGACCAAGTCAGGCCAGCAGGAAGGACCGGAGGACCCCCTTTTGCTATGGTGCCTCTTGCTTTGTCAAGAGCTACCTCCCTACCTGAACCACAAACCCAGGGTTTCCATGCCCGGCTGGGCAGGCCTAGAAAAATCAATTCAGAGGTGCTGTCTCTGACTTGATGACTGTTAAGGCTTGTCATAAGGGGAGGGAGTGGATCTGTGTACTCCCTGACATGGGCAAAGAGACAGATGAGTACTTGCGGACAAACGCGATGGTTGAGAATGTGTTACACATACCTAGATGACCCTGGCAACACAAGTGGAGTCAGTTTCTGAGGGTGGATCCTGACTGCAGTTTCTTTCTATTAACATATTAGAATATGTTAGTGGTGAAAGTGTTTGAGTCTAGTCTGTCAAAATCAAGAAAAAATAGCGAGCCATTAAATATGTCAAGGTTTATTCTGTGACTAAGCTGTATGCACAGATGTACTCCTCCCCAAAGATTAAGTTTTCCTGTCTCTAGATAAGAAAATAAAAAGGAAGGGAGGGAGGATGAGACAGAGGGAGGGAGGAAATCTTGGAGAAAAACTAATAATTAGGATTGAAGAGATCTATTAAGTCTCTGCCTGGAGTTGGTTGTATTTCCAAAGTAGGCCACAAAAATAACTCCCATCCCATAAGCTCTTCTGCAAAAAAGGGAAGTCTAACCCCCTTCTCCCTTGAATTGGGACCATCATGAGAGCAAAACACCACCTTCTGCTGGAGGAGAGAAGAAGTAATAGTATTTCTATGGTGAACAAGAGGATTATTCGATATCAAACCCAGACCAGGCCCACTGGACCTGGGGATCAGCTTACAAAAATGGTCTTTGACAGAGTCAAACTGGTAAAAATGCTGAAGAGTCAGTGGGAACAAGAGTGAGCTAGGAGGCAGCAAAGAGAAGCAGCCCTGGGGTGAACAGTTGATGGAAACTAGAGATCTGACCAGGGTGGGGTCTTACTGAGAAAGGCTGTTAATTGGTCAAGGTTACATCAGTGCAGTCAGAATAGACGTTGGTGGCTGAGACCTTGGGGCAGCTGACAATGACCTTGGGCTGGAGGATGGATGTGTGCAGGGTCCTGGAGACACCACATAGAACTGAGTGGAAATAGCTTCCCTAGGTTCCTGCGGTATGCGTTTTCCTCAGGTCATTTTCTTGCCCTTTCCCTATCCTGTCCTGAATCAAAGGGTCTGACCCCCATTGGTTGCTTTTCCAAGCCTGGAGGATGGGAGGCATGGACAAGTGAATGGAGGGTAAAGAGGGGGGGGGAGTAACAGGAACTTCTTCCCCTTCCTCTCTGCAGCTGCTTGACCTCTCCTGTTCCAGTTGTTGCCAGACCGTCCAGTCCACTGTGTTCTAGTCTCCAGCTGGTGACAATGTGCCCGAGCTCCTGAACTCCCTGCCTTCTTCCTTCTGCCCTGTGGCAATGTCAGCTTCCTGTCTTTGTGGTCTCTGGATTCCTCACCGCCCCCTGGCTGGCCTCTGGGCTCTCCCATCCTTGTATAATCAATCCCTATATCCAAGCCCTTCTGTTTCAAAATCTCTAGTGGTTTCTGTTTTCTGGTTGGATCCTGACTGATACACTGGTCTCAGGAGCTAGTCAACTCTGATTCAGGGCAAGAGCTGCTAAGGGCCAGCAAGGGAACACCTTGCTGGGAGAGATCTGTTAGAAAGCACTTGGTCTTCAGAAGAGCTGGGTATGTGGCTGCCTCTCCAGAACCACATCAGCTGTTGCCTTTAGAGAGAGACTTTAATAACAAGAATTGAGTATGGAAGAGAGGCTAGCTAAAAATTTCACCAAAACAGAAGTACCAAGGGTGCCCACGACAGGAGAATACTTATGTCAACTCAGTTCAGAAATAACCAAGGTGCTCTGGTAGGGGCTCATGAATTACTGAATTACCGTGGCATTCTTGGGCCCCATATGTTTGTACCTTGAGTCTGGTTTCAAATAGAACAGAGAATAATGTTGAGTGCCTCTAATTTAATATTCCGATAATATTTCCACCATGTCAAATTCCCTCTAGGACAAATGTATACAAATGAATCATTATAATTTTCCCCCCTTACCCCAGCCAAGTCACTTGGGCCTCTGCTAGGAAAAGATGATAAAAGTGATGAAAACAAAACAAAGCATACATTATAATGTCATTTAAAAAATAAAAGATTTCCAGGAGATCCTTTGTTGTACTGGAAGAGCACAAGCTGCATTTTTAAGTGATTTTTTTTGTTTTCCCTTTTGGATAATCACAGAGAATAATGCAACCGAAATAATCCTTGGCTGCTGCTGAGGTCATCATTTAGCTCCTGCTGACATGTTGAGCTGGTTGGAGAGCCTAGGATCTCAGAGGGAGTAAGTACAGCCCCGGAGACATGAGAGAAGGCGTCATTCAGATAACAGAAGCATTACATTTGGATCAGGTTATACAGGACCTGGTCGCCACGCTGGGGACCAGGACAGGCACATAACTGCAGCACAGGCACTGTAGACTGCAATGGGAGACAGAAATGCCATCTGGGACTGTGTCCTTGGGGGATAGGATTTTTCATGCTGTGTAATGAACCTGCAATAGGGAAGGGCATTTCATTGTGGGTTTTACTGCACTAGGCAATTCTGACAGGTATATGGATACTTATTCCAACTCACAGTCAGAAGACGAAGACAGTAGTGGGGGAAGCTGCCTGGCTTGCAGTGATATATTTGGAGAGAGGATATAACATCAAAAGTTCAGGACGGAGAATAACAGAGTAAAATTATAGAGTCCTAGGGTCATTTGCTTATGTCTTCTACTCTCTTCACTAGAAACATGGCTGCAACCAACCATCATGTGGTAGTTTAAAAATATGGCCAGCAAATTCTTTGGCTCTTCTCTCATTAAAACATGGGATCCATACGTCCTCCCTTGACACTGGGTTGGGGGCTTTAATAAGTGCTTTCACCAATGGAGTATAGTGGAAATGGCAAAATGGGACTTCTGGGGCTGGGTTATAAAAGGCCAAGATTGCCTTTCACCCTGATAGCTGCAAAACTCTTTCTTAGAGCCCTAAGCTGCCTTGTAAGGAGTCTGACTACCCTGAGGCCACTCCATGGAGCTCTAGTTGACAGGGGGGAGCTCTAGTTGACAGTCCCAGTGGAGCCTAGCCTTCAAACCATTCCAGCAAGGTGTCAGACATATGAATCTATTGACCTACTAGCCAGATAAATATCTTTGAGTAGCTTCAGTCAATACCTCATGTAACAGATCAACCTGCTGAACCTTGACCAAATTCCTAACTCACAAAATCATGATACATAATAAAATGGTTGTTACTTTAAGCCACTAAATTTTGGGATAATTTGTTATGCAGCAGTAGCTAACTAGAACATATTCTTACCTAGACAAGTTTCTCATCTAGTCCCCAAAGAAATCTCAGTAAGTAGAGTTTGCCACTTAGGAGTACTTTGTGTCAAAAAGCCATCAGTATCTTTTACTGAGTGCCTGTTGCAAACCCCAATGATGTGCATGATAGGAAGTATAGGGGGCAGTCTCTGCCCTAAAGGATCTGATAAAATGATAATTATGGGATACCTTTTACTGAGTGATTGCTATGAATTAGGCTAATAATTCTCAAAATTGGTGCTGAAATATCAGTGTCAGCATCACCTTGGAATTTGTTAGAAATGCAAATTCTTGTTAGAAATGCAAGTCCTCATGTCTCACCCCAGACTTATAGAATCAGAAACTCTGGGAGTGGGCCAAGCAATAGGTATTTTAGTAAGTCCACCAGGTGATTCCAGTGCACAGTACAGTCTGAGAATTTACCTCACTGAATCCTCACTGGACCCTGGGTTTCTCACCCTTGCCAGGACTTTCATTTTGGGCAGGAGAATTCTTGTGGGTGACCTGTGCACTGTAGGATGTTTGACAACATCCAGGTCTCTCCCCAGTAGGTGCCAATAACACCTTTTGCCCCAGTTGTGGTAACTAAAAGTGTCACCAGACATTGCCATATGTCCCCTGGGGGTCAAAAATCATCTCCAGTTGAGAACCATTACCATAACCCTATGAGGTAGTGTTTGAAAATATATCCAGGATTGATTTTAATCAGGTATGGTAAGACAGGTGGACAGGGAAATGGCGGTCATAAAGAAAGAAGTTTTTACTCACAGTTCCCTAGACACAGGAAGTGATGTGACACACCATGGGGAGGTCACCCAGTGGAACAGCTGGGTCAGTAAGGAAGCAGAGGGAGCAGGGGAAATCGAGGTTAAGAGCCTTTATTATGGCCTCTGTGCAAGGAAATGGGTGAGGCATGGTAAGTGAGCTCAGGATTGGCTGGTTTGAATCATTTTAGTGGACTCTGGGGCCAAGGGGCTGTTCCCAGTTGCTCTGAGGTGATTAGGGCACAGGACTAGTGGTCAGAACATGAGACCCCAATAAAGGAGGTGGTTGGGGGTATGGGCTTTGGATTGTTTGGCTTGCATACAAAAGGTATGCTTGCAGGCCAGTCCCTTGCCAATTCTAGAGATTGACTAGCCCTGAAAGGGACAGTCTCTCCAAAGTCAGTGAGGCCCCAGATGTCAAAGCATCAGAATAAAAAGACATGCTTGATTCAGGTAGATACAGTTGCCCATTTTATTGACAGCAAAGCTGAAATCCAGAGACGTAACCTGTCCTCAGTTATCTCTCCCCCGAGGGGAGGACCTATATTGAAGCCTAGGTCTATGCACCTGTCAACCATGTTCTTAACCTGTGTGCTATACTGCTATTATTCCAGCTAATTAAGCATGCATGTGTATATCTACAGCTACATAAAAAAATAATGGACACAGCAAAGGAGGGTGCTGAATAATTTCTACATGAAATAACCGCACTAAGCAATGAGAAGAAGAGATGGCTTGTATTGGTCAAAAAAGGCTTTGTGGAGAATACGTCATTCAGACTGCTGGTGCCCCGACTCAGAGACTACACAGCCATTAAGCTTGCTGCAGGCTCTTGAAAGTTGGATAAAATGAAGCCAGGCAAAGCAGGGGAGAAATAATATTCTGAAAAGATGGGAAATGATGTGATCACAGGCTCAAAGGCACGAATGTGCAAGGTCCGACGGAAACACCAAGTGTTAATAGGCTGCTTTGGTTACTTGAAAGTAGATTAGAGGGAAAGAGAAGAAGGGGGGTTGCAGCTGGATGCCATTCGCTTTAATAAGCTAAATCCATCAGAAGCAGTGCATGGATGCACAAAACATTCAGCATGATGAACTAAATAGAGACAAAAAAAATCCCCCTCAAAAAGTGGTACTGCAATTCCAGTGCCTGGGTTCAATGAGATGTAGAGTAAGAGTCAAGGTGGAAATTTCCACTTTGACATCTTGCAAGATAATAAGTTAGGCTGGGAATCTGTGACCAACAGGGAACACGTGAAGAAAGTTCTTCCCACTTAGACTGAACAGAGTGTCAAAGGTTTGGGGAAGTGAAGTTGACAGCCATTCCTTTATTTGGAGGTTTCTGAGGGCTCGCACTGTGCCAGGCCCTGTGCTAGGTGATAGGGAGTTATAAATCATTAGTCACATTCGTAAAACAGGATTTCTGCTGGTGAGGGACTAGCAAAGTAGTGAGCTCATAGCCTCTGCAGCACTAGGCAGAGAAGAGGGGCTTTCTGTACAGACCGGCATTGGAGAGGGACACAATGAATGGGCACCTGTCCATGGGGTGAAATTCCAAGAGGCGCCTGCGAAGATCAGCCTTCCTCTACATCTGCACTATCCCTGGAGGCACTTGTACCTCTGTCATCGCTCTGACACTTTCAGAGTCTGAATCGCCAGGGGAGTTTAACAGTGCGTGCTATCACTGGGCCCTCCCCCAAGAGGTGCAGATTCCCTGAGTGACAAAGGGAGCATTTCCTTCAACCTTTGATAACTCCATCAATACCTTTGCTATCAATGGACATTTCAGCAGCAGGCATTAGAAAGAAGTTAACAAGAATGCAAGCTCCAGCTGGGCTGAGATATTTGTCTGTTTTGTTCATGGCTATATCCACCGCGTTTGGCCCATACTTAATAAGTCTTTGTTGAATGGAGGAATTGGACACATACACTCCACATGTACTGATCATGGTAGGGGAAGGGAAGAAGTCAAGAAGAAACAACAAGAAGAAAGGGGTACTTTTTTTAAGTTTATTTATTTCTTTTGAGAGACAGAGAGGGAGCACGAGCAGGGGAGGGGCAGAGAAAATGAAAGAGGTACTTTTAATAAAGAAGATGGAATGGTATGAAGTCTGAACTTGATGTTTACCAACGTTGTGCTGTGTTGGGGAGAAGCCTCTGGTCGTCACTCCACTGAGCTAGAATTATGAGTTGAATGGCACCTCTTCAACAATCAACCTAAGAAACGCTGTGCCCATGGAAAAATAACCATTCAGTACCTTTCAAACCTTGTAAAGGCTCCTGTCTGTGACTATTTCTAATGCTCAGCCCGTGCCACATTCACAGGCCATAACGCCAAACATTTTTAAGTCACAGGAGTTCTCTGACAGGGCTCTGAGTGCTCACTGTTCACACACATCCACCAGCCCCAGTAATAGCCCGGGAGTGCCCTGCCATCACATCTCATTCCTGAGGTGAGCACATGAGCTCCAAACCACAGAAGTTGGAAACACTAGAGGAGAAAAATCAGGACATCCCACCAAGTTAAGCAAACACCTGAGCAAATGTCTGGATGAAAGGATTGTGTTATCAGATTTTTATAAAATTATTTTCAATGGGAAGAGCAGTTCGACTCCACATGTACTGATCATTAGGTTTTCAATGCCTCCCCCAACCCCTACCCTCCAAGTCCTTAAGTCCTTTAAAGAAATTCTCAGTTCTGGTTTGGACTTTAATTCACCCTTCTGTTTATGTATTTTCTTGGGAAAGATTTTTTTTTTCTTAGACACCTTTTCTCCTTTCTTTCTCACTCATCATTTCTGTATTTATAGGTTTAGTTCTCCTTTTGCTTTGGACCAACAATGGGTGGGCCTCTAGAGGAAGGTAGAAAGGGAGCAGGTCTCTTTAACAGAACCAAGCACATCACAAAATGTCTGTCAAATGAACATGTCTGCCTCGAGCTTCCCACTCTGATGGGCTCAGTGCCGAGCTCTGATTTGCTCTAGTTAAAAAAAAAAAAAAAATTCCCCTAATTTTACTGTCAAGATTTTGAGAAGCATTCTCATGGTTTTAAAGAGATTATTGCATAATTTGTTCATGTTTAAAGAATTATATTGTTAAATAAATTTAGCTCTCCAGATTCTAAATGACAAAAACAAGTGAAGTTACATCATTTGAATTATGAAGTGATAATGTCTTCCAATTCTGCCCCAATCAAAAGTGTAACAGTTTAAAGCTTATAATAATCATGTTCAAACATATTCAGATTATAATTACTTTTCTTCTGATAATGATAGCCCGTCTGATTGGATGATTACCTATTTGACTTTGATAAGTCTCAGAGGTCAAAAAAGGGATAATTGCAGACATCTGTTTTCTATGGAAAATATAATCTCAGAAAATAGTGTTTAAAGTGACATCTGCAAATATGTGTTTTAGAAAGAAACTCGTTGCACATTTAAAATCACAGGGAAAAGAAGCAATTCCTAAGCTACTATGTATCACACTGTCTATGTAAATAGATGAACAAGTTTAACTTACTAGTATTCATGTATGCATAAGTAATTATAAGCAGGCATGATTATATTTTGTACAGGTAGAATCAGAGGTGGAAATAGACTATGAGAAAGGAATGTGAAAGAGTCTATGATGTGGAATGACACAGAAGTTTTTCCTCTTTACTTTTGTTTGATTCAGTCTAGACATATAAAGGTATAACCATTTTCCTGGTTGTTTTTAATTTTGAAATTGCAGCTGGAAGATCTTGTCCCCTTGGTATCCCTTTGCAAATGACCTTCTTCACTTAGGAGATGGCTCTTAGTGGGGAAAAGGTTCATTCATGGCCGCCATGATTTTCCCCGTAGTGGAGATCCCAGTTCTTCCCTTGGCAGGTGCATCATCTTCCCAAACCTTAGGGAGATGCCAAGAACCTCTCCCTCCCTCCAGTCAACAGCTGCATTTTGCAGTAAAAAGGGGAAAACTTTCTTTAATATTCCTTTGCACACATGGCAAAACTCCCTTGGTTTTAGTTCATGAACTCAGAATCGTTTCTAATTCATGCAAGACCTGGGTAATCACTTTTGCCAGACTAAGCTTCTTAAAATACAACTTTCACCATAGTACTTTCCTTCTGAAAAGCCTTCCATGGCTCCCCAGTGTCTATAGAAGGAATTCCAAACTTCTCAGCAATTCACAAACCTTCATTATCTGACCTTAACCTATTTTTCTCAACTTTATCTTCCTGGTGAGACCCTTTTGTTAAGTCCATCTACCACCAAGGGGTGTTAAACTTTCTTGCCTTTAGTCTAAATTTCCACCTCTATATCATCTTTGCCTATCAACCTTTTGTTGGTGGTGGTTGTTTAGTTTCTGCATCTTAGGTGCACAGAACCAGATAAATCATAAACTTTGGTTCATAACATATTAGTATGATCGGTCCGTGCAAGAGCCTCTTTTGTATTTATTCATGCCGATTAAAATTTCCCCGAGTTTGCCTTAAATCCTATCTTCAGTAAGGTCTTCCTCTATACAAATAGGGATGATCACTTTGCTAAGAGAGCTCTTCTCTCCTCTGAACAATCACAGTATCTATTACCTAGAGTCTAGACCTCCATTTGCATTTTGCATGCAGCATAGTACCATTGCTGCGTCTGGACAATGGCTGGAATTAGCCGTGTTCTGCTATGTGGTATGTGCTCAGTGGTCCGTTGGAGCTCTATAATAGCCCCTACTAAGTTGTATTGTATTTTATCTGTGGCTGTCTTCTCCACAAAAGAGTAATTTCCTTGAGGCCGGACTCAGTTTCTCATTCATCTGGGCATCCCAAGTACCAACCACAGTGCCTGTGCCTGACAAGTTCTCTTTAGCAAGCAGTCATTGAGGGGAAATTACATTATAAACTCCTGGGAAACAATGAAGGAGCCACAGAATTTTAGGCAAGGAATGGACTCATATTCCTTCTGATCCCTCACTGTGCCTAGCAGAGTACCACACAGATGTAAGTTTTCAGTGAACACTTAGTGATTGATGGATGCTCAAACTTCTTGAGAAAATTAATGAACCATATATATTAGGGAGGGTGGCCAACTTATATCAGTTTCCCTCTAACTGTCCCAGTTTTAAAACAAAAAGCTGGCATGTCCGGGAATTACTCTTGGGCCCAGGTAAACCAGGAGAGCTGGGCAGCCCAGTTAAGAGTCTCACACACATACAAATAACATAAAGGCTAATAATTATTCTCTCTCCTTGTTCAAGTCTTTTGAGGGCCACTTTTGTAAACTTAACTTGAATTTCTGTATATTTAAAAGTGACTTAAAAAGTTTCTTGAAGATTAAGTCTAAAAGTCAGGCTCTTCAGAATTAAAAGTTTTTAAATGTATTGTTATTCCCTTACTCTAAATTAGTAAGGTAACCAGGACATTAATTTCTCAGAGTGGAGATTCTCTTTTGAGAGCTTAAAGAGACAGGCTCAACAGAGATTCAGGTCTTTGACATTTTGGCCAAGCAGGAATCAGGTCAACCTGTTACCTTCTGGTGGAGGCCACACCCCATTAGGCTGCAGACCCCTCCTGGTGGGGGGGGCACTGCTGTGAGTTACCAAATTCCTTTTGTGTAAGACCAGCCTCCTTGGATCCTCTCAGAAATCTTTTATTAAATCTCTACAAATTTTCATATTCTCCACACTGTTTTATTTTTATTTCATTCCACACCCATGGTTATTGAGGGAATATTTACTCGCTATTGAAGGAAGTCATGTGGGATGTATAGTCAATAATTTTATCAAGGAATAACTTATCTTTGTGCTTTTGGTAGAAAAGGGAGGGAAATAGTTTCGCACCAAGTAGCTTATGAGCTTTTGAAGAATATTTACAAAGGGATATTTTTAGACAAAGAGATTATTATTTTCCCATTTTAGTAGAAAAGCAGTATAAAAACAAACAAAGCCTGAAACAAAACAAAACAGTAGAGACATAACAGAGAATGTGATGGCCGCTGATTTCTGTGTTAGTCACTTAACAAATACAACCCACAGAGTATACATGCTTGTTTCTAGGGAAAGGCTCCAGTGAGAATTATCCTGGACATAACTTATACGATTAAAGATTTCCTGGCTTTCTAAGGAGAGGGGGAAGGTAAAATAAATAGAAAAATTAAAAAAAATACCTTTTAATTTTGTCAAAAGTGAGAAAACTTTTAGTAAAAGCAAATATTTGCAATAGTGGATTTTGAACTTTGGTACACTTAAGTTGACATCATTTACATAATTCCATGGTTTTATTTTTGCTTCTTTTGAGATATCTATGGGAACTAAGTCTAGTTAGCTAAGGATATGATTCTCTTTTATGCCAGGAAAATTGACTTCCAGCTGACAAGAATCTTCAATCTCTGACATACCTCTGGTCCTAATGGTTATATTTCTTGCCTAGGCAACTGCCATGATTTCTTTCCTGTACTCATTCTACACACACACACTACCTGTTCTTCACAATACAGATAGAATCAATGTTCATTTTGCATGTATGATGATGTCATCCTCCTTCTCCCCCCGCCTTCAGTCTCTGCTTAAATCCTTATTTGAGTATGAATACTCTGAAGTCGAATTCAGACCAAGATCTTTAGCATGGTCCTCAAGACCCTGTGTAGTTTGGCCCCATGTGCCTTTCCATCTCATCATGCACCAGTCTTTCCCTGTCTCTCTGCTCTTCAGCAAGGCCTTCATCCAGTTTCTCACATCTGCCATGTTTCCTCCCACCACAGGGCCTTTGCACATGCTGTTGCTTCTACCAGGAACATTCTGTCCTTCCCACTCTCCACTTACTTAAGTCCTTTTATTCCTTCAGAGTGCATGTCCTCAGGAAAGATTTCCCAGCAACCATTATCCAGGTCAGATTCGGTTGAGAATACTGGACACTAAATTTAAACAAACCTACTCAACAGCCCTGTACCTGAGCAGACCATCTTGTCCCCTCCCTACTAGGGTGTGCCTTCCCTACAGGAGGAAAGCAGAACATGCTTCCAGTGGACAATATATTCTCAAGAAAGAGAGGAGGAAAAGGCTAGGTGGCACTCAGCGAGCTTCTTCTTCCCCATCATATTAAATTACTCTTTCTTCCTGGGGACAAAGTAAAAGGAGCTGGGAGGCCAGGAGCTTTGTGCTAATGAGTCTCCCTCCATAGGTATGGGGAAGAAGGGTTTTCCCTTAACAATGAAGGATGCAAAATTATTTCTAGTAGTGAGTCCCTCATTTCTTCACTGATTAAATAAACAGGTTAGACTAAGTAAGCTCTAAAGTCTTTTGCAGGCCCCAAATTTGTGAAACAATTCCAACTACAATATTCATGGCTTCAAATGTTGGGTATTTTGAGTTACATGGGAAGCTTCCACAGGCAGGGTTCTATTTCCTGCTTTTCGGCCCCAGTCTTTGTCACCCTGGGTCCCAGAGAACTTGCCTCCGCCCTGTTAGTCCCTTATCCAGTTAGCCAGGGTGGGGGGTTGGGGGTGGGGTGGGAGGGGTGCTTCTCCATGTCTCCAATTTAGGACCACTTGGAGCAGGGGGACTGTGGGAAGCTTCACTTAAACACCCCCCCTGCTCCTGAATCAGCTTACTTAGGGAAAAGCAGGACAAATGGGAAATGGAAGGGTTGGAAATTAAGCCCCTTGAACAACTGGAGAGTCTCTGGGAAACTGGGGGTCTCATCTCTGACTTCAGTTATTCCTGTTCTGTGGTAAACAGTACATTTTGTTGTCTTGAGAGCTCTCTAAAATGTATCCCTTGCAAATGGTAAGGAAATTGAGTGCCCTATATACATATAAATAGCATCCTTAATCATCATCAACCAAATGCACTGTGCCTTCCTTATGATGTTGCAGGACAGCAACCAGGGCCTTCCCATGGCCTTTTGGGGGATTTTCCTTGATTCTGTAAAGCCTTGAGTAATACTGAAGCTGTATAATAACACTGAGCTACTTTTGCATTTATTCTAGTCTTAGGTTTGAACATTATAATATTAGTTGTTTAAATTTTCATAGATTCCAAGGTTCAGAGGAGTTCTGGGGGAGTCATTTAAATTCATCCTCCAGTGGGTCTCTGTGTAGAGCTGCAACTTGGCTAACAAAGACAAATGGTTTTCTATATGATGTAGAAAGGTCTCCAGGGGAAGATTCTGTAACCAACCACAGTAATCACAGATTACTAACATGAGTGTGCCCCCACTTTAAGAAAACCTGACCTGTGAAGCCTAAGTGGCAGGATAATTTATTGAGATGTTAATCTGTGCTTTGTTCTTTGTAATTTGCCCCTCCTGTCCTGTCTCCCCACCTGATGGAGGTAGCCAGTTCTATTTCCCTTCTCTGGGAGGTGACAGAATTTACTTGTGCTGTGTCTCTATTGCTTTGGCAGACAGAAGCATGGAGAAACAGGGTACATTTGCCCATGTGCTAATCCTAAAGTCAGAGCCCATCTCCTTGAGGATTGGTGGACGGAGGCATGCTCCTTGGAGAGAGCAGAAATGCCCTAGGAGACAGAGGCAGGGAGCTATAAGTTCTTAGAAAATGGTTTTTATCTCTTTGACCTCTGTTTGATCATCTGTAAAATGAGAGGTTGATTTAATGACATTTATATACTGCCCCATTCTTGATTCTGTGGGATGATCAGTCTGTTAAGCTGTGATGCCCCGGGACCACTGTGGTGCATTTGTTTAAAGGCTTTTGGGGTAGAATGGCCACCTTCAGCAAATGAAAAAGTATATGCAATATATGAGACATGCTTAGACTAAAAAGTTATTTGCTGTTTATCTAAAATTCACATTTAATTGGGCATCCTATATTTTATCTGGTAACCCTATGTGGGGGCACCTGTGTTTTGGGAGATGGGAGGCGGAGGGTGGAAGAAGCTGACTTCTATTCATGCCCACCAGCTGCACCCAGTGTTCAGGAAGCAGGTGTGTGTGTTTCCTTTCCCTGTGAGTATGCCTATTTTATTTTTAAGTTCAGAAATGGACATCTTGAATGAGAACTATCCTGGTACAGTTTTCTTCAAAATCTTCAAAATGAAAACTTAATAGGAAAAAATATAAATGGGATCTACCCATTTAGTGAAGGTCGAAATTCTAAACTTTATAGAAATTAGAAACCAGACCAAAAAATCCTAAAGCAAGAAGACACCAACTGCTCAATTGATCAAAATGATAGTTCTTCCATATCACCTTTCCCAGGGAGGACATGACAGGTGTTATCGGTAGGAGTTATATTCTTCTCCTGCCCTCAAAATCTCTATGAAATAGGGAAGCAAATGGAGTTAAGGTTCCCATTGCCTTTTCTACAACATTATAAGCTTTTAAAAATGTGCCTTTGAACTTTCTCTATTTTGGAATTGCATTTAATATCATTCTATGATTTAAGGAAATCATCTGTGAATCAAGCCAACCTTGATGACACAGGTTGGGCTGCCTATGATTTCTTGACACAACATAGGTCAGGATCTAAAAGTGAATGTGGAAAGAAACACGATTTATATTTCACCCAATTAGTGCATATATGACCTTTGTGTGAAAGTTAAGGTGGCCTTGGGTAAAAGGACTTTCTCATTGATTTATCCCATTTTTAAAAAAATAGGGATAGTCCTGCATTTTTTTTCTTTATGTTCATTTATTTTTGACACAGAGAGAGACAGAGCACGAGCGGGGGAGGGGCAGAGAGAGAGAGCGAGACACAGAATCCGAAGCAGGCTCCAGGCCCTAAGCTGTCAGCACAGAGCCCCTTGTGGGGCTTGAACTCACAAACCATAATCTGAGCCGAAACCAAGAGTCAGACACGTAATGGGCTGAGCCACCCAGGTGCCCCATGATTTATCCCATTTTTAATCAAAGAAAGGTTTACCAACACACACAGGATGCAGTAACTCAGTCTCAAGACTGAATGCTGTGAAAATTCGCAGGAAATTTAGCATTGAATATATCCTCACCCATAACAAGGAGGTATTAGTGAGTAGGTGTGGGCACAAAATTGGACGTCTGTGTCCAGTTTTAATAATTTAGTGGAATCTGAAGCTTTGTGAGTGAAAATGAGAGGCCCTAATGCCTTCAGTGCAGCTATGCTTGAATTGAGATTAACATAGTATGATCTGCAGGACATAGTTACCCTTTAAGGGGCTGTGTGTGTGAGAGAGAGACAGAGACAGACAGAAAGACAGAGTGAGAGAACCTGAGAGACTGAATGAAAGCAACTTCCTTTATCAATGTTCAATTTTCCTCGATATCAATCTCACCTCTCTTTTCCTGCTCTACAATCTAGAATTAGGTTTGCTTTGAGTCATAAGAAGTGTCAAAAAAAAAAAAAATCCCACCTATTACTCCTAACTTGTTTTGTCAAGAAATTTTGCTTTGCTTGCACTCACAGGAAGGGCACGAGCAAAACATCTCAGGGCCATTCAGCTGGGAAATACATAGGCGTGGTTTGGATCAGGACCCTTCTTCTAAAATGCATTTCAGAATAATTTTTTATTTTTTTTTTAAATTTTTCAATGTTTATTTATTTATTTTGAGAGAGAAAGAGAGAGAGAGAGTGAATGGGGAAGGGGCAGAAACAGAGGGAGACAGAATCCGAAGCAGGCTCCAGGCTCTGAGCTATCAGCACAGAGCCCAAGGTAGGGCTCAAACTCACGAACCATGAGATCGTGACCTGAGCTGAAGTCAGACGCTTACCTGACTGAGCTATCTAGGTACCCCCAGAATGATTTAACATGCTCATGCATTTTCTGAGGGGCAAGACTGTCCTGCAGAATAGATAAAATGGCCCAACTTCAAGTAGGTAGACAACTATTTAATTTTAAAAGAAAATGTTAAGGATGCTTAGCCTTGGTAATGTTCTGATGCTGTAAGCAGGGCTGGGGAGTCTAGCGTAGGGCTGCTCCCCCAGGGGGAGCAGAGGCTGGGTTGAGGGTGGAGAGAACTTATATCAGATGTGATGTTGCTTAATCAAGGTTAAGCCTTAGGCTGTTACCAAGGAGAGGAAGAGCTAGTGAATCTGACTACATAATTGTTATTTACCTCTCTCTCTCTTTCTCTCTCTTTCTTTTTTTTTTTTTTTTTAATTTTTTTTTTTCAACGTTTTTAATTTATTTTTGGGAGAGAGAGAGACAGAGCATGAACAGGGGAGGGGCAGAGAGAGAGGGAGACACAGAATCGGAAACAGGCTCCAGGCTCCGAGCCATCAGCCCAGAGCCTGACGCGGGGCTCGAACTCACGGACCGCGAGATCGTGACCTAGCTGAAGTCGGACGCTTAACCGACTGCGCCACCCAGGCGCCCCACTTTCTCTCTCTTTCTTAAAAAAAAAAAAAAAAAAGATTGGGAAAGAAGGGAGGAAGGAAGGGACAAGCTTAGACTCTGTAGGTTATTTCTGAATAATGGAAATACTTTAAATTCTTGTTGTAATTAATCAAATCTATGCTCTTCCAGAGTAGAAAACTAAATGGATGCATCATTAACGGCTTACTGTAAAAGTACAATCATGCAAATTTAACATAGCCTTCTATTCATTCCAACTGAAGACTAATGATAACAGTTAACGTCTTGAACCCTCACTGTGTGCTGGATAGACATCGTGTTGAAAGCTCTGCACACATTATTTTCCTCGAACCTCAGCTGAGGAAACTGAGGCTTACAGAAGCAAAGCCAATCGTCACATCTCAAAGTTTGTATATGGGGCAAGCAGGATTGGCATCTTGTCTCGAAGGTCTTACTCTAAAGTTGTGTTCATAGCCACTGTGCTATATTTCATCTCCTGCCTGCCTGCAACAGACACATCCTTGCAATCAGGAACAGGTTTTTCTTAAGGAGCCAAAGGAGAGGAGAGCCAATTTAGATGATAGGAGGAAAATTGTGGCAGAGCACACCTCTGTCACAGACAGCTCTTTGAAAATCCCAGGTGACTGAACTGAAATAAATGGAAACAATGTACTTACTGAATGCAGGGCATGGTTTACTGCTATAGCGGACAGCAGAGGGTGAGATGGCCTAATGCTGGAGCCAGCAGAAAAAAAGCTCTTGGTCACTGCATTCTTGGTCAGGGTTGTAAGAAGCTGGGGCATATTGTGGGTGTCCCTAGATTTAAATTTTGGTTTTTGGCTTATGGAGATAACAAGAAAAATGATATGGAAATAGGGCTTTTCCAAATTTCAGAACTTTAGATGGGAATGCAGCATTTCCCTTGTAATAAAGGTTGGGTAGGGAAGAATCCTCTTCCCTTAGGTGGACTAAGACCACGCAAAGTGCTAAGTAGCATGTGAACAGCCCCGAGTTTAAGTGACACAGTGGTAACAGCCAGACAGACCTGGCTTCCCACTCCTGCTCCTGCACTCAGGGAGGCCCCTTAACCTCCCACACTCAGTTCCCTTACCTGTACCATGGGATTAGAATGCTTTTCTAGGTTGTCTTGAGGATCGGAGATCATGTACAATTGTACCTGGCACAGAGTACTTGCTTGATAAGTGGTAGTTATTACAGGTCTACAGTTTTTACTGAGTGGGCGAGAGAAGGCTAAACTAAGAAAGGGAAACATTGGAAGGGCTGAAAAAGAAAAAAAGGGGGAGGGAGGGGATGATGGCATCTGGCCTGAGAGCCCTGCTGTTGCCCCTCCCTAACTCTGTCCTTTTAATGAGCCATATGCAGCTTCCGATAGATGAGATCTGGTGCCTGCAAAGACAAAACAGAGCCAAAAGGCGATGTAACATGGAATTATAGACCACATTTCCCTCTAATGAGCCAGCCTGCTCGTTAAGAATGCAGTGCCGTTTGGAGCCCAGATTGGGTGCTGCGTGCAGTTGTGCGCCGGCCCCCTCCCAGCACATGCACATGGGTGGTTTGAGCACGCGAGCGTGACTGCCAATATCACGGTTGGTTAGTTCCAGCCCAACACCGGGCGGTGTGATGTATGCGGGAGGCGGTGTACTGGAGCCGGGCTGTTAAGGACAACTACGGGAGTGACGCAGCCTTCAAGTTACTTGGGAAATGGCCTCTCGTCGGACAATGATGCTCTCAAGATCTGGCTGAGTGAAGAGGCATTCTGGAAGTGAGAAGAAGAGGCACTGGCTATTCCCACAAAGGGCTTACTGCTCAGTTAGGAAGACCACCCCCCCACACCACACGTGCACTCTACACACACTACACACACATGCAGGCCACGTACAGACCACATACGTATACGTACCATGCATCACACATGTATGCACGTACCACATGCACTAAATACATGTATACACAGGCACACCGTGCACACGCACCCAGCACACATACCCTCTGCATATACTACACACGCATACACACATCACACACACACCTGTCACATACAGACTGCACACACATACACACACCATTTATAACACACATTTGCATACACCACATGCCCCACACATCACACCTACATACACACACGTACACACGCCACACAAGCATGCCACACACACGGCACGGGTACACATATCCATCCATATCACTCACGTGTATACACACCAATCCCATACTATAATCGTGCACTACACCACACACAACACACAGCTGGACACACACTATCGACTTCGACACCACACATGTACACAAATCACCCACACCCCCTGCTTACATCACATATACCCCCACAGGTACACACATGTGCTATTCTCCGTAATTACATACATACTATATAGATATAAACATGTACAGCACATAAACACATACAAACATGTACCACGTATCACACATGCACACCACACTCACAGAACCCACTGGTACACACATACACACACCACACAAACACCCTACACATAACATACCAATGTACCCACACCACACAGAAAAACACATTCCTACACAATATACACACATAATACATACATATGCCTTAAATGTACACCACACAGGTATAGAAATCCTCCCACACCCCACATGTATCACACACATCCATATAACAAACATGAACACACACATCATCCATACCACCCATATGGTAGCACTTATGCACACACACACAACACATATATGTACATATATACGTGTGCACCTATACATAGCACGCACAATACACACATAGAAACACCCCCCTCCACATACACACACAACACATACAGATACATGCCATGTACCACACACCTGATCATACACAACACACACATAACACATACACCCACTACCACACACACACGCATTATCTTTCACACGTCCCATAGACACACATAACAAGCACATATAGAATGTGCCTTGCTGTGTCCCCTTGCAAGACTGTGGCCCTGTGGGGACCAGGACACTAAGCCCACAGAGCTCAGAGTGGTGGGAACAGGAAGCAAAATTGAGGCAGTAAGTCATTGGGACTGGCAGACTCTGGATGATGTGGTGTGTGATACAATGAGTGATCCCATGGGTCCACTCCCTTATTTTCTTCAAAGTGAAATGGGTCCTCTGTTGGATGCTGTGTTGTTAGGGATTCTGAGACTATGGATCAAACATACTACAAACCCCTGGATAGTGTGCTGGTTGAGGCTCTGTGGGCAGGAAACCCAAACTCATTTTGAGAAAGGTCTCTATCCCAGTGAAGAAGAGCTGCTAATCCTTCAAAGATCGGAGAGGCCCAATGTAGGTGACTTGTCACCACATGGCCCAGTGGTCTCCATGAGGAGTGCCACATCAGGGACTCAATATTGATCTTTGCTACTGACAGGCTGGGCATTCCAAAGGCAGCCCCATTAAGTGGAAGCCAGTCCTGCTGGGTCCATCCATGGTCTCCACCTCTGTCCTTGTGGCCATTCCTTTAATGTGTCCATTATGCCAGTTCTGAGACAGCTCATGACAAAGAATGCCTAACTAATATCAACTGGCCAAGTCATTTTGTTTACATGGTTACTCTGTACCTTTTCTGTGAGGATGCTTTTTTAGTGTGTATTAAAGTGTGATACAACAATCTTGACACTTCATGCTCAACTCCCTATGTCCATCCACATGCCTCTACCGCAGGACTCCTCACCAATCTTCCAGTTCTTTCACTCCCAGGCCCTGGAGCCCAGGAATCTCTGTACAGTTAATCCTTGAACAACATGAGTTTGGACTGTTCAGGTCTACTTACATGCAGATATTTTTTTAATACAGTATAGGACTATAAATGTATTTTCTCTTCCTTATGATCTACTGAATAACACCTTCTTTTCTTTAGTTTAGTTTATTGTAAGGATACAGTATAAAATACATACAACATATAAAATATGTATTAATCAACTGTTTGTTATTGATAAAGTTTCTGATCAATAACAGGCTATTAAAAGTTAAGTTTGGGGGGAGTCAAAAGTTATATGCAGATTTTCAATTGCACTGGGGTTTGGTGCCCCTAACCCCTGCATTGTTCAAGGGTCAACCATACATTCTCACCTCATTCTCTCTCTCACAAAATGGATGATCAGGTACAATGCTCACTGATCTGCCCATTGGGAAGCTTTTACTTTGCTCT
Organism: Neofelis nebulosa; assembly: GCF_028018385.1. Lineage (NCBI taxonomy): Eukaryota > Metazoa > Chordata > Mammalia > Carnivora > Felidae > Neofelis > Neofelis nebulosa. The sequence continues at coordinate 87,337,606 of NC_080784.1, read as the reverse complement.
TGTCTTTCAAGGTTACCCTGTGAATATGGCTGTAATACAGCTGCCATTCATTTTTAGCTTGTGTCCCATATTGAGCCATGCAAGAGACAATTCTCACGAATCTCTTATTTCTGTATGTTTGCAAGGAGAGGCACTGACTACCTTTTTTCTAGATCATCTTCTCCAGGATGTTTGTATAGTGATTGGCCTTAGAAAACAGAGATAGTGTCTCCCTCCAGAGCAAAAAGCAGGCATACTTATTATCCATTGTAGAAGATTTGGGTTTCATAAGTTCAAAGTTTCTCTCCTATAATGGAACCTACTATATGTGCATGTCACTTAGCATTCTTTACACTACCTTATAGGAATTGGAACTCAGGTAACTGCTGTAAACAAAACAAGACAAATAAAATTAACAAAAACAAAACAGAACACTGATACCCTGGCTACTGCTATTGTGCTCAGTAAGAAAGTTCTTTGCATCCTGGGCGCCTGGGTGGCTCAATAGGTTAAGCGTCCGACTCAGGTCATGATCCCAGGGTTGTGGGATCAAGCCCCATGTCGGGCTCTGAACTGAGCATGGAGTCTGCTTAAGGTTCTCTCTCTCTACCCTTACCCTGCTTATTCTCTCTCTCTCTCTCTCTCTCTCTCTCTCTCTCAAAAATAAAAAAAAAAAAAAGGAAAGTTCTTTGACCACATCTTCTGCTAGCCTCAATACAACTATGGCAGGATAACTTGTTTTTGGCAAGCTGACATACCACTCATTAGTCAAGTTTGGACTTTCTCTCTCTTCCTTCAACTGGTCATATGAGGCACTCCCTTGGCAACATGTGCGGCACTGATGCAACCACAATAGGTGACAAAGGGGTCTGGGCTCCCTGCTCATGCAACCTCCTTATGCTTCTGGTTCCACTCATTTCCATCTTACAACAAATTACTTCTGAGCCTATCTGATTTCATGACTTGGCAGTTCCAACAGAACCTAGATCACAATAGATAGTCTAGCTACATAGTCATGCAATGCCTCATGGTTTAGCTTTCCATCAGAAACATGCCCAAAAATATGCCAGGAGCTTTCTCAAAAGACATAATTTTGTTGTACATAGCATGGCCTTTCTCTAGAATCCCAGAGACCTGCATTATTGTTTCTCACTGGGATTTGCCATTAATTCCATGCTATATATTTTTCTATCGCTGACTCTTTCAATACCATAGAGTCTGTTGAATCGTATGGTGCAAATGGTCAGGCAGGCTAGAGCTGCTGAAGAACCCATTCCTACTCAAAGCCCCATTGGAAACTGGAAGTCATCTGTGTCATCTGGTATATGGGCTGGAACAGTATTCCCAAGTATGGAAAGTGCTATCTTCAGAAGGGGCCAAAGAGACCTCTTTAGCAGGGATATCCTGGACCCCTACATACTTCACTGAGTAGCAGCTCCCTGATTCTTCTTATATCACACCCTCTGCAATGTACATATCTTCCCAAGGCCTCCAGCGTATAGCAACCTCTTGCTCATCTTGCCCAATCAACATGATGTCATCAACATAATGGATCAATGTAACATTCTGCAGAATGTCCAGATGGTCCAGATCCCCAGAGGCTATGTTGTGGCAGAGAGTGACTGAGTTAAAAAAATCCCGAGAACAAAATCGTTTTTTAGTAACCAATCAGTGGCTATGTACCGTATACCTGAAGTATATTAATCTGTTCTAGCAATGAAATCACATGTGGCACAATAGCTTTTATCAGGACTACTACTTGGCAAAGTCTGCAGTAGAAAATAATCATTCTCAAGGACCCAACTTGAGAATGGGGCCAGACTGGCAAATTAAACACAGATATATTGGGGACCACCACCCTGTATCTTTGAAGTCTTTAATGGGCACAAATATCCACTGCTAGAATATGGTATTGCCTTTGATTTACTATCTTAGTTGGAGATAGGGTGGAGAGTGAGGGCAATTTCAGAGGCTTCCACTTGGCCTTCAATAGCTCATACCCAATATGCCAAGGATCCGATGTTTGGGTTACACCAAATGCCACGTGCATCAGTTCTGATTATATACTCAAGGACTGGAGACATGACTACTAGGTGGATCCAAAGACTACCTAGAGTACACACTGGAAGCCAAGCTTTAGCCAGGACTTACTTTATTTCCTGGCTCTGTGATCTCCAACTCTAACAGAAGGCTGCGATAACACTTCAGGTCTCTTCTCTAGGCATCAATGTCAACTCAGACCTGTGTCTGATAGCATCAAAATATTTGGGTATACTCATTTCCCCAGTGTGTATAGGCCCCTTTTGGAGAGGAGTAGGGGAATCATCATGGTATATACTTGCCATGGCATTGCAGTCTCATTTTGCCTAGGGATCTGGCCACCTCTTTAGTGAATGGGATCAGATCTGACAATCTTCTCAGGTCCAGGAAATAAAGCAAATGGTGATGACTTTTTATTGGAGTGCTCTCTGCTACTGCTCCTCCATTCATGCCTTCTTCTGACTGTAGGTATTAATCAGTACCCTCATTGGCTAGCTGTCATTTTACCTCCAGTCTTATGTTCAACCATTTTGATCAAGCATATTCAAAATCTAATTCCAGGGGTACCTCTCTGGCTCCTGGTGGTTCATGCTAGCTGATTCTCTCAGCTCCTTTGAGATATAATCTCTATTTTTCCTTATCAAACCCTATATGTCCTCAGGTGAATTATGCTGAAATTTAATCTTCATTACTGGCCTGGCAGCCAGAATAAGAGATGCGATAGCTCCTGGGTTGGGGGACAGGGGTACTTGGTACCTTGCTGAGGAAAGAACCCTACGGTATCTTTCTGAATTACAAAAATGCTGTCTTTTACTCTGGGGGTGGGGGGCATCTACAAGAGCTCTGAGGGTTAGGAGGGACCTGAGGAATCAAATTCTTGAGAACATCCACCCAGATGCCCCTGACTCAGTGTTTAAGGTCTTGTGTTTTCTCAACCAGGGCCTTGATCCCATAAAAGATCTGTCTTGGCTGAGTATGTAAACATCACTTTGGCTTTGCAATCCTATCAGATTCTGAATTTGCTCCTCAACTGTGTCTGCTCTTCCACTGCATGAGATAAAAGCCTCTTTATAAACTACCAGAAAGGCCCCTGGCTCCCACACTTAGCTTTTGTCTGTATGTTAACTGTACTTGGTTTCTTCATACTCCCCTGGAGCCCACCAGTACAACTTAGTAGCAACCAGTAAATTCACCTGTCCTTGTAAGCCATGTTCCCCCACATATCTTTCAGATGTCTTAATCATCACACAGGCAAAAGCATTCTCCCTCACCAGAATGTTTTCCCAGGGGCAACCACACATGAAATCTTCAACAGTTAAGTTGCCACCTTGTGCCAGGGAGTATCTGTCTCCTATACACCACTCAGGATGAGGTCTTTCTGGTCAGCCAGGTTGTGGGCAGCCCAGTTCCAAAACCCACCTTAATACCAGCTTACTCAGAACACTCCTGGTATCTCCTCTGTCTTTCAAGCAGCAGACACCCACACAGCATTAGATATACAAGATATTTATTGCAGTAAACACTCATAAAAAATAAAAGGGAAATAAGAATATGCAGAAGAGTCTAGACTCGATGCAGGCCTGACATCCATGAAAGAAGACACGGAAGGAAGAGTTGAGTTGGAAGAGTTATTGACCCCAGTGGGGTTCTAAGTAAGTCTTGGCCAAGTCAATGGGAAGGCCCTGAGTCAGAACTTCCCCTTAGATAATTCCACATTTAGGAGGAATGGGTTAGTAACCCGACAATTCTCTGTCATTGATTGGGAGCAATCAATGGAAATGGAATGGGAGCAATCAATGGAAATCCAGTGGATCCAAAGGTGCAGGAGCTAGAAGCTGTCAGTCAGCTAGTCCCTTCACCCCAACAGCCCAGCAAGTTCTCTTCAAAGGAGAACTGAGTCATGTGCCTCCATGGCTGCCATGATGGGTGAACAACCCCTCCTATGGGATTGATGGGGACAACTCCCAAGAGGAGAGCAAAGCACAGACAGCCTCTGGGCACTCTCTTCAGAAAGGAAGGAGAAACTAACCATGCAGCAGAAAAGTTAGGGTGAGGGTCCCTGGGAACTAGCTTCTAACTTAGCTTTCCCCTATTCAGTCATAATTTTCTAACCTTTTCATCAAGTTGGGAAGAAGTCAAAGAAGACCCTTTAGGATCACAAATACTTAAAAAAAAAAAAAACAGGCACTTATAACCAGAGTCTAAAACCCACACTGGCAGGTGTGGCTTCCATGGCTTCCAAAGCACCAAGCAATGCTGAGGGTGGCAGTCTCAGACATATACTGCAGATGTATCAGGCAAGGTCAACCCACTTGGAATGCCCATCTCACTCCAACTTTCAGCGATTCTCTCCATCTATAAACAGGAGAATAAGGCAGTGTCAACATCAAGGAAAGGTACTGAGGAGGAGGAAGTAACCTGCCAAGCAGTTCTTACTTTACCTGCCATGGAAACACCTGAAGCCAACATGAAACCTAAGTGATTCCTAAGGTATTATTGCTTCGGTGTGTACATAAGCAGAAAAGTTCCCTGCTCACGTGAATGCAGTTCTCCATCTAATTACCCAATTATCCAGCCCATTTCTAGGAAAGGACCTGGGCCCTGGAGAGTTCATCTGGGTACATATTAATTGGCTGACCAACTGGCTGGATTCTCCTGTTTAAAAACTTGGAGGAAATGAGTCCAAATTCTGACAGCAGGGAATTTTAGTGGCTGTGTTCTGTTTCTTGGGCTAATAGAGATTATATTAAGGGTCACCCTCATCTCTAGACCCACATCTGACCATTGGTTTGAAGTTCTAGTTTCAGGGAATTTCGAGGTTGGAAGGGACCATATGAAGCCATCGTACCCCAAACCCCATGACTGGAAATGTTGACAATGTACGGAAATGGTGATGCCATCCATATCAACCCTGGTATCACATTTGCTTCTTTTTCTGTTGATCTGGACACAGCTAGAGGCAGCTACTGACCTACGTTCTCGCTTTTACAATTATTTGTTGTCCAAGGTTTTCTGTGTCCAAATGTCTGGGCCCTGTGACTTGAGAGCTTGTACACTGCGCATAAATGTGGTTATGATAATACATTTGAAATCAAATTTCACACTAACTTCCCCTGGCCATCCCACACACTCCCATCTCCCCATGCAATCAGCCGGCATATGGCTTAGGAAATATCAGCCATATACCAGTAAAAACAAGGCACAGTTAGGAAGTATATCGCTGTCAAGAAACCATGCAATTAATATCAGAGTGAAAAATAATTGGATTATCTGTGCCATGGCTTTCTTCATTAATGCAGATAATTGGGAGATTTTAGTATTATATTTCCTTCCTTCTTGAAGAAAACGCTTATAATATAATGATGGGGATCCCTCCCCTTTAGGTTTCTCCTGGGTGGGAGTTCGTAGGAGCCTATGTCTGGTACTTTTGGCTGGCAGGTAAGGAATAAAGTACTAGAAAAAAGTAACCTTGGAGCCCTGGACCGTGAAAAAAAAAAATCGCTGAAGCCCTAACTATCACTGCACACCACCACCCCATGTGAACATGACATCTGCCACACACTCTCACACTGGGGTTGAAGCCACACAGACGCATGCTCTCCAGAAGGAGTCAGTGGTCAGAGTCGGGCTGGCCAAGTGGGATCTGGCAACAGAGTGACAGAATAAATCCAGGCAGGAAGGATCCTAAGGGCAAAGGCTGAGAGTCAGCAAGAACAGCAGGGAGAGAAAGTTATACCCAGGATGAGAAAAGACACTGCTCTGGCCTCCATGTTGCACTGCTTGCTGGCTGGGCTTGGCATAAAGTGTGGTCACAAGAGCACGTGCAGGAAAATCACCTAAGGAGTTTGCAAAGATGCAGATTCCTGGGTCTCTGCCACAGACCTGTTTAATCAGCATCTTTGGGATCCGAGCCCAGGAATATGTATTTTAACAGGTTCTTGGGTGAGTCTAATACAATGAAAATTCAGACTGCCTGCTCTGGGCACATTGTGTGAACTCTGGCAGGGGAGTTCCACCTGCCTAGGTGTGAATCAGTTTCTGACTGTGGCACACTCATCTCAGGGCATTCTTCACAGCCCCCACCGGCATGGATATTCACCAGGATCAAATCCAAAATGGGCTTAATGAGCACGTTCTTTTTAAGAAATGCTGTTTGGAAATCCCAAACCAGCAATGGGCAATCTCTTAGGGCAGAGAGGCTGAAAATAAGCAACAATTTATTTTCTCAGAACTGGTAAGTGTGGAGCGGCTGTCTTTTCTAGCTGGATGTGCTGTATTAGAACCATGCAAAACAAATACAGTTCCCCCAGGGCCCTGTGCATGATTTATTTCCAGATTTAATGAATGACCACGTGCCTGGGTTAGTGGAAAATAACCCGCAGACTGGCTCATCCTTGAAATGCAGTGGAAAAGCCTCTCTCACTGATGCCGCTGAAGGACGCTGACCCTTTTCCACATCCTAATCTCTCAGCAAAGCAGGTGACATGGCGGGCTGACAAGGTACGCAGGATGCCTGCTTTGCCTCTGAGAACACAGTTTCCCAACATCTTATGAAATGTCTATTGATCTGAGCATGTAGCTGATGTCGACACTGATTGTCTGAAGGGAGGCTACTCAATATCACAAGGTCATGATGAGGGGGAAAAAACAACTAATAATTCACTATCCTTGTACACAAAGGACTGGGCATTGTTTTCTCCCTTCTTAATAGTATCTTTCTGTGGTGCTGAGTGACTCTCCCTGTCACTGGCCTTGCTGTGGGATTTAGGTCTTACCTTCACTTGTATTTACCTGTTTCTCCCCTGGCTTAACTTTTCAGATTCCTGTCACAGCGAACACCTGCTTTATATGCTCCGTCCCTGCTGCAGCCTCATCACACAAAAGGCTGATTTAACTCCTCAAGAGAAAGCCATTATTTCACAAGCCCTGGGACTTTTCTGAATCATATTTTCTACCTGTTAGGAACACCATGTCTATACTGAAATGGTATTTATCAATGCTTAATTGATTTAATAGGCCTTGTCTTGCAGATGTACGGTCGGGCTTAATGAATTCATTCATTTGTAAGGTTCTGTGAGATATGTAGAGGGAATGAGGTCTGGTGACTCTACATGAGCACGGATTGGTATCTGCTGCCCTGGCCCACACAGCACTAAGAGACGCATCACAGAAAGTGCCGCACCTTCCCGGGAAGGGCAGCTAGCGTGAGGAGAAGCAGGGCCGTTTGTAATAACACAGAGTTAGCTCTACCTTTATGGCTGTTCCTACCCAACATTACGAGGTAGGCAAAGTCCTCTTTCTTTTTTGCACATTATTTTGCCCTTGGTTCATTCATTCTCTCCTGCCCTCCCACAGCCCTCCTTTCTCTCTGTGCGTCCCTCACCCTGTTTCTCTCTCCACCTCTTATCTGGGAAACATTCCTCACTGGTACTCTGCCTTCAGAAAAATACAGGATAAACTGATTCACATTAAGGAATACGTGACCAAGGAAAAAGGTTAATATCTCTCAACAGCATGTGTATTTTAAGAGGAAAATGTTAAATTGAAGGGGGAGAAATACTGGGATGGTGGAAATTCACACACCAGCACAGAGGGGAGAGAATAAGACTTTCTTTTTTTCTGAAATCACAATACTAGTTACATCCTTTTGCCTCTTTAAGGTCTGTTTCTTGGATCACATGTTTAACAGGTATCAGTTTCCTTCCACAGAATCAGGTGTGTCAGAAACCTAATTCTTTGGGTTTTTTTTTTTTGTTTTTTTTTTTGTTTTGTTTTTTTTCGTTTGAAGCCTCCATTCCTCTGGGGTGGCAGAAATTTAATTTCAATTAATTTGGCTTCTCCCTTCCCACCCTTCCCTGGATTGCGTCTACATTTTGGAGGCTTACATAGTGCCATGTACTGTAGGGGACATCTGGTCCTCGGGATCATTCACCATCCATGCTGGCCTCCCCCGAGGTGTCCACCTTGCCATCTGGTCTTCCGTTATTGGTTCACCAGGTGGCTGCTGACTCATCCCTTATTCCTGACCCTGAGACTCCTCCATATCCAGCTCTCTCTCAGCTACTTCCAGGACCTCTTGGGTATAAGGTGTTCACTGCTTTTGCCACAAAATTCTCAGCCTCAGAAATCTCCAAAAGGCTGTCCAGAATCTTTCCCCATTTTTTTTTTTTTTTACCACTAACATAATCCTACCAGTGCCCCACACCATGCTGGGGCATGAGAACAACATTAATTTATGGGATCATGTTGCTTCCTGAGCTCTAGCTGGGAACCTGGAATGCAGGTCCCTTCTTTCTCTAGGCTGAACAGACCAAGGTGGGAAAAGAGGGCTTCTGTCCTTCCTCCCCAGTCCCACCCCATGCTGAATTCTGGAAAAGGGACACATAAATGTATCTCAGGGACCCACCAGCCTCTAAGTCCTTTGGGCTTTCTTCTACCTCCCATCCTCCCCATAGCTAATCATGTATTCCTCTTTTCTCTAATTTCCATTATGTTATCCTTTTCTTGAGGCCAAAAATGCAAAATGACTGAAGACAGGGAAGTCCAAGGAATGCAAGAAAAAGGTGGACAGACTAATTTTATTCTAAAATATTCATTAAACTATAAAATACTGTGCTAGCCATTGTGAGGTATATAAATGCCTTGTCTGCAAGGAATTTATACAGACAAATGTAATGTTAAATACCAACTCAGAAGTCACATGAATTTATGAGGATAAAAGAAGCCAGTTCATAATTGCCCCCACACTTTTCCTTTTTTTTTTTTTTTCTTTTCTCATTTTTCCCTTTCAAGGAATTAAAACTCTTCAGCTGTCAGTGGGAATTTCTTGGAGCTAGAAGCTAAATAGGATACAGGTTAGACTCCACATCAACAAATATTACTGTAGCTTCCATCTGTGATTAAACTAGAAATACCAAAGCTTTCTCATGAAATTTACTTACTCTGAGCGGTACTGGATACAAACGAATTCTAAGACCAAAGGATTTGAATACCGCTCTTAAAATTACAACGTCTTTTGCCTTTTTTGTTTTTTTTAATGAAAATGTTGTATTTTTTTTTTTAAGTAGGCTTCACACCCAGCACGGAGCCCAATGCAGGGCTTGAAACCATGCCCGTGAGATCAAGACCTGAGCTAAAATCAAGAGTTGGATGCTCAACCAACTGGGCCACCCAGGTGCCCCTGTTTGCCTTTTTAAAGATATATTAGTTTGGAGACTTTATTTCTGATATAAAAAATTGAGAGCAGCAGCCACAGAATTTTAAGATTGGTGAGGAAGGAGATGGTCATATCAGTCAGGGTAAGGAAGGCCAGCTGCTGTAACAACAACCTCAAGGTCTTCAGGCCTTAACACATTGAAGGTGATTTTTCACTCCACAGTCTATTGTTCCCCCCAGTCATGTGGGGACCTATTTTCTATCTTTAATGCATGGTTCCCAAGCTCCCCCTGGGTGACCCTGAGCCTACTAATGGGGATGAGAGGGCATGCAGGATTATGCAGGAGGTCTTATGGGCCTGCCTTGGAGGTACTACACATTACTTCCTCTCATTTTTCACTGGCCAGAACTCATCACATGAATTAGGCACCATTTAATCGAAGAGGGCGGGGAAATGTCATCTAGCTGTGGGTCTAGGAGAAAAAGGCAACAGGTTTGGTGAGCATAGCTTCTCTGCCATATTTGTGAGCAAAACTCTCTGACTGCATAATTCTCCCAGTGACTAAAGCTTCATTAGCAAAGAACCAGAATTGTTTCATAGAGAGAGAGAGCTGGAGGATCAGAGAGGCCTGATAGTTCTACCTGACCTCCCTCCCTCCCTTCTTCCTGCTCCAGCTTCCTCACCTCTCCTTGGGAGAGTGGGGAGGCAAGCTAAAGCCTGCATCTGCACACTCGCTGGCACTGTACAGATTTCTTTAGAAAGCAGAGGCAATAGCAGTCAGAACCGGGCTTCTCTTCCAGGTGCTTGGCAGCACCTGGCCCCGCCTCGGAAAGCACAGCACATGAATAAGCAGCACTAATCAATGTCAGCCTCATCATTCGATGTTGGCAGAGGCTCAGAATGGCACTGAAGAGAAGGCCTGGTAGTCATGCTGGGCATTTGGGGTGAGGAAGGAACTAAGGCCTACCGAGCCTGTAGGTGGAGGACTATCTGTGCCGGGAAGGTTCTGATGGAAGATATTTTGGTCTCTCTTGTGCTATTCAAGCCAAGCCCAGGCCCTGTAAAGCACTCACTTTGTTGACCGAAAAGGAATCGTTCTGAGGCAAAAAATGCCAACAGTGCGAGTGGGAATTCTGCTTTTGCCCTTTAGTGTCTAAGTGGTTTTAAGGAAATGGATTAACTTGGTGTTTTCAAATGAGATACTCTTCACTTCTGTCCTCAAACACACCGTATCTAGGCGCAAGGCAGCCTTCTTCTGGAATAAGCCACCACCTGAAGACAGAGAGCTGGCACCTCTCTAATGGCAGTGACATTTTTATCAATGGATCAAGCCTGAGGAGCTGGTTGGTTTGGGCAGCCATCTTCTTATATTACACACACCTGAAAAAACTGGGGCCTGAGGAAAGGACATTTGTGTGATGAGCCAGGCTTACAAAAAAAAGTAAGGGTTCTTAGGTTTTGGTCCAGGGAGAAGGGCAGCCATCACCCAACAGTGGAACTGGAGATGGAGAATGATGGAAAACTAACAGAGGCTTTCCAGATGGGAGCACAGGTGAAGTCGCAGGTGAGGAGGATTAATGCATCTGATGAGGAATGCACAGTGTACAGAACTCTGCTGTTCTTTCCTTTTTACTTCTAGTAAGTTCTAAAAGAGTAAGGTATTAAAATTTCCTTCCTAGGGCCTTTCAGCTAAAAAGTAATCCATCTTCCATTCATCTCTGCAGAGTCAGCAGGGGTGGAGTATGTGAGATTTTAAAGTATCTTCTCTCTGACACTTCTATAGTGATAGGCTTCAAAAATATTCAATCCAACCAACTCGTCACTGCTACTTACGATCTCATAACCTTTTTATTTACTAGAGCAGGTCAAGCTTATAACCATAGCTTTCCTCAGAGATGGCAGTTGTGCTGGATGTTGGCTCCAGAGAGATTCATGTTGAGTGCCTCCTAGAACTCTGTCCCCAACACTGTTTCCTGCTGGAGTGAGGTCAGAAGCCTAAGAATTTTCTTCTGGTAAGATTTTTGCCCTATCCTGCCTAGCTTTGAAAATCAGATGAGAGCCCGGGCCTCAGTTGTTAAGTTACAAACAGTTACAGTCGATAATATAAGTACATATTTTCTCATACATGGTCAACCTGCCATGGAATTGCATGATCACTTTTTTTTCCAGAGGATTTATGTTTCCAAAAAGCAGCATAATTGCAAAAAGAAGTACACAAAATATGCTTTTGATTTCTCAAGCAATGGTTTGGATTGGCTGGGTTTTTTCAGATTATAAAACCCTGAGACAAGGTCATTGCACATCCTGACCATAGGAGGTCAAGGGAGACTTTGTCATTTCTTTCTTTCCTTTTTTTTTCTTCATTTTTTTTCATGCCCTCATCAATGATTTATTGTTGAACACTACCATGGACCAGGAAATAAATTATACAGGAAAGAAGAATCTTGTTGCTGAAAGGTATTGAGGAAATGCAGTGCTTTGAAATTCTTTTCTTTAAATAATTAGAGGAATTGAAGGAAAAATCAGGAATTATAAAATTGATTTTTGGCATGGGCACTGGACCAAAATAAGACTGTGTACAGTTAGTTGACTTTCCAAATGTTTTCATTTTCCCATTCATATGTAAAATCCTTAGGTAAAAATGCACTAAAAATAAGCCAGATACTATTTCTAGTCCTGAAGTCATCCTGAACAGTATCTCCAGAATGGATATCATCCTCAATGAAAATCAGGTGATTTGCTAAGATTAGAAGGAGAAATAAATCAGCTAAGTAATGCTTATGTCATTCACAAGAAACCGAAATGAACATCAAGAGACATTATGAAGGTAGGTGTTCCTATCCACGTAGTGTTGGAAGCCAATAATGAAAGTAGATTGTAGATGCAGTTACCCAGTTGAATATTTAAATATGTCCTTATTTGACTGTGCAATCACAGCCAAATATATTCAAGGGTGGTTTCCTTTATAAGAAAAAAAAAGACTAAATGAAATGCTCAAAGATGACATTAGCTCAATTTTATGTTTGAAAACTTAATTGCACCCAAGTGAGAAAATACAAAATTAAAGTTCTCACTGCAACAATTGAGCCTTACGGTGCCTAGTAACAAGGAGAGATTTTTCCACACATGTTGGGACTCCATGTGATGTGTGTACTGAAACGTAGACTGGGAAAACGCCCACAAACCCATTGCTGCCCCTTTCTAGAGCCTGAAGGAAAGCCTTCCTTTGAGATTATATAGTGATTTTATCTCGAGAGTGACACCTAGGATTTGTACCAGGGACTGTACCAATTGAAGCAGGTGAAGAAAGAAATTACCATTTATTAAACATCCTCCTACTGGATAGGAACTTGTATGAATTTTATGGAAAAATAATTTTGTCTTTCTACATCCTCTATGCAGTGCCTACTAAGACAATCCTATCCATTCAAAAAGATGAGATAGCCTATGTGAGTGTGTGGAGGTGAAACCTCAGGCCCTGTGCTCTTGCCATCAACCTTGCTTCATTATTGCAGCACATGAAGCCACGGACTGTAGTGACCCCTGACCCTTTCCAGTGCTTCTAGTTTAAAGGATCTGCTTCTTTCCTTTGGAGATTTCTAGCACCTTAGAAATGCCTAGTGTGGCTTCTTCACACCCATACCAGCCCAGAAGAGCCCAGGTTCCTCTCTCTTTTCTACGGGATTATCTCCTGAATTCCTCCGTTCAGCTGCAGCTGTGGGAACAACACTGGGAACTCTGACTGTCTTTGTGAAATACCTACTAGAATTCAGGAAAGGGGAAGTGAGTGCTGCCTAGTGAAATAGGGTCTGGAGATCTTTTGCCTAGAATTCCCCTGATGTGACTTAATTCCTTCCCACTGTTGTACACTTTAGGGGTAGAGGCAATAAAGAAAGCAAACATTGCCTGTGTCAGAACCACCACCTGCTTGTAAGATCTGTTCTTCAATCATTTATTAAACAAACTGGAATTGTAAGTCTACCATGGTGCTAGTCTTCTTAGGACATTTAAAAGATGATTAAGACATTGCTTGTACCCTAAAGGGACTCACACTGTAGGTTGAGAGATGATTCATGTACAAACAAATACCCATAGTACCAGCTAGAATGTGATGAGTGATGTGGGAGTGCCAGGAGGGTTCAGATTTGAGAGGAGGCTTCAAGGATGGAGTGACAGTTGAGCCGGGCCTTGCAAGGGAAGAGTATGGTGCCCTGGCATGGTGAGCCACAAGATGCTGGTGCCATAGATAGGACATCAGTAGATAAAGAGGAAAGGCAGGGATTTTTGGGGTGGTGGTGGCAGATGCGTGCTACAGGCTGAGGCAGCAGGTAGGAGGTAGGGGAGAGATAAGGAGATAATACCACTTTCTGGACATGTTGAGTTTGAAATTGCAGTTGGAGATGCCAGGGGAGCTTTCCAACAGGCAAAAAAAGAACAGTCCTGGGAAAGTTTAAACTTGGGATCATGTCTGCACAAAGAGGCCTGTTGAGATATTGGATGTTGCTTAGGAACTAGGGCTAAAAAAGCCCTATAGTGAAGCAATTAACACTAAGAAACAGATACTAATGTGTTCGTTACTTGCAGGCAGGCCATAAACCACAACACTGGGAGAAATTTAGCTTTTGAGAAATATGGGAGACTCTTCCCTAGATTAGAGCAATAAGGCTTGTCTCTGTTAAGTGGATACTGGTGGGGGCATTTTGGTACAGTGATCCCCATGATGAAAAGCTGATCTGTCCCTTTAAATTAAAAAAAAAAAAAAAGAATGCTACCCTTTTCTCCTCATCTAGAACTGTTTTGAAGTGGATGTCATGAGCACCCTTTTCTCTTCTTGCTATCTGGTGGACCCCGTCTTCTCAGAATGATGTAGATGCGTGTTTGAGCCCTTCTGTGATTTGTCTGCTGCTGTACTATTATAAGCATTATTGATCACACAATCCATTAGGGCACCATTCACCATAAATAATTTATCCTTCAGGCATGAGCTCGTCTCTGCCACAGATGCCATCAGCAAGAATCCCCTTCAGGAGGTTCGGGGTGGGGGGAAAACAACTGCATTGCAAATGTAGTTTAAACACGCAAGGCCCAGGGAGAAATACAAATAATGACTGAGCAAACCTCATGCCTGAAGACTGGATTCTACTGGGGATGGTCTGTCAAAGACAGAACAGATCTGAAGTTTTTCAGACCAGTGCTGTTCCCACAAAAAAGCATGCTGTCCTGACAAATAGATATAAGCCTATCTTCCTAGCTGAGGGAATTTGTTTAGGCAGCATATCAATATTTGTTGAACACACTAGAGCAATTCTAAATGCTATAATTGCCGGGGACTGGTGGGGCTGAGGGAGGGGTAGGAACAGGCAGCAGAAGAAATAGTAGACAAGGTCCACATGGTAGCTATCTGGACCTTAAAATTCTACTGGTCAAGGCGTGCCTGAGTGGCTCAGTCAGTTAAGTGTTCGACTATTGATCTCAGCTCAGGTCATGATCTTAAGATTTGTGAGATCGAGCCCCGCATTGTGCTCTGTGCTGGTAGCACGGGCCTGCCTTCTCTCTCTCTCTCTCTCCCTCTCTCTCTCCCTCTCTCTCTCTCTCCCTCTGCCCCTTCCCCTCTTGTGCACACACACACACACACACACACACAAACTCTCTCTCTCTCTCTCTCTTTCAAAAATAAATAAACATTTAAAAAAAGTTTTTTAAATTCTACTGGTCAAATAGGAAAGCATGTACAATTAAAACTACAAGATTTCTGACAAAAAGAAACAAAAGAGTACAAGAGCATTCAAGTTCAGAGTGCATCTATAACTTGTTGAAGGACACATAACAGAACAGGGTGATCAAACCTCAGGCTTTAAGCAGGGTTGCAAAGGAGGAAGAGCCATGTAGACAGAGAGGTGAGGAAGAGAGAGGATGAATGTACAAAAGTGTGCACTTGGGAGCTCACGAATCACGGGTGCCAGCGAACACATTTCAGCTGGGGCAGAGATTCCATACATGGTGTCAAACCTGAGAGCACTTGACAGTACTAAGTGAAGGTGGTGGAAGGGGGCTGCTAGGCTGTGGCTTTCCCACACAGCACTGGAGTCAGAAGGGTCTTTGGAAGGGTAGACAAGACCTATGGAAATTTCTTCACCTTTTCTCCCCTTTGAGCCCTTCTTTTTTGAGCTCCCCAGGACTTCCCTGCTACTGTAGGTCTTGTAGACAAAAATAACCATTAAGCTTACTTATAATATTTATATACTGACCCTCTGAATAACTCAGAGTTGAGACAAGAAAACAGAGCCTATGCCAGGTAGTTCACTAAAGGGAATTAATAGGGGAACTAGCTATAAACAGGTTGGAGGACGTGAAAAGCCAACAGGAGATGGTGAGGCAGTGATTAGTAACAGCTAGAGCTGGAGGTGCCAAGGGAGGAGAGCCTGGACTACCTGGAGGATATGGAGCCATGTTCAAGCTGCCTCGTAGGAGCTGGGACCACGGAAGAAACACGGACACCATGAGAGACACCACCTGAGGCTGAGAGCAGGGTGGAAATAGCAGAACTTCTCCCCTTCCTCTGCCCTCTGCCTTCCTGCCAAGGCCTCCCCCTGGCCTAACCTAACTGGAAGCCAGTTGGTAAGGAAATCTAAGAAATACACTGTGTATATTTGTAGATATCAGTAGTGGAAGGATAGGGAATGATAGGTATTCTCTTGATGATCAGTACAGTAGTTGCTTTCTCAAAGGAAAGCAACGCCTGTCACTTGCAAGTGGATTTAAACTGGCAGAATTAAGCATCAGGTGAGGCAATATTTAAGGGCACGATCTTCTTAGTGACTCTGCAATTAACACTACCAAGTCTACTGCCTGTCCTATAGTAGAATAGCTGAAATCAGAATCATAGCTTAGTTGGGGAGTGGCTGAGGTCTCTCTCGAGAAGTCTGAGATTCTGTCCACCATGACTGCCCTAAGGTTGGCTCTGGAGAAGAATCAGCCAACACCTGTTTGGCCCAATGCAGGGTCAGTGAACAGTGAGCAGAACTGATGATCAAAGTGTGTGGTTTCTGCTACTCTCACTCAATTCCAGAGGCAAAGTCTTACTGCCTAGAACCCTCCAGTCTCTCGTTCCTTACAAAAGTACTCTGTTGCTATTTATGGGCCTCTATTGTTCCTCAGAGACTTCACACACCTCCGAGGAGCATTCTTGACTTGTCTGAGTCTCTTAGGTCTGATTTGAGTAACAGATTAAACCATATACAAGTTTTACCAAGGGAGCTCACACCAATTCGTTCCAAGGCCCAATGGACACTCTTAGACACACTGGGTTTCCCACAGAAGTCCTGTCCCCAAGGCGATGCTACCCAGTAACCTTTAGGGGTCATATGCCTTTACATTAAGTAGTTTGAAATTTCAAATGATGGTCAAGACTATGGGTGATAGTAAGAAGACATGGAGACCCTGTCTTGTTTTATCCCAAGAAGTTAACGTTGATGTATACCACATTGATTTAATATTGTTCACCTAATATGGATTGATCAACCACAGGGCAGATGGCCTCATAGAGACATGATCCCTGCCCTTATGCCGATTTAGTCAGGGCCAGGAAGAGGCAGTCAGATACTTGCTGGTGACAGCTCAGGACTGTATAGGCAGAACACTGATTTTCAAGAGTGGAATGTGATCACTGCATTGTTCATCTGCTTGGTACTACTACTGCAATTCGCTGATTCTTAAACAGAGCTCAACAAAATAGGCTTATTGTTAAGCCAGGCTGCTAATTGTGCTGGTAATTAAAAATTGGCTGTACTGAGTCTGGCCCATGTTCCCCACCTCAAAACCTTCCAAATCGGTGTTTGCCTTTCACGATGAGCAAAACACCTGGTCTGTTTCCCCCACTCATTTTCAAAAACTTGCAAATGCCACTTAGCTGATGCTTTCCCAGAGCCTGGAAGGACTTCTGGTATTTCATTCAGAAAGATGGCATGTGCACCGCAGTCAGCAGGGCTATATATAGCCAGGGCCGACCAAGGGGCGACTGCTGAGAGTGCTCCAAGGAGCCGAGAGCACGACTGCACTCGCGGCCTCATCTCATCCTCCTGCCAGGCTTCTTTGGTGACGCCACACTCCATTCAGTTTCTGGCTCCGGGAGCCTGAGTGTCAATTTCTGGAGGCTGAGGGCCACGTGGCAGTCCACAGCTTGCAGGCTTGCTTGTGCGTGCATGTTCATGCATGCACTTCCCCTCAGAGTTGATGCGTCATCCTCCTATATTTATCCAGTTGCTGTTTCAGTGGCTCTGAGCAGCATCTGTAAAAAAAACAAAGCTGCCTCTCCTGCTATGCAAGCTGTCTGAGCTCCAGAGACAGGCTCTACTGTCTCAATCTGTGTGTGTGTGCAAGCAGGGGTTGTGATTCCCAGAGTGCCTGGGTCACTGAGGAAACACCGTCTGCCTCCTCCAGCCAGCTGAGAACTTACAATACAGGAGCATGCAGCTTTTGTGCTCTACCCATGGTCCTGCTGTCCTTGCTCACTCCCAGCTAGGTCTGATTGGGAGAGGTACAATGTGAGCAGAATGAACATCTGGGTGGGAAAGGGGAGTTTGTCAGGCCTCTGGGGCAGGAAAAATTGGCACCGATAGCTGCAGTAAGGAATGAGG
The DNA here is from genome assembly GCF_028018385.1 of Neofelis nebulosa. NCBI lineage: Eukaryota > Metazoa > Chordata > Mammalia > Carnivora > Felidae > Neofelis > Neofelis nebulosa. Next base: position 87,319,795 of record NC_080784.1, on the reverse strand, counting down.
ACCTGGAAAGTTATCATGAAATGTTTGAGCTGAAAGGGATCATTGATATCATCTACCTAAGACTGTTGTCTCATAGGTAGGGAAACTGAGGCCAAGCAGGTGAACAGTCATCCAGGATCAGCACTGACCCCGAAGCCCAGCACTTCTGAATCCCAGGGCAGTGACTTTCTATGACCCTGTACCCAGCAGCTGGAACCCCACCTCACCTGTAGGCCATTCTCCAGCAAACATCCTTCAAAACAGAAAGTCTAAAGACGATGTGCTAAAGACCATTCACAAGTCTTGGCCAGGGAAGCCTACTGATAGGTGACAGGAAGTATGTTGGTGAAGAGTGACTAGAAAGGTTGTTGTACACCAGATCTCTGGCTTCTGCCAAGGGCCATCTGCTAACATATCCCTGTCACCACTCTGTGTTTTAGCCATTGTCACATCCTGCTGTGCAGTCAGACCCCTCCTCGGCACATTCTTTCACAATTACCACTTTATGCTTTGTGGACAATCTCAGCACTAGCACCCACAGGATGACTCAGTCTAGAAATATCCAAATAGGAAGATCCAAATAAATCTGGGCTTCTTTGCCATTCCTTAAATCCTCTTCCCTTATAATAACTTATCCAGGAGAAAAATAAATCCTATTCCCAAATCTTGCAGAGTGACAAAGATCTTTATGATGGCTTTCTGTGATGTAGGTTAAGAGAGAGTTACTCAGAAGTGCCTATTGAAAACTTGCTGCAAATCCTCTCCTCCATTCTGTTCTCCCCCAAATACCACAGCTCATAGAAGCTACTCAAATTTCACTCTTCCTCTCTTGCAAAATCTCCAGCCCAGGCTGCCTCTCCCATCAGCTCCCTCCTTCCCTCTCTCTTGCTATCCTTCTTGGGTCCTGGATATTTTCTTTGCTCCCTGAGGTAGTTCTATGCCTTTTCCTATGCAGATCAAGTTACTTCTTTTCACGTTCTCCCAAAGATCCTTTCTACCCATTTACCTGACCAGTACACCAAAGGCACGTGAACTGAGCTACTAAGACAACAATTGTCCTTACAATGTGGGGAGAGGAATGGTTGTAAATATTTATATGTACATCTTTGCCACATGAAAAATCAAGTCAAACTGATGTGCAACTAGTTGTACTTGGTTGGGTTCCTCCACTTATTCAATTCCTAAAGTACTGGAAGTAATACAGTAGAAGGCTCCCTCAATCTCACACATTCTTATTTAAAATAGTCTGCTGCCTGACAGAAATGATTTTAGGATGCCATGGTGGGTGCATTCCCAGCCACCTACCTGCTGCCAGCTGGATTCATATCTCCTATTTCATGAGGTTATGGTCAAACCTTAAATCAATCTCAAAGAACAATAAACCCTTCAGGAACCTTCACTCTATGTGCAATAGATTAGTGTCCCTGTTTTATCAGAGTAGGAACTCACTGTCAAAGCAGCATCCAGCATGGTCAGAGTATTCAACACAATTTCTGGCATTTGAGGGAATCTTCCTTTCCCTCCTATGGGTCTGGCCTTGGACCACTTTTGAAAAGTGTTGGGAAGTGGCTGCAGCCCCTCTCTCACCCTGTTTACCTCCCCTGAGGGCTAAGTAGTCTTATCTGCTTGGGAGGTCAGAAGGACTGAGCAAGAAACTCAGCCCTTTCTTCCTTTTTCTTTTTGATCTCCTCTGTTCAGAGGATGGGTGTGTTCTGCTTACTTCCTGCCTCATGGGTGGTCATCAGGAAGGGGTCAGAATTCACCCACTGCCAGGGTCAGCTCTAAAGACCTAGATCTCACTTTGTTCCAGTGCAGGGACATGATAGATGCACCCATTTTGCTCTGCATGTATGTACTGCAGAGCCAGCCCTCTCCCAGCTGAGATGTACCAAGTTTCAGACTTGAGAAAAAGCACTGGAGAGTCTGTGACCCCAGGGAAGCTCTACTCTTCAATCCAGCTTTATCATCAATAAAACATATTCTTAAAATCTTCATTTGTCTGATTTCTGCAATTGTTTCTCAGCAGCACTTGTGAAACCATACTATCTGCTTTCAATTCAATTAAACTAATATTCAACTACCTATTTGGCACATACCCCCTAGAGGTGGAGAACATTAGCTCATTCCTTTGTAATGAGATCATCTAGATCATGCAATTAACATTTTCCAACCATTCACCATGAGTGAGTCTAAAGCCAAGTAAAATGGTAGGGCCATCCTAGGTAAATTCCTAGGATTAAATCAAGGGTAAGGATGAAGACCTTAAACTCCATGATGCAACTTACAGTGGATTTTTATATCAATGTCAGAAGCCTGTGGAACTCCCCCCTCTTCCCTGTGAGCCTGGGCATGTGTTAGTAGCAGCACAGTGCTGTGGTTGGGCAGGTGACTCAGGGCCAGCGCTTGAGTTCGTCCTTTCTCCACCTCAACCATAAGACTGTGGGCTGGTAACATAAACTCTTTTTTTTTTTCCTAAAAAAGATTCTTTATCTGGGAAAGTGGGACAATATCTCTTATAATTTGGGAGTGAGAGAATTGTGTGATGATCTTAGAACGATTTCTGGCAGGTGGTAAGCCTTCAATAAATGTTAGTGATTATTACTAGTGGTAGCAAAATATTTTTCTGTCACAAAAAATATCCCATCAGGATGCATCTTTAGAATGTGTCAATGAAAAAAAAAGGGCTTTGATTTTAAAATAATTGTTTTGTAAATATTTTGGGATGAATATTTTAAATTTTTTTTTTTTTTTTTTTTCAACGTTTTTTATTTATTTTTGGGACAGAGAGAGACAGAGCATGAACGGGGGAGGGGCAGAGAGAGAGGGAGACACAGAATCGGAAACAGGCTCCAGGCTCTGAGCCATCAGCCCAGAGCCCGACGCGGGGCTCGAACTCACGGACCGCGAGATCGTGACCTGGCTGAAGTCGGACGCTTAACCGACTGCGCCACCCAGGCGCCCCTGGGATGAATATTTAAGTGAGAATCAGCTATATTGCTTTCTAACAAATATGAATTGGAATTTACTTGTTAAAAAACAGAAATACCACTTTTATCACTTTCCCCATCCACACCATCTCAAGGAACATTTCTTAGCTGCTTTTACCCAGAGATGTGTCAGACCTCAAATGCAGTGACAACTGCCTCCTGAAAGTCTTGACATGGGCTCCTGAGTGGGGGCATTTCTAATCTTGAAATGAGCTATGTGGTTCAAAGCTCCATGCTTTCCAACAAGTAGATGATTGATAAGACTTTCTCGTTCACTGATCAAGCTTGGTAAAAAGGAAAAACAGAAACTAAAAATACCATTTACGTGTGAACCAGGGGCACTGAAAGGAAAAGTAGACCCAGATTTACATATGTGATTACATAAGTAGATATTTAACTGGTAGTTTGGAGCAGTTATCCTTAAATCTAGGGATTTTTGTTATCTCATCCCATAAATTTGTAGTTATTACCACCACAGAGCTGAATGCTTTTTGCTGATTTTTTTTAATTCAAGATACTTGTCATTGTACCATCTAGAAATTTTGCCACCTATAGAGCTAACAAGAAATTCATTTGCATGTTATATCAGCCTATCTGAATTCTCTGTAAAACTGAGATGACATCGAACATTAACTAAGTAAAGGTGACATAATAAATGCTGGTCATTTAGAGTCTATCCTTCCCCTCTAGCAGGGATGCCCAGAGGAGAGGCTCCTCAGAAAACCTCTTGCTGAGTGAGTTCTCCATCTTTTCATGGCAGGAGATACTCATGTCTTTCAACTCATTTTGGTTGTTGTTTATTTATTTATTTTGACAGAAAGGGAGAGAGAGAGAGGGAGCTTGGTAGGGTAGGGGAGTGTGGGGGAGGGGCAGAGAGAGAGAGTCTCCAGCAGGCTCCACGCTGACAGCATGCAGGGCTTGAACTCACGAACCTGAGCCAAAATGAAGAGTCGGACACTTAACTGACCGAGCCACCCAGGCTTGCATTTCTACTTGAACAAATAAACTGACACTAACCTGATGTTTATCCTGCAAGCAAAAAGCTATCAAACTGGAAATGTGGATTTTAAACTTAGCATATGAGCTAATGTGGAGAGTAATAAGAACAGGAAATTTATCTCTTCTATTGCAAATCTTTCATCTGTACCTAAGAGATGGAAGTCTCAGATTCAAGTGCCTAAGCTAATATCCTGGGGGAGGTGACCATTAAATTTAAGACTGTCTAACTAATTTATAAAGTAAAGCCAAGGAAAAAGTAGTAAGTCATCATTTCATGAAAGCCTTGGGTCCCACTCTTTATGTTTTTTGGGGATTCTAGTGCTTCCCCTGAGTGAGAACTCAACCTCATAATAGGAGCCCTGTACATCACAGGGTAACTAAACATCCCAGACCGATTCTCTCCTGTGTATGAACCTCAAGGAGATGGGGAAGAGAGAATGGCAAATGTGGAAGTTGACAGGGAAGCTGGCAAGTCATTCCATGGAGATGCTAGTGTCAGGAGCAATCAGAGGTTGGTCTCAGAGGGCAATGGGATGACCAGGGCCAGAGGGGCCACTGGGACCTGAGATTCTGTATGGCCATGAATGTCCCTCCAGTTTTCCAGGAGGCATGGCTGTGTGGCTGCTAAGATGGTTCCTTACCATTTTTTACTCTCCTATCTATCCTTACAATAACCCACTACTACCAAATAAGTCTGAGTCCCTTGAATCCAAGAGAATCAAACACTGGATCATTCTTTCTTATCAAGAATCTGAGGGTTAGTTGGCAATTCAGTGCCTTCATAGTAGGTTGGGGCTCCTCTGTAAAGAACCTCATTCTTTGTCCCCAAAAGTCCCCTGAAGAATCTGATAGTCTCTCTTCTCAGTGAGTGAAATAATAAAAATGCAAATCTCTAATCTTCCCCTGGATGTCAACAGACATTCCTTTTCTAGGGGGAAGCGACCTTTCAGTAATGGTACAAAGTAGTAGACTGTAGCTTAAATATTTTAGAAGGGGAGAGTGTGGCTAGCAATATCTAACATTTATTGTGTACATCCACAGGTTCTGTACTACATTACCTAATCTGATCCTTACACTAGCCCTTTGAGATGTGTGTTATCTTATCCCCTTTATGTATCTTCATAATTAACTGGAGGTCATAAAATGAGGAAGTGGTAGAACTGGTATTCAAACTCAGGTTTTTTTTTTTAAGCTTTTAAATTTATTTTGAAAGAAAGAGAAATCAGGGAGGGGCAGAGAGAAAGGGAGTCAAAGAATCCCAAGCAGGCTCCTCACCTTAACCGACTGAGCCACCCAGGCACCCCTCAAACTCAGTTTTAATTCCAGAGCTTGAGCTCCTAACCAGGATGCTGTAAGAGGAGCAAACTCTCAAAAATATTTCACCCTGTCTCTGGACACGACATCTTCTGTTCCCAGTAATGTCTCTCACTGGCAGGTCCAAGTAGTAGCCTATACCCAGGCTCTTTGGGCAGCAAAGAGGCCCTCTCAGTGTGTCTACACTGATATCTACACTGTCTGGTGAAATCTCAGTGATTTTCTGTGCTCCACTGATAAATCACAAGGGATAACCTCCCTTCGTGCTCTTTGAACACTTTAACCTAGATTTTTAGAACTTTCTACTTTACCTGCTTCTTCCTTTTTGCTCCAATTTCCAAGAGACTCCTGGTTTCAGGCCTTTTTCCCCACCAGGGGAGAGAAGTGCTATAATATGATTGTATTAGATATCAGAAATAGGCACAAAGTGCACAGAAGCTTTAATATACCAGGTTCTGTGGGCCTTTTGTGGTGGTGACACATTTCCTAAACCAAGAAAATTAGTCCCATAACCAGGTCTCTTAACGTGTTTCTCCACAATGGCATCTGACAGCAGCCCTGGAAAACATCATACAAAATGCGCTATCCCCTCAACGCTTACTCCCAGTCAGTCATGGCCTCACTGGCAGAAACACCCCCTGAAAGCACACATCTCTGGTGTGGTAATGTCAAGGACTTCTCATCAATGCACCAGCACCAGGGCCTCAGTCAACAGAGAACTGCAGCAATTCTCTCCCATTGTTCACTTTGGGGACATTTTCATGCAGATGCTTCTGTGTGTTTCACCGGATCCTTCTTACAACCTCGGTAGGAGGCCAGGTCAGGAGAAGGACAGTTTTCCAAATCAATAAGGAGGAAAAACACAGATTTTTGTCTCTCCTACCTGCAGATTCACAAATATACTTATTCTTTAGTTGTTTGTAATGCAAATAACAGCAATCATTTCAACTTCTGTATATAACACTGTGTGTTTTCACAGAAACAAGTTTACTTTTATATGAACTTTTCTAAGAACACACCTCCCCCTTAAAAGAGTCAAACTGTGCCTTTGTTTCAGTGTCTTAATTTCCAAGAGAGGAAAGGGATTCTCAGGGAAGGGATGGGCAAAGGGAGCTGGTATGGGGGAAGGGTGGTTTCCAGAATCACCTGGTGGGACTTATACAAAGTGCCTTTCTCTTGTAGGCTCTACCACCCACCCCACCTCCACCCCACCTCCACCCTGGAAGGAAGCATTAGAATTAAAGACCCACTGAAGCCCTCAGATGCATCAGAGTGGAAAAAAATCTTGAGTTACTAGAACCCAAAACATTTTCAATGAAACAGAATGGTAACTAGGTCGCTGAGAATTGAACCTTTTAGCATCAGGTATGATTCTCAGTCTACAAATTAAGATGTGCAAGCAATATAAATATCCATTTTCCAGAAGTCTACTATATTGACTGTGAACTCCAATCTCTCCAAACGTGTGTGAAAATATAATCTGTGCCATTACTGAGTCCTCCCCTCCCTCCCTCCCTCAAAGTCACGTAGGGTGTGTAGCAACCTCTGCAGTGTGAACATTATCTGTGGAGGTGGAGAACACTGCTGTTTGTCTTCTGTCTCTCAGGTTTCCACTAAGACTTCATTGTCTTTGGCCCTAAGGGCTCTTCAGGACTGGTGGCACTCTATGCTTCCAAGTCACACCTAAGACAGAGGGATCTTTTGTAAGGTGGCATAGTGGTCCTGTCTGCCTAGATAGCACATGCAGCTCTTCCTCTATGGGCTCTTGTGGTCCCCCTTTTGTGCTCTATTCCAGGACATCCCTTTCTCCAGTCCTGGTAAGGAACTTTTTTCTAGTCTGGGAAAAAGCCTTTGTCTTTCTGTTATCCTCTTTGCTTCTTATAAAGCCATGTGCTTTTCTTTCTCTACAAACCTTTTAACTTCTACTATAGGCTCAGGGTTCTAGGAACAAAACCCAGAAGTTTTTGGAAGTTATTTCTTTCTGTCCTACCACATAACTCTCCTCCCAACCCCCCAGTCCTGAGGCAATGGAAGCACAGAATCAGCTCCAAGTTTAAGTAATAGAAACATACAGGGAAAAAAAAAACAAGAAAAAAAATATATATTCCAAAATATTCCATCACATTTTTATACACTCTTCATTGGCAATTCCCCGTTCTAGTTTCCAAATATCCCTAGAAAGATGTCTTTTGGCTGTTATAAAAATCCTCCAAAACTTTTAAAATCAAGTTAATGCTAATGATATTTAAATTTATTTTATCTTTCATCATAATAAGTGTATTTTTTAATCCACATCACCCATTTCACCCAGCCCCCCTCCTCTGGTAACCATCAGTTTGTTCTCTATAGTTAAGAGTTTGTTTCCTGGTTTGTCTCTTTCTTTTTTCCTCTTTGTTCATTTGTTTTGTTTCTTAAATTCCACATATGAATGAAATCATATGGTATTTATCTTTCTCTGACTGACTTATTTCACTTAGCATTATACTTTCACTTGCAATCCATGGCATTGCAATTGACAAGATCTCATTCTTTATGGCTGTATAACATTCTATGTATATACTGCATCTTCTTTATCCATTCATCCATTGATGGATCCTTGGGCTTCTTCCATAGTTTGGCTATTGTAAATAATGCTGTAATAAACATAGGGGTGCACATATCCCTTGAATTAGTGTTTTTGTATTTGGGGGGGTAAATACCCAGTAGTGTGATTATTGGGTTGTAGTGTAGTTCTATTTTTAATTTTTTGAGGAACTTCTGTATTGTTTTCCACAATGGCTATATCAGTTTGCATTCCCATCAACAGTGCAAGAGGGTGCCTTTTTCTCCACACCCTCACTAACACTTGTTTCTTGTGTTTTTGATTTTAGCCATTCCTCCAGGTGTGATATCTCATTGTAGTTTTGATTTGCATTTCCCTGATGATGAATGATGGTAAGTATCTTTTCATGTGTTGGCCATCTGTGTGTCTTCTTTGGAGAAATGTCTGTTCATATCTTCTGCCCATTTTTAACTGGATTATTTGGTTTTTTGGGGTGTTGAGTTGTATCAGTTCTTTATATATTTTGGATACTAACCCTTTATTAGGTATGTCATTTGCAAATATCTTCTCCCATTCAGTAGTTGCCTTTTAGTTTTGTTGTCTGTTTTCTTCACTGTGCTGAAACTTTTTCTTTTGATGTAGTCCCAACAGTTTATTTTTGCTTTTATTTCCCTTGCCTCAGGAGACATGTTTAGAAAAATGTTGCTACCGCCAATGTCAGAGAGATTACTGCCTGTGCTCTCTTCAAGGATTTTCATGGTTTCAGGTCTCTCACTTAGATGTTTAATCCATTTTGAGTTTATTTTTGTGTATGGTGAAAGTGGTCCAATTTCATTCTTCTACATGTAGCTGTCCAGTTTTCCCAGCATCATTTGTTGAAGGGACTATCTTTTCCCCAGTGTATATTCATTCCTCCTTTGTTGAAGATTAATTGACCATATAATTGTGGGTTAATTTCCAGGTTTTGTATTCTATTCCATTGATCTATGTGTCTATTTTTATGCCAGTACCATACTGTTTTAATTACTACCACTTTGCAATGAAGTCTGGAATTATACCTCCAGTTTTGTTTTTCTTTTTCAAGATTGCTTTGGCTATATTGAGGTCTTTTGTGGCTCCATACAAATTTTAAGATTTTTTTTCTAGTTCTGTAACAAATTCTATTGGTATTTGATATAGATTGCATTAACTCTGTAGATTGCTTTGGGTACTGTAGACATTTTAACAATATTTGTTCTTTCAACCCATGAGCATGGAATGTCTCTCCATTTCTTTGCGTCGTCTTGAATATCTTTCAACAGTGTTTTATAGTTTTCAGAGTACAGATCTTTCACCTCTTTGGTTAAGTTTATTCCTAGATATTTTATTGTTTTTGGTACAATTTTAAATGGGATGGTTTTCTTAATTTCACTTTCTGCTGCTTCATTTTTAGTGTACAGAAATACAACAGATTTCTGCACATTGATTTTGTGTCCTGCAACTTTACTGAATTCATTTATCAGTTCTAATAGTTTTTTGGTGGAGTCTTTAGGGTTTTCTATATACAGTATCATGTCCTCTGCAAATAAAGTTTTACTTCTTCCTTACCAATTTAGATGCGTTTTATTTCTTTATATTATCTAATTGCTGTGGCTAGGACTTTCAGTACTATGTTGGATAAAAGTGGTGAAAATGGACATCTTGTCTTGTTCCTGACCTTAAGGGGGAAAGCTCTTAGTTTTACACCATTGAGTATTGTGTTGGCTGTGGGGTTTTCATATAAGGCCTTTATTATGTTGAAATATATTCCCTCTAGATCCACTTTGCAGAGGGTTTTTTTTTTAATCATGAATGGATGTTGTACTTTGTCAAATGCTTTTTCCGCATCTATTGAAATGATCATATGGTTTTCAACCTTTCTCTTATTGATGTGACATATCATGTTGATTGTTTTGTGAATATTTAACCACACTTCTGTCCTGGGAATAAATCCCATTTGATTGTGGTGTGTTTTTTTTAACATATTGTTGGATTCAATTTGATAATATTTTGTTGAGGATTTTCTGCATCTATATTCATGAGAGATATTGGCCTGTAATTCTCACTCTCTTTCTCTCTCCCACTTTTGCAGTGTCTTTATCTGGTTTTGGTATCTATAAGGGATACTGGCCTCATAGAATAAATTTGGAAGTTTTCCTTCCTCTTCTATTCTTTGGAATTTAAAAATTTTAAATATGACTAATGGTTGTTGGTAAAGTCAGAGATTTAAAAACTGGAAAAAGCATTGTTCCTCTCCTTACAATAAGAAAAAAACTGAATAAGCTTCAAATTAACAACTTTTCTTGTACCTATCAGAGAACTAATATTGCAGGCAAATAACTAACTTGAAGCAAGAAAAAGACAAAGGCTTGCAGGAAGAAACAGGCTTCAAGCATTTGTTTACCTGAGACAGATGCTGCCAAATCCCATAAAAGCTGGTAAGAAGATTCAACTAGAAATGTTTAAAGAATTGCTAAAGCCAAGTGTGGGCTAGCATGAGAGTGTGAAGTCCCAGGGGGCTGCAGACATAGGATGGTTCATACCCTCCTGTAGGTTTTACCTCTGGGAACACCAGGTGCTCATAGGGAAGATCAGAGAGAATCTTAAGAAAATGCCCTGTAAGGTGCTAGCTGGGGAAGGAGAATAGCAGCCATTGTCCACTGCCCAAATGTCACCTTGAACATCTCCTTTATCACCTCTACCCAACGCAGCCTTAATCTGCAGCAGGAAGAGGATCAAAACTGTACCCTGAGAGTATTGGTAGAAATTGACTGTAGCTAGAAAAGAAGAATAGGGAGGAAAAGAAGCTTCCCCATTGGGGGAGGGGCAAGAATATTTGCTAGCGACAGCACTACAGCTGGAGAAGAGGCAGAAACACTTGAGACCGAGGTTTCCAGTGTCTGTCTAAGACTGAGGCTTTGTGAGAACATGAGAGGTCAACCCTCTCCCATCTACTATCACCACACTAACAACAGTTGCAGTGTAATACAGTTGAGAGAGCTACAGTGTACAGAATTTCTGGGGATCAGAAATGAAGACCCTAACTCTCACATCAAAGGCCTAGGAAAAGGAAAGTCTTGTTCATCTTTGAGCATAAAAAATATTTTTTTAGTATCTATTGTCATATACAATATGTTCACCTTTCAACAAAAAAAATTATACAGCATACAAAAAGGCAAGAAAAAGCATAGCCTGGAAAGATAAAGCAATCATCAGAACCAGAATAAAACATATCAGACAGGGAGTTTTAAGTTACTGTGATTAAGTAACTTATTTAAGACTCCAATGGGAAAAGCAAACAAAATGCACAGATGGAAAATTTTAGTAAAGAGAAAGAAATGGTAAGAAAATCAAATGAAATGCTAGAAGTCAAAAACTTAGCAATATATATGAAGAATATCTTTGCAGGCTTATCAGTAGACTTGACATAGTCGAGGAAAGAATCAGTGAGGTTGAATATACATCAATAAAATTTACCCAAACTGAAACAGAAGGAGAAAAAAGATTGGGAAAAAAAAAATAGAACACGATACCAAAGAGCTGTGGGACAATACCAGAAAGTCCAGTGTATACATAATTTAGAATCTCAGAAGGAGAAAAAAGAGAGAATGGTTAGAAAAAATATTCAAGAGATAATGGCTGAGAATTTTCTAAATTAGTGGCAAATACCAGACCTAAGATTCAAGAAGCATAGAGAACTCCAAGAAGAATTTAAAAACTAAAACAAAACAAATAAAATAACCAAACAAAACCACTAAGACATACCAAAGATAAAATCATTAAGGAAGCCAAAGGAAAAAAATACATGACCTATAGAGAATAAGTATAACAATTATAGCAGACTTCTTACAAGAAACTGTAAAATAGAATGATATCTTCAATGTGTTGAGAGGGGAAAAAATGTCAATCCAGAATTCTATATCCAGAAAAAAATGTCCTTAAGTATAGAAACAATAAACACTTTCTCAGACAAACAAAAAAAATGTAAGGACCTACCTTCAAGCAGCACACCCACCTTACAAGAAATGTTAAAAGACCTTCAGGGTAGGAGAAAATGACATATGTTAGAATATTACATCTGTACCGAGAGATGAAGAGTATCAGAAATGGAATAAATGAAGGGCTTGTAAGATCATTTTTGTCTCATTTCAATTGCTCTAAAAAATAACTGACCATTTAAAGCAACAACATAACAATGAATTGTGTGTTTATAGCATGTGTAAAATACATGAGAACAATGGCACATGAGAGGGAGAGAAAAATTGAGAATATACTGTTACAAAAGTTTTCGAACTACATGTGTAATGGGATATTATTATTTGAAGGTACATTCAGATTTTTTAAAATTTTATTGTAAATACTAGGGCAACCATTAAAAAGGTGTTCAAATATTGAATTAAACCCAGAGAAGGCAGAGAAGGTAAAAAGAAAGAAATAACAAGTGAAACAAACAAAAAGCAGCTAGTAAAATGGCAGATTTTAATCCAATAATATCAATAAACTTTAACGTGAACAGTCTAAACACAAGTTAAAAAGACATAAATGGGGGTACCTGGGTGACTCAGTTGGTTAAGTGTTCAACTTTTGATTTTGGCTAGGTCATGATCTCACAGTTCATGGGATCAAGCCTGCATCAGATTCCACGCTGCTTGGAAATCTCTCTCTTCTCACTCCCTGCCCCTCCCCCTGCTCACACATGCTCTCTCACTATCAAAGTAAATAAATATTTTTTTAAAAAAACAAAAATGATCAAAATTGACTAAAAAAAACCCCAAGATTCAAGTTTATTCAGTCTATGAGAGACCCACTTTAAATAAAAAGTCATATTTAGATTAAAAATAAAAGGATGGAGACAGATATATCAGGCAAACATTAACAAAGTATTTACATTCATTTTGAACAAAGTAGATGTCACAACAGGGGCTATTATCAGAGATAAAGAGGATGTTACATTATGAAGAAGAAGTCAATTCTCCAAGAAAATATAATAATTGTAAAATGTGTATGTACCCAACAACAAGCTTCAAAACACATGTGGCAAAATGTGTAGACCTTAAGGGAGAAATAGACAAATCTACAATTTTAGATGGAGACTTTCAACACATTCTCTCAAAAACTGATAGAAGTAGGTAGAAAATCAGCAGGGATATAGATGACCAGAACACCACCATCAACCAACTTGTCCCATTTGACATTTGTACATAAGCAAAATACACATTCTTCTCAAGTGCAGAGAATATTCTCAGCCATAAAAAACCTTAGCCATTAAAAAGAATAGAAAATATATGAAGTATATTCTCAAATTATATGAAATTAATAATAATAGATAATAATATCAATAATAGCAAGATATCTAGTAAATGCCCAAATATTTGGAAATTAAGCAACACTTGTCTAAATAATGCACAGGCCAAAAAGTAAAAGAAAAGAAAAATACAACATACCAAAAATTTGTAGGATGCAGTTAAAGCATCTTTAGAAGGAAATTTATAGCATTTAAATGCTCATATTAGAAAAGAACAATAGAAAGATCAGAATTCAGTAACCTATTCTTCCACCCTAAGACATTAAAGGGGATCAAATTACGTTGAAAGCAAGCAGATGAAAAAAAGTAATAAGGAAATAATACAGAGCAGAAATCAAAGACATTGAAAACAGAAAACCAAAAGCTGATTGTTTGATAAAGTCATAAAATTAATAAGTCTCTGTTCTAGCTGCCTCCCCCAAAGAGAAAGACACAATTCACCAATATCAGGAATGAACTGATCCTATAGGCATTAAAGTATAATAAAGAAATACTACAAACAAGTCCATATTCATAAATTCATCAGCTTAGATAACATGGACCAATTCCTTATAAGGCCCAAACCATTAAGACTCACTCAAGAATAAGTGCTTAACCTGAATAGTTTTATATCTATTAAAGAAATTGAATTTCTAGTTTAAAAACTTCCAAAAAGAGGGGCACCTGGGTAGCTCAATCAGTTGAGAGACCAACTCTTGATTTAGCTCAGCTCATGATCCCAGGGTCATGAGATCGAGCCCTGCATCAGGCTCCATTTTGGGCATGGAGTCTTCTCTCTCTCTCTGACCCCTCCTCCACTTGTGCTCACTCACTCTCACTCTCTCTCCCTCAAATTAAAAAATTTTAAAACTTAAAAAAAAAAAACAACTTCTAAAAAGAAAACCCAAATGATTTCACGAGTGAATTACACAAAACATGTAAGGAAGAAACGATGTCAATTATACACAACAGCTACCAGAATACAGAAAGGAGGTGAATATTTCCCAGCTCATTATATGAAATCAGCATTACCCTAAGACTCAAACTAAATTGTATATTGCAAGAAAAGAAAACTATAAACCAAGATATGTCATAAATATAGAGTCAAAAATTCTCAGGAAAGTATTACCAAACTGAATCTAGCAATATATAAAAAGGATAATACATGAATTGGGACTTATCCCAGATCCTAGGAATACAAGAATTACAAGAATATAAGAAGGCTGGTTCAAATTTAAAAATCAATCAATATAATTCACCATGGCAACAGCCATATCTACCTACCTACCTATGTACCTACATACCTACCTACCTACCTATCTATCTCAATAGGAGCAAAACCAAAATTTAACATTCTTTCTTGATAAAACTCTCAGAAAATTAAGAATAGAAAGGAACTTCCTTAAACTTTATATAGTGAATCTATGAAAAACCTTCCACTAACACCATATGTAAAGGTAAGATACTGAATGCTTCTTCCCATAGTTTAGGAATAAGGCAAGGATGTTCATTCTCACTATACCTATTCAACATCATACTGGAAGTTGCAGCCAGTGAAATAAGCTAAGAAAAATATCTTAAAAGCATACAGATTTGAAAGGAAAAAGATGATTGCCTTTATTTGAAGACAACAAGGTTGTCAATGTAGATAATTACAAAGATATACAAAAACATTCCTGAAACTAGTATGTAAGTTTTAAAAGACCAATATAGAAACCATATTCTTATCTTTTGACACTGATAATTGGAATGTGATATTAAAAAACAATACCATTTACATTACTTACACCAAAAAAAAAAAAGGTGAAGTACTTAGGTATAAGCTTCATGGAAGATGTGGAAATGATGCTGAAAACTATACTGATAAAATACATTAAAGAAAATATTCATATATTGAGAAATAAAACATATTCAGGGTTTGGAAGCATCAATATTATTAAGATGTCATTTCTCCCCAGGTTGATCTTATAGATTTAACGCAATCTCAATCAAAATCACAGTAAGCTTTTTATAGATAATGACAAGCCAATTCTGCAATTTATATGGAGAGGGAAAGGACTCAGAATAGCCAAAAGAATACTGAAAACAAAAAAAAGTTGGAGGACTCACACTATAGGATTTTAAGACTTACTATAATATAATAATCAAGACAGTGTTGTATTAGCTAACAGATAATGTGCATAAAGCAATGGAACAGAATAGAGAATTCATATATGGACCCACAGAAACATAGCCAACTGATTTTGCACAAAGGTGTCAGGACAGAGCAATGGGCATAGTAGTATTTTCAAAAATGGATACTGAAACAACTGGACATACATATGCAAAAATAAAACAAAGCAAAAAACCTCTGTATATATTCCACACCTTGGAGAAAATTTAACTAAAGACAGATTGTAAACTTGACTATAAAATGTAAAACCGTAAAATGTCCAAAAGAAAACACAGCAGAAAGTTTTAATG
Organism: Neofelis nebulosa; assembly: GCF_028018385.1. Classification (NCBI taxonomy): domain Eukaryota; kingdom Metazoa; phylum Chordata; class Mammalia; order Carnivora; family Felidae; genus Neofelis; species Neofelis nebulosa. The sequence goes on along the minus strand of NC_080784.1, from coordinate 87,304,209 downwards.
ATGTGGGGTTTGGCAATGAGTTTTTAGATACAATGCTAAAAGAAAACAAAATTGATGAATTGGACTTTATTAAAACTCAAATCTTTGCTCTGCCAAAGATATACTTAAGAAAATGAAAAGACAAGGCACAGTCTGGGAAAAAATATTTACGAATCACATATCTGAGAAAAACTTGTATCCAGAATTGATAACATCTTAAAACTCAACAATAACAAAAGAAACAACCCATTTTTTTAAATGGGCAAAAGATGTGAACAGTTATTTCACTAAGAAGATATTAATGGCAAATAAGTATTGAAAGACGCTCAACATCATTTGTTACCAAGGAAATGTAAATGAAAACCATGATGTGATAGCACTATATACTTATTATAACTGCTAAGTTAAAAAAAAAAAAAGAAAACAAAAAACCTGTCAGTACCAAATTCTGGTAAGAAGGCAGAATAATCGGAATTCTCCTTCACTGTGGTTGAGGGTAGACAATAGTACAACCATATTGGAAGACAATTTGGTCATCTTATAAAGTATATGCTCACATGACCCAGACATCCCACTTGTGGGCATTTCAACCCCAAATGAATTGAAACACACACGAATGTTTATCACAAATTTTATTGGAAGTCATCCCAAACTGGAAACAACCAAGATAAACTTCAGTGGGGTAATGGGTAAATTAACTTGAGATCCATACAATGGACTACTACTCAGCAAAAGAAAGAAAAAAGGAAAAAAAAAAAAAAAAAGAATGGGCCATTGATCCACACACAATAACCTAGATAAATCTTAAATGCATTCTGTAAGTGAAAGAAATCAGACCCCAAAGGCCACATGTGGTATGATTACACCTTTATAAAATTTTGGAAAAGGCACATCTGTGGGGATAGAAAATGGGTCAGTGGTTGCCAGGGGTTGGGGGAATGGGGAAAGGTTTTCTACAAAGTGGCCACATCAGGGAGCTTTTAGGGCAGTGGAATGCTCTATGTGGCACCAGGGTGGTAGAGATACGTGAATCTATGCATTTGTCAAGTCCCATAAAACTGCACTACAAAGAATGAATTTTACTGTATGCACATTGAAAAAAAATTGACCAAAATGTCAAGGAGATCCCAATAGGAAATACGGAAAATAAATATTTGCTGAGTAGCAACTTTTAAAGAGTGTCAAAGAGTAGAAAAAACAAATAGCAATAAATGTAGTGTATCGACTTCAAAACAGTTGGTGTATAAACTTTTCACTCTTCTCTGCTATGATGAATGCTGTGTTAATGTAAGCTCCTGAACAGCAAGGCCTGGGTTTGTCTCCCTCTGTAGGCCTAAGGGTTACAGTACACTGTTTCTCAAAGGAAGAATATTCAGACCACCCTTTTTGAAAGAAAAATTTCTCATAGGTTGTCAGCTTATAATGTTGACATCTTTTATCCTCTTGTTTTAAGAATATGTATAAATATAAAATATATAATTTTTATGTTTACAATTCTTATGCAGCTATGAAATGGTAACAGCAAACTATAACCCCAGTAAAGCTCAATTTAATAACAACATTAAATTGGTGAAACCAAATCACTGCTCACAATGTGGTTGGGTCTTTTGAGGTGCGCAGGCTGCACTGTTGTTGAGACTATTCAATGTTCCAGCTACTATTTTCTCCTCAATTACACAAACCTCCTTTTTTTATAACATACCTTAATGTCATGTAAGATGGCTTGAAGAGATTGGGAATCACTTACCACGGTAACAACCATTATAATTACTACTAGACCCTGTTACAATCATTCTATTCCCACCTGTACCTAGTCTGTGCTAAATAAAATTTCATGTAAGTTGAACTTGATCCTTGTCCTCTGAGGAGGCTGAGTGTGAAAATAACACAGCGATGCAGATGGACATAATCTGTCTATGTTTGAGGAGAAAAGAATCTATTGGCAATTATGAGGGAAGACTCAGCTATCTTTGTCCCGACTCTTTGTCTGCTTTAGAAGATTCTGACAGGAGGAAGATGCCAACACCACCTTCAGGTGGGATTTCCAAATTTTGCACCATTATACTGATCTATTTTGAACTATTTGGAATTGCCTAAAGTTACAATAATGCTTTTTACTGTGCTTTCAAGACTGAAAAAAAAAACCCTTATAGATGGTGATAATAACATAACTTGTCAATTTAAATAGAAATCTATAAAAAGCGGCCCCCTGGTGGCTCAGTTGGTTAAGCATCCAACTCTTGATTTAGGCTCAGGTCATGGCCTCACGGTTCCTGAGTTTGAGCCCCACATTGGGCTCCACACTGACAGTGCAGAGCCTGCTTGGGATTCTCTCTCTCTCTCTCTCTGTCTCTCTCTCTCTCTCTCTCTCTCTCTCTCTCCCTTTCTGCCCCTCACCCACTTGCATGTGGGTGCATGTGTGCTTTTTCTCTCTCTCAAAACAAATAAACTTAAAAAAAAGAAATCTAAAAAAATATTGTTTGACACCTGGTTCCGGTGATAATCTGTGATTCGGAGAAATTCATGTCATAACAATGGATAGTCAAGTGTGCACTGGAGTAATTTTTGATATATTTCATATGAAAGTAAAACATACTTTTGAATTTTTACAATGCTGCTGCCAGATTTTGCTCAAGTCTGTAAGATAGCAAGTTGGGGGCTGCACTAAGGCCGTGTGAGAGAAAGACGATGACTGCGTATTTTTCTGTAGTGCTCAGTGTGACTCCTGGTTCGACAACTCAACAGACAAGACAGTCAAAGATTTCCCTGCTCCCTTCATTCGCTGCATGTGCCTCCAATACCACACTTGAGAAACAGCCACAAGGAAATGGATACACGTGTGGATGACGGAACCAAGTCCTGGCAGCCACACTTACCAGCTATATTGTCCTTGGGAAAATCACCAGCCTCTCTGTGCTTTCATCACCTCATCAGTAAAGTAATGTAAGAGTGACGAGGTTCAAATGAGGAGATGTAGGTAATGTCCTGAGAGAAAAGCTCGAAGCCAGGACATACTCTATAAATGTAGCTATTATCATTGTCATACTTAACACATTGGGTTGGAATCACCCATTTCCTCTTTTTGCTTTAAACTCAATGGTTCTATGAGGTCTTGGAGGGCAGAGACCACAATATCTTCCTCTTTGTATCAACAGCTTTGGTCACACAATACTCCATCCAGGTATCTGAACTGAAGAGAGGGAATAGAATTGGAAACAAGGAGATTGCGACCAAGCAAAGAGACAAAATGAGTAACTTTTGCTTTGGAGTGGAAGATAGTAATACCTGTGTGACACTTCAGGGTCAGCCTCTGTCCCCGACATATTTTCATCTCAATGCATTTAACAAATGATTCCCCGCAGTGCCTTTGGGTGGCCTATTGACAGTGATTCCACACCTACAGTTTGTTTTCTCTGCTGTAAAATAGACCTGAATGCTAATAAGTGAATCAATTTTTAAAAAGCCGTACCCTAAGGTGTTGGAAATATTTTTGTCTGGGTGTTGGATATGTATTATAAATCTATAATCTTACAATTTGCAACTTATATATACATACACATACAGATATATGTTTATGTGTGTTACGTATATATAATACCTTAAAACAAAATTTTAAAAAGGCCTTTGCCCATCAATTGCAATTCCACCTGACACATGTTTATAGATCACCACTGCTACCCTGAATATCCTTTCCTTGGTACTTCCCGACCTACTGATCTCAAAGGCATCCTGTGTATACACAGCATATAAAAATGGGAAATCTCCTGTTACTCACTTTGAATGGGCAAGCCCTCTAGGCTTCAAAACACTGAGGCTTTTTGTTAAAGAGCACCCAAAATTAATGTTCATGTAATCTATCCACCAGAGGGAGCCAACACAGCCAGAATAATAATATACTGACCTTAGCAAAACCACCAATCAAGTGTTTCAGACAAGACTGCAGAGTTCCAACACCTGCAAGTCTCAATTTCTTAGTTCCTAGGAAGGCATGTGAAATTTTACTGAAGTCATATTTCATTGATGGTTTTATTTTTCTCCTCAAAAGTAGACATTTAATAATAAGAGGCAACTGACTTTGGAGACATTAACACTAATAAATGCCTACTAAGAATAAGGATGTGAGTATCAAGATAGCTCATCTTTGAAAAACACTTAACAAATTATGAAGGATTTTCAGGTGAAGAAGTGAGTTTTAGCAATTTTTCTTCTTAATACAGGAATTTAATTTCTAAATGCAGTTGTGCCTGTTGGAGATGAAAAAGCAGTTTCCATTGCCTTGATGTAGGGTTACCATTAGCATATATGCAAATTAGAAAAAGGCATGCCTGTGAGGTCTAGGGCCTGGTTCTACCAACAGAGCATGGGATGGATTTCAGGCCCCACATACCCTACCAAACAGCTCTGTACTGAAACAAGTACACAGCATATTTGCAGTCCCAAAATCTGGGCAGTGGTCCCCCAGGGGATGCTTTGATAAGGACCATTCATTGATAAGGACTATAATATTTTCTTAATATCATGTAAAATGCAGTTCTAAGGCAAGTGGGCACTTGCCTCCTTCCAATCAGAATGCTGACCTTGAGTTCTTCCTGTAGAGAAGTTCTGGATCCACTACTGAGGCACAGAAATGAACATTTCCATCCTGTTCTTCTCTGCCTTCAATCCACCCTGCTGGAAAGATCTTGCTCGTATTTTCCAAATTGCCTCTTTCTTTATAATTTCCATTTCTTGATCATTCCTTATCTCCTTATTTTTGTAGCCACGACTTTTTCTCATTGGTTGAAAATTTTTGTAGGAGGAAACTGAAACCAGGCATTCACTTGAACATCTAACATATGATCATTTCTCAGTTCTTACCTTATTTGACCTGACAATACCTCTTAACTCTGTTGATCACTCTGTTCTTAGAAAACAGTTTCTTCAGGGGCACCTGGGTGGCTCAGTCAGTTGAGCATCTGACTTTGGCTCAGGTCATGATCTCACAGTTTGTGGGTTTGAGTCCTGCATCGGGCTCTATGCTGAGAGCTTGCTCAGAGCCTGGAGCCTGCTTTGGATTCTGTCTCCTTATCTCTCTGCCCCTCTCCCACTTGTGCTCTGTCTCTGTCTCTCAAAAATAAATGTAAAAAAAATTAAAAAAACAAAACAGAACACTTTCTTCATTTGGCTTCCAGGACACAGCTTTTTGGATTCTCCTTCTTACATGCTCACTGCTCTTTCTCAGCTCTGGCACTGATTCTTCTCATATTCCTGATTTCTAAGGGTTGGCATGCATGAACCATTCTCTCCTCTGCTCTGTCTACACCATTGCCTGAGAGATCTCAGCTCACCTATGGCTTTATATACCATCTATCATGAAAAATTCGCAAGTGTAATTCTCCCCCAGCCTCTACCCTGAACTCCAGACACATATTCTTACTCAACATCTCTATTTAGAGGTTTAAAGGCATCTCAAATTGACTGCCCCAAAGAAAACGCTTAAATTCCACCCCCCCCACCATGTGTTCCTCTAACAGTCTTTCTCCCTTTCTCCCCCAAAATGGTATCTTCTTTTGGGGCGCCTGGGTGGCTCAGTCGGTTAAGCAGCCGACTTCAGCTCAGGTCACAATCTCGCGGTCCGTGAGTTCGAGCCCCGAGTCAGGCTCTGGGCTGATGGCTCAGAGCCTGGAGCCTGCTTCCGATTCTGTGTCTCCCTCTCTCTGTGCCCCTCCCCTGTTCATGCTCTGTCTCTCTCTGTCTCAAAAATAAATTAAAAAAAAATTGTTAAAAAAATATTTTAAAAAAATGGTATCTTCTTTTTTGGTTGCTTATGCCAAAAACCTTGGAGTGATCCTTGGCTCATGCCTTTCTCTCACTCCCCACATCAGCAAATGCTATTGGTTTCAAGTTTGAAATTTGCCCAGAGTTGGACTATTTCATTACAACCTCCACAGCTATTGCTGAAGTCTAAATCAGCACCACCTCTTGGACTGGATTATTGGAATAGTCATCTAATTCACTTCCCTGATTCTGCCTTTCCTCCCCTCTCCACTCTCCAACCAGAGCCAACATTCTTTACTACAGTCAGAGTGATTCTAAGTGAACTTAAGTGAGATCACGTCTCTCCTCTGCATAATGTGTCCCACCTCACAGAGTGAAACTCAAGAAACTTGAAGACTCTACATGGTCAATGAACCTTGGGTCAGTGATCCCATGGTTCTACATGGACAGCCCCCTGCTGTATTTCTGGATATTACTCAAGTCTCACTGTCCTTTGTGCACCTTCTTTGAACATGCCAAATCTGCCCCCACCTCTAGATCTTTGTACTTGCTGCTCTGTCTGTCAGGATTGCTCTTCCTTCAGAGTCCTTATCCTTGCTCCCTCAACTCCATTAGTGTCTGCTCAAATGTCATCATAACAGATAGGTCTTCCCTGACACATTATATTAAATAACACCACCTTCCCATCACTCTCTATCTCCTTCACCCTGCATTATTTTCTTTCCTAGCACATTCTAACACTTCTCTCCATTGTATGGATATGTATTTGGGTATTTGCATATACATATAGTATATATATTTGTATATGTGTATGTATATGTATGTGTGTGTGTGTTTGATCATTGTCTTTCTCCCTATCAAGAATGTAAGCTCTATGATAGAAAGTATTTTGTTTCATTCATTGTTATATTTCCCAGTGCCTAGGAAAGTGGCTAGCACATAGCAGATGTTCAATAAATATTTTTTGAATGAATGTAGAATAAATCCAGACATTTTATATACTGACTAAAAGTTATATACAATATATGAAATAAAATGTGTTAAAATTTGCCTTAAATTTTCCTGTGTTGCCCAAGCAGGATTGGGCATCTTGAAAGGCATTTAAAGAGACACAGTATTTACCCTTGAAGCCAATGAAGCCACATAATGTTTGCTGGTGGAGTGAAATGTTCCATCTTTATGCTCCATGACTCTCTAAAGGTAATTGGGCCAAACAGGAGCTACTCACTAACATTACTTAACCCTTTTTGGCCTTGTGTTGAATCACAAAGCATTACATATGTTACATGTTTATTTCTTTTTACCAATTGCTATCAAATTCTATTACTAAACAGGATTTGCATACATGTTATATGCTCACCTAAATGAATGTATTATGAATGTCATGATATGTTATTGCAGATGCTGAAGAATACAGGCTGATGTCTTATGAGGGACTATCCATCAGTGAAGTCACAAATTATTTCTATTTATCACTCAATTGCCAAAGCTAATTGTTTATGTAAAAACTCCTTGATGTGAGTTGTTAGCATATTAAAGTATATTAAATGAAGTTGAGTATATGACCTAAATGACATCTAGTTTAAATATACTTGTGATAAACAAAACATAAATTCATTTACAACAGGGTATAATTGATGAAAATTTTTTACTTAAAAAAATCCCCACACTATACTTTAAAAAAATGGGGCACCTGGGTGGCTTAGTCGAGTAAGCATCTGACTCGATCTCAGCTCAGGTCTTGATCCCAGGGTCATGATTTCAAGCCCCATAATGGGCCCCATGCTAGGTGTGGAACCTACTTAAAAAAAACAAACACCCACACTCATAGCTAACCTGGTTTATAGTAACCTAAAGAAGAACACAAATCTAAAATTTCCTAATATTTCCTTTCTTACACATTTTAGTATTTGATCTTTATCTTTGAAATGAACATGTAGAGGTAAAAATACAATATGAATCAGATAGAATGAATCAGATGTTTAAAGGCTTATGTAAAATAGAGGCCACATTACAGAGTGGTTGGAGTGTGGGCTTTGGACCTGGACTGCCTGGGTATGAATCCTGGCTCTGCTACTTCCTGGCTGTGGGTCTTGGGCAAACTATCTTGTCCATGTGATTCTGCTTCCTTATAGGGTTGTTGTGAAGAATAATGAGATGGTTACTGGTAAAACAGACTATCACTGAGTATAATCACTCAATAAACACTAGCTATTATTATCAGCTCTATATAATGAAAGTAAAGTTCTGCCATCACATCCCCCTTTGTAGCTAATAGGCTGAATTAATCCAATTTGCACTAATTTGTCAAAAATACCCAAATAGTCTCATCTGAAATTACTCCTAAAGAAAGAGAACCTTTTATACAGCAGAGGAATGCTTAGCACCTTCTTTAAAGATGCCAGTTTCTCTCCAGGAATCTACTGATTACATGCACTTCAGATGGCGTAATTGGTACTCAGAGCCCTTAGAGATGTTTCCTGGGTTATTGCTTTTAAAAAGCTCTGTGAAAGCCAATAGTAAATACTAGCTTCCAATGTGTTTCATTCTTGATATTGATATTTTGAGATCATGACAAAGGCAGTGAGAATCCTGATTAGTTTATGAATTCTCTTTCATTTTACACTTTCTTCAGCTCTGCTATCCCCAGCCAGCACCAGCACCCACTAATGTGCACACACACACACACACACACACACACACACACACACACACACACATCTCACACTCCCCACTTAAAAGTTGAGACGATGATTTGTTATGTATCCTTATTCACTTTAGTGCTTGTGCGTTTGAATCCTCTTTTATGGTAGACTGTATTATAATAAAGATTGGTGTCCTTATCTTAACCTTTCTCACCGTATTAATTCTGTGAGATGTGGTAGATATGACACAAGGTCTATTCTAGCCCTATTAATTCTATGACAAATTGTAGACTACCCTTACATTGAATTTGAAACTGTAAATAAAGTATGTTATGATTTAGGGTACTTAATTCAATTCTTTCATTCACATTATGGAGGGACAGGCAAACCCTGCATAATTTTTTTTCCTAATCTTTCTTAATCTTTATTTTTTAAGTTGAGGTGAAATTCACATAATAAGCAATTAACCGTTATAAAGTATACAATTCAGTAGCATTTAGTATATTCCCAATGTGGTTCAATCACCACCCGTCTCTAGTTTCAAACTTTTCATTATCCCAGAAAAATACCCCATACTCATTAAATAATCTCTCCACATTCCCTCCTTCCCCCCATCCCCTGTTTTCTGCCTCTATGGACTTTCCCATTCTGGATATATCATATAAAAGGGATCATACAATATATGTGACTCTTTGTGTCTAGTTTCTTTCACTTAACATGTTTTCAAAATTCATTTAAGTTGTAGCCTACATCAGCACTTTGGTATTGCTTATTGATTAACAATATCTCATCATATTTGTATATCACAATATGTTTATCATTCATCCACTGATGGGCATTTGGATTGCTTCCACCTTTTTGCTTCTGTGAATAATGAATGCTGCTACAAACATTCATCTACAAGTTTCTATGTGAATATATGCTTTCATTACTTTTGGATATATACTCTAGGAGTGGAATTTCTGAGTTTCATATGATAACTCTATGTTTAATTTTTTGAGGAACTGCCAAAATATTTTCCGCAATGGCTGCATCATTGTACATTCCCATCAACCATGGATGGGATTATTTTCCCATGTCCTTGCCATTATGTTCCACTTTTGTTATTTTTTTATTAATTCCATCCTAGTAGGTATGAGACTGTATCTCATTGTGGTTTTGATTTGCATTTTCATAATGACCATAATATTTAACATCTTTTCATGTATTTATTTGCCACTTGCATATCTTCTTTGGAGAAATATCTGTTCATGTTCTTTGGCCATTTTTTAAATTGGGTTGTATTTTTGTTGTTGAATTGTAAGAGTTATTTATATACTCTGGAAATTAAAGTTTTATCAAATACGTGATTTGCAAGTATTTTATCCCATCTGTAGATAGCCTTTTCACATTCTTGATAATGTCCTTTGATGTACACACTTTTGACATTTTCATGAAGTCCAAGTTATTTTTTCTTTTGTTGCTCATGTTTTTGGTGTCAATTTAGGAATCCATTGGGGCAACTGGGTGGCTCAGTCGATTAAGTGTCTGACTTTGGGTTAAGGCATGATCTCATGGTTCACAAGTTCGAGCCCCACATCGAGCTCTGTGCTGACAGCTCAGAGCTTGGAGCCTGCTTCAGATTCTGTGTCTCCCCCTCTCTCTGCCCCTCCCCTGCTCACACTCTGTCTCTCAAAAAATAATAAATTTTTTTAAATGTTAAAAAATTAATTAAAAATTTAGGAGTCCATTGCCAAATTCATGTCAATCCTCAAATTCATATGGAACTTCAAAGGACCCCAAATAATCAAAGTATTATTTAAAAGGAAAAACAAAGTTGGAGTACTCATACTTCCTGATTTCAAAGCTTGCCACAAAACTATGGTAATCAAAGCAGTGTGGTGCTGACCTAAGGACAGACATATAGTCCCATGTAATAGAACTGAGATTCCAAAACTAAAACCCCAACATCTAGACCAATTGATTTTTGACAAGGATGCCAAGACCATTCAATGAGGGAAAAAATATTCTCTTCAACAAATGGTGTTAGAACAGCTAAATATCCAAATGCAAAGAAATGAAGCTGCACCCCTACCCTACTGCACATGCAAAAATTAACTCAAAATGAATCAGTGACTTAAATATGGAAGCTAAAACAATAAAACTATTAGGAGAAAAAAAGGGGAAAATATTCACCATGGATAATTTCAATCCACAGATAATTCTCTACTCCAGGTAAAAGTGAACATCTCCATTATAACTTTTGCCCAAAGACTATGGAGACAGTAGTAATGCTGACTGACTTGAGTTTTCTCTCTTTTCATTCCCCCATCCATTAGGATTGATACTTCATAATAAATGTCCTTTTTTAAGGTAATCAGAAAGGCAAAGAATCGTTCACTTAGGCTAATTCTGGCAAAAAGTACCACTGGCCATGAGTAATAAAAATAAAACCCCCATACACAATTAAACCAAACATACCCTTTGGTTTCTAAATTCTTTTGCCACATTGATTACTTCTCTTTCATCCCCTCCCTTACCCAATAATTTTATCAGGAGTAGTTAACACAGTGGTTAAGAGCACAGACCCTACACCCAGAGGGTTTCCATTCCCAGCTTTACCACACATTTCACTGCTTGTCTTTTATTTAATATCTTCCCATGCCTCAGCTCCCTCATCTTTTAAATGGGAATAGTATTAGCATCTACCTCATGCTTGTTGCCTAGCACAGGGTATTACTTAAGTGTGTGCTATTATTTCTAGGGCTGACAGAGGAAGGATCGGGCAAGAGAGGTATTTCTATGCTTCCTAAAGTACTGGTCCATGATTATATACAGAGTTGTTAGAAAAAGCAGCTCATATGGTGGCCATGAACGTGTGCCTTGTAGACCTTCAAGTACAGGGAGTGTAATTGACTAAGGCCCCAGCTGCTGTGCTCTGAAATCCATCACCACGTTTGCACAGAGGCCTCACTTCCCACCAGCTGCTCCCACCCAGTAGCCAAGAGCTGCAGGAATGCCAAGGGAGGCCATTCCTGGGAGGCACAGGACTGCTCTTATGGTCAGCTTTGGCCACAGTACTCTTTGACAACCCTGTTGAAACTTCCTTAGTGTGAAAGATAAACTAGACCTTCCCTCCTACTTTGTCCTCACTGGGTTGGTCTTGCATCACAGTCTGATGGATCTCCTGGTCTTTTCTTTGCTCCCTCCCTATTTTTTCTCACCCTTTTAATCTTATCTAAGAGTCCAATTCTTAAAGGACTTGGACTAACACAGTCTGACATTCAAAACACTCTTAGATATGACCTTAACCTATATTCTACCTTATCTCCTACTTCTTAGCTATGAATGTCTTCCACTCTGGGTCCCTCTATGTGCCTACTGCTTTCCCACCTCTGGGCCTTTGTACATGCTCCTTCACTGAGAAAGCATTTTTGCCTACTAGACCCCACTTGTCATTGATCATGCATCTCAAGTGTCACTTTCTCTAAGCCTTTCTAAGATCTGCCAACCAGACACACTCTTCCCCTTCTCTAAACCTCCAGAACTCTTGCCTTTGAGCTGTTTTATAAGCTTATTGACAGCAATAACCATCTGTTACTTTGAACCCTCCAAAGTCCCCAGCTTGTACAAAATAGGCACTCAATATTTGTAGACTGTAATTAGAAAATTGGGGGGGAATTCTATTCTAGTGAATCTAATTTTTAACATTCAGGATTTCTAGCAGTTTATATCCATTTTGCTTGATATAGCAACAATGAACTCAGGTGGATAAAAAAAATCCTATGTATCAAAGCACTTAAGGCAGAACATATTATGTAGCAACTCAATTTTGATATCTGCTTAAAATTCTTCATTAAATTTGGTTGATTTTTTTTTCCTCTGAAAGTGATAATGAGAAACTCTAAAATAGTTTTGGGCTTGTCTATGTATCTGACAAGATATGTGACCAAGAAAAATAGTTGTAAAAACATGCTTCCTCCTCAGGGGCACTGGGGTGGCTCAGTTGGTTAAGTATCTGACTTCAGCTCAGGTCATGATCTCACAGTTCATGAGTTCAAACCCCATGTCAGGCCCTGTGCTGACAGCTCAGAGCCTGGAGCCTGCTTCAGATTCTATGTCTCCCTCTCTCTGTCCCTCCCCTGCTCATGCTCTGTCTCTCTCTCTCAAAAATAAATAAACATTAAGAGGAATAAAAAAAAAAAGAATGCTTCCTCCTCTAACAAAGGGCCCTTGGCTTAAGGGCTGGCAAGGCCATCATGCCCTCCCTTGGGCTCCTCCAGAAATAGAGAAGGGAGATCTGTCATTTTAATAAACTTTCCTAGGGTGAGGTATAGACATAGTAATATGAGAGGGCACTGATGAGCTCACTATGTAGCAAATACTACTTCCTCACATATATCTGATCATTTGTGGTCATTATTGTGGTTGACATTTATCAAGTGCATGGCATCCACTTTTAATCCTTAACAAAAGAATTATCATCATGTAGGACAGGAAATTGAGGCTCTGTGACCAAGTCATGCTGCTAGGTCACTAACCAAAATCCTTGACAAGTTGATTGTAGGTGTCCCAAAAATATGCCAATCACATAAAATTCAATTTCTTCTCCCAATTTCATTCCAGTGCTTTTTGGACAACTTCGTAGACAATGCAGCTCAAGCAAACTGCCAATGGACTAAAGGCAAGGTTTGGCATTTAGCCAGGGTACAGCAGTAATGCCAGCTCAACAGCTTCAGGTAAAGGGTTATAGCTCTTTAACTTGGGTCTCTAACTATTTCCGGTTAGGAACACAACACCCAGGTAAGAACGTCTCAGGTGGAAAGCAGGAAGAAGGTGGCTAGCGCAAGGATCGGATAGTACCTGCTTGGACACTCATTTATTAATGATTTAACAAGGGTGATCACATGGGAGAACAGCCGTTTTTCCCTGCCCTCATTTATCTCACTAACAGGCCTGAGCAGGGAGCAGGATGGAGGGGTCCAGCAAAGAGGAAGAGGAGGATGGCACGTTCACCAACATTTCCCTTACAGATGATATAGGTAAGGAAGAAAGCACTTGATGAATTCTGAAATATAAAATTCAGCGACTGCTCAGTTTTTAAAAAATATAACTTACTTTTATTTTAATGGTGAAACATGCTCATTATAGAAAACTTGGAAAATATAGCTACAAAATAAAACAAAAAACTTTTGTGTAAGAGCTATTTTTCTTTTCCTTTTAAATTAAGTGATTATTTAGAAAGTTTCTGTGGTTTTATTACATCTTCTTTTAAAATAAATCAACAAATAAAAATAAAAAATGTTTATTTCCTAAAAGCCCAGGAAATATAACCTCAATGTTGTTCATTGAACAACTTATGATATTATTACCATATTTTGTTCAATTATAGTCAATTTCTTCCCTATTTTGTCAAACAATTTTATCATCTCTGAAAATTGAACTAGAATATGCTGCAATTCACTTTAAGAATTATTTTGGAAAATGCCTTGTTTTTAAGCAAGGACAAAGTTTGGTGAATTCAACATGAGAGAAGGAAAAAGGGGAGGGTAGTGGTTCTAAAATGCTGACGGAAGGGATAACTATGGCTCATTCAACATTCCAGAGAAAACAGACAATGCTGAGTTGCACAATGTCAACTGGAAACACTTCAAACCCATAAGCACCCACGTCTTGGGGTGTGTGTGTGTGTGTGTGTGTGTGTGTGTTGTTGGCATTGTTTGTATCCAAGTTCCTTTAGCACAATCATAGTAAGAAGCCAGCAAGAGGGCAGTGAAGCAATGGGGGTTACTGATTTTGATTAACAGAGAGCAGACCATGAATATTTAACATCAATTGCTCTTTCATACAGCCACGCTTCTCCACTTTCTCCCTAAATGCTCAGATTCAAAAAGCCTCTTTTTAAAGTGCAGCCAGACAATTAGCACAAACCGCCAGCAAGCCAGCCAGAGCTAAGCTTCCCCTCCTGGCACTGCGTAAACATGCTGGGGGCTTTGGAAATCAAAGAGGAGCATTTTCAGCCTTTATGAGGAGAGGAAAGGTACAAGGTACAGGGTCTGTTGAAGAAATGGGACACCGCTGGCCTTAACATGCTCCCACCAGGGTGTTTAGCAAATGACAGAGCTACAGAAGGCAGCCAAGGAAACAAAGACCAAGGGAAACCTGTTTCTTGGCTTCTAGAAGGCACTGTGAATGAGGTGCTTATGCGTGGGGAGCTGTATATGCTGTGGGCGGGTACAGTTCATACAGAACTCTTGCTTGCTCTAAATTCACCCCAACCCAGGATTCTTTTCTAGATTGTAGCGTGGGCTGGGCCTGAAAGGGCAACCATGGCTGTGGCTGGGAAATGAGACTTTATGAAACCGCTCTCTCTCATCCAGCCCTTGGCACCGCCTCGGCCCTGCCCTCCAGGTCTCATCTTTGGCCACCCCCACACTGCAGTGCAGACAGAAGCAGAAGAGGGCGGAGGCAGGGGGGTTGAATTCAGGTGTCCTGTCTGCTGTTGGCAATGGTTTTGAGAACGACTCCTTCGGAGTTGCTTTTGCTAACCGCATCTGAGCCCGTGGGCGTGAACCTTGAATAAACTGGGACGGGGTAAGCGGTACTCCTGGGTTGGTCCTGAGAGTGGTGGCAGCCGAGTGGGGGCAACAGCGTCTCCTTGCTCCCACTCCTGACCTCCTCCTCCTTGGCTAGAGGAGGGTGCAGAATCTTTGCACACAAAGGGCCTTAAGGGATGGGACGGTCCAGCATGGTAACAGTGGGCTGAGGGACTGGTGTTAATGTGTGCTGTTTCACTATTTCAAGATGGCAAATGGAAATTGTTCATATACTTGCGACAAAAATGAACTGAAACACCATGGTTTTGGGTTTTTTTTTTTTACATAATTTTATCAATTTGATGTGGTAGCACTGGCTCGCTAAATGAGGTTCTAGGTCTTTGATTAAAAATAGGAAAACAAATTATTATGAAATAAATGCGTCTTGTTTAGTAGACATCATTCAAATCGTGGAGTCTGTGCAAGAGTAAAGCATTAAAAGGGCATTGCTTATATCATACAAAGTTTAGTCCAGGGACACCTGACTGGCTAAGTCGTTGAGCACCCGACTTTAGCTCAGGTCATGATCTCACGGTATGTGAGTTAATGCCTGGCATTGGGCTTGCGGCTGTCGGCACAGGCCCCTCAGCAGATTCTCTGCCCCTCTCCCGCTCACACACACTCTCTCTTTCTCTCTCTCTGTCAAAAATAAATCTTTAACAAAAAGTTTCTCTCTCTCTGTCCCTTGTGAGATTCTCTCTCTCTCTCCCTCTCTCCTCTCACTCACTTGCACGCCTCCCAAAAGAAAGTTTAGTCCAATTTCTCACTTTTCTTTTAATATATATTATAAAATTGTGTATTACTCAATGTAATATAGATTGCATATAATATATATACACAAGTACAAATACACATATAAATACAGAGGAGGTCCAGAAAGGTTAGGTGACTTGCCCGAGGTACACACTGGCTAGCCACATGTGGTATCTGAAGCTGCTAGATAATGGAGGTTCTCATACAAGGACTTTGAACACACAGTCAGGCCCCTCGTACTCTATGCTGATTCCCAGTGTGGCTGCTTTAGATCCAGTCACTGTCTCTTTTCACCACCTCAACCCGTCTACATTGTTTCTTTTCTTAATTTTTTTTTTTAGTATTTATTTATTTTTGAGAGAGAGACAGAGCGTGAATTGGGAAGGAGCAGAGAGAGAGGGAGACACAGAATGTGAAGCAGGCTCCAGCCTCCAAGCTGTCAGCACAAGAGCCCAACACGGGGCTTGAACTCATGAAGTGCGAGATCATGACCTGAACCGAAGTCAGACGCTTAGCCAACTGAGCCACCCAGGTGCCCCAACACTGTTTCTTTTCTAACCAAAGGAAGGCAAGAGAAAGGAGAATATATTTGCTAACTCCTTGGGGAGAGGACTGAAGGCATTAAACTTTGGATTTATTTAGGTAATCCTACTTCCTAAGCTAGTTGGTAAAAAGCTATGAAAACTAGCAGTGACAGCAGTTATTCAAAGCAGAAATTAGTCATACTCCATAAATTCATTTGTAGGTTATTGGTATGGATCAGACCAACTGTCTCTATAGAAACAAACTTATACATTATAGGATTATAGATCAGCTCATATAGTCTAACCCCATAGTTCCCAAACTGTGTGCCAAGGTGCCTCAGGGCACTGCAGCAAACCTATAGGGGCTCTATGGGGCACATCAAACTCTATCAGACATTGTGAGAACAGCTAGCTAGAGATTGTTCACAATTTCACATGAGACAGAGCTACATCTCTTTCCATGCTGGATTTACTATGGTTTCTGAGATAAAAAAGCAAGTTCTGCGTAAAAATCAATGTAGATCAGTTAATGAGGGTGTCAGTTTAACAAGGTTAGAGAAATTGTACAATGCCCAACAGGTGCACACATTCCATAAGTAAGTGATTGTTTATTTAAGAATGAAATAAAAAAGAAATTAAAATTTCCCTCAATTTGGTGTCTTTTTTTTTTTTTTCAAATGATTACTAAGTTTTAAGGACATAAGCTACTTAAGATGCTTGGACCTAAATACTTAATACCTGGAACTTTTTGGTATTTCTCTTGATTTTGGAGCACTGTGAAAAAATTCCTTAGACTCAAGGGCATTGTGAACCAAGGTAGTTTGGGAATCTCTGGTCTAAGTTATGCTGTAGCTGGACTGGCCTCCCTTCTGGGTTGGACACATACAACAGCAGAACAAAGACATTTGAAAGTGTTGATCTTTCCCTCCCTTCCTTCCTTCCTCCCTTCTTTCCTTCCTTCCTTCCTTCCTTCCTTCCTTCCTTCCTTCCTTCCTTCCTTCCTTCCTTCCTTCCTTCCTTCCCATGTTTCTGCTCCCCTGGATTTGATGCTATCACACTTCTCAAATTACCCTTCAACCTCTCTCTCATCGTTCTCAGGCTCCTTTTCCTCAAGTGTTTCCCCAAGATTCTGCCCTTGGCCTACTTTTCTTCTCTCTCTAGACACACTCTCTGGATGATCTCAACCACACCTCTGAGCTCCATTCTCACATCTTGACTATATACCAGTGACACTACAATAAAAGTTGCAAATTCAACACCTTTAGGGCCAGGCAATGATTCATGGTATTTCATCATTTATTTCATTCAATTTCCAAAAATGCTATTGATATTTAAATTCTTTTTCAGTTTATTAGGTTTTTCACTATGCATATATTTTTAGTTTTTTAATTTTAATGTGGTAAGAACACTTAATATGAAATATACCCTCTTAACAGATTTTTAAGTGCACAGTGCAGTGTTGTTAACTATAGGAACAACATTGTGCACCAGATATTTAGAACTTACTCACCTTAACATACCTGTTGATTAGCAACAGCCCCCTGTCCCTTCTGCCCAGAGCCCCCCTGCAGAGTTCCCATTCTATTCTTTGCTTCTACAAGTCTATCTTAGATACCTCATATAAATGGAATCATACAGTATTTGTCCTCATGTGACTGGCTTCTTGCACATGGTATAATGTCCACAAGGTTCATTCATACCATGGCATATTGTAGGATTTCTTTCCTTTTTTTAAGGCTGAATAATATTCCTTTGTGTTTATATACACATTTTTGTTTATCCATTCATCTGTTGATGCACATTTAAGTTGTTTTCACATCTTAACTATTGTGAATAATGCAGCAATGAACGAGAGTGCTAATATCCCTTCAAGATCCTTATTTCAGTTCTTTCAGATAAATATCCAGAAGTGGGATTCTTGGATCATATAGTATTTTTGTTTTCAACTTTTTTTAAAGTAATATCTATGCCCAACATGGGGCTTGAATTCATGACCGCAAGATCAAGAGTTGTGTACTCTACTGACTGAGGCAGGCAGGCACCCTTATTGCTAACTTTTTGAGGAAACTTTTTGAGGATACTGTTTTCCATGGCAGCTGTACAAATTTACATTCCCACCAATAGTGTGAAAGTGTTCCAGTTTCTTCATATCCTCACCAACACCTGTCTTTTTTCTTTTTTAATGATAGCTGTCCTAACAATGTTAGGTGATATATCATTATGGTTTTGATTTGCATTTTCCTGATAATTAAGTGACATTGAGCATCTTTTCACATACCTGTTAGCTATTTATATGTCTTCTTTGATGAAATGTCTATTCAAATCCTTTGCCCAATTTTAATTGGGTTATTAGTGCATTTTGTTATTGAGTTGTGGGAGCTCCTTATATATTTTGGAAGTTAATTCTTTATCAGATACATAATTTCTAAATATTTTCTCCTGTTCTATAGGTTGCCTTTTTACTCTATTGGTTGTTTACTGTGTAGAAGCTTTTTAGTTTGTTGTAGTCTCATTTGTCTATTTTTGTTTTTGTTCTCTGTGCTTTTGGTGCGATATCCACAAAATGACTGCCATGACTGATACCATGAAGCTTTCCCCTATATCTTCTTCTAGAAGTTTTATAGATTCTGGTCTTACATTTAAGTTTTTAATCCATTTTGAGTTGATTTTTGTGTATGGTGTAAGGTAAGGGTCTAATTTTATTCTTTTGCATGTGAGAGTTGAGTTTTCCCAGCACAATTATTGAAGAGACTATCCTTTTTCCATTGTATATTTTTGGCACTCTTGTCAAAGATCAGGGGACTGTATGTGCATGGCTTTATTTTGGACTCTGTATTCTGCTCCACTGGTTTATATGTCTGTCTGTATACCAGTATCCTATGTTTTAATTATTACAGTTTTGCAATGTATTTTTATTACACTGAAATCAGGAAGTATGACGCCTCTAGCTTTGTTCATTTATTTTCCCCAGATTGTTTTGGCGATTTGGGGACTTTTGTGTTTTAAGATGAATTTTAGAATTATTTTTTCTGTTTTTGTAAAAAATGCCATTGGGATTTTGATAGGGATTGCATTGAATCTGTAGATTGCTTTGGGTAGTTTTAACTACTGACAACCATAAAACACTGATGAAAGAAATTAAAGAAGATACAAACAAATGGAAAGTCATCATGCATCTTTTATTTATTTATTTATTTATTTAATTTTCTTTTTTCCCCCCTTCTCTTTATTTATTTATTTATTTTTTAAAAATTTACATCCAAGTTAGCATATAGTGCAATAATGATTTCAGGAGTAGATTTCTTTTTTTTTTTTTTTTTTTAACATTTTTTATTTTATTTTTGGGACAGAGAGAGACAGAGCATGAACGGGGGAGGGGCAGAGAGAGAGGGAGACACAGAATCAGAAACAGGCTCCAGGCTCCGAGCCATCAGCCCAGAGCCTGACGCGGGGCTCGAACTCACAGACCGCGAGATCGTGACCTGGCTGAAGTCGGACGCTTAACCGACTGCGCCACCCAGGCGCCCCAGGAGTAGATTTCTTAATGCCCCTTACCCATTTAGCCTATACCCCCTCCCACAAACCCTCCAGTAACCCTCCGTTTGTTCTCCATATTTAAGAGTCTCTTGTTTTGTCCCCCTCCTTGTTTTTATATTCGTTTTGCTTCCCTTCCCTTATATTCATCTGTTTTGTATCTTAAAGTCCTCATATGAGTGAAGTCATATGATATTTGCCTTTCTCTGACTGACTAATTTCACTCATAATACCCTCTAGTTCCATCCATGTAGTTGCAAATGGCAAGATTTCATTCTTTTTGATTGCCAAGTAATACTCCATTGTATGTATGTGTGTGTGTGTGTGTGTGTGTGTGTGTGTGTGTGTGTGTGTATCTCGCATCTTCTTTATCCATTCATCCATTGATGGACATTTGGGCTCTTTCCATACTTTGGCTATTGTTGATAGTGCTGCTATAAACACTAGGGTGCATGTGCCCTTTCAAGACAGTACACCTGTATCCCTTGGATAAATACCTAGTAGTGTCATTACTGGGTCATAGGGTAGTTCTATGTTTAATCTTTTGAGGAACCTCCATACTGTCTTCCAGAGTGGCTGCACCAGTTTGCATTCCCACCAGCAGTGCAAAAGAGATCCTCTTTCTCCGCATCCTCGCCAACATCTGTTGTTGCCTGAGTTGTTAATGTTAGCCATTCTGACAGGTGTGAGGTGGTATCTCACTGTGGTTTTGATTTGTGTTTCCCTGATGGTAAGTGATGTTAAGCATTTTTTCATGTGTCAGTTGGCCACCTGGATGTCTTCTTTGGAAAAGTGTCTATACATGTGTTTTGCCCATTTCTTCTCTGGATTATTTGTTTTTGGGTGTTGAGTTTGATAAGTTCGTTATCGACTTTGAATACTTAGCCTTTATCTGATATGTCATTTGCAAATATCTTCTCCCATTCCATCGGTTGCCTTTTAGTTTTGCTGATTGTTTCCTTTGCTGTGTAGGATCTTTTAATTTTGATGAGGTCCCAATAATTCATTTTTGCTTTTGTTTCCCTTACCTCCAGAGACGTGTTGAGTAAGAAGTTGCTGTGGCCAAGGTCAAAGAGGTTTTTGCCTGCTTTCTCCTCTAGGATTTTGATGGCTTTCTGTCTTACGTTTAGGTCTTTCATCCATTTTGAGTTTATTTTTGTGTATGGTGTAAGAAAGTGGTCCAGGTTCATTTTTCCACATGTCACTGCCCAGTTTTCCCAGCACCACTTGCTGAAGAGACTGTCTTTATTCCATTGGATATTCTTTCCTGCTTTGTCAAAGATTAGTTAGCTATATGTTTGTGGGTCCATTTCTGGGTTCTCTATTCTGTTCCATTGATCTGAGTGTCTGTTTTTTGTTTTTTTTTTTTTGGTTTTTTGTTTTTTTGTTTTTTTGTTTTTTTGGTTTTTTGCCAGTACCATACTGTCTTGATGATGACAGCTTTGTAATACAGCTTCAAGTCTGGGATTGTGATGCTTCCAGCTTTGGTTTTCTTTTTCAAGATTGCTTTGGCTATTCAAGATATTTTCTGGTTCCATATAAATTTTAGGATTGTTTGTTCTAGCTATGTGAAGAATGATGGTGTTATTTTGATAGGTATTGCATTGAATATGTAGATTGCTTTGGGTAGTATTGACATTTTAAAAATATTTGTTCTTCCCATCCAAGACATGGAATATTTTTCCATTTTTTTGTGTGTCTTCTTCAATTTCTTTCATAAGCTTTCTATAGTTTTCAGTGTATAGATTTTTCACCTCTTTGGTTAGATTTATTCCTAGGTATTTTATGGCTTTTGGTGCAATTGTAAATGGGATAGATTCCTTTATTTCTCTTTCTGTTGCTTCATTATTGGTGTATAGGAATGCAACCAATTTCTGTACATTGATTTTATATCCTGTGACTTTGTTGAATTCATGGATCAGTTCTAGCAGTTTTTGGTGGAATCTTTTGGGTTTTCCATACAGAGTATCATGTCATTTGAGAAGAGCAAGAGTTCGACCTGCTCCTGGCCTATTTGGATGCCTTTTATTTCTTTGTGTTGTTTGATTGCTGAGGCTAAGACTTTCAAAACTATGTTGAATAACAGTGGCGAGAGTGGACATCCCTGTCTTGTTCCTGACCTTAGGGGAAAAACTCTCAGCTTTTCCCCATTGAGGATGATATTAGCATTGAGTCTTTCATATATGGCTTTTATGATCTCGAGGTATGATTCTTCTATCCCTACTTTCTTGAGGGTTTTTATCAAGAAAGGATGCTGTATTTTGTCAAATGCTTTCTCTGTGTTTATTGAGAGGATCATGTGGTTCTTGTCCTTTCTTTTATTAATGTGATGTATCACATTGATTGTTTTGTGGATATTGAACCAGTCCTGCATCCCAGGTATAAATCCCACTTGGTCGCGGTGAGTAAGTTTTTAATGTATTGTTGGATCTGGTTGGCTAATATCTTGTTGAGGATTTTTGCATCCATGTTCATCAGGGAAATTGGTCTATAGTTTTCGTTTTTAGTGGGGTCTTTGTCTGGTTTTGGAATCAAGGTAATGCTGGCTTCATAGAAAGAGTTTGGAAGTTTTCCTTCCATTTCTATTTTTTGGAACAGCTTCAAGAGAATAGGTGTTAACTCTTCTTTAAATGTTTGATAGAATTCTCCTGTAAAGCCATCTGGCCCTGGACTTTTGATTTTGGGGAGATTTTTGATTACTAATTCAACTTCTTTACTGGTTATGGGTCTGTTCAAATTTTCTATTTCTTCCTGTTTCAGTTTTGGTAGTTTATACATTTCTAGGAATTTGTCTATTTCTTTCAGATTGCCAACTTTATTGGCATATAATCACTGGTAATATTCTCTTATTATTGTTTGTATTTCTGCTATGTTGGTTGTGATCTCTCCTTTTTCATTCCTGATTTTATTTATTTGGGTCCTTTCCTTTTTCTTTTTGATCAAACTATCTAGGGGTTTATCAATTTTGTTAATTCTTTCAAAGAACCAGCTTCTGGTTTCATGGATCTGTTCTACCGTTTTTTTAGTTTTGATAACATTGATTTCTGCTCTAATCTTTATTACTTCCTGTCTTCTGCTAGTTTGGGGTTTTATTTGCTTTTCTTTTTCTAACTCTTTAAGGTGTAAGGTTAGGTAGGTTGTGTATCTGAGACCTTTCCTCCTTCTTGAGGAAGGTCTGGATTGCTATATACTTTCCTCTTATGACCACCTTTGCTGCATCCCAGAGGTTTTGGGCTGTGGTGTTATTATTTTCTTTGGCTTCCATGTACTTTTTAATTTCCTCTTTAACTTCTTGATTAGCTCTTTTATTTATTTATTAAAAGATATGATTTTTAAGTAATTTCTACACCCAACATGGAGCTCAAACTCACGACCCTGAGATCAAATCACAAGCTCTACAGACTGAGCCAGGCACCCCATGCATCTTTTAAATACAGCAGATACTGTTCTTAATAAAATTTATTTCCAATAGTGTCTTAAGTTTAATTCTTTCAAGAAGGACATGTTTTGTTTGCATATCAAATATATAGGCACATTCTTCATTTCTTATCACCATTTTCCTTGAAACACATAGTCCTCTTGGACTCAATTTCATTTACTACTTTTGATTGAGGTAAAGGAAGAACAAAAGTTTACTTTTATCTTAACTCTACTGTATGAAAGGCAACAGAGCAAACCGTGCTGATAAAATGGTAACCAATGCTGAGCCTAAGGGCCAGGAGTCCAGTCAGGTGAGGACTCCGGCTCCCTGGAGAGCACGTGCCCTGACCAGAATGCAGAGCTGTTTTCCACTTCTAGCTGACCTTTGCCATGAAGAAACAGAAATGCAAACAAGCAGAATTTTCAAGGGACACCAGAGATGAAGATTTTTTGTATGTGCAACTTTCTGATTTTCCCATGGTTTTCACCTAATTCTAATTGTAGAAATGATATCACAGAGGTCCCAACAAACCATTTCTGCAGGATGGATGGGATTGCAGAAAATATTTTCACACTTCTGGTCTTGAATCTTTATTCTTTATCATTTGTCTTTATCTCTCTTCTGAGTTTCTGATTCATAATCCATCTGCTTCCTAGGCAACTAGATAATGTCCCAGGTGTTAAAGGAACTTATCTCCCCCCACCCTCACCCCTCAATCTGTTCCCACTCCTCATTCACAATCTTAATGAATGGTCCCATCATCCACCCTGTTCCTTAAGCTAGAAATTCGTATGCCATTATTTCATTCTCATCTCTCACAATCCAAACAGTCACTGATTCCTGTTCACTTGACCTTGAAACTGTTTCTCAAATATATCTGGCCTCTCTATCCCTACCACCACTTCCCTGGACAAGGCCCTCATTATCTCCCACATAAACCACAGCATCAACCTCCCAACTGTTCTTCCTATTTCAATTCCTATCCCTTCAAATCAATCCTCCACACTGACCATACCATACCTTCTCCCTGCAGAGAATAATCAATGTGTTGCATTTCCTGCTGGATGAAGTCCAGGACTCCTAGCATGGTATTTAAAGGTTCCCTCTGCTTGGTGCTAGAGTTCTCTTCAGCGTCATTTCCCACAAACATGGTTTGGGCGCAGTAAGAAACCATTTTCCATGCACTATGTCATACCTCTGGACTTTGTCCATGCTGTTCTCTTTGCCTGGAATAATACCACTCACCCTTCTCTTGCCTAGCTAATTCCTACTCATCCTTTAAGAATCCACTGAGTGGAGGGCCTGGGTGGTTCGATCAGTTAAGCTTCTGACTTCAGCTCTAGCTGTGATCTCACGGTTTGTGAATTCGAGTCCCACGTCAGGCTCTGTGCTGACAGCTCAGAGCCTGGAGCTGTTTTGGATTCTCTGTCTCCCTCTCTCTTTACCCCTTTCCCCACTCCTGCTCTGTTTCTCTCTCTCTCTCTTTCAAAACTAAATAAATAAACATGAAAAAAAAAGAAGAATCTACTGAGGTATCTCCTCCTTCTGGAAGCCTTCTTTGACCTTCTGAGACTGAGTTAGGTTTCTTTTCTCCTTCCTGAGAACCCCAAGCTTACCTTTACCTATGTTTTTTCACAGCATATTGTATTGATGTATATGTCCTACCCAATAGACTGTGAGCTGCTAGAGGACACAGCCTGGGTTTTTAAATGTCTGTACTTCTAGAACCTAGCACAGTGTCCAGCACAAAACAGCCAATATATTTTTGCCAAAGAATTCTGACTGAGTTTGTGTGTATATTGGGGTGAGGGCCAGTTAGGCAGGCCAGTCCCTAGCTGAAAATCATCTCCTACGAAAATTATACTTTTTAACATTTGTTTTGTATCTTCATTTGTGAATCAGTTTAATGCTGCTTTCAGAAAACATTTATTGAGGCTGTACTATCATGTTCCCGGTAGTAGGCAGGGCCTGGCTATTTGAAAAATTGGCTCAGGGTAGTGTAGCAGGAAGGGCTTAAACTCTGGGGCCAGAAATGCCTGGATTTGAATCCATTAGAGCAAATTATTTAACATCCCTGAGCCTCAGTTTCCTCAGTTCAAAGTGATCATAAAAATATGTCTCAGAATTGTTTTGAAGATTAAACGAAACAATAAAGGAAAGTTCTTGAACTAGCCTGGCATACAGAAAGTGTTCAGTACATTTTAGTTCATCCTCTGTCCATTTCAAGGAGCTCACACAAAAGTTTCTTTAAAGGCTCCAAGATTTGGCCACATCAGTTGTCATAGTAACGGCAGCGTCCTGTGGACTCGGTAAGCCAGGACTGCCTGTTGACATCCTCCTGATAAGGAGGCTTATGGAAGAAGGAGGAGGTGGATGTGAACAAACTCTAAACAAGAGCATGAGTCTTTTCTGATAAAAATAACTCAGCTCCTCTGTTTCCTCTTCATCCTGGCCCTCACGTCTTCCCTGCCGCTGTTGTTCCCATCGCTGTTCTCCTTTATGCCTCAGCCTCCTTCCTGACTCTGCTCTCCAAAACCTCTCCTGAATAATATTCAAAGCTGCTTCTGCGTCTGCTTTTGGCATCAGCCAATTAGCCCTCATTGTAAGGTTGTAATAAGCTTCCCAGAGAAGTGGCACAATTGTTGTGCGCTTTTATTCAGTGCTGCTTCCTACCACTATATGGAAAATGCAACAATACCCTCCTCATGCCCTGCTGAAAGCAGCCTGGGTTTGAAAAGCTTTCAGAAGGCCATCTGCCATCCCCTCAGCCAAGCAGAAGATCAGACACGAGGCCCTGCATTAGTTAGCACTCCAAGTAAAAGGTATCAAGGGCTTGTATTGCTTTTCATCTCACCCTCCATTATAATACAGCTAAGGAAGGAAATAGACTTGTGGCTATCCAGCTGGGAAACACACTGAGCCATGTCAGGAGTTTTGTCCATGAAAAGGGAGCCGGCCTTTCTTTTCTGATGGTGAATGGAGCCAGTGTTTGCAGCTAGCACGACGCTCCGATGCTCCCGAGGGTTTGCTGCACTGCTGGTAATGGCTTTGCCAGTTACTCTGGACCTTTTGGGAGGATAGTGTGCAGATGAGAGTCCCAGAGTGGAGGCATCGTTAAATAAGTACACAAAGATGAGGCAAGCATCTGCATGTGTGCTGGTCAGGAACAGTGAAGCTTTCCCTAGTCATCTCTATTTACCCTGTACCATAAATTTGGCCATGAATATTAATTTAAAAGATTATTCAGGGGGGCTCCTGGGTGGCTCAGACGTGTAAGCATCTGACTTCGGCTCAGGTCATGATCTCACGGTTCATGGGTTCGAGCCCTGAGTTGGGCTCTATGCTGACAGCTCAGAGCCTGGAGCCTGCTTTGGATTCAGTGTCTTCCCCACCCCCCCCTGCTCCTCCCCTGCTTGTGCTCTGTCTGTCTCTCTCAAAAATAAATAAACATTTAAAAAGTTAAAAAAAAAAAAGATTATTCAGACATCCTTAGGGATGTCGAAAAAAAGATCATCTCTAGCATGATAGAAATGGTTTTGTAGAAGAACTGAACAAATGTACTCATTGCACCAGCAATGGCGGAAAGTTTCAGCAAATCTTAATTGACATGTGGGATCCATATAAGTATAGATAATGACATTGGTTGAGTGGAATATCTGTTCCTGTAGGCTGAAGATAATATGGACAGTGGCATTAGGAATACCTCCGCTGGCCCAGCAAAATGCTTTAGAGACTTAGCATAAGAGATTCAATGAGAAAAAGGAGATTAACTCTGCTTCTCAGTAGCTTTTGAGAGTTGCATGGCTCTAGGGTCACTAATGTATTGCTAGAAATTGTAAGTGCTCTGTCTGTGAAAAATCTTCAATCGGAGGAAATCCACTTAACTGAAATAAATTATCTAGCATAATGCAAAAACTAGTTTTAATAAACAAGCGTAGGAAATAGAGTGTTAGGACAGTATCTGCATGTTTTCGGTAATCTAGAGTGTTCTCTCATTTTCTCATCAAAGGATGAGTATCAATATTTTGACTCTTCCTTTAAAAGACAAAACCATCCATCAGTTGTCTTGTATCAGAAATGTGTTTCTTCTTCATTAGATTAACAAAAAAAAAAAAAGGGAGCAAGAATCTTTTATGTGAAAATATACAAAATCCTTCATAATTGTGCTAATTTTTTCTAATGAAAAATCCATAGATGATATAAAAACAAAAACAAAACAAAAAAAACCTCAGGAGTGAATTTTATTTACCTCAGCTCATGACCTAATGAAATGCTGATTTTTCCCTGGCCCTTTTACTGTTGAGAAGGGGGTGAGGCAGCTATTTTCCAACATCAGGACCTTCCTTTCACAAAGGCTCCAGTCGGGTTAGATCAGCTTTGGGCACACTTCTTCTCCCATGTCTCCTGCCAGCCTGACTCATTCAGAATTTGAGGGTCAGATCCCAGTTCCTTAGACCCTTATAGTTCCCTCAAGCAACCCTTTGAAGATTCTCTTTAAGCTTTAAAAGAGAATCTGAAGATATAGAAAGGGAGGATAACTCTAAAAGAATAGGACAAACGGGTTGAACCAGCTTCCTTGAACTCCTCAACCCTAGGAATAAAAATTTTAAATGATCCAAAGGTTATAAGTGGCCCTCCTGGAAATAATATGTACATCAATCACAGAACCAGAGTTATTGTAAAAACTGTCCCAGAAAGACATGTTTTGCTTGCACAGATAGACATTAGCATTCATTTTCAATCCTTGACATTGGACATGGAAAGGACTCAGTGGCAGCCCAATGAATGGTTCGGGAGAACAGTGGGTCTCCCCTGCTCTCTTTCTGTTTCAGTGACCTGGGTCTTCCCTCCACCAGCCTTCCCAGGTTGCACGCAGCCAACAACCGCTTCTTTTCAGCCCTCACTGGCTTTCTTCCCCATTTAATCATTGTTCCCTTGTTTCTCCACACACACATTTCATTGTCAGCTTAATGACTTTGGCTCAGAGTCCTTGGCTGTGCACATACGTGGTTCTCTGGTGTCTGGTAGCATGATGTTACGAAAAGCTGTTTGAAAAAGCTTGCATTTTAAAACACATTCTCCCTTTTTTATCCCTCCTGAGAATCTTTACTACCTTTTCCCAGCGGACAAAAGACTACTATTATTTGGTCATCCGTGTGAAATTCTGCTTTCATTTTCATTCTTAACGGCAAGGTTAGTGGGTTTTTCTAAGGTCACGATAACTCTTCAGAAAGCTTCATTTATAAAAATATTTAGAAGATTTTTTTTATCCCTTTTTATTTTAGAATTTTAAACGGCTTCAGCTTTGTGCTTTATAGTGTTTCTCAACTTACACAGTGGAGTCCTGTCCCTTCTGCTTTGAAAAAAGTGTAAAAGAAACCCCCAGAATTTCTGTAAATAAAATGCAGTTGATGTATAATTTGAGAGACTCAGTCACAGTTGGCAGTGACTGTTGGCCCCTAAACCCTAAATTTCTCAGCCAATGCCTCTCTGTTACATAGTGTGATTCCCAAGCACACAATTGCCCAGAGAAGCCTGTATTTCAAGGAATTTCTCAAAGAATAGTTTTTTTGCAGTATGTTTTCTATTAACACAAACAGTAACTCCTTTATTGGCCCATTTTGTAAGTTGAGACATCATCCTTTTTCCATAGTAGTTAATCATTTGACTGTGAAAGGAATTAGGCAAATTGATAGCTCACTGATCACTTTTTAAAAGCAAACCGTATATGAAATATTTTTGTCATGTTCCAACGATTAAATCTTTAAAGGTTTTACTTTGTTTTTTAACTTTTTTGTTTCTGTTTTTGGTTTTGGTTGGGGAGTCAGAAAAACTAAAGCAGTCATTAGAGAAAGAGGATTAATCAGCTGTCACTCTAGTTTTCCACAGGTTCTCAATTCTGATGATGCTTTAAAAATCAGTTGGATTCTTTAGAAATCCTAGTTAACTCTCTGGATACTTGATATCATCTAAAAAGTAACCCAGCACTCCTCACAACTAAGAGAGTCACAAAATTAAATACTTGGAGTAAGCCCACATTTTACTAACTGGTCATGTATCTCCTAGATGAATAATAATAACAAACATTTACAGAGAGCTTAATACATACCAGGCACTATGCCAAGAACTCCACACTCATTATTTCATTTAATCCTCAAAAATACCATGTGATCAGCATTATCCCTACTCTTCACATTGAAAAGTGAGGCTCAGAAAGGGTTAGTAACTTGTACAAAGCACAGGTGGGATTCCAGCCTAGGTCTGAGTGACTTCAAAGCCTTTTGTCAGATGACAATGCATCTGGGTAGAAATTACTAGTTAGATAGCATGACCACATTATACTGACTAGGTAGAAGCAATAAGGTACCCACACTGCAGGTATTGAATAATGAAATGTGGTCCCTTAGTTATATTATGAGGTCAGTGTTTCAAAAATGTAATCATAGAATCAGAGGGCACAAAGAGCCCCAGGGGCTCTCTGACAATGTTGGAATATGTTTAGACAAGAAAGGCAGAATATAAAATTGTATCTATGTTGTGATTACAGCCATGCGAAGGTAATTTATATATATGGACCAGGATGGAAAGAGAATTCAAAACAACGTATTTATTAGTGTGAAGGGATTATAGGTTATTACATTTTCATGTTATATTTATGCAATAATTTCTTCTTTAAAGATAAGATTAACAGGGAGAGTTTTTCTAGCATATGGAAGTAAGATATAAATCCTAGCAGGAGTGCTGATCTTGAGAGGCATGCGAAATTACCAGTGCTAGGATTAGGGACATCTATCAAGACATCACTAACAGCCTTTTGCATTTTTTAGTGATGCACACAGTAATCTGTCTTAAAAAATAATACGTAGAAAGTGGCAAACTTAAGTATAGGACACACACAGGCAAGAAGAGCAGGGGAGATAAGACATGAATTATAAATGCCACCCTTCAGGACAGTCATGTCTTGCTTTGGTTTTTTATTTTGAAACAATCTCAACTACAGAAAATTTGCAAGTATCCTAAAAAGGATTCTTTTTTTTCCCCCTGAATTATTTGAGAGTAAGTTGCCAAACCAATGCTCTACCACCACCAGAAGCATGTGGTGTGTATTCCATACAAACAAGAACTTTCTCTTCATCGTCACAATACAGACAACAAAGCCAGGAGAATGACATTCATATATTACTATCACCCAATCTTCAAAGAGAATTTGTCTTACTAGTTGCCTTGATAACATCCGTTACAGCAAAAGCATCCAGTACAGGATCATGAATTGTGTTTAGTCATCATGTTGCTGTAGTCTTCTTTAGTCTGAACAATTCCTCAACCTTCACTTGACTCTCATGACCTTAATACTTTTGAAGATTATAGGGCAGTTATTTTGTAAAATAGTCCTCAAGATCAGTAAGTTTGGCAAGAATATCACAGAAGTGACACTGTGTCCTTCTCACTACATCCTATCAGGTGGTCCATAATTTCTATTTGCCCCTTTACTATTGAGGTGAACTTTTATCCTTTGATTATGGTAGTATCTTACTCCTTTTTCTTTTAGTAATAAACTAGTATTTTGGGGTGAGATATTTTGATACTATGGAAATATTCCATTTCATATCTACCTATCTGTCTGTCTATCTATCTTCATCTATCTATCTGTATCAAAGTAAACTCATGGTTTCCTAATTTACCGTAGGAGTTATAATCCTCAGTATATCCTTAGAGAAGGAGAAAAGGAAGAGCTACATAGTTGTTTGAAATCTGTATAGGTAGCATCTTAATCAAGTATATATAGATTCTATTCCTATGTCCATGAACTATTAAAATTCTCACTTAAACTTGCTTTATTTCTTCTCTATATTTTGAGACTACGTAAATATTTCATTTCACATCAAACTATTTATGTATTTATTTATATCAGAATAGAGACATGATTTCCTAAATTATTGAATGGCTTCTAATTCTTAGTATATGAAAAGAGAGATAGGGAGAGATGACCAACAAGGAAATACTGAATACTCCTTTATTCATTCATCCACTTAACAGATATTCAGTGGAGCCTAGGATGTACCAGGCACTCAATTCAGGCTGTAACTTCAGTGCATCTGGTTTGAGCCTTAAGCAGCGTTCCTCCTGAAGTGAACAGCCACTGGGTACAAGACAGCACTTGTTCCTGTTACCATGTGGCTGGGACCCCCAAAGTTGTTAGCCTTAATTTCTTTAAAGTTGTGAACGTTTATTTCTCTTGGGAGATGGGATATTTATAAACCGAACACTAGTATTTCATACAGATCTCAAAATCAGGACTCAGTAAGTTAGGATTATGGTCTTAACTTTCACATATCAGATATAACACCATTACAAAATGTTACAAAGTGATGTATGGCAGAGCTGGCTGTCTTTATCGTGTCATTATACTATTTTTCATAACTCTTCCTCCTACAATGTTTGAAGGAAAACACTTCATCACATTTTGTCTCATACTCAACACTAATAAAAATCAGTTCATAGTAGCATCTTTAATTCATTGTACCTCACGCCTTCTCTTTTTCTCCCTTTTTCCTCATTCCTCCTACAAGTTTTTATCCACTCTGTTTTCTTTACCTTGCCTTTTATCCTCTCTTGATGGCCCTCTGTGACCTTGTTTCTCCCTTCCATGCCTTGCTTTATCCTTCCTCTCTCTCTCTCTCTCTCTCTCTGTCTGTCTCTCTCACATCTAAGAGGTCTCAGGTCCTCCTTCTTTTATTCTCCATCTTGATCTCACGGCCTGACCTTTGCATTTTTTGTTCCTCTCATTCTGACATTGACTACACTCCCTATTGGTTGTTGGCTTAAGGGTTTGGAGATCAAGCAATACCTCACCAGAGTTGAATAATTATTTTTGAAAAGTTTTAGTTTTATTATTTTAAGTACATGGAAAGAGACTCTGTGGCTCAGGTAAATTTAGGCTTAAGCACTGATAATCTGCAATAGTTACAATCATTGCTGCTAAATCTATTAACTGTTCACATACAAACACTGCTGCTAAGGTTTGTTTGTTTTCTCCTATTTGTTATTCATTTATAGAGTATGCCTTTTCTTAAGACAGTACTGAGTAATGATTAGTTTTCTAAGCTCTTCAGTTGAAGTCTCTGAAATCAAATCCTGGCTCAACTAGCAGTGGTAACATGGGACATGTTGTTGAAGCTCTCTAACTTTGGTCTCCTCATCCAGAGCATGGGGACAGCAAGTGCCTACCTCATAAAAAATTGTGTTAATAACTAAATAAGATAGGGGCGCCTGGGCGGCTCAGTTGGTTAAGCATCCGACTTCGGCTCAGGTCATGACCTCATGGATCGTGAGTTCGAGTACCACGTCAGGCTCTGTGTGCTGACAGTTCAGAGCCTGGAGCCTGCTTTGGATTCTGTGTCTCCCTCTCTCTTTGCCCTTACCCCGCTCGTGCACACGTGCTCTCTCTCTCTCTCTCTCAAAAATAAATAAATAAATAAACTTTTAAGAAAGAACTAAATAAGATAGTTCTTGTGAAAGCATGTGTCACTTAGGGAAAGCTGAATGAATGTGATCTATTATTACAGGTGGTGCACTAGATGGTACAATGTTCTTATATGGTTTTGTACAAAAAAAATCTATTTGAAAATATAGTAAACACATTTGTGATAAACAATGGAAAATTCTCTATAATTAATATTCCTGGCTAAACAAATTATTTTTGAAGGCTTTTTTTTTAATTCTCACTGCTAATAGGCAAAAAAAAAAAAAAAGCTCAAAATATGAACCTTGTATTGCAGTTAGCTAAAATTCTAAAATTCACCCATGATTCTTTATAGCTCTACTTGAAAGAGCAGTTATTTTCCTTTTTCTATCACCCCCTCTGTCCTAATAATCCCCTCCAGGAAATTCCATTAAGTTTAAATATTTAAGGATACAGGGGCACCTGGTTGGCTCAGTCAGTACAGCATGCAACTCTCGAGCTCAGGGTTGTGAGTTTGAAAACCACATTGGATGTAGAGATTACTTAAAAGTAAAATCTTAAAAAAAAAATAAAGATATAAAAACTGAATGCCTTAAGATAGGGAGGCTGTAGAAACCTTACTTCATCAGCGTGGTAAATGACAGATGTTCTGGTCAATGCCCAGGACTCCCCAGTGAAATGTCATCATGAGGTAAGCCCTTCCCAATCTCAGTGGATTGTAAGGCAGAGAAAGGGCACCAACCCCAAGCTTGGAGAAGGGAGCACTCAGTGCTTCAGGCAAGACCTGTAGAGCCCTGGGAACTCTGGGCTGTCTGCACAATGGTACAGTGTGACCAACTGACAAGGTCCAGATGCTGGAGTCATCATTTTACAAAGCCAAAGTTACTAATAGAAGAGAAAAATCTTTCCAAGAAGATTCCTTATAGAGAAAACAGAAAAGTAAAACAAAGCAAAACAATTAAATTCAATCGACTGGGACATCAAATGGTCTAGGAGCTCAGAGCTAGGAAGTTACTTAGTAAAATTAGAACTTTGATAAGTTTTACAGTTTTCCAAAGGAAATCTTCTGCTAAATAATTATACCTTTTTTCAACCATGATCCATCCTTCCTTCCTTCCTTCCTTCCTTCCTTCCTTCCTTCCTTCCTTCCTTCTTTAGAGAACAAGTGGGGGAAGGGCAGAGAGAAAGGGAGAGAGAAAATCTTAAGCAGACTCCATACCCAGCATGGAGCCCGGGGTGGGGCTCCATCTCAAGATCATGAGATCATGACCTGAGCTGAAATCAAGAGTCAGAAGCTTAACCGACTGAGCCACCAGGTTTCTTTAAATGAAACATTAAACACATAAAACGATTTATGACTACTTTCTCAATGTTCCCAGGGATGGCATATAACTAGTACTTTTCTAGATACAAGAAGATCATTTATTTCATACAATGGATACTTTAGGAGGGCTTAGTTCTCTCTCAGAATCTTGGGTTTAAAAGGGCTGGAGGCACAGTATAGGCTAACCCATCCACATGGTAGAGTTGCAACATGGTACTATCATTTTTCTAGAAACTGATGCTTAAAAAACATAGTCATCTCTGAACTTTCCCTCACCTTTATCTTCCAGAGTTGGTTTAATCTTTTAACACATCCAGCTTTTACTTTAACATGTTTATGTTAATATCCCCTCTTCTCCATATCCGCTGCCTCTACCTCTCACAACTGAATTATTGGAACAGTCTTATACAGCCATATAACTTAGCATGTCAGAATCTTAGTTTCTTCATGTGCAAACTAAAGATAATCATAGTATCTACCTTACAGGATTATGGTGAGGATTGAATGAGGTATTTTAAGTGCTCAATTCAGCACCCTACAAATAGGTAGAACTCAATAAATGTTCGATATTATTGTTGTTATTATGTATTCTTCCTGCTATAGTCTCTTCCTACCAAATTCATCCTGCACACTATGTCTAAACAAATCTTTCTGGAAAACATGTCATTCCACCTTAGGAATCTGTCTTATCAAATTCCTGCTCCACTTTCCATGCCCTCTTCGGCCTAATCATTCATTCACTCTTTCATCTATTAATCTTTCGTTCAAACTCTTGATATATAACTTATTTCCTATTACTTCCAAACATGTATCATTCAACCATTAAGTTTATATGCTATCGCGGATCCGTGCTACAGGGCAGGTATTGGGTATAGAGTAAAAATTATGGCAAAAGCACTGCCAACTCTCAGGGAATTTACAGTTGGGAGAATAAAGAGTATACTAGTCAGAAAAGTGTCTTCACATGCCCCCCCCCCCACCATATGTTCTATGTGTTCCTAACCCAGCCCAACTGCTCTCTCTTCTCTTCAAAGTTCTGTCATACTTAGTACCACCCTATTTTACACTTTTCTGTCTAATGAGGGTTCTATGGGTCTTAACAAATAGATAATAAACTCCCTGAGAGACTTCTATATTCTCTTAAGTGACTAACACGCTAGGAGCTCAAAATGTACTTTTCAACAGACATTGACTCATTTTTATAGGGTTTTATAAGTTTTTATAGGATACAGAACACATATATTCTCTTTTGGTCCATATTTTCAAAATTTACATATTTAAAATCTGAAGACTAATAAAGGGAGGAGAATTTATATTTTTGTCAATTAGAATATGTATTCATTTGGATCTAGAGCTCTTTGATTTATTATAGCTGATTATGGCCTGTTATTGGATTAACTGAGAGTCCATGAGTATTTGAGAACTGCACATTAGTTTGTATTTTTCTTTCACTATTTTTTATAGAATTGGAAACTTTTCCTAAATAAACTCTTCGTTATGGCTATTATTACTGTGTAACGAACCCAGAAACTTAGTGTTGTAAAGCAACACTCACTTTATTTTGCTCACAATTTTTGTGGCTCAGTGATTCAGGAGGGGCCTAGCTGGGTAGTTCTCCCTTAGGGGTCTCTCATGCTAGTGAGGTCAGACATCAGCTGGGGGTGCTGTCTGACGTTTGGAAAGAACCTTAGACTCGTTAGACTTTTATTCCCATCCCCGAAGTGAGACTGCAGGCAAGTCACTTTATTTTTCCTGGGGCATTTTGCTGGGGCTCTTTTTTGGCACATGATGAAATAAAACCAATAAATTGAGAATTCTTCCAGCTCAAAAGTTCTATGATTCGATGAAATGCAAAAATAATATTTGTATGTTAAGAGATACAAATCACTGTGTATAATTAAAGTTATTCTACAGGCAGAAAATGTTACTAAAGGGAAGGGAAAACATAAGGATAGAGGTAATGAAATAAAAAAGTTTTGTCGTGAAATAGAAACTTACCTTAAATCAATTTTGCCACTAGAGGTCACTAGTGTACCATCCCAAAAGAGAATACATGCACTCAAGTCACTAGCAGTTCCCTGTCTATGGCCTCCAAATGACATTCATGGTATCTTTCAGTTTATTCTGAATATCTCCTTTAGTTGTCAGAGGTATATGTTATGATGAATGAGGTCACCATGCTTGTCACTATAGGTGATGTTTCATGTGTGCTTAATGTGGTGTAAGTGTGAAGATCCCTGACTGGAACCATAAGGAAAATGACTTCTTTGGCTATTCTGCCCTCTCAATGAGATGTGATGAGGAGCAGTGAGATAATTTGACAGAAAGTTATATGAGCTCTGAGGTGGAAAGACACTGTGGAAATACACTATCATCCTCTCATGCAGCACAGACATGCCTGCTTTTTATAAGACAGAAAAAGTGGCAGAGCACTCAGTCATTCATTCATACAACCTATATTTGTGGACACATATGTAGGCACCAAGCTTGGCAAGGGGCTACATTAATGAAGAAGATCAACTGGTCCCTTCAAGGAATTTAAGGAATCAGGTTTAGGAGGTTTTAGATACAATTAGTTCTTCTAGACCACCATGCCAAGCAACTTGCCCTCAGATATTTTTCTTTCATCTTCCCAACAGACCTTTAGGATAAGCTCTGTAATTCCCATTCCCGTAGATGGCCACTTGCAGCACAAGAGCCAGTGGCTCTTATGAGGTGATGTTAAGAGTAGACGATACACCTTTTACATCAACTCCAAAACTGAACCACAGAGATGCTTGCAAGAAATGTTAAAATACAGAGTTGGGCTGTGGCCAGTGATGCTTGTTAGACAAAAATATTAAAATTTATTTCAACAAAAACCTCTTCAGATTGGAGAAACAATGTTCTAAATGAAATTAATACCCTGAAACATAAAAATACAGAGAGATCACCTCTAAAGAAACTTCTTTATTTATTTTAAAAAAAATTTCTTTTTATGAAGAAATTTCTGTAAGAAGGATGAACTCCAAAATACCTCTGAAGGCCATATCAATTTTCTCCCAAAATGGAAACTACATTGTATTTTCTTCTAATTTGCTGCCTGTTGTACATAAAGAAACTCAAAACTCACAAGTCTATCATCAAGGAAGAGTAACAAGGAATTCTGGGCTCTTTCCATAACTTGAGGACCTGTTTCTTCTACAGCTTTAAGGGGACTTGAACTGATTTAAATTAGTTGTCATCAGACTCTAGACCAGACACAGGCTGTTTCTGAGCAGGGACACAAGCAAAGCCCTCATCCCTTAGTAGCGAGCCTTTCTCTTGTTATCTGCCTTCACGAGAAAAGGAGAAAAACAGCCTGGACAAATCCCTGCTTCAAACTGAGGACGCTTTGATCTGCTTTTGCTGTGATGAGTGTTACTAACTATCCTGAAAATTTCTAATTTTAACCACTTATTTTAAAACAAACTACAGACAGGTTTTTCCTTCCTTCTGATTGTTGCAAAATTCAGTGAAACAGTGAAAAAGAAAAAGTAGGACTCCAAAATAGCTACAAAAAAATACCTGGGTGATTTTAAAAAACACGATTGTTATTGTGCCATTGACTTCTACTGATGCTTCTTCCATGCCGGCTAGTGTGGTTCTCTTCCATTTTGACTTATAGGCACCCTATCATTTTATGAGACAGACATTTTGTAGTATTACCCTGAAATAATTGTGTAAGGAAGGAGGAAGAAAAATGGGAATTTGTCACAGAACTAAAGATTATTCAAGTTAGAGATTTGGGGGAGAGGCAGTCCGTAATGAGCCCTGTGTGTCACTATATGCTCTTGCTGGCATGCTAAGAAGTCTTTATCCAGACCGTTTCTTGGGGTGCATTTGCAGAGTGCGACTTTAAGGGTTGAGGTAATGCCTCTCCCTGGTTAAAGAGCAAGCTTGCTTCCACTAGCCGTAAAAGCAATGGACTCCCTGAGTTCAGTATTCCTCCCTGTACTGTAACCCCCTGTGTGTGCAGGCACCTACCTGGGTCCCTCAGCCTCCGCACTGTGGGACTTGGGGAATGTGGAGGACAGAAGCTAGCCAGCGTGAAGCTCACGTTGCTGGCGAACTATCCCTAATAGAGTTCTCGGACTCCGACCAGGCATCTCCTGTCTCCTACCAGCATTCATGAATTCATAGCAGGCTAACTTGTTAGCCTTTAAGTAACGTAAAATCTCAGAGCCTAACAGAGGAACTCTCCCAAGTTGGTTATTTTTAGCACAAACAGTTACTAGGGAAACAGAAAAGTATGAGAATCATGCTTGTATATTGGAAGTAGGAAAATACATTAGCACTCTTAGCCTTGCTAGTAAGGCATTCTGGTACAAAATATCAGTTTCACTATTACCCTGACACCTATGCATGTCAAAGAATCACTTTGTCACATTAAAACAGAATCCCCTTTATGCTCCCAGAGCCCAATGATTACTGTTGATTTTAAAGCAAAGTGTTTTATGAAGATGTAGTGGAGCATGCACCCAACCAAAATGATTAATAATCGTAGATTTGCATATAGAGAACCACAGAAACCCAAAATCTTAAAAGCGGGAATGGAGTGGCGCAAAGATCAATCACTGAGGAAAGCTTTCAGGACCTATGGCAGGCCTGTTACTAAGGGCTAGATGGTCAGACACAACCAAACCATCAAAGGTTGACTCTTAAATATGGGAATCATCTGTTATCACTCACTGGTAGTGCTCCTTGATAAATGCAGTGGTATTTTATATAATATTAGAGAAGCAGAATGAACTTTATTACAATCCTTCACTTGAGGACACAGGAGTCTATAGAAAAGTGACTCATCCTCTACAGATTTATGGTCAATTTCAAATATTTGGATATTCTACAGTATTTAGCTTATAATGAACCCTGAACTAAAATTTTCAACTAGTAAATATATGAAGAATTGAATGGACAAATATAGATTGAGCCAGAGCTGGAACCCAGGCTTCCTCTTGTTCAAACCAATGCTTATTACAACGCTGATAGATCAGGCTTTCCAAACCAGTCCTTTGCATACCATCATCACACTTTTTGCCACATTAAATTAACCCTTTAATTAACGTTATTTCTGAACATACCTTTGTTTTAGGCAACAACATCTGCAAGTTGAGGGTCGGTTGTATTATTTGTATTTTTCAATTACAATAAAATATGCAACGATTTTTAAAGGCTAATCTTGCACAGCCAGAGGTATAAGCACCAATCTTTGGGAAACTGATTAAACATTACTTTGTGTAGAGAAAAATGAGCATCAAGACTGCAGAATCATTCCCAATTACTTTCAGTTTTGCCATAAAGTCCAAAGCTTGATTCCATGAAGACCCTGAAGTCCTTCTGAATTCTCATTTGAGAAATTCTAAAAATACACTGGCAATTTCTTACTTTTTCTCTATTAAACCAATGAATGAAAATAACTCTAATCAAATTAGCCAACTATTGGTTATTATCAAGAAATTATAATGTTGAAAAAAGTATACATGAACAGCTTAATTTACCAAATAGCAGCATGGTATACTCTTAAGTCTAGTTTTGAAATCAAGTTTCAACAAGTAGAGTATATTCTTGACTCACCAAATTTAGGACATCACTCACTCTCCAATGAATTCAATAACCTTTCAAGGGAAAAAAATAAGTAAAAAGGAAAATGTGAGTTCTTATTTAGGAATGAGATGAAACACATTTTGCAAATTAATGAGCTTAAAGTATCAGGGAACACACCTGGTTACACTTGAAAGTTATCAAAATTCCTCCATTTAGCATATTTCACTTTAAAATATCCCCAGAATGTTTAGAACTCTCTAATTGCTTAAGTTAGAAGTTTCATGTTCATGATGAGATTATGTCAGGCTGAAACATCAAAATGATCTTGGAAGTTCTCTACTATTTATCATTTCTTCCTTACATAATACATTGTTCTGTAACAATAGTTTTCAATTTAGAGTGCCCCATTCTTTACGAAGAGTATTTTACTTTTACGCTTTTATTTAGATGGTTATAAATTAATATATGCATATCCCAGATAACAAATGTTCATCTTATAATCAAATATTTCTGTGCAATTTCAGTGATTTCTATTTGTACATGTATGTTTGCCTTATTCAGAAGAAGGGAATTTTGTGGCTATTTTTAAACCATTTTTTAATTGAAAAATATAATGCAAATATGGAGCATTTATTTTTATATAAAAATAAATGTATAGCTTAATGAATGTTTACTCAGGACTAGTTTGGTAAAATTTCAACTTCCTTTTTCTATCCACTTGGGTGTACTGTTCTTTTTTGTTATATTTTTGTTATTTCAAGGGTTTTTCTTCTTTTTCTTTTTTCTTTTTTTATACAGTATTTTTTTAAGTTTATTTATTTATTTTGAGAGAGACAGACAGAGCACACAAGCGGGGGAGGGGCAGAGAGAGAGGAAGAGAAAGGAAATCCCAATGTGCAGCTCAAACCCACAAATAAGAGATCATGACCTGAGCCGAAGTCAAGAGCTGGACACTTAACCGACTGAGCCACCCAGGCCCTATCAAGGGTTTTTTTCTACATTCAAGGGCAGAACTTAATTATCAGTAACACTGTTTTATCAAATTTGCAATATTCTGTGATTGATATATTGCTAACTTTAGGATTATCATTTGGTACATTCTCTTTTTTGAGATAGTTTTTCTAAAGACTTCCTTTAAACTCTAAAATATCTTACAAGATATATGTTTGGTTCCAGAATTTTTTAAAAGGCAAATGCTCTAAAATAATCATATTCTACTCGATGACAATCATTTTCTTGCATCTTTTCGGTGGTTTTAGCATCCAAAATAAACCATAGATTTTTTTGTCTGTTTTTAAAAATGTCTTTAAAAATTTTTTTCTTAATGTTTATTCATTTTTGAGAGACAGAGCATGAGTTGAGGAGTGGCAGAGAGAGAGGGAGACACAGAATCCAAAGCAGGCTCCAGGCTCCAAACTGTCAGCACAGAGCCCTGTGCGGGATTTGAACCTGTGAGATCATGACCTGAGCTGAAGTTGGATGCTTAACCAACTGAGCCACCCAGGTGCCCCTAAAAGTATGTATTTTAAGTGTCCTTTTATCTACAGGTTTTCTTTGCATTCTTTTCCCACCCAGTGCATTTTATTTTCTTTTTGTTGAAGAAAAGGGCTTTTTGTTTGTTGTTTTTGTCGTTTTCTTGAGAGCCAAATTTTGCAAATTTTGTCCAGGTGGTAGATTTACCATATTTCTCTCTGACCTCTGTTTTCCTGTTAAATTGCTACTTTATGGGCTTGATCAGGTCAGGTTGCAATTTCTTTTCCTTTTTTGGTGGGGGCGGGCAGGCAAGACTATTTCATAGGTGGTGGTACATTCTTCTT
This sequence comes from Neofelis nebulosa, assembly GCF_028018385.1. Taxonomy (NCBI): domain Eukaryota; kingdom Metazoa; phylum Chordata; class Mammalia; order Carnivora; family Felidae; genus Neofelis; species Neofelis nebulosa. The sequence continues at coordinate 87,262,852 of NC_080784.1, read as the reverse complement.
CCATCAGGAAATAAATGCTGTTTGGTGCATTCTCTTTGCAGTTTAGTGGTATTGGTGCTCTAGATTAGTGTTTCTCAGGGGTCTTTCTCATTGTATCCCAACCCCCAGAGCCTTTGAGACATTATTTTCCTAATCGCACCCTCCCCTTATGAAATTGTCTTTGCGAAGCTTGGAAAACAATTATTTCTTCAAGTATTTTTTAGAACCAAACTCTCCTTCCTTTCCTTCTGGGACTCTGATGACACAAAATGGTATCTCTTTTGTTGTCTTTCATTCCTGAGGCTGATTGGTTTTTCCCATCATTTTTTCCCCTGTAGTTCAAATTGCACCACTTCTACTGAGGTTTCCACAAGTTCACTCTTTCCTCTTTCACCTCCATCATACCACTGATTCTTCAGTTTCACATTTTAGTTATTTTATGTTTCAGTTATAAAGTTTCCATTTGGTTCGTATTCATAGCTTTTATTATGTTACTTATACGCTCAATTGTAACCTCTGTTTCAGGATTTTTCATGATTGCTTGTTCAGATACTTTTTAATAGCTGCCTAAAATCTTTTCTGGATATTTTCAACATTTGTGTCATCTTAGTATTGGTATCTGTTGACTGTTATACCCATGTGAATTGAGATTTCATAGTTCTTCATAAGCTGAATAATTGTGGATTGGATCCTGGACATTTTGACTATTAGATCCTGAGACCCTGGGTCTGGTTTAAATCCTATGGAAAACGTTAATAGTTTTGTTTTAGTGGGAATTTGAGTTGGTTAGGTTGAGGCAGCAAGTTCCAACCCACACCTTCTTTGGGCTGTGGTTTCAAAGTCATTTCAAATTGGAAAGTCTATGCAGTGCTTTATTTTTACTTAATTCTAATGATCCTGATAATAGTTCAATAAAGTTGGTTTTATGATACTTACTTTACAGATAAAAAGAGAAGTTTGAATTCAGCCTATCACTAGCTGTATGATATTGGGCAATTTAAGCCTTAATTTCATCTCCAAAATGGGATGGATAATACCTACATCATTGGATTGTTTGAGAACTGAATAAAATAATACATGTAGCATATCTAGCATACTTCAAACCCTAAAGAAATCCTGGATAGTCTTCTCATTTTAAGAAAAAAAAATCACTCTCAGGGCTCCTGGGTGACTCAGTTGGTTGAGCGTCCGACTCTTGATTTGGCTCAGGTCCTGATCTCACGGTTCATGGGATTGAGGCCCATGCTGGGCTCTGCGCTGGTGGCAAGGAGCCTGCTTGGGATTCTCTCGCTCTCGCTCTCTGCCCTGCCCCACTCTCTCTCTTTCTCTTGCAAAAGAAATAAACATTAAAAAAAAATCAGTTGCAGGGGCACCTGGGTGGCTTAGTCAGTTAAGCATCCGACTTTGACCTCTCCCCCGACTCATGCTCTGTCTCTGTCTCTCTCTCTCAAAAATAAATAAATAAATAAATAAATTTTTAAAATCAGTTTCAGTGGGAAAAAATAATATATAATCAAATACAAACAATTTAAGTTACAGAAGATGACTTTTGACAGTCATATACACATGTAACCACCACTCCAATAAAAATATATAGAACATTTCCACTACAACAGAAAGTTCCCTCAGGCCTCTCTGTGGTCAACTCTTATCTGTCCTCAACCCCAGGCAACCACTAATCCAACTATTATAATAAATAAGTTTTGTCTGCTCTAGAGCTTTATATTAATAAAATCATACAGTTTGCACATTTTCTATCTGGCTGTTTTCACTCAGCATAATACACTTAAGATTCATCCATATTGGTAGTTTGTTACTTTTTATTGCTGACAAGCTTTCTTCCATTATTTTACTGGGATGTTTTTCCATTACTGATTGAAAGAGTTCTTAGAAATTCTGAATTCAAGTCCTTTGTTAGATCACATATTATGATTTTTTTCCCAGTCTATACATTGTCCTCATTTTCAAAATGGTGTCTTTCAAAGAGCAGGGTCACCTGGGTGGATAGGTTGGTTAAGCATCCAGCTTGGGCTCAGGTCATGATCTCACAGTTGGTGAGTTTGAGCCCCACATGGGGCTCTGTACTGACAGCTCAGAGCCTGGAGCCTGCTTTGCAGATTCTGTGTCTTCCTCTCTCTCTCTGCCCTTCCCCCACTCATGCTCTGTCTCTCTCTTCTTCAAAAATAAACATTAAAAAGAAGAGCAAAAATTATTAATATTTATAACGTTCAATTAATCATTTTGTTCTTTTATGGGTGTGTGTGTGTGACCTTTCACAAAAAATTCTGCCAACACCAAAGAGATGAAGACTTTTTTCTTTGACCTCTTCTAGAAGATTTACAGTTTAAGCTTTTATGTTTTAATTTATGATCCATTCAGAATTAACAGTTATCTGTATGCTATAAGGTAGGGATCGAGGTTCATTTTTTTCCCTTCAACTGATATTCAGTTGTTCCAGCACCATTTATGGAAAAAAATCTATCCTTTCTCATGAAAGGTACCATTGTGAAAATCAATTGACCATATTATGTGTGGGTTTATTCCTAGATTCTATTCTATTTCACTTACCTATGTGTCTATAACAATACTCCATTTATTTTATTGCTTTAACTTTATAATAAGACTTGAAATAAGGTAGTATAAGTCCTCTAACTTTATGGTTCTATTACAACATTGTTATTCTGTATCTTTTGTTTTTCCATATGAGTTTTAGGATCAGTTTTAGACCATAATCTGTGAGAAAAGTGAAAGTTCTGGGATCAGGAATCACAACTGTTCAGACCCTTTGTCTAGGAGCAATTATTGGATTCAATCTCCTAAAAACTTGTAAAGGACTTTTGTGTCTATGTTCAGTTTTATGTCTTTTAATGTTTTGTCTAGTTCTGGAATCAGGGTAACACTGTTCTTATACAATGAATTGGAAAGTGTTCTTTCTTATTTTATTGTCTGGAAGAGTTTGTGTAGAATTTATATACTTACTTAATTTCTAAATTTTTCACAAATATCTTTGTTATTGATTTCTAGTTTAATTCTTTTGTCAGAAAAGAAAATATTTTATATGATTTCAATGATCTTATTTTTTTTTTAATTTCAATCATTTTAAATGTGTTGAGGTTTGTTTCATGATAGAGAATATGATCCATTTTCTTGAATACTCCATGTACATTTGAAAAGAAGTTATGTTCTAGTTATTAGGTGGAATTTTTTATAAGTGCCAACTAGGTGAAATTGGTTGATAGGCTTTTTAAGGTCTTCTATAACAATAGTTCCCAAAATTTCCCGCACTCTGTTGAAATCACCTTTGTATCTTCCCAAAGTATCAATGCCTGTATCTCAACCCTTGAGATTGTGACTTAAGAAGTAGGGGGTGTAGCCTGTTCTTCAGAATTCTTAAGAGCTTCCCGGGTGATTTTAATGTGCAAGCCAAGCTTGGGACTTGAGTTCCTTACTAGTTTTCTTTTTTTATACAATTAAAAAAATTTTTAATGTTTTATTTATTTTTGAGAGAGAGAGAGTGTGTGTGAGCAGGGGAGTGGCAGAGAGAGAGAGAGGAAGACACAGAATCTGAAGCAGGCTCCAGGCTCTGAGCTGTCAGCCCAGAGCCCTACACGGGGCTCGAACTCACAAACCGTGAGATCATGACCTGAGCCCAAGTTGGATGCTTAACCAACTGAACCACCCAGGCGCCCCTAATTTTCTGTATATGTGTATTTATTTTACAAATTACAGAGAGGGGAGTGATGAACTCTTCAGCTGCACTGTGGGTTGGTTTCTTATTTCAGTCCTACCAGTTTTTGCTTCAGTGCTAGTTTATAGCACTATTAGGATTTTTCATATTCTTTTTTAAATTTTTTTAAACATTTACTCATTTTTGAGAGACAGAGCATGAGCAGGGGCGGGGCAGAGAGAGAGAGGGAGACACAGAATCCAAAGCAGGCTCCAGGCTCTGAACTGTCAGCACAGAGCCTGACATGGGGCTCAAACTCAAGAGCCGTGAGATCATGACCTGAGCCAAAGTCGGATGCCTAACTAACTGAGCCACCAAGATGCCCCTCGTTGCCACATTTAAAAATGTTGCTTATAAAATAGAATCACCATATGATCCAGTAATTCTACTTCTGGATATACACCCAAAAGAATTGAAGGCAGGGTCTCAAAGAGATGTTTGCACACATCATTGTCATAGTAGCATTCACAATAGCTAAAAGTTGGAAGCAACCCAAGTATCCATTGACAGATATATAGAAAGACAAAATGTGCTCTATACATAAATGTAATGTTATTTTGTTTTAAAAAGGAAGGAAATTCTGACACATGCCACAATATGGATGACCCTTGAGGATGTTATGATTAGTGAAAAGTCAGTCACAAAAAAATAAATACTGAAAGAGATTCCACATACATGAAGTACCTACAGTAGTCATATTCATAGAGACAGAAAGAATGGCAGTTGCCAGGTGCTGGAGGGAGAGATAAATGAGGAGTTGCTTTTTAATGGGTATAAAGTTTCAGCTTTGCAAGATGAAAAGTGTTCTGGAGACTGGTTGCATGGCAATGTGAATATAATTAACACTATTGAACTGTACAATTTCAAATAGTTAAGATGAGGGGCACCTGGGTAGCTCAGCCAGTTGAGCATCTGACTCTTGATTTCAGGTCAGGCCATGAACTCTAGGATTGGGGGCTGGAGTCTGATGGGGCTCCGTACTGAGTGTAGAGCCTGCTTGGGATTCTCCCTCTCTCCCTCTGCCCCTCTCCCCCTGCTCGTGCACCATGCTCTCTTTCTCTAAAACAAATCAAAAATAAAATAAGAAGATGGTACTTTTTTTTGTTATTTGTATTTTATACTATAAACAGCATGTATATTTTATGCTCTAACAACAACAGTTTCTTTTAATACTTCTTAGTCTTTGGTGTTCTGCAGTTTCATCAGGATGTGTCCAGGTATGAAATTCTTTATTTTTAACCTGTTCAAGAATTAAGTGCTTCTTGAATCTGAGCATTCAAATATTCCACAGTCCTGAAAAATTCTTAGTTATTATTCTTTGAATACTGCTCACACCCATTGTCTGTAATTTCTCTTTTTGACACTCCTACTGGATATACACTGGATCTTTCTTATTTTTCATTTATTTAGCTCCTGTGTTGCATTCTAGTATATTTTCTCAGATTATGTCACATAGTTCCAGCCAAATACACAGTTCTCAAATACTGAATGGAAGATTTTTAGATATATATACATATATATGTATTATGTATATGTATATATATGTATATGTGTATATATACATATATTATGTATAATATATATGTATATTTTTAGATATATACACATATATATGTGTATATACACACATATATATGTGTATATACATATATACACATATATATGTGTGTGTTTATATATATATATATATATATATATATATATATATATATATATATATATATTCTTAAAAGGATTAAGGCGGTATGTCAGCAAACTGAACCCTAAGTGAAAAATCAAGAAACAGGCAGACATAGGCTCACCTCTACAACTCAGGAGAATGTGCCAGAGCCAAAACAATATGGTATTACTACCCTGTACTCACAAATATTAAACACAAGCAGGATGCTGCTTTGTGTCAAGTGCTATATATCAATGAATGCTATCAAGCCAGATTACATTACATCCCAAAGCCTGGCCACAGCATTTCACACTGAATGTATGACCTTGAGCAAGACATTTATTTATTCTTAAGCTTCAGTTTCTTTCTGTGGGTTGCTGTGAGAATCAAAATGAGAGAAGGTGAGCGAAAGTTCTATATATCAAAGTACTGTTAAAGTATTTTCTCAATTCTAAAATATTATTAAATGGTCAGGTGCACTATGGATTTAATAATCGTTTGGAAAGGAGGTGGAGAGGAACAATCCACTAGGGGTATTTGGGAAATTTAAAAATATGGAAAAGTTTGCTTTTTGAATTGAGGTACTACAGTATTATACTGGCTTTATCTATCTTTCACGCCCACAAATACCCTTTTCTTAAATCTGAATGATTTCTCTCGCCCCCGGCATTTGGTTTTACCAACCTCCTTCCTGACAGCTGTCAGAATTTTCCACACTGGATTTCTGACCCCAATTTTCAGGCTCCTGCTGAGACTGAAGGGCTGCTTTCCTGGGACTGGCTTTCTCACGCCTAACTTCGCCTCTGTACTGCCATTGGGTGTTGCTTTTCCTGGACCCGCCCACATCAGCCTCAATCCTGATTGGATGCCAACGTCCTTTTGTTATGGCAAAAGGTGGATCCCTGGGCTTCGACAAAGGACGATTGGGGCGTCGTACAGCTAATGCGCAGGCGTGCCTTCTTGAGTGGGGATTGGTGGGAGACTGGGCAGGACGGGGCGGGACAGGGCGGGACTCCCGTTTCCGCGCACGCTCTGTGGGCGCAGAGGGCGGAGCTGCCGGTACCGGTTGGCGAAAGTGTTGGGGCTTGAGGCGTCCTCCCTATCCCTCCCACTCCCAGCGCCTCCAACGGCAGGTGAGGACAGTCTCGGGCGGCGGAGGGCCTGGCCCCGGGCTATTGGAGTTTGCGGCCACGGTACAGCCAAGGGCCTGGAGGGCGGGGTAGACTGGACGCGATCCGGCGCACCAGGGGCCCGGGAAGAGCGGCCTCGGGCCTGGGCATTTGGTGGGCGGCGGAGGCCTGGCTGTCTGCAGAGCCCCTGCGCAACCTCCGTCTCATCTTCTCATTATTGAGCCTAGAGGTTCCTTTGGGGAGGGGCTGCTTTCATCTCTGAGGCGGACGTTCTGCCGCCTTCTCACCGTCTCTTCTGAGTCGAAGGCCGTTGTCCAGCCTCCCGCCCTGATTGGGACGGCGGAGGGGCGTTTGGGTGGAATGGGACCTGGCACGCCTGGACTAGTCCGTGGGTGCTCTGCCGAGAGCCCGCAGGTTGTGGGGAGAGGATGCCAAGGCGGGGAGGGTGGCGAGTGAGCGATAAATAAGGGCTTGGCGACAGCTTTCCAGGGGCTGAAAGCAGCTCCCGGGTTAGTTTCTACTTGGGCTTTAGGGTCCTGCTGAGCAAGTTTTGGGGAGTTAGGATTGAAAAGGAGAGAGAAGATACATTTCTGAAAGGCAGGACTTTTGTTATACAATGTAGCGAGACCACTACTATGACGTAACAATGTTAAAATGCTGTGCTGCCGACACCGTAAGTCTGTACCTGAAGATCCAAAGCTGTGCCTGTATATTGTTGCCGTACCCTTTGATTAAATTCACGGTAGCTAGTCATTCTCTGGGACTCTAGCTTCCGTTCCTGTCCTCATTGGACCGATCAAATCAATTCCTTAATCTTGTAGAATCTCAGACTACATTTATCTAACCAGAACAATTCAGAACTTGAAGGAGCCTGAACAGATAAACTCATGTTGAAAGTTGATACAGCTTGAAGGGAATGAAATTTATCTTCAGTTGCTTAGTAAAATATCAAAGGGATTTAACATCAAAGATTGCAAAATATTTGGAAAACTGAGATTAGGGCTGTTATTAAAGTTTTTTTCCATTATATAGTGGAAAAGCAGGAACGTTATAGTTAGACCTACCTTCAAATTCTTGGTACAAACATTGGCTGTGAAGTCTAAGGCAGATACATAGCCTTTCTGAGATACAGCATCCACAAACATAAATTACGATGCCCTGTTGATTTGATGAATACGAACTAATAATATATGTAAAGCATTTAGTTGATTAACGCACAGTTTTAGATGCAGAAAAGTTGGTTGCATTTCAGTCTTAACTCTCAAAATCTTAGGTCTCAGATGTGAGCATACCTGGAATGGTATGGTGGAAAAAACTAGCCTGGGTACTCCTGGCTCTGGCAGTAACTACTTTTGTGATTTTGTGATGTTGGGTAAGCCATTATTTCTTTTGGCCTTGGTTTATTTGTGAAATGCGGCAGCTAGACCAGATGATTTTTCCAAAATTTCTTTTTGTGGCCTGAATTAGAGTCAAAAGGGAGAGAAGATAACAGCTAATATTATTCAATACCTTCTTTGTACAAGGTACCATTGCAAGCACACTATATATATGAACTCATTAAATTCTTGACAACAAAACTATGAGGTATATACTCTTATCCTCATTTTACAGATGAGGAAACTGAGGCTGAGGTATAACCTTGCTTGAGGTTCCAGAGCTTATAAATAGCAGAGCTAGGATTTAAATACAGGTAATAAAAATTTATGTTCTTAATCACTGTGCTACACTGCCTCTTAACAGTGGTACTATTCAGGGTACTATAAAAGAAGGTAGAGGTCTACTTTGGTAGAACAGTAGTCTTTGGTCACAAGCGTGTGGGCGTGGAAGATGGGTCCGCATCCTAATGTTTGTCACACTTCCTGACCCTTGTTCTCTCCATACCTTTTACATCCAGGACTTAAATTATCAAAATAGTTCTAGGTTCTCTTCCACTGACCAAGGCTAGATGAAGATAAGCATCAAAATTTACTGCAATTTGTTTTGTTTTGGTTTTAATATGAAATTTATTGTCAGATTCGTTTCCACACAACACCCAGTACTCATCCTGTAAGGTGCCCTCCTCAATGCCTATCACCCACCCTCTCCTCCCTCCCACCCCCCATCAACCCTCAGTTTATTCTCAGTTTTTAAGAGTCTCTTGTGTTTTGGCTCTCTCCCTCTCTAACTTTTTTTTTTTCCTTCCTATCCCACATGGTCTTCTGTTAAGTTTCTCAGGATCCACATAAGAGTGAAAACACATGGTATCTGTCTTTCTCTGTATAGCTTATTTCACTTAGCATAACACTCTCCAGTTCCATCCACTTTGCTACAAAAGGCCATATTTCGTTCTTTCTCATTGCCATGTAGTACTCCATTGTGTATATAAACCACAATTTCTTTATCCATTCATCAGTTGATGGATATTTAGTCTCTTTCCATAATTTGGCTATTGTTGAGCGTGCTGCTATAAACATTGGGGTACAAGTGCCCCTATGCATCAGCACTTGCATCCCTTGGAAAATTTACTGCAATTTTTGAGAAACACTTCTGAGATCCAATCTAGCCTTGAGTCAGAGTTGACAAATCTCAGAACCGTAATCATTTTGGAACTAAGGCAGCGTTAGGAGAAACAGATCAGCCTTAGCACCCCACATTCATTTCAGTGTCCTCACACTTGAGATACTTTGGTCTGGATTTTCTTTTCACATCAGATTTGCATTTATGTATAGGAACAGAAGAATTGACAGTGAACTCTAAAAAGTGCATTTCACATGAAATTGGATTGATATGATAGCAGCTATAGATTAAAAAACATTTTATAGTTGAAAAACTCAGTCTAATGTGCTAATGTAGACATCATGAAGTTTGAAGATTGATCTTATTTTGAAAGAAAAAATCTGTGGCTAAATTGCTTTGATACAAAGAGCTCAGTGAACCTTCTGATCTTATATATAAAATAAATCAGTTTGTTACTCTAAATTTACTGAAATAACTTGAATATATGCAAGAAAGCATTTTGAGGCCAGCCTATTTAATCATATCATAATAAGAAAAAATTGTTATTTGTCTTTTTTGTTGTTGTGCAGAAGCAGCTGGCAATACTCCTGTCTCTTTTATTAAAGAATCATGAATACCCTTTTGTACAAGGCTGCCACATACAGTAGGGCAGATTTTGCACTGTGCAAGCCTCAAGTGCAGTCTTACATGGACTGTGATATGAATGGTGTTCTCTCAGGTTGTGTTGTCGATCCCATAGCACTGTCCTTGTGCCTGCCTGGCTTCTGTGGTATTGACTCCACCCCAGTCTTTAGTGTGTGTTTCTAAGCTTCATTTTTCCTCTAATCCCCCTCCACCCCATTTTTCTGCCTTTTTTTCCTTCATTTTTTCAGATGAAGTCAAACTGTTGATAAACCATACAAAGATTTTCTATTGTTTGGTTTACATGTGGCCAAAATTTCAGAAACTGGCTTCATGATTACATTGATCAGTTTGGAACAGTTTGCTTTTGTAGACTTTTTACTTTTGGTGTTAGATTGAAACATAAGCAGGAAAAATATACCATATCCCTATACGAAATCTGATATCAAAGTCATTTGTATTGATTGCATGATTATTTGTTCCTTGGCTTATGTATCTTACAATGCTTCTCATTTGTCATGAAAATTTTGTTTTAGCTGTATTTTTAAAAGCAAATATTAGAAATTTGAAGTACTTTTTATATATTATTTAGCAGGGGAAATAGCCAAGCTGCAGGCTATTGTTGGCTGAGTACTCTCAAGATCACTTTTGCTTTTGGCTGTGGCCTATGTCATCCCTCCCAGACCTGTGTTAGCCAGGTCAGTGGTTGAAATGGTAGGAAAATTGCAAGTGTCAAATAAAGTTTTCACTGTTAACACTCATCCTCTTCGATTGTAAAGAGATACATTGGTGATTGAATGGAGAGGGATAATTTTTGAAGTGTGGGCTTCACATATTATAGTAAGTTGAATAATTTAAATAATTTTGGGGGGCGCCTGGGTGGTTCAGTCAGCTGAGTGTGGAACTCTTGATTTCCGCTCAGGTCATGATCTCCTGGTTTCTGAGTTTGAGCCCTGCATCTGGCTCCATGCTGATGGGGCAGGGCCTGAGATACTCTCTCTCTCTCTCTGTCTCTGTCTCTCTCTCTCTCTGCCCCTCCCCCACTCACGCATGCATGCACACTGTCTCTCAAAATAAATGAAACTTTAAAATAAATAAATAAATAAATAATTTTTAAAAAGATTTTTAGTAATTAGTCTACTTGGATTTATATAGATGTACTGATACATATTACATATTAACATATTATGTGTATATATTATTAATATATATTTAATTAATTACATATATATTCTCAGGTTCCTTGCACTTCAGAGAAATTTTATATGTATATTACATATGTACATATATTACATATGTATGTATATATATAATGCACATGTAATATGTATATAATACATACATATATCACAAATATATGTGTCAACTTTCTCTGAAGTACAAAGAACCTGAGAATTAAAACCATGTGAATAAGATATGAAGGGGAGAGTAACTAATTCTAGAGAAGTAGAAAGATGCCAGAAGACTTGGGAGTAGATTTATTAAGCATTAAATCAATTTTACATCATTTGTAGCTAGTTAATTCTTTAATAATGCTATGTGTAGGATGTTTAATGTCTTTCTTTTTTAGAATAATACGTGATGTCTTATTTCAGAGATAGTTCTTATGTACGTACACTGAGCATTTTATCTTTACATTCATGCCAGTATCTGAAAACTCTTTAATGTGATTCTAGTTCTAGAATGTCGACATCCTTGTTCAGTAGGTCTCGGTTCCACTGTTTATAGTATATGGAAGCATAACAATGCTTTGGGTATAAGAGGTGCTCCATAAATAATTTGTTGAAAGAGTAACAATATTGACAGGTCTAAATTGCTTCAGTGAGTAGATTAGATTGGTGACCAGTAATAATCTGGTTTATTTAATAACTCTTGAACACACCGAATATGAAATGAATGTTAGCTATAGAGCACAACGTATTTCATAAGAATTTTATGCTTTAATATTTTGAAACCTTTTATAGGAACAATAAAATGTTAATGTTTTACTTATTCACATCCTAATTAATTTGTTTTAACTCTAACTAGGATGTAACAGGTTGATATTTTCATTTATCCCACATTAATGTTTCAGGTAACTAGTATTTTTCTCTTGAACGTTATCAATAAAAAGTTTTAAATATATTTTATATATTATTATATATAAAATAATACTTTAATGATGAAAAGTATTTTTAAACACATTTGTTTTCATCCCTATTATCATCCTTAATAGAAGAGCTTTTTTCATTTTGCTGTTCTCTTTATTTGTATTTATGTATATTTTACATGATTTACATCAATGAATACACCATTTTATAAACATTCTTCTATGTTATTATAGTCATCCTAATTATTTTTAGTACCCACTCAATTAGAAACTACAGTAATTACAGACTGAATGGACAGTTTATGTTGTTTCCAATTTGGTGGGTTGTAAATAAGGTTGAAGTGAAGATTTTATGTATATAATTTTTACTTCTTTGTAATTTTCCTTAGGCTAAATTTCCAAGAGCAAAATTGCTTAGTAGAAAATATTTAAATGTTTTTATGAGTGTAATTTATTACCATACTGCTTTCTAAGAAGATACATATTTAAAATTTGTGTCTAATATTTTGTATTTGTTCTTCCATAACTTTGCTACTATTGATCATTATCTCCTTTAAAAAAATTTGATAAATGTACAATGGTATGTTATTGCTATATGTGTCTGTTTCTTTTTCTTATTGCAGACGATTCATCAAGGATTTTGTATCCAAGGCCCAAAAGTTTGTTACCCGAGATGATGAATGCTGACATGGATGGTATGTTCTTTATTTTCCTTTTTGTATGTTCCTGGTTTTGTGGATGCTTTGGCTTCATAGAGCAACAGAAAGAACAGAGAAGCAATATTTAGAAGGGTTGGATTTGGCTAATTTACTGACTTATTTACTGTCTAGTTCTAGAAAGAATTGATGTTGGCAAAACATATCTGCCATGTGGGCATATAACTTTTTCCTTTACAGGGTTCTTGTGTAAGGCAAGTAAGATAACAAAGATGAAACATTTTGTACGACTTTAAGTGCTGCACTACACAAATGGTACCTAACGTTAATAGTAAATGCAAACCTTTGTATTACAGCAGTTGATGCTGAAAATCAGGTGGAACTGGAGGAAAAAACGCGACTTATTAATCAAGTGTTGGAACTTCAACACACACTTGAAGGTGAGCCTCCATTTCGTAGTTTTCTTGAATAACATCCAATAGTTGAAATTGTAAGCATTTATGTTGCTAAATTTTGTTACCGTGCCCCCAGTTTTTGAAAGTATAAACTTCAAAGTCCATTTCGATAATGTTTTCCCCCTCCTGCCTGCATCTTTGGCTGGTGATTTTAAAGAAGAGTTGTGCTTCAATGAGAAAGTCAAATAGTGTTCTTATGCATCCCTCTGGGTTTAAGGTAATGCTGTTTATTACATGAGAGCCCCCTTTTAAGCATTGTGTTATTACTAAGTCCACTTTAATAAAGCTTATATTAAAATAAAAAGTGTTTTAGCTTCAGAGATTAAAAGTAAATTGATCTGAGGTTTGTTTTCATTTTCTAAATGTGTTGCATAAAATTAATACTACCAGTGAAACATCTTGTTTTTTTTAATGTTTATTTATTTTTGAGAGGGAGTGCGAGAGTGAGCAGGGGAGAACCAGAGACGGGGACAGGGGATCTGAAGCAGGCTCTGCACTGACAGCAGCATGCCCAATGTAGGGCTCAAACTCACAAACCCTGGGATTGTGACTTGAGCCAAAGTTGGATGTTCAACCAACCGAGCCACCCGGGTGTCCTGAAACATCTCGGTTTTTAGTGAAATTAAGAGGTTGTGGGTTTTTTTTTTTTTTTTTTTTTCTTTTGTAACAGCAGGGTGAGCAGATCATGTCATTTCACTGGCTTCCTATTTTACAGTTAATAAAAGCCAGGTTACTCTCTGGAAACCTGTTACTTTTTACCTTTCAGAGTCAGTCATGTCACACTGTCTGCCTCATACATTCTGCCTCAGACACTGGCCTCCTTGCTGTTCTTTCAGCATATGCTTCTACTTAGGGGCTTGAATCTTTCCCTTAAGGTGTTTGCGTTCTGTATGGCTCATTTCCTTCCTTTAGGTCTCTGGTCAAATTCCCTTTATCAAAATAGCTCTCCCTGACTATACTATATAAAAGGGCAACTTCAGGGGCTCCTGGGTGGCTCAGTCAGTTGAGCATCCAATTTCAGCTCAGGTCATGATCTCACGGTCTGTGAGTTCGGGCCCTGAGTCGGGCTCTGGGCTGACAGCTCAGAACCTGGAGCCTACTTCGGATTCTGTGTCTCCCTCTCTCTGCCCCTCCCCTGCTCACGCTGTGTCTCTGTCTCTCTCAAAAATAAATAAACGTTAAAAAAAATTTCAAAGGGCAACTTCCCTTTTGCTTCCTACCACTCTTACCCTTCTTTTTTTTCCTTTTACTTGGGACCCCCTAAATGCACATGTGTTCACATGCATATTAGAATGTGAGCTCTGTGAAGGCAAGGGCTTTTGTCACTGTTGCCTCTAGAACAGTGCCTGACTCTTAGAGGGCACCCAATACTTAGTTGTTAAGTGAATGAATGGAGGTGATGTTTTATTTGATCATTAGGAACTGTGTCTTTTGAATTTCTTACTAAAGTAAAAATGCAAAATATTTCATTGCTTGGAAACTGACTTTCTTTAGTCCGTGTATAAAGCAAGTTGTATTTGCCTACCACATTTTCTGAAGCATTTCTAGCAAACATGTTAGTTTTTGTGTTAAGGCATGAACCAAAATTCACATTTTGGTGAAAAAACTGAGTCTGTACTTTTTAGAAATAACCATTTAAAGAAATAACCACTCAACATAAATGCTGTTTACCAAGAATAACATTTAGTCTAATGTGAAATCACTTTTTAAGAATTTTAGCTATTGACCAGCACTCAGTTTACTTTGTTCACCTGAATTCTAAAGTTACTTGAATTTAAAAACAGAAAATTTAAAGATCATGTTATCTATTTTAAGAATGAATCTTAAATCTTTTATGATACGGAGTCATTGCCATTATTTTATTGATAATGGGCTTTTTTATTTTTAATATAGACCTCTCCGCAAGAGTAGATGCAGTTAAGGAAGAAAATCTGAAGCTAAAATCAGAAAACCAAGTTCTTGGACAATATATAGAAAACCTCATGTCAGCTTCTAGTGTTTTTCAAACAACTGACACAAAAAGCAAAAGAAAGTAAGGGATTGACATCCCTTCTGTTTTATGGAATTGCTGCTGATCTTTTTTTCTTTAAAACTTGGATAGGTTCAAAAAGTTAGAGTACTTTTGTTTGTGGCTTAATTGAATATTTATGAAGATAATATCAGATCTAGGCAAAATTAAGAGCATAACAGAAGACTTCCATGAGCTTGTGTATAATATGTTAGTCTATGAAAATGTGCTAATGTATTGTAGAGACTTTATAATTAGAAATGCATATATTTATGAAACTTGAAAATGAATGTTTTATCAAATTTGCTTTGATTTACAGGTTTAGCACTGTCTTTTATTATAGGCATATTAAGAGATACAAGAAAATAACCACCGTGTTGTGAAAAGTGACCAAAATCATGTACTGAACGCACAGCTTTATGTACCCTGTCTACCATGTTGTGCCTCTTCTCCATTTGCTTCTTCCTTCCCATTTCCCTTCCCCTAAGGAAAAAATTGGTTTCACATTTGTAAAAGTAATTTTAATAGTTAATCATCTGTGAGAGTAACCTGAGCTTGAATTGTTGAAACTTAACCAAAATAAGACACTTTCTCAGTTAGGGCTTGTCATAGTTAGTAATAAGATAGGATTGTTGGTTTGTCTTTAATTGATTGAAAACAGAGGCCATAAATATGAAGACTTTCCTTTGCAACTGAGTTATCAAATTGGGAAGGTCTGTTGTTAAAAACTTCCTTTTGCACAGCTGATGCACTTGGTATCTGAAAAGATGAGCTCCGGTTATATGTTTGAAATAGAACAGAAATGGGATGGGAAAGGCACTGGGCAAACAGTAGTAACCAGCTCCAAATGTTTTCACTCCAGATTCGTGTGATCTGTGGCACAGACGATATCTTTTGGGGAATATATGAAGATGGAAGTAGATTAAATGTGACTAACCTTAGGTCAACCACATCTAGAAGAGAACAGTTACAAAGAGTTTAGTCTCAAGGTTTCTTTGTGGTACCCAGCAGATCAACTTTTGCAAAATCCCTTGAGAGTGTATTAGTGTCAGAATCATGAACAAAATGGACGAGTTTTACGTGTATACTAAGTGATATTTTTCTCAGTATTTTAATCTCACTACTTCCCCAGAATTTTCTGTAAACCTAACTACTTGGTTTGCAGAGTTTTAGTCACTCTTTGACAGTTTCAAGAAATTTAGTTTGTAGATTCCATTTGGTAAGAAAATTAATATCAGAAGTAATGTTAAGATGTTAAATAGGAAGAGAGATCCACTAATATAGTTTTGGTTATTAGATTTGGGCTACTTTTAATCATGGAATAATCTTAACGTTTGTATTGGTGTAAGATTCGATGAATGACTTTAGCTGTATGAATATAATAGTTATACTGCAAACATTTTGCATCCCTTTTGTGACCTAATTTACAAACATTTAAACTTGTGTTCCAGTTTTGCTTTACTGTTTAATAAAAACCTGTTTCAGAGATTGTGTGTGTGTTAATATAGTAACTGTGGTGTGTATAATGACGTAGTGGTGTATCCAGGGTTGTTCAAAGCTACAGGATAAGTAGCATATCTTATTTAAGTACCAGTTACTTTATGTTTAGGGGAATATTTTTATTAAAACAAATGTTAGAGGATATTATACGTTGATTTTTATTTTTAAAAACGTTTTTTTAATGTTTATTTATATTTGAGAGAGAGAGACACAGAGCATGAGCAGCGGAGGGGCAGAGAGAGAGGGAGACAACAGAATCTGAAGCAGGCTCCAGGCTCTGAGCTCTCAGCGCAGAGCCAGATGCGGGCTCAGACTCACAAACCACAAGATCATGACCTGAGCCGAAGTTGGATGCTTAACCAAATGAGCCCACCCAGGTGTCCCTGTACATTAATTTTTAAAATAAAAGCAAAGAATTCAGAGGAAGATCCAAGATTGTCAGGGAGAAGGTGGTTGTAATGTTTAGGTTAGGCTAAGCTCCTGTAGCAAGAATGCATTGATAATATAGAAGTTTTTCTCCCAACTAACGGTTGTGAGGTAAGCATTGCAAGCTAGTGGATTTTGTTCCACATAATGACTCGGGGGCTTGAATGGAGGATAGCTCTGCCATTTTCAGACATGGCTTCATGGGACACATTTGCAAGGTTTTAAGTGTTGGGCCTGTTGGCATGTAGGTTTTCTCACATTCCAATGGCATGGAGACTTCATTACATCTAGATGGAGAAGCTGAGAAATGTAGTCTTTGGCTGGAAGCCATATTCCAGCTAAACTTTCTTACCATAGAAGCACATAGAGGATTTTGGTAGCAACTCGCAGCCACAGCCGTAGCCCTTTTCTCTTGCTATTAAGTCTCTGTGCACAACCTTCTTCCTGCACAAAGAACATACTCAACCCGTCCTCACCAGTTACTGATTCAGCTCAAAATCCAGGATCTCTATTAAGGTCCATCAGCTTTAGATGTGGCTTCTAAATAGTGTGACGACTTCTAAACTGATGGGCAAATTATTTGCTCTCACCCTCACTTCTTCCCATTTATAATGGTGTGGTGAGGTCAGGAAACCCAAATAAAAACTCTCAACTTGGAAAGAGGGAATAAAGGGAAATGTATTGATTCAAACCAACTGTGGGATATTCCTGGGAGACCCTGAGAAGAGTCTGTCTCTGATGGTGGAGAAGGAAGTTCCTTGATCAGACCCTGATTCTGCTCTCTGGCAAGGGAGTCCCTTGTTTATTACCCTCAATGGCTTCCAGTCTGGAAAATTATTCCTTATCCATTTCCCTCCACGGCTCTAAGTAGAGGCTAGGAGTGTGCCCTTTATGGGAGACATGAAAACAGTCCACTTACTGCTGGCATGAGCTTGGTGCCCATTGTTTTAAGGCCACGCTCACATTTCTTTGGCGGCAAAATTCCCACAAAAATGTAGCTTTTTGGTCTATACAGTTCTAGTTCCACCTGTTAGGAACCACAATTAAGCACTTTTCTAGACCAAATTCTCAAAGTATTTTTCATCACAGGACCCTGCCTCTCTTTAATGGAGGCTACCTTGAGACCAACTGAAAATAAGACTGCTCTGGGAATGCTACACCCAGATTATCACCGCAGGCCTGGATCCCTTTGTGTGGCTTAACCAAGTGGCGGGGAGGTCTTGCTGGGCTTACCACCCCCACCTCCCGCACCTCAAAAATAAAACAATCCTTTTTTGTTATTCAGGGTACAGAGGCACTTGGCTCTTCTAATCCTTTGAGGTTCCTAATACTGGTGTTTATTCCATCTCTGCTTAGAGACTAGTAAATTCTTTCTTGTGATGCCTTGCTAAAAGCACCAAGGACCAGGCAATTCATTGTACATTCTGACTTTTCCAACTGCTACCCATAGAGCTATCATCTCAGTAGGTGACAAAATGTTACCTGAGGGGAGCCTGGGTAGCTTGGTCGGTTAAGCGTCCGACTCTTGATTTCAGCTTAGCTCATGGTCTCCCAGTTTGTGGGTTTGTGGATTCAAGTCCTGTGTCAGGCTCTGTGCTGACAGCATGGAGCCTGCTTGGGATTCTCTGCCTCCCTATCTCTGCCTCCCCCCACTTGCATGCACTCTCTTTCTGAAATAAACATAAAAATATATTTTAAAAATGTTACCTGAAATACAAGTCCTACCTGCTTGTCGTGTGAATGGTAAATCAATGCTATACATTGTTTTTCTTGTAACAGTATCCTACTTCAGGCTATCAATTTCTGTATTAGAAATATAGATGTGCATCTCAACAATAGCCAAATTATGGAAAGAGCCTAAATGTCCATCAACTGATGAATGGATAAAGAAATTGTGGTTTATATACACAATGGAATACTACGTGGCAATGAGAAAAAATGAAATATGGCCTTTTGTAGCAACGTGGATGAACTGGAGAGTGTGATGCTAAGTGAAATAAGCCATACAGAGGAAGACAGATACCATATGGTTTCACTCTTATGTGGATCCTGAGAAACATAACAGAAACCCATGGGGGAGGGGAAGGAAAAAAAAAAAAAAGAGGTTAGAGTGGGAGAGAGCCAAAGCATAAGAGACTGTTAAAAACTGAGAACAAACTGAGGGTTGATGGGGGGTGGGAGGGAGGGGAGGGTGGGTGATGGGTATTGAGGAGGGCACCTTTCGGGATGAGCACTGGGTGTTGTATGGAAACCAATTTGACAGTAAATTTCATATATTAAAAAAAAAAAAAAGAAATATAGATGTACACAGGAACTGTGTCTAGCTTCTGACATAGACTCTCTTTGACCAAATTTTAAGCAGACCTTTTCAACTGGGCCTCTCATAGGCCCTGTCTTTGGCCTGTTGCCAGTTTCCAAAAGAATCCTGCTAAGTCAACTTAAGATTCCCTCCCCCTCCCCCCCCCCCTCTGTATCTGATCACCTTGGTCTGCCTCCAGCAAGAATCGCATTAAGTCAGTTTAGCAAGCATTCCCCTACTCTTGGTGTCTCCTCTTAGCAGTTTTCCATCTATGAACCCTCCCCGCATTCTGCTCAATGACTTTAAATTGCCAGCCATCTTTACTGTATTTGGAGTTGAGCAAAGTATCTCTCCCCTACTCTGACAGTCTTGGGCACCTATTGTAGCTAGAACAGTCTTCCTCACTGTCTTAACAAGTGTCAGTATACTTTTTTCTGTAATACTTCTAGTGTAAATGCCGGTGGAGTGATGATTGGCAGGGAAAATGAGCATATCCCTTTTCCTCAGTGGCCCCCAGTGGGACTTCCCTCAATACTGATAATATTCTATCCAGAATTTGTCCTCTCTGTATTCCCTTTGGACTTTATTTGTAGCAAGTTAACTATAGATCACAATCCCTTATCTGGAATTCTTGGGACTAGATGTTTCAGAAATTGGACTTTTTCAGATTTCATAAAGTATTATATTGTTTTAGGCAACACTTGTAATCCAACATATTTACATTTTTGTATCAAATATATGAATTTAATAAGCATGATAAATGCTATAAAAAGCCTGTCGGGGAGGTCAGGTTTGGTTGCCAAATGAATTTTGGTGTCAAACATGAAAACACTTTTGCTTTTCACAGATTTTTTTTGACTTTTTTGAATTGTATGTGTAGCAACAAAAATTTTTGCAGAAAAGTAACCAAAATCATCTAAACATGTAACCCCCACCAGTTTATAGTGTCACATTTCTGTTCCTGTCCATTACTCTTCCGTTTGATCTAGTCCTTTTTCCAAAAGATAAATGAGAGGTGAATTATAGAATCCAAAATTAACTTTGCGGTCCAAAGCAAAGCAAAATTGATCTTAATTCTTTAGAAAGTAAAACCTTTCTTCACTTTTCCCAGTAACTGTTTTTCTCTCTTTTGAGGTAACACCCTCTAGTGGTTGTCTGCAGGTATTTCTTCAATCTGAAATTATCAAAATTACCAGCAAAGACAAAGAGATTACTTAAGATCACTTGCAAATTATGAAAGAACAGAAAATATCATTACATTCAAGTTTGTTTAAGAATCCTTGGGGCGCCTGGGTGGCGCAGTCGGTTAAGCGTCCGACTTCAGCCAGGTCACGATCTCGCGGTCCGTGAGTTCGAGCCCCGCGTCAGGCTCTGGGCTGATGGCTCGGAGCCTGGAGCCTGTTTCCGATTCTGTGTCTCCCTCTCTCTCTGCCCCTCCCCCATTCATGCTCTGTCTCTCTCTGTCCCAAAAATAAAAAATGTTGGGAAAAAAAAAAAAAAAAAAAAAAAAAAAGAATCCTAAGAGAGACGGGGCACCTGGGTGGCTCAGTCGGTTAAGCACCCGACTTTGGCTCAGGTCGTGATCTCACAGTTTGTGATTTGAGCCCCACGCAGGGCTCTGTGCTGACAGCTCAGAGTCTGGAGCCTGCTTCAGATTCTGTGTCTCCCTCTCTCTGCCCCTACCCTGTTCCCACGGTGTCCCTCTCTCCCTCTAAATAAACGTAAAAAAAAAACTTTTAAAAAAAGGTATTCAAGGAAAAAGAATCTATTTTAGCCTGGTCAAGTTAAAAAGCCTCTAAAAAGGCCAACTAAAATAAAGAAAAGCAAAATACACTTATTTTTCTTTATTAGAGAAAAGGATAAAATTTAAGTCATTTTTAAACAAAGTCAGATTAGGATGGTAAAAGGAAAAAAGCCATCTTGTTATTAAGGAAGACTCAATGCTTTGTCTACTGCATGGATCTGGTACACATGTTTGTACGGGTTTAAGTTTTGGTTAAACCTATCAGCCATGATACATCCACGGAGGGTACAGCCACAGGAAGTAAGAGTGAGCTGGCAAAACTGGTTGCTCAGATGTTAGCACTGCAAGCTCATGGGGTTTAACCAAACACTGAAGTTAAAATGAATCTGCAACCAAGAAAGTAAAAACAAACAAACAAAAAAGCTTTACTCAATATTTAGAAATAAATGTTCACATACAAGACACTTGTTAGGCTAGAAGGTTTCCATAAACTTACGGAAGGATTTATGTCCTGAAGTAGCGGTTTACTTTTGGAAACATTCTCTAGAATCACTCAGTATGTCTAGTTCATTTGGACATTCCAAATACAAAGTAAGAAAGGGAGTCCTTGCCAGGTTTTTTTGTATAAAGTTCAGGTAGTATTAAATAAATACAAAATATGGTTAACTATGTATTAAGATTTTCTACCATCAAATTATGAAAGTCAGTACACAGCAAAGAGAATAAAGCACCTATTTTCACTCTCTAAAATAAGGAGTGAATAGTATTACTGGCTGTTTGGCTTAATTTTAGTAAAAAAGAGAAGTAAGACACTCATTTTACTTATACATACGCTCTAACTATACTACTGGGGAGCAGGCTGTATGGGAACTTAGCTGGGGCTTGCCCAAGAATGGGGGTGTATATGTCCATGAAGAAATCCAAAATACTACCCAACTAGTGTGATATTACCTAACTAGTTCCCTAGATAGCTAGCATTAAAGTGGTTCTGTGGTCTCAAAGATTCAGATCCTCTTCCAAAGGGCCTAACCTGTTCCCCAAACATAAAAAGTTCTTAAAATATTTTAAATGGAATGACACAGCTTCACTATGATGCACTTCTGTGATTTCTGATAACTACTTTAAAAAGAGGAGCAGTATCTGCTATCTACCTTAGAGACAGCTTTGAAGCCAGATGATATAACAGACTTAAAATGGATTTGAATTTCAGGAAAAAAGCAAGATAAAAATACAAAGCATGATAATTGATATTAGAATTTCTTAATGACAAGAAAAAAGAAAATAATTTCAAGCCCCCCCCCCCCAGTAATTTTCCTATTCAAGAGGGTATAATTCAAAAGAGAAAAAATGTTTAAATTTTCTTTTCAAGAGCGATGTATGCATAAGCAATCTTCTGAGCAGGGTAAAAGCCATTCTGGCATAAAACAATTATAAAAGCTGAAAAAACATCTGTACACCATTTTATTTTGATGAAGCTATTATCTTTGTATTCAGATGTAAAATACGATGCACTATTAACCAGTGATTCTACGAATGACACTTAGACATTTGTTTTGTTGGCTCGTCAACAAAACACCTCTTTAACGGAATCTATAATTTAAGCGAACAATGGACCATAACTATAATTTGACACAACTAGGCAAATGGGGGCCACATACGACACTTTCAGTTGTTGATAGAATCAAACAAGCATACAGAAACTTTATTGCGTTTAGCTCTGTACAACAGAACACACTCTCGTTTTCGTTGTACAACTGCCGGTTATATTGTCGTCGAGCTGTTTTAAGAGGAAATTCCAATAACTGATTTTCCAATAGCCGTGAAGCTGCTGCATATTATTTTGCTCTGTACAAACCAAAACTTCTTTCTCCAAACTATTAAAACTCTGTAACATCTAATGACATTATTGTCTTAAATCTGATATACAACGTGCCACTCTTTTTTATTCTAAATTCAAAGACCAGGTAACTTCAAAGTTTGGGTTTTTTTTTTTTCTCCTGAAAAGAAAGACTAAAATAAATATCTGAAAGAATAACATTGCTAGGTATTAGAAAAATGTGCAGGTGACTCAAGTTCAGATATGGCACACTGATTTTAGAATGCCAAATATCTCGCTCACGAATTAAAAATACTTGAATTTAGTTTATTCCTTTCGCACTCTTCTTTTGCGTACTGACTTCACTGGCCCATCTCCAGATCCTGTGCTCTCATCTGCTTCCTTCATCTGGAGAAAGAATTATGCAAATGTTTATTTTCATACAATGGGTAACTGGTAGATAGTAGTAAATATTTCTTATTCTTTAAAATGTAACAATCAAACGCTACCTTATATGTGTTCTTTAATTCATGAAGCTGATCAAAAATGTGTACATAAATTAATGTGTTTTGTTCATCTTTTGGCATGATTACATTTTAGAATAACTCTGCTTACCAAATATGCATCTGACAAGAAATACTGCTAACAACTCTACTCATGATTTTATTTTATCATTTAGAATTTAATCTCAGTGTCATGGTTAACTAAAGGTTGTATGACATTTTCATTGTGGGATAGTCAACACTAACTTCATCACAATAGTTCCATAAGTAATGAATTGCTGAGCTGGATTTATAGAGACTTTTTCAGAACTTCTGGCATACAGTACTTTGAGAAAAATTAGGAGGCAGAAAAGGAAACATCAGGTTTATAATTTGGGGTTTTTCTTTCCTTATCCTTCCAGAACAAGCATTCATACATGAATTAAACTTGTGTAACAAAATAAAATAATGAAGGGGGCGCCTGGGTGGCTCAGTTGGTTAAGCATCTGACTTCAGCTCAGGTCATGATCTCATAGTCTGTGAGTTTCAGCCCTGCATTGGATGATCTCGAGCCCTGCTTCACATGAGCCCTGCTTCTCTCTCTCTCTCTCTCTCTCTCTCTCTCTCTGCCCCTTGTGGGATTCTCTTTCTCTCTCCCTCTCTCTCTCTGCCTCTCACTCATTTGCCCCCCCTTCTCAAAAAAAAAAAAAATGAAGGTATTATATGGTGTTATACAAAACACTACTTTTCAAGGTCATACTATATAAAAAGTTGGCTAATTTTAGCTCACTGACATAAAAGAAGAGTAAAAGACAAAGACGGAATTCAGTTTTTTTTGTTTGTTTGTTTTGTTTTATTTTTCTAAAAGCGAGAGAGCAAGCAGGGGAGGGGCAGAGAGAGAAGGAGAGAGAGAATCCTAACCAAGCTCCACGCCCAGCATGGAGCCCAACGTGGGACTCGATCCCACAACCGTAAGATTGTGACCTGAGCCAAAATCAAAAGCCAGATGCTTAAACCGACTGAGCCGCCCAGGTGCCCCAAGATATTTTTAAAGGTGCACAAAATATTTTGTGAAGCAAAATATAACTAGACACATATTCAAATGAATGAGTGCAAGTATTATTATTAAGAGAGTGACAGGTGAAACAATGACTGTTTAAAATCCTATCCTGGAGGAAATTATCTTCACCCAGCTTCCTCTAGATACAGATATTCAGACCAAGGTTCCCCTAAAACCTCACGAGGCAATGAAGACCAGTCACCAAGTATATATACTGAATAAGCTTTAGAAAACAGGTAACGATGAAACAAGTTGGAGAGATTTCTTCAAACTCACAAAATAGAAACTTGATGTCATCCCATGTAGTAGACCAGGCAAAACTGTGCTTTTACCCTACCAGCACTGAGTAATGAGGGTGGTGAGGACGGTGACTGGGGTAAGATCACGTAGCTCCTAAGGGCTAGCAAATAGAGAAAATAGGCCTTTGGTACATGCTGGGCAAAAAGAGAAAGCTCTGGTTCTGACTCATATCCTGGATGGTTTCGGATTCCATAACTGCCTAAAAAGAGGCACTGTGGAAAGTTCTGTTATATATCAGGATACAAAAAGGGGTAGACGGATCAAATTAATGGGAAAACTAGTTTATTAAAGCTTTGAAAAAAACCAAACAAACCACCGTATCAGGCAGATAGTACTCAACTACCCAGTGAATGAAATATTACAAAATGTGACAATAAATTATCCAGACAAAAAGAATGTTTTTACAATAGGTGTAAAGAAAACTGTCTTATAATAAACAGAATTACCTTTTAAATATTCAAGTGGTCTGTTTATAATCATTTTCAACAGAATACTTTAATGATAAAGTCATAATATTTTACAGATGCAGCTCTCTGGATTTTGTAAACCCCACCCTTTATGCTGTTTCTTATCAGGGGTTAAGATGATTAAATTATTTTCTTGCCTTCTTTATGGATACATTTTTTTCTTTTAATGTTTATTTATTTTTGAGACAGAGAGAGACAGAGCATGAATGGGGGAGGGTCAGAGAGAGGGAGACACAGAATCTGAAACAGGCTCCAGGCTCTGAGCTGTCAGCAGAGAGCCCGACGCGGGGCTCGAACCCATGGACCGCGAGATCATGACCTGAGCCGAAGTCGGACGCTTAAGCGACTGAGCCACCCAGGCGCCCCTATGGATACATTTTAAAAACAATATGGAGGCTCCTATGAAACCTGGGAGAAACACGGAAAAAATTCTCCACAAACCAGACTGCTTTTACTAAAATAGTTTATGGATAACAATCATACATAAAAAATGGTTTATCTTCCGTTAAAGAGCTGCTTACCTCATCCTCTGATCCAGGTTTATTTGATTTATTACTTTCTTCTTGTCCTTCAATGATTTCGATTTCTTCTTCACTCTTTTCCTCAGGTTCACCTTCCTCTTCTAGAATATAGATTTTTATTACAGGCAAAGACTTGAATTAGAATTTTGCTACTGAGAAGTATTGAATGTAGTAAGGGGGATTTATTTAGATTCCAATATTTAAAAGCAATTTCTACTATTAGAAATGTCTAAAAATTAATGCAAATACTCATTATTTTACCATATTTTATAAATAAATCATCATATTTGAGGGAAGGGGCAGGCTTAAGAAATTCTTAAGCATTTAGTTTACATGGAATATGAAAAGCAAAAATATCTGTGTGTATGTGTATATATATGGACACACAATGTCATATATATAATATATGTAAATATACATGTGTGTGTATTTTTTTGAGAGTACGATTTTTAAGTCAACTCTTTCATCAACTCTTAAGTTAAAAACAGTGCTCAAGGCATAATTTAAGTTGTAGGGGGCTCAATCTGGAACCTGACTTGGGAGACCTGGCAAATACCAATAGTTTTATTTCTACCTAGATGAGTGAAAGAAAGTCTCAATGGAGACCCACCAAAAAGCCTCAGTTCTTCAGTTCTAACATCTTTAGGAGTTTAGTGTAGGGTGGGAAGGAGACATATAATTCAGCAATCCTTCTGGGACATTAAATTACTCATTCTGTATGATAGACTATCTGATAGACGACAGCCACTGAAAGACTTGCTATTGAATTTGTTCCCGCAATCACCTGCCTTAAACCTAGTCCTCTCCTTCAGAGGCTGTGCTCTCTGTACCTCCCATCTCATCTATGTTCTTGGAGGTAAGAAAAGTCCCTGCAAAAAGCTAGGACACACTGGATCCAGGCTCCCAAGCAACTGAAAGATAGCTAAATCTCTTTCTTCTTAGAGAACAAAAACGGTAAGCAGATGGCTATCAGGGTGCAAACCCAGGCCAGGGGCCATCACTCCTCTCTGCCCCAGGCATGCACCTTCTGGGGATTCAGAAGGTACATATTTGACAATAAGCAAGTGCAACAGCTATTGTCTACTAGATAATCTGCTCTTTTTACAAGCTTTGCCGTGGGGGTGGGGGGTGGGGTGGGAGGGAAGGACTCCTGTTATAACTTGATATCATTATCCTACCTTTTTCAAGACTTTCACCATCACTTTGCTTTTTTTCTTCTCCCAGGTCGACTGGTTTCTCCAGGATGGCTTTCTTTTCCTTCACTTCTTGCTCTAGTGCTCCCTTTGTTTGTGGTTTACATATGTCAGTTTTTTTATACTCTGACTCTTCATATTTTTTCTGTAGTAGTTTAACAGAAGCTATTTTTAGTGAAAGCAAAGCCCTATTTTTTAAAAAGGTTTTTCTTTTTTTTTTTTTTTTTTGCAATAACTGATATTAAACATAGTGAACACAGTAAAAACTTACAGGAAATTTATTTAGCCTACTACTCTTAAGAAATCACTTGCTCAATTCATAGAACCCCTACATACTAAGAGATTTATTTTAAGTTGAAGGAAATTCAATTTCTTTACCTTGACTTTTCTTGGCCAACAAAATAAAGCAATTAATGCTACTGGAAGCCCTGCCGTCACAAGATAAATGAGCCAAAGCCATGGGCGCTCTTCGGCAGCTACCATTAACTGTTTAAATACACCAGGCTATAGAAGAAATAGGCATAAACATGAAATTCAGATTTTATGAACATTCATTAGGAAATACAGTCTATTAAAAACAACTTATTTTATGTAGGTGTTTCATATTAAGGAGTGATGAACTTCTAAGCGAAAAATACTTTATTTTCCCATCTTATGCACTGTACAATTTAAACTCTATTAGCATGTATCACTGTTTGAAACTTTGTAGTAGAAGATATGTTACTACGTAGGTAGAAATTACTAACTTACCAGCAGGAATTATGACAATTTTATTTTTTAGTAACTTCAGGATAGAACTCCTCTCTATGGATGTATTCTCTTTCATTTAGAAGTATATAATGCTCTGATAACTATTTATTTATTTATTTATTAGAGAGAGAGAGAGAGAGAGAGAGAGAGAGAGCGAGCAAGGGAGAGACACAGAGAGGGAGACACAGAATCCGAAGCAGTCTCTGCGTTGTCAATGCAGAGCCCAACGCAGGGCTCAAACCCACACTGTGAGATCATGTCCTGAGCCAAAATCAAGAGTTGGATGCTTAACCAACTGAGCCACCAGGTGCCCCTCATTCTTTACTTTTAAATAACTTATTAATAAGATCAACCTGGGAATTACTGCGTTTTCTTTTTTATTAACAAATTTCATACAAAAGGAAATTGTTTCTCTTATTAAAATAAAATATAAATTCATTAAAAGCTTTAGTTAAGAAAGTTTCAAAGTGCAAATCTCTTTACCTACTCTTTTGATGGCTTTTGCTAATGTCCAAAGAAACCAAACGTGAGGTACTTTTCTTTACAGTAATTGATTTTAAAGATAAATTCTCCAAGATGCATTATGTTGAAATACTTAGCTTAATGTTTCTAAATAATGTTAAGATTTGGGTAAAAAATACTGGAACACAATTTAATAATAATAAATTTTAAAGTTCCCTGTACTCCTCTAAGTGAAAAGTAGTTACAATGAATAAAGAATAATATTTAGATTGCTGTTACTACTTAGGCCTTGAATTGATAAGGTGACAAAGATATTAAGTAGTCTCCTTATAAACAGCAAGTAAGCAATTAAATCACATTATGCTATCATAATTTAATGAATGAAAAATGTACACACATACAGTTCATTATATAGTTCATGATGAAGTTATAATATAGTAAAGCTAACTATTTTATCTACATAAAATTATTTAAGTATATTTCTTTGGCATTTACTAATGACTACATATTTATTTACCTTTTAGGGCCATTTGTATAACCTATAACCAGGACGAAGTCTTATTATTATTCTATGGTAAATACTG
This sequence comes from Neofelis nebulosa, assembly GCF_028018385.1. NCBI lineage: Eukaryota > Metazoa > Chordata > Mammalia > Carnivora > Felidae > Neofelis > Neofelis nebulosa. Next base: position 87,234,427 of record NC_080784.1, on the reverse strand, counting down.
TACCTCATTAGCATTTGCTATCATTATTTTCACTCCCCAACCATCTGCAGCCCAGCGGTCTGCTATTTCCTTTTCTGAACAGATAATAAAATTATCAAAGTAGATATTAGAGGTCATAGACCAAAGCTCTAAACCAAGAGCACGGAAAGAAGTCAGAAGAAATGGATGATCATCCTCAAAATAATCTGGGTTAGGAATTTTTCGAGGACTCCAGATTCCCTGGAAGAAAAAATAATTAAAGACATTTTCAAATAAAATAATGTCATTATAAATGCTATTCAAGAAGTTGTTGCTGTTGAATGAAATCAGCAGTACTATTTGGAGAAAAAAGAAAATCTTATCTGATGTTAATTCATCAGCAAGTCATTGGAAAGAAAAACTTTTCTTCTCATTCTGTACACAATATTCCCTATGAATAAAACTGACTTTAAACTCCAAAAACGGCAAAGTGAAAATCCAACACACAAAGAAACTTGAGTAATTAAATTTCACAAGTGATACCATTATAGACAATATTTTTTACCTTTAGCAAAGTTATTAAAAGCAAGAAGTCATTAAAATTGCCCAAATCAGAGAGATTACTGTATGCTAAATATGAAGCCATTCCTTTAACATATACCAATGATGGGTATGGATATGTTTTTCTGCACCTCAGAAAAAAATTCAACATAAAAGTTCCATTAAATCTTAAATGATTAAACTCAGCCGAATCAAAAAAATTCAACAATATGATTACTGACTCACTCACTCTTCCATCATGTGTATCTATTCTGCACCAGGCACTATGCCAGATAGTAGGGATAGAGTGATGATCAAGAGAGACATGGTTCCTCTATTATTAAATTTAAAGTAGTGAAAGAGACAGACATTTAAAAAGTTACCAAAATAAGCATTCTGTGATAAATGCTATGAAAAAAACCTCACAGGAAACAATTAGAATATGCAATTGCCTATGTATAATAAATGTTAGAAAATGTCAATGAATAATTAGATAAAACTACAGGGTTAAATGCATAACATAGAGATTCGACCCCAAAATCCAGGTACACTCAAAAGACATCTGATATTATTGAAAAAAAGCCAAAGTTTATTAACACCAGAAAATAAGGAGCACATCATTTAAGCACAGGCATCAATTACTAAAATGTACAATGTGAGGTCTCCTGATCAGAACTCATTTCTTATATTTAATTCTAAACTGGAACTTGGTTCCAGAGTGATCATCGATTAACAGAGAAAAATATAGTATGAAGTGACTGATGTTTAGTTCTTAATATTATTCCTCCAGAAAATTACATAAAGAATATTTTACTTTTTTTTTTTTTTTAAAGTAGACTATGCCCAACGTGGGGCTTGTACTTATGTGACCCCAACAGTCACATGCTCTATGCACTGAGCTGGCCAGTGCCCCAAGAATACTTTACTTTTTTTTTTTTTTTAATGCAGACTTAGACTCAGTAGGTTTGAGACCTGAGATTCTGCATTTCTTTTTGTTTGTTTATTTATTTAAAAGTTTATTTATTGTGTGTGAGAGAGAGAGAGAACGAGTAGGGGAGGGGCAGAGAGAGAGGGAGAGAAAAAGAATCCCAAGTAGGCTCTGCACTGTCCGTGCACAGCCTGATGCGGGGCTCAAACTCATGAACCCATGAGATCATGACCTGAGCTGAAATCAAGAGTTAGACGCTTGATCCACTGAGCCACCCAGGCACCCCAAAGTTTATTTATTTTGAGAGAGAGAGAGAGTATGAGCAGGAGAGGGGCAGAGCAGTCCTAAGCAGTCTCCATGCCCTCAGCACAGAGCCTCACACGGGGCTCGATCCCACAAACCATGGGAGATGGACCCCAGCTGAAATCAAGAGTCAGATTCCCAAATGACTGAGCCACCTAGGCGCCCCAAGAGTACCCTACTTTTTAAAATAAATTAGGGGCACCTGGGTGACTCAGTTAAGCGTCTGACTTCAGCTCAGGTCATGATCTCACCGTTCATGAGTTCGAGCCCCGTGTCCGTCTCTGTGCTGACAGCTCAGAGCCTAGAGCCTGCTTCAGAGTCTGTGTCTCCCTCTCTGTCTGCCCCTCCCCTGCTCACACTCTCTTTCTCAAAACATAAATAAACATTAAAAAATGTTTTAAATAAACTAGTTGGAGTCTCTTTTCTTTTTTTTAAGTTTCTTTATTCTGTGGGAGAGAGAGAGAGTGACTGTGCACATACTGGGGAGGGACAGAGAACGAGGGAGAGAGAGAATCCCAAGCAGGTTCTGTGCTGTCAGTGCAGAGCCCCATGTGGGGCTTGAACTCACGAACCTTGAGATAATGACCTGAACTGAAACAAAAGCCGGACACTTAACCAACTGAGTGCCACCCGGGCACCCCTCCTTTGGCTTAAGATAGCTAAAGTATACTATTACAAATCAAATTTCTAAAAGTTAACACAGCATTATCAATAACTAAATATATAATAGAAATATCACAGCATTTTAAACTTTACTATGGAATTGGAAGAAGTGGGTTATTACCTGGTAGTTAGGATTATCTATCATTGGAGGTCTCCACACTCCTTTGTATTTGGGGTTATCTATCATGGGAGGTGTCCACTCACCACACCCAATTTGACATGCTGGATTAGAAATACGAGGTGCCTCCCATTCTCCATCCATGTCTTCATTCCTTAGGAAATTAGAACAAAGCAAATATAGTAACCTCACGTCTCTCCTGTCAGCCAGTCAGTAACAAAAAGCAAGTAAGAAATGGATGAAATTGACAGCTGAGGATGAAGAGTGTTTACCAGTCATCAGGTTTCTCAGCATTAGGATCTGGAATAAATTTTGGTTCATCATCAAGCCAGCCATCAGGCTTCACAGCACTTAAATCTTGTATTTGGGCAGGTTCACTTTCATCCCTGAAAATACAGTATTTTGTGCCAAGTATTAGTTATTCAAAACGTTTAGAAATGCATATGTTACAGAAGTCAGAAGATACCAAAAGGTATTTCCTACCCTTCTGTCTTTGTGTCTACTATCTCCCCCATTTCTCATCCACCAAAATCTTCTGCTAACTTGTTACTTTCTTGTGTATATATTCCCTGTTGTGCCCCATGCATACACACACATAGGTATATACTGGGTTTTTTTATGCAAATGATAGCATTCTATACAGAGTATGTTTTTGTTTACTTAAAAACTCATCAATTCATCAACCAACACATATTGGAAGCCTACTATGTGCCAAGACTGCTCTGTGAGCCCTGTTTTATATAATATGTATCTGCTTCATTCTTAACTGTTGTACAGTTTTCTAATTTGTGGCTATACCATAATTTATTTAGACTACTCTTGAGGGACATTTAGTATTTCTAAAAATTTACTATTACAAATAATTCTATAATGAATATCCTGGAATATATTAGAAATTAACGTGAAATTAGCTGTCTGAATTGAAAATATTTTTTCCTGTTTCTCATGTATTTTTTGATATAGTTTATGATAGGTGTTTTTTTGGTTATACTCAAATAATTCATTTTCTGTAGCTGAAATTTATTAATATTTTCTTTTATGATTCTTAAATTTTATGTCATATTAGGAAAGGTCTTCCTTACTCTAATATTATTCTTTTTTAAACTCTCCATATTTAATTCTATTACTTTTATATTTTCATTAAAAATTATACTTAGAAAAATTCTCAAGTATATAAACATAATCATAGTAAGTACAGAATAAAACTACTAGTATAATTTTCATCTTTATAGAAAAGTACAAATTTTAAACAAGAGGTTACATGTAATTTTTCAAACAGATCTACGTAACAAAATAAACTCAAATAATCAATTCTCTATATGTAAAGACTTATACTTGCCTGCTATCAGTTTTGAGTCTCTCAGGGCTCAGAGTAACTAGAATTTAAAATTTAAGGGAGCATTTCCTTTATCAGTTTATAAAACAAATTCTAACATGCATCACCAATCAGAAAGAGCTTATTGGTAGCAGTTTCTTTCATTTCAGGGCAAACTTACTTCCCAGGCTTACTCTTTATAGGTAAAGAAATATGAAACAATGGAAGAAAATCCACATGGAGAGAGGTACTCCTACCATTTCTGAAAGTATGAATTCATGAAAATTATGCATTAATAGTGACTTTTTATTAATTAAAAAAAACCATACTGTTATTTCTTCCTTGTAGAAGTTACTTCCCTATGATACTATTTGCTTGAATGGAAAGACATTTTTATTATAAATCAGGATGTCTCTTTATCTACAAGAGAATTAACAAGGAAACACTTGGGGCGCCTGAGTGGCTCAGTTGGTTGAGCATCCAACTTCAGCTCAGGTCACGATCTCGCGGTCCGTGAGTTCGAGCCCCACGTCGGGCTCTGGGCTGATGGCTCAGAGCCTGGAGCCTGCTTTTGATTCTGTGTCTCCCTCTCTCTCTGCCCCTCCCCCGTTCCTGCTCTGTCTCTCTCTGTCCCAAAAATAAATAAACGTTAAAAAAAAAACAAAAAAACAACAAAAAAACGAGGAAACACTTTTGGTTATCCAGGAGCAACACTCAATTTCTGAGTCAGTAGTAACCCCAATGTTTACACACAAGAGCTTGAAGAAACGGAGTCGACACTTTCTAAAATGAAGCAGAGAGAGAGAAATTGGCTTAAAAAAGTGAACACTCAGTGACCTGTGAGACAACATAAAGCAGTCTTACATTTACTTGGTGTCCCAAAAAAAGAGATGGAGAGGCACATATAAATATTTACAGAAATAAAGGCTAGGAGGTGCCTGGATGGCTCAGTCAGTTGGTGAGTGGCCCACTCCTGATTTTGGCTCAGGTCATGATCCCAGGGTCATGGGATTGAGCCCTGCATTGGGCCCCCTGCACTGTGTGTGGAGCCTGTTTAGGATTCTCTCTCCCTCGGCCCCATTCCCCCACTTGGCCACACTCTTTCGCTCTAAAAGTGAAATGGAAAAAATACTGAAAAAAAAATGAGGACAAATATTATCCAAAGTTGATACAAACTATACAGTCACATTCCAAAAAGCTGGAAAGCAAGGCAAGCATACACATACATACACACACACACACACATACACACAACCATACCACAACACTATCTAATTGTTGAAAACTAGTAACAATAAATCTTAACACCAAACAGAAAAAAAAAATTACATATTAGGTAAAGGAGAAAAAGGATGAGAATAACAACTGACTTCTCATTGGAAACAACGCAAGCCTCAAGACAACTCAAGAAATGACTTTAAAAATAATTATCAACCTATAATGGTGAAAACACGTTTCAAAAATTAAGGAAAATAGGGGTACCTGGGTGGCTCAGTTGGCTAAGAGTCCCACTTTCGCCTCAGGTCATAATCTCACAGTTTGTGAGCTTAAGCCCTACTTCGGGCTCTGTGCTGACAGCTCAGAGCCTGGAGCCTGCTTTGGATTCTGTGTCTCCCTCTCGCTCTGTCCCTCCCCTGCTTGTGCTCTCTCTCTCTCTCTCTCTCTCTCTCTCTCAAAAATAAATAAACATTTTAAAAAATTAAGGAAAATAAAGAAATTTTCAGATACTTAAAAGTTGAGAGGATTCAATGACAGCAGACATGTACCACAATACATTGAGAGAATTTTTATCAGGCAGAAGAAAAATAGTAACAGATGAAAATGTGTATCTACACAAAAAGAGTATCCTAAGTGGTAACTATGTGGGTAAATAAAACAACTTTTCCCCTAATAACTGTCTGACTAAAATATACTGAGTGAAGAATAAATACGTGTGGCCTTCATAGAATAGATAGACATAAATGTATGATAATAGCACAAAGAATGGAGGAGAAAATGACAAGACCCTGATAAGATTAACTTAGACATAAAGTGATATAATATTAGTTGAGAGTAGACTGAAGTCAGTTAGAAATGCAAAATTCTGTAAACCCTAGAGCAACCACTAAAACAATAAACCACAGAGGAAAAGGCAATATGCCAACAGGAAAGAAAGAATACAAGACTAAAAATAAAATAAAACAAAATAACTCAATCTAAAAGAAGTCAGGAAAAATATTTTATAAAGTACCACAGAATATATGGGACAAACAACACAACTGGCAAGAAAACAAGTATGTTTCTATCCAATCATATTAATAATTACATTAAATGTAGACAATTTAAAACACTCCAATTAAAACACACGAACCACATATAGGTTGCCTACAAGAAAATGACTTTAAAAATAAAGGCATATATAGGTTAAACAAAGGATAATAATACTCAATGGAAATATTATTTAAAAGAAACCAGAAGTGTTTGTTGACTTAGTATGAGACTAAGTAGACATCAAGACAAGAGTATTACAAGAGTTTATAAAGAAGGATATTATTCTATAATAAAAAAAAACGGTTAGTTCCTCAAGAGGTCATGAAGTACTACGAATAGAAGTAGTGACAGATCTTCAAATACATGAAGCAAAACTAACAGAACTCAAAGGGGATACCAATCCATCAAAAGATTTTAAAACTCTTCTCTCAGTAAGAGAATAGACTGAAAACCAGTAAATATGTAGATGCTTTCAACAACCCTGATGCAATCGACATTTGTAAATTTTCTGACCACAGAATTAAAAATTTGGAGTCAAAATGAAAATCGTATCTGGAAAATCCATAAATAATTGCCAACAAAGCAACACATTTAAAAACACATGGATTAAAGAAAAAAATCACTAATGAAATTAGAAAACGGTATGAACTGAATGTTCTTGTAAGTGACATATATTTGTAAAACACACTTAAAGCAGTGTTTAGAGAAAATTTACAGCTGCTTCTGACAGAAAAGATTTTCTAAATAAGGCCAAAAAAAAAAACAAAACAAAAAAAAAATGAAGCAAATTAAGTCCAAAGTAAGAAGAAGGAAACAAATAACAAAATTTAACAAAGGTCAATAGAGGGAAAAAAAATAAAACAAAAGCCAGTTCTTCAAAAAGGTCAATAAAATCGATAAACCTGTAGCTAGATTCATCAAAAAAAAACCCCACAAATTACCATATTATATATAAGTAAAATAAAAGTTATCAGCATAGATCATTATAGACATTAATGATGATAAGAGGTGCTGGCACAATTAGACATCCTTATTTTTAAATTTTTTTTTTTTTCAACGTTTTTTATTTATTTTTGGGACAGAGAGAGACAGAGCATGAACGGGGGAGGGGCAGAGAGAGAGGGAGACACAGAATCGGAAACAGGCTCCAGGCTCTGAGCCATCAGCCCAGAGCCTGACGCGGGGCTCGAACTCACGGACCGCGAGATCGTGACCTGGCTGAAGTCGGACGCTTAACCGACTGCGCCACCCAGGCGCCCCTAGACATCCTTATTTTTAAAAATTGATCTTGATTTAGATCTCACACTACATACATTTAACTTAGAACAGAGTTTTAGTCAAAATTATTTGTCTAGGAAAAAAAAAGCAAATCTTTGTGGCATTCATTTGGGCAAAGATTTCTTAGGTGAGACAATCAAATCATGAATCATCAAAGACAAATATCTCACTGTTCCCAAGTTCAAGCCCCGTGTTGGGCTCTGTGCTGATAGCTCAGAGCCTGGAGCTAATTTCAAGTTCTGTGTCTCCCTCTCTCTCTCTGCCCCTCCCCTGCTTGCACTCTTTCTCTCAAAAATAAATAAACATTAAAAAAAAAAATTTAAGAACCCAGCAAATATAAAAAGGGCAACACTTGCTGACCAAGTGGACTGTAAGTTTAGTCTAGTATTGAAAATCAATCAATATAATTCACTATACTAAGCAAATAAAAGAGGGGCACCTGGGTGGCTCAGTTAGTTCAGTGTCTGACTCTTGATTTTGGTTCAGGTCATGACCTCACCGTCACGGGATCGAGCCCTACGTTGGGCTCCACATGGAGCATGGAGCCTGCTTAAGATTCTCTCTTACCCTGTCCACCTCTTACTTTCTCTCTCTAAAATTTTTTAAAAAAGAAGAAAAGAGAAAACCCACATGGTCATCTCAATGCATGCACAAAAGTACTTTACAAAATCCAACACCCAATCATGGAAAAAACAAAACTCTTAGTAAACTAAGAAAAGAACTTTTAAAAATCATACTTAGTGGGGCACCTGGGTTGCTTAATCAGTTAAGCATCTGACTTCAGCTTAGGTCATGATCTTGAGGTTTCTGAGTTCAAGCCCTGTATTGGGCTCTGTGCTGACAGCTCAGAACTTGGAGCCTGCTTTATATTCTGTGTCTCCCTCTCTCTCTGCCCCTCTCCCGCTCACACTCTGTTTCTCTCTCTCTCTCTCTCTCTCTCTCTCTCTCTCTCTCTCTCTCAAAAATAAATAGTAAAACCATACTTAATATTTACACCTTTGTGTAGTTCCCTCCTAAATGTACCAGGCAGAGTTAGTCTTGTGGCAAACAGAATACAGCTGAAGTGATGACACGTCACTTCTAAGATTAGGTTATAAAAAGATGTTACAAGCCCTGTGGCTGTGCTCTCTCCCCCTCTGGGGTCACTCCCTCTGGGGAGAGGGGGCATCAGCCACGTCATGAGCACACTAAGGAGAGGCTCAAGTGGCAAGGCACTGAAATTTCTTGACAACAGCCATGTTAGCCAGTTATAAAGCAAAGCAGATCCTCCAGTAGCCAGAGTCAGACCTTCAGATGAATGCTGAACTCTGACCTCAGGAGAGAGTCTGAGCCAGAACCGGTCGGCTAGCCACACCCAGATTCCTGACTCTTAGGAACTCGGTGAGTTAGAGTGAGTTAGCAGGCATCTCTCACCATCTGAACTCAAAGCTATGGAAACTCAGGAACTGAATACATTTCTTTTAAGGCAGACACTCATAATCCTATAGAATGAAAACAACACAAATACTCAGCTAAGGAATTTAGTACGAGTGAATCCTATATGGCTTTAGAAGATGCTGAACATATGTCTATTTTAAAACCAGTAATCATTAACTGAAAAAACTAACTATATAAGATGTGCACACACATACATGATAAAGATCAAACTAGGAATTAAAATTAAAGTGTCGGTGTCTTAGATTCATGGAATGCCCCCCAACCACAGCATTGGAAACATAAAAAAAATATTGAAAAAATGTTGAAAAAATATTAATTAAAATGAAAATTAAGATAATTAAAAGGCAAGGAAATACAAAGTCTATTTTAGAAAATTATTTCACCCCAAATAATCAAAATAAGTAATTTTGACGTTTAAAGGAATATGTTTCACTGGTTGTAAACTTGACTTACATGTAATATCTCATTACTGAATTATACCAACTAATGCTTTGCTACTGAATTCTTTGCTTACCAGTCTTCTGGTTTGACAGCAGAAAGATCAGGGATTTTTGCTCTTTCATCCCATTCATCAGGCTTTTTGTCACTGGGATCTTCAATTTCTTTGGGAGGATTGATAGGAGGAACCACATCTTCTAGTAGGCTTCCTTGGTTTACAACGATTTGATCAATTAATACTTCAAATGTGTCATCTGGATTCATCACTAAAGACCAATTTAAATAAATAACACCTATAATGACTGACATTTTAAAAATAATCTTCTAAATAAAAAACTACTCTAAATTTCATGAGTAGAATTTTTTATTAACCAGAAATAGAGGAATTACAATCAAATATTAAATCAAAATATGCTGAGATCACTAGGTACAGTGCTTCCTAAAACCAAAGGGAAAAATTCGTCTTAAGTAATAATTTAATAAAATGCTCCATTACTTCTCAAATAAAGAATATCCAATAGCTAACTCAGTTTGGGACTCACACAACCAGTGAGCTTCACTTTTTTATTATCACAGAAGGCAACCCAATCTTCTTCAGTATTTTAAAATAACTTTTTTGAAACTATCTCAAACTTCAAAACTTGCAAGTACACTATGAAGAACTTTATTTTTTCATGAACCACTTGAAATTAATTTACTAACCTCATACACATCATCCCTGAATGTTTTAATGTATATTTCCTACAAACAAGGACATTCTCCTATATAACTTCAATCTAGTCACCCAAATCAAGAAATTAACATTGATGCATGACTACCATTTCCTAGAAAATTTTCAAGTTAATGATATTTCAAATTCAATGATACATACACTGTAGTGTAAAATATCTTAAGGTTGGTGGAAAATATTCAAGTTTACACATATGTTTGTTTGGAGGTGAATGTTAGCTCTCTAAAAGTACCCAAGCCAGGGGCACCTGGATAGCTCAGTTGGTTAAGCATCTGACTCTTGATTTCAGATCAGGTCATAATCTCACAGTTGTGAGATCAAGCCCAGCATGGAGCCTGCTTAAGATTCTCTCTTTCCAGGGGCACCTGGGTGGCTGATTTGGTTAAGCATCTGACTTCGGCTCAGATCATGATCTCACAGCTCTTGAGTTCGAGCCCCATGTCGGGCTCTGTGCTGAAAGCTCAGAGCCTGGAGCCTGCTTCAGATTCTGTGTCTCCCTCTCTCTCTCTGCCCCTTCCCCATCCCCACTCATGCTCTGTCTCTCTCTCAAAAATAAACATTAAAAAAAGTTAAAAAAAAAAAAAAAGATTCACTCTCTCTTTCTCCTTCTGCTCCTCCCCTATCTCTAAAACTAATTAACTAACTATCCAAGCCAAGTTTCATAAAGGACCCCTTATCCCTTGTAATGACAAAATAAAAGCTCTCTCCACTGTAAACTTGGATGGTATGGTCACTGGGTAAATTTTAGATCTTTGGAAGGAATGTTAGATGAAAATAGATGTCTAACATGTGCTTTTCAATAAGCTAAAGAAGTAGGAGCTATCGATGAATGTCAGGATTGTCCTGACTTAATTAGTAAGCGGGCTACCACGTTCTGAAGAAATAGTTTTAAAGCAAGAACAATCTCTAGAGGTTTCAGTAAAAACAATGCCAAATTACTTATACCAAAATCAAATACTGTAATTTATATACAAATTCATATAATGCAACACTCTGTGTTTTCTCCCTTTTTTCTCCAATATTTCCTCTTTTACTGCAGCTGAGATTATAAAACTATATTAGTACGTAGGGAAAAAGTCAAGATTTAAGCAGAGCTAAGAGTAAGATCTTAAATGTAAAAAAGTACTAGATTCTTCCTAATTCAAAAAAGGCATTTCTCAAGAAAAATCTTGAAAAGAATGTTCTGAATAAATTCTGCAACTGAAATGTTTAAAAATTACCATGAAAAAACAAAAAAGCACATGACAAATCCTAATATGTGAAAAGACACCTTTGTCTAAAACTGTATTAAAATATTTTAAATGAATTTACAATAAAAGACATTGGATTTTATGCCTTTAAAGGTGTACTCTGTAAAGTTCTTAGAACAACTATAAAATAATGTTACAAAAATATATTAGTAGTACAGGAAAAAATTTAAAAAAAATTTTTTTAACATTTATTTATTATTGAGAGACAGAGACACAGAGCATGATCAGGGGAGGGGTAGAAGGAGGGGGAGACACAGAATCTGAAGTAGGCTCCAGGCTCTGAGCTGTCAGCACAGAGCTGACGCGGGGCTCAAACTCACAAACTGCGAGATCATGACCTGAGCCAAAGTCAGTCACCCAAACAACTGAGCCACCCAGGCACCCCTACAGGAAAAATTTTTAAAGTCATTCAATAATCCTAGTACTACAAAGTTTTTGTGTATTGTAGTAAGAAAGCAAGTGTTTAAGAGTCAGACTTGAATTTCAATTCTAGATCTACCAATTACTTTTATTTCCTAGAGCGAGTTACTTAACCTAAGTTAAGGTACAATAGAAAGAAACTGTTCACCTCACATGATGGTTCTAAACCAAGTACCTAGCACAGAGCATGGTATGTATCAGGTGACTAATGACAATTAGTTCTTTTTTTTTCCTGGTCTTTCTATTTGCTTGCATAATTTGCCTAGTGGCCCCTACAATAATCTACTTCCACTTTATATCTCATTTTCTTTTAACATTTTAGTATTGTAAACATTTTCCCTTGTTGCTAAATATTTTCATAGTTATCATTTATGTACTGCATATAAAATTCCTACTATAACATTTGGGTTGCTTTAAATTTACAGTATTATTTCCACACATAGCTCATTTTCTTTCTTTTGGATTATTTTCTTTGGATAAATTCCTTAAAATGGAATTGTGGTTTCAAAACACATAATCCTCTTACAGTCTTTGATATATTATACCAAGTTGCTTTTCCCCAAATTTGTACAAAGTCTAATGAAATTTATTTGTTCTATTCTAGTTATAACTTCTCATTACTTTTACTTTACGTTCCTCAAAACATCCAGTTCTATTTTCCAACTTTAGAAAAAGCTCTTTGATATAAATGCGGACATTAAAAATTAAATTGGTCATTGCCTTGGCAGACAATTTCAATGTTTCTGCCACTGAAGTCTTTGGAAAGAGAACTGAAATATCTTAGTCTTGGATAGAGCTGTCCTTCAGATTCTGACACGCTGTGATCTTAAATAATCATCGACACATCAAAGCTCCATAACTGTATGTACTTGGGAAGAGGAGAATCAATTCCTTACAACGTTCCTCCCGCTCAATGTCTACGCAAACTCCTATTTACAAAGTAAAGCTAAGTACGTTAATATAATGGTTGCTCAATACTTTCCCTTTCCAAGTTTAAATATGTGCTACAACTACCATGAGGTAGGAAGTAACAATAATTCAACTACTTGTAAAGTCCAAGTTTCTTAGCTTGGCATCAAGAACTTTTTCCTTTTTAATCTTTTCTATTCTTATAGTACCACTAATGTCATATCACCTCAAATTTCCTTTTCTTCTCCTATCTTCCAGGTTCCATCTACATTTCAAGACTAGTTAATATATAATCTCTAAGTTTTCTCTGGGGGCGCCTGGGTGGCTCAGTTGGTTGAGCATCCAACTTCGGCTCAGGTCATGATCTCGCAGCCTGTGAGTTCAAGCCCCACGTCAGGCTCTGTGCTGACAGCTCAGAGCCTGGAGCCTACTTCAGATTCTGTGTCTCCTTCTCTCTCTGCCCTTCCCCCACTCATGCTCGCGCGCGCTCTCTCTCTCTCTTTCTCAAATAAATAAACATTAAAAAAAAATTAAAGATAAAAAAACAAAACGTTTTCTCTGTGTCTCCAAACTGGAAGTAATATTGATTTTGAACTCTTAACTGTACCTCATCTGCACCTCTCATATGGCATTTTACTTTCTACCTGCATTATACGCATTATAATTATCCTAAAAAGATAAGCGCCTCAAGGGTAGGATCAATGTTTATTTCTCCCAAATCCCTTGCCATGAAATAAAGGTAGTCAGCAAATATTTTTGAATTAATGAATGAATTAAAAGGATATACCAAGGGTATAAAGATGAGTCTTCCGGTCTGTAAAGAACTTTTTAAGGTCTACATCTGGAGGTTTGGCATGTTTCTCTTCAAAAACTCCAGTTTTGGGATGTTTATGTCTGAAGATAAAATGAAGTTTATAATCTTCTCCACATTTATCTGGTCCAAACATAATGGTATAGGATGTTTTATCATAAAAGTTTTCCTTCAAAGAGAGATGAGTGTAGGGATTAGTCCAGAATTAGAGTATTTAATGAATTTTTCTATTCTATCCAACCGGGTAGAGGTTATGAAGATCTATTGAATGCTAATTCACCAAAGAATCATTTGACACAAGTGACAATAAAGGATGTGGAAAAAAGTTTTACTTCAAAAATAGATTTTTTAAAAATGCACATGCTACTTCTTGAAGATGAGGAGATGCTGAAACCACCCTAGCAACATCATAATAAACTTGAATTACTTTATTAAATTAAATCTGAACTATTAATATTTTGCTCAGAAAATTTAAGCATAGAGAAAAGCACACTAATGACCTTAATGATTACCCATTACTATTTTTCAAGAAGATACCAGAAAATGACCTTCCTGAGCACATGGTGAAGAGAGACTCAGACATAAACACAGACACAGAGACATGCTCCCTATCTTACTACCAGTAATTTCTCTTCATCTGGCATGGCCTATTGGTTCAAAGCATGGGATCCGTTGTCAGATAATGGGATGCAAATGCTACCACTGCCACTTAACCAGCTGTATATGGCCCTGAACAAAGTTCTTGGTTTTGCTATAGTCCTGTTTCATCACCTCTCAAGTATGGAGATAATAATAGTACCTACTTTAAAGGTTTCTCTGAGGACTTACTGAGTTAATCAGGTAAAGTGCTTAGAAAAATACCTTAATTAAGTGGCACTTAATTTAATTAATTTCATTATGGCACTTAATTTCATTATGTCATTATAGCTTTGAGTGACAGTCACCTTTCAATACCCAAAACATTCAACATATACTACAAACGGCCTCCCCTTTACCTAACTCTAATATGTTTCACGGCCTCGGCATAGTCATGCATTCTGACAAATATCTCATTGATGCCTCAATTTATCTTATGTCCATTATACGCAGAAGCCCTGATACAGCCCCCTATAGGAGAATGCTACAAGAAACGCCTCCAACCTTCAAAACAGTTCTAATACACTTGCTTCATTATGAAAATATTTTTAACCTGTTATTTTTGGGGACTGCCAACTCCTGAACTGGCCCACCTTTTATATTTGGTGGTTTGACCATTTCGTTTTACTGCTTTGCTCCGTTATTTTACTTCTCTGAACAAACTTATGATTCTTAATTTGTAAAGAAAATAACTCTAAGCTGATCTTTCCATGACATTTATAAGCACCATGTTATTTTTTTACTTATAGACACAGCAAACTATTATTTTGCTAAAGATTACAAAACTGATGCCACCAAGTAACATAGCTGCATATGAAACTGGAAGGCGCACTCTGAAAACTATACAGACTCATTTGGACAAAGATTTTTAAGGTTCTTTTCAATTTCAGTTAAAATAAAAATTTCAGCTTTATCAATTGCTTCTTAAAAATATTATAAACTTTAATACGGTTTTCTTAAACATTAAAATATCATACCAGATTCAAACCATCAGTGTCTGCTAGGAGTTTAATGTATGCACCTCCACAATCAATACCATCTTGAAAATTTACTTCATATCTAAATGAAGGGAAAAAGAATCATACTGCTGATAAATAAAAAATTACTAATCGCTCTTCAAACCGAATGTATTATTCTCAATTCATTTAAACATAAATGTTTTACATTACCAGAAGCTCAAATAAAGCATATCCACAACGTGTAGGGAATAAGCAGACATGCTTTTTCTATGCACATTCTTAAAATATTAATAGAATGATTATAATCAACTAAAGTCAGCCAACTTGTTGCCATAATTTTTTCCATCAAAACTGCTGAATTAAGAATAAGATACTTTAAAACTAGAACAGGAAACTTCAAAGTCAGATAAGGTGTACACTATACATATATCTTTATAAACTAAAAAACAAAAACTGAGGACGATAGCTACAGCAATAGATTTCTAAGAAATTGCTGATAGATCTTAGCTACCCAGTTCACTAATTTGTATTGTAGTTCAACTACACCTACATGTTAAATAGCTCATACATTTAATTAAATACATCCAGCAAAGAGATTTCATAATCTCAGTCAATAACCTGGAGTACTTCACACTTCAATGGCCAGGAAATGCAGAAAAACAACTGGAAGAATGAACCGACAAGAGAGCCTTTTCATGGATTTGCAACACCGTGTCATTTCCAGCAAGAGTTTTTTGTTATTTTGTTTTTTTAAAGAAAATAATCTTTCTTAGGCAAAGATGTAGGCATATCGAGCAGTATTTAGGAGAGATTTTTGGTAAAGTAATGAATTACATGTGAAATGATCAATGAAATGGCCCTCACAGTGAAAAACAGTAAAAACCAAAATGGTTGTGATTTGGCTCGATGAATTAAAAGAAAAAGAAGTGAGAACTAGAGAAGTAACAGAAACCAGTGATAATTTTAAGAAAGGACTGTAGTTTCATATGTTTCTAAAAAAACTTTAGTGACACAAAAGTTAAAAAAAAAAAAAAGCATACGAAACTTTGACAGTTTGAACCCAATTAGTGTATATATTTTGCACCGAAAAGAACAAAGGAAATATAGTAAAACTTTAAGTGACTCTGAGTTGCCAGATTATGGTGATCTTTCCCCGCTAATTTCCACTCTGCTTTGTTTCTCAAGAAGTCTACAACAGTGGTTACAAGCATATAATTTGGAGCCAGAAAGACCCGAGATTTATTCCTGATTCTGCCACTTACTCTAGTGACACCTAGGAAAAGCAAGTTATTCAAGCTGACAGACCTCAAAGGACAGTGATGATTAAATAATACCATGTACAGCAAAGGCCAGATGTCCAAAATGTTAGCTTCTGTTATGACCAGAAGAAAGGGTCTGTTTTGTTCTTTTTCATTTTTTAAATAAAGGACAATCTGTTTTCCTCAAACCTTGCCCTTATATTTATTTTAAGCAGTAGCTGAAAAAGAGATTTTTTTTCTCATGGAACATGTTTTTAAAGATTTAAAGTAAAAGAAATGGTCCATGGTGTGAATGAAAGGTAAATATTAACTATTTTAGGTAAAATAAAAAGATACTTTTATTATAGGTGATCTAAGGACAAAGGGTTCTGTGAGAAGGTAAGAACTGAAAAAAAACAATTCTGTAAAGTGCCTCTATAAATATAATATAGTTTTGTTGTTGTATTATGTCTAGACCCATTGTTACATCTATTTCTTACATTGCAAACTTTCAGAGTTTTCAAATCATTAACTTGTGCAGATTATAAATAATTCACAATGGATTAGAGATGAGTGAAATGTGTATCATATAGCTTGATGGCTGTTATTGTTTAATCACAGGAAAAATGAAGATATATTAGAGTATATGGCAACCTGATTCTCTTTTAGAGTATCATTTCCCATACCGTCTTACGAAACAGTAATTATCATTAGGGGGAAAGAATTCTGTAGTCAAGTATGTCTGGAAAACAAAGTATTAAAGTTAGAAAAAGGTTTTTACATGTAGAAGTTCTCAAAACCTTTAACGGGCAAGCAAATATGCTTCCTTATGTCGAAAGTTAGGATATTCTTAGTTTCTAAAACTTATATGACCACATAACGCATATTACACAAATTGTACACAATTTGGGAAAAGCAGGTTTTGAGCAAAGTTATATTATAAATCTACAGTATTTATAGTAGTTAATATAAAATTTCTTTATTTGTCCCATTTCATCAGTATTAAGAGAAGACATTCACTCTCCTTCTCCAAATTGTTTGTAAGCGTATCAAAGACTGCTATTCAATTCTTGGCCCCCTTCTTCCTTTTTGAGGATATAATTTCACAATTACTTTAATATTTCTTCTAGACTTATTACCTAATCTTTGCTTCTACTTTTGCTTACTTGCCTAGTGGTGATTTATACTTTCTGAAAATACTATATTTGATTCATTTTACTCTGAAAATATTAAATTCTATATTATTTCCCTTGATATTTTCATTTAAGCCACAAAGGGTCAAAATAGAAAGTGATATTATATTCACCTAAGTTTCAACAGAATAGGATTACTTTCAAACTTTAAGAAAAAAGAAAAACCAAACCCTGAATAATGATAAATAATATCAAGCTCAAATATTAGTTCCAATAAATAACTGTAAAGATATTTTTAATTTGCTAAAATAATAATCATATGCTCTTTGACATTATTCAAAAATTTAAATTTATTGACATGACAATGCAGCTAAGTCAAGACAACACAAGTGAAAAATTAAGCCAATGATGCCAAATGCCATGTTTTAAAAATTTTCTAAAACACAGAATGGCATTTTATACTATGTGGAGAACATGTTAAACATGTTAACAAAAATACTGAAGGGGTTGTAGAGTGATAAACTTCATAGTTAATGATACTTCTTTGTGTTGTAATTAACTCTGGGTAGCCAAATCTTCTAACATAAGGTAGAAAATAACATTTATACATTTCCTTTTCTTTGCTTTTAATTTGAATTTTTTGACTTTGTAATTGTATTCATGTAAGTGGATTTTGTTTTGTATCAGTTTTATATAGGTGAAACTTGAGGAATTTATACCTTACAGTGTACATGTAAGCAACGTCATAATAAAACTAATTTATGTCACACTATGGGGGAGTGAAGGATTGTGAAAACATGTGCCCTTTAAAAGGGGTCTATGCTGGGGCGCCTGCGTGGCTCAGTCGGTTGAGTGTCTGACTTCAGCTCAGGTCACGATCTCAGTTTGTGAGTTCGAGCCCCTCATCAGGCTCTGTGCTGACGGCTCAGAGCCTAGAGCCTGCTTTGGATTCTGTGTCCCCCCTCTCTCTGTCCTTCCCCCATTCATAGCTCTGTTCTCTCTCAAAAATAAAAATAGCCATTAAAAAATGCTTAAAAGGGGTCGATGCTTAGAAGACACTGATCCATATATGTGTATCTTTTTTAAAATAAATTTGTTTCCTTTGAATCTTATCACTGGTTTAGCAGCAATATTTATGGTTCTATTCTGAATATACTGAGATTAATATCTTAACAGTAAGTAATTTTAAGAAAAGAGCTAAAATAAAAATGGTGATTTTAGTATGTATTATATGGTCTATGGTGGCAGAATTTTTTATATTACAGTACATATTATAAAACTTTTAAATTAACCTTCCTTTTACTCAAAACCTCAGAGTGCCTGTGCGTATTTATGCCTTCTGTATTTAAGTAAGTGAAACTGAAAAGGAAATCTGGACTTTTATACCCATTTTATACCCTTCATAGCTATATTCAGAAGCCAAATTATACAAAACTAACATACATTTCAGAGAAAGTACTGTAAAACATAATAAAACTTACTGAACAATCAAAGGTTTATCAGCAAAAATGAAGGGTTTTGCTAATGTCGCAGATATCGCATGATGCTTTGCTTGAGATTTCAACACCAGCCCTCTGTCACCAGGTATTCGGTTTTCTTTCAATTCTTCTATTTCCCATCTTCCTAAAATATAAAGCAAAGCAAATTAAACGAAAACCAAAAACAATGACTTATAAATTATTTATCAGCAGTGGTGACTAGTAAGATTTTTTTATGAAGGCTGATTTGCGAAAAATAGAACAAAATTTGAAAAACAGGAAATAATATCTGCAATTGTATGCATGCCCACTCTTTTTTTTATCTTAGTAGAGAATAGTTTCATTTTCTTAGCTAAAATTAGATTGTATTTCTCTGACTTTTTAATCAATGAAATTACAAAATGTGGTTTGTAGCATGATCTAGCAATACTGTATTTTTTTTTTAATGTTTATTTATTCTTGAGACAGAGACAGAGCATGAACAGGGGACGGGCAGAGAGAGAGAGGGAGACACAGGATCTGAAGCAGGCTCCAGGCTCTGAGCTGTCACAGGGCTAGAATCACAGATTGTGAGATCATGACCTGAGCCCAAGTCAGACGCTTAACCAACGGAGCCACCTAGGCACCCCATCAAATGCTGTATTTTTAAAATGATAGATTTTATTTTTATTTCTTTAAGTTTATTTATTTATTTTGAGAGAGACAGAGACAGCACGAGAGAGGCAGGAGCAGCGACAGAGAGAGAGAAAGAATCCTAAGCAGGCTCTGCACTGTCAGCACAGAGCCTGACACAGGGCTGGAACCCATGAACTACGAGATCATGATCTGAGCCAAAACCAAGAGCTGGACAGACGTTTAACCGATTTGAGCCATCCAGGCACCCCTAAAATGATATATTTTAAAATTACATAGGAGATAAAGAGTATCCTTAACACAAAATAAGCAGTTTGCGTTGGTCTGTTTTGCAATATATGATACTCATCAGCTGCTTTCTTTACTTTGCAAAAGGTACTGTGGGGATTTAAATTTTATTTTGAAAACTGTATGCCCAATAAACACAAATTAAGGTCACTGTTCTCAGGCTAGGCCAATTAGCTCTCAGAACTTTTGGCCAAGAAAGTAGCAAGCACTGGATAAGCACTAAGCTATGACAATGGCAAAGTTGCATTCGCTCCTCTCTGGGCTGGGATTTTCCATGTTTAAGATCAGACAGCTCCTGGAATTACATTTGGGGCTACAAACGTTGTAAAGTTCCATGGGTTGCCGGTAGCCCAAAAGTTGCATGTTGGACTTTTCTCCTTTTTTCTCTTTAGAATAGAAAATAACCAACTTCTATTAATTTGTATAAAATGTTCTAGCTTTGAAAATTATAGGTACTGTCAATTCCCAATGAAACTCAATTTAGCAAAAACTAGCTATTTTTCAGCATTATACCAACTTGGAATATTTATTAACAGGCACTTATGAATCATAAATGCTCTTTATATTACTTGTTTTCCTTTCTAAAACAAAAAACAAAACAAAACAAAACAATAGTGCAGGAACCTGAACAATCATGAATCAGAGAGAAATAATTTTTGGTCTGTCTATCACTGTGCAGAATTTATTGAGTTTTATAAAATCCATTTCATAGGTTTCTTTTCCTTTTCTCTCCCTCATTTGGTTACACTATACCTTTCTAAAAAATATGAATTCATTTGATATTTATTCTCTCACATTGATGATAAATTGTATTATCACTACTAACCTGACCAAAATCAAAGGTCTTCTTTTAAGGAATAACAACTTCATCTTTAGGATTTTCAGGATATTTAGAGCAAAGAATTTTTTAAACTATCTTGTCTTTTTTTTGCAATTATGCACATATATTTATCAGCTATGAAAAAGGTACCATCTAGTGCTTTAATTTTAGAAAACTTGTGACAGGGTAATTATTGCCCAATGACAAGAGGTTTTTCCAATTCCAAATAAATAATAACTTTCTATTAATTTATCACTTAGCCAAATTCTAGACAATACCAGTGAATATATATTCTGATATAAATAAAATTTTAAAAAGAATTCACACGGTTTAAGGGGCATCTGGGTGGCTCAGTTGGTTAAGTGACAGATTCTTGATTTTGGCTCAGGTCATGATACCGTAGTTTGGTTCCTGCTTGGGATTCTCTTTGTCCCTCCCAGTTCATGTAGGGGCGTGCACCTTCTCTGTCTCTCTCAAAATAAATAAACATTTTTCTTTAAAAAGGAATTCACAGCTTTTATATCCTGAAAGTTGGTCACTTAAAGAACTGGTATTTATTAAACATTTGTACTTTTATTAATAACTTAATCTAAAAATGTAAATAGGTCTACTCCAAATGCAAACTCTACATCCCAGCACATGTTTCACAGATCTGCTTACTCCTGAAAAGCTCAGAATGAGCTTTATTCAAGTGGCACTTGACAGAAGCTGTCATTAACTATTGTGAATAATAAATTCTCTTGCAAAAGAACATAATATTAATCTCAACTACCACTTTTTTTTTTTTTTAATGTTTATTTATTTTTGAGAGAGAGAGACAGAGCATGAGCAGGGAAGGGGCAGAGAGAGAAAGGGAGACACAGAATCTGAAACAGGTCCCAGCCTCCGAATGTCAGCACAGAGTCCATTGCAGGGCTTGAATCCATGGACTGTGAGATCATGACCTGAGCTGAAGTCAGATGCTTAACTGACTGAGCCACCCAGGTGCCCCTCCACTAACCAATTTATAAACAACACTGCTACTATCAATATCCAAAACACCATTTTTAGCATCTAGAACTTTGATTCCATATTTTTCAAAGTTGCTTTTAAGACACTGGTAAAAATCATTCAAAAACTATACTAAATCTAATATGTGAGAAAATTATTTTCATGGATATTTATGTTTAATGAGACTACAGACCAAACTTCAGTGCTAAGAAGCTTGGGTTTTTTGTTTGTTTGTTTGCTTCCTTGTTTGATTTTAATTTTAAGCTAAAGAAAAGATTCATTTAAATGTTAAAAGACACTTTTGTCCATCAAGAAACAGAGATTTAAACTCACTTGTAAGATAGAGTATATCTTAATTTTAGGAAACTAAAATACAAATGTGAAACAATTATCTACCCAAAGTTCTTGAAAAAAACTGGAAAGTAGTCTAAACATAGTTTTTTTTTAAGATTTTTTTTTTTTTTTTTAAGTAATCTCTACACTCAACATGGGGCTCAAACATACAGCTCTGAGATCAAGAGTTGCATGCTCTACTGACTGAGCCAGCCAGGTGCCCCTAAACCTAGGTGTTTTAAGCCAAACATTCTGTTTGATAATGTGTATCTCTGCGGGCATATTTTAGGTCATGTTACACATCTGCAGACTTCCTGCTTCTTTGGGTGAAATTATTCTTTTCTCTAAATGGATTTGGACTGAATGCAATATTGCTCGATCTGTGCATATGGCAGAGTTCTTTTTGGAGAATATAAACACAAAAAAGCCCAGAGGAGTTCTGAGGATGGAGAACACTGCAAAGAAAGACATGCAGGCATGATTTTCATCTCACATTAAAACAAACTATGAAAAGGAATTAGACAGCTGACATCCAACACAAGCTATTATCTGTTTTGTTACTGTTCTCATGTATCTGCCTGTTGGAGTCTGAGTGTGAGGTCATACCCTTATGGGTATGAGGTCCTCTGAGAGAAAGAGAACTCCCACTACCAGTCACTATGAGAAGAGGCTGATCTTGCTTTAGCATACAACCAAGGAAGAGGCTGATTTTAGACTAAAAGGAAAAAGAAGTTCTTTTGTCATCCTATTAGGGAAGAAAAGATGACCCCTGCATATAGGACATTTTTTTTTCTATGGCTAAGCTTGAAGATAATCCTATCAACCAACGAAAGTAGACATTAAGGCCTGGAGATATGGGCTCCAGGAGTAGCCACGTAACTAGTAGCTCTCATTAATTACCCTGTTTCACACTTGCTAAGAGGATCTTGCCCTGACTTACAACCTGATCTAGGTGTGCCCATGCTGGAGTTGAACCACCACAGAACAGCAGTAGCCTGGGAAATACTGCTGCAGGAAATGCAGTGACTAACTGCACTGGAGTAAAAATTCAACTCTTTCGAGTCAGGAAACCAGATGGTGGCTTAAGTATGGGTCATCCAGAGACCTCCAGAAATATCAGAAAGGAGATATAAGGCTGAACATTCTATTGTGGAAACATGACGGAGCCCCAGACCTCATATATTATATATATTATATATATATAATAGAAATATAATTTTAAAAGGTAGTGAACTCTGGATCATACTAGTTATATTGAATATTTAAATAAATATTTTACCATCATATATGGAAATCTCCTCATCTGTATCATCTTTCTTAGCTTTTGATAAGACCCACCTATAAATAAAGATGAAAGCAAATACGTATCATTAAAAGTAAAGCCCGCAATTTATAGACACAACATATACTAGAAACACAACAAAAGATTACCCAATAGTCACTTCTCATTAAAAACTAAATGCTTAGAGGCTAAACAAGGATGCCCATACATAATCTCACAAGGCTAGAGTCCAAACACATTTGGAATCCACAATTTACTAGCTGTATGATCACACATCAGATAAACTAAGCCTCAGTTTCCTCACCTGTAAGGCGATAAAGCTATGGAGATAAATATAGTACTGACCTACCTACTTAGGACAGTGTCTGGCATATAAAAATCAATAAATAGTGGCATTTACTTTTTTAGCAATATTTAGGATGGGACAATAATTTGAATTTGTCATCTGAAGTTTATCATTAATATCAGTCCTTAGGAATGAAGAAATGGTATAATTTTTTTCCTTTATATTTGTAATTCATTTGCATATTTTCTTTGTATAAATGAGTAACTCTCCAAGTTAAACATTTCTATCAATAACAAAAATGGTACTGGTTTACAGTGCCAAATAGAATACTTAAAAATTTTTTATAGTTCTGTAGTAGAGGCAATTTTAATAGGCCAATAACTTTGAAAATGCTAATTAAATCAAAGAAAACATTCTCTTGAATGAATACTCACCCAGTCAACCTTCCACTATCAAAAGTTTCTGTAAAATATACTTCTCCTATAGGTTGAGGTGTCTTATATTTAATCTAGAAAATAGATTTTTTAAAATCTAAAGTTATTCATCTTCACAAATACTTTAATTAAATAATCTCACTAGTTAAGAACCTAATATGCAATGCACATATAGGTAAAACAGATAAAAGGTGACATGACCTCAAAACTTTGTATCCTAGTGTGATAAGGTACAAGAGAATGTAAAAGATACAATGATGAGAAAAATACTGTAAATGCAAATAAAGAATACACTGAGTCCTTCCAACACAGGAAGGATGGGAAAAAGTTCTAGAGAAAGCCTCATGACACAGCTGGCATGGCCTTGAAAGGATTCTAACAGGTGACAACATTTGGGAATATAAATCATCAAAGACAGAGGACAGAGCATGGTCTAACACATGTAAGATGAAAAACTTGGTAAGCATGTAGACAAGTTTAATATCAACTCTTAAATTTCACTGTTACATGATAGAGGATGAAGATACCATTTTGAGAGATTAGGAACCCAGAGAAGAGAAAGATTCAATACAGAAAGCACTGTAAAGCAATTATCTGCAAAGAATGGTTTCAAGTGTTCTGTAGTGTTAGCTGGTATGATGATGACAGTGATACTAGTGGTGGTTATATGGTGGCTCTTTTAATCCTCATAATACTTCTATGAGCAAAATACTATTATTGCACCCATTTTACATATGATGAAACTGCATGACAGAGGCCAAGTAACTTGCCCACTGTGGCACAGTTAGATAGTTTTGGGACATGATATGAACTAAGGCTGTTTGGCTCAAAGCTTATACACTTAACCATTATGCTGTATAGAACATATCAGCAAAACAATTTAAAAGATTAGAAATAATTTATTGACAAATTATCAAAACGTAATTTGAATTGATGAACAAATAAAATTTTGCCTAAAGTAATAGATCAATCTGGGTCGTTTCTGAATCAAGCTCTGTAATTTTATGTATATGATTACAATTTCTTTTTTCAGCCTTTAGGTAAAAGAATTCAGAAGTACTTTCTCTTTTCACTGTCTCTACCCTAACCTGAGAGTACTTTTCCTGTCTATTTAAGGGGGGTGGATATTAATAATCAAACACAATTCCACATAATTACTGACAGGGTCAAAATTCTATCAAAATTGCCAATTTTTCTTTCTTTATTTTTTTTAATGTTTATTTATTTTTGAGAGAGAGAAAGAGTGCGAGCGGGATAGGGGCAGAGAGAGAGGGAGACACAGAATCCGAAGCAGGCTCCAGGCTCCAAGATGTCAGCACAGCGCCTGACACGGGGCTTGAACTCACAGACGTGAGATCATGACCTGAGCTGAAGTTGGACACTCAATGGACTGAGCCACCCAGGTGCCCCTGAAATTGCCAATTTTTCATGAAGTTTACTGAATTACAACTTTACTGTTCTCTATATTTTTATGGACTGGCAAAATGAACAATGGTACCACGAGCCTTCTTTCTATTAGATCACTCTTTAAATCACCAGAAGTTTATATTGCCCTTTATTTACATTTTACTGTGTCTAGATTACTTTTACTACATGCTTGTAATACTATAAAATTAGAAGCATCAGAAGTTGTTCTTTCCCTTTCCAACCATTTTTTTCAACTATCACCTAATACAGTTAAAATGGCAGGTATCTCTCAATTCATTTCAAGTTTTAACTTCCAAAGACTGTTGTAGTAGCTGTATCTCAATTAATCATCAGCACTTCGATTACTTAACTTTCTGTAGATCGCAGAACTAGGTTTTAAAAGAAATGTACTCATGGAGTTTAAAATTTAAAAGAGAAAGAATAATCACCTTAAACAGCTAAACAACACTTTCATTTGTAAATAAAAAACTCTAAAATAAGTGAGGTGAAGTCTATAACAATAATATATTTAAGCAGTTGCTGACACAATACAATTGATGCATTCTTACCATCAAAAATATTTCTGAAAAATTTCCTGATCGTCCCAATATTATCTATGAATATTCCTCAATGTAAAAGTTCTTCTGGATTGACAAGATGTACAAAAATCTCCTCAAGGTTTTTCAGACTTGTTAGTCACCACCTCAAAACATATCTTAACAATGATGAGCCAGAAACGCAGGTGAGCCTTATTAAATGTCTACCTCATTACCACCTCCCTTTCTAATTCATCCTCCTATTTAGCATCTCCTTTCCTCAGAGAAATAAGAAAAATGACTTATTTTATCTCTAGAACTGCAAATGACACTACCTTATCTTTTATCTGAAGAGGGCCAGCAGTGTCCAAAATAAGACTGAAAACCTTTCTCTTAGATAGAAGTGCTCAGCGCTCTTTAGTCAGTGACAAATTCCTATTTTGATAATAAAAATCTTCTGCATATTTACTTAGTAATAAAACTGTGCTAGGTGCAATGCACAAATTTCTGTAATACATGAGCATTCTAAAACACAGCAAGAAATAGTTAGAAAAAAAGCAGTGTTTTTCTATTTATTTAGAAAATGACTACTATTAAAACTGAAATGAATCTTAGAGGTCACTCTCCTCTATATTCTGTGAAGGAATGATTTACAACTCATTTTGCAGTAACCTTACCTCTGAGGAGAGTTCACCTTCATTAACATCAATTTCTTCTGAATTTTCATCAAAATCTTCCATCTCACCACCATCATCCATAAATTCTGCATTAATTGAGATGAATAGAAGACCCAAATATAGCCAAAATCTTTGGAAATGCATACTGATTACCTGTGAAATTAAGAGTTATCAGTGAAAAGAAAAGTGAAAAATATGGAAGTACACTTACAAAGAAATAGTTTCTCTTTAATACCTCTTTTGTTCTAGGATAGCTTCATTAATGAAGGTATTTAAATTATACTTTGAATAAATAAAATACAAACTTCAACTCCTACAGGACACAGATTCTACAGCTACACACCTGCCTCTAAAAACAAAGAACCAAGAGCACAAAACCTAAAGAGATAAGCAACAGTGACTGCCAAACTCAAATATTATGTGGACTCCTTTAAAAGAAAGAAAAGGTTGGGTTGGCACATGGCTGGCTCAGCGGATTAAGCATCTGATTCTTGATTTTGGCTCCCATCATGATCTCAAGGTTCGTGAGATCCATTGGGCTCTGTGCTGACAGCATGGAGCCTGCTTGGAATTCTCTCTCTGCCCCTCCCCTGCTCCCTCACACTCTGTCTCCCTCTCTCTCTCTCTCTCTCTCTCAAAATAAACAAGTAAACATTTAAAAAAATCATGATTCTCAAATTTATTACAATCTTGCTTAAGTATATATAAACATACAACTGAAGTTTCATAATTATAAAACCAAAGTACATTTACATATAAACACCAAAAACCTAAAGAAAAAATTTTTTATCATAATTTCACGTAAGTCTTTTACTGAATCAAATCACAGCTAAAGACAAATAAATATGGGCTTACTGCAATCAGGTTGACTGTATTGGATAAACTTACATTTATCATAATACTTTGATGACTCAATAATCTAACCATTTCTCTAAGTACTGCAAAATGTCTCTTCATTATTATAGCATTACTTGAGTAGAAATCAAATATAATTTGGCTGCCTTTTGGCAGAAATACATGATTTGTATGTCTTGCTCTATTCTCATTAACATGTTAAAATTCAAGTTTTATTTTTTGGTGCCAATGGCCTTTTAAACACAAAGTAAACATGGATACTGAACTCGTGTGGCAGTCCTTGGTTATAAGGTGGTCAGAGATCCAGGTGATCCATAGTACAGTTCTATTACTTTTTTCCCCCAGTTACCATCATTACAAAAGCTTTTTTTTTTTTTAATTTTTGTAATCTTTATTTATTTTTGAGAGAGAGACAGCGTGTGAGCAGGGGAGGAGAAGAGAGAGAGGGAGACACAGAATAGGAAGAAGGCTCCAGGCTCCAAGTTGTCATCACAGAGCCTGACGCGGGGCTCGAACTCACAAACCGTGAGACCATGACCTGAGCCAAAGTCAGACGCTTAACTGACTGGGCCACTCAGGGGCCCCATGAAAACTTTTTTTAAAAGTAAATTCTTGCCCTGGTGGCAAAACAGTTTCCTGCCTTAGCAACCCAAAGGCACCAACTCATTTTCCTCGGGTGCAGCAGTTTCTTCTGGCAGATTTGAGGTGTCTAAAATTCATCTCGTGAGAATATAGCTGCCTGTTCGTGGAGCCTTTCACATGAAGAGCAGCCTCAGGACATTATTCTCTTTCCTATGCAGCCCACCTTTACCGTACTATTCACAGTAGCAAAAAGGTAGAAACAGCCTAAATGTCCATCAGTGGATGAAAGGATAAACCAGTTGTGGTATATGGAAATAATTGGAATATTACTGATGTTCTACCTGGAAATGTCTAGCATATTCTTTCATAAATAGTCCTTCCTGACCTCAAGTCCTGAATCTCCTCTCCATGAAAATCTATTTGTTGCCATCTTCCCAAGATCTCAGTGGAGAAGAAAGAAGGATCCTTTCTGGGAGACAGCCAAGTCTACTTTCTCATCCTTTCCCTGTCATTCACTGAAGACTGGTTAGTAGATTTGAATTTGAACCAAAAGTATGAGAAATGCTATTGGAGGATGTGAGAGAATCCACTCAGCTCTATAACCTGGATTGCAAAAAAAGATCTATAAACATATTCTAAAAGGAACCGAAGGGATTGCTGGGAAGATGGCGGCTTAGGAGGACGCTGGGCTCACTGCGCATCCTGCTAATCACTTAGATTCCACCTACACCTGTCTAACTAACCCAGAATACCACCAGAAACTAGCAGAACAGAGTCTCCGGAGCCAAGTGCAGACGAGAGGCTCACGGAAGAGGGTAGGAAGGGCGGAGAGGCGGTGCGCGCTCCATGGACTGGCGGGAGGGAGCCGGGGCGGAGGGGCGGCCCGCCGGCCAAGCAGAGACCCCTAGTGTGGCTCACAAAAGTGGAGGGGCCAGACGAAGTGTGTTCCGACAGCAAGCAGGACTTGCTTAGTATCTGGGAGGTCATAAGTTAACAGCTCTGCTCTGAAAGTGGGAAGCCTGGAGGACAAAGGGAGGGAGAGTTGCTGAGCCCCAGGACGACAGAGCTCAGTTTGGCGGGGAACAAAGGCGCTCGCCAGCGCCATCTCCCTCGCCCATCCCCCAGCCAAAATCCCAAAGGGAACCAGTCCCTGCCAGGGAACTTGCTTGCTCCTCGCAAACACCCAACGCGGTGGTTCTGCAGAGCCACCCCTCCAGCAGCGGGTCTGACTCCCTCCCGCTGCCACAGGGCCCCTCCTAAAGTGGATCACCTAAGGAGAAGCGAGCTAAGCCTGCCCCTCCTGCCCCCCTGCACCTTGCCTACCCACCCCAGCACCACAAGCCTAGCAGTGTGCAAGTAGCCCAGACAGGCCACGCCACCCCACAGTGAATCCCGCCCCCAGGAGAGGGGAAGAGAAGGCACACACCAGTCTGACTGTGGCCCCAGCGGTGGGCCAGGGGCAGACGTCAGGTCTGACTGCGACTCCGCCCACCAGCTCCAGTTATACACCACAGCACAGGGGAAGTGCCCTGCAGGTCCTCACCACTCCAGGGACTATCCAAAATGACCAAACGGAAGAATTCCCCTCAGAAGAATCTCCAGGAAATAACAACAGCTAATGAACTGATCAAAAAGGATTTAAATAATATAACAGAAAGTGAATTTAGAATAATAGTCATAAAATTAATTGCTGGGCTTGAAAACAGTATAGAGGACAGCAGAGAATCTCTTGCTACAGAGATCAAGGGACTAGGGAACAGTCAGGAGGAGCTGAAAAACGCTTTAAACGAAATGCAAAACAAAATGGAAACAATGACGGCTCAGATTGAAGAGGCAGAGGAGAGAATAGGTGAACTAGAAAATAAAGTTATGGAAAAAGAGGAAGCTGAGAAAAAGAGAGATAAAAAAATCCAGGAGTATGAGGGGAAAATTAGAGAACTAAGTGACACACTAAAAAGAAATAATATACGCATAATTGGTATCCCAGGGGAGGAAGAGCGAGGGAAAGGTGCTGAAGGGGTACTTGAAGAAATAATAGCTGAGAACGTCCCTGAACTGGGGAAGGAAAAAGGCATTGAAATCCAAGAGGCACAGAGAACTCCCTTCAGACGTAACTTGAATCGATCTTCTGCACGACATATCATAGTCAAACTGGCAAAATACAAGGATAAAGAGAAAATTCTGAAAGCAGCAAGGGATAAACGTGCCCTAACTTATAAAGGGAGACCTATAAGACTTGTGACTGATCTCTCTTTTGAAACGTGACAGGCCAGAAAGGATTGGCACGAGATCTTCAATGTATTGAACAGAAAAAATATGCAGCCGAGAATCCTTTATCCAGCAAGTCTGTCATTTAGAATAGAAGGAGAGATAAAGGTTTTCCCAAACAAACAAAAACTGAAGGAATTTGTCACCACTAAACCAGCCCTACAAGAGATCCTAAGGGGGATCCTATGAGACAAAGTACCAGAGACATCGCTACAAGCATGAAACATACAGACATCACAATGACTCTAAACCCGTATCTTTCTATAATAACACTGAATGTAAATGGATTAAATGCGCCAACCAAAAGACATAGGGTATCAGAATGGATAAAAAAACAAGACCCATCTATTTGCTGTCTACAAGAGACTCATTTTAGATCTGAGGACACCTTTAGATTGAGAGTGAGGGGATGGAGAACTATTTATCATGCTACTGGAAGCCAAAAGAAAGCTGGAGTAGCCATACTTATATCAGACAAACTAGACTTTAAATTAAAGGCTGTAACAAGACATGAAGAAGGGCATTATATAATAATTACAGAGTCTATCCATCAGGAAGAGGTAACAATTATAAATGTCTATGCGCCAAATACCGGAGCCCCCAAATATATAAAACAATTACTTAAACATAAGCAACCTTATTGATAAGAATGTGGTAATTGCAGGGGACTTTAACACTCCACTTACAGAAATGGATAGATCATCTAGACACACGGTCAATAAAGAAACAAGGGCCCTGAATGACACATTGGATCAGATGGACTTGACAGATATATTTAGAACTCTGCATCCCAAAGCAACAGAATATACTTTTTTCTCGAGTGCACAGGGAACATTCTCCAAGACAGATCACATACTGGATCACAAAACAGCCTTTCATAAGTATACAAGAATTGAGATCATACCATGCATACTTTCAGACCACAATGCTATGAAGCTTGAAATCAACCATAGAAAAAAGTCTGGAAAACCTCCAAAAGCATGGAGGTTAAAGAACACCCTACTAAAGAATGAGTGGGTCAACCAGGCAATTAGAGAAGAAATTTAAAAATATATGGAAACAAACGAAAATGAAAATACAACAATCCAAACGCTTTGGGATGCAGCGAAGGCAGTCCTGAGAGGAAAATACATTGCAATCCAGGCCTATCTCAAGAAACAAGAAAAATCCCAAATACAAAATCTAACAGCACACCTAAAGGAAATAGAAGCAGAACAGCAAAGGCAGCCTAAACCCAGCAGAAGAAGAGAAATAATAAAGTTCAGAGCAGAAATAAACAATATAGAATCTAAAAAAACTGTAGAGCAGATCAATGAAACCAAGAGTTGGTTTTTTGAAAAAATAAACAAAATTGACAAACCTCTAGCCAGGCTTCTCAAAAAGAAAAGGGAGATGACCCAAATAGATAAAATCATGAATGAAAATGGAATTATTACAACCAATCCCTCAGAGATACAAACAATTATCAGGGAATACTATGAAAAATTATATGCCAACAAATCGGACAACCTGGAATAAATGGACAAATTCCTAAACACCCAGACGCTTCCAAAACTCCATCAGGAGGAAATAGAAAGCTTGAACAGACCCATAACCAGTGAAGAAATTGAACCCGTTATCAAAAATCTCCCAACAAATAAGAGTCCAGGACCAGATGGCTTCCCAGGGGAGTTCTACCAGACATTTAAAGCAGAGATAATACCTATCCTTCTCAAGCTATTCCAAGAAATAGAAAGGGAAGGAAACCTCCAGACTCATTCTATGAAGCCAGTATTACTTTGATTCCCAAACCAGACCCAGACCCAGTAAAAAAAGAGAACTACAGGCCAATATCCCTGATGAATATGGATGCAAAAATTCTCAATAAGATACTAGCAAATCGAATTCAACAGCATGTAAAAAGAATTATTCACCATGATCAAGTGGGATTCATTCCTGGGATGCAGGGCTGGTTCAACATTCACAAATCAATCAACGTGATATATCACATTAATAAAAGAAAAGATAAGAACCATATGATCCTGTCAATCGATGCAGAAAAGGCCTTTGACAAAATCCAGCACCCTTTCTTAATAAAAACCCTTGAGAAAGTCGGGATAGAAGGAACATATTTAAACATCATCAAAGCCATTTATGAAAAGCCCACAGCTAACATCATCCTCAATGGGGAAAAACTGAGAGCTTTTTTCCTGAGATCAGGAACACGACAGGGATGCCCACTCTCACCGCTGTTGTTTAACATAGTGTTGGAAGTTCTAGCATCAGCAATCAGACAACAAAAGGAAATCAAAGGCATCCAAATTGGCAAAGATGAAGTCAAGCTTTCGCTTTTTGCAGACGACATGATATTATACGTGGAAAATCCGATAGACTCCACCAAGTCTGCTAGAACTGATACATGAATTCAGCAAAGTTGCAGGATACAAAATCAATGTACAGAAATCAGTTGCATTCTTATACACTAACAATGAAGCAACAGAAAGACAAATAAAGAAACTGATCCCATTCACAATTGCACCAAGAAGCATAAAATACCTAGGAATAAATCTAACCAAAGATGTAAAAGATCTGTATGCTGAAAACTATAGAAAGCTTATGAAGGTAATTGAAGAAGATATAAAGAAATGGAAAGACATTCCCTGCTCATGGATTGGAAGAATAAATATTGTCAAAATGTCAATATTACCCAAAGCTATCTACACATTCAATGCAATCCCAATCAAAATTGCACCAGCATTCTTCTCGAAACTAGAACAAGCAATCCTAAAATTCATATGGAACCACAAAAGGCCCTGAATAGCCAAAGTAATTTTGAAGAAGACCAAAGCAGGAGGCATCACAATCCCAGACTTTAGCCTCTACTACAAAGCTGTAATCATCAAGACAGCATGGTATTGGCACAAAAACAGATGCATAGACCAATGAAATAGAATAGAAACCCCAGAACTAGACCCACAAACGTATGGCCATCTCATCTTTGACAGAGCAGGAAAGAACATCCAATGGAAAAAAGACAGTCTCTTTAACAAATGGTGCTGGGAGAACTGGAAAGCAACATGCAGAAGGTTGAAGCTAGACCACTTTCTCACACCATTCACAAAAATAAACTCAAAATGGATAAAGGACCTGAATGTGAGACAGGAAACCATCAAAACCTTAGAGGAGAAAGCAGGAAAAGACCTCTCTGACCTCAGCCGTAGCAATCTCTTACTCGACACATCCCCAAAGGCAAGGGAATTAAAAGCAAAAATGAATTACTGGGACCTTATGAAGATAAAAAGCTTCTGCACAGCAAAGGAAACAACCAACAAAACTAAAAGGCAACCAACGGAATGGGAAAAGATATTTGCAAATGACATATCGGACAAAGGGCTAGTATCCAAAATCTATAAAGAGCTCACAAAATTCCACACCCGAAAAACAAATAACCCAGTGAAGAAATGGGCAGAAAACATGAATAGACACTTCTCTAAAGAAGACATCCGGACGGCCAACAGGCACATGAAAAGATGCTCAATGTCGTTCCTCATCAGGGAAATACAAATCAAAACCACACTCAGATATCACCTCACTCCAGTCAGAGTGGCCAAAATGAACGAATCAGGAGACTATAGATGCTGGAGAGGATGTGGAGAAACGGGAACCCTCTTGCACTGTTGGTGGGAATGCAAACTGGTGCAGCCGCTCTGGAAAACAGTGTGGAGGTTCCTCAGAAAATTAAAAATAGACCTACCCTATGACCCAGCAATAGCACTGCTAGGAATTTACCCAAGGGATACAGGAGTACTGATGCATGGGGGAACTTGTACCCCAATGTTTATAGCAGCACTCTCAACAATAGCCAAATTGTGGAAAGAGCCTAAATGTCCATCAACTGATGAATGGATAAAGAAATTGTGGTTTATATATGGAGTACTACGTGGCAATGAGAAAGAATGAAATATGGCCCTTTGTAGCAATGTGGATGGAACTGGAGAGTGTGATGCTAAGTGAAATAAGCCATACAGAGAAAGACAGATACCATATGGTTTCACTCTTATGTGGATCCTGAGAAACGTAACAGAAACCCATGGGGGAGGGGAAGGAAAAAAAAAAAAAAGAGGTTAGAGTGGGAGAGAGCCAAAGCATAAGAGACTCTTAAAAACTGAGAACAAACTGAGGGTTGATGGGGGGTGGGAGGGAGGGGAGGGTGGGTGATGGGTATTGAGGAGAGCACCTTTTGGGATGAGCACTGGGTGTTGTATGGAAACCAATTTGACAATAAATTTCATATATTGAAAAAAATAAAAATAAAAGTAAATTCTTAGAACTCTTAGATCTTTCAGAACGTTTCTATAGACCTACATTGGTCCGCTTTAGAAACACTGGTATGAGATTAGCAATTTACATCCACCAGAATGGCTATAATCAAAAAGAGAAAGTAACAACTGCTGAGAGGATATAAAGAAATTGGCACCTTTATACATTGCTGGTAGGAATGTATAATGATGTAAGTTTTGGAAGATAGTATGTCAGTTCTTTAAAATGTTAAAAATAGAATTACCCTATAACCTAGCAATTCCACTACTAGGCATCTGCCAGAGAGAAACGAAAACATATATGTACACAAAAACTTAAATATGGATGCTTAAAGAAACATTTTCATAATTAGCCAAAATTTACAAACAACACAAATATCCATCTACTAATGGTTAGACAAAATATGGGCTATCTATACAATAAAATATTACTTAGCAATAAAACTGAATGGTATACTGATATGTTCAAGATAGATGAATCTCAAAAAACATGCTGAGTGAAAGAAGCCCGTAATAAAAGACCACATATCGTATGATCTCATTGAAAAGAAATAGGTAAATTTATAGAAACAGAAAATAGATTCAGTGAGTGCCTAGGGAAAGGAATCGGAAGAAAGGGTTAAGGGAGGTAAGGTTTTTGGGGAGGCAATGAAAATGTTCTAAAATTGGATATGGTAATGGTTACATAACTATGTTAAGTATATTAAAACCCATTGACTTTTACACATTAAACAAGTGAACTTGAAATTGCAAATACTGTATTAATAAAGTTGTTCTTAGAAAATAAACATTATAAAAAGTTTTTTCCCATATAGTTAGCCCAACTAATTAGAACCTTTCTTTTTTTTTTTAAATCCCCATCCCCTATATCTCCCATCCACCCACCCACCTTCCCTCTGGTAACCATCTGTTCTCTATAGTTAAAAGCCTGTTTCTTGGTTTGTCTCTCTTTTTTCCCTACGTTCTTTTGTTTTGTTTCTTAAATTCCTCACAAGTGAGATCACATGGTATTTGTCTTTCTCTGACTGCCTTATTTCATTCAGCATAATACTCTCTTGTTCTATCAGTGTTGTTGCAAATGGCAAGATTTCATTCCTTTTTATGGCTGAGTAATATTCCATTGTATATATATATACCACAACTTCTTTATCCACTCATCCATCAAGGGACACTTGGGCTGTTTCCATGGTTTGGCTACATCCCATGAAGTAGTGTTTCTGTGTTTTGGGGGTAAATACCCAGTAGTGTGATTACTGGATCATAGGGTAGTTCTACTTTTAATTTTTTGAGGAAACTCCATACTGTTTTCCACAATGACTGCACCAATTTTTATTCCCACAAACAGTGCAAAAGGGTTCCTTTTTCTCCACATCCTTGCCAATGCTTGTTTCTTGTATTTTTGATTTTAGCCATTCTGACAGGTATGAGATGATATCTCATTGTAATTTGATTTGCATTTCCCTGATGATGAGTGATACAGAGTATCTTTTCATGTGTCTGTTGGCCATATGTATGTCTTTTTTTGAGGAAATGTCTGTTCATGTTTTGTGTCCATTTTTAAGTAGATTGTTTTCTGAGTGTTGAGTTGTATCAGTTCTTTGTATATTTTGGATCCTAACCTTTATCACATGTCATTTGCAAAGATCTTCTCCCATTCCATAGGTTGCCTTTTAGTTTTAGTTTCCTTCACTGTGCAGAAACTTCTAATTGTGATGTAGTCCCAATAGTTTTTGCTTTTATTTCCCTTGCCTCAAGAGACATATCTAGAAAAAAATGTTGCTATAGCTGATGTCAGAGAGATTACTGCCTATACTCCCTTCAAGAATTTTTATGGTTTCAGGTCTTTAATCCATTTTGAGTTTGTTATTGTGTATGGTGAAAGAAAATGGTCCAGTTTCATTCTTTTGCATGTGGCTCTACAGTTTTCCCAACACCATTTGTTGAAAAGACTTTTCCTATTATATATTCATTCCTTCTTTATTAAAGATTACTTGACCATATAACTGTGGATTTATTTCTGGGTTTTCTGTTCTATTCCATTGATCAATGTGTCTATTTTTATGCCAGCACCAAACTGTTTTAATTACTACCACTTTGTAATATAACTTGAAGTCTGGAATTGTGATACTTCCTGTTTTGTTTGTCAAGGTTGTTTTGGCTATTTGAGGTCCTTTCTGGTTCCGTACAAATTTTAAGATTGTTTTTCTAGTTCTGTGAAAATCGCTCTTGGCATTTTTATAGGGATTGCATTAAATCTGTAGATTGTTTTGGGTAGTATAGGGCCTTTTTAACAATATTTGTTCTTCTAACCCATGAGCATGGAATGTCTTTCCATTTCTTTGAGTCATACTGAATTTCTTTCATCAGTATTTTCTAGTTTTCAGAGTACAGGTCTTTCGCTTCTTTGGTTATGTTTATTCCTAGATATTTTATTGTTTTTGGTGTAATTGTAAATGGGATGGTCTTAATTTCACTTTCTGCTGCTTCATTATTAGCATATAGGAATGCAACATATTTCTATACATTGATTTTGTATCCTGCAAATTTAATGAATTCATTTATCAGTTGTAGTAGATTTTGGTGGAGTCTTTCAGGTTTTCTATATATAGTTATCATGTCACCTGCAAATACTGAAAGTTTTGCTTCTTCCTTACCATTTTGGATGCCCTTTATTTTTTTATGTTGTCTAATTGCTGTGGCTAGAACTTTCAGTATTACGTTAAATAAAAGTGGTGAGAGTGAACATCCTTGTCTTGCTCCTAACCTTAGGGGGAAAGTTCTGTTTTTCATCATTGAGCACTGTGTTGGCTATGGGTTTTTAATATAAAATCTCTATTATTTTGAGATATGTTCCCTCTAGAACTACTTTGCAGAGGTTTTTTTTTTTATCATGAATTGATGTTGTACTCTGTCAAATTATTTTTCTGCATCTGTTGAAATGATATGGTTTTCATCCTTTCTCTTATTGATGTGACGTTATCATGTTGATTGTTCTGCAAGTATTGAACCACCCTTGCATCCTAAGAATAAATCCCACTTGATCATGGTGTATTATTTTTTAAAATATATTCTTGAATTCAGTTTGCTAATATTTTGTTGAGGATTTTTGCATCTATATTTATGAAAGATGTTGGCCTGTAGTTCCGTCTTGTGGTGTCTTTATCTGGTTTTGGTAGCAGGGTGGTACTGGCCTCATAGAATGAATTTGGAAGTTTTCCTTCCTGTTATATTTTTTGAAATAGTTTGAGAAGGGCTATTACTTTTCTTTAAATGTTTGGTAGAATTTGGGGCACCTGGGTGGCTCAGTCAGTTAAGAGTCCAACTCTTGGTTTTGGCTCAGGTCAAGATCTCACAGCTCGTGGGTTCAAGCCCCGCATCCAGCCCCACGTCCAGCTTGCATTGAGTCCCATGTCAGGTTCCAGGATCCATGCTGCCACTGCTAGTGCAGAGCCTGCTTGGGGTTCTCTAACTCCTCTCCCTCTTTGCCCCTCCCCTGCTCACACACTCTCTTTCTCTCTCTCAAAATAAATAAACTTAAAAAAAAAAAAAGACTTTTCAATGTTTGGTAGAATTTGCTGTGAGGCCATCTGGTACTATATTTTGTTTGTTGGGAGTTTTTTGATTACTGATTCAATTTCACTGCTGGTAATTAGTCTGTTCAAATTTTCTATTTCTTCCCGTTTTAGTCTTGGTAGGCTACATATTTGTTTCTAGGAATTTATCCATTTCTTCTAAGTTGTCCAATTTGTTGGCATATGGGTTTTTATAATATTGTTACAACTGTTTGTATTTCTGTGGTGTCAGTTGTTATTTCTCCTCTTTCATTAGTAATTTTGTTTATCTTCTTAATTTTTTTACTGAGTCTTGCTAGAGGCTTATCAATTTTGTTGATCATTTCAAAGAACCAGCTTCTGGTTTCACTGACTTGTGATTAGAACTTTCTCTAATGAGATCAAAACTTTATGTGAATATGTGGGCCAGTTGGCCTTGATTTCTTCTAAGGGACACTGAATATAACACTAAAGCTTACTTTGAAAAATGTGTGTTTTTTTTTAATGACACCAATTTACAATAGGAATATTCTATATTAAGAAGTGTGTCAATACCACCATCTTTATGGACAAAGACAACACAAAAAATGATGCATGCTGTTATTTGTTGGAAGAGTCTGAGAACTCTCTGAATCATAAAAAAGAGGTGTAACTGAGAAAGTAAATTTAAAGAGATCAATTGGACTCAATAACCATAGGTAGGTTTATTTAAAATTTTTTGTACTTATTAGCAGAGAAATGAGTGCACTGCAAATTGCTTATTAATTTTTAATAATTCTAAAGCTTCAGGTGTGCCTGGGTGGCTTAGTTGGTTAAGTTGCCAACTCTTGATTTTGGCTCAGGTCATGATCTCATGGTTCATGAGATCAAGCCTGACATTGGGATCTGTGCTGACAGCAAAAAGCCTGCTTAGGATTCTCTCTCTCTCTCTCTCTCTCTCTCTCTCTCTCTGCCCCTCCCCGATGCATGCATGCATGCTCACACGTGCTCTCTCTCCCTCTCTCTCAAAATAAATAAACATTTAAAAAATTATAATAATTCTAAAAGCTTCATTGTTCTAAAGTTTTGCAAGCCTTGCATATTTACATAATGTAGTAAAGTCTTTTGCTTGAGTTACTATTTGAGTAAAACAGAAATGCATAAAATAATAGTAATAATGAACATTAGTATCACTGGTGGCCCATATCTCCTCCTTTAAAATTAAAATACACTTTAGTTTCCTAATAGTTTGTTGAAAAAAATATTCTAAATGCTTTGTTTGAGCTCTGGTGTATTGGGCTGTTGGGAAAAGTTAAGGCGAAACCAAGCAGGCAGTGCTCTCTCTGGAATCCTATTCTCACATCAACCAGGGCAATCCCCATTCTATTTTCTATATTATAGTTCTTCCTAACTTTCCTTCAGAAATAAACAGTTGGCAAAGCTTCATGAAAAAAAGTTTTGAAAATCTTTTATCTTAAAATCTGTCTCTTCTCTAAAGTTCTAGGACTATGATCATGCATTTGCATAAAGGGAGGAGCCAAATTAATCTCTGCAGCCCAGGACGTGAATAGGATAGGCATTATTACTTCCCATCTACAAACTGAAAACAGATTTTAAAACTTGGTCAAAGTCACATGGGTTGAAAATGTGAAACAAGATCAGAATCTAGAACTGTACATTAATATACCATGCTACCTCTAAATTTAATCTTATCCCACTGCATTATTATATGCTTTTTGATAAAGCAACAGAAAGAAATTACAAAAATAGTAACAGCATATGTTTTCAAAATTCTTGAAAATTTCTCAAATTTAGGTTATTAGTATTGTTATTAAGATATTTACCCAGAAATGAATACATGACCTTACTACAGAGTGAAATACTTAAAAATAAATTGCTATTGGTCACAAACCATTCTGTAGCCAATGCAGTTCTATAGATAATAGTCTCCATTTAAAAATGATGTAGTTCAAGGTTGTTGCTGCTGTTCATTCCTTTTTTTAAAAAATCAGAAATATAGACCCAATAGTTTCTGTTTAATTCTTGAGTGCTCTATTATTATTCAGTGATGCACCAGCTGACAACCGAGAATTAAATCATGAAGGTCAGGGGTGCCTGGATGGCTCAGTCATTAAGCATCTGACTTTGACTCAGGTCATGATCTCCCAGTTTGCAAGTAAGAGTCTCACATCAGTTCACAGAGCTCCAGCCCTGTCTTGGGTGAATATGAGCCCCACTTTGGGTAAAACATGAGCTCCAGGTGAGCCCCAATTTTCTCTCTCTCTCTCTCTCTCTCTCTCTCTCTCTCTCTCTCTCTCTCTCCCTCCTCCCCTTTTGGATTCTCTCTCTCTGCCCCTCGCTCACTTGCACATTCTGTCAAAAAAAAATCATGGTCACAGTATTACTTGCAAGTTATCACACTATGGTACCAATATATAATCAAGCTTCAAACAAAACTATGAAGTTTGTCACATATCATTTCTCAAAGGAAGTGGTAAAATATGGCCAGGTCTGTATTGGAACTTTGAGAGGCCTGACAATGGGGTACTACCACAAAACACAAGTAACTAATTTGTGTAAAGACATGTTTTTAATTGTGGTAGAATACGCAACATAAAAGCTACCATTTAAACCAATTTTAACTGTTCAATTCAGTAGTGCATTTACACCATTGTATAACCAATCTCCAGAACTCTCTTCATCTTGTACAGCTATTAACTCTATACCATTAAGCAACAATGTTCTCATTCTTCCTCCCTCAAACCCCTGGCAACCATCATTCCTTTATTAGTTCTTACTTTTTTTTTGGTACAGTCTTTAAGTTTTTTTCTACATATAACATCATATTATCTATGAATAAATTTTATTTCTTCCTTTTTAATTTTATTTCTTTTTCTTGCCTAATTGCTCATGCCAGGACTCCCAATAATATGTTGAATAGAAGTGTCAAAAACAGACATACTTGTTTTGTTCTAGTTCTTAGAGGAAAAGCTTTCAGTCATTCACCATTGAGTATGGTGTTAGCTGTTGGCTTTTTACATACGCCCTTTATTATGTTGTTACTATTAAAGGTAGTTTCTTTCTATACATAGTTTGAGTGTCCATCATATAAAGGTGCTGAATCTTGTCAATTGCTGTTTCTGCATCAACTGAGATAATCATGTCCCCCCCCCACTCCATTTTGATAATGTGTTATAGTACATTGATTAATTTTCGTATGTTGAAACATCCTGGCATACTGGGAATAAATCCCACTTGTTCATGGTGTATAATCTTTTTAATACACTTCTGAATTCTGTTTCCTAGTATTTTGTTAAGGATTGTGGCATAAACATTCATTAGGGATATTGGTCTGTAGTTTTCTTGTAGTTTCTTTGTCTGGCTTTGGTATCAGGGTAACACTACCCTCATGGAATGAGTTGGGAAGTGTTCCTTCCTCTTCAATTTGTCAAAAGAATTAGAGGAGGATTGGTAATAATTTTTCTTTCTATGTTTGGTAGACAAATAGACTTTATTTGCTCCTAGGCTTTTATTTGTTGGAAGGTTTTTGATTACTGATTCAATCTCCTTTCTAGTTATAGATCTGTTCAGATTTTCTATTTCATCATGATTTAGTCTTAATAGATTCTATGTTCTAGGAATTTATCCTTTTCATCTAGATTAACCAGATGTTGGCATATAATTGTTCATAGTATTCTCTTACAGTCCTTTTTATATCTACACAATCAGGTGTAATGTCCCCTGTTTCACTTCTGATTTTAGTTGAGTCTTTTTTCTTACTTTTTTCTTTTCTTTTTTTCTTACTCAGTATAGCTAAAGCTTGGTTAATTTTGTTGATCTTTTCAAAAAACCAACTTTTAGTTTCAGTGATTTTCTCTATTGCTTATCTACTCTCTATTCCATTTATCTCTCTCTCACCTAATCTTTATTATTTCTTTCCTTCTTCTACTATTGGTTTTTCTAGTTCTTTAAGGTGTAAAGTTAGGTTGTGAATTTTAGATCTTTATTTTTTAATGTAAACATCAACAGCTATAAATTTCCCTTTTTGCAAAACTTTCACTGTATCTCATAAGTTTTGGTATGTTGCATTTCTGTTTTCACTTATCTCAAGATATTTTCTATGTTGCATTTCTGTTTTCACTTATCTCAAGATATTTTCTAATTTCCTTACGATTTCCTCTTTGGCCTTTTGGTATGTTTAAGAGTGTGTTGTTTAATTTCCACATATTTGTGGATTTTCCTGGTTTCCTTCTGCTATTGATTTCTCATTTCATTACATTATAATTTGGAAAAAATACCATGTATGATTTCAGTTTTTAAAAAAATTATTAAGATATGTTTTTTGGCCTAACATATGGTCTATCCTACAAAATATTCCATGTATACTTAAGAAAAAATAATTATTTTGGGGAGCCTGGGTGGCTCACTTGGTTAAGTGTCCGACCCTTGGTTTTAGCTCAGGTCATACTCTCACGGTTTCATGAGTTCGAGCCCCATATTGAGCTCTACACTGGCAGTGTGGAGCCTGCTTAGGATTTTCTCTCTTCCTCTGTCTCTGCCCTCGTCCCAGCTAGTACTATCTCTGTCTCTTTTAAAATAAATAAATAAGTGTAAAAAAAAGAAAAATAATGTATTTGTATCAATATTCATCAGGAATATTGGTCTGTACTTTTCTTGTAGTGTCTTTGCCTAGCTTTGGTGTCTGAGTAATACTGTCCTCATAAAATGACTCTGAAAGTATTCTCTCCTCTTTGATTTTTTGGAACAGTTTGAGGAAGACTGATATTAATATTTATTTCAATTGATTGGTATTAATTTTTCTTACTGCTGTTAGATAGAGTGTTCTGTATATGTCTATTAGGTCCAATTGGTGTATAGTGTTGTTCAAGTCCTCTATTTCCTTATTGATTTAAATGGTTATACGATTTTAGTGTAGCCAGCGCTTGTTTATATGGTATAAGGTAAAACATTTAATGCTGATACTATCCCCTCTGCCCCCGGTTATAAACATATAAAAAATTGTAGGCCCAGGGCTCTAAGCTTCCTGTGTATTCCTTACTCCACACAGACTGCTGAGATCACTAAATAGTATTTGTGCCTTCATAAGGTAGAAGGGAGGCCCTAGAGAAATCCATCTATTGTCATGTACCTGTCATCTCATGTATGTTCTCTGCACTGCTTCTGCACTGATTCAATAACAAATTACAGCACATGTGACTTTGGCCAAGTATGAGATGCCATTCTCGCTCATCTCTGAAACCAAGACCAAGCAGCCTGATCTACCTCGAAGAGTTTCAGCAACATTACCTAAAAGCCCTATTGAATCTCCACTGTGAGCCCACAGTCACAAATTGTAAAGTGCGGCTCGTTTACTGGTATTGAAGTAATGCTCACTCCCACATCGAAGGTAGCTGCTGCTACAGCACGAAAACAAAAAACAATCACAGGATACCCAATGATTGTTTTAAAGCATGAGAGACATTGTTGGCTGATCACCATGCCCAAGGGACATGACTGGACTACATTTTCCTTGGCGTTAGGTGAGACCCAGAAAAGCCAATGACATAGTTGTAGTCTGAGTCTGAAGGCCTGAGAGCCAGAAGTCAATGGTAAAAGTTCAAGCCTGAAAGCCAGCAGGCTCGGGACGCAAACACAACTAATGTTTCAGTTCGAGTCCAAAGACAGAAAAAGACTGAAGTCCCAGCTCAAACAGTCAGGCAGGAGGAATTCCCTCTTCCTCACCAGAGGGTCAGCCTTTGTGTTCAATTCAGGCCTTCATCTGACTGGATGAAGTACCCATACTGGGAAGAGCAATCTGCTTTCCTCAGCCTGTCACTCAAATTTTAACCTCATCCAAAAACACCCTCACATACACACCCAGAATAACGTACCTGGGTGTTTAAACGTACCTGGGCACCTTGTGGTTCAGTCAAGTTGGCACACTCCTCCAGAATGCCCACAACCAGAAATTGTGTTAGGTCTCTGAGATAGTTTTATTTTCTATTGGAGCACTACCTTGACTAATACATACTTTTAACTAACACCAGGCATTTTTTTTGTCTAAATCAGAAAAACCTAGAAATAATGAAAATACCTCAAGCAATACAGCACAATAGTAGAAAAAGAACCATAAGAGCAGAAATAATAGTTGAAAATACAACTTTCTGGGAGTTTGGACACTGCAGTACTACAAAACATTTCAAGAAGTCTGGATCTGATCCTAGAAGGTGAGAAACTACCGAGGTCTGAGATTAATGAAAAGAACGAAGATGAAATCCTGGATATAATTATATTACTTTGGTTATACCAGGTTCATTTTCAAAATAATGTTTATATAAATATTATAAAAATATACTTACCTATGTATTTAGGATTTATACTACTTCTACATAGTTCCAAAGAATAGCTTGAGGTATCATACAAAACAAAAAAACAGACAAAAGTTGCTGAGGACTGGTACTCCTTCTCATTTCTGTATTCCCAGTACCCAAGAGTGCTGGCATGTGATTGGAACAGATACATGTGTATAGAATCAATGAATGAATGCGTATGTAAGAGGGGGAAAAAAAAGTCAGGTGGCAGAGGGACTAGACGTTAGTAAGCAACAAACTAGGATGAGTTTCTTGTTGAGGCA
This sequence comes from Neofelis nebulosa, assembly GCF_028018385.1. Lineage (NCBI taxonomy): Eukaryota > Metazoa > Chordata > Mammalia > Carnivora > Felidae > Neofelis > Neofelis nebulosa. Next base: position 87,189,782 of record NC_080784.1, on the reverse strand, counting down.
GTACGCGGCAATAAATTTAGCAAAAAGATTTTTACACAATTAGAGGAAAGCAAAAATAAAATGAGGGAGTTTTCATTGTCTACAAAAGTCTACGAGATCCTTAAAGAGAAAAATCCTCTTTTAGAATTAACTGCTAGAAAAATTTATGGACTGAATCCCTACATAATAAATGTCTTTATTGTCTTGAGAGAAAAATAGTTATGTCAACACTTCTAACATTGGCCTCCTAAAGTTTGTTAGAACATTGGTAAAACTTAACACAGCAAACGTATTTCTATAGAGAAAAGATAATGGTCCAGAAAGTTTGCAATTTTATGATCTAATTTAATATGGGGAAATTAATCATATTTTTAAGTTCTATTCTATATCTATTAAGAAATATCTCTTCTTATGAGTTATTTCAGAATCTTGCTACAGATCGCATTTTAACAACCCAATTCATAATTTACTAGGAAAGATAGTGAACAAAAAGATCAAATTAAGAGGTTTTGTGTTACCATATCACAGAAATAAAACTGGACAAATTCTCACCAAAATTAGAGGGCATTCTTAGAGTTTTCTATGTAACACATAGAAAATTCACTTTGAAAGATCACAAATGAGTTAGAGAGGCAGGTAATAGCGGCATCTTAGAAGGCAGCCTTCTTCCAAAGAAGCTGCAAGACTCCATTTGAAATGCAGTTATTTTCTCACAGAAGAAATGAGCATGCTTCAGAATAAGCTGCATCAGGGATTTATTAATCGTGATAGCTGATGTGTCCAGAAATTCAGGGAAGGTTAGCCAATAGATAATAAAATTCATCATTCACAAATTCATTTAACAACTATTTATGATTGCCAGTTATGTGCCAGGAACTATGTTAGATGCTGAATTTACAGTAATTAGCAAAACATACATAGAAAGCCCTTGATCTGAAAGAGCTTCTAGTCTAGGATGGAAAGCAGACATCAAACGAATAACCCAGGTATTACATGTAAACTATAATACAGAAAAGTAAATAAGTTCTGGGGTGCCTGGCTGACTCAGACGGTGGAGCATGAGACTCTTGATCTCAGGGTTGTGAGTTCGAGCCTCACTCTGGGTATAGAGATTACTTAAAAATAAAATCTTTAAAAAAAATAAAAGTAAATAAGTTCTAAGAGTTGGGAACTGGGAAACTGAATTTGCATAGTAGGGGAAAGGTCAGAGAAAGCCTCCTTGAGAAAGTTACATTTAAGGTGTGATGTAAAGGATAGAGAGGGGTGATTGCCCTAGGCCAAGGACAAAGGAAGCAGCAGCACATGATGAAGGAACTGAAAGGGGAAGAGTGGAGCAAGAAGAGTACGAAGTGCTGTCTCAAGTACATACTATTTTACAAACGTTCATTCTGCAGCACTCTGTGGTGAAGGCGTTAGCATCCCATTATACATAAGCAAAGCAAGGCTCAAGGAGATAGGTAACTTACCTAAGAATACAGACTGCCACTAAATAGAAGGGGCAAGACTCAAAGTTAGGTCTAGTTTCAGGCTATACATTCCTTTTACTCAGGCTCTAAGATTCGAACAAATGACATTAAAGTTCTAGGCCTGGGGTGCCTGGGTGGCTCAATCAGTTAAGCATCTGACTTTGGCTCGGGTCGTGATCTCACTGCTCATGGGTCAAGCCCCGCATTGGGCTTTACACTGACAGTTCAGAGCCTGGAGCCTGCTTCAGATTCTGTGTCACCTTCTCTCTTTGCCCCTCCCCTGCTTGTGCTCCCTCTCTCTCTCAAAAATAATAATTAAATAACTATTAAAAAAAATAAAGTTCTAGGCCTATAAAATATAAAGTTAAATATTTTCTCTTCCATCCTTTAGACATATATTTTGGTTACTGTAGGTTTTATACTTGAAAATCCTTTTTTTATGTGTATCCAAACTATGACTTATGCATATATAGTTTAAATGGCTTTTAAAATCTTTCCAGCAAAGATTTTAAAGCAGCTTAAGCCTATATAAAAATATAAAAACTAACAACTTCATGGTAATACCTTACATTACTATGACCCTTTAAAATTTTACAGTGCTCATATAAATTTTAAGACATTTAAGAAGATAATTGGCTTACTATCGGAACTATAATTATCACATGCCAGATAACATAAATGTATCTAGGTATCTCCTCTCCTTAACAAGGCTAGAAGGTATGTTTTCATTAACTGTTAATACTTCTACTTTCCTAGTTAGACAGAATAATGACACCCCCCCCAAAGATATTTACACCCTAATCCTTGGGTCTTGTGAATGTTACCTCATATAGCAAAAAGGGCTTTAAAGATGGAATTAAGGTTGCTAATTAGCTGACCCTAAAATAGAGGGACTATGCTGGATTATCCAGGTGGGCCCAATTTAATTACATGGGCCCTTAAAAGTAGAAGAGAAAGCCCTTGAGAGATGGGTAGAAGAGATTTGAAGAGTAAGAGGAACTTCACCCACCAGAGAGACCTTGTAGATGGAGGAAGGGGGCCGTAAGCCAAGCAATGTGAATAGTCTCTAGAAGCTGAAAACAGCCCTCAGCTGACTGTCAACAAACAGGAACCTTAGTCCTACAGCCACAAGAAACAGAGTTCTGCCACCAACCTGAATGAACAAGGAAGCAGAACTTTCTCAGAGCTTCTAGTAAACAGTGATGCCTGGCCTATGCCTTGATGTTAGCTCCGTGAGACTGTGTCAGACTTCTGGCCTATAGAACCGTGAGAAAATAAATCTGTATTACTTTAAGATCCTACATTTGTGGGATCAGTTCTGGAAGCAATGAAAACTAATACTTTTATCATTCCTGAGCTTCTTGATTCAACTTCTTTGAAACTGATGTTACTAACAAAGTCATTTTTAATTCTATTGCCTACTGTTCTCCTGACTGCTTTCCTCTTGGAGTCATCTCCTCCCTTGGTTTTTATGTCCCTGTTCCTGATTCTTGATTCTCTTCATCTTCTCTGCCCCCTTCATGGGCACTTTCTCCAATCTTCTGTAAATGTTGCTATTCCTTAGGGTTCCATCCCCAGGCTCTCTTCTTACATTATATATACTCTTGATTTCTACCTATAAAAGCTAGGTAAGGACTCCCAAATCTTACCCTCAGCTCAAAAAGCACTCCTTTTTTTTTTTTTTACAAATATAATTTATTGTCAAGTTGGCTTACATACAACACCCAGTGCTCATCCCAACAAGTGTCCTCCTCAACGCCCATCACCCACTTTCCCGTCTCCCCCACCTCCCCATCCACCCTCAGTTTGTTCTCTGTATTTGAGAGTCTCTTGTGGTTTGCCTCCCCCCACTCCCTGTTTGTAACTTTTATTTTTTTTCCCCAAGCACTCCTTGATTTCAAATCACTATCCATCTTCAAGGGTGTCCCAAAGCTTCTGCTAATTTGAACGTGGACTTTCCACCCAAATCTGCTTCTCTTATCTCCTGAATGCTCTGCTTCCATTAACCATACCTCCAGTCAGCTAAATCAGTCAAGTTACTTTGCCATTATCATAAGACTATTGTTTCTTACTGATCCCCTATGTCATTGGCAACTAAACGCATTTGGGCATTTCTTAAATGCCTCAGTCTATCCCCACGACACAGCCTGGTTTAGGAACCTATCATTTCTGAAGAGGATCAACAAACTCCCACTTTGCCTCTTCACTTCCAGTCTTGCCAATCTCCAAATCTATCCTCTCTACCTTCTCTCTAGCATGAGTTTTTGAAAACAAGTCTTACTGTTTATAAAAATGTACAGTAGTTCTTCGTAGTGCTCAGCATAAATTCTGTCCTTTTCAAACTCCTTTCTTTCTCTCCAACACTCAACCCTGTAACACATTAATACTTTTCTGTATGCTGTATCTTATAACTGAGAGGCCCTTCTGCTGTTCAGCTTCACTGAGGACTCCCCCAACACTGGTATGCCTCAAAAGTGGTGTTTCAAAGCCACTATTTTTAAAGTCTTAGTTGTCCTGCAGCTTCAGGAGGAACCCAACTACAAGATGATATAACAGAAAGTTATACACTGAACTTGGCACTATCACACCAAGCTTCTAGTTCTATTATTAAAAAGGCAAGAGGTTAAAACTGCTTTGGGCTTGTTTTTCATTTTGCCAAGTGAAAGAGTTAAACTACATGATTTAAAGGTCTATTAAAGTGGACAATTCTAGCTTTCTAATTAAGAGCACTAAAACTCGGTCCTGAAAAGCAGTAAGGCTAACTTATAACACTGTTCAATTTCTAGAGATCCATCAACATACTTGCATCATTCATACACAATTAACTTTATCAACTAGATAATATAATTATCTTTGTTTAATTAAAAAATGTTTATTTATGGGGCGCCTGGGTGGCTCAGTTGGTTAAGTGTCTGACTTCAGCTCAAGTCATGATCTCACAGTCTGTGAGTTCGAGCCCCGCGTCGGGCTCTGTGCTGACAGCGCAGAGCCTGGAACCTGTTTCGGATTCTGTGTCTCTCTCTCTGTCTGCCCCTCCCCTGCTCAGGCTCTGTCTCTCTCTGTCTCAAAAATAAGTAAAAACATTAAAAAAATTTTTTTTGTAATGTTTATTTATTTTTGAGGGGCGGGGAGGGGCAGAGAGGGAGGGAGACAGAAAATCCCAAGCAGGTTCCACGCTGTCATTACAGAGCCAGAGATGGGGCCCACTCACCAACCATGATATCATGACCTGAGCAGGGATCAAGAGTCCCAAGCTTAACCAACTGAGCCACCCAGGTAACCCTAATATCGATTATCTCGTTCCAAGGCATCAGGGATAGGTCTACATGGTACTGGAAGAACAAACCAATTAAATATGAAGGCAAAACTGTAAAGTGAAGAGAGGCCAACTTAAGGTGACCAAAAGGAAGGATACCTCGAGTGATTAAATGACATAGAGTGATGTAAAAACTTTAAGAATTTTTTTCTTAAAAAAATTTCTTTAAAATTTTTTTAATGTTTATTTATTATTGAAAGACAGAGGGGCGCCTGGGTGGCGCAGTCGGTTAAGCGTCCGACTTCAGCCAGGTCACGATCTCGCGGTCCGTGAGTTCGAGCCCCGCGTCAGGCTCTGGGCCGATGGCTCGGAGCCTGGAGCCTGTTTCCGATTCTGTGTCTCCCTCTCTCTCTGCCCCTCCCCCGTTCATGCTCTGTCTCTCTCTGTCCCAAAATAAATAAAAAACGTTGAAAGACAGAGACAGTGTGAGCAGGGGAGGGACAGAGAGAGAGAGGGAGACACAGAATCAGAAGCAGGCTCCAGGCTCTGAGCTGTCAGCACAGAGCCGGATGCAGGCCTAGAACCCACGAACCGTGAGATCATGACCTGAGCCATAGTCCGACACTTAACCGACTGAGCCACCCAGGCGCCCCTCTTAAAAAGTTTTTAAGTAAATCTTACGACTACATCAGGGTTTTGATGGCTTTTATGCAGCAAAATTTTCAAAATAAATTAACTTCTAATTTGAGACTTCTTCCCATGGCCATTCAATTTACTTTCTCGCTCCTTGCACCACCCCCTCCTCTTCTGAGCTTTATTGACACTTGATTTTAAATCCCAAGCAAATGCCTTCTTGTTACTTGCGCGATGCTAAAATAATATCAGCTAAAATGTCTTGATTGATCGTAAGCAGGCTTTAGGCGATAATGAGTCTATAGTAATTAGGGCTTCACTGGATTCAACCCAACTCTTTTGCTCAGTCCCTGGAGGCACACACCGGGCTCCAAGCAGCGCATCTAGGGAGTGGCCAGGAATTACAGGCCACCACTGCCAAGAGGGTTGAATCTGTTCGTCTTTACAAAGCTGGGAATTGCGTAAACTGAGCCTTTTTTGTTTTTGCTCACGATTTTAAAACTAGTGGGTGGGGTGAGCCGCGCCCTGACACGCCCGGGCCTTCCATACATCCCTCGGGAGCGCGCACCAGGACTCGAGCTTGGAATGGGGCTGAAATAGTAACCGCTGGAATAACGGACTCGGCTCGCTGGGGCCGCGCAAGCCTTGGAGGCAGAGAACACCAGCCTCCTCGGCGCCCCAGCCCCCGCCTCAGCGCAGCAGGTGGACACCGCGGTTCGGGAGGACCCAACGGACCCGATGTGGCATCAACTCCCGCCGCCCTTGGTGGCTTTTCTCCTCCCGAGGACAGGAGAGCCCACCCAAGAACCTCGCTCGGGGCACCTCCATCCCAGAACTCAAGAACCACTCCCTCACCTGGCCCCAACCAGTTCAGCCTGGCGGGTCGCCAAAGAAAGGTGTGCGGCCCAGGAATCCCCGCCCTGGGCGTAAATGCAATGACTCCGATTCCTCACTCTAGCCGGAGCGCAAAGGGCAGTAGGAAAGTGGCGTACTGCCCACGCACCTGTCTTGCGGGCCCGTTTTCAGCAGTGGCAGCTCAGATGTCCGAGTCGCTGCCACTTGGTCCCCGCGTCACCCCAGACCAATCCCGCCGGCGGCCGCCCAGAAGCGACTGCTAACCGCGCATGCGCGAGCGGCCGCAGGCAGGGAGGCGGCGGCGGCCCGCGCGCACCTGCGTGGAGGCTCAACTGGCGCGGAGGGGGCGCTGCCCAGCGAGGCTAGGCTGCAGCTGCGGGGCCCGCCGTAAGGCGCGCCCTTGGGCCTCGCGCCCGCTCAGCGGGCCAGGAGTGAAGTGGGCTGGCCGGGCACGAATTCCTCCCTCTTAGCCCAAAGAGTTTCTCCTCCCTGCCCTCTCTGCAATCAGGGGGGTAGTGCCTGCTATTGCACATAAATGGATCCTGAGTTTTATATAATTCACATTTTTGAATAGTGTCCAGTTAGTACCCCAGGCCTTTCCTAGAGTTCTAGATGTTGAGAGGTCGTTGTGCTCAGCAGGGAGGCTTCCTATTTCGTGTGGGTGTGTGGTTAAGTATACATATTAAATGTTAACGTAACACATTATTTTCTTTCTGAAATTGCTAATATTTATTGTGTTCTCTGTACTCCAGGGGTTTTACATTATTTTATTTAACCATCACAACCCTGGTGAAGGAACTAAAGATAATTACTTGCCTGAATCTATGATTAACAAATGGTGGAAATAGGGTTTAAATCCAGGCCCATCTCTCTCATAGTCTGTACTTTTTTTTTTTTTTTCAACGTTTTTTATTTATTTTTGGGACAGAGAGAGACAGAGCATGAACGGGGGAGGGGCAGAGAGAGAGGGAGACACAGAACCGGAAGCAGGCTCCAGGCTCCGAGCCATCAGCCCAGAGCCTGACGCGGGGCTCGAACTCACGGATCGTGAGATCGTGACCTGGCTGAAGTCGGACGCTTAACCAACTGCGCCACCCAGGCGCCCCTCATAGTCTGTACTTTTAACCAAACACATCAAAATTAAAAATACAACATAAACGTAGTATTGAATCTCAAGTTTCCTTGCCTCATTGATAGTGGATCATACACATTTTGCTAATATTTTATAGCAAATCTTGACTGAATTAGAATGTTTGGGATGTATAGTAGGCATATGTTTAACTGTTTTAAAAAATGCTGAACAAGCTTCCAAAATGGCTGTTTTACATCCCCACCAGAATGTATGAGAATTCCAGTTACACTACATTTTCACTATTGCATAGTATGGTCAATCTTAGTCTTTCTAGAGACCAATCAATGATGTCTCAATGTGGTTTTAAATGCTATGTAGTTTTCTTATACATACCAAATCCTCTCCTTAGGACTTCTATCATTTTGTATTTCCAGTGTATGAGAGTGTTTATTTTCCACATAACCTTACCCAACAGAATGCATTGTCAAGCATTTGAATTTTTGTCAACCTCATGACTGATATCTCAGTGTAGTTTCAATTTAAAAAAAATTTTTTTTTAATTTTTTTTTTTAACGTTTATTTATTTTTGAGACAGAGGGAGACAGAGCATGAGCGGGGGAGGGTCAGAGAGAGAGGGAGACACAGAATCTGAAACAGGCTCCAGGCTCTGAGCTGTCAGCACAGAGCCCGACGCGGGGCTCGAACTCACGGACTGTGAGATCATGACCTGAGCCGAAGTCGGACGCTCAACCGACCAAGCCACCCAGGCGCCCCTAAAAAAATTTTTTAATGTTTATTTTTGAAAGAAAGAGCACAAGCAGGAGAGGGACAGAGAGAAAGAAAGAGGTAGATACAGAATCTGAAACAGTCTCCAGGCTCTAAACTGTCAGCACAGAGCCTGTCACAGGGCTTGAACTCTGGAATGGCAAGATCACAACCTGAGCCAAAATCCAGCACTTTAACTGAGCCACCCAGGCGCCTGCCCTGGTTTTGATTTTTACTTGTGAGGTCGGATAAATTTTTATGCATAAGGACAATGTTTCCTTTTTATTGCGTCCAGATTTTGAGACATTGAATACCTTTCCCTACTCCAGGTTCATCTATATTTTAATACTTATATAATTTTATTATTTTTTTATTATAGTTTTTTATTATACTATCATACTATTATACTTTATTTATTATACTTTTTTATTATAAGTTTATTATTTGAAGTTTATTTTTCTGTAACATGTAAATATTTCTTTAAATGGCTATCCAGTTGCCCCAATATCATCAGAATATCTCTTTGCCCAGTGATTTAAGATACTGCTTTTATCATTTACTAAATATCCATATTTACTTGGGTATATTTCTGGACTTTCGATTCTATTTCACTGATCTGTGTAGTGCTAGCACAAAGTATCACACTATTTTAATTATAGAGGCTTTGAAAAATGTTTTAGTATCTGGTTGTTTCAGATGCCCTCTTAGCACTTCCTTTTCAGTGCTTTTCTAGATATTCCTGAATGGGTTTTTTTTCCATATGAACTTGAATATCAATATGCCAACCCCCAGGAAAAAAAGGATTGTTCACATATTTATTGGAATCACAATAAAATTTTAAGTTAACTTAGGAAGAACTAATATTTTGATGAGATATCCTGTCCAAGAAGAGAGAGGTCTATTTGCTTGAGTCTCCTCTTTCATCTTTAGGAGAGTTTCATAGCCTTCCTCATATAGGTTTTACACAGTACTTTACCTTTAGATCAACTTTATTGAGATTTACATACAATAAATATCATTCATTTAAAGTTTACAATTTGACAGGTGTATGTATACACCTTTGAAATCACTTCCACAATCAAAATACAGGATATTTCCATCACTTTCAAACGGTTTCCTGGTTTTGTACATTTCTTCCTAGGTTTGTTCCTGAATCTTTTTCACTGCTATTATAAAAGAGATTTTCTCATTCATCACATAATCTAAGGACTTATTTTCACTTTTAAGAAGTTACTCATTTATATATATATATATTATATATACATATAATATATATATATATGTAATTTTTTTTTGAGAGAGAGTGCACGCATGAGCAGGAGTGGGGGAGGGGGAAGTAGAGGGAGGGAGAATCTGAGAATCTCAAGCAGGCTCCATGTCCAGCACAGAGCCCGACGTGGGGCTTGATCCCATGACCCTGAGATCATGACCTGAGCTGAAATCAAGAGTCTGACATTTAAATGACTGAGCCACCCAGGCACCCAAGTAGTTAATAATTTTTGAATGCCAAATTTATATCCTGATTCCTTGCTAAATTATTTTATTTGAATTAGTTTTGTGATTAAGTCCCCTGACTTCTTCAAACAGAATTTTACTTATTTTCCAATTCTTATGTCTATAATCTTTTTTTCTTATCAAATTTCACTGGTTAACATTGCCAGAACAATTTAACAGTCCTGAAGATAGCAGGGGATCATTTGCTCTGTTTTCTGATGTTAGTAGAAATGCCTCCAGTGTTTCCCCATTAAATAAAGAACCATTTTTAGGACTGAGGTACATACCTTGTATTTATGATTGTCAGATTTAGCAAATTAAAATACACAACACTCCATGAGATTCTAATTTCATATAAACAAGTAATTTTTTAGACATACTTTTAGACATGCATTTTTCATATGTGTTTTTTATCTGGCCCTTAATTTTATCATGTTAAGAAAGTATCCATTCATTGCAATTTTCTTTAATATTCTTATTGAAAATAGGTCTTGCCTTTTTTCAAAGGCTTTTTTCAGCATCTATGGAGGTAATCATTTGATTCTTCTCCTTAGACCTATTAGTAAGAATCCTATCCAGATTTTTGCACCTCTGGTATTAAAAAAACCAGGACATGGTATGTTGTTTTCTTAACGTGGCTTGGGAGTTTATTTCTAATATTGCATTTAAGATTTTTGCATCAATTGTCATAAATGGTATAGGTCTGTGGTTTTCTTTTTTGTGCTCTCATTATTAGGACCAGGTATTCATGTTATACTTACATCATTAAAAGAATTTGTGAATTTTCTTTTATTTGCTATACTCTGAAACAATGTTAAAACATTGGGACTATCTGGTTTCTAGGAGCTAAGTTCCCCTGTGCAATCATCTGGGCCTGGTGGCTCTTTGTGCTTATAATTTCTCAATAAATTTCTCTATTTCTTCTATGAAAATTTATTGGTTTAAACTTTCTGTATCACATCTCCAAAGGCAAGGGAATTAAAAGCAAAAATGAACTATAGGGACCTCATGAAGATAAAAAGCTTCTGCACTGCAAAGGAAACAATCAACAAAACTAAAAGGCAACTGACAGAATGGGAAAAGATATTTGCAAATGACATATCGGACAAAGGGCTAGTATCCAAAATCTATAAAGAACTCACCAAACGCCACACCCGAAAAACAAATAATCCAGTGAAGAAATGGGCAGAAAACATGAATAGACACTTCTCTAAAGAAGACATCCAGATGGCCAACAGGCACATGAAAAGATGCTCAACTCACTGCTCCTCAGGGAAATACAAATCAAAACCACACTGAGATATCACCCCACGCCAGTCAGAGTGGCTAACATAAACAAATCAGGAGCCTATAGATGCTGGAGAGGATGTGGAGAAACGGGAACCCTCTTGCACTGTTGGTGGCAATGCAAACTGGTGCAGCCGCTCTGGAAAACAGTGTGGAGCTTCCTCAAAAAATTAAAAATAGATCTACCCTATGACCCAGAAATAGCACTGCTAGGAATTTACCCAAGGGATACAGGAGTGCTGATGCATAGGGGCATTGTACCCCAATGTTTATAGCAGCACTCTCAACAATAGCCAAATTATGGAAAGAGCCTAAATGTCCATCAACTGATGAGTGGATAAAGAAATTGTGATGTATATACACAATGGAATACTACTTGGCAATGAAGAAGAATGAAATATGGCCTTTTGTAGCAACGTGGATGGAACTGGAGAGTGTGATGCTAAGTGAAATAAGTCATACAGAGAAAGACAGATACCATATGTCTTCACTTTTATGTGGATCCTGAGAAACTTAACAGAAGACCATGGGGGAGGGAAAGGAAAAAAAAAAGTTAGGGAGGGAAGCAAACCATAAGAGACTCTTAAAAACTGAGAATAAACTGAGGGTTGATGGGGGTGGGAGGGAGGGGAAAGTGGTTGATGGGCATTGAGGAGGGCACCTATTGGGATGAGCACTCGGTGTTGTATGGAAACCAATTGGACAATAAATTTCGTATTTAAAAAAAATTTTTTTTAAAACTTTGTCTCTACTCACATCAATTTTGGTAAACTGCATTCTAAGAAATCCTCATTTTATCTGGGCTTTTAGAAAGAAAACTAGTATCAGCAAAACAAAAACCTATCAGCTCACATAAACTTCCTCATAATTTGTTGCCTATGACTGGCTATTAATTAATAACACAACATCTAAAAATGTAACTAGTTTTCATAGGAAAATGCCTGCCCAGATAATTACTGAAATTCTGCCATAGGGTGGATGGTCCATATTAAGAGTGTACAACCAACCCTGAGATACTTTTATACACCTATGTTGGTAGAGGGTTAACTCTCTCCCTCTCCCCAAGAGTGTAGTCACATTTACTATTACTGCTAATATTAGTTATATTACAGTGTTACTGTTTACTTCAATGGTAAATAGTGCAGTTGTTGGTAGCTTATCTCAATACTTGAATTTTTTGTAAAAGGGAATTTTACCTATCATGTCTCCAAAGTTTGCAGAGCTTCTATTTACTTCAAAAGTAGTGTTTGAGGGGGAAAAAAAAAAAAGATTTCAGTAGAAATTTGTCTGAATGTGGTTTCTACAAACTCATCTGTTATATTGAGCCAAGGGCATAAATATATCATATGCTTTCATACATATGCTTGAGGGAAAGTGACTTTTAAAAGCAAAATCAGTATGAATGTTATAAAACAATGCCCAAAACAGCCAATAAGCGCTATTTGCTCTGCTATATCCCAGATGAGTGTCAGGGATTCTCCAAATCACCCCTTTCTCAGACACCTCAGTCCAGGGACCATGGGTGAGGAGTGAAACGGTCCAAACATCCAGCAATTGGGCAGAAGAGATGGGGATGGAAACTGGGGGTGTCTCTCCTGGCTACACTATGAACATTTTCTGGAAATGCTTTGTGTTGACTGCCAAAATTCTCTGTTCTGGAATCATTTCATTAAGGGCAACAGTTATTGTGTTGAATCTTTAAGGCTTCTCTTCAACTTCTCTCTCTTTTTTTTCTTCTAGCATCTGCCACAGGTAACATCCATGTAATGTCTTTTCCTCTTCTCCCCCCACCAACCACCCTACCCAGATTCACTGAAATATACTTGACATACTGCTTCTTCTTTTCTAAAAGGAGAGACTGAAATGGACACATGTGAACAGTTCATCTTTCATATTCTTTTTATATGTTCGTATGTGACACAGTTCATACTGAGGTAAATATGTAAAGTTTTGGCACTCAAGGATAGGTAATACACAATAGGAAGTACAATTTTCATATTTTATTGATGAATAAGAAGGAAGAAGAAATATCTCTTATTATCTCTCAAAATAAATAAAATAAAACTCAACAGAATAACAAGAAGAATAGTGGAGTTTAATAGACTCCTATAAGAAACTGATAATCAAGCAGACAAAAATCAGGAAGAATTTTAAAAACCTGAATAAGTAAATTAAAAAGCCTGATATAAGAGAATTCTGCACCCAATAATTGGGAATATTTAAGAAGACGTTTCCAAAGCACAAAACACATTTATAAGAAACAAATGAATGCAACATATTTTAAAGGGAGTCTACAGACACTATACATTCTTTTCAAATTCACATGAAACATAAGCATTCTTAACAATTCTCAAATCTCATCACACAGATAAAATCCACTAAGAACAATGTAATTAAATGAGAAATCAACAGTAAAAGATGGCAAAAACCAACATATTTGAAGAAAAAAAAAAAAAAGAAAACACTCCCAAATAACCCATGAGCTAAGAAAGTAATAATAAGAGAAATTACAAAATCTTTTAGAACTGAATGACTATCGGAATACATAAATATCAAGAGGCTGGTAAACCAGTTCAAACAGCACTTTAGGGGAAAGTTTATAGTTTTAAATGCACTTACTTAAAAGACAAGAAGATATTGTGGCACTGCCAGACCCAGGCTTAAATTGTGCTTTCTTTAGATGTCCTAACAAAATGGATAAGAACATGTACCAATTTACACAGAACCTGTCCATGACAAGTTTCTGAACTATTAGCTATTTATTAAAATTATGTGATAGCATAACTACGTCAACAAAATTCATTTCTTAATTTTCAAAAACTTCCCTGCCTTTACTATTTTTTTAATTAAATTATAATAGTAAGGGTACAAACATCATAAATAAACACTGTAATTTTCCTTGACATAAGAGGGAGCTTAACACTTTCAAGCCTACAAGTGTGTTAATTTCTGAATTCTCTTCTATACAATTATGCATTTTCATTATTATAATTTCTGAAAGATGCCATGAGAAATCAGGCTTAGCTGAGGTTCCAATGTATTACAGAATTTTTCTTGTTATGCTTATTATCTTCATATTTTCTGAAATAAAAACAAGAAATGTATAATATCTAGAAAATTAAATAGAAATTAATTAATTCACAAGGATATAATTTTTATGAAATATTTTGATAACATTCTTTATCCTTTTGACCACTCTTTTACCCCATAAGTAGAGAAGAATATTTAAATTGGCAAAGACATGATTCTTAAGATGTATTAGACAATATCAATTTTAATACCATCATGGTGTTAAAATCATTGAAAAACTATTTTGCTGTGAATGCAAAAGATTTCCATCACTGGGATACCTGGGATTATCACTAAAGCCAACCAACTGTTATAGATAAGGTACAAATATTTTTAAATAAACTCTACACCTAACATGGGGCTCGAATTCACAACCCCGAGATTAAGAGTTGCATGCTCTACTGAGCCAGCCAGATGTCCCTAATATGACAATATCCAGATATCTTTAAACATTCACTTTATTTTTATAATTTAAAATATAAATAAATATAGGAAAGATTTAAGATTGAAACATAAACATAAAATTGAAACATAATAATCTTTTAACACTAATATATGAAAGAAAATCAGAGACTAAATATAAAATTAGAACTGGAGAAATTTTGCTGTGAATGCAAGAAAATATGAGTACTACATTTCATATTAAATTAGTTTTGAATTTCTTGTTAGTCAAAGGGAACAAAAATACCCACAATGGGCCAAAGAAATCATGACTACTCCTTGGGAAAGAATATCCTTTTTCTAATTAAGAGAAAGTTGTCACATGTATCTTTACATTAAAACAAAACAAAACAAAACTTTAAATAATAGTCTTGAAAAACATGCAAATATGCCATATATTGTTATTTAATAAAAGTCAAAGGCATAAACTCAAATAATTCAATTAAAGCATTTTGATGGGAGATATCTATCTACTTCCTTTCCCTCCATCACCTCCAACGAGGCTTAGTAGATTTAGCAACGGCAATAAAACAAATGGGTCACACATACAAAAAAAAGTGATTGTTTAACTAAATTCAAAGTTAATTAGGTATCCTGTATCTTATTTGGTAACCCTACTTTAACACATTGAAACACTTTGCCCTATGCCCAGTGAGCTGCAGTAAAACAAAAATAACTTTTCATGTAGGATGCAGCACTGGCAAATTATAAAAACACACTATTCTCTTGCTTACCAACTAATAGAAAAACTAAGTATCTTATTTGACTTTTCAGAAATTATTCATACAGAAATATTTTAGTTGTTTCTAAATCTCTTTTATGTTTATTATAGACGTAGAACATGAAATGATAAAGAACATTTAAATTGATGGCAGGCAAAATTTTTAAAAATTTAAAACTTAGAATATTCATCACCAAGATAAATGTTTTTATTAAATTATTTTTGAACTACTAGCTAGATGAATAGAAATAAACTAAACTATTTTTCTCCTTAATGAACTATCGAAAATTTATCTTACACTTTAAAAAGTTTTGTGAGAAGTGTAATATATAATTTAACTGGTTAAGGAACAAATTTTACATAAAAGTTTTTTAAAAAGACTTAAAGAAATGAATATTAAAGTGTTGCTATGTTAGACCTGGTTAAAGAAAAGAGGGTGACATTTATCTTGCTGGGGTCATGAATGTAAATTTTATTTTACTTAATAAAATTAAAAGTTGACAAAAGTTGAAATGTAATATCTAAACTCTTGGTTCTAGGTAGTGGATGGCTAGGCCCACTGAAATGATAGTAAATGAACGAAAAAGATGTAATTCCAAACGACATAAAGAATAGAGGAGGCCCACAGCTGAGGAGACATTTAATCAAATTAACGAGAGACATAAATCTGGTGGAAGAGTGGGGCCTGACAATGGAGCCGAGGAGTCTGTGACTTCAGCATGTGGAACATAGGGCTAGAATGGAGATAGCAAATTTGATGAAAGATGGAAGCCAAAGCGGAGCTAACCCTGAAGAAGGAAGGGGGAGTGTTGTCAGGAGCACGGGAGAGCTGCAAGGCCTTTTCGCCCCAGGCAACTGATACACATAGTCTTCTCTAAGGAAAGCTGAATGAGCCACCCAGATGTAACTAGCAACTAGGGCAGGCACTGGGTGAACCTGTGTCCCAGAACAAAGCTCTTTGGGACATAGGTTGCGATGTTGGTGCCCCTTCACTCAAACCACTGGGAAAACAAAAAACGGAAAAACACTCCAACACAAAACAATCACAGCCTAGTCACCCACATACTCTACAACAGAGTTTGTAAGCCAACAAATTCTTTTTTTCTTTAAATGTTTATTCATCGTGCAAGAGTGCACGCACGCACGTGTGAAAGGGGTGGGGGATGGGGACAGAGGATCTGAAGTGGGCTCTGTGCTGACAGCAGAGGGGCTCGAATTCATGAACCATAAGGTTATGACCTCAGCCGGAGTCGGAGCTTAACCGACTTATGGTGGCCATAAGCCAACAAATTCTATCCATGTACCAAAAACTCTCAGGAAGCCTCATTCCTTTCAATTTTATAAAGGAATATGAGGATAAATGCAGTGTGGGGAAAGGAGTGGGGAGGGAGAGGAATTAAAATCACCCATATTTGCCACCAGACAACCAAGAATCACTAAATATTTGAGGAAAGTGTGTAACCTAGCAGACAGATCAAAATAGACAAGCAGATAGATTTATCTGGTCACAGAAAAAACAGCATATTCAGAATGCAGAAGAGAACTTTAAAAATGTTTCATGAGGGGCACTTGGATGGCTCAGTAGGTTAGGCATCTGACTTCGGGTCAGGGTATGATCTCATGGTTCGTGAGTTCAAGACCCACATCAGACTCACTGCTGTCAGCACAGAGCCTGCTTTGGCTTCTCTGTCCCACTCTCTCTCTGCCTGTCTCCTTTCTGCACTCTCTCTGTCTCTCTCAAAATAAATAAATAAACTTAAAAAAAATAAAAATGTTTCATAAAGAGATCTAATAGTATTCTGAGATTTGAGAATAATTGTATCCACAACACAAGTAGATGCTAGGGAAAAAGGAATAAAATAAAAATAAAGTAAACATTCATTAGAAAAGTTAGTCAAGGAATCCACCTAGTGCATAGAAAAACCAATGATAGGACATAGTAAATAAAAGCTATGACATATAGAAGATCAATTCAGTAAACTTAATATTTAATTATTCTTTCAGAAAAGAAAACTCAGAAAAGAAAGGGGCAAAATAATCAATGTTATAATATCCCATCAACTGAATATTTGCATCTCCTTCCTCAAATTTGTATGTTGAAGCCTAAATCCTCAGTGTATTTGGAAATATAACCTTTGGCCTTTGGGAGATAATTAGGTCAAAAAGGTGGAATGTTCATGAATGACTTTAGTGCCTTTATAGTGGGATAAAGAGACCAGACCTTTCTCTACTCTTGGCCATGTGAGGATATAGTCAGAAGACAGCTGTCTACAAACCAGGAAGTGGGCTCTCACCAAAAGCCCCCATGCTGGCATCCTGATCTTGGACTTCCCAACTTCTACAAATGTGATAAATAAATTTCTGTTGTTTAAGCCACCCAGTTTGTGTTTTTTTGTGTGTGCGTGTGTTTTGTTTTTTGTTATGGCAGCCCAAACTGACTAAGACATAGTAAAAATGAATAAGTATCTAAATTTTCATCTATACTGCAGGAAAAATAATGTGGATAAATAAAAATTAGCAGCGTAAGTGTATTATTTAGCAATATAAAGAAACTACCAAGCATTTAAACCAGAATGATTAAATGCCCTTGCCTCTGGTGAGTCAGATAAGGATGGGGAAAATGCAGAGGATTGTTGCTCTTTTTGTTAATGTTTAGCCGGATATATGTATATTGCTTAATAAAAATAAACAAAACTATAAATCTGATACGATTGAATTTTATTCCATTTTGAAACGCACCCTTTGGAAAATGGAAGGGGTAACCCATTCTGCAGCTCTTTCATCAGTTTGGAAACACCTAATTTTAAATATCTAAAAATGTTAGCAAAAGGACAGTTCCCTATTTCCCTGAAATTGTTTTTGATAGGGAAATCTGGTTGCAGTGGAGGGTGCTGAAGGCATTTCAAATTCCTAATGTGGGAGGGAAAAAATGAGGTGGTGGTGGTCTCTTGCTGTTCTTGCAGGAAAGAAGGGAGACCTTCCGAAAGGAGCTTGTTAGAAAGACTGAGAGGGTAACAGATAAAGAAGTTGCCTGGGAAATTTGTTACCTGTGCTACCTTCTTCAAATTTTGCTGACCTCAGTCCCACTAAAAAAATAAAACAAACAAACAAACAAACAAACAAACAGCATGATGCAGGTCTAATTGAACTCACAGAATGCAGGGTTATCTTCATGGAAATGCACCCACATTTTCATGGTGAAGTGGTATGTATATAAATAATGCATACTTTTGGTTATATACTATGTACCTTTTTAATTTATTTTTATTTTTTTAAGATTTTGATGATTTTTATTAGTAGTTTTATTTATTTTTTAATTTACATCCAAGTTAGCATACGGTGCAATAATGATTTCAGGAGTAGATTCCTTAAGCCCTTTACCCATTTAGCCCATCCCCCCTCCCACAACCCCTCTAGCAACCCTCTGTTCTCTATATTTAAGAGTCTCTTATGTTTTGTCCCCCTCCCTGTTTTTATATTATTTTTGCTTCCCTTTATGTTCATCTGTTTTGTATCTTAAAGTCCTCATATGAATGAAGTCATATGATATTTGTCTTTCTCCAACTGACTAATTTCACTTAGCCTAATACCCTCTAGTTCCATTCACATAGTTGCAGATTGTGCCCCTTTTACTGTTGAAGTATCAAATGTTAATTCTGCATGAACACCCTTCCATCCACAGAAATCATTCTGAGGGAGTGTCAGATAGAAAGCATATGAGACCAGATGAGAAGGGGAAGATTTCAAATTCTAAAACACTGGCACCAGCCACTAAAAAAGGTGAGAGTAGCTCTAAGGATGACCCAAACTCAAGAGACAGTGGATATAGGGGAACAGGCAAGGGCCCTGGGGTTAACTGCAGAGTCACAGTTGGAATATACATGCTCATGCAGAGCAGCAGACATCAAAAACGACCATAGAACGACCATAGAAACTATGCAGGAATAAGAAACTTAAAAAAAATATTTTAAAAATATTAAAATCCTCAGAGGGTTAAGTAGAAGTATTTCAATCATAAAATAAGAACCAAGGGTTATAAAAGAGGACAATGACATTAGGAGAACAAAAGGAGTTCTTCAGACATTAAAGCTACAATAGCAAAAACAAACAAACAACCAAACCAACCAATCAATGAAAACTGCCCTCCTTCCCAAAAAACAAAACAAAAAAAAAAGCACTCATAAAAAGGATATAAGGCAAAATTCAGAAAAACTTTCAGAGAGTGAAGCAAATAGAAAGAAAATAGGAAGGAGAAAGTAAGAGACAGAGAGAACATCAATCTAAGGAATCTTACATTTGAAATAGGGTTCCTTAAAAAGAGCATAGAAAACAGAGGGAGAAATTTATCAACAAAATAATTTCTGAATATTTTCCAGAATCGAAACACGAGTTTTCATATTAAAAAGCTCTACCAAATATTAAGCACAATAGATAAAAATAGACCTATCCTATCATCATGAAATTGTAGAATCTCAAATAGAAGAAAAGTTTTAAAGGTCTACAGATGGGAAAATTGGTCTGATACCAAGAAACAGGAATTAGAATGGCTTTAACTACTTTTCATCAGTTACAGTCTTGAATACCTTAAAAAATCAGAATTCAGAATCTTTTGCCTAACCAACCTAACAATGAAGTTTGATAGACTGCAGTCATTTTAAGATGTTTTAGTTTTCCAAGAATTTACCTCCTATACAATCTTTCTCAAGAAATTACCAGGGAGAGGGGAGTGTGCTTTACTAAAACAAATGAGTTGACCAAGAATGATACAGATTTGAGATATAGAAAACAGGAAAATCAACTGCCCGGTTCCTGAGATATATGCTAGAACTGGTCAGAAGGCTGCAGGAGAGAGATTTTTCAAGGTTAGGAAGTGGTAGAAATGCAGAAAAGCATTCAACAATAGTCAACATTCAGCCATGATTTTTAAAATGTTTGAATACATCAGGAACAGATTTAGATAATTCGCAGGGAATCTGAGGATGAATTAGTGATAAGTACATTGAAATAAAGCAAATTTAAAACAAAAAAAAAGCTGCATAATAAAGGAAAAATGGAGCATACTATGCAGTTTAAGTGTAAACAGGTTTTATATTCTCGTTATGAAATCATTGAATACTGAACTAAGCAATGACATAACTATATGGACAGAGTGGAGGTTTGGGTGGAGTGACCTGTATCAAGGTGAAAGTCTTTCATTCATTGAAAGGCACTGTTAAGAAAATGAAAGAGCAAGTCATAAGCTGAGACCATGTATGTACAAACAAAAGTAAACAGGTGAACAACCCACTTTTTTAAATGGGCAAATACTCAGACATTTCATAAACTATATACTACATTTCATTAAAATCCATATTTGGTAAAAATCTATATTTCATTATATACACACACACATACATATATACATACATACAACTGGTACGTGAAAAGATGCTCAACATCATTTGCCATCAAAGAAATGCAAATTAAAATCATAATGAGATATCAGGATCTGCCTTTTCTAGAATTCCACATTGAATCATAGAGTATATAGTCTTTTGCATCTGGCTTTTTTCATTTAGCACAGTGTTTTAGAGATTCATCCATAGTGTTGCATCTATTGATAAGAATGAGGCTTCAAACTGAGATCTATTGTCTCCAAATTCATTGTATGTATACAGTATATGATAAAAAGGAAAAGAAAATACTCATTATTCTCAAACAAAATATTAGAGAGTATATCAGAAAGTTATATGTATAAAGTTTTAAAAATACACAAAATATGATTATAAAATAAGGCTAAAAAATATCTGATAATTTTCTATATATTTATATCAATCTTTATACTTACCACTATATTATCAAAGGCTTAATTTTTTATATGAGATAGTTTCTTAGCCACTATGAAGAAAGTTGAGAACTAAGACTAATCCTCATTATGTCATTTTTTCCAAAGAATGATGCTGATCATTTTTAAAGAAGGTACTTGAATTATGAAACTCCTAATAATAAATATCCTGTTAGAAAATTTTAAAATAATATGATTAAATAATTATAATAATTAAAGTAATATATATTTTAAAAATATACAATCCACATTGGAAATGTCACTAAATTGTTATTTATTTCTATTTTACATGGTGTGAGGTATAAAAAGGTAAAGAGCTAGGCTATAACATTAAAATATGAGTGATTAGATAAATATTCTACTTAATCGGTTGTAAATTTACAAAGGTAAGGTTAAAACAGCTCATCAAGCAAAAAAATACAATGCAAGAAAAGAGTTCCATTATAACAGCACCAACAAATAGAATGGTATAGACCAATTTCTTTCTGCATCACCTGCAGCTATGTTTTATGTATTTTTATGGTGTTATTTTTTGCATGCAGATTCATAAATTTTCAATATACCAGACACTTGTCTGTTTTGCTTAATGAATACTTTCAATCTAGAATTTCACCTTGCATAATAGCTAATAGCTAACATCTATTAAATTCACACTATGTTTCAGGCAGTGTTCCAAAGAACTCAGTACAATAAATATATAGAGATAAGGAGTAGAAAAGGTGGAAGGAGGGCTGATCATAAATAATGAATGAAATGATGAGAGTATGTGCATGTGCATTTCTCTCATTTCAACTGCCAAAGATTAAAGCAATCATTTGCTTTGTTGTGTGAAGAAATGAAGGGAGAGATGTCAATAGTATTTCAAAGGTGGAAAACATCTTAAGGATCATCTAATTTAAACTTCTCCCTCTTACAGACTGAAGAGAGCACAGAGGACATAGGTCACCGTAACTAAAAACTAGGTGTTTTTTTTTTTTTTTTTTAATTTTTTTTTTTTTCAACGTTTTTTTTTTATTTATTTTTGGGACAGAGAGAGACAGAGCATGAACGGGGGAGGGGCAGAGAGAGAGGGAGACACAGAATCGGAAACAGGCTCCAGGCTCCGAGCCATCAGCCCAGAGCCTGACGCGGGGCTCGAACTCACGGACCGCGAGATCGTGACCTGGCTGAAGTCGGACGCTTAACCGACTGCGCCACCCAGGCGCCCCAAAACTAGGTGTTTTGACTCCGAAGTCTTTGCTTCTTCTACCCTACCAAGATGCTAATTCAATTATAAATAACATTGTTTCCAAAAATGATGGAAAATTTAAGAATGATAAAAACCAAACAATACCAAAAAATCAAATTTTTGTTGATACAATAAATAGTGATCTGAAATAAGAATGTTGATACATCTAAATTAGATAATAGGGACATTTTATTTGGAAATATTCTTGTCTAATTTTAAATATTAGACTAAAATAGTGAGTATATTATGATTTTTAAAACATGTTTTTAGTCATTACTTGAATTGCACAGCTGTTACATAATAGTAAGGCAAAGAAGTTAACATAGGCTAGATTTTTCTAACCATGACAGATAACTTGGGTCTTGAAAAGATGATTGCTCTTCACAACATATAGCTATCGTAAGATGAACTATGTTTAAACAACCATATTTCACAGTCTGTCTCATGTTTCCATCTCTCCTTTCCTGAACAATATTTTATAAGTTCACAAGACATTATATATTACTCAAGTAACATTTCAAAATCTTACTTTGGAATATTGTTCTCTTCCAGGGAATGATGACTGTATACCCACATGCTGGAAAAGAGAAGGTTTATATCGAATACGAATTTGCTTATTTCGTTCTGCACATTTTTCCTGGGGAAAAAGAGAAACTTCTTAACAACCCAAATACTCCTTTTTATTGCTTTTATGGATGGAAGAATTCTGTATTATATTAGTTTTTGCCAGAGTTCTATTTTAATACTTAAACATTAAATAAAACTTTATTACTTAGATTTTTCTTCATAAGAATAATAAAAGTTGAGGTACAAAAAGGTGTTAGTTAAAGCATGTATTTTCTTTTTTTTTTTTCTTTTTTTTTATTTTTTTTTAAATTTTTTTTTTTTCAACATTTTTTATTTATTTTTGGGACAGAGAGAGACAGAGCATGAACGGGGGAGGGGCAGAGAGAGAGGGAGACACAGAATTGGAAAGAGGTTCCAGGCTCCGAGCCGTCAGCCCAGAGCCTGACGCGGGGCTCAAACTCACGGACCGCGAGATCGTGACCTGGCTGAAGTCGGACGCTTAACCGACTGTGCCACCCAGGCGCCCCTAGTTAAAGCATGTATTTTCTTGAACTCTGTCATAGAAAATCAGGCTACTGCTGTACCAACTATAATTTTCCACTCCCTTCTTGTTATTTCAACAACATAAATGAAATTTTTTGTGTTTTTCTATCCATTCTCTCAGACTATATTATTCTTTGTCTTTTCATATTAATTAATTCCTACACTGTTACACCCCCCTCAATGTATTAAGTAGAAAAAAAAAACATGATTAAAACAACCAATATTATGCTTTATAGAAAAAAGATTTGGTTAATCTCATTAAAAATAAAAATAAGAAAGATGACCTGTGAAACCACCCCTTAATATTACAAGCAAACATTTGAAATTATTATGATCACTGAGAATTACTTTACATACTGTATACTTAAAAATTCATAAAAATACATCTCAAATTTATATACTCAATATATTCAAGTATAATTAACATAGTGTTGTATCAATTTCAGGTACACAATATAATGATTCAACAATTCTATATATTTCTTAGTGCTCATCAAGATAACTGTTCTCTTAATCCCCTTCACCTGTTTCTCCTATCTCCCCACCCACCTCCCCGCTCTGGCAACCACCCGTTTGTTCTCTATATTTAAGGTTCTGTTTGTCAATCTCTTCGTTTGTTTGGTTTCTGAAATTCCCCATGAGTAAAATATTATGGTATTTGTATTTCTCTGATTTATTTTACTTAGTATTATGCCCTCTAGGTCCACCCATGTTGTTGCAAATGGCAAGATTTCATTCTTTTTTATGGCTGAGTAATTTTCCATTGTATATATACCACACCTTTATCCACTCCTCTATTGATGGATACTTGGGTTGCTTCCATATCTTGACTATTGTAAATAATGCTGCAATAAACACAGGGGTGCATATATCTTTTCCAATTAGTATTTTGTTTTCTCTGGGTAGATATCCAATATTGGAATTACTAAGTCATATGGTAATTCTATTTTTAATTTTTTGAGGAGACTCCATACTGTTTTCCACAGTGGCTTCACCAATTTGCATTCCCACCAATAGTGCACAAGGGTTCCTTTTTCTCCACATCCTTGTCAACACATGTTATTTCTTGTGTTTTCTATTTTAGCCATTCGAACAGGTGTGAGGTGCTATTTCATTGTGGTTCTGATTTGCATTTCCCTAATAATGAGTGATGTTGAGCATCTTTTCATGTGTCTGTTGGTCATCTGTATGGCTTCTTTGGAAAGTATTCAGGTTATCTGCCCATTCTTTAATCGGATTAGTTGGGAGTTTTTTGGTGCTGAGTTGTATAAGTTATTTATATATTTTGGATATTAACCCTTTATCTGATATATTATTTGCAAATATCTTCTCCCACTTGGTAGATTGCATTTTTGCAATCTTTAAACAGCAGGCTTACTTAAATGTATTTCTACTCAGTACAAACATGTAGGAAAGTATTATATTAAAGGATTGTTTTTATAACTGTAAAGTATTTAAATAATCTAGAGTTAATTTAATTTGAAACTAAGGTCAGATAAAATTAGTTGAGGAGTTAAAAACCAGCAAATATGATAATATTTGCTAAGCTATTAATAGAAGTTCCAATGAGATGGCATTATCAAATGTTGGCTTCCCACAAAATGCCCCTTTAGCTCTGCTAAAGGAAAGCTGAGTTAATTGCTTATTGCAGTAAGGGAGAAACTACCTTAGCAGTGTCTACTCAAGTGTTGTGCTTATTTTTTAATTGGGTTATTTTCCTGTTATTGAGTTTTGGGAATATTATATATGTTGTGAATACAAGTCCTTGTTGTATATGGAATTTACAAATATTTCTTCATAGTCTGTGGTATGTTATCCTCTAACAGTAAAATTTACAGTACAAAAGATTTGAATTTGATGAAATCTAATTTAGTAATTTAAAAAAATGGATCATAGTTTTAGTATCACGTCTAAGAACTCTTCTCCTGGATCCTGAAGATATTTTTTTACACTTCTAAAGGTTTTAAAGTTTGTTTTATATTTAGATAGGTGATCTACTTTGAAATAATGTTTTTAACAAGCAAGATGTTTAGGTTGATATGTAGATAGGTACGTATATACATAACAACATCTACATATCAACCTAAACATCTTGCTTACATACATACCTATCTGCATATCACATTTACACACATCCAATCCATGATCATGGTATGTCTATTTCTTTCATCAGCATTTTTAGGTTTTCAGCATATAATCTACATATCTTGTTAGTACACACACACACTCATATGTATGCATCATGATAGTCTCTATTATTGATGATTTGTTTTTGAGTCTTCTTTGTCAATCTTATCAGTTTTATTGCTCTTTTCAAAGAACTACTTTTATGTTTTCAATTTTGTTGCTTTCGGACTTCATAGCTAATATTTTCTTACTTCTGCTTGATTTGGGTTGGCTTGATTTGATTTAAGAAACTATTTCTAGTTTCTTAAAGTGGAAGCTGACATTATTAATGCAAAATCTTTCTTCTCTTCTAAGATAAAGATTTCTTCTAGGATAAATTTCTCCTTAAGCAGTGCTTTAGCTGAATCCCACAAATTTTGGTAGGTTGTATTTTCATTTCATTCTATTCAAAGTATTTTCTAATTTCCTTTGAGACTTCCTCTTTCATTCATGGTTTATTCAGGAGTGTATTGTTTAAATTCCAAGTGCTTGCAGATTTTCAGTTATCTTTCTGTTATTAATTTCTTCTTTTTAAATGTTTATTTATTTTGAGAGAAAGAGCGAGCAGGGGAGGGGCAGAGAGAAAGGGAGACAGAGAATCCCAAGTAGGCTCTGCACTTCAGCACAGAGCCTGATGCAGGGCTCGAACTCACGAATCACAAGATCATGACCTGAGCTGAGGTCAGATGCTTAACCGATTGAGCCACCCAGGAGTCCCCATGTGTATTTTAAAATAATGTGTTTTGTATTGCTGTTGGACGTAGTGCTTTTTAAATATCAATTAAATCCAGATGGTAGATGGTGTTGTTCAATTCTTTTATCTCACTGCTGATTTTCTACACACCCTCCAACTATAATTGTAGACTAATCTATTTCTCTCTTTAATTCTGTCATCTTCCAATGCATATATTTGAGTCTCTCTTATTAGATGCATACACTTTTAGGATTGTTGTATCTTTTTGGTGATTTGACTCTTTTACCAGTATACAGTATCCTTCTTGATCCCTGGTCAGATTTTTTGGGTTTTGGCACCAAAGTCTACTTTGATATTAATATAGCTAGTACAGATTTCTTTTTGTTATTGTCTGCATGGTATTTATTTTTCCATCTTTTACTTTTAACCTATGTATTTCATTATATTTTAACTGAGTACAGACAGCAATAATTGCATTGTGTTTTTTAATTCATTCTGATGAACTATCTCTTAGCTGGCAAATTTTGGCCACTTATATGTGATGTAAATATTGACATATTTGATTTGTATCTATCATTTTATTATTGTTTGTTTGTCACTTTTCTTCCACTTTTCACTAAATTTGTGGCCTCTCATTACTTCATGTAGTAGGTATAAGTGTCAGTAAAAATTCTGGATACCAGACTTAAAAACTAGTGCACTCATCAGGTTTAGTTCTGTAAACAAATTTCAGGGAATTACATTAGACAGATAGTATTTTCCTAAAATAGTTTGTATTTACAAAGTAAAGAAATACTCACAGGAGTCTCTCCTGGGTTACACATCTTTACCTGAAAAATATCCCCCAAAAGCAAATCTATGGGTTTATCTTTGTAGAACATTAAAAAAAAACGCACCAAGTCAGTTAAGTCCTCAGATTTAAATAGCTTTCCTACAAAGGAAAAGTAAACAAATCCAAATAACTCTCGAGTGTTTATACCATATATTATAAAATAACCCTTATATATAGTTGTTCATTCTATTACCAAGAGAAAGGATGAAAAAATCATTAAAAATTAAATATATCCTTATATAAGTATATCCTTAAAGCATTCATGAAGTTGAAGGATAATAAAATAATATATCTGCTTAAGTATTACTGATTACCACTTCTGGGAGAGAGAAGTGTGAAGCAGGTTTAGAATAGTGAATACCCTCAGGAAACCAATTTTGATAACCAATGAGGATCAATTTCTAAGTCTTGTGAAAGATACATACATAAAATGAAATGTACAGAAGCTATAATTTTTACTTCATTTTGTAGAAGCAGATCTATAACCTGACTTTTGTAGAACTTTATCAATCTACCACATTTTTTATGTTTAGTATTTAATTTTGATTAAAATATAGCATTATTTCAATATTTGAGCATCATTTTATAAGAATTAAAAAAATTTTTTTTTTAACATTCATTCATTTTTGAAAGGCAGAGAGAGACAGAGCGTGAATGAGGGAGGGGCAGGAGAGAGGGAGACACAGAAACAGAAGCAGGCTCCAGGCTCTGAGCTGTCAGCACAGAGCCTAATGCGGGCTTGAACTCACGGACTGCGAGATCATGACCTGAGACAAAGTCGGCTGCTTAACCGACTGAGCCACCCAGGCACCCCTCATTTTATAAGAATTTTATTTCTATCTTATATTTGTGATACTTAAAGATTTGCTATACTTTAAAGTAGGATATTTCCTTAGGTCCAATTGCTTTCTTCTAATATACTGCATTTTTTATTTTAAAATGAAGTCGAAGGTATAAGATTCAGGTAAATGTTAAAGTAAATAGTGTAAAATACACCTATTTAATAAATATGATAGTAGGAAGTAATCACGCTTCCTTTTCTTTACTAGGAGTTGAATCTGTATGAGTTATTTAATCAAATGTATAGTTATATTTTAATATTTTGGTTTTTATATAGTAACCAAAGTAAGTGATTTAATGATGGAAATAGTTGAATCAATATTTGTCTTTTCCTTATCTGCTGTCAGCATGCTGTAAAATTCTACTTAGCAAACTCATATTTTTGGTAATATTGAGTAAGAAAATTGTTAGTTTTATAACAACACTAACAACAAAAAACAAAGCTGTTGTAAACTTAAGCTTAAATAAGACTTCAGCATTACATATACAATGTTCCTTGTTCAGTGTGCTCTTGGTCAGAATGTGAATATTCTCCAGCCTTCTCACACCGGGCTTTGGTGAGAAAGATACAAAAAATTTCAAATTTTCACAGTAATGTATCAACAAAATTACTTCCTCTTCAAGCTTATCAGGTATTGCTGTTACCTATAATTTTTCCTCGTATTTAAATCAAAGCTGAGCATAAACCTTTGGGGTTTCAAAATTGGATTCTGCAATACTTGACAGAAAGTATGGAAAAGAAAGTTATCAAGTAAGTATATGAATAACAGATTTCACTAGCAATCAGAGAAATTCTTAACACTCCTCCCAATGGCAAAAATAAATAAATAAATAATGGTGTAATAGAATCACATGTTGTCAAGCATATGGGGAGGTGGGAACTCATACGCACTGCTTAGGGGACTATAAACTGTACAGCCAATCTGCAAAGTAATCTGGCATGACTTAGAAACACAGTCATATTCACCCTCAGTGGTCCTGATCCAGGGGACAAAATATGTCACTTCATTTCTTTGTGGCAGCAGAGAGTTGGGAGCAAAGTTGACCGCTTTGAGGACGGAGAAGTCAAATGCATTATTATGTGGGGCGTATGCAACAGCAGTAAGAAACAATAAACTAAATTGACACAAATCAACATGTTGACAGTTTCAAAATCTAGTTTTGAGGACAAAAATGTTAAGGGGCATGAAGAGGGATATCACATCACCATTTATGTAAATTTTAAACAGATAAAAACATGATAAACACCAATATAAGCATATTTATATGTATACTTTGTTTTAAACATTTTAAAATGTCTATTATTTATTTTTGAGAGCGAGAGACAGACAAAGCACAAGCAGGGGAGGGGAAAAGAGAGGTGAGTCACAGAATCTGAAGCAGGTTCCAGGCTCTGAGCTGTCAGCATAGAGCCCGATGCGGGGCTTGAACTCACAAACTGTGAGATCGTGACCTGAGCAGAGGTCTGACGGTTAACCGACTGAGCCACCTAGGTGCCCCTATATGTACACTTTGAACATATTAGAATGGAAGCCTATTGGGGGGTGGGAGGAAGTGGGAGTAGGGACTGGGCATAAAATGAAAGAACAAAGTAAAAGAGGGCTCCTGTATGAAAGCAAGGATGATATGCACCATGAAATAGTGTGGTAATTCAACTTGCGGCCTCAAGGTTCAAACAAAAGAAAAAGTATAGGAGGGAGGGTAGAAAGAGTGGAAGGAAGAAGAAAGAAAGTCTATAAAAGAATTTTTTTTTTTAAATCCCACGATTGGCCCAATTTTAGGCATTCTTCCATGGTGGGTATGATTCACATATTTTTATACTTTTCTAAGTATGTCACATTTGGCATACTGGAAATTACCAGGAATTTAGAGTACGGTAGTCCTAAATCAGAATTCCTTTCTTACAACTTTAATTCTTTGAGTTTTCATGTAAAATAGAGCAGTACCCCTTAGTCACTGAGTTAACATGTGGGCCAGACTTGCAGCAAGCATTTAGCAAGTAGTAGCTTTCTTACATTTTCATCACATGTATAGGCTGCTTATTTATATTGTCTATCTCAGGAAGATTGGTTTAAAAATACATTTACTGAAACTCAAGATACTTGAATTTGATCTTACTGTTAAATTAACAGTATCTTCACAGAAATCATGCCATTCCTTTCCATTAAGTAACAAACTAATAAGTTTAAGAAATTTTAAGATTATTGTGTGCTAGAAAATACAAGGCTTACCTATGAATCCAAGAATTGAAAACTCAATATAAAACCAATTATTTGAAGTGATATTATGCAAAAAATCTGTGATTTTTGTAAAGTACATCTTTTTAGCTATGATATCATCTTCTAGCTGGAAAAAAACAAAAGTCATTAGTTCCTTTGATGCTTCCATTGAATAAATTGCATTTGCTTGAGAACTGAAAATACTTTCTCAATAGAATACACTGAAAAACCAGTTTTTATGAGGTTATTTTATTTTTAGTTCAATTCACTGAGGGTATTTACTATTAGTTAGTTTTCACTTTGAGATTCTGAGACCAGAGATGAGGTTTCTTTCCTAAGTAGTAATATGCAACACTCAATCTAAATCCTCATTGAAAAAAATCTATTTATCCGAATCTATTTACATCCTTACAAATACTTCCATTCCCAGTTTAAGCCTAACTAGCTTTATGTTTGAGATGATAGGCGCCAGGTCCTGTCACAAGAGAACCAGGGACTGTGCTTGGCAATGAGATGATGAAAGGGAACTGGCACTCTCATCCACAACTAGCTGGGCAGATGAATGTTGGTACACATAAGCCTAAGAATAGTTCTCCATAAGAGAGGGGGAAAGAGAAACTAGAATTTTCTCCTAAAAAAATATTTATTTATTTATTTATTTTGAGAGAGAGAGAGAGGGAGAGGAAGAGCACGAGCGGGGGGGGGGGGGGGTGGGGTGGGAGGGGGTGGGAGGGGCGCGAAAGAGAGAGGGAGACAAGACAATCCCAGGCAGGTTCTGTGCTGGCAGCATGGAGACCAACTCGAAACTCCATCTCATGAACTGTGACATCATGACCTAAGCCGAAATCAAGAGTCAGACACTTAACATACTGAGGCACCCAGGCTCCCCTAGAATTTTATTCTTTTAATTTCGTATATATTATGGGTAATCTATACAATAAGAGGGCCTCCTAAATGATTCAGGAAAATGTGGAAATCTGCAAGCACGTTACCAGAGCACAAACTAGAATCACATTGTTTCAAATTGGGAAGAATACATTGGGTGGATGTCATGTTTCTGTTAACCAGAAATCAAAAGGCTCTTTTTTTTTCTTCTGGTAAAAGAGAAAGACCTTGCTTCAGGCTTTTTTCTAACGTTTCTCTCATCTCCAGTGGTATCTTACAAACTCTTCTTACAACTGCACATTGTCACATATAGTGAAGTATATACTCACGGCTGAAACATAAAACTCTTTATTTAACAATATGCCAGAATTCAGGGGATCCAAACTATATACAGTTTATTTATTTAAGAAATATAGTAAGGCACTGTAGAAGTGGGTAGAACATAAAATACAAGAGGAGACAATGTAGGGTACCAATGGCGTATATTAAGTGTTCAAAATGTTTGTTTAATGTAATAAATTTGCGGCGAGAGAAATGTAGGGAGCATAATTTCTATTTTTTTCTAATTTGAGAAGTTCTTTTCAGTTTGCTTCAGGTAACTATGATTTCCTCTGTTAATAGTAAACCCCACTAGAAGACTTAGTTCAAATCAACTTTCAACTTCCTTTTGGCATTTTCTTATTTTCTGAATACAAAGTAAGGTGGAGGAATACAAGCAGGAAGGAAGGAGAACATAATACTTCCACTTTAAATTATACATATATATACCAAGGTCTTACCTGTAAATAATACATGGCCTTTGGTTGGGCATACAGCATCAAAAAACAAAAATCCAGCACTTGTTTGATGCGCCAACTAAAGATAAATAATAAAATCTGTTAATATTTGTCATTATTATATAATTATTTATAAACACACCAGTAATTAAACACAAACTTTGTTTAGCCCTTTGCTAACATGGAGTACTGTCTACAGTAAGTGAAATTGAGTGTTACACTGAAAAGCTACATCAAAAAGGTTCCCATCTTCATTTAGTGGCCGATATCTGCCATCGCTAAACTAGAACAAGCATAATCTATTAATTTTACGTTTTGGTCAGTTAATTTTTGATCTGTACAAGAAAGTTAATATCCTTTCTCATCTTAGGTCCCGTTCAAATAAAAGTAAGAAGAAACTTGATTCTAATTTAACACTAAGCTAGATGCAAGGCCAGTTCCTTAAGATACAAAGAACAATACACAATGCACCTCTCTCCCTTCTGGGTTTCATAATCTTCTATGAAAATATGGAAAAATAATAAGATCTGAATGATTAGATAAGTGATATACAAAGACGTTGGCAATGATGATGTAACATAAGACAGGGCAGGTGGAGCAGGGAGCAGGGCATTCAGTGAGAGGACCAATATCGCAAAGACATGAAGCATGTGAGAGAGCCTGCC
The DNA here is from genome assembly GCF_028018385.1 of Neofelis nebulosa. Taxonomy (NCBI): domain Eukaryota; kingdom Metazoa; phylum Chordata; class Mammalia; order Carnivora; family Felidae; genus Neofelis; species Neofelis nebulosa. The sequence continues at coordinate 87,157,505 of NC_080784.1, read as the reverse complement.
ACCTTAGATCTACAGCACCAAGAATGGATGGAAAAGAAGCTGACGATGGTAAGGTGGGAAGAGACCAGATCATGAAGGAAACTTTGCACCTGATCTCCTATGAAAAGGGATTCTTCTGTCTACACTATGGAGAATGAATTGGAAGACAGGCTAGGTGAGGCTTAGGGAAAGCAAACAGATCATTAATCGCCTGAAGCAGAGGAATGGTCCAGAGCAGAGGAATGGGAAGGAGAGGGATGATGCAGAGAGAGATTTTTTTTTAAATAAATGTTTATTCATTTTTGAAAGAGAGAGTGTGAGTGGGAGAGGGGCAAAGAGAGAGGGAAACAGAATATCTAAAGCAGGCTCCACGCTGACAACAGCAAGACAGATGCGGGGCTCGAACTCACCAACTGTGAGATCATGACCTTAGCTGAAGTCGGGACACTCAACTGACTGAGCCACCCAGGCGCTCCAAGAGAGATTTTTTTTTAAAGAAGAAATGATAGAGACATAAAGGGCAGAAGGAAAAACAGGATCTAGAATGCCTCCCAGCTTTATGACTCTAAAAACTGACTACTTAATTAAAACAAAATCCTTAAGAGAGTTCCAGATTCTGACATACCATTTATTATTATAAAACAAAACAGAGCTAAATGAGTTTCCTGGGATAAGATGTTTTTTCTGAATTCTGGCATTTCTTTTACTCTATGAAGTTTTGAGGAACCGAATTACTACATTTCTTATAATACCTTCCACATGTATAATCAAACAGTAGTGTTCCTTTGTACACATACAAACCTTTTAATTGTTCAAAATTCTTTCATAAATACTATCATATTTTATTCTCACCATGATTTTTCCAAATATACAATGTAGATTTTATTATACACACCAGAAAGTGGAAGAAGCTAAGAAAACAAAGGCTAAATTGCCAGGATGACCAACAAACAGAAAAGCTGGAATTAGAAGGCACGTGTAATAATTTATAACCCCAGGCTTTTTCCCCCCATCATTATGCCCTTGCTAATTATCAGCTGAACATGTGAGCACTGATAATCCAGTGCTGGTGGTAAATGTTTTCTGGGGAGTGGGGTGGGGATGAACCACGATTTGTAGCTTCTGCCCATTTCCATAGTGTAATTGCTCCTACCATCGCTGATTTCATGCTACCAACCTGACGTCGCTGGACGCAGACTGGGAAGGGACACACATAGTCATTCTTGCAAGAACTGACTGTGAAATGGGATCTATTAGATGCTGGTTCCAACAGTACATCCGATGACGTTTGTTATTTGAGAATACTGTCTTCTAATACATCATACCTAATTTTTTTTAATGTTTATTTATCTTTGAGAGAAAGATCCAGTGTGAATGGAGGAGGGACAGAGAGAGAGAGGGAGACACAGAATCCGAAGCAGGCTCCAGGCTCTGAGCTGTCAGCACAGAGCCCAACGCAGGACTTGATCTCACAGACTGTTAGATCATGACTTGAGCTGAAGTCAGACACTTAACCGACTGAGCCACCCGGGTGCCCTGATACCTCTCTAATTTTCCTGAGTCCTCAGTTGACTGCTTGACATGTAACATGTTTGGATAAAAAAAGGCAGGTATTGAAATGACTTCCAAGGATCCAGACTTCAGCTGCCTTTTGAATCTGTAAACAGAAGTGGAAGTTTGTAATTGAATATTTGATTTACCAAATGAACAAATACTTAAAAAGAATGTCTTCATGCATGTCCATGTAATATTTTTATTCGAATTATTTCACAGGTTGATACATGATATCCACATTATGAAACTAATACTTTTTAGCTAAAGTATTTCTTTTATAAATTAGTGCACAATATAACAAAAAGTTAAAATATACAATATAAAATTAGTTTATTTTCATAAAAATTATAGGCACTTTAAATTTTTGCAAATTTACAACCATATATATATACTAAAAGATTCAAAATAATGAAACTAGTGAGTTAGCCTAGAACATTAGGTGATTTTTAAAAATGCATAGTTTTGGGACACCTGGGTGGCTCATTCAGTAAAGTGTTTGACTCTTAGTTTGGGCTCAGGTCACGATCTCACAGTTTGTGAGTTTGAGCCCTGCATCAGGCTCTGCGCTGACAGCACACAGCCTGCTTAGGATTCTCTCTCTCCATCTTTCTCTGTCCCTTCCCCCATCTGTTCTATCTCTCTCTCTCTTTCAGTAAATAAATAAACTTAAAAAATAAAAAAATGCATACTTTTGAGTTTAATAAAATTCCTACTGGATAACAGCACTGTGGCTCCTGAAACTATAGACTCATCACAGCAAGCAAAGATTAAGGGTGACTCTTGTCCACACTCATTGGATGACTATGTATGCTTTTTATAATCTTTATTTTGTTGAGTGGAGGGATGGGATAAATGGATGATGGGTTTTGGGAAAGGCCCTTGTTGGGATGAGCACTGAGTGTTAAAAGTTAAGCATCGAATCATTAAATTCTACTCCTGAAACAATCATCACACCATATGTTAACTAACATACAATGTATGTTGGATTTAAATAAAATAAAAATATGTATTAAAATTGAAGAAAATTGAAAATTAAAAAAAAATTCTAAGTTAATATTTATAGACCATCATTAAAATGCACAACACACGGCTCACAAAAGCTGTTATACAAATCTTCCACCATCAAGGTAAAGGATGGGACACCAGGTAGAGCATTTTGAATGATTTTCCTTTAGACAGAATACGACTTTAAGTGGGATTTACGTTTAGGCATTACATTATTTATTAAAATGTTAAAGTCTCGAGAAAATGTTTGTTTTTTACTAATAGGTGGAAAAGCAGGGCAGAGTTTTACATGCACAATCTCAATTATGTGCAAAATAGGCAGTTCTCGCTTTGCATAATTCCAATACGAATGAATCTCAGTTACCATGTATTAGATAACACGTCTCCCTCAACAACACTGTTGGAATTTGAGTCATCATACTATATTCACCGCGAATAATTCCATAAACTACAAACTTGCTTCGGGCTCTTCAGCCCACATACCGCTACACAAATAACAAATGCACATCATCATCTCACCCCTTCTTCCAAAGTCTGTTGGCGCCTGATCACAGTGCTTGTGTCGCCTTCTTGTGACATTAGAATGCAGACAATTTTATTCCTTTTGTTTGCTTTTAAAATGGTTTCCAAATTTTTGAAATTGGTGTGTATCATGAGCATGGGGTGGCAGCAGCAGCATGTGCTACCGAGAATGTGGGGTTTGAACCCAGAAAAGGGTCTCTGCTAATTTTGCTTCCATCACTTACAAACTTTAACCAGCCATTTACTTGCTCTAACCTTCAGTTTCCTCATCTAGGAACCTAGATAAAACCTAGCATAGCGATACACTCCCCTCCAGGGAAAGAACTGTTCTACAGGTAACTCGATTCTAACGAGGCTCTATGCATCAGCGGAAGAGTTTCTGGTTATTTGCTTGTTGACTTATTATTTATTTAGGTGGGAGTGTAAATGGGGAAGTGCAGGAGATGAAAGTCTTCCTGAGTCCTCTGATTTTATGGTGTATCAACTGGAAAGATTTTTAAACACTAATTTTAGTATGTTCCTTGGAGAGTAGAAAATGCTGGATCAAAGAAAAGAATGAGGAATTCTGCTTGCTTTGGGGTAAAAATTAGTAACACAATACCTACATTTTAAAAAAGTAAAATTGCATAACTTTGTACAACAATTTAGAATAGCAGAGGTACATGAAAATAACATTAAATTGCAGCACATACAATCATCAAAAAATAGGATTACAGAAACTTATAAATTTTGTCCTCTAGAAGATTTCACGCAAAGTCTCAAAACAACAAAGGCCCAGTTACAAATAATTTCTATCTTGACGGTATAATTTCCCATTACTGATAAAGAGAAAGGTTCCAGGCTCATTTTTTTTTTCCAGTCTGTCTTAAGCAAGACCCTTGAATCTTGTGTGGTGACATCTTTCTAGGATTCTTTAAACCTTTTCTAGCTTATGAGGTTACGGATAGCATCAAAAGTCCTGGAGATAATGATACCAGAATTGCGAATTGCCAATGACTAGAGAAGATAATATAATTGTATGTTGTTGCCATTATAAATGAATAATTTTACCTTACAGTCATAAAAGTATGGAAACCATACAGCTTTACATTTTTATATAAAGCATATAGCTACATACAGTTTCATATAAGGTTATATATAACCTTAGTTGGGTCCTTTAACAATTACTATGTGGTCTCAAATTTAGGGTCAATAACATATAGAGCAATCTCTCATTAACCCCAATGAGAAGACCTAGAAAAAGGGTTTTGAGCTAAATTCAATACAGAAAAATGTAGGCATATAAATGAAAAGTTATGAGTCTACATTAAAATTTTAAATTATAGTTTTATTCTAGTCTCACAAAAAATAAAATTGTATTCCAACCCTTTATGCTGTATTGTTAACATTAATATCCTTATCATCATGCGAATCTTTTTGAATCATCTAATACAGTTCTCTGATACACATGATCTTCAAGCCTAGCTAAAATACCAGTTAGTGACATCGTCTTTGTACATTTTATAGCAAAACGTAAGTATCCCTATACATCAAGTAATATTTTTGTGATCTCCACAAGTAACCATATACTAGAATTCTTTTTTAAAGTCATCTTCAAAAGTTTTGCAATTATGCAAAGACATCCCCAGGAATTGTTTGTAAACCTCTACCTTCTTTGTAACGGATCCTATTAAGACTCCCTTATAAGGACCAACCTAGTATAGACTGAAGTCATTTCAGGCTAATGTGTATTCTCCAAATAGTGGATTATTATGCAGAGTAAAGCAACCAAGAGAGCATATCCTGGATTAGGAGAACATTTCAAGTATGAGGCAACTTTTCTCCTGGGCAATCTTTTTTGGGAAAAAACAGACATATATGGGTGTTTTCATTAATCTTGCCCAGCTCTATCTCCCTCTACACACAACATCTACTTCGAGGCTTCACTACCATTCTCCAGTTCAAGCTCACTGCCAATAAATCCCTCATTCTCAACATACTATTTTTCTTTCACAGGGAACAGCCTTTAAGGATGGAATTCTTTAGTTTCACCCTCCTTTCTCAAACTAATTATTTTTTTCTGCTCCTTCACCTGTTCTTACTGTTTTCCCCCTCATCCTAGCTTAGTCCTGCCTAAAAGTCCTTCCACATGTGCCTGGTATCCACTGCCCCTAGACCTTGTCCATCAGCTTCCTCCCATGGATGAGATCACATATAAAACCACTCCCGGAGCCCCCATCTCCAGACCTCCCCTAACACAAGTTTTCCTTCAGGCTGCTGTGTTTAACTTTACTCCCCATCCATCAAGCTTGTTGAAAATAGTCTAATTCGGGGCGCCTGGGTGGCGCAGTCGGTTAAGCGTCCGACTTCAGCCAGGTCACGATCTCGCGGTCCGCGAGTTCGAGCCCCGCGTCAGGCTCTGGGCTGATGGCTCGGAGCCTGGAGCCTGCTTCCGATTCTGTGTCTCCCTCTCTCTCTCTGCCCCTCCCCCGTTCATGCTCTGTCTCTCTCTGTCCCAAAAATAAATAAAAAACGTTGAAAAAAAAAAAAGAAAATAGTCTAATTCAATTCTTTAAACTTTTATTATGAAAATTACCACACACACACAAAAGTGGGAATACAACGAATCCCAAATCATCTGATTTCAACAACCATTATTATTATTATTTTTTTTTACCACACTTGTTTCATCCATACAGCCCACTTTTTGTTGTTGAAGTTTTTTAAAACAAATCCTGGATATCATTTCTTACCCTTAAATTCTTCAGAATCAAAAAAGGGCATTTATTCACATAACTGCATGCCATTATCACACCTTACAAGACTAAGAATAGTTATGTAATATCACATAATATTCACCTGATAACTCACATGTCCTCAGGAGCCTGACAAGTATTCAGTGGGGGATGTGGAGTGTTCAAATAAGCATCCACATAAGATCCCCTCGTTGTAATCTGTTACCTCTCACTTCTTTTCTAAATTTACTACCCAGACCGATCATCTCAGTTTCTCTTTCTTCTTGTTCTCAAACAAGTCTTGTTGAAAGAACGGGGTCACCTGTCTTACAGAATGTCCTCCGTCCTCATTCTGGTGGCTACTCCAGACTGCTTCCTCTGTTCACTGTGTAGACGCCAAACTTGGATTTAAAGTAGATGTTGTATTTTGTGTTTGTGTTGTGTTATACTTCGGAGAGTGGCGGGCAATAATTCCCTCGAGTTGTTTCATGGTGTATTTCATTTACATCACAACAGAAGGCACAAAATGTCTCGCTGTCTCACTTCCAGGGGTGCTGTGACTGATCACAGGTTCAGTTGGGAGCACTTGACCCCCTCCTGCGGATTGCCCATGTGCCCTCAGCCCCCATTCTCACACTTCTGTTCTCCCAGGTATTGTAGGGGGAGGGTTCCTGCACACCACAATCCCAGGCCCCCTTGCTAGACACCTTCCACATGGGTTCTGCCCAGGGGAGGCAGTATCAAGAGACTGGAAGGCAGTCAACAAGGAGGATATCCTTCCTACTTTCAGGATCTGGTGAAGGCCACAGCAGCAGCAGGATAGAGTAGCAGGAAGCAACGGAGAACTGGAGATCCCAGCCGAGCAAGGTGGCACAGCTCAAACCTGCGATCATGGCTGTTTCAACAACACAGCAGCAGGTGCAGCCCAACATCAGATCCTGGGGTATATATACTCCTGTCTCCCTTCATGCTTCTCCCATTTCCTTTCTTCTCTCTTTGGTTCTCTCAGCCCCTGTAAACACTTTTTGACCAATTCTTTGTATCAAATTCTATCTGAATTACCAAAGGTTTTCCTGTTTGGATGCTGGCTAGTACACCTTCCTTGTAAAGCTCCCCATCACTTAATGACATGCCTGACTCAGTTGTTTTCAAAATGGTGATTTTCTAATTCTATTCATTCTACACTTATTTGCTGGAATTCTTTTGACTAAAATAACTTTGCCTCATCCCCTTGAGCTATTTGGTGAGGAAACAAACAAACAAAAAACCACAGAACACTTTGCTGTCTAAGCCAAACGCGTCTAGTAGCCAGATTCAGCTGGAAGGCCATGCTTTGCAACTCTGGGCTGTGGAATCAAGTGCATATTCCTTAGCATGGTATCCAAGACTCCTCATGATCTTATTACAGCCAGCCTTAACTCCCACTGATACTTCTTCCTCAAGCCCAAATATCCACACCTCAGGATATACTTATATTTCCAAAACTCTAGCATACTCCTGTTTGGCCTTGCTGCCTTCTCAAGCAATTGTCTTTGCCAGGCATTCCCTTTCTCTTTGGATCTACCTGAAGAAGATCTGCTCACACCTTTAGACTCAGCCCGTTACTTACTCCTCAGGAAGGACCTGCTTGATGTCTTGCAGGCAGAATAAAATACTTCCTCCTCTATATGTTCTCATATTGCTCTCCCCATACCAATGCGAAACACCAGCTTCCTTGTTGCGATTTGTTTTTTACCAGTTGTATCACCCACGTGAACAGAAACATCTAACAGGCTGGGACCAATTCCATAGGGTCTTGCTGGATGAATCACCTCATGTACATTCGTCAGCATGTGCTTGCTTCTCCTGGGCTGCGTCCAGTAGGAGATCATAAGCAGAGGTGGACAGTGTAACTTCATACGGTAAGGAACACAAGATCGCTTAAAAAATAATCTAGTAGGCTTCTCTCAGAAGAAGTGGATTTCAGGGAGAATAGATATAACAATCATAACATGAAAAAGATGGATTTTATGAGGCAGATAACCTACAAAATTGGGGAAAGTTGTAAGCTATACTTCATCACAGCTTAGAACTACCCTTAGTTCTAAGTAGTTCCATCCACACAGCTATACTCATCAAGAATATGATCACTAATAAAATAATTGGGCAGAAAAAATAAAAGAAAAAAATGAAAGAACAACTATTTTTAAGCTTATCAGACAGTACTCACCTTTTTGTAATCATGTCAACAACAGATTTTAAATAATCTTCATTTCTCTAAAAATGAGAAAAATATTTTACTGAAATTAAGCATGCCTCATAGTTTTACTGATACGTTTGCTACATGTAAATCTAGTTTATGTGTGGAATGTCACTGTGTCCTAAGAATTTTTTTATTTTTTCACTTTCTATAAAAGAATTTAAAATATCCTTGTGTCTAAAAGACCTGACTGGAATACTTAAAATATTTCATTCTTCTTTTGTCACAATACAAAATATCACTATACATTATTTGCACTTAAAAATTAGTATGCAAAAACCTATGTATCTAAAACAGTTTTGTCCTAAAAATGGGATGGCTTATTTCTAAGAACTGCTCTTTTTAAAAAAAAATTTTTAGAGGCACATCGGGTGGCTCAGTCAGTTAAGCATCCAACTTCAGTTCAGGTCATGATCTTGTGGTTCATGAGTTTGAGCCCCATGTCGGGGTTCTGTGCTGACAGCTCAGGGCCTGGAGCCTGCTTCACATTCTGTGTCTCCTTCTCTCTCTGGGTCTCCCCCCCATCTGAAATTTAAACATTAAAAAGAAGTTTAAAAAAAATTTTTAAGTTTATTTTTTTTGAGAGAGAGAGAGAGAGAGAACACACACGCATGTGTGAACAATGGCAGAGAAAGCAGGAGAGAGAGAGATTCCCAAGCAAACTCTGTGCTGTCAGAGCCCGATGTGGGGCTCATTCTAAAGAACCCATGAGATCATGACCTGAGCTGAGATCAAGAATTGGACGCTTAACCAAGTGAGCCACCCAGGTGCCCCTAAGAACTGCTCTTTTTGAAGATGTCTTCATTTTGTGAGTATTATATGGTACTAAATGTACCTCAATACTATACCACAGTTTTCCAGATAGTATTACTCAGCCTAATTCCCAAATTTTTGCCCATTAACAAACCTTATTTGCCTACTCTTCATCAAATGCTGCGCTAGATTAGATGGCAGACTCATTTGTAAATATCTTTCGGTAGTTTATTCTCAGATGGCATTTTTTTTTTTTACAAAAGTGATGGCATTTAAATGATATTGCTTCAGGGCCACAAGCACTCTCAAAACAAAATTCTGAAAAATGTCTGAATGATGACAATTGTATTGTCACATCTGAGGACCCTGAAATGTATATAGTCAGATTGTTTACTTAAAAATATCTGTCATAAGGAACACCTGGGTGGCTCAGTCAGTTGAGCATGACTCTTGATTTCCATCCAGGTCATGAACTCGGGGTGCCTGAGATCAAGCCCTGCTGGGCATGACGCCTGCTTCGGATTCTCTTTCTCCCTCTCTTTCTGCCCTTCCCAGCGCGCACTCTTCCTCTCCCTCTCTCTCTCAAAATACATAAACATTAAAAAATATATATCTGTCATGATACAGATAACTCTATGACAGTACTTGATGTTCTTAAGATAACCATACACTGAATCACCAGCTATTTGTTACATACTGAAACATATTACTTATTTTTTTTAAGTAGGCTCCATGCCCAGCGTGGAGCCCAACAAGGGGCTTGAACCCATGACCCCGAGATCAAGACCTGAACTGAGATCAAAAGTTAGATGCTAAACTGACTGAGCCACCCAGGTTCCCTGAAACATATTACATTTTAAACATAGTACTAAAGTTACACTTCTTAAGCATTCTACATTCCATTTTAAAATCTGTCCCTAATATTTTATCATTGGTCTTAACATTTTAGGCATATGTGCATGTGTCAGCAGCAAAGAAATGAAGATTGTAATATGTAATATACAGAAATGTGGCAAAACATTTTGGAGATTATGTATATTCTTCCAATATTAAGAAACTAAACTTGGACAGAATGACTATTTAATCTTTTTACTTATATTTTCCTATTAGTTCTTCTATTGCTTATTTTGAGTTTTTTCTGCATTCAAAGACATGTTTATTATAGAAAATTCAAAAGAAAGGACAAAAGATCCCTACATCTCCTACTATCCAGAGATAACCATTATTTATATTTTGGAGACCATTATTCCAAGGTTTGCTCATTTTTTTTCTTTATACATTTCATCTATCTGTATATCTTTTTTTTTTACTTCTTTCCTTCCTTCTATCGCATTTTACATAGATAACATTATGTTAAATGAGATGCTTAACAACTTTTTTCCCACTCAACAGTATGATAGGGACATAATTTCATGTCAGCGAATATAGATATTCATTCTCTTTTCAATGGTTACAATTGCACTGCAGATTATCACAATGTAGACAAGTATTTAGCCAGCCTCTTATTGATAGACATTTTTGGTGGTTTCCAATATTATGCTTTTAAAAAGCAATTGTGCACTGAAAATCCTTGAAACAATTACTTATTGAACACTTACTATGTGCCATGCATCATTCCAAATACTTTAAATACAGTAGCTAATTTAATTGACAAAACAACACTATGGCATAGGTAATATTATGATGCCTGTTTTCAGAGAAAGAAAGTGAAGCATAGAGAAGTGAAGGAACTTGTTCAAGTTCACAAGCCAGGAAGCAGAGAAATCTAGATCCGGGGTCTGTGTTCTCAACGACTATAGATACTGTCACATACTGTCATATTTTTATTATTTTGGAATTCTTGCCTGATTATCTCCTTAGGATAACTTCCCAGAATTGAGATTTCTGAGACAAAGGATATAGACATTTTAAATCTAACACAAACTCCCAAATTCCCCTCCAAAAGGTTTTATGGTATTAATATTTACGCAGTGCTTTATAGTTTTACATGGCATTAGAGGCAAGATAGAGAATCTATTAGACATAGACTTGAATCTGCTGTATTAATTACTGGGCAAGTTACTTACTTTCTATAAAGCTCCGGATTTTTCACCTGTAAAATCAGGAGAGCTATACCTATTTTTACAAGGATGTAATGCAGGCTACAAATAAGGTATATAAAAATGGTCCACAATCCTTGAGATACAGAAAGGAGTGCTTCAATATTCATGGTAGTTATTGTTACTTAATTTAACAGAAATTACCTCTTGATTCATATGCCAACCTTTTATTGGGCTGGGCAGGGTTTTTGTTTTTGGTTTTTTGTTTTTTTTTTTTTTACTGTAGCTTCAATTTTGATGTTCTGTTTATAAATATAGTTTCTGTACCATATAGTACACAGGGCTCCTAGTAACATATTTAACAATGCAATCTTATTTCTCTGCATGTAACCATTATCTTTTCTTTTTAGGTTGACATATTTAATTCTTTCTCAGTGGTGTCAAACAAGTATAAAATACATTGTCTGCTACCCAAAACTGGCATCTATGAATTGCTTTTTTAAATTTAAGAAAAAACATCTGAAACGATACAGTGATTATCATGGAGGAAGGGTATTTGGAGAGCTACTTATTTTTCATACGTACATCTGCGACCGAGACAATCACCACAGAGTCCTTCTCTTCTGAGAGAGTCATCCTGGAGACAACAGAATTCAGGGTTTGCTTCAGGTAACTTTGATTTCCTCTGCTAACAGTGGAAATACCCAGCGCAAAAGAGACTGCAGACATAGGTGCATGGAATCATCATTTCGAACCACAGAGAAAAACGTAATTTATCATTAATATCTATGCTTATCACTATGCTTGGGTTAGTTGTATGGTCAAAAAAGAGTGTCTGAAACTGTATTACAAAAATAATCCAAACTACTACTAATTTTTATTACAAAGTTCATTTTGTGCTTAAGCAAATTCCAATTTGCAATGGAGTCTTGGTAAATGCATTAAGTAGACTCCAAGATTTTCTCATGTTGGAGGGTTTCAGTGTAGTGAAAAATAAAACTAACCACTCTCTATTTATTATAGCTTTTACCTAACTGGATACAAAATGTGACACACTGGCCGATTGTCTACTCTTCCTAAGAACACACTGGAACCCAAAACAGGAAAAATACTATGAAATATTTTCATCTGTGGAAAAAAAAAATGTACGAAGTAATTTCCAAGTGACTTGACGGAATGAATCTATGCCCCTGAGTTACTTTTATTGCCCAATATTGACTGGAACACTGGTGGAACAGACCTCTTGCCATCCTAAATAGCTACCAAGATTGTTATCACTGAAGTCTGCGCAAACTCAACACCAGTGCCTGGCTGTATGAACTTGGGCAAGATACGCAGCCTCTCCAGCCTCAGTTTCCCCTCCGTTAAGACAGGGATAAGGACTTCTAGAATGGCTAAGTGAGGAACTTAGCAATAATAGAACCGGGGGGAAAACATGTTGAAACAATCAGGGCTCTGGTATACAACAAACTGAGAAGCATTTATGTAACAAAAAATTATTGAACTTTGGTGAGAACAGTAAGAATCAGTATTTCCCTGACTACTATTGAGTTGAACGTATTTTCATATGTTTATAGGTCTTTGGATATTCTTTTGTAAAATCTCTGTTTAAGCTCTTACCTGTTTCCCTATTAGAGTTGTCTGGATTTCTCTTATCTATTGATGCACTTTATAGATTCTGAATATAAATGCTCTGTCAGTTATGCGTATTACAAATATCAATTCCTATTCTGGGTTCCCTTTTCAACTTTTTACCTCTTGATGAACAGAAATTTTTAATTTTAATATAGTATAATTTATCCGCCTATTATTTTATACTTAGTGTTTTGATTCCTGTTGAGAAATCTTCATTTATCTTCAAGTCATAACAGATATTCTCCTAAATAACTGTTTGCCTTTTATATATAGGCTTACAGCGCATCTGGAATTGATTTTTATGGGTGGTGTGAGGCAGGAATCAAGTTTCAAATTTGGGATCCACTCTAAAATGCAATTGCTGAAAGGGTGTCTGGGTGGCTCAGTCCATTGGGCATCCGACTTTGGCTCAGGTCATGATGTTGTGGTTCGTGAGTCTGAGCCCCACGTCGGGCTCTGTGCTGACAGCTCAGAGCCTGGAGCCTGCTTTGGATTCTGTGTCTCCCTCTCTCTCTGCCCCTTGCCCATCTCTCTCTTGCTCTCTCTCACTCTCTCTCTCAAAAATAAATAAACATAACAAAAAAATTAAAAAATAAAATGCAGTTGCTGGAATGACTTCCAGTGCCTTAGGATAAGGAATACGCTTACAAACATTTCCAAGGCCTTTAGTGACCTGGTCCCAACCTACGTCTTCTATTTCAACTGTCTACAAATCATCTTTCAGCTTCATAAACTGACCAAACAGGACTCTCTCACCTCCAAATCGTTGCACATACACCATTCCTTCTCTGCCTAGAACATTCTTCTTCAGGCTCCTTGTGCCAATTCTACTCATTCTTTCTAAATGAGGCTGAGTGTACCAGCTATATATTTGTCTTACATAGTACTTATCATCCTTTTTGTTATTAGAATACATCATAACAGCAATATATTTGGAGTGAATAAGTGAATGGCCAAGCCCCTTTATTATTTGGCCTCTGCTTCATGTCTCACTGCCCCAAACTTCCAGCTCCAATTGGGCACATATGCCACACTTTTTCTCTAGGCCCTCTTGCTGTTACTGTTAGACCTCTCCTTTCCTTTTCTTCTACCTGGATGAACATCCTCTACTTTTCCACTGTCCATCATGTGCTTTTTCCCCATTCAGCCTATTCCAATTCTTTCTACCCTTCATGTCTCAGTTTAGATGCCACTTCATCCAGAAAGTCTGCCCTAATTCCCCAAGTATGGATTACCTGCCCCACCTTGTATTTCCCTTGTCATAGCACTGGTCACTTTATACTGTAATTGTTTTCTCACATGTCTCTAGGAGGATGAGGGTCACGTCTTGCCCACCACTATTTCCCAGGGCTTAGTAGAGACCTGGTAGAGGCTGGTCCCTTGAGGACGTGGAAGACTGCACAAAGAAGTTGTTAGCTACGCTGAAAAGTCATATTGGATAAAGACTTCCATGACAAGTGAGTTGTGGTTGACAGGAGGTGGTATGTTCATTACAGGCAGTGATTAGCATGTGCTAATCACTTGGCCTATCTGTGGGGACTATAGGTGGTTTGGGGTTGCTGGAAAGGAAGGGAAGTGGCAAAATTTGAGATTTGAAAGATATGGTCTATTGTGCATATACCATGTCAAGGAGCTAACATCCTAAATATACTGACGATCCAGCAAAGGACTTTAAGCAAGAGTTGAGCATGATATACATTTTAGTACATAGCTCTGAGGAGGATACGAAGAATGGATTGACTTTAGTAACACTAAAACCATGAGAAAAATTACAAGTCTATTACACTGGGCAAGAAATGAAAGCTCACGGAGAATAGTTATAGAGGGTAGAGAGCAGAAATTATTTGAGATATACTCAGAATACAGAATAAATAAGCCTGATGACAGATTCCCCAGTAGACCTGGCTATAGTCTTCAGTGCTTTTACAAATGTCTTATGTGTTAGGGTCTATTAGTTACTGGGCTTCTGCTTATCTTTGCTGATGTTTATTCAAGGGTGTGCTTATTCTTGGTATCCAATATTTTATATGTAATGGGTTTCTATGTAATGGATTTTTGTTCTATGACTTTCACCTCATCCTCCTGTTACCTATAGCTTTTGTGTAGCACACACTTTCTCATATGTACACACAGATACACATGCATGTATATGTACACATTTACATGCCACACTCAAAATACTCCTAAGAGGGAACCTGACACTCAAGTGTGACCTCAGGAAGTACCTTAATATCTCTAAACCTCAACTTTCTTAGGCGTAAAAGAGAGATAATCATATTGGGTTGTGAGGATCAAATGAGATAATGAAAGAAAACATACTAACTCAGTATATGGAACACTGTGAGAATTCAGATGTTAAACACCACCGTCTGGCATCCCCATCCCAACACAACAGGCTTGGCAGAGGCATGTGATATCAAACAATCCTACATATTCCCAAGGAACTACCTAGATCAAACAGAGATCAATGAGCTTTTTCTGTAAAGGACCAGATAGTAAACATTTTTGTCTCTCAGGCCATACTGTCACTGTCACAACTCTGCCACTGTGGTGGGAGAACAACCATAGACAAGTAACAATGAACACTGACCAGGGTCCACCGAAACCTTATTTTAAAATAGCAGATTTGGCCCAAGGGCTGTAATTTGCTGCCGCTGGCCTAGAGTGACTCACTCATTAGAATGATTGAGGTTTGTGAGAATGGCAAGCACTCAGACTCGCCCTAATATCCCTGCTTCCAACTTAAATGCTTTTTCTCTTCTTTAATACCTGCTAAGGTTAAATTCATTATTTCAGGCTTAGCTCAAACATCACCTCTTCTGTAAAGACTTTGCTGACCTTGGTCCCCAGAAAGATGGGGAATAGGAAGACAACTGAATAAGAATGCACTTATCAAAACCAAGGGAGATAAGGGTTGCCAGATGCTTCAAGTCACATCTGCATGTGACTTATAATGACTTGTTTTTAAAACATCTGTATTAAAATTGAATTTGAATTCAAGTCTCTAAATATCTACTGAACTAGTTTCTTCTTCCAGATAATGTACTGATTTCTGGCAGTCCAAATTAATGCCACATAGGCTGGTGGTCTATGTATCAGAGTATTATATCAATGGATTACATTTTAAAACATAAAAGCATGCATAATAATAGAGAAGTGTTCAAAAAAACTTAAAAGCTTGTCCCCCAAGATCAAAATATCTATATTTGATTTTCTAAATCTAAGTTTGCTTACCACCTGTTTTTTCTTTGCCAATGATTACATCAGGGTAAATTCTGCCCACTTTCCTTAGATGAGGGAAAAAGAAATTTAGGACTTCAAATGTATTATTAGACACTGTTTCATCCTTACCCAGTGTATTAATTTTCTTCTCAACTGAAAAAGAGAAAAAATAGGGTTTCTAAGTTCATGACTATAGAGATTTTTCTCTCTTTGGTACAATTTTCATAATGTAATTATCAGATTAATTCAGTATTCAATATATAAGAGAAATACTAATAAACGTGAATTAATAAAATCATCTGGCTATAATTTATAGCTCAGATGTTATTGATTCTTATTTCTTTAAACTTATAAGAACAGATAATGCATGTGATCTTAGCCAAAAAGCCTAGAAGTAATGATTCATATTTATTTAAAAAGTAATATTTAAGTCTAGCACCCTGAGCTACATAACCAGAGACCAACAGAACTGTCAGTTCCAAATGAAGTATAACGGAAACATGCTATAATTGATCTGATCTGCTATTCAGATTAATATCACATTAAAGTTTGTATCTATAACTTTGTTTTGTAGCTCAACATTTAATCACTCTATTTGTACCATTCATCTGAATATACCTCTACAAATTTGAAATAGAAGAACAAAATTAAAAGACTCACATTATCTAATTTAATTCATAATACGTAATACAGTAATCAAGACAGCATAATATTGGGGTGGCTGGGTGGCTCAGTCAGTTAAGCATCCAACTCTTGCTTTAGGTTCAGGTCACGATCTCACGGTTCGTGGGATTGAGCCCCATATCAGGTTCTGCACTGACAATGTGGACCCTGCTTAGGATTCTCTCTGCCTCTCTCTCTGCCCCTCCTCTGGTCTCTCTCTCTCTCTCTCTCTCTCTCTCTCTCAAAATAAATAAATAAATAAGACCAAAAAAAAAAAAAGACAGCATGGTATTACATTAAAAAGAGATACACAGACCAATGGAATAGAATAGAGAATCCAGAAATATACCCATATAAATATTGTCAGTTGATTAAAAAAAAAGTACAAAGGTAATTCAATGCAGAAAGGACAATCTGTTTGACAAACGGTGCTAGAATACTTGGACACTCACATGAAAAAGACTGAATCCTGACCTATACTTCATGCCATTTATAAAAACCAACTCAAAGACTTCATAGACCTAAATGTAAAGCCAAGACTATAAAATTAAAAACAAACATATAAAAGAAAATCTTCATGACCATGATGTAGGTAGAGTTCTTAAAGATAACACCAACAACACAATAAAAAAGAAGAAAAATTGACAAATTAGACTTCATCACAATTAAAAATGTTTGCTTTCTGAAGGACATCACAAGGAAAAGGAAAAGACTAGCTACAGATTGGGAGAAAACATTTCCAAATCACATATCCATCCGATATGTATTCAGGATATATATATATATGCTAAAGAAAATTCTCGTCAAACAAAAAAACCTATATGTGAATGTTTATGTACTTGTAATCGCCAAAAAATGAAAACCCAAATGTCCTTCAATTGGCAAAAGGATAAACAAACTGTATCCAATCTACAACCATATAATGAAATGCTACTCAGCAATATAAAGGCAACAATTGGTCACATAACAACTAAGTGATTACCTGCAAAGAAAGCATATGTGTATCAATAGTATCATACAATTTATATATGTATCAATAGTATCATACAATTTTCTATAATACATAACAAAAAAGTAAAATACATGCTTTGATGTAGCTATATATAACATTCAATGTGTGCCTGTGTGTGCGTGCATGCACATGTGTGCATGTATATGGTTTATATATAAATTGGTCACGTAACAACTAAGTGAAAGAAGTTAGTCTCCAGGGATTACACACTGTATGATTCCATTTGTATGGCATCCTGGAAAAGGGAAAACTATAAGAACAGAGAACTGACTAGTGGTTGCAAGGAATTAAGAGCAGAGAGTACCTGGCTACAAAAGGAGAAACAGAGGCAGGACTTTTTATCCTGGAGAAATGGGAGCCACTGCAGGGTGATATACAGTAGAGTGAGCATTCACTGTCTATGGTGGAAATAGACAGGTGGGAACAAGTCTGGAGAGGGAAAAATAGAAGTGCTAGCAGTCATTCAGATGAAATATGAAGATGTCCTCACTAGAGCAGCAGAGATGGTGATAGGAAAATGTGGACAGATTTGTGAAGCACGTAGGATTACCAACCTACAGCATTGCTTGCTGACTGAAATGGAAATAAGCAAGAGGGAGAGGGGAGGGGTCAGAGTGACCCTCAGGGCAGTGGCTGTGTCTTTCGGATGGAACAAGAAGGCGGTGCATTTCACACAGAAAACACAGGAAGACCATTTCTGGGCTACAGAGAAGAGGCGTATCAGTGCTATCTCTTACCTGATTTTTGTATGTCTCACAATAAAAGAGCAAATACTAATTTAGTTCTAGTGGTTGGGGAGAAATGTCCTAAAATCAGAAAGCAGAAAATCTAAATTTCCAAACACAAAACACAAAACCAACAAACAAACCACGACACACAAAAACAAAAGTAACACAAACCTAAGTCCGTGGACGTATTTTCTCTCTGTGTCATTTCATACTTCATTTTACTCAAGGCATTGATCAGCTCTTGGCGATTTCTTTCAGTTTTATTTTTTAAACGTAGAATTTTCTCCTTAAATTCCAAAATGTGGTTTCTACAATTAATTAATTGATTACCTGCAAAGAAAGCATATGTGTACATGCTCATATATGTATCAATACTATCATACAATTTTCTGTAATACATAATAAAAAAGTAAAATATATGCAATATATGCTTTGATGTAGCTATATATAACACTCTCTGTGTGCCTGTGTGTGTGTGTGTGTGCATGCACATATGTGCATGTAGATAGTTTATATATAAATATGTACATATGATACACATAAAAGGTTGGAGAAAGAGTAAGACGTTAAAATAGTACTATCTGGAAGGTGGAATTATTATGAATAGTTTCTGCTTTATAACTCTGTGCTATTTAATATTTTCCAAATTTTTCATTTTGTGCATGTATTAGATTTGTAATTAAAGGAAAAAACCAACTGAGCCAAAATACTGGCTTTTAAGAATTTATCTGAAGAAAACGACCAGAAATATATACACAGATTTGGCTCAAAGGATGTTTAATATAGGCAGCATTACTTATTATTGTAAGAAAATAAGAAACAACCTTAATGCCCAACAATGGAAATATGTTAAATAAGTTACAGAATATCCTTTTTTTTTAAGTTTATTTATTTCGAGAAAGAGAGACAGAGAATGAGACAGAGAGAGAGAGAGAGAGAGAACGAGTGAGGGAGGGGCAGAGAGAGAGTGGGAGAGAGAATGAATCCCAAGCAGGTTCCACACTGTTGGTGCAGAGCTTGACATGGGCTTAATGTCACAAATCATGAGATCATGACCCGAGCCAAAATCAAGAGTTCAATACTTAACCTACTGAGCCACCCCGGCGCCCCCAGAATATCCTTTTAAAAGTTATATTGGCTCTGGTATTAAATCATATATAACTGAATCCTAGTTTTGCCACTTAATACCCAAGTGACCTTGGACAAAGCTATTTGATGCTTGTTAGCCTATGTTCCTTCATATGCAAATGGATAAAAATCCCTGCCCCACACCTGGGTAGCAAAGTTGGTTAAGCATCCAATTTCTTGATTTCAGCACAGGTCATGATCTCACAGTTTATGGGATCGAGCCCTGAGTTGGGCTCTGTGCTGACAGTGCAGGGCCTGCTTGGGATTCTCTCTCTCCCTCTGTCTCTCTCCTCCTCCCCATTCACACATACATTCTCTCTAAAAATAAATAAATAAACTTAAAAAAAAAAATTCTTGCCCCAGAGTTGGGAAGAAGAAATGCAATAACGCATGTAAACCATGTGGGAAAGCACACGAAAAAAATGCTTTGATAAATGTGTGAGAAATATTACTTATCAATGGGCTACTTTTTATTCATTTATCAATGCAATACTATGCAGCTATGAAAATCATCTTATATAAGAACATTATATTTAATGTTGCACAAACAACTGTTTTTGTTATTTTATTTTCTTTAATGTTTATTTATTTATTTTGAAAGAGTGAGAGAGCATGAACAGAGGGCAGAGAGAGGGAGACAGAGAATCCCAAGCAGGCTCCTTGCTGTCAGTGCAGAGCCTGATGTGGGACTTGAATTCACGAACCGTGAGATCATGACCTGAGCTGAAATCAAGAGTCAGACGCTTAACCAACGGAACCACCCAGGTGCCCCAAAACAACTGTTTTTTAAAAACAAAACTGTACATAAAATCATTTCCTTTTTTCAAAAAAAATGTACAGATAGTAAAAAAGAAAAAGTATACAAGTTTACATGCTGTTAATATATAATCTTTAGTTTGTTGAATCACTTTTTGTTTCCTATTTTTATAAAATTCTTTTGTTCTATCATGCTGCATTGCTTCTATAATCAGAAAAAAGGTTAACAAATAAAATAATTAAACACCTTTTATGTGCCACCTACTGTGTGTCAAGGGACATACAGCAATAAAAAAAGATATGGTAGTTCTTGCCTTCAGGAAGTTTATAGACTAATTGGTACAACTAAATTAATTGATAATTTAAATCATTGTGAGATTTCGGATGTTACAAATTTCCTTCTCCTTATTAGGGTTTTAACTTATTGGGTACATATAGATAACACCAGCCCCAAACACTGGCTGTCAGCTTTATTTGGGGCTGCCTGACAATGGGTACATTGCAGTGTGTGCTGGGATGTCCTATTTCCCTAGCCAAGTTAACTTACCCCCACCCCATTATCAAAACAGCCGCTGGACAACAGGGGGGCCACACCCACAAAGGGGGTGACTTGTCACATGTGCTCACTACTTCAGGGGAAAAAGCAGGGAGAACTGGTCCTTCTTTCATAGAGTACATAAGAGATGTTATAAGAGAAAGAGCCCAGAGATGGCCCGAGTTGCCTTTTTAAGGAAGCCATTCTGCCCCCCTGTCAGTGTGGTCTACAGAAGTCGAGTCTGACCAATTTCCCCATTCAGATGAATCTCTCTGTCTTCTGAGAAAGGTAATGAGCTTCTGAGAGAAGGCCCAAGTGCTCACTTTAAAATGGCCTTTCTAGAACGAAATGAAAGATGTCCCCATGAAGGAAAATATGAGCACAGCAGAATAAGGTTTCAGCCCCTAACTTGTAGTGATAATGGTATGCATAGAGGACAGAGCCCAGACAGCTGGCGGGGGGGGGGGGGGGGGGCAGGGGGAGAAGACAGAGAAGCATTCTGGAAGATGTGCTGCCTGAGGGGACTCTGGAAGGAGTGTGAGTTAGGTAGTCAAGGGAAGCAAGGGAAAGTGTTCTATTTGGAACACTGTGTGCAAAACGCAAGGAGGCATTCAAAACATGGTCTCTATACTCCTAGAAGCTATTCAGTATCTCAAGGATAATAGTGGGAAAATTCAGAGGTGAAAAGAGGAATCTGGTTCTGCTGATCGTTTTGATAAGCCATGATAAAGACCTTGAAGTTTTCCCTATACACCAGTGTTTCTCAAACATTTCTTCTAAAAACCCTCTAATGGCAGTAAATTTGAATAAAAGGGATGTGGGTGGAGGCATAACCTGAAATAGCCCACCACAGTCATGAAACATCTGTGAAGTTCTTTTAAAATGTGTGCAGTTTTTTCTTATACACTAACAATGTAGCAACAGAAAGACAAATAAAGAAACTGATCCCATTCACAATTGCACCAAGAAGCATAAAATACCTAGGAATAAATCTAACCAAAGATGTAAAAGATCTGTATGCTGAAAACTATAGAAAGCTTATGAAGGTAATTGAAGAAGATATAAAGAAATGGAAAGACATTCCCTGCTCATGGATTGGAAGAATAAATATTGTCAAAATGTCAATACTACCCAAAGCTATCTACACATTCAATGCAATCCCAATCAAAATTGCACCAGCATTCTTCTCGAAACTAGAACAAGCAATCCTAAAATTCATATGGAACCACAAAAGGCCCCGAATAGCCAAAGTAATTTTGAAGAAGAAGACCAAAGCAGGAGGCATCACAATCCCAGACTTTAGCCTCTACTACAAAGCTATAATCATCAAGACAGCATGGTATTGGCACAAAAACAGACACATAGATGAATGGAATAGAATAGAAACCCCAGAACTAGACCCACAAACGTATGGCCAACTCATCTTTGACAGAGCAGGAAAGAACATCCAATGGAAAAAAGACAGTCTCTTTAACAAATGGTGCTGGGAGAACTGGACAGCAACATGCAGAAGGTTGAAACTAGACCACTTTCTCACACCATTCACAAAAATAAACTCAAAATGGATAAAGGACCTGAATGTGAGACAGGAAACCATCAAAACACTAGAGGAGAAAGCAGGAAAAGACCTCTCCGACCTCAGCCGTAGCAATCTCTTACTCGGCACATCCCCAAAGGCAAGGGAATTAAAAGCAAAAGTGAATTACTGGGACCTTATGAAGATAAAAAGCTTCTGCACAGCAAAGGAAACAACCAACAAAACTAAAAGGCAACCAACGGAATGGGAAAAGATATTTGCAAATGACATATCGGACAAAGGGTTAGTATCCAAAATCTATAAAGAGCTCATCAAACTCCACACCCGAAAAACAAATAACCCAGTGAAGAAATGGGCAGAAAACATGAATAGACACTTCTCTAAAGAAGACATCCGGATGGCCAACAGGCACATGAAAAGATGTTCAACGTCGCTCCTTATCAGGGAAATACAAATCAAAACCACACTCAGATATCACCTCACGCCAGTCAGAGTGGCCAAAATGAACAAATCAGGAGACTATAGATGCTGGAGAGGATGTGGAGAAACGGGAACCCTCTTGCACTGTTGGTGGCAATGCAGATTGGTGCAGCCGCTCTGGAAAGCAGTGTGGAGGTTCCTCAGAAAATTAAAAATAGACCTACCCTATGACCCAGCAATAGCACTGCTAGGAATTTATCCAAGGGATACAGGAGTACTGGTACATAGGGGCACTTGTACCCCAATGTTTATAGCAGCACTCTCAACAATAGCCAAATTATGGAAAGAGCCTAAATGTCCATCAACTGATGAATGGATAAAGAAATTGTGGTTTATATACACAATGGAATACTACTTGGCAATGAGAAAGAATGAAATATGGCCTTTTGTAGCAACGTGGATGGAACTGGAGAGTGTGATGCTAAGTGAAATAAGCCATACAGAGAAAGACAGATACCATATGGTTTCACTCTTATGTGGATCCTGAGAAACATAACAGAAACCCATGGGGGAGGGGAAGGGAAAAAAAAAAAAAAAAAAGAGGTTAGAGTGGGAGAGAGCCAAAGCATAAGAGACTGTTAAAAACTGAGAACAAACTGAGGGTTGATGGGGGGTGGGAGGGAGGGCAGGGTGGGTGATGGGTATTGAGGAGGGCACCTTTTGGGATGAGCACTGGGTGTTGTATGGATACCAATTTGACAGTAAATTTCATATATTAAAAAATAAAAAAAATAAAAAAAATAAAAAATAAAATAAAATAAAATGTGTGCAGTTTTGCAGCCCATTCTACGGTATATATTTGTTTTGTTTTGTTTTTCGGTTAAGTAATTTTCAGGGGTGCCTGGGTAGCTCAATCAGTTACACGTCAGACTCTCAGTTCCGGCCCAGGTCATGATCTCGCAGTTCGTGCGTTCAAACCTCCTTGTCCAGTTCTGCAATGACAGTATGGAGCCTGATTGGGATTCTCTCTCTCTTTGCCCCTCCCCTGCTCTCACGCATGCATGCTCTCTCTCTCAAAATAAAGGAACTTTATACAAAAATTTTTAAAAATGATTTAATATTTGCCTATATTGTGAAATGGTCACCACAATAAATCTAGTTAAAATGTATTTGTTTTAATATAAAGATAATAGATGGAGTCATGTTCTGCCCTTCTCCCAACCTTTTTTTCCGATGACTTTACATACCTTGGAACATCACTACAGGCTACCACTTCAGTTGAGAAACACGGCTGAAGACTATCGTGTGCAACGTGTGTTTTAGAAAGATCATTCTGGGGCGCCTGGGTGGCTCAGCTGGTTAAGTGTCTGACCCGCTCAGGTCGTGATCTCACAGTTCATGGGTTCAAGCCCTGCGTCAGGCTCTGTACTGATGGCTCGGAGCCTGGAGCCTGCTTTGGATTCTGTGTCTCCCTCTCTCTCTGCCCCTCCCCTGCTTGTGCTCTGTCTTGCTCTTTCTCAAAAGTAAATAAAAAACATTAAAAAAATTTTTTTTTTCAGAAAGATCATTCTCGTAGCCATATATTGTTTCAGGAAGGCAAAACTGAGGCCAGAGAAACCACCATTTAGGAAACTATAGTGATAGCAGTTTCATGTGACAGATGACCAAAGAATAAGCCATAGCAGAAAGGACTAGGAAGTAGGGGTTAACATGAGAAATATCTGAGAGCTTTCATTGGAAAGACTTTGCACTGACTGAAAGGGGGAGACTAGAATCCCTGCTAGGCTTCAGACATGACCCCTAGATTTCTTCAGTCGGAATTGGGGAAACAGGAAAAGAGCAATTGTGATGCTTATGAGGTTTCCAAATATGTGGCAAACATTTGAAGTTCAAGGGAGAGATTAGGCTTTGAAGCTCAAGGGAGAGATTAGGGCTGGCATTACAGTGAGAGCAAAAGTAAGATTCACTTACAAAATGGAGTAAGAAAATGTAGTGATAAAAATACTGTCCCAGTCTTATCTCCTGCATGTTTCCTTCATCCCTGCCTTGGCGCACATCAGCCTTAGCCTAGGGCAGAGGGTTCAGTCTTTGAAATCCAGCAGGGTGCCTAAGTGTCTGGTTCCCAGAAGTCTTGGATCCCCGGCCATGGGCAAAAGTGGCCCCTCTTGACAGCACTGTATATCCATCTTGCTGGTTCCATTTACCTTTCAGATATGACAGCTTGGAACAAAACTTGTGTCTTGCCTGAATTCTACCTAACTGAAGATAGGAAGCAACTAGTAAACTGTAATATTCTAATACTTCCCTGCGAAGGCTCAATGGACCATCCACTCCAAGATACAACAGAGGAAAGTGAACCTGCTGCTTCGCTGCTCTCTAATAGGATGTTTTGTTTCTCCCCTTTGGGTTGGAGGGAGCCCCATCGCTCCTGTGCTCAATTGGCAGCCAGCTCCATCTCTAGGGTCTGTCACAACACCTCTCCGTCTCCAGTTACCTGTCACTGAATCTCTCAAATGCAACAGTTTCATGTTATATGGATTATCCTGCCAACAGGGACACCCATCAATAGAATAACACAAACAAACAAGTTGATTTGGGTTTTATGGATGGTTGGGCTGGCTGAACCAGGGCTGTGGAGGTTTAGGGAAAGACCCAACTGACTGGCTAATCATCGCAGAGAATTGTGTAATTATGAGGAGTTCTGGCAGTCCTCGGCAATGTGTTTCACCCCACCCATGCACAAGTCCCTGGCCTTTTATGATACAACCATTAGAACTCAAGGCTCTACACCTGCAGTCTTCACTAGTGACTGGCTGGTGGCACAAGATATATGGTGTCTTCCCTCCATCCACCTCCAAGGGAAGGCCAGACAAGAGTGAAAGACAAGTGACAAGGGTGAAAAGGCACTGTTCGATCGAAGCCACAATTTCATCTGCACATATCAATCACTCAGTCACGATTAGATGGAGGATTTGGTGCTCTGAACTAATTTTTTCTCAGCAGCCTTGTGAAGGCCTCCTAATTTGGGCCCCTGAATCGATCCAGCTGACCCAGTGAATAGGCAGATGTCTGGGACCGGTCAGTTTACTGGTTGGCAATTTGTGTGGGTTGTCACTGCCCTCACACTGCAATACTAGGAATTTTGCATATTCTCTACAGATGGAAAGACGGGGCTATAGCTGAGAGATCACAAACCATTTGGTTTCAGTAGACAGTGGGGTGTGAAGAATAGAAGCAACTTGCTGTTTCTTCTTGCAACACGGTGACGAAGTGTTCAGAATTCATTTACGATTCCAAGGAAAGCCTGAGTTTTTCTTTGGGCAGGACTGCTCTTGTCAGGGGCCTCTACAGCTCACTAGCCAGAACAGTGGCCTGGCCACTCAATTCATTCACTTGTTCAACAAATATTTATTAAACTAAATAATGTTACACGTCCTGTGGGTATGACAATGCACAGAACAGACAGAACTCCTGGTCCCCTTGGAACTTACATCCTACTGGAAGGAAAAAAAAGAATAAGTGAATTATACATTTTATTAGAAAGATGGTTAAGTACAAGAAAAATATAAAGCAGGGAAAAAGGATACAGAGTGTTGATGACGGCCGGGTTGGGGAGGTTTTAACTGTCAACAGGGTGATCAGAGAAGGCTTTTCTAAGGAGGTAACATGTGAGCACAGACAGGAACAAAGTAAAGGAAGGAATGCTGCAAGTAACTCTGGTGCAGCGAGAAGAGCATGTGCAAAACCCCCGAGGCAGGAGTGCACCCATTATTTCCGGAAATAGCACGCAGCCCAGTGTGGTTGAAGCAAAATGAATGACAGGAAGAGCAGCAGGTGATAAAATCACAAAGCCACCGTTGCAAGGACTTTAGCTTTTACTTGAAGCAAAGTGGAGACCCAACAGAAGTCCATAAGCACAGACTCAAATAATCTGATTTACATCAGGACAGGTTCCTTCTATCTGCTGTGTGAAAAACAGAATTAGAGAAACTGAGACTGAAGAAGGGAGATCAGGGGAGAGATGTCTGTGGCTTAGAAAATATTGTTGAGGTAAGTGGTGAGGAATGGTTTAATTCTGGATATATTTTGAAGGGAAAGAAAACAGAATTTGCTGACAGTGAATGTAGGACATGAAAAAAGAGACAATGATATTCTGAGCAAGTAGAAGAAGGGAACAGCCATTTACTATGACGGAGAAGGTGAAGGGAGCAAGCTTTGGTGCGAATTCTAGGAGTCTGGCTGGAGATGCATGAGATTTGAGGTGCTTCTCACACATCTCAGTAGGTAGTTCCACATGTGAGTCTGGCAGGAGGACTGGCCTGACCTGGACATATACATTTAGAGAGCCCTGTTTAGATTCAGGAGATCACTAGGGGAATGAGGATGAGTAGAGAAGAGATGAGGTCCAAGGGCTAAATCCTGGGGCACCCCAAGTTACAGGGTGAATAAATGAGAGAAGACAGTAACAAAGCTAAGATGGATTAGCTGGTGAGGCAAGAGGAAACTCGTGTGTGTGTGAAATCCTGGAAACCAAGTGAGGAAAGTGTTTCAAGGAGACGAAAGGCATCAACTGTCAACTGCTGCTGAACAGGACGAGGGGGATGAGGACGGGGTGGACGGTGACTCAGCAGTGTGCAGTCGCCAGTGGCTGTGCAGCGGTAAAGTGAAAGCCTATAGCTGGATGGGTTCAGGAAAAAGCAGGAGGAGAGGGCTTAGAGACAGGGCATCTAGACAACTCTTTCGAGGAGTTTTGCCATGAGAGGGGGTAGGATGATGGGCAGTAACTAGGGTGGGAGTGGAAGCGAGAGAGAGAGAGAGAGAGAGAGTTCTTCATTTTCCTTCATAGGATGGGAAAGACACACAATGCTTGTATACAGATGGATGTGATCCGGGAAAAGGGAGAAAACTGGAGATACATGTGAAAGTAGACAAGAGGGAATGGCATCCGGTATGCGAGGGGAAGGTGGGCTTCAGCCAGAAGCACAGATGGTTGCAGCCATAATGGGACAGAACTCAGGATGCCTGGCCCTTAGCTACCCCAACGATGGTGGGATTTCCATTGACTATGGAACTTCTGGAAGCTCTCTTCCCATTGCTTCTAGTTGTCAGTGAAATAGGAAGTACGGTCATCAGCTGAGAGTGAGGGGAGGAGAAGGTACTGGGGCCTGATGAGAAAGACGTATGGAATAGTTTCCTGGGAGAGCAGGAGGGCAGACAGGACAGGGAAATGTAGCATGGTTCTGATGCAGCCTCCGGGGCCTGCCGGAGTTCAGGGGGTCATGAATTCGAAGTGAGACCGGCACTGTGGCTGTTTATTTCACTCCAGCCACATTCAGTCATCAGGAGGCAGATGCAGAGTAAAAGGAGGACAGGATTTCATCAGGGTGTGATTTAGCCAAGTGGATATAACTGACAAAGAACCAAGGGACTTGAGGGTGTACACTAGGGAGCTGTTATAATGATTGTCCACGGAATCGAAACCTGATGAGGAAGAACACAGTGAGGGAGAGGCATGTGAAAAGGTAGATGAATCAATAGATTATAGGTCTCGGTGTGTCAAAAGATTACAGTAGTTGGGGTACTAAAGACAACGGCCTGGAAATTTGGGAGGTGGTGGTCAGAGATTTGGTTGCATGAAATGGAGATTACGGAAACATGGCAATTATTGCTAATGAGGGAGAGTGACCTGAGAGTTTAAAGATGATTGCAGAAGGAGAGAAAGTGGGGTATCACTTGATATCGTTAGGGTAAATAATGAGGCATCTTGGGAAGAAAGGTGAGAGAAAGATTTGGAAGCAACAATGAGGGGGAAGGCGGGCATCTACCCTACCTTGAGTACAAATGGTGTGGGAGAGAAAACACCACTATTTGAGAACAGTGTCCTCAGGCAAATGTCCTCAGTGTCTCAGAAGCAGTGTCCTCGGGCAAGAGCTAATTTCAGTGAAAGAAACAGGGCAAAAGAAACTTTAAGGGATGAAGACATAGACAATGCTCATAATGGCTGTGAGCTCTAGTGAGCAGTCAAGGCTTTTGGGCACTGGGAAGGCTGGGGAGTAGAACTGGAAAGGCTGGGGGCACAATGTGTAGAACCATGTGTGGATTAGAGTCCAGAAGAGGATTAACGTGGGAGTCAGGGGCTGGGATAAAGGGCTTAATGAGATCAACCTTGATGGTCTCAACGTAGAATGTGGGGACAACATTGTGAGTGTTGGGAAGACAGACAGATGTGTATCTATCTTGTCAGGGGCTCCAGGAACACCGCTGTTCTTTCTTGAGCTTTATTGATGGAGGTGTGAGGGCGAGGGGTGGGTGTCTTACTCTGACCATTAGGGTCTCTGGGACTCTCTTTTGTCCCTGATGACAGAGGCATTGAGACTGGGAGGAGAGGTCTTAACTCTGAGCACATGCACCTCCCTACTGAATTAGCTGCAGTCTTGGAAGTCAAGTAATTTTAGGTGATGCATTGCTGGCCCAAACAGTATCACAGCTCTGTAAGTGAAAAAGAGGCTGAGGTTGCACATGGATGAGCAATCCGTGGTGTTTGCCATAGTCAGGGAGATAAGAGATAGCCCAAAGAAGTCAGGAGCCTATAAAGGGCGTGTGTGTGTGTGTGTGTGTGTGTGTGTGTGTGTGTGTGTGTGTCTGCCTGTCTGTCTCATCTCCTCTTCCCTCTTTCTCTCACTTTCCTTCATTCCTTCTCCATGAAGTTGCTACAGTAACACAGGACTCAGGAGCCAATTCTGCCTAATGAATAATGAAGAGCAATGAGTTGGAAAGAACCCAAAGCCTTGAATGAAGTTAGGGAGAAGAGTCTCCCCACCAGCCTATTATTTAAATGTTAAACCACTGCTGTTTTGGATACCTGTTAACACATTGGGACTTGCATTCTAATGGATACAAAGCAACTAGAATATGGCCCAGAGAAAATAAGGGAACAGGGGCCCCAACTGGCTCAGTCAGAAGAGTACCATCTTGGGGTCATGAGTTCCCGCTTCATGTGGAGAGTAGAGATTACTTAAATAAATAAAACTTTTGGAAAAAGACAAGAAGAAAAGAAGGGAACAAAGCAGCTTCCAATCTTGGCTGCTTTGTTAAAATATTTAAACATTTAATTAGATAAGCAATTCATAGGTTGAAACACACACACACACACACACACACACACACACACAAGATAATCCCCTCTAATGTTTTGTTTTACATGGTTCTAGACTTTAACCTACTTTTTTTTCTGTCATATAAAAATCAGATAGAATAATGCAGGGGAAAAGGCATTAAGTTAAAGTGATTCCCTTTATGCTGAAAAAGGTATAATCTATGATGAAAACAACATAGTTATTTTTTAAGTAGTCAAATACCAAAATACATAAAGAAAAAACTATTAGAGACAAGAATATAGGCTATTGTATTTCAATTAGGAAAAGCATAGGAAATGGCTACCAGTTTGGATAGAAAAAAGGTAAATTCACAGTTTGGAAAATAAATTTCAGATGGTTTTTTTTTAATTAGGGTAAAATATGAAACTGTAAAAGTAATGGTGGTATTTTTGGGTTGAAACACGTAATACTTTTTTCATTCATCTGCCTCGTATGAACCAAGGGCACACACTGTCCAGCCAGTGTCAAAACTGGATAATGCCACTCCCCTGCTCAAAATCCTCCAGAGATTTCTCCTCACACTTAGTAAAATCAGCAAAGCCCTCACCATGACAGGATCAGTCCTCTGACCCTCCCTGGCTTCATCTCCTACCTGTTCTGCCCCACTCAGAGTGAGCTCAGCTCCAGCCACACTGGTAGCTGTTCCTCACAGGAATCACCCTCCTACCTTGGGGCTTTGACTTTTGCAATTTTCTGAGCAGGCAATGCTTGTCCCCCAAATACTGATATGGCTAGAGCTTTCCAATTTCATTCAGTTTTCTGTTAAAATGTTACCTCCTCTGAGGAGCCTACCCTGCCACCCTATGTGAAACAGTACCCCTTTCTCACTCCTCTTACCCTTCCCCATCCCCAAATTTCTCATCACTACCAGACTTTCTATCATGTATATGCTGTTGGGGTTTTTTGTTTGCTTGTTTGTTTGTTTGTTTTGTTTTGTTTTTTGTATTTACTGTTTTTTATGTCTCTCTCCAGAGCTCTCCAGAATGCAAGCTTGAGAATAGCAAGAATTTGGGGGGTTTTGGTACTAAATTCCCAATGTCCGAAACAGTAATAGGCATATAGCCCCTCACAAATATATGCTGAAATGAATGAACAAATTAATGCATGGACTTGCCAACATAGTAACTGAGTGATTTAAAAAAAAATTTTTTTTAATGTTTATTTATTTTTTTTATTTTTTTATTTTTTTTAATTTTTTTCAACATTTTTTATTTATTTTTGGGACAGAGAGAGACAGAGCATGAACGGGGGAGGGGCAGAGAGAGAGGGAGACACAGAATCGGAAACAGGCTCCAGGCTCCGAGCCATCAGCCCAGAGCCCGACGCGGGGCTCGAACTCACGGACCGCGAGATCGTGACCTGGCTGAAGTCGGACGCTTAACCGACTGCGCCACCCAGGCGCCCCAATGTTTATTTATTTTTGACAGAGAGAGAGAGAGAGAGAGAGAGAGCAAACATGAGTGGAGGAGGGGGAGAGAGAGAAAGGGAGACAGAATCTGAAACAGGCTCCAGGCTCTGAGCTGTCAGCACAGAGCCTGAGGCGGGGCTCGAACTCACAGAAGGAGAGATCATGACCTGAGCTGAAGTCGGACGCTCAACTGACTGAGCCACCCAGGTGCCCCTTTTTTAATTTTTTAAATGTTTATTTATTTGAGTGATTTTTAAACTGAATTGCGCTTTAATCAAAAGAACTGCAGCTATCCCAGATAAATCTTGAATATTCATAAGGTAGATACTGCTTGAAGATTTTTACAAACTTTAGAAGTAGACATAGGTTAACCAGTATAACACCACGTCCTGGGGCTCCTGGAGTGATATGCTCTTTGCAAATTGGATCATGTGTTTGAAATTGATACATCATGGGTGATGCAACATGTCTAAGCTTCCCCAATGTAAGTCAGTCCCTGAGGGATCAATTTGGTAAACATGAAAAGAAAGAGTTTTCTCTAGAGGAAACAGTATTTGCAGAAACATCCATGCAAAAAAGGTAAAAGAGATATTCCCTAGTCTTACATCTGCTTCTTATATATGTTTACTTGGTAATTCAACAAGAAAAATATTTATATTATTTGTGTATTCATTCAAGTATTCTGTGAGGATGAAATGTTATAAAAATATGTTGCAAAGGTTTGAAATTAATAATATGATGTTTTGAGTCAATTGTGGTGAAATTATAAAAACAGACACCAGTCCACGTGTGCAATGGGCCAATGTGACTTCCACCCATCAGAAAGGAGCCAGGTGAGGTCCTAAGTACCACTGACTTTTGCAAGAGTCTGAGGCACAGCCCCCCAGTAGAAATAAAACGTAAGACTCTTTTGTAATTTTAAATTTTCTGTAGCCACATTTAAAAAAGTAAGAAGAAGCAAGGTAATTGTCAAGAATATATTTAATGTAATTCAATATACCTGAAACATATAATCACCATAAAAAATAATTAATGGAATAGTTTACATTCTTTTTGTACTAAGTTGACTAAATCCTGTGTATATTTTATACTTGTAGTACATTTTCATTTGCATGCTAAATTTTAATGGTAACTGACATGCAGTCTTACCAAAACAATAAAACTTTGCTTAGTGGAGAAATATTTTGCACTGTTTCAATCCTTACATTTAAATTTAAGTTGGGGCGCCTGGGTGGCTCAGTCGGTTGAGTGTCCGACTTCGGCTCAGGTCATGATCTCACGGTCTGTGAGTTCGAGCCCCGCGACGGGCTCTGTGCTGACAGCTCAGAGCCTGGAGCCTGCTTCGGATTCTGTGTCTCCCTCTCTCCCTCCCCCTCCCCTGCTCATGCTCTCTCTCTGTCTCAAAAATAAATAAAAACATTAAAAAAATTAAAAAAAAATTAAGTTAGTTAAACAAAATTTAAAATTCAGTGCCTCAGTTGCACTAACCATATTTCAAGTGCTCAACAGCCACCTAGTTAAGGGTCACCATACTGGACAGCAGGTCAATGGCACCAGCTGTGAGGTTATTACAAATGCAGTATCTCATGGGGCACCTGGGTGGCTCAGTCAGTTAAGCATCTGAATCTTGGTTTTGGCTCAGGTCATGATCTCGCAGTTTTGTGAGTTCAAGCAGGCTGTTAGTGCAGAGCCTGCTTGGAATTCTCTCTCTCTCCTCTCTCTGCCCCTCCCCTGCTCATGTTCTCTCTTTCTCTCTCCCTTTCTCAAAATAAATAAAAAATAAACTTGAAAAAAAAAAAAAAAAAGAGAAATGCAGTATTTCAAACTGCACCCCAGACTTACTGAGTCAGAATCTGAACTTTAATAAGATTCACAGGTGACTGGTATGCACGTTCAAATTTGAGAAGCACTGTTATCAGTCTCTTTAATTGTTTTATCTTTCTCATCATTGGCTTTACCATAGTGTAGATCATTATTGCTTCTAGCTGCGCTATTATAACTGCCTCTTAATTAGTCTCTCACCGCCAATCCACACTTAATCTTCTGGAAATACTTCCCAAAGACTTTAAATGGTTCTCTGAATGTTTACTGAATAAAGTCCAAACTGCTTGCCTTAGTATACAAGGTCCTATCCATATGGCCATGACCTGACTTTCCCACTCTGTTTCATTCACTCAATACCTCCAGCAATGAGAAGCATCCCAGGGTTTGCATTCTTTCTGCCATGTAATACTTACCACGTGTCACTCACTGAGCTATGTGAAAGGTAAACAAACATGGATAAGTCAGGTCCCTGCTCTAAATTACCTGACAAGACATGGGGGAAGGAGCTTATATTTAAACAACCAGTTAGTGTAATTGTGAAAACAGAGTTATGCTCAAATACAGAGGCAAAGGGAGGCAGAAATGCTTAACTAGTAAGGAAGACTGAGGAGTGGGGGAGGGAGGGGAAAAGGTCTCAGAGCAGAGGAAATATTTGAGAATTTGAAGAATGTATAGAATTTTGCAACACAGCAAAGGGCAGGGAAGGCCATTTCAAACTAAGAAAATAACAACATAAATGCATAAGTATGAAATGGCAGGACGTTCTGAGGGGAAAGCAAGTAATTCACTCGGGGTAGAAAGAAAGGAGAACGAACGGCATGAAGTGAAAGTATTGGCAGACCACTTCAAATTTATTATTCATTTATTTGTACCGAACATGGTTCCAAAGAAAGACTATCTGAGGCAGCTGGTAGGAGATGAAGTTAAAAAGGTACAATACATTTTGGATTATTCCAGCCCACATAGACTTTGCAATAATCAAATTACACTATGAACCATGTGCTTTGAACTCTCTCTGAGTGGTCCCTCTGTGCATGGGATTTTTATGATGAACTATTTCAGACATTGCAAAGAGTATGTAAAACAGTCTGAGACCAGAATGAACATCCATGAAGTCACTACCTTAGACTTAAAAATATTCCATCTGTTTCCTTCCAAGATCATGTTCTCCTTCCTCCCCACTCCCAGATCAGCAGAATTTTGAATTTTGTATTAATCATCCATTGCTTTTAAGTTTTACCACTTTTGCAAGCTGATTCACATTTGTTTTTAGACATTAGTCAAAAAATAATACTTATATGTATTCTTCTATACTTGTTCCTTTTGCTTAATTTATGTTTTTGAAATCAATCCAGAGGCGCCTGGGTGGCTCAGTCGGTTGAGCGTCCGACTTCGGCTCAGGTCATGATCTCACGGTCCGTGAGGTCGAGCCCCGCATCAGGCTCTGTGCTGACAGCTCAGAGCCTGGAGCCTGTTTCAGATTGTGTGTCTCCCTCTCTCTCTGACCCTCCCCCATTCATGCTCTGTCTCTCTCTGTCTCAAGAGTAAATAAACATTAAAAAAATAAAAAAAAGAAATCAATCCATACTGGGTAAGTCAAGCTCTAGTTCATTCATTTTTGCTACGTTAAATGTTCCATTGTTTTGAACATACAACAACATATTTACCTCTTCTACCCTTGCTGAACACTTACAAAAAATGCAACCAAGAATACACCACATATGTATGTTCAAGAATTTCCCTTGGATATATCTGGTGGTAGGGACGTTATTTTAAACACTGAACAACGTGTATGGCCTGGGTACTGATCACCAAGAAGAGGACTTGGCCATAAACCACTGAGTAAAGCTGCGCACCAGTGTCAGCCCTGACTAGCAGAAAAATTGCTAGGACAGAGGAAATGCACGTCACAGAATGAAAGTGATTGAACGTATACGCCCCACTCCCAAGGGGAGTGTGTGTAAATTCCTGCGCTTCCATATCCTTACCAAATGTCTGATTTCCTAAATTTAAAAATCTGAAAGGTATGAAAGGGTATCTTGTGTTTTTAATTTGCATTTCCTTAATTGCTAATGAAGTCCTCCATGTTTATTCAACATTTATGTTACACTTGGCCTTAGAGCCTACTTTGCTGATAATATAGCTATACCAACCTTCTTTTGGTTCAGGTTGCTGATATAAATTTTTCCATCCCTCTTCCAACATTTCCAGGTCTTTGAAGTTCAAATGTATCCCTTGTAAACAACATTAAGTTTGGTTTTGTTTTTATATCCAGTCAGAAAATACTGTAATTTCCTCTTTGGAGCATTTACTATAATGAGTGATATTGTTATGCATTATTTTGCTATTAGTTTAGTAGTCAGACTAGATTTCAACCTGAGTCCTTGACTTATTGCAGTCTCATACAAATTCTTACATTCTCACTTTTCAACAGTGCTGCAAGTCTGTACCATTTAACTCCACTGACCCCTCTCCTATCTTGTGATTGTTGTCATGCATTGTTGTTCTAGATATACTTTAAATTTCACAAGACATTCCAATTATTGTCTTTTTAAAAATGTTTTTTTAACGTTTATTCATTTTGAGACAGAGAGAGACAGAGCATGAACAGGGGAGGGGCAGAGAGAGAGGGAAACAGAATCTGAAACAGGCTTCAGGCTCTGAGCTGTCAGCCCAGAGCCCGACACAGGGCTTGAACTCATGGACCGTGAGATCATGACCTGAGCTGAAGTCGGATGCTTAACCGACCAAGCCACCCAGGCGCCCCTCCAATTATTGTCTTGAATGGACCCCATTTGCATCCTGGACTCTGCTGATGTAGAGCTACAGCTGGGACCGCTCTCTTCACCACTTCTGCTCCATGGCATTTTGTAGGCATATTCTCACAAGGTCATACACTTTGGTATTTATGTACATACTACAACACATATAGTTACAACAGTATATACTATGTACTTATCCCGATTGGATGGGATGGAGGCTGCTTTCCCTCTACCAACGGTAGAAAGTGAGACCCCAAGAAATTCATTTATAAAGAAATTCATTTATAAAGTGAGACCCCAAGAAATTCACTCATTCTGGTGCTCCAGAATGAGCCCTCTTCCCACCAAGTCAATGGCTGGAGAGCATTTCTACCCTGAAAATTGCTGAACTGCCAAACTAACAAAATGTCTCATGCTGACAGATGAAAAGGGGCAGGAGAGTGGGAGAGAAATTAAGCTAAGAGAAAACGTCTGTGAAGTACCCTGCATGCAGCTAGAAATGGCAAAGATGCATGAGTCAGCTATGGCTCAAGTGCATACTGCAGGTCCTGAAGAGGGCCACCTGCTAGGCAAGAAAGTCCTAGCAACAAGAGGCTGTGGCAAGGGCAGCACAAGGAAGGGGGCCCTCAGGCAGATGGATACCCCACACCAGGGAAAGGGAAGTGAGGAGACCCCAGCAGATCTCAGAAGTAGTCACAAACTACTGTGTAAGAGTCAGCACTGGATTTCTGCCACACATAAGCACTCTCCAGAGAGACTGAAACCATCAGGCTAACATCATGCAAGGAAACCTCTGTCCCTGCACCCCTTCCCACCCCAATACCCCAGGGGTACAGAGCAAGGGTGGAGGAAGGGTGCAGCAGATTATATTTTCCAAAGATGGCTACAACAGTATCTCCCACAGCAAATGCTCTTCTGCAGTCACCCATCAAGAGGTATTCAGTTTCTCTGTTCCCTCGATTCTGGGCGAACCCGTGATGGTTTTAAACAGACCAACAGACTACGGCAGAAGTAAGGCAGTACTAATTTGGGGGGCAGTTTCCTAACTGGCTTGGAAACTAACACTTCCTGCCTTTTGAAGGGTAGTTGCCTTATAAAAAGTAAAACTCTGCTGAGACCACAATGCTATGAGGAGCCCATGCCAAGTGGAGAGGCCATGGAGGATAAGCCACCATGTGGGGACACAAGAGAAATGCCAGAGTGAGAAAGCCTCTTAGGAGATCCTCCAGCCCCAAGGACCCCAGCTGATACCACTGCAGATCACAAATCGCTCAGCAGAGCCCATCCTAAATTTCTGATTTAAATTTCTTTGTAAACCAAGAGTTAAACAAAATTATTGTTTTTAAGCAACTAAGCTTTGAGGAAGTTTTACACCAATCCCAGGACAAGTGTCTCAGAACACATCATTTTCTTCTCTTGCCACGGAGTTTTCCTAGAACCACAAGACTGGTCTGTCCCATAGGAAAAGGAAAAGAAAGCCTTTAATTGACTATGAGGTTAAAGTTCTAAAAAGAATGGGATAGGGTCTCTAGTAACAGGAATGAGACGGTTTGAATAACCAAAAATAAACAAAAGAGATAAAGAATACATCTTAAATATCACTATGAATCTCTGTGCCAACAGAATAGGGTGTTTGACGAAACACACATGGGCAATTATTGGAAAAACAAAAGTCACTCATATTTATAACCCTCACAAGTTGAACTGCTTTTAAACATCAGCTACAAGGGGTATGGGGTGGCGCCTGGATGATTCAGTTGGTTAAGGGTCTGACTCTTGATTTCGGCTCAGGTCATGACCTCATGGTTCGTGGGATCAAGTCCCACATCAGGCTCTGTGCTATTAGCTTGGGATCCTCTCTCCTCTCTATGACCCACCCCTGCTTGTACTCTCTTTCTCTCTCTCTCTCTCTCTCGAATTAAATGAATATTTTTAAAAAGTCAATTACAGGGGTGCCTGGGTGGCTCAGTTGGTTGAGCATCCAGCTCTTGGTTTCGGCTCAGGTCATGGTCTCACAGTTTCGTGAGTTCAAGCTCTGCGTCTGGCTCTGTGCTGGCAGCACGGAGCTGCTTGGGATTCTCTCTCCCTTCCTCTCTTTCTGCCCCTTCCCTGCTCACACTGTCTCTGTCTCTCTCAAAATAAATAAACTTAGAGTAAATCAATTACATATGTCTGTAAGAGTACTGGCATTTATTTTAAAATGTCTTAAAAATGCGTTCTGATTGTTTCTATATTGTCAAGTGAACTGAGTACCATATGCTTCCTATCATTTCAGTGTTCTTGCTTTCATATTTTACACTGTACAAATTCTTTTGATTTTTAATAACTTTATACATACAAAAGAAAAATGTGGAATACATAGGTAAGCTCTGTAGCATAATGTGAAATGAACCCAGGTAACCTATCACCCAAGCTACTAACTTGAACACCGCCCAGTGCCTTTGCTTCCAAGAGTGGATCCCTGCCCCATCCCATGTCACTAATGTCACTACTCTCCTGAGTTATCTGTTTATTGTTCCTTTGCTTTTTAGAGTACAGTTTTTATCAACTTATATACGTCCCTTCACTATGTGCTATTTAGTTTGGCTTGTTCCTGGACTCTGTGTGCTGACATCCAGTCCTCATGTGCCCCTTCTAGATCCTCTTCAGTTTGATTAAAACCAGAAGTCTGCTACTTGTCCCAGACTTCCTTACCAGCCATGCTCTCATCACACTTTGCCAAGGGGAGGCAGTTGTGCCAGACTGGAGGCTGCAAAAAGGTGGAGTCCTCCTGCTTCTGGTGGTTCCTCCACCGAACTGCTAGCTCCTGCTGGAGTGTCAGATGTTCAGGCAGCAGCAGGCCAACTACAGCCCCACTACTGCCAATGGTAGTGGCAGGCCAGTGCTGGCTTTTCCAGGGAGGTAGCTTTTCCATGGGCAGTGGCACTAAATGCTGCATTACCCAGAAACACACTCAGGAGAGGATCTGGAATTGGTTATCTGCCCTACATGGGCTTATGTGCCCTACTTGGGCTTAAATGCAGGGATAGCCTACCACCTGCCAGAGAAGACGCGATACTGGAAGTCTGGGACAGGCACTGGCAAAACACTTACCTAAGTGGTCTTCTGTGCTTGACCGGGAAGTGCCTTCTCAGACTGTAGCCTGCAGAGGAAGTGGCTGCGGCATTCACCGATAATACAGGAATGAGGGCTGTAAGGATTACGAGTGGATGGGTGTTTCTTCCTGTACTGAAGAACTTCATCAGCATTTCTGACACTGAAACTCTCCTCCTTGAAATATGTTCTTGGCTGTCTCAGTTTCCTAGTTTTTCCTTGACTTCGAAATGTTAGTATTCCCCAGGGCTCATTCTTTGGAATCTTTCCTTATCTATGTCAACTCCCTATATGATCTCATCCAATCTCGTAGCTTTAAATACTGTATGCTGACAGCTCTCCAATTTTTGTCCCCAGTCCTGACCCAGAATGACATAGCCAATCTCCTATTAATACTTTCATTGGGATGTCTAATAGGCGCCATGGAAATACTCATTTCACCCCGATCTGCCCTTGTCCCGGCCTTCACCGTTCCAGTACATGGCACCTCCACTTCTCCAGTTGTCTGAAGTCCACAGTTTCATTTTAATAATATTAACTGTATTAAAATGCCTTCTGAGGTTACTAAAGTGAATTGCCTTCCAAGATTACTAGAAAAAGGAGTTTATGTTTTGCTTTCTCATTATGAGTTATGATTTATTTATTTTTGTTATAAAAAAGTGCAAATTGTTTATTGTCCTAAAATACATGAAAACACATTTGGATAACGTTCCTTATAGAAAATGAAACAGAAAGTGTACAAAATGATCAAATATTAGTAGCATGAATCAGATCAATTAATACACATGTCTAATCTCTGAAACAAACAGAATAGAATGTCGGTATTGTGTGTACATGACAAAATTAAGTATTAATTAGAGGAATAAAGCCACTTCCACACTTGATCCTTGACACTACCACCAAGGTTACATTGTGTGAACCTGAGTCATAAGTGTGTTTAGTAAGAATGAAAATTCGGTGTGCCTGGGTGGCTCAGTCCAGTAGGCCTCCCACTCTTGATTCTGGCTCAGGTCATGATCTCACAGTGTGTAAGTTTGAGCCCCAGGTCAGGCTCTGTGCTGACAGCATGGAGCCTGCTTGGGATTCTCTCTCTCCCTCTCTCTCTCTCCCTGCCCCTCCTCCTGCTTGTGTGGTCTCTAAACAAACAAACAAACAAACAAACAAACAAACATTAAAAAAATGAATGAAAATTTAACCTGAAACAACCTAAGAGCCATCTTGGAAGGCTTAATATATTTACAGGATTCTTGAGCTTAAATTCAAAATCCAATTATATGGACGCTAAAATGTTACACTAGACATTGGACAAGAAGAGCTGAAAGATAAAATACAGGAAATCTAGTTAAACTTGAATTTCAGACGAACAATAAATCTTTTAGTATAAATATATCCCGTGCAATTTTTTAAAACTTATTTTTAAAAAGAGAACGAGCGAGTGGGAGAGAGGGGCAGAGGGAGAGAGAATCCTAAGCAGGTTCCAAGCTCGGTGCCAAGCAGGTGGGGGTGGGAGAGCTTGATCCCACAACCCTGGGATCACGACCTGAGCCAAAATCAAGGGTCAGATGGATGCTCAACTGACTGACTACGCCACCCAGGAGTCCTACCTCTCACCTCAACCCCCGTGCAATGTTCATACTAAAAACTTACTCATTGTTTATCTAAAGTTCAAATATCACTGGGCAAATTTCAAATTGAGAACCCCATAAACAAAATGAATTAAAAATCTTGGTGTTTCAAAGTTGCAACGCAAGACACATGGCCCACTTGAGAATGTTCGGCTGCTATACCAGTGCTCTAAGTTGTCTCTCTCCATCATCTCACCCCTTTTCGGCTTCGCAAAAAAATACTCTCGGGAGCCTTCAAAGGTGGCTCCATAATTTAACGGTGGAACACGAAAGTGGAAAGGGTTCTTAAGTCGGACATTCACCCGTTTCTGGAAACGATGGGAAAGAAGAAGAGGCTGGTGGCGGCAGGGAAGCAGGGAACACCCTGGGCCGTTGAACCTTGGGAGGGAAACCGAGTGTGCAGGCAGGAGGGCGTCGGGAGGTCCCCGCAGGCCAATCGGTTAGCGCGCGCGCCTGGCAGGGGTCGCGGCCACTGGGGTAAACTAGGGGCGTCCGTTACAGCTTAACCGCCGGTCGGACAGGAGCCTGGGGGCGGGGGTAGGGCTACAATTGTAAAACACCTTATACGAGAGCGGGCGACAGTGTCAGGCTCTCACGTCGCCCCCCTTCTCTTCCACCCGGCCGCCCCGGCAATCCCGAAGCCCCGAAGTCGGAGGGGCGGCAAAGGGGGCGGAGAAGCCACCCTCAGCTTACTAGTTTGAGTCATCCTGGAGATGCAGAAGCAGGAGAAGCTGAAAAGCACGAAGGCGGCCAGCGCGATCAGCACGTTCACGTGCTTCGTCCTCATGGAGCCGGCCTGACGCGGGCGACAGTGGCGCGGCGAGTGAAGGCAACAAGCAGCGCCCCCCCCCCCCCCCCCCCCCCCCCGCAGCGGAAGATGAGCGCGCGCCGCCGCACCTGCTCCTCTGGACGCGCGCTCTCGCGCCCCCTTGCCCTCCCTGTGTCGGTGAGGACCTCAGCACGCCTGTCCTTTGGCTCAGCACTTAGCATCCCGAACCCCTTGCTAGGACTAAGGGTAGTTAAATGCCATCAACTATGGGAAAGCTCTGCACTGCGTGGCACAGTGGTGGGTGCTCAGTAACTGTTAATTTATTTTCCTGTAGCAGTGACTTTTGCGCCAGACCCTAGGCTAAGCAGTTTGCATGTATTAGCTGGGTAAATCCTCACAACATCCCAATTTTTTTAAGGTAATAAAGATAATAGTATCTAATATGCTATTGGTATCTTTTACCTTGAAAGAAAGGAGCCGTTGTGAATTTGAGCTACAGGATACACAGCTGGAAGTAGTTCTGCTACAAACCTTGTACATAGATAAGAAGTTTATAAATAAAAGTTCCTAAATAAAATATGTATCTTTAGCTTTAAATGAAAGCCATCAAATGCCCAAATAATTTAGGGGGCTTAGATTTTTGTGTGGGAAATGGCCAACGCCAGACTTTCAGCTTTATCCCTTTATCTTTTATATTTTGGTACCCCCCCCCCCAAAAAAAAGGATGAAGGAGTCAACTATTGTAAAAAAAAAAAAAAGTTATATATACAATGAGCACTGCAAGGGAGGTTTGCTAACCTTTGCCAAGTTCAAGATATCAGTTTTTCAGCCCTTGACAAACCAAGGTTGGGAAACACTAGGAGAAAATCAGTAGGGTGAGACTCTTTGGGCTCCATGAACTGTGGTTTGCTATTGGGTTCTCCACACTGAGCAATCTTCTTATTGTCAGTGTCTGGTTATAAGCGTTTTACTTCGAACCAGCACTATACCACTGGATGGGCTAGTTTCTGGCTCCTTGAAAGAAGAAACATTTGAACACATATCGGCATAAGGATGCCATTGTAAGCTGTGTTTTCTCATGTGATGATGGCCAGGAGTTGTGACCTTCAGTTGAGCAGTGACCCAGCCAGGTCCCAGGAATGGCAGCTGGGAGAGACACCTCAACTTCATTCTCCTTCACCCCTTTGGTCCCTTGCCAGTTCCTCCCATTAGCTAACCTCTACTGGGAGCCAGAAGGCAAGGAAGTTCTGTGCAATGTATTAGATCTTAAGAACTGCCTCCTGTAGAGTAGACTGACATGTGGGAAGAAGCTATCCAGCGCAAGATATCTCCAAATTCAATAGCTCATAGTCCTCTTACTTGGTCTCCAGTTTCACACCTTTCAGCTTTTTGTTGGAAAGCAAACGATGTCACAATCCACTAGCAGTATCCAGGGAAAGTTTTTAATCCTCTCTGAGCTAGTGTTCCTCAACAGAAAGATGGGATGA
The DNA here is from genome assembly GCF_028018385.1 of Neofelis nebulosa. Taxonomy (NCBI): domain Eukaryota; kingdom Metazoa; phylum Chordata; class Mammalia; order Carnivora; family Felidae; genus Neofelis; species Neofelis nebulosa. The sequence goes on along the minus strand of NC_080784.1, from coordinate 87,114,939 downwards.
ATAATACCTGTCCAAGGTTGCTGAATTAAATAACATTCAAAACCAGTTAGCATTATTTCTTGTCATTATGTAATGCTCAATACATTTTGGTTTTCTGTTGTTGCTCATCAGAGCAACATTTTCTCACTAATTCTATTTTTCTCACTGATTCTATTATTTTTTCTATGGCAGACTCCCTGCTCAAAAATCCTTCAGCAACTCTGTGTTAAAAATGAAAAGTCCTGGAATCCAGGACCTTACACAATCTGGTTCCACCTACCTTTCCAGCTATTGTATCTATCCCAGCTATTGATATGCCTCCAATTTAGTACTCAAAAGTTCTGCTGCACTCAAACTCACCAAATACCATGTTCTCAAGATTCAAAAAAGCATTTTGCTCTCACATCTTAATGCTTTTGAAATCAGCATGTGTCTTCTGATTTTTATATTTTAGTTATTTCTTTTTGTCTTTTTTTCCAAAGAAAGGAAAATCCAAAACCCTGATAATCAGGCAATGGCTTGTCTATGAATCAGAACACGTGATAGTTATTGAACATCTACACTGTGCCGGTCACTGAACTAGGTACTGGAGCTACAAGTAGTCGATTGCTGGCTCTTGGCTCCACCTTCTTCATGCACAAACACGGACTACACCACACACACACACACACACGCGCGTACGCCTACCTTTCAAAAGTATTCAAGACTCAGCTGAAATGTCACTTCACGAAGCTTCATTGATCACCCACGTATAAAGAAGTTTCTATGCTCTTTGAAAGCCTGTAGCCCTTGGGTTCTCTCTCAGGACACTCAGTCTGCATCACTTATCTGTTACGTACGTATTTTACTCCCTTTACCATGTTAGAAGTCCCTGAAAGAAAAAGATGATGCCTTACATATCTCCATATCATATTCCCCACTGTGTGCTCCAGGGTGTTTTACAGATGAAAGGTGTTGATTGAAACACAAGCCTATAGTACAACTGGGCTATGTTCACAACTAACCACTATAGTCACTACCTGCTACCATTCAAGCCAACAATAAGTATCATTCCAGGAAATCCAGTAAAGAGTGCAGTAGCGTTTTCAAAGACCTTCACACCTCCCTTTTGTGATTTGTTTTCTAAAAGTATTGGCACAGGGGCGCCTGGATGGCTCAGTCGGTTAAGCGTCCGACTTCAGCTCAGGTCATGATCTCACTCTCGTGGGTTCGAGCCCTGCGTCGCGCTCTGTGCTGACAGCTCAGAGCCTGGAGCCTGCTTCGAATTCTGTGTCTCCCTCTCTCTCTGCCCCTCCCCTGCTCATGCTCTGTCTCTGTCTCAAAAATAAATAAAAAACATTTAAAAACTTTAAAAATAAATAAGTAAAAGTAGTGGCACATTCAGAGCACAGGGAAGTAGAGAATTGCCAGGCTAAATAATTGCTAAATACTTATAGGAATAATGACAGGGATGAGAAGAGTATCCTATGGGGGTATTACTAGCATTATAGCCCTCAGGGCTTCTAGAGTTAACTTTAGTCTAAATGGTGGTCTCGCGACTGTTATTAGTACAGCAGAATAAACTCATTAGTGGAGACAGATTTTTCTAGTCTTGTATAAATATAGGATCCTGAAGGTGAAAACAATCTGAAAGATAATAACTTGATAAAATGCCAGTTGTCTTGGTCCTATTTTCTGTTTCAAGTGATTTAGAAGTAAGTCACCTGTGCCCAGGGCGAGTGCCATCTGTTCAGCACAATTTGGGTAAATTACAGTACTGAAAGGAACTTTTATGGATCATCTAGGACAGCCGTTGTTCTTAAACAAGAATCACCTAGACACCTTGTTAGGCAGATTTCTGGGCCCATGCTCAGTTTCTGATTCAGCAGGGTAAGGTTGGGACTCCAAAATTTGCATTTCTCACAAGTCCCAGATGATACTGATGACTCTGGTCCAAGAGATGACACTTTGAGAACCACTTCATAATAATAACACTGCATAGAATCAAAGGTTGGACTTAGAAAAAGGTATAGATTGCCTAATTTATTCTCTTTGCTCAAACCATCCCAAAATACCCATTTATTTTTTTTAAGTTATTATTTTGTTTTTTAAATTTTTTTTTTAATTTTTTTTTCAACGTTTTTTATTTATTTTTGGGACAGAGAGAGACAGAGCATGAACGGGGGAGGGGCAGAGAGAGAGGGAGACACAGAATCGGAAACAGGCTCCAGGCTCCGAGCCATCAGCCCAGAGCCTGACGCGGGGCTCAAACTCACCGACCGCGAGATTGCGACCTGGCTGAAGTCGGACGCTTAACCGACTGCGCCACCCAGGCGCCCCTTAAATTATTTTTTTAATGTTTATTTACTTTTGAGAGAGAGAGAGAGACAGACAGACAATGTGTGAGTGGGCGAGGGACAGACACAGAATCTGAAGCAGGCTCCAGGCTCCGAGCCATCAGCACAGAGCCTAAGATGGGGCTAGAACCCACGAACCACGAGATCATGACCTGAGCTGAAGTCAGATGCTTCACCGACTGAACCACCCAGGCACCCCCAAAATACCCATTTAAAAGACACCACATTAGGGGCGCCTGGGTGGCTCAGTCGGTTAAGCGTCCGACTATGGCTCAGGTCACGATCTCATGGTCCGTTAGTTTGAGCCCCGCGTCGGGCTCTGGGCTGATGGCTCAGAGCCTGGAGCCTGTTTCCGATCTGTGTCTCCCTCTCTCTCTGCCCCTCCCCTGTTCATGCTCTGTCTCTCTCTGTCTCAAAAATAAATAAACGTTAAAAGACACCACATTCTCTGCCACCAGCGAGGGGGATTCCATTATGTGCCCTGGTAATTATATTCTACAAGTTAACAATATTTATAAAAATTTATTTCCTACCCCTGAATGTATCAAGATGGGCCTGGTTAGGTAAACAAAACAAAAACACAAAAATAAAATAAAACCAAAAAAAAAAAAAAAAAGCTTTCAGTTTCTAGGATTGCCTCCTGAATTGAAAGGCTATAATCCCACCAAAGGGGCCTTGCCTAGGTGAGGGCTGAAATCAGCCCTTGTACCACCTGCATTCTGCTGCCCGGTTGGTTCTGTTGAGAGCAAGGAGTGCATCTTGTACGAATGCACACAAAAGCATCAGGTAGGCGGCTGAAGCCTCACCGTCCCTGGAAGGAGTGAACAAGGACAAGACATTGTCTTGTCACTAACACTAGGAAGCTGTGTAGGTACCACATAGGGTACTAGAAAAGCAGTAGAAAAACAAGCATGGCTCATAAATCACAACCCGAATGATAGTGCCACTCTGTTACTGTTGGGGCAGGGGTTCAGTGGTCCTGTGTCACAGTTTTTCTCCAGATTACCCTGGCAGAGTTTTCAAGCCAGACATTGAAATCGGCTTCAATCTAATTTTCAGGGGAGAACAGCTCTTAGGGCTTCTCCCGTCATCAGCCATGATGTAGCTTCACATCTGAGAGAAACCACTGTAGTAAGTATCATTCTCTTACTCTCAGACATTCTCGAGGACTAAGAATGACAGTCTCTTTTCCCAGCATCGCCAGTTACTTGTTCTCCTTCTTGTAAAATGTCGTCTCTTTTCCATTTATCATCTGTCAGAATACAAACCTGGTCTCCCCTTAGGTTCAGCCATACTCTCAACCCACAAAAAGAGCAGCAGTTGGAAACTTGCTGGGGCCTCCCCTTTGTCCATTCCCGGGAGGAAGTGGGAGGCTTGCCTCAGTCAAGTACGATGTAGTAGCTATCTTTCCACCCTATGGGGTGACTGGGAGTGAGACCTATAGTCAATCCTTGTTTGGCCACAAGATGTGAAGTTGAGTAGGGAAAGGGTTAATATTAGGCAGGGAGAGATAAGGGAGTGTCAGGGAGGCAGGCAGGAGCTGTAATCTGGAGGCTGAAGAAGTGGGGATTTCGGGTCGGGGGTGTGGGTGGATAAATGTATTCCAGACCTGCCTAGGCTAGATGTCATGAGTGGAGTCTTACAAACTTTCTGATAAAGTGCCAATAAAAATTCAGGGACAGAAATCCTCTGTGGCTACCCAGTCAGGACCCCTCTCACTCTTGAGAGAGCTTTATACTTTCCCCTCAATTAACTCCATTGCTTTGCTTACTCTCTGTGGTCCTCGAGATTCATTCTTCGAATCCTTGAGACAAGGACCAGTGTCTCTCCCACCCTCCTGTGACAAAGTCACTATCCAACACAGGGGATTCCTTAAAAAGATGCACATTTAGGGCGCCTGGGTGGCTCAGTCGGTGAAGTGTCCAATTTGAGCTCTGGTCATGATTTGATGCTTCATGGGTTCAAACCCCACATCAGGCTCTCTGCTGTCAGCACTGAGCCTGCTTCAGATCCTCTGTCTCCCTCTCTCTCTGGCCCTCCCCAGCTCACACTCTCTCTCTCCTCTCAAATAAATAAACATTTAAAAAAATATGCACATTTATGTCAAAAGGAATGGAAATTGTGTCTTGGGCAGCAAGTCTTCCTTCCACTGGGTCTTCCAAGGGTAGTGCTGGTCCCTTACCCATGGGATCCACTAAAATAAATTTGTAAAGCGGGAGAGAGAGAGTCAGAGCACCATCCTCCACCTCTTCACTCCCATTGCAATATTGTGATTTATAATAAGAAATATTGTGTCTTTAGCTGGTCCTGGCACAGAGCTCCTAAAACCCGTGGAATCTCCTAAGATGAAGAGTGATAAGAGTGGTTTTTGTTATGTTAATGAAGTCGCTTTCAGAAAGCACCTAAGTAAGGTGGGATGTGGGGCGTGTTAGAACATTTAGTCCCATCTCCCTGACCTCTGAGGATGGGAAAGGGGCAGGAGATTGAGTAAAAATCACCAAGGGGGGCAAAGTAATAAAGGCTCCATAAAAAAACCAAAAGATGGGGGGAGGGGAGCCTAGGTGGCTCAGTTGGTTAAGCTTCCAACTTGTGGTTTCGGCTCAGGTCAAGATCTCACAGTTTGTGAGTTTGAGCCCGGAATGGGGCTCTGCACTGACAGCACAGAGCCTGCCTGGGATTCTCTCTGTCCCTCTCTCTCTCTGCCCGTCCCCTGCTTGCATACTCTGTCTCTCAAAATAAATAAACTTAACAAATGAAACAAAACAAAAGGACAGGATTTGGAGAGCTTCTGGATTGGGGAATACATGGAGATTAGGGGGAAGTGGAGCTCTCAGAGAGCGTGGAAGCTTCATGCCTCTTTCTCCATATACTGCCCTATGTTCCATATGACTGTTCCTGAGTTGTATTCCCTTATAATAAACCAGTAAGTAAAATGTTTCTCTGAGTGCTGTGAGCTGCTCAAGCAAATTAACCCAACCTATGGAAGGGGTCTTTGGAACCTCTGATCTATGAGAGTAAGTCAGAAGCACAGGTGACAAGTTTCAAGCGGTATCTGCAGTAGTGGGTGGACGAAAAGTATTGTAGGACTGAGCCCTGTAGGATCTGACACTATCTCCAGGTAGATAGTGTCCGAATTGAACGGAACTGTGAGTTACCCAGCTGGTGTCTGAGCATTACTCGGAGGTGTGGGGGGAAAAAAAAAAAAAGAAAAACCTATACACTGGAATTGATGGCCAGAATTGTACCCATCCCCAGCATTCAAAAAAGCCATTCCTCCTTTACTACCCCTCTATTTGGACAAAACACATTTCACCTAACTGATCCAGCCAGCCCTCCGTATCTTTTACATCGTATTTTCAATAATGTTTCAATGACCAGTTCTAGCATTGATTTAACAATTACTTTACAGGTAGCAAAGAATTTGATGTGTCCGTATCATGTTGGGATTTGGGGGGCCTACTTCTGCACACCGGAATGTAGAATGCATTCTTTGGTCCAGAGTTTAGAGCAAGGCAAAAGGGCCCACAGCAACCACACAGCTGGATGCAAATAGGCTCATTAAGCGACCCACCTCGAAATAGCCAAAGGCCCTAACTGTCCACTTACAACCAGGCACCCTTCTTATGATTAGCAAAAAAGGGACAATTCCATATGTCCCCATACTCTCTCACTCTGCCCTAGAACTGTGGGCCCTCACCACCACCTGGTCACAAACAGTCTCTCCTTTGCTGTCCCGCCCACTGCTCCCTGGCAGTGTATTCAATAAACTTTTATCTCTTTTATTCGGCCTTAGGTGAATTGTTTCACCACCCATGCCACCAGCCTTCACCGGATCAGAGCGCCCCACATTTGGTGCTCCCTGCGTCATCCTATTGACACAGCCCACACAGAGAGAGGTATTATAGGGACCCAAATAGCACTGGACAGTGTTTGTTTGGGCTTTAGTCCAAGACAGAATAAATGTCAAACTCATTTGGATCCTGTAGGGACTGCAAATAGTAATCTTATATAGTTCACTGGCTTTTATGCTTGGATCCTTTTGCCCAGGAGATTTTTCTGAATGCCATCTTTAAGTAGCTAATTTTGTTGCTGTTGTTATTAGCATTCAATAGTCTCTTACCACATTAGTGGCACAGGTAAAACACAAGTGGAATACATCATTATTCCACGCACTATTGCATGGCTTTGGCTCACTGTACCCACTTAAATTACGTGGCTACTTCTAGAAAATGGCAGGGCATCAGCTTGACATTTCATCCTCCTCCTGAACAACTCCATTCTCTCTTTGTTTTAATGTTTATTTATTTTTGAGTCAGAGAAAGCACGAGCAGGGGGACAGGTAGAGAGAGAGGGAGACAGAGGATCCGAAGCCAGCTCTGTGCTGAGAACAGCAAGCCCTATGTGGGGCTTGAACTCACAAACCGAGATCATAATCTGAGCCAAAGTTGGACGCTCAACTGACTGAGCCACCCAGGCGCCCTTCACTAACTCCATTCTTATGATCCACTATAATTGAGGCCCCATAGGGTCTTCCACAATTGCATCACCTACAATAGGAGTATTCTTCATGTTCATGCACCAAGATTCTCATTTGGTTACTGGCTTATGACCATTTAAATGTGCACACATTGCCCTGAGTTTAAAAACCTACATTCTTCCTGCACTGCCATATATACTGCCCTCAACTTGGCCCCTTGCATGAACTTACCTTGGCATTATTTCACTGGGTTTTTACTCCATAGAGCAAATAGTAGCTGACTTTTATATGGCAGTTTCTATGCCACAGGACTTCTCATGGATAAACCAAGAAAACTTACCTTTGTTTTTGTTTGTTCATTTTTAAGAAACTTGTTTTATTTTGTTGAAAGGGGAGTCATGAGATTCAGACGCTTCAGCAAGAGAAGTGAACTGTGAATTAGTCCTAATGCCAGATGCTACTTGGTCACGGGTGTGTTGTAACTCCTCAGAGATCCCTCTGAGGACACGAAGTCCATTTTATTTGAGAACTTTGTTGTGTAGCTTCCTATTTATCACAACCTCCTGTTTTTCCCTGTTATTACCCATGCAATATCATAGGTAGTTCAGATCTTCATTTGCTCAAGTTGTGGGGTTTGTTTTCATTAGAGCCCAACATTATGCTGGCAAAATGGCTCTCTAGCGCCATCATTAGGAACTTTTTGAGTAAAAATATCCCAGTGGTCGCCACAAGGCGGCAGTATTATCTACATCTTATTCAAAGCTTCCAATTTGCTTGTATTCTGGCATCAGAAACTTCTAAAATTATCCGTGAATGTATTAGAATCGTAGGGTCTCAAAGCATACTTAGGCCACTGCCCATTATATATTTTTCATAGCTTGCCAACAAGTTCATAAAGGTATTGTGCCTTTTTTAATTGGCGGAGTCCTGGAGGGAGAGTTATTATTTACTGTTCATAGAATACCTCTGGTAACCAAAAGTTATGTTGATAAATTTAACTGATTGTGGTAAGTGCTGAATTTTACCTGAGTTAATGAACCATTTGGGTAGTCATATCTGCCTCTACTTATCTCAAATCTTCTGAGTTCCTTCCTCCAAGGGGGTAATGATCATAATATCACCACTGCAATAAATTAACTTCATTTTGATGGTGATCATGTCTACATCCAATCTCATCAATTGCGGCAGTGAATTGGAGAGGTCAGATGTCTTGGGGAAGGACTCTCAACAGATATTACATTCCTTTTCATGGACAAGCAAACTGTGCTTGATTTCTGAGAGTGGGATCAACAAGACAGAACCAGCTGAAATGATCACAAAAACTCTCAGTCCCAGTTAGCCTGTTGAACCTCTTACAGTTTTTACAATGTCTGGCACAACAGACGTTTGTTTTTGTTATTTATTTATTTATTTATTTATTTATTTATTTATTTAGAGAGGGAGGGGCAGAAGAGATTATACTCTGTGCAGTCAGCACCACGCTCAACATGGGTCTCAATCCCACAACCATAAATAAGATCCTGACTGGAGCCGAAATCAAGAATCAGATGCTTAACCAACTGAGCCACCCAGGCACCCCCAGACACTTGTTTAAATCATGGAGACTACCTTGTTGAAATCGTAATAGTTAACATGTTGTTTTCCAGAGCCTTCTTTTTTGGTCCTGGGTCGCAGAAGATTAATACAAAGCATTAGTGGAGATTAGCTCTTCTGCTCTCCTTTAGTTACTGAAAGGTGAGATTTTCTGTGTCATTCCAGAATCTGACACTGCCCAATATTTACTACAAAGGAAGGTTTGGGCAATTCTCAGGGCTTTCATTTTGCGTGTCCAATTAAAATTACATGAAGGCAGACTTCTCTGGCTCTTAAAACCTTTTGGCTTTAAGCTGGTAGTGACAAGGACCATCATCACGTCGATTCTAATTATATATTCAGGTAAAGTCAAGAACTGGATAGTTCTTCCTTTCTTATTTCTTCATCTTTGGCTTCATGGGGATTCTGGTGTTACCTACCCCAACATTTTCGTATGCTCCAATTGTCTTTCCAATGCCCTGTAGGCACGATGCTACATATCACACCATCATTCAATAATCCCCCAAAAGTATTCCACTATCCTCTGCCACTCAACATTAACAATATCAAGCAATCTCAGACCTGCTACCAGGGCCCAAATGAAGATTTCTTGACCCTCAAGTTAACTGTCATTCTCTCCCACAACCTTAATAGATGAATTAAAATCACCATCCTGTGTTAAACACACCTCTCTTCCCTATTTCTCTTTAGCATCATTAGCTTTTTTTTTTTTTTTTTTTTTTTTTAAATTTTTTTTTTTTTAACATTTATTTATTTTTGAGAGAGAGAGAGACAGAGCATGAACGGGGAAGGGTCAGAGAGAGAGGGAGACACAGAATCTGAAACGGGCTCCAGGCTCCGAGCCATCAGCCCAGAGCCTGACGCGGGGCTCGAACTCACGGACCGCGAGATCGTGACCTGGCTGAAGTCGGACGCTTAACCGACTGCGCCACCCAGGCGCCCCTAGCATCATTAGCTTTAAACTCTTCCAGGCTGGGGTCATTGGAGCTGATCTGATAGGTTAACTTAGGTGAGGTGGATGCAGGGCTGGAGTAGATTTCCCTCATCTCAACTATTACTACCAAAAGTGCTAATGAACCCTTTGTACATCGTTTCCTGCTTCTCTATTCCCTCTCACCCTCTCTTCTTTTTAAAAACAATCATATAAATCATTTGACCTGATTAAATGTTTATTTCCTTTGTTCTGGTTACCATTTTCACTCCAGTGCATTAGCTTACTTGTGAATAGTTTAAACTTTCTTTTCATTGGTAAAGCTCATTACCGGTAGCTAGGGGAAACAATCTGCTTTGGCATTCTGTGTATTTCCTTGTTCTCCCACTAAAAGAATCCGATGGTAAACCATATACATATGAGGTGTTTCCCCTCATTACAGTGTCTAAAATAGTATTTAAAATAGTTTTAGAAAAAAATAGTTTTAGGGAAGTACAACACAAATCATAAAACCTTAACATTTTTAATGCTTCCACAGAGATAATCCATCTCACTGTTAGTGAAAGGAATAAATTCTTCTCACTATAAATTTCCTTCTCACTATGCTGTATTACAGACCTCACATACTCCAAAAGGGGGTATTTAATTTGATATTGAATACCAAAAGAGGATATTTAATTTGAGTCCTTTATGAATCAAATACTGGACACTGCAACAAGCTGTTAACAGTCATGCTAAACATGTCCATTAAGCAATTTGTAAATTTTTTTTTTTTTTTTTTTTTTTATTTATTTTTGGGACAGAGAGAGACAGAGCATGAACGGGGGAGGGGCAGAGAGAGAGGGAGACACAGAATCGGAAACAGGCTCCAGGCTCCGAGCCATCAGCCCAGAGCCTGACGCGGGGCTTGAACTCACAGACCGCGAGATCGTGACCTGGCTGAAGTCGGACGCTTAACCGACTGCGCCACCCAGGCGCCCTGTAAAATTTTTTTATGTTTATTTACTTTTGAGAGAGAGAGAGAGACCGAGATGGAGCATGAGCTGGGGAGGGGTAAAGAGATGGAGACACAGAATCCGAAGCAGGCTCCAGGCTCTGAGCTGCCAGCACAGAGCCCTACACGGTGCTGGAACTCATGAGCCGTGAGTTCATGACCTGAGCTGAAGTCAGCCACTCAACTGACTGAGCCACCCAGGTGCCCCATGCAATTTCTAAAATTAATAGTGCTTGATTGTTTAGTCCAAGAAAACAGGGATTCCTCAGTACTACTCAAAAATATAACCAAACATCATTACACTGAGGCCTTTGTTTTCCATGTAGGTGATTTGATAGGGCCAGTTACAGCACACAGGTTAGTTCAGAGACCTAAGTAGGTTCCACCTTCTCCTTAAACCCAGAATTCTAATCTCAGGACTTAAATACCATTTAGCCAGAAAACCAAAGAGAATAAGAGAGAGAGAAGGCCAATCTTCCCCGAGAGACAAGAAGGGCTTCATGTATCTGCCAGTTATATGCAAATAAATTAGTGGAAAAGAGGAGAGGCAATCATATGCACATGATATTTTAACGTACAATGACCTTGCTTCCAATAAATGCAGTTCGATCAACTTTTCAGGTTCTAACCAAACAGGTTACCATTACTTTCTCTTAGAGAAAAACATGGACAGAAGTGGGCCATGGGCAGCATGGAGACAAGGCGAGAGTTCCTCTGTACTCCCGACTCTCAGCATAGCAAATTTAAAAGGTAAAAAGATTATATATAATTGCACCACAGGATTATTTCACTTTAAATCATATAAAGGTCTTGTGTAATAATTGGAAGACCGTTGAAGTAGAAATTTGTTTCTATTTCTTAACTTGCCAAATTGGCTGTGTACTTTGCCTTTCTGGATCTTTTTTACGTACAATAAGAAGTGTTCACTGAGATATCTCTAAGTTCCCTTCAAGATCAAAGATTCTAGGGGCGCCTGGGTGGCTCAGTTGGTTAAGCGACCGACTTCGGCTCAGGTCATGATCTCGCGGTCCGTGAGTTCAAGCCCCGCGTCGGGCTCTGTGCTGATAGCTCAGAGCCTGGAGCCTGTTTCGGATTCTGTGTCTTCCTCTCTCTCTGACCCTCCCCTGTTCATACTCTGTCTCTCTCTGTCTCAAAAATAAATAAACGTTAAAAAAAAAAACTCATTAAAAAAAAGATCAGAGATTCTATGATTTTATTATTATAGTAGATGGCCAAATTTCATTACCAAGTTGATTGCTGGTTACTTTTACGGAGCAGGGATGATGGCTCAACCTTCACATGTCTAATTTTCTACAATTTAGTACTTTTTAAAAAATATGTTGATTTAAGTGTGTTAAAGTGTGTATTGCTGCTTCAATTTGTGTTCACAAGGGGATGCAGGGACTATACAAATATCACTTGCGTAAAACATTCCTGGAGGTATAAACAAAAAACTGGCTGCTTTTGAGAAAAGGGGTTGAGGGATTAGGAGTTGTGGGTAGGTAGGGGTAAGTCATTTCTTAATGGAAGTTGTCCTTTGAATTTATATTCTACTCTCCCCTTGTCCTTTCTCCTCCGGCCACACTGGCCTTCTTGCTATTCCTCAAATGTATGAAGTATGCTCCTGGCTCAGGGCCTTTGCACTTGCATTTCTAGTGCCTGTAATATTCCTCCTACAGAAACTCAGGTTTAGGACAAAGTTCAAATTCCTTTTCTCAACATACAGAGCTCTACTTTATTGCCATGCATTAGCCATGGGCAAGTCATTAAACGTAAATCCTGTTTCCTCTTCTATAAAGTAGGACTATTAATAATCACTTCGCAAGATTAAGATTACACGTAGGTGAAAGCGCTTTTGTAACCTTGGTGCTCTGAAAGTTACCAAAAGTACGCTGTTTCTTCCGTGCTTGGAGTCTAGGGGTAGTACAGTTTCAATCAGCGGAAATGACCTAGGTTTAAGGCGAGAAAAACCTCCAGAGCTGCACTTTGAGACCAACCTTTGGCGCCGGGTTAGCCTCCAGGTAGCCGTTGCCAGGGAAACCGTTGGGAGTCCGGAGAACAAGAGCACGCGCGCCGGCTATTCAGCGCTACCTCCTTTTAGCGTTAGCAATTGGTGGAGCTCGGGCCAATCGTAGTGGCCGGAGGGGCGGGGGCGGACAGGGTCCCGGGAAAGGCGTTCTCGCGGCCTCGCTCCCCCACTTCCGGGTCGCGGTGCTTGCAGGGAGCGCTCCGCGGGTAGCGTCGTTTCCGTTGCCGGCTGTTTGCAGTTGGGGAAACCGAGGCAGCTCCAGCTTTCCCCCTAGTTCTTCCGCTCCTGTGAGGTGGCTGCTGTTTCTTTTCCTCTCGCCCCGTGCTGCTTCGGTGCGGCTGCGCTGAGGGCGCGCGGGCTGGTTGAGACCTTCGGTGTCCTAACGAAAACCGTGGGGCGTCCAGGCCGGCGGGGCTTTGTGCGAGCCGTACCTTCCCACTCGCGGCCAGCGCGCGACCTGGGCTCGGCCAGGCTCCGGAAGGGGGGGCTCCGCGCAGCCACTCTCCGAGGTCTGGGGAGCTCAGGCGCCTCGAAGCTTGTGTTCCCTGCGCTTAGCAGTTCTTGTTTCTTTTGTCCTATTGAGCGCGGACTAGATAGAGTCATTTTAGAGTAACAGTTCAGCCGATCTCTGATGATGGGCGCTGCTTCTGCACTGGCCTGCGGGGATTTCAAATTTGACAGCCCCCTCAGACCGTAGTCTAGAGATGATGTATCTAGGGAATGTTGAAGACAGGAAGGAGATAAGCGTTTTTATTTTAAAGTAACTCCTCACTTGTATTCCCCCCACCCCCGCTTCATCTAGAAGCTCAAGATTTTTCTAATGGCATAAAGATTCATTTCTGTTGAGGGTGTAGTTTGTTACTTTTCTTAGTGTTTCTGCCCTTCTCATGTTGAGTGGAAGATCAACAATTATTAGCCAGGGTGCGGTCTACTTTGTGTTCAACTTATATACTTCAATTTGTAAGCCATATGTAGTGGGGTTTTTTTTGTTTGTTTGTTTTTTGTTTTTGTTTTGTTTTTTTTTTTTTTTGCTGGAATCTCCTTGACTGTGGGACAGATGTAACTGGAATTATACATAGGGGTTAAGAGAACTCTTCCTTTTACAAGCGATTCTGATATAAGGCATATTTGATATAATTGTTGCTAAGTTGGGCCCCTTTTGTTCTTGAACTGTTGAGCCCCATTTTCAAAGATGAGAACATAGGGAACTGAGAACTTGAATCTAAGTAAGTAGTTTGATTTTTACAGTTAATTCCTAAAAAGTGATAAATTGGCCATTTGACCATCCGTCATTTAATTGATCTAAATGGTATTTATTACTTCTGTCTTTGTTTTCTTACATGCCTAAATAACTGCTACAAAGTAGACCCAGTGGAAAAGCATGATAGGTATAACTTGGGATTTAATGAGTTGGATAAACTGTAAATTTTTTTACATTTTAAAATCGAATTCAAGGTCATTAAATCTGTCATATATTTCCTTCTCCAGGAAAAAAAAATGTTTATTTCTTTGTGGGAGTTCTTCTATGGGCACTTTTTTCGATTTTGGATGAAATGGCTCTTACGGCAGATGACCGGAAAGTGTGAATTGCAGCGAATTTTTGATACCTATGTAGGTGCACAAAGGACACACAGGATAGGTAATGTTATTTGATAAAGGGTGCTTAAGTAACTCTGAGTGAATATTTTTTCTCAGTATTCATAGTGGCAGTTGCACTCATTGTGTATCCTGATCAAGAAACTTAGTTTTTAATCTTTGAAATCTAGCTTTGAATGATTTCTGCTCTAAAACTATATTATGATTTTATAGGAAAAGAAACGTTATTATTTAATTCCACATCTGTGCAAAGAATGATCTTGGCCCGTAAAATTCATCAGTTATGCCTTAGATTATAGTTGCAACCTATTTTCCAGAGAAAAATTTCTGTATTTCTATGCCCTTTGAAATTTTTACTTAACTGGTGGGGAAGACTGGGTGTCTGAATCTGGATCCACTTTTATATTCATCATCTTTCATCAGTCTTTTAGTGTCTTGTGTAATTCATGAAAGAACAGTAACAGGTATCTAGTGATCCCTGGTAGAGATTATTGCACTCAAAGTCTGCACTGTCCAGTGTTGTAGCCAGCAGCCTCATGTGGTTATTGAGCACTTAAAATGTGATTAGTCTGAATTAAGATGTGCAGAAATATATAATATACACTGGGTGTCAAAGACTTTATATGAAAAAGGAATGTAGAAAAACCTCATTAATATATGTTGAAATGATAATGTTTTGGATATATTGGGTTAAAATATATAAAATTGTGTGTGTTTTATTCTAATGTGGCTACTAGAAAATTTTTAAAGTACACATGTGGCTCACATTTTGCCTTGCATTATATTTCTGTTCTGTTGAACAGTGGTGCTCTGTTACCTTCTAAAATTCATCAGCTTTCAGTGCTTAATTGAAATTATTGCTTTAAATTAGAACACAGAGGAGTGAGAAATATGTTTGAGGTCATCACTCTTTGACCAGAGTAAGGGAGATTAGGAATTGGTTACAGTTCATGTTCACTGTGTTAAAGGGAAAATCATGACTTAACCAAATCCTCCTTTGTGTTGAACAGCGTGCTTCAAGGAAGAAATTCACCCCTGTGAGATCTGGGGGGGTGGGTGTTGGTATCCAAGGCAACTTGGGAAGAATGAGAGATATAAGGAGGGAGTAAGCCTCAGGGCAGCTGGATGATTGAAGTTTAATTACTTCCCTAGTTTTTTCACAGTTTTGTGGCTGACTTCAATTACTGCCTGCTCTTTTGATTTGCCCTTTTGGCTGCTCTAAGAAGAACAAAGTACTTTTGATGAGAAATCTTAACAGTAGTGGTTTATGTTCTGTAGTATGGGGGAAGAACATGTTAAGGCATTAATTTGTAGCAAAACTATTTGTCTTGAATTTTTCAAATTGCTGAGAATAAAGAGACTGTTAGTACACGTACCAGAAAAAAAAATGTTAAATAGTCTAGTAAAAATGTTCTGGTCATTCTTAAAATAAAAGACAAGAATGGAAAAGCTGTTTTTTTATTTGTCTGTTAGAAGATAGTTAGCCAAATAATCTCTTATTTTTGTCCCTTCGTTGTTGTGTGATTCACTTGCTAGTTCCTCAAATCTAAATGCCTACTCCATAAGGCTAACAAATGAAAAAAAAAAAAGTAGTAGAGAGCACTTTCCTTATATAGTATTTAGATGAGTTTCTGGGACCCAAGCTATTGTGAGGCAGCCATGAATGAATTGCAGTGATTAGTAGACACTTGGCAGTTTGCATAGAAACAGATGACCCTGGGGAAATTAGGACAGTCCCACCTCTGGCTCTGGTGTGTTGTGTTGGGTTGAGAGTCTTGGAATCATATCTAGTTATCTATAAGGATAATTTTTAAAAATTTTTCCTGTGTTATTCATGTGGAAATTACATCTTCTAAACTATTAACTTATTGCTGGCTTGATATTTATACTATTTTTTATAAAGTAATTCACAAACAGCATTTAAGTGGTAACATTCTTTTTTTTTTTTTCTTTATTTCAGAAAATTCCTTGACCTACTCCAAGAATAAGGTAGGATTATATCAAGGTGGTAATTTTAGAAAACTTTTTCTTTAAAATAATACCTCAGTTTTTGAATTAATTATTTTTTTATGTTCTACAAGTCTTTGCTGTAAAGAGTATTGCATGAAATTTCCCACTTTTTTAAAAGTAATGTCTCACAGTTGTAAGATCGAGCCCCCTGTGGGGCTCCTCGTTGACCTGGACCCTACTTAAGATTCTCTCTCTCCCTCTCCCTCTGCCCCTCCCCTGCTCTCATACTCTCTCTTTCTTTCAAAAAGAGAGGTAATATTTTATTTTTGAAACATTTTCTTTATGTTAGTGTGCTACTTGTGCACAAAGAAGGTATTTGAATAATTTGTCTTTATCTGAGGTTTTGCTTGTTTATTTTGCCTCAAAACTTGATAGCCTTTGAAAAAGCAAGTTCTCAAGAGAAAAACCTCATAAACTGTTTTTGGGCTAGATTCTTACGTGAGAGATAAAGCAAACGATTTTGGATAGTTATAAAAAACTGTATCATGTGTCTTTTGATCTAAAATAAGTCATACCTCATGCTATTCATTAGTTAGCTTCTGCTGTGTAACAAACTTATAAAATCTCAGGGGCATATATAATAATACATTGTTTATTTCTTGCTCATGGTCTGTGGGCCAACTGGAGAGGCTCTTCAAGTTGGTCCCAAGTTCAGATCTGTTACAATTGTGTCATTATGAAACCCAGGTTGAAAATGCAATAGATACCTGGAGAATGTTCTTCTTGCAGTAGGTCATTATTTGTCCAACCACACAGACATGTCTGTCATGTCTATTAACATCTCATTTGCTAAAGTAAGTTACATAGCCAAACCCAAATCAAGGAGTAGAGAAATACACTATGCTTGCTATAAAGCCATGGTAAGCATGTGAGTATATAATTTAATTATAGGGGAGTGAAAAATTGGGACCAGTAATTCAATCTACTGCATGCTGTTCTTTTCTATAGTAATTCACAGTTTTTTCTATATATATATATACTTATACGTATATATGTATGTATATGTATCACTCGGTGTGACAAAGGTAGAGTATGGGTCATTTAGATCATTGTTTGAAATCCCGTAGGAGATCACAGCCAGCATTAACAACAAAAGGAATAGAATAGAATTAGAAAACATTGGTCATAATAAGGTTAAATACTGTTTTATGAAATTTTAATATTCATTATCTGTGTGTGTGCATCTGTTTATATTTTAGATATCCATGGGTATGTTTGTACTTGGTCATGATGTACAATGTGGATAAAAAAGAGTCAAAAACTGTTGACTTACTGTTGTCTAGTGATATTGATATGAGTTACTAATTCATGCCAGAGAGTAAATGGACATTGTTGAATATTGCAAGCATATCAGTTATGTTCGGGAAAGTGACCTATAACATAAGTGTTTTACTGATTAGTTACCATCTTTTTCTGTTAATGGTCAAGGTAAGAAAAGCTCATGTACATGAATATATATTGGGGAACAAGAGTCTGGAGTCCTACTCTTTTATTCCAAATCCTAGAGAGATTAATATTCTTCGTCTTTTTTAATGAGAATGTAAGGATCTAAAAAGTTAATAAGTTGTTGGTTCTAAAAATTTATTTTTACCTTGTACACCCATATGGTTCCTTCCATTAATTGAAACTTAGGATACAATTTCACAAAGTAACTATCAAAAATTGTGGAAGAACCTCAAGAGGAATTCTGAAACTAGCTGCTCAGTGTCACCGTGTGTAACTATTGTTACCATAACTGTAACAACAGTTTTGGTCACAGATTTTACTAATGGGATTTTGTGTGTAGTAAAATTATGCCAAATTTATGTGGGACCATACATAAGATTTTACTTTTTAAGAACTCTAGTGCCTTGGCCGAATCTTTGACCAAAGATTTGAGCAGTGCTATATATTCAACATTCCACCAGAGTCTTTGCAATATACAAAAGAAATAAAAACCAGTGTTGAATATACTTATGAATAGGCAATTTGTGAAAGTATAGATAAATAGAGGCTGAAGTGTTTGGGAACTTTAAGGTAGGGGTAATGAGTTAAAGAGCAGTACAATGTTTATTATTTTTTAATCTGATATACTGACTCTGAAAAGTCCTTTTGAAAAATAAACATTTGTATTGTTACAGTTTTATTAAAAAGTATAGATTGCTAATAGTGTTATGTAGGGCATACTAAAAAAAAGGATGGGTGGTGAACAAATGTAGTTACTGAATTATATATCACAGAAGCTTTGTTTTCTTGAAGTTTGAAATCTAAAATAAACTTGTCAATAAACAAATGGAGGAAGCCTCATCAATTTAAACATACCATTTCTGGTATGTATTGCATCTCACATATTTCCAATTACTTTGTAGAGTAAAATCAAATTCTGATTTTGTGATATTTCTACTAACCTGATCTACTTTTTTATGTACATGAGAAAAGTCTGGGTTCAAATCCTGATTTTATCACTTGCTAGTTGTTTGACTTTTGTGTAAGTTACTTATTTTCTCATTGTAAAAGGAGGTGTGAATGCCCAAGTGATTGTTTTAGGTTAGGAGATATTAATATGAAAGCAGTCTAAGAGAATGCCTAGTACACGATAAGTATCCAACAAATAGTAATTATTGGTGATATTAATGGGATTAAACCAATATACACTACAAGATTTTGAGAACTTTAAAATATTCATGAAAGCTTCTTAGGTATTTCAATTCTCAACATTACTGATGATTGCTGTGAATAAAAGTGATTTTAATCTAAGGCCAGTTTCCTAAAGCAGTGATAGAATGGTCCTGTTGGGTTGTGAACTATTTCATAGTGGAAATTCTTTTCTTGACTGTTAAAAATTGAGTCTCATTTGCTGGTATTTTAGGCTAAGGACTACTTATTAATTATATATTAAGATCTGTTAAACTTTGGGATTTATAAATGAAAATGGAAACTTTATTAGAATTTGAGGAGTCTAATTCAGTATTCTGCTAAGAAGCATGGCTGCTGTGGAATGTATGGTAATGTTACAAAACTTCACTGTACTAATGCATATACAAGTATTTGAAATATTTGAAATTTAGGAAAAGAACACTGTCAATCTAATAGTGTTTTTAACTGGCTGCATTTGTTTCAATTGCAGCTGCTGTCTTAGCTTTTAAATAATAATAACATTCTAGCTGTGGAATAATAAATTAGTTTTATGGCATCAGTTTAGTCGCCTGTGGGTCATTGCTATAGTGATGTGTATTTGCATATTTTTTGGTCTCTAATTTTGCAAAAGCTAGACTTTAAGTACCCAACCTTTAAGTATATAACTACATAGGCATGGTGTTTCAAAAACGAAATGTTCACAGACTGTGTATACAAACACAAATGTATGTATAATCTCCCCAAATTTGCTTGCATAGTGAAACTTACTGTTGATATTTGCTGCCTATGAATATGTGTTAATCATGTAATTTGTAATCTATCAAGGCAGGTATAATAAAAAAGACTATATTACTTTAATGTTCATCTAATGTTTTATAATAAAATCATATGTATAAGCATATATATCTTTTCTTACAAAATATATGATAAGTGATTCATATTTGTTGTTCTTATACTGTCACCCGCTTTTTCTTTAGTAAAAAGTAAATGATATTGGGAAAATAGTCTTTGGGTGCTTACATGGTTTGAGGTTAAAAAAGAAAATTTTAGAATTGCTGACCTCAGAAATTCTCTGAGTACTATATATTCCAGTATGGAATATACCTTCAAAATGGTGGGGTACATAAGAACTAGAAAACATTGTAATGTTTTATATTTATCCTCCATCCAGGCTGCTATTTTGTTTTTGATGGGGAAGCAGACCTACCAAAAAGGTAGAGAATAAGCCAGGGATTGACAGATGGATAAAAAAGTAAGAAACCAATTAACTGAATATTGTTTCAAGAAATATACTCTAAACATAAAGACACAAACAAATAGAAAACAAAAGGATACACCATGCAAACAATAAGCATAAAAAAGCTGTTGTGTCTTTGTTTCAGAAAATATAAACTTGGAGTATTACCAGTGACTAAATACTTTTTTGTATTGATAAAAGGGTTAATTTATCAAATACAACATATTAAGTGTATGCACTTATTAACAAAGCTGCCAAATACTTGAATAAAAATTGACTCAAAGGGAGAAGTAGATGAATCAACAATTGTAGCTGGAAATACCTCTCAATACTTGATGGTACAAAAAGACAAAAAAAATCAGAAGGGATATTTACCATTTGAACAATACTTTTAACCATCTTGATCTAAATGGCATTTATAGTCAACAAATGCAAATGCAAAATGCACATTCTCAAGTACACATGGAATATTTATATAGACACATCAATATGTGAGTCTTTAAGTCTCAATAAGTTTCAAAGGTTTGAACTTATATGGAGTATGTTTTCTGTCTCCCAAAGTACTAACTTAGAAGTAAGAAAAGTATGACATCTAGAAAATTCCCAAGTATCTGGAAGATAACCCATGAATTAGAAAAGAACTCACAAGGGAAATTAAAAAGAAAAGAAACAAAACTGAACTCAGTGATAATGAAAACACAACATATCAAAATGTAAAGTGCACCTAAACAGCTTTTAAAGGCCTTAAATCAATGATCTATGCTTATGCCTTAAACCAGAAGAGAGCAAATTAAACCCAAAGTAAGGAAAAGAAAGGATATAATTAAAAGATAAAAAATTAATAAAATGGTAAACAGACAAAAGTAGGAAATAACAAACTCAAAAACTGATTCTTTGAAAAGATTTGATTCTTAGTAATATTAATAATCCTCTAGGAACATTGATCAAGAAAGAGAGGAAACCCAAATTACCAATATCAGGAATGATAGAGGAGACATCAAACTACAGTCATTAAAAGTATAAGGGGATGCTATGAATTTATCCCAATAAATTCTGTAGCTTAGATGAAAGGGACAAAGTCCTTGAAAAACACAATTTATCAAAACTAACACAAAAAGAAATTTAAAAATATAAATAGCCATATACTTAACAAATGGAATTTATAATCTAAAAGTATTGCACTAAAAACTCTCCTTCACTAGTGAACTCTTATTAAACATTTAAGAAGAAATAATACCACTATTACATAAACTCCTAGAAAATCAAGTAGGAAGGGGCGCCTGGGTGGCTCAGGCGGTTAAGCGTCCGACTTCGGCTCAGGTCAAGATCTCATGGTCTGGGTTCAAGCCCCACGTCGGGCTCTGTGCTGGCAGCTCAGAGCCTGGAGCCTGTTTCAGATTCTGTGTCTCCCTCTTTCTCTGACCCTCCCCTGTTCATGCTCTCTCTGTCTCAAAAATAAATAAATGTTAAAAAAAAAAAAAGAAAATCAAGTAGGAAGAAACACATTTTGTGAAGCCAGTATGACCCTGATACTAAAACCAGACAAGGACAGTATACTAAATAAAAATTACAAATCAATATCCTTCATGAATATAGATGTAAAAATTCTTCATTAGCAAATTCATCCCGGTAATGATAAAAAGGATATTACATCATGATTGAGTTTTCAAAATCAATGAATGTAATTCACCACATTAACAAAATAAATGAGAAAAATAAGATCATTTCAATAGATACTAAAAAACTATTTTGACAGAACTCAATACCCATTTTTGATTAGAAAGCTAAACTAACTAGGAATAGGAGATTCTTCATCCTAATAAAGGCCATCTGTGAAAACCATGCAACTAACATGATACATAGTACTGGAATATTGAATGCTCCCACATCGAATGGGGAAAAAGCCCAGGATAGTTACTCTCTGATTTTATTCAGCCTTGTACAGGAGGTCCTAGGTAGTCCAGTAAGGAAAAGAAATCTAAAACATATGATTAAAGAGAAAGAAAGAAAACTGTCATTATTAACAGGTGGAAGAGTTTGTGAGTGCAGAGAACCCTAATAAATCTACAAAAACTACTAGCATTATTAATAAATGAATTTAGCAATGTCTCAGGACACTGTGTTTCTGTAAGTTAGCAACAAACTTTTGGAAAACAAAAGAACAATACCGCTTACAGTAGCATTTAGAAAGAAAGTACTCAATGATAAATTTAATGAAAACTACACAAGACTGCACTAAAACTCGTTTTCCTAAGAAACGTTAAAAGCACAAAGATTAATCATCAATTGGAAAACTCAATATTGTTAAGATGTTAATTCCCAAATTGACCTGTGGATTCAGTGCAATTCCAGTCAAAATCCCAACAAGCTATTTTTGAAGAAAGTGACAACTCATTCTAAAGTTTATACAGCAATGTAAATTTCCTAGTACACCCCAAGTAATCTACTAAAAAAACAAAATTAGAGGACTTAAACTACCTGAATTGAAAACTTTCTAGGCAAATAGATCAATATAACAGATGAGAAACCAGAAATAGACCACATGTAATTTTTTCTTAGAGTATGTGTATGTGCACATGTATAGGAGCAGGGGAAGGACAGAGGGAGAGGGAGAGGCAGAGAGAATCCCAAGTAGGCTCCACGCCCAGTGTGGAGCCTGCCACCAGGCTCTGTCTCCCAATGGTGAGATCATGACCTCAGCCCAAATCAAGAGTTGGATGCTTAACCAGCAACCACCCAAGTGCCCCATAGACCACATGTCATTTTTAACAAGGATTCCAGAGCAATTCATTGAGAACAGGAGAGTGCAACAAATAGTGCTGGAACAATTGGATATCCAAATTGAGGAAAGTCGGGGCTCAACTCCTATTTCCCCTACATGTGAAAATTAATTTGATACGTGCTTTACACCTGTGTTTAAAATTTTAAAGCTGCTCAAAATATTGGAGAATATCTACCACCATGGGTTAAGCAAAGTTTTCTGTTAGAGAAGATAGAGTGCTACCATTTAAAAAAAAGTTGAAAAATTAGGCTTTATCAAGATAAAAACTGCTTATCAAAGATGTCTTTTAAAAATGAATTGGCAAAAAAAAAAATGGATAGGCAAGCAGCATACTGAGAAGATATTTGGTTAGCACATATATTTGGTTAGAGATTTGTATCTAGTAAAGTACTTTGAGATCTCTAATAAAAAGACAACACAGTTTTAAAAAGGGGAAAAGCCTTGAATAGTCACTTCACAAAGGAAAGAGATGCATATGCGTGTATACACACATATACATGTATATAAATATATATACATACGTACATATACATGACATGGAACATATATTCATATATATGTACGTATAAAAGTATATATAAATAAAAATGGCCAAAAAGCACTTCTAAAAGTTCTCTACATTGTTAGCAGGGAAATGCAAATTAAAAGCACAATAAGGGGATGCTACATGCACACTAGGATAGGATGATGAAATTTCCTAAATGAAATGGGCTGACAGCACCAAATGTTGGTGAGCACCTATGGGAGTATAAAATGCTACCATTACTATGGAAAATGGTTTTGGCAGTTTCTTCAAAGTTAAACATATCCTGTGTCTTAGCAATTCCACTCTTAGGTGTGTAAGAGAAATGAAAACCTGTATTTACAAAAACATAATAAAGGATCTTTATGGCGACTTTATTGATAATCATCTAAAACTGGAAACCGTGCAAATACCCATCACAAGAATGAATAAGCAAATTAAGATCTATTCATAAAATAGAATATTACTTGACAGTGAAACAAATTACTGTTAAAAGCAAGAATGTGAATGAATCCTAGGAACATTGAAAGAAGCCAGACACAAAAGAGTACCTACTTTCTGATTTGATTTATGTGTACACTACAAAGTTATGATGATAGAAATCAGGGTAGTGGTTGCTTCCTAAAAGAACCGTTGATTGAGAAAGGGCACGAGGGAACTTTCTGGGGTTATGGAAATGTTCTACATCTTGATAGGGATGTGTAATACTTGGTTATGTGCATTTGTCAAAATTGATCAAATTGAGTAACATCTGTTCCTTTCACTGGATCTGTAATATACCTCGATTTTTTTTTTAAAAAGTCAGTCTGCAGGAAAAAGTATTTGCTAAGAGACTAGACATTGTTTCTAATATGAACTCTGAATTTATGTAGGGCTTTAGCAAGTTCAGTCACTCATTCATTCATAATGTAAGAGTAAATAAGAGAGACAAAGCCCGTTGGCAAATATATAAAATAAAAGTAAACAAATATGGTGTAGTCAGTGCTCTGTCACTGAGGTATGAGCATAAAAGGAGGTAGCTGACTCCAGGGCCAAGGAAGGCTTTACAAAAGGAGGTGATACTTGATTAGGTTTGTCATGTTTTAGGAGGCAAAAGGCTTCTATCCATGGTAAAGGTAGCCCTTTCATTAGTCCTGAGTTTTAAGCTTGAGTTTTAAGCTTGAGTTTTAAGATATTTCCTGTAGGCATATGACCTCAGCATTTGACCAACTAGACCTTGTTGACCATATGTGTATCTTTACTGTCAGTCTTTGATCATTTTCCTTCTCATTTTTTAATTTACTTTGGGGAGTCTTCTTTTTCTTCCCTTTTCTTCCTTTTAAATAATAGTATGCATTGCTGTACTTATCTTTTACTGAAACAGTTGCCTTCCCACAGGTTTTTATCTGTTAAATATCTCCATTTAACAATTATTTGTCACTTATCTTTTACATGCAGGATATGAAAAGATGAACTAGATACAATCTCTGTCCTCAAAGAATTTTCTACTTAATATAAAAATAACTATAATATAGAAAGTAGAATATATCATAGAAAGGTTATAGATAAATTATTATGGGGATTCAAAGAGAGGAGAGGTTAATTCCACTTGAATAGAATCAGTGAAGGCTTCTTTGACCTGGTATGTGAGCTAACTTAAAAATGGGAAGTATTGATATGTTAGTGATTGGGAAAGAGCATGCCAGAAGAAAGGCCCAGGATATGCAGAGGTATAACTCCAGGTATGATGAGAATATTTTGCCTGGAGTTATAAGGGATACCAGAGAGGATTTTGATGGTAGTTTACAGAGGGATAAGAGTTAAAGAAACTTTTTAAGGGTAAGAAAGACCTGAACTTGTTTGATTGTTGAAAGAAGGATCCAGTGGACATTTATAGGACATATCATGTAAGAAATCTGCTTTATATGCATAGAAAAAAGACTAAGGATATCTGTTACCATGGGCTATGTCTGGGGGGGTCAGTAATTACAAGAATATTTGAGTTCTTTCTGCTCTTCTGCATTTAAGTTTTTTAACTTTTTTTTTTTAATATTTATTTATTTTTGAGAGAGAGACAGAGAACGAGTAGGGGAGGAGCAGAGAGAGGGAGACAGAATCCAAAGCAGGCTCCAGACTCTTAGCTGTCAGCACAGAGCCCACTGTGGGGGCTCGAACTCACAAGCTGTGAGATCATGACCTGAGCCGAAGTCAGAAGCTTAACCAACCGACCCACCCAGATGCCCCAAGTTTTTTTTAACTTCTGCATTAAAATTTTTGTACACATATTTTTGTTATGTAATTAAAAAAAAATTATATATCTGCTTCATGCACCCACTGTGGTGGTAGCTCATTTGCTAAGAACTTACCAGTTGAGAACCTATTGATTCCAGTTGAAGAAGCCTTTATCTGATACATCATGCTGCTTCTCTTTTATATATGTTTGTATGTATGTATGTATGATTTTAGCCCTAGTGAAGCAAATTTGGTTTATTTTACATTTTAATATATGCATTGTAAAGACTAAATGCCCCCAAAACTTACTGTTGTGTTTCAACTATAAGAGATTTTCCTCATTCAGCTTTCTTTCACATAAACAGGTTTTGCAGAAAGCAACACTTGTTGTTCAGAGTGAAGTAGACAAATGTGTAGAAGATATAATGAAGGAAAAGAATATTAACCCTGAGAAGGATGCCAGGTATGCTGTCTTTACAGTATTCTCTTTTATTATACACTTGTATGGTGAGGTGTGGAGATCACATACACAGTTATAAAATACTGGAGCTGAAGGATTTGTAGAGATCATCCATTTCAACCATTTCACTTCACTAGATGAGGAATTGAGGAGATGCTTTCTAAATACACATATGAACCACAAGCTATGGAAGACATTATTGTGATAAGAAGATGTGATTTTTAAAAATAATAATTTTATCGTTTTCAGTTTTAAAATCTGCATGAAGGCATGCTTACTGCAGATATCCGGTTATAAACAGCTCTATTTGGATGTAGAGAGTGTGAGGAAAAGGCCATATGATTCTGATAACCTCCAACATGAAAAGCTGCTTCTCAAGGTAAAATTTTGTTTTCAGTATTTGGAGTTATTGGACACTGGAAAAATAAATTGGGCTTGAGCTAGTAAGGTCTGTGTGCAAATTCTAGAGGCTTACACAGTCATCCAATTTCTTTGCCCCTTTTGTTGGCAAAAGATTTTGAGTTAACTATTTTTATAATCTGATAAGCCTCTTTAAAATATATTCACATAAATTTTAATGTTTTTAATTCTGAAATAAAAGATAAACTTATTAAGAGAGATATCTTTTTAACTGATAAGTATGAGTCCATAAGCTTCAGATGTTCCCTCTACTTTTTGTATAAATCGCTCATTTAAGTTAGGCATTTTTTTTTTAGCTTACTTTCAAATTGTGAACATGGATGTCCCATTTCATATTATTATGTCAAATATTTTAGGATTTATGGAATGTGAATTGCCAAATAATGCCACCACAGATTTAAAAATTAATAAAGTAATAAAATTTACTTTGAATTTTCCTATTTCTTATTTCTAAAGTATAAATACGTGAGGCTGGTGAGAGGCCAAAATTAGAGATTAGTATACCCGGAATAAGCTTTCCAGATCATCTGGTCTAGCATCTTCATTTTAGGTTCAGGGATGAGGATTCTAAGGCCCAAAGGAGATAAAGTAATTTGCTTTAGGGCCAATTTTATTTTTAATGGTTAAAGTCAAAGAAAATAGCACATTGTACTTGGAGTTAGGAGTTTGTTATACATAAAAATGCTGTAGAAAGAGGCATTAGTAGTATCCAAGTAACAGTAAGAGACAAGTTAAAAAAAAAAAACAACCTGTTTTTCAAAAAGAGTATAAATACATACTTCACTTAATTTTAAAATTAAAAATAAAACTTGATTTTGTCAAATGAGGATGATGAAAATACGTATCTCAAAGGGCTGTTAGTGTAGACTGAATTTGTATATTTAAAGTTATAGAAAAAAAATTAAAAAAACACAAAGTTTTAGAATTGTGCTGGGCACTCACTGTGGCTTGGCCTCTGTTTATATCCTCATTGTTAATCATTATTCCCTTAACTTCTGACCCTTTTTACATAATACCTTCCCTTTAGAAGGGGTAAGATGTAAATCCAAGCATTTTAGTCAAGGGAATTTTTATCTTAGTGATTCATCATGAAACCCAGTTTTAAAGGTAAAAAGCCAGTTGCTGGCAGTGAACCACCCAGCCATTGCACAGACTCAGCAGTCTCTGTGGGTAAAGTAGGTACGTGTTTCTGTAAGTGTAGTTTAAGGCCCACCTTCACTAAAGTTAACAGTTAACGAGTGTCTTAATATTTAGAATTGAAGGTTCTACTTTTACCCTATGAAATCAGAATCACCAGAGATGGAACCCAGCAGTTTGATATTTGTGTATTTTATTTTACTTTATTTTATTTTTAATTTTTTTAAGTTTATTCATTTTGAGAGGGAGTAAGTGGGGGAGGGGCAGAGAGAGAGGGAGGGAGAGAATCCTAAGCAGGCTCTGCACTGTCAGCACAGAGCCTGATGTGGGGCTCAAACTCACGAAATGGGAGACCATGACCTGAGCCGAAACCAAGAGTTGGACACTTAACCAACTGAGCCATCCATCATCAAACCCCTTGCCAAACTCATGGAGAGATGCCAATATGTTAGTAAAAAGAGAAGAGACCAGGTAAAATCTAATGTAATGCCTGGATTCACTTCGGGGCCAGAGTCTTGACCCTGTCTTAAAGTCACAAGTCTTCACATTTTATTTTAGGTGACAGGATACTCCTTTCATTAGGAGTCCTTTACTCAACAATGCCTGAAATGGTAGTGAAATGGAAAAAAAATGCAGGTATTTCTGTTCTGCAAATATTCACAAACTTTTTAATAATTTTTATAAGTCTGATGACTTTTGTGGTATTGAATTTAGAAAAGGATTAAATTTTTTCAACTTTATTTTGCTTTGGTTAGTTTGTTGCTAATATTTGATTTCTGTTCTTAAATCCTCAGTCTTAAGGAACATATTTACTTGAAACCAAGCCATATTATATTTTTCTTTTAAAATTATGAAAATTTATAAAATAATGATCCTATGGATTGAAATACTAGCAGTCTTACTTCTTCATGATTCCCTCCCTGTCTCCCTTCTGATTAGGGACTAATCACTCACCATTAGAGTGGAGCCTACTTAAGTATTTAGTGTTTGAGGCAAGGACCAAGTACCTAACAGTGTTTTTCTTAAGGAGGCAGTTTACCAATGCTGGTATATATGTATTACTTAGTAAATAAAGATACTACACTGTTTTAGATATCTGTATACTTGACACTTTTTCAAAGTCTACTGTTCTTTATATCAGTCTTTTAAGTTAGGGTAAGTACGCTGCATTTTTTAGGATAATTGTAATGTTCTCTTAAGTATAGTTTTTGTTGAACCTATAATTTGTCTACAAAAGCTATTTAACATTGAAAGCATTTGACTTAACTCATATTAGCTATGAGAAGAAAAATGTCTTGGTAAATTAAGAACATCACTATTATTTGTAATATGGAAGCATGTTTGTACAGCTTTGGAATCTTCTAATGCCCACGAAAAAGTTGAAGGCTAGAATCTCCAAGCAGTGGGCCGACATTGGTTTCCAGGGTGATGATCCCAAAACAGACTTCAGAGGCATGGGCATACTTGGATTAATCAATCTCGTGTAAGTGAAAATAAACTTTTTTTTCTTCTTTAAGTGAAATTACATGGAACCTCCAATATTATTAAACTCTAATAATTGATCTAGTTGTTTCACACTTTCTCTGAATTTGAATAGCTACACTGCTAGAAGTATTTACTGATGTGCTGGCAACAATATGAAAACATGGGAAAGATTTTCTGTGTGTATGATTTCTTTGCTTACTAATATCTTTCTTCTTCCTTTCTCTCCCTGGCCTCCTTTCTGATACCTCTTAAGTAATTATATACACTCTTTTCTTACTCTTTTTATCTTCTTGCCTCTTCTCTCGTGATTCTCTAATTCCATTTTGGGAAATACAACTCGATAAGATACAAATAAAGTGTCTTCACACTTATTCTTCACCATCTGTAACAAGTGATCCAAAGCCCTGCCTTTTCAGAGCCTATATGAACTCTCTCTTTTTGTTTTTTCCTCCTTTAATACTTACACTTGGGCACATACATGAAATTCCAAAATACGTGATTAAAGTCAGAATTGATGGCAAAACTATTCTAGAAAATAAATTGAAAGATTAATATGGATGTGGATATGCAAATTAAAAGATTCTAGTGTTTGGGTCTCTCCTCGAATTGTGATTTATAGACTATAAAGTGCCTAGAATGGGAAATGTAACCAGTAGCAAAGTTTGGATGGTTGTCACTGTGAAAAAATTATTCCTAAAACTGTGCTCGATTGTTAATATTGAGAAAAAATGACTAGATTTGTATGGATAAAGCTATTTTTGGGGAAAACAGACACAGGAGGGTTTTGATATCTCCAGTTTTTTTTCCAGTTACAAAAGTATTTAATTTTCTGTAATATCTAAATTTTATAAGTGTAAAGATTCCCTGTAAGTACAACTGCCAAAGATGTAACATAATATAAAAATAATAATTACAAAAAGTGAGATTGCCAGTTTTCTACTTCGATAAACAAACTTCCAGTTGGAATTGAAGTAGAATAAGTGCAGTTTGTTTCCACTTGGAAGAATTATAAAATATTTTAAAATTCATTGTTTTTCAGAACACATGGATTCTTTGTTCTTAACCTTTAAAAACCATCTTTTTTCTTGGTACTTGTAAATTACACAGATACTTGAACCTCAGTTAGCTGAACACTATTCTGATGTTTCTTTTCTTTTTATGAGTAACATTGCTTCTTGCTCTTTTCCTAAGAAATCGAGATTTTTCAGCATTTGCCAGGGAGGCACTTAATTTAACTTAACATTGAAATAAGTTGGTAGGATTTGATTCAAGACTGTAGCAAGGGATTCCAATAGACCTTTAAATGATTTACAGACACTTGTATCGGAGCTAATATTACTAATTTGAAAAATGACCAAGATGCACATATGTTAATAGTTATTTGATTGCCAATGATGTACTAGAGATGGTTGAAAACAGAAAAAATCAGAGCTGATTCCTCTACAGTTACATTTGTTGTTCTGTGTATGGAGCTATGAGTCTTCGGGGTCAAAGTAGCAATACAGTCAACAAGCAGGCGAGCTGTTCAAATATCCACATGTAATTTATTTATCTTTCTCTGCCTTCGTTATCTAATCTCTTGAGATATTTTGTTGCTTTGAAATATAGCTGATAGTTTGATAATAATGACTTAGGTTGAATGAATGTTGAGGCAGGTGTAGAAGAAGAAAGGATACTGTGCAGAAAATGAATTCAACAGAGACTGAAGAATTCAAGAAGAAATCTGAATAGAGGAGCAAATAGAAGCAGGTGACTAGAAGAACGTACAAATTAAAGCCAAAACTGTATGTAGGAACGGAGAAAAGTTAGGAAGGAAGGAGAAGGATGGAAGGCGGGCAGGCAAGCAGGTGAGAGGGAAGGAGGATAGGAAGGAGGGAGGGAATTCAGTGCAGATTATTGTAAGGAATAATTTTCCTTATTGCACAGATGTTCCTTTTTCTTAGATGCTGTTAAGATAGGGGTTGACTATAAGTTCATCAAGGAAATTAAATACTGTTCTGTGTTACAGATTGAGTATTTTAAGAGTAACTTGATTATTGAAATAATAATGTAATACTGAATTATATTAGTATCATGTATGAAAATGAAATATAAATAGTTTAGTAAAGGCATCCTTAGAGCCAACCTAGGGATAAAGAAGAAAAATGAGAGTATGTAAGGAAAGCATTGCACTAAAACCGAACTTTTCCTTTTTGGGGAATTATAGATCCCTTTGAGAATCTGATGAAAGTTTTGTATATTCTCTCCCCAGAAAATGTATACTCAGGAAAATTATGCATAATTTAAGGTGGTTCATGGGTACGCCTTCATTCATGAATGATCCTTCATTCACAGACTTCTGAGTTAACAACTCTTGTTTTTTAATGGGTTGAATGTTAGAGCCAGTAAAGAAAAATGGAAATCTATATTATTAATCTATAGAAGGAAAATTTGGTTAGAAATTTCTGTACTTTATGAAAATCTCAATGATTATGCCCTCTAAAATTTAAATGAGCCATGGAAATCCACTTTTTATTCTACTTCTTATCCTCATATAAGTATACATGTATATGTGTAAGAGTACCAGTGCGTCATGAGGTGATCCAGAAGGTTGAACAGAAGACTAGTCCCTAGCTTTAAGAACTCAAAGAAGTTCATTACTATAAGCCAACAGGATGTATGAGCCTGCAAACAGATAGCTTTATATATTTCTCTGTGGTATCTGCTAATACTTCTGTTTTATGGCCAGCATTTTAGTTATACCACTGACCAAGGAGGATATTTTTAGTGCAGAAGAAAGGCTATTGACCTTCTTCTCTTTGCACGGAAAACACCATTACACAATACTGACCTAAGCTGCAATAGAAGAAATAAGCCAAGGTGAAAGGATGATGTCCCAACAAGCACACATGGACTATTTTATAGAAAATTTAAAATCACAACAAACAAACAAGAAGAACTCTAGATCTGTTTTAAAGATAGATTGAACGCCTCTTGTTAAATCATTTGTTTGCTTAAGTACTTTAAAGCCTTGCCCTGTACTAACAGGATAGGCCTGATAGCTCAGAATTAAATTTTGACTCAGAAGCATTTCCGAGTCCCTGAAATGATTTGAGATGGAGATTGGGATGATTGTGGCAGTGTTATCGTCTTAACAGTAGTTTTTTAAATTTCTCCTGGATCTCTTCAATTTGAATGATGTATTTTATTATTTTTCCTAAACTTCTTAAAGGTATTTCAGTGAAAACTATACCAGTGAAGCTCACCAGATTCTTTCCCGTTCAAATCATCCAAAATTAGGGTAAGCTGAATAGATCAAGGCAACTATAAATTCTTGAATGTTAAAGTGTTGATGAGATTATCTGGATTTGAAAGTATTTCATGGTATTTTAAAAAATGAGATTATTTTTAATAAGAACTTTATAAAGGATATTGCATGATACATTATTTTAAAAGTTAAGTGGATCATAAATCAGTTTTGTATTCAGTATATTTTTGTCACAAGATATAGTTTGTCTATAAAATGGGGGTAAGGAACTTTAAGAAGGTTTCTTGAGGAATAGATTTGAAAATAGGAATAGGAAATAGCTTTGAAATAGAAATAGGAAAATGAAAAATAGCTTTGAAAATTGTGAAGTGAAATGCAAATGAGGCCCTATTATTAGCTTTGTCATTATTATTTTATTCTTATATTCCAATGAGACCTATCTTTGAAAAAGCGTTAAAATATTACATTATAAAAATAAATACTCTGATAATGGAGAAAATGTCAGGTTACCCAGTGTGTGTTAGAAGTCAATGAGAGTGTATGTAGTACTCTTTTTAATTTTTTTAAGGATTTTGGTTTTTGGTATTTGTGTGACCAAAGCTTCATATTTATTTATTTATTCATTTATAGCTTTACATATATGTGTGTGTATATACATACATGCACACATATGCGTGTATATACACACACACAAACATATATATTGGATTTTTTTTTCAGATTTTTATTTAAATTCTAGTTAGTTAACATAGTGTAATATTGGTTTCAGGAGTAGAATTTAGTAACTCATCACTTACATACAACATCCTGTGCTCATCACAAGTGCCCTTCTTAATACCCATCACTCACCTAGCCCATTCCCCACTCACCTCCCTCCATCAGCCCTCAGTTCTCTATAGTTAAGACTCTCTTATGGTTTTCTTCTCTCTCTCTTTCCTTACCCTATGTTCATCTGTTTCGTTTCTTAAATTCCACATGAGTGTAATCATATGGTATTTTTCTTTTCCTGACTTGTTTCATTTAGCATAATATACTCTAGCTCTGTCCACATTGTTGCAAATGGCAAGATTTCATTCTTTTTGATGGCTAAGTAGTATTCCATAGTGTGTGTGTGTGTGTGTGTGTGTGTGTGTGTGTGTGTGCGTGCGCATGTGTGTACATACATACACACCACATCTTCTTTATCCATTCATCAGTCAGTGGACACTTGGGCTCTTTCCATAATTTAGCCTTTGTTTATAAAGCTGCTATAAACATCAGGGTGCATGTGCCCCTTTGAGTCAGTATTTTTGTATCCAAAGCTTCATTTTTACTTTCTTAGATTATATCCAGAAAGTCAACAGCCTCTAAAAGAACAGAAATCTTTTATCTATTCTGGTTTATTTTTCTTAATAGGTAGAGATTATTATAGAATCAATAGTGTATTAGAAATGGATCAAAGTAACTTTTCACTGATTTCTTGCATAATTTTAAAGTTATGAGCTGTTTGGCTAGCTGCTATAACTGGTAATGTTTCTGACATAGGTATTCTTATGCAATAGTTGGAATCAACCTTACTGAGATGGCTTATAGCTTGCTAAAGAGTGAAGCTTTGAAGTTTCATCTCTACAACTTTGTTCCTGGTATACCGACAATGGAACACTTTCATCAGTTTTATTGTGAGTATTAAAATGACTTAAAACTAGATATTTCTAAGAGAATCTTTAAATCATTAGGAAGATATATAATTTAATATCTCTATTAAGTATATAACTTATGCTTTTATTTAGGGTCTTTGAAAAACAGGGAAATAATGGTAGATGGGTCCCCAAGAGTATTTTACCATCAGTTTCTATATTTGCTGAATAAAAAAATTTAGCAAGGCAGTTTTTTCACATATATGCAAATTTAGGATTTATGCAGTTTTTCTGTAGACATCCATTTTTGTAGTCAACTATAAAATGAATTTTCTCTCTTGAATACTGGTTAGTGAATGCTGCTGAGTCAAGGACAGACCATTCACAGATTATTTTGTTAGTCTTGTAAGAAAATTTAAAGGAACGTTCCCCACCTCCTATCCCCACCCTCCCCCCCACCTCTTTTCAAGGCTAGGTTTTCTTGTATTAGGTTGGTGGTACTTAATAACTGTTCCTAATGCTGTCATTATTACCACTGTTCCATTAACTTTTATTGTGATGGTATTTGCACACTGAAGGTTTAATCAAATGAACTTATCTTGTGAAGCTATTGCTCAGAGGCAAAGAATTTAAACCTAGCATAGTTTCCCATTCTACTTTTCTTGATCTTTTTGTAACACCTTTTGCATGCTGGCAGGATATAGGAAACTAGTTAGGTAATAAATTGCCAAATCATAACTTCTTCATCTCCATTGTTGAAGGTGTCATCCAAGTCTCTCCTTCACACAGCCTCCCCGGCCTTCACTTGATCTCTTACTCCCGGCGTGTCGCTTCCTAAATTTCTCTTGCCTTTATCTACTTTTTCCCATCCCCCTTGTAACTGCATGACATCAGGCTTTTGTTACTAGATTACTGTTTTAGCTTTTTCACTAGTCTTTCTCTGATGACCTTCTTCCAGTTCTTCTACACATTGAAGATAGGACTATTTAAAATGAAAATCTAGGGGCGCCTGGGTGGCTCAGTCGGTTAAGCGTCCGACTTCGGCTCAGGTCATGATCTCACGGTCCGTGAGTTTGAGCCCCGCGTCGGGCTCTGTGCTGACAGCTTGGAGCCTGGAGCCTGCTTCTGATTCTGTGTCTCCCTCTCTCTCTGACCCTCCCCTGTTCATGCTCTGTCTCTCTCTCTCTCAAAAATAAATAAACATTAAAAAATAAATAAATAAATAAATAAATAAATAAATAAATAAATAAATAAAATGAAAATCTAATCGTTTTGCTCCACTGCCTACAATTCTTTAAAAGGTTCCATTAGAAGGCCTTTCATAATCCATAC
Source organism: Neofelis nebulosa (assembly GCF_028018385.1). Lineage (NCBI taxonomy): Eukaryota > Metazoa > Chordata > Mammalia > Carnivora > Felidae > Neofelis > Neofelis nebulosa. The sequence continues at coordinate 87,079,928 of NC_080784.1, read as the reverse complement.
CTTGGTAACTTCTCCAGGTTCATCTTCTGCCAAACACCAACTCCCCACAGTCTGAAATTTAGGCACCCTGGTCTTCTTTTAGTTGAGCAAATGTGTCGTGCTCTCTCTTGACTCTGGACCTTTCACTCTGCCTGGAGCACTGTTCTGGTCCCTCCTTTCTTTCTAGGTGATGCTACTCATCTTTCAAATCTCAGTTTAGACATGACGTTCTCAAGTCTTATCAGAGACTTTGTTCCTTCGGCTACCCATTTCTTTCTCTATTATTCTTCTCTTCTCCTCTTTTGGAATATTTTTATCAGAACTAGTGACCTGCTTTGGTATCTCCCATTCATTCATTCATTCATTCACTTGCTGTGTGTCAGATGCTGTTCTGGGCACTGGGGATATGGCAGAAATGAGGCAAAATCTCTGTGTTTATGGAGCCTTCATTTTCCAAACCAAAACGAAACATTCCCTTAGTGCGGCATCTACCTCCAGTTACCACTCCCATTTATCTGCTCCCCTTCTTGTTGAACTTTTAAAATAAATGCTGTTTTCACTTCCTAACTGCTAATCTTTTTTCTAACTCCAGTTTGGTTTCTCTCCCTACTACACTGCTAAAACGGATTTTTTCAAATACATGAACAACCTTTTTTGTTGCCAGATCCACTTGCCACCTTTTTTTTCTTCGTGTTATTTGATACTTTTAGCAGCACCAGGCGTAAACCACCATGCCTTTCTTCTTGCAACCTTATCTGGGCTTTTCTGATGGCACATTCTTTTGTCTTTTCTCTGGCCCCAACTGACTCATCCATAGACTTTTTATGCTGAGCCTTCATCTACTCCCTTACTAAATGTAGGAGCACCTCAGAGCCCAGCCCTAGACCCCCTTCTGTCTTCAGCCCTTCATTCTATCTGCAAGTGGTTTTATCTAGTCCCCTGTTTGACATACCATATATGTACTAGTGATGCCAAAATGTACATCTTCAGCCCAACCTCTCTCTTTAGCCTCCAGCATTTGGATGTCTAGATTTTTTTTTTTTTTTTTTTTTTAATGGAAAAGGTTAAAGGATCTCATACGGATGGGCACACAAAGTAGGAGTTGATACAATGTGTTTTCAGATGGAGGGTCAGGTTTTTCAGGTCCCTAGGACCCCTGTCGATGATCTGCCTGGGGGCACTGGTTTCCTTTACCATAGCAGAGTTATCATTGTAGTTTTATTTATACACCCTCCTGGCCCTTCCTGACTGTACTGGAGATGTCTCTGTGCCTTGGCTGCTCCCAGATACAAACCGTGAAACCGGGTCAGTATAGCCCCAGCATACCTATCCATTAGTACAGACTCTAAGTGTGTGTGTTTGTCCTATGAGCTGGGAAGAGACCCTTCCTTGCCTTGGGTCAAGCTCAGCCAGTCTCCTTTTTTAGGGGTTGGGCATTTTGAACAGATTTTTATCCAAATCTGCATCATCTTTTCCCTGTTCTCCAGGTCTTATCTTTCATCTTGTTGCCAGGGAACTATTTATCCCCATTAGTCTTGTTTGATTTACTCTCCTAAACCTCTCATTGACTTTTAGCATAGTGTCTAGACTCCTGGGACTTCACTGACGGCCTCTGATAATTTGTTTTCTCTATGAAATATATGCTTGTTTAAAGATGCCAATTGAACATAAAACAAATATAAAAAGAAACAATCAAAAAATTCTCCCCTCCCCCAAATTAAACATTTTACCATATTTAAGTAAATACAAAGTGTGGTAGGTAAGAACGCAGTGCAAAATGACTTCTGCCCAGTATTTTTTCCCCTATTTATGGGTAACACGAGCATCTTTGAATATTGTTGATCTCAGTGCCCTCAGCATCAACATCTTGTTTGGCTCCTGTCTAGGAAGAGCATCAAGGTAATATCTGAGGTGCAAAAGTCATTATAGGACCTTCTCAGTTGCCTTGTTTTTATCAGTTCTAGATTCATAAGAGCTGTGCATCATCCTAGAAACAATTAAGCTTATGTCTCAAATTTCTTGGAACATTTAAAGCAAACACACACACACACACACACACACACACACACACACCTCTCTTAATCTTATACACTGGAGTTTCCTCCCCCAAATTGATTTTTATACCTTTTACTGTAAAGTTTTATGTCTTTTTAAAAAAAATCTTTATTATTATTATTATTATTATTATTAATGTTTATTTATTTTTGAGAGAGAGCACACATTGAGCGGGGGAGAGATGTGGACAGAGGATCCAAAGCGTGTTCTGTGCTGACCACAGACAGCCTGACGTGGGGCTCAAACTCACGAACTGCAAGATCATGACCTGAGCCGAGGTTGGATGCTCAGTCTATTGATCCACCCAGATGCCCCTAAATGCTTATTTTTTGAGAGAGAATGAGCAGGGGATTGGCAGAGACCGGGGGAACAGAAGATCCAAAGCGGCCTCTGTGCTGACAGCAGAGACCCGATGTGGGGCTCTCACTCAAGCTCTGTGAGATCATGACCTGAGCCGACACTTAACTGAGTCACCCAGGTGCCCCTGAAGTTTTTTGTCTTAATTGAGGTTTTATTCTTATATTCTTTATTTTTAGATATTCTTTTTAGATATTCTTTTAGATATTCTTTTTTAGGTATTTAAATATTCTTTATTTTTAAGAGCATATTCTAACTAGAAAATAATTTCAAACCTTATTTGTTGGGGAACCGGGCCCAGTTCATTTGCACAAATCAATTCCAAGGTCAAAGTTTTTGTGTAGGATAAAGAACTATAAAAAGATTAGCTTTCACATATATTATTTCCCTGTGATATATCTCCATCTCCCATTCCCCTCGTTATCCCTACTGCTTTTTTTGTTGTTGTTACTGTTCTCTATAGACAAGGCTGGAAACAAGTGAGTGCCAATTCAGTTTCTTAGCTCCATTGTCACCCTTGTGTTGTATGTCAAAAATGCAAGCAGATATCCATTGTCACCTGAGTGGTTTGGTGATTCAAAAAAAAATAACTCAAGTTTGTATAACAGAAAAGTTATGGCTCAATAACAACTTTATTGAGGTATAATTTATATACCATAACATTCACCCATTTCAAGTGAACAATTCAGTGAGTTTTGGTAAATTTGCCGAGTTATACAACTAACACCATAGTCCACTTTTAGAACATTTTTATCATCCCAATAAATCCCTCATGCCAGTTTACAGTTAATCCCTGTTCCTATGGTTACCTTCTTTTAACCCCTTTTGGAAAACCTTAAGTGCCCCTGTGGCTTTGGTCAGGGACAGTAAAAGCATACGGGGAATTTTGAGGTTAGAAATTTTGTATGGTGTTTCTGTTGAGTCTAGTGTTTGAAACCTCCTAGAGGCAAAACAGCAATAGATGTGCTTTGTGGATACAACTCTTTTCCATCCTTTTCTGCAAGGCTTTCGGAGTCTTGCAAGGCCCTGTCAGCCCTCTGTAATTTTGTTCTAATCTCCTGCAGTTTCCTGATGTCTCATTAAATCAATTTAGCCATTATAGTCTCAGGCTGGTCTTTCTCTGAGACCAGTTTACATTATAAACCAACAACTCCGTTCTGAAGCAAGAAATTGCTAGTACCTTATACTTGCGCAGTTTGTTCGAAACCTAAATACTCATTTGCTTAGGCAGTAATGAAAAGCAATTTAAAGGACTTACAAGAATGGTAAATAGATGAGATATAATTGCCAAAAATAATAAACCAAAAATATCAAGTTTGCATAGATGTCTTAGTTTTCATACTACCCAACATATTAATCTCCAATTTTTTTATTGTACGTCCCTATCAATATATTGGGAGTAGGCATGGGGGGGAGCAAAGGATCAATTTATATATGAATGTATAATTTCTATAGATGTACTATTCTAATGTATGCACAAAGTAAATTTTGAATGAAATAAAGATTAAAAACAATACCACTTAAAAATAAGTACAAGATTACCATTCTCAGTTTGGCTTTTGGAAATGAAAAGCCCTCTGCTCAAAGAGGCCTTATTCTTTGCTGTTCTCATATATCCTAGTTAACAAAAATCTGTTTTATCATATCAAGAGATTACTTTGAAATCTTTTTTAAATTGGCCTTCTTATGAAGTGATATTTCAATTTTGAAATGTCATGGTTCTTAACTGTTAGTATTTGCTTTATGACTAATTTCTAAAATGGAATTTACTTTTTTTCATATTAAGTGATTATGATAATCTAGTCACACTTTTATGTAGTCACTGTCTTTCCCTCCCCTCCTCCATTTATCTGAAATAAGTCACTTCTATCTCTTATTAAAAATCCTCTCAGAAGAGGAAATGAGATTCTGGTGGATACAAAGTCTAATTTATAACATAATAGAGACCACTTTCGAACTATATGATTTGGGCAAGTTACTTAAGCTCTCAGGGCACCTGGCTGGTTCAGTCACTAGAGCATGCGATTCTTGATCTCAGCATCATGAGTTCTAGTCCCATGTTGGGCATAGAGATTACTAAAAAAAAAAAAAAAAGTAAAAACTCTCTGTGCCCCCCATTTCTTCATCGGTAAAATGGGAATAACAATACCACATCATAGGCTTGCTGGGAGAGTAAATACACACATGAGCAAGTGGTGAGCACGACTGTAGTAGCATTTGTTAAATAAATACATACATTTGGTTGAATCCAAATATGGTTTAAGAGTGATTTTAAATTCACATTTTTTGCTTGTAAATGTATCTATTTATGTTTTTATTTTTATTATGTACTGTTAATACTTTGAGGGTTAACTTGGCTACTGTCATGAGGATATTGAAAAACAAAAACATTAAGCCTACTATTTAGAGTTTGTGTATACTTTTTTTTTTAGTGTATATGCTGCCAAAGCAAGCACTGTGTATTCTTTTTAAAAAGAGAAGATGTTGATATTTCATTGAAGAAAGTAGAAATAATTATTAGATTTATAAATCAATAGAAAATGGCTTTTGTGTACTTTATCCTTGTCTAATGTCTTCTTGATATTTCAGACTTTTTGTTTACTTGAGGGGGGTGGAGAGAGAGAGAGGAAAAGAGAGGGGGGTGGGTGGGGAATCCCAAGCAGGCTCTGCACTGTCAATGCAGAGCCCAACGAAGGGTTCAAACTCACGAACCGTGAGATCATGACCTGAGCTGAAATCAGGAGTTGGACGCTTAACCAACTGAGCCACCCAGGTGCCACATTTTCTCATTACTTTCATATTTGTGTTTCAGGGGTCTCTGGGAATAACTTTTTTTCCTATTCCCAAGGCATCTTTTGACAGTACTGTCTCTCTTACATTTGAGGGATTTTATTGATACTTGAGACAAACAGTAAATATACTAAATATTTTATTGAAATTCCTGCTTATTTTGAACAAAAATATTTCTTATAAGGTTTTTCAGGTTTCTAGTAGTTTAATATGATTTCTGATTATTGTATTTTAATATATAATTTAAAGGATGGTCCTGTACTTTAAAATGAGGTGGTTTGGTTGTGATTTCCCTACTGAGACTATATTTATGTTTTGTTTTTCTTTAACCGCAGGTTACCTTGTCTATGAATTTGACAAGTTTTGGTTTGAAGAAAAGCCAGAAAGCATTATGTATTTCAACATGTATAGAGAGAAGTTTCATGAAAAGATTAAAGGACTCTTACTGGATTGTAATGTATCACTTACTTTAAAAATATGAATCATCCGTAGTATCTTCTATTTCTACCACATTTTGCACACACAACAGAATTTATATGTTGTAATAGAAAGTATCTGATCAATTACACTCCTTATATATAATTTCCTACAAAAAGATTTCAGAAATTCTATTTAAGAAAGCTAGTGGACAATCAGTGTATGTTTACAGTTGTTTATACACTGTTTTCCAAAGGTACCTTATCCTTCCAAAGATCCCTTCTGTAGAGTCCTGTGAACTACAGTTTGGAACTTGGGACTTAGCCCATTTAGTGTAAAAGTACAAATCAGGTATTTGTATTTAATTGGTTGATTAAAATGTGTCAGAATCAGTTTTCATTTTTATGTGTTGTACTATCAAGTCAGTATCGGAACCTTTCAAAGCTCTTTTAAGATTTTTTTGTGTTTTAGTTTGGAGATGATTGTTCTTTTTCTTTGTCATGTTTTCTTCCTAGGTTAATTAACAGGAAGAGTAGTTCTTCATGGTTTTCTTTGTTTGCATCTCAATCACATGCCCTAATGTTGCTTCATTAGTAGCAAAAAGCATTGATATGTCAGACAGGATAAAGAATCATGGCCTCTTCCTTTTTGGTTTCCCTGATTATTTAGCATAATGGATAATGAGAGAATGACGGTATTGGTGACTAGCTTTTTTGTTTCTAAATACCACACTTTAAAATCTCACAGTGGTATTTTAAAGCTTAAAAGCATTTTCTCATCTTCAGTTATTTGCTTTTCAGTCAGTTGTAGAAAAGAATAATAATGCTTGGTGTGAAGGCCTTTTATGAGGCTTCTCTGCCTGTGAGTGTTTATGAAAAGAGATGTATTGGCTAAGAAAATCTCGACTGTATTCAAAGGACAGTGGCTATTTCAATAAAACTGTCTTTGAACTTATACAAAAGGAAAACTTAAAGCTTTTCAAAAATACTGGTGAAACATCATTGGTTTATTTTATTTACGATTAACTGTTGCTTCTTTTTGCTTTGCCTCCATGGTGTTTCTGGATAATGGTATATGGACTTTATGGGTATTCTTTGAGTTAGTGGTCTGTGGGATTCAAAAGTAGCCTGAGGATGATGACTGTGCATTTCGTATAGCTTTATTCTCCTAAAATCTCGGGAGGGCATCAAGTGCTGTCAAGGATTATATAGTGATGAGCTTCTCATGGGAATGATTTCTTCCTTGTGTGTTTTAGACATTTGTACTCCTAGCAAAACTAAAAGAGTTTGAAGATAGGTTTGTCTGATCACTAAGTTCTTAAATCCTACAGAAACCGGCCTATTAAAGACATATTTTAAATATGATGAGAGTTAGCCCGTCTTTAAATGTGTATATCAAGTGCTTAACGACTGACTCATGTGGTAGCAAGACCCGAGACTTTCAGTGTTCGTTCATGTCTCTTTACAGACCTCTTTCTGCAAACTTGTCAAAGAGAGGTAAAAAACATCTGAGCGGAAAGTAACAGATGCAGTGTCGTATAGCACACACATTGAAAGCGCAGCATCAAAACTATTACTTTCTCAACAGGATAAAGCACGTAAAAATTGGGTTCCCTTTATTATTGATTGTGGTGGTTTAGTGTCTCCATATCACAGGCATTTAAAATTGGTTTCTTGTAGGAGACTTCTAAACCCTGGGATTATCTCAATTTTTTCTTTATGCTTTCAGTGCATTAGTTTCTAGCTCTGCAGTTCTAGGAGATGTAGCAAAATCCTGGTAAGGATCAGGTGCTAACCATTAAAGCTCATTTTATAGTGTTTACTATTACATGGAAAGCAATTCTGTTAGTCTTTTAATGTTTATGCTGAAAATTCTTACCTTTATATTTTAATCTTTCAACAGCTGAGGTCTTGAACTGATTTAAACCTTTGTCAGTATGCTTAATAAAGAATGACACAAGTATGTATGGAAGGGAAAACTTTTTAAAGTAATCAAGTTTTTCGCCTTCTATGGAGGAAAAACACTTTGTAATAATGTTTTGAGAATGTCATTTGAAAGTTTGGTCAGTAATACGTTCTTTAAATCCATCACTGTTTGTACAATATAGATACTGTCCTGCTCTTGCTTCAGAAAACTCAATAACCATTTCAGAAGCTCTGTAGTGAATTGGTCTAAAAGATACCAATAAATTCTAAAGTTTGATAGTCTGGAAGCCAAGCTAAGCGTCCCCACTTGTAAATTAGAATGTAACATAGTGACATACGTGAAAAAATATAATTGTGTCTCCTGTCCTATTTTTCCTTGCTTTCAGCATATGTGTGTTAGAATTTTATGTAGTCTTAAAATCCATGTTTAGGATCTTCCCTGTTTCTGTAATAATGAATAAAATACCAAAGTAGTGATAGAATTGAAGTAGCAGGAAAAGCAGGAAAATTATGTTTGTTTTAGCATCAGAAAAGTGAATCGATGTTAAAATCAATTTTTGTATATGCCAGATCAAAGAGAGCGTGCCAGTGACAAGAATGGTGTAAAAATAGAATTATACTGGTCGTAGTTCAAGTATGTTCTGAAAGACAATCTTTAGGGAAATGGGAGAATCAGGGGATATCAGTATGTCAGTGAACCTAGATCAGCCTCTCTTTGTATATAAATATGGTGATATAGTTAGATATAAAAATCAGTGTCTTACTGGCACCAGTTTAGAAAACAGGATCTTTTTCTTAAAAAATGCCCATCCTGATTTTTTTTCTACTTTAGCAGCTACTTGGATTTGTATGTATTTTTCTATGTGAAAAATATATGTACTCTTCATTTTTATTCCAGTATTAATAATTGTTTAAATACTGTTTCTCCCCTTTGCATTCAGCGAAATAGAACTTGGTCAAAGATTTGCTCAAAGGAGCAGCATTACATGAGTGGAAAGTGGAAATCTCGTTTCCAGAGCAGAAAAGATTACACACTATCATGGCACAGAAGAGAAGTTTGGCTTGGAGGGCAATAATGTTTAGAATTAATGATCAGGGGCCAGCAGCTATTTTCTCAGGATAAATGGCCCACCTAACTTCTCTCTGAACAAGTCTGGGGAGGCTTCCTTTCCATTTTCACATTTATGAACCTCTCCGCACAAGCAGATTTTTAACAAAGACGAAGGGACTTATTAAACATCTGAGAGAAATCATGAGTGAGCTGGTTCTTTTTTTCTGGCTTCACCTTTTGACAAGAAAAAGTTTAAATGTAGTTCAGGTAAGACCTAACTATTATAGGGCAATCCTTTCTTCTTTCTTTCTTTCTTTTTTTAATTATAGGGCAATTCTGTGGTTCTGTTAATGTATTAAAAAAATAAGCAGCGGCTTTCCCTGGGGGAAAAAGTGCTGGTTGTCAACTTAAAGAAATCGATTTTTGTCTACTTTGGATAAAACAATTAACTTCATATGTAAAAGCAATAGTTTAAATGTGATGTCATTTTGTTCAGAATGTTGTGAACAAATAAAAAAGTGTGTCAAAATTGTTGAAAGCCGCTCTGCTAATCCTTCGGTCTCTTCCTATCCTCCCCATCCCTTACTTAAGCCATTTATGTTCATGAAACAGTGACTTCCTTATTTAACCCTTTAATCATGTTCCTATAGGGTAAATCAGAATACACAGAAAATTTTTATTTTTGTGACTAACTCATCCACTAATTACCTATTTAAGATGTTACTGGGTAACAACAGTTGGTTATGAGACCAGAAAAGAGCTGGAAAAAAAGAAAAGAAGCTACCACTCCCACCCCCCATTCTTACAAAGGATAGGAATAATTCATACTGCACTGCAGTGTGCTTTTCTTAACTTTACAGTGTATCTTAGATACATTTTTATATTAATACATAGCTTCCTTATTCTATTTATTTACAGCTGCAGAGCATTCCTCTGTGTGTGTATCATTTTGAACTAAATAAAAATACTACATATGGAACTGGTTGGATTCAGCAAATGAACTTTATTAAAGCTAATACTAATTATAGCTTTAAAATGTATGTATTAGAAAAAAGTGGCTGAAAATTAAAGACCAAGCAGTCATCTCAAGGAGTTTGGCGAAGATCAAAATAAATGTAAAGAAAATAAAGAAGGAGATATTAAAGGTCAGAGCTTAGATGCATGGAATAGAAATGCATACAATAGAATCAACAAAAGTAAAAATTTGTTGCCTGGAAAGACTAATAATACTGATTAACCTTGGTGAGATAAATAAAGAGTAAGGGGGGTGCCCGGCTGAACTCAGGTCAGTTAAGCATCCAACTCATAAATTCGGCTCAGGTTGTGATCCCAGGGTCGTGGGATGGACCCCGATGTCGGGCTCTTTGCTGAGCATGTAGCCTGCTTGGGATTCTCTCTCTTTCTCTCTCTCCCTGCCACCTGTTCATACTTACTCTCTCTCTGAAGTAAAAATTTTTAAAAATTTTAAAGAATAAGGAAGAAAACAAATAATGATACCAAGAATTGAGTGTGAAACATCACTACAGATCCTGCAAATACTGGAAAGAAAATGTATTGAGGATAACCTCAAAAATTTGAAAATTGAGATGGGATATAAACATTTCTAGAAAAATATAACTTACCAAAACAAAACTGTACAAAAAGAAATAGGGAATCAAAAAGTCCTAGCACTATTAAATGGATTCAGGAATTAAAAACCTTTCCATTAAAAAACCTACAGTTCTGTGTAGCTTGCACTGGCAAGTTAACACATTTAACAATAAAATGGTAACAATTTTCATAATCTTTTCTAAATAATGAAGGGTGGACACCCTATAATTCATGAGACTATCATAATCTTGATGACTCAACCCAACCAGGACAGAACAAAAAAAGAATAATTATATGCTAATGTCACTTTGGATGCAGTAATCCTAAATAAAATAGAAGCACACTGAAATCCAGAAATATATTGAATTTCATATATTACATAATAAATAATGAACTGCATATAGATATGCTGTTTTAATGTGTGATCAATTATAGCTCAGTTGGGTTAATTCCCAGAATAAAATTAATGAAATTTACCACGTTAATATTTGAAAATCACATGATGATCTTAAAAGTCACAGGAAAAGCATTTGATAAAAACTCGACATCCATTCATATTAAAAACATAGCAAATGAGAAATAGGGGTTACCTTAATTTTACAAAATGTGTCTTTATAAAATAAACCCTAGCAAATATATTTAACGGTAAAACGTCTGGATCAGAAATAAGAAAGGGTGTCACCACTTGTATCAGTCAGCTTTTGCCACAGGAACAATGCATAACAACCAATCATACAAAAATCTTAGGGGCATACAAAAAAGCGTTTCCTCCTCACACATGGGTAGGCCAACCAGGCAGCTTTGCTAATCCCAGCTGGATTCAGCTGGCCTTAAATATAGGTCGTGGGGGGGCGCCTGGGTGGCGCAGTCGGTTAAGCGTCCGACTTCAGCCAGGTCACGATCTCGCGGTCCGTGAGTTCGAGCCCCGCGTCAGGCTCTGGGCTGATGGCTCGGAGCCTGGAGCCTGTTTCCGATTCTGTGTCTCCCTCTCTCTCTGCCCCTCCCCCGTTCATGCTCTGTCTCTCTCTGTCCCAAAAATAAATAAAAACCGTTGAAAAAAAAATTAAAAAAAAAAAAAAAAATATATAGGTCGTGGGTTTGCTTCTTGTCAGCTCCATGTGACTTGTGTGTCTGGGACCAGTGGGCTACCTGAGGTATGCTCTTTATACGGTGCAGCAGAAGCACAGGAACAACAAGCCCAGTGGCTCAAAGGTATTTCAGGCCTTTGCTAACATCATGTCCACCAATGTTCGCTTGGTCATCTAGCAGGCCACATGGACAAGTCCAACATCAATGAAACAGCGAAATATACTCTATTAGGAAGGGGTAAGGAGTGAACATTTGACGAGTAATCCAAATCGTCACAGCACATCTGTTCAAAGTTGTGATAGAAGTCCCACCTGGTGCAGTAAGACAAGTGGATGGAAAGAAAGAAAAGTGACTATTCATAAGTGATATATGTACATAGAAAATCCAAGAGAATTGATCAGCCATCAATGGTAGAGGAGGAATTTGATCAACTATCAAGGGTGATCATTTATCAAGGGTGAGGGATTCTGGCTAAACCTATTCAGCCTGATTTTTTGCTAAAACTGAGCTTTGAAGACATGCCTAACAATGGCACTTCTTGGGAAAACACGGCTCAGAGGAGCCTGATTACAGTTTGGTCAAAGGGGAGCATCTTGTTACTACTGCCTATTGCCTGAGCAAGATTTCAGCAAAGAAACGAAGTTTTATGTTTTCTTCCTAATCCTTGACAGAAATATGCAGCTGTAAGGTGGTGATGTTTCATCATTTGGATTCCCCCAGAATCAGACCTAGAGATAAAGAAGTGTCATTCATTTGGGAGGTGATCCCAGGAAGTGCTGGTAAGGGAGTGGGGAACTGAGGGAGGGAACTGAAGTCCTCCCATTAGGGGTATTTTGTATTAAGTAAAATAACACTGTGTGTAACTGGATTCTGAGCCCTTGGATGAGGGTGAGGGGTGACTCCATCTGAGGATAAGGGGACTGAAGTATTTATACACCAACTCCCATCAGTTATTGGGCAAGGGCCCTCCCTGGGGTGTGTTATTTTCCCTGCACTTCTAGCATGCCGTGCACAGGTGTGCAAAGATGGTTCTGATGGCCAGAAGACCCTGTAGAGGTGCTGACATGACAACAGGAAGTCAGGCCCGTGTGTGCTAAAGTGGAGAGAGCAAGGTGACGGGTGAGGGATATTGAAGACATTTGCTACAAGACACTTTTGCAGGTAACAACAGGGGAAATAAGCACCAGGGAAAAACCTCATAAAGTCAAGGGGAAAAAGACAACAGTAGATATAACATGGAGCCGATAAAAACAAATAGAATGCTGCCTGACAGCCTGTGGGCTTCCTGGACCTTGTGTCATTCCTTGTTTGGGGTTGAAAACAAGCTTGGGTCATGTCTTATACTTTGTAAATCTCTTGTTTATTCTTTCCCTGTCTCTTCTGCACTCAGTTTGTAGGCATGAAAAAAAGGTTACTGCAGGTGTTAATAATGAATTTAGCTTTGCTGGAAAGATGCCATGAAGATTCATTTTTATCCCAGTAGAAATCTAAGACTGTTCCTGTATCTAACCAAAGGTACCTTCTGGCTCAAAAATGCTGTAACTCTGGGATAGATACCACGATTCTAAAATTTTTTTTAATGTTTATTTTTGAGAGAGAGAGAGAGAGAGAGAGAGAGTAGGGGAGGGTGGAGCAGAATCTGAAGCAGGCTCCAGGCTCTGAGCTGTCAGCACAGAGCCTGACATGGGGCTTGAACTCACAAACCATGAGGTCATGACTTGAGCCAAAGTCAGACGCTCAACTGACTGAGCCACCCAGGTGCCCCGACACCATGATTCTAATAACAATAGGCCCAAATGATTATAGTAACTTAGGTTAGAAGTTGTTAAAAGTGCCGTAAAATATAGATTCTAAAAATTAAAAAAAAAACCTAATAATTACATTTAAAGTAAGTTTCTGCCTATTGGTTCTAAAGACCTTCACTTGTTATTGGACCACTTTGTAGTCTAGGTGAACTTCAAGTCTTAGATTCAGATATAGGTCCAAAACGGCAAACCTTTAAAGGTATTAACAGTCCTTTATTGAATATATTAACTTACAACTGGGTTAATAAGTTAAAAGGAAACATTAAATATTTATAAACCTAAAATGCACCTCTCCATTTGCCTCTTCTGGCGACCTGAATTATAATTAAAACATATTAAAGTTCTTCATATCCAATCGTAAGACCCCAGCCCTCCCCAAACAGGCAGATTCAGTCATTTATCCGGACACTGCATTTGCCAGGGTGCATACTGAGTGTTTTGTTTTCTCTCTCATAAAACACTGAGAATAAAAGTCACAAGAAATAAATACAATTTTTTCTTTAAAAAGTCCAAAACTCAATTAGTATTCCTCTATCTTTTTAGGGTGAAATAAAATGAGTAGGTTCTGTTTGTTTTGGATTTTAATTATCTGGTCAGTCAGCACAGATTCCCACCATTGTGTTACATCCTTTTCCTGAAGACGATTATGTGGCACAGTCCATGGTCTGCCTTGACTTCATCAGTTCCCGCTTCAGCTGTTCAAAGCACACAAACATAATGACGTTCCAGGATCCGAGTCGCAAGAAGGAAGGTACAAATCTAGGAAAGTGCACATCACCATTCTCTGAGTTTGTTAGAATTCTTAAAGTTATTGCGGCACAGACAGCTTATGCTTCTCACTGTGCCACTCTTCTCAAATAAAGGCACTTAAAGGTAGCTATTTTTCACCCTTCCCTACTGTGCACCTAAAATAATATTGTCTAAAACTTCTTCAAAACAACAAAACCGAGGTGCTCACATCTAGACACATACATACACAGCCTTCACTCCCTCCAAAGCATGTCTCATTCCTGAAGGGGCATTTTCCAATAACTCCCCTTTTCTGAGGGGTGGGGAAAGTTCTGCTTTGTTTTGCTCTGCTTTCTGGATGGGAGATAGAAACTGTTGAAAGAGGAAAAGGAGAAAGCAAAGAAAAAGTGATGAGTAAGTGGACCGACCATTTTCCAGAGTGAAGAAATTCGTGCTGTCCAGATCTTGGCAATTCTTGTCCTTGAACTGTCAAGAGACTAAGTGCATTTTTTGGTTTTGCTTTTTGTGGGTTTTGTGTGTGTGTGTGTGTGTGTGTGTGTGTGTGTGTTATGTTTAAGAATTATGTCAAACTGTGCAGACCAAATGATTGACTTTGAACGCCTGCTTGCAGCAATGAGATATTCCAGAAAAAGATGTCATCAGTTAAATCTGCCTTGGATAGATTTTTTAAAGAGATCTGGCCTATAAAAATCAGACCCCCAAGGTTTTGTGTGTGGTTTTGTTTTTTGTTTTGTTTTGTTTTGTTTAGGTCTCAATACATTTCTTCTGACTCCTGGATGGATGTGTGTGTGTGTGTGTGTGTGTGTGTGTGTGTGTATTTTAATTACATATTTTAAATGTTCATAAGTCTACCATTTTACCATTTTAAGTGTGTAGTTCAGTAGCATTAAGTACATTGTGAGCAATCACTGCCCATCTCCAGAACCTTTTGGTCATCCCTAACTGAAACTGTACATATTAAACAAGAATTCCCTTTGCTCCTACCTCCCCCAGCCTCTGCTAACCACGTTCCACTTCTGTCTCTATGAATCTGACTACTCTAGCTGCCTCATATATGTGAAATTACACAACATTTGTCCTTCTGGGGCTGGCTCAATTTATTTAGCATAATGTTTTCAGGTTTCATCCTGGTTGTCACATGTATCCCCAAAAGGTTTTAAATTTGAAAAAAAAATATTGTTAAATGGTTAATGGTTGATAACTGATATATCCATTCTAAATTAATTTTGTAATGTATTTCATTTGTATTAACATATAAGTGCTGATTATGGTGAATTAGAACCTTGTGGATAATGTGATTGGTGCATCTATGCTTTTGATAAGGTTTGAGGCATTGCCTTACAATTTTAAAGGGTTATAGAATTTTGTTATCACTAGTTTAGTCCTTATGAAGTATATCCATAAATTAGTTCATACTGTATTTTCTTAGGAAGGTAGTTTCTGATATAATATTGCTTAATGGGAAATGGGATCTACACAATACTAGTTTCTAGGTGAGTGTAATAATTATCTAAGCCACACCATTTTCTGCATCATTTTTCCAGGTCAGTGGCAATGATTTTTCCCTACTTTTACTTTAATACAATCTAAAAATCTGAGTCCATCAAGTCACAATAGTGAAAATTCCAGCTATCGCACTAGTGGATATTTACCCAAATATAAGAAAGCTAATTCAAAGGGATACATGCATCCTTGTGTTTATAGCGGCATTATTTACAATTGCCAAGATATGGAAGCAGCCAAAGTGTTCGTGGATAGATGAATGGATAAATATGTGGTACACACACACACACACACACACACACACACACACACACACACAATGGAATATTACTCAGCCATGAAAAGAATGAAATCTTGTCATTTGCAATGACATGGATGGAGCTAGAGAGTATAATGCTAAGGGAAACAATTCAGTCAGAGAAAGATAAATACCATATGGTTTCACTCATAAGCGGAATTTAAGAAACAAAAAAGCAAAGGGAAAAAAATAAGATAAAGACAAACCAAGAAACAGACCCTTAACTATAGAGAACAAACTGATGGTTACCAGAAGGCGGGTGGAGGATGGGTTAAAAATGTGAAAGGGGAGAAGGAGGGCACTTGTGATGAGCGCTGGGTGATGTATGGAAGTGTTGAATCACTATATTGTACACCTGAAACTAATAGAACACTGTACATTAACTGGAATTAAAATAAAAACTTGAAATTAAAAAATATTTTTAAAAAATTTAAATAGTAAAAATCACATCCTATTTTCTCTTATTCCTCTATTACACTTTCTCTCCACTTTATAGTTCTCTAGCCCTGATCAGGCAAAATCCCATCTACGTTTCCAATAGACTGGGACCAAGTGAGAGATCACTGATTTTAAGTGAGCTTCTGATCAAGGCTGAGAAAATTTTAATATCACAGTTTTTAATGTTCTGGCCCAGTGTTGGAGGATTGGAGATACTTATGGCAAGGAAAAATAGATAGTATACTGCATAGACAAAGGCTGGTCAGCTATATGTCAACTATTTGGACAAGACAGCACCCCAAAACACATAGATACTGTGAACACAGCATTACAGATAGAGAAGACCATATCCTACCCTTTGAAAAAAGCCAGTGGTCCTTCTTTAGTGAGCATTGTAATTGCACAGTTGGGCACACTTGTGTACTGTCCTGGTGGAGAATTAACAAATCTGGTTTTTACCACATCCACTGGAGAGGACAGAACAGTTGTGCAAAATCCGGCGATGAGAGCTGACACAAAGTGGCAGGGTAGGTCATCTAAAATGGACCAATGAGACAAGTCAGCGTCAGACTTTTGAAAGAAGCTTCTAGTTTTCAGTTCTCTATCAGATTCTTATAAACTTAGTGATATCAGGAGACCAACGTGGATGTCTGATAAATAAAATATAATAAAGAAGGTTATACTTAGCCTTACCAAAAAGATAGCAAATAGTACCTGGCAGAGTGGATTGTAAATGCTTTAGGAAAATAACCTGTCAGTTTTCTCTGTGCCCTTAGGATATGGGACAAAGCCTGATACATAGGCATCTAATAATTTTTTAGTGTGAGGCAAACGTGATAACCACTACACTATGGAAATGGCCTAATAATTTTTTTAGTGAATTAAAGTCATTGTTCAGGGAGAATTTCAATGTCTCTAGAACCTGTTAGAATATTTTAGGAAACCTATCCAATGGTACTACATTTTAGATAAAAACACTGATGAGCTCCTTATTTAACCAGCTCATTTGGATATAGTGTGGGATGGACTCGCCTTCTGAATTATGCTATATAAAGAATAAGATGCCAACAAAGTCCCATATATTAGTATTAAATGAGAATAATGCTGATTAAGAATATAGTTGCATTTTCTTTTTGTTGTAGCAAAAAAAAATCTAATATTTAGAGTTTGGGTTTTTTAAATTTTTTATTTTATTTTATATTTGAGAGAGAGAGAGAGAGACAGAGCATGAGCAGGGGAGGTACAGAGAGAGAGGGAGACACAGAATCTGAAGCAGGCTCCAGGGTCCAAGCTATCAGCACAGATCCGGACACGGGGCTCAAACTCATGAGCAGTGAGATCATGACCTGAGCCGAAGTCGGACGTTCAACCGACTGAGCCACCCAGGTGCTCCCCGCCCCCTTTTTTTTCTTAAAAACTCTATCTAATGGGGGCACCTGGGTGGCTCAGTCGGTGAAGCATCTGACTTCAGCTCAGGTCATGATCTCAAGGTTCCTGAGTTCAAGCCCTGCATTGGGCCCTCTGCTGACAGCTCGGAGCCTGGAGCCTGCTTCAGATTCTATGTCTCCCTCTCTCTCTGCCCCTCCCCTGCTCTTACTCTGTCTCTCTTTCTCTCTCTCTCTCTCTCAAAAATAAATAATCATTTAAAAAAAGTTATATCTAATGTTCAAAATTACTTAATTTTTTAAAAGAGAGAACTGTTACAATTAGGGGGTTCAGTACAATGTGGCTGGAGAAGCTCCAGGATGAAATTGTAAATGTGCAGACCTGGTTGTTATCAACAATAGGAAGTTACCTGCTAGTAGTTTGTTTTTCACGAGGGCCTCCTTCATTAGATCATATGTAACTAACTCTGTACAATTGATGATGACATTTCTCGTCAGGTTGGGAGTAGTCCCTGAAAAGAAGAAAATGTTTAATAGCTCCAGTATACGATAAAGCGGTAATTGAATACATGTGTTTTAATAATTATAAAATTCACCTTAAAGTCAGTTACCTTTCCAAAGGCCTGTCAGGCCTTCCGTTGTTGCTATAATTCGGTAAGCGTTGTAAGTCCCGGTGTATCGGGGTTTGAGACCATGCAGATGGCTCTGTGCTTGAAGTCTGACCTTCACGACCTCTGTGGGTTGCCCTATGAATACTGCTACTCCTCCAGTCGTTAGACCAGCTGAGATCTTGCTTCCTAAACCAGCTGTTGCTATTCAGAGAGAAAAAATATTTATCAAGCAAAAATTTAAAAAAACAAAAACCAAAAAACAACAAAAAACCAAGACCCAGAATGCAACTCTGTCTTTTTAATTTTAGTAGTTAGTATTATTCTATCTTTATATCTTTTCTATTTCCCCAATGCTTGTGATGATCATGCACTAAGTATGTGCTAAATCACTATAGGCTAGAAACCTCAAAGTTGACTAGAATTTTTTTAAAAATAAAGACTTTGAAGTGCCAAGAAACACAATACTTAGTTCTTTCCTATATTTGGCTCTCTTTTTCTGTATATCCCAACTGGGAGGAGGCACCAGTCACCAGGGAGGCTTAACCTTCCTCTCATCAATGGTGATGTTAATTATTGGACTTCGAGGTCTTAGGAAAATCCCAAGTGGACAAATAGCCCCCGCATGGGATGTCAAGTGGTATCAGGCTATGAAGGGTTACAAAGGGAACAACAACAACAAAAAGAAGTGAAAAAAGTGATTTTTGATACAAAATTTTGAAACCTTTTAGCCTAAGTTACTCAAGACAGATAATTATTTAATCAACTATAAATAGTCTTGGAGCCCTCCTTCCCCACCCGCCCCGCCATGCTCATTCCCATAATTAAAGTATGGATCAAAAACATTTACTCATCAAGGGCTTTCTCAGTCATTCTGTTTCCTAATCTGTAAAATAGAGACAATAACATCTACCTCATAGAGTCACTGTGTCAGTTAAAATAATATCAATTCAGCACTTAACATACTAACCTGCATATAGGAAGTACAGCAATTCTTTTCCTAACTGTATGATTGTACTCTTTTCTCATCATGCTTGTCTAGGAGCTGAGCATACAATAGATAACCATCTTTTAAATTGGCAAACTTAAGTCCACTGTAGTCCTTCCTCACCGCTGCACCTGACTCGGTTCTCTGGTCTTCTCTAACACTGGAGACCTGACAAGGAAACTCTTAAAGGAAACGAGTTTTTTCCTGTCCTCTCAACTCTCCTCATGAGGTCTGATTTTCTTCCCTTCAGACCAAAGGTTTTCAAATTTGTTGCATGCCAAAATGTCCAAGAAACTTGTGAGAACATAGATTCCCTGGTCCCAACCTGAGCAATTCAGATTCGGAGGACAAGGCAGTCCTCAGCACTTGGGAGTTTTAACAAGCTCCACTGGTGTTCCTGAGAGACTTCACTGTTTGGAGAACTTTGACTTAAATGTTATTTTGCAGCCCATCCATCTTCTCCAGATGGATATCCAAATGAGGCCCCAAATATCTAGGATCCACCAGGTGATTTTTACAAGTATAAATCTGCATCTGAAAACTCGATTTTGCACACTTTTCTTTCCATGAACGGTGAGTACCAAGCTAATATTGGATGCTTCCTTGACAATTTGTTATGAGGACCACTACCCTGCATGTAACATTGCTTGACCAGAGCTGGGCTCAGGGCATGTCTTTCTACCTGTCCTTCCCAGGAATGTTCCCTGCTTACTTTCTTTCCCTGCGCTGAAGAACTCCTGGACGGTGTCATAGAGGCCGATCCTAAGAGAGGCAAAGCTTATTTGTCTCTGGAGGCCAGCAGGCAGCCCACTATAGAGTTTCATCGGCCCTTCTGTTTTTGCCAGAGTGCTGATTGTTCCCAGGACACCTTTGTACTTAATGGTACTGGAGGTCTGGCATTCGCCTTGGATCTGGAAATGAGAAAGAAAAGGTCAGAGCGAAGTTAAAATTGAGTAAGGGGATCCTAACTGGTGAGGAAAAAACGAAAACTGGCCATAGGTGGTCCTCGGTGGAGGAGAAACTTTAAGCCAAGATTTTTCCGGCTGTGTTCCTATTTTCAGTTCCTTTTCCCTTTACAGCAACGTCTCCCTATATATCTCTGTATCTCTCTAGCTATGTATATATGCAGAGAGATCAGCTATAATGCACATTTTGGACATTCCCACCCTCCCTGTATAAATTCTCCAGGACCCCTAAGCGGCAGATGTGAATGTGACCCCTCCAAATTAAGGAAGGCAAAGAGCCTGGCTTGTAAACTGGGAGAGGCTGGTATTGTTAGCCGTTAGAACACTTAGTACACCCTAACTTTGGGGGCTTTGGCAGCCGACATGGTCAACCTGTCTTCCGTGGCTTCTTGTGGTTCTTCCGTTACTCTCAAAGCATTCCAGTTTCCCACCCTAATGCATCCAGTGCTGTGACAATGCCGCACCATTTGTTAAGGGGCCGACGGCCCTGCCTTGAGAAGGGGTGGTTAAACCAAAGCGCTTGTCAAAGGGATGCACAGAATAGATGTCCTCCCTCTCCTTGAGACACGTCCCCATCTCGCTCGCTACCTGTAGCCGGACTTTGGCCGTGTCCAGCGGGAAGGTGATCACATCCGCCACACAGGCCGCCACGCCAGCAGAGAAGATCTTGACCGCCATGGTCGGGGGCACGTCCGAGGCTGTCAGGCCCACCATCTTCGCTCAAATTGCGGAGCGACGAGAGGGCGCAAGGACGAAGGACTCGGGCCCCCGCAAGGTGGAATTTCTCCCTGCCTCTCCTCCCCTGTCCCGCTGGGACAGCAAACAGGCTCCCTGACTTCAGAGAGGCGGGAGACGCTCGCAGCTTGGGCGGCGCGCGGGCAGTGGCTGCAGGTGGAACCGGGCGCACCTCTCGTCTTCCCGCCCTCGCTCCGGGGAGGACCAAGGGTCGCTGGCTGGAAGCTCCCGTGCGCCCTGCCAGCGCCGGGTGACTTATATAGGCAGCCGCTCGGGGGCTGCGGCTCGCCAGGTCTCCGCAGACCGGGGGTGGACCTGGCTGGGGCGTGCCCTGGGGCGCCAAGTCCCTCCCACCCGCATCCTCGCAAGGCGCCTGGAGAGCCGGCTTCCACCCCCAAAGCAGTCGCCGCGCACCTAGCCTTCTGCGCCCTGCGCCCTGCGTCCGGCACTTCCGAGGGAGGGCGCACTGCAGCAGGGACCAGCCCTGGTCCCACCTGGGGCCGGGAGCAGGTGCGGGCTTCCTAAACAAGCGCGATCTCGGGGATTCTGGTAAAAGGTCCTGCCGAGCTGGGAATTCACCCAAGCAAGAGTGGAGCGCCCCCTTGTATCCTTCGGGCACCCTGGGAACCTTGCAGGCATCCTCTCGGCTTCCTTTCCTCTTTTTAACTTCTCATCCTCCTTTCTTCTTTCCAACCAGAAAATCCAGACCCGGGAAAATCCCAGGCAGGAACCAAGAACACCTTGAATTTTTAAAAGAAAAAAGTGTTTCGTTTGAACGCTTTTTGCAGAGGATGTCAAATGAGATCACTGACATACTAGAAAGCAAATAGTAAATTGCTAATGCACTCTATGAAGCGAGATATAATTTGCTCCTTTTACTTTCCTTTCTTAGGACAGTATATTTATAAAATATAAATATTTTATATTTATATAAATATAAATTTATAGGGCGGTGGAAATGACACCCGCAGATCCCTTGGCTCCAAGGGGCAGTTCTTCTGATCTGGCTTGGTCATCTGGACTCCCACTTTTGCTTCCTTCTAGTAAAATATGGTTCCAGAGACATCCCAGGTGGGAAATCTGTTGCTAGCTTACCTACAGTGATAAATGTTGCAATGTGTATTTGTTCCTGCTCCTACCCTGTGCAAAGCTGTATTGTGAGCATTCATTTATTCTTTTGGTTCAAGAGTAGGGAAAATAGGATACAGAGCCCCTAGAGAATGATTTCCAAATACTCTGTATGAACAGGTTGTGTGCCCTGTGCTAAAAGCCTTTCTAGAGGACTTCCAAGAGAGGACATGGCTGAGCGATACTGAGGAAGTCAATGGTAAAGGTAGGGTGGGCTCTGAATAAACAGGAGAAGAAGACAGTGGTTTTCCTCCTCTGCAAACACCTGCTGAAATAAAGAGCAGTTGAGGCAAGTAGGTGGCATATACAAAGGCAAAGACATGGGGAAAGCAGGGTGAATGTATGGGGATGTGTTCTGTTGACCTGCCTGAGAAAAATGGGTGATGGGAAGAAGGAGAGAGGCAGGGCATGAAGTTGGTAAAAGATGAAAATGTGGAAGCCAAACATGGCCAGCTGAGGGCTGATCCTGAGAGTCTATTCCAAATGTGTGTTCATGTTATCACTTCATGCCTGTGTAGTTCTTTACAGATTGTACATGTTGTATTTGATATGGTAGACAATACAGCTTTGTGAATAGTTTGATATAGAGTCAAAGATTTTTCAGAGATGACTCTAAGTTTAAGAACATGGATAGTAGTGGGGCGCCTGGGCAGCTCAGTTGGTTAAGCATCCGACTTCAAGTCAGGTCATGATTTCACCCCGCAGACCGGGGGTGTGGACCTGGCCGGGGCATCCCCCCGGGCTGTGCTTGTGGGTTCGAGCCCCACTTCAGGTTCTATGCTGACAACTCAGAGCCTGTAGCCTGCTTCAGATTCTGTGTCTCTGTCTCCTTCTGCCTCTCCCCTGTTTGCACTCTGTCTCTTTCTCTCTCAAAAATAATATGATAAACATTAAAAAAATAAAAGAACACGGGTAGTAGGCTCAGTGATGGTGCCAGCTGATTGTCATGAGACAGTTGGTAAGGAGAGGTGATTTTAGGGGCAAGAAGATGAGATTAACTTTTAAAGTCTTGGAATTATTTGAAGAGAAGAGTGTTTATCATAGGTAAAAAGCTACCATAGGAAACTACATATAACATACTAAAAGAGCAAGAAATCAGAGCTGGGAGGTATTTGGGAGACAGCAATATGGATGCAATGAGAAAAGGTACGCTTTAAATGGGAGTGAGTACAACAGGATTGGGCCAAGTGGTAGGGGTACCCAGAGTTATGGTCTGGGAAGAATGGTCTTGTCAAAGGTAAAATTCGTAGTGTGTCCAGTCATGGAACCATGATATTAGAGAATATAATTTAAGGAATGGTGGGGTCTCGACTAGCGTGAAATTTAGAACATGTGTCAACAGAGGACAAAAGTGAAGAAAAACCTATTGAATTTGGCTCTAACACTACCGGTCATCTTAGGGAGTATGCTGTGGTGGAGTCATTAGGTTGAGGCTGATGGCTAAGCAGAGATCGAGAATGTTCAGTATAGTGTGACTAAGTGTCTAAGAGGGTGTCTAAGAGTGACTAAGTGTCTAAGTTACCATTTTTCCTTGGTAACTCTAGTGAACATCTGCTATCAACTGGTTAGTCCCCAGCTCACAACTCACCCCTTCTAAGAGGCCCTTGGAAGGAAGTAGGAGAAAGTTTGCCTCAGGCCGGAGAAAACAGTAGGGTAGAGGGTGGCGTCCCCAAGGTCAGACTTCTCTTCTGGCACAAAGAAGAAGAGGTGAAGAAAAGGTCAGTGTGACCAAGGGTAACAGCCCTTTTATGACGTGGTTAAGGAATGGCAGCGAGTTCTTAATGTACTAAGTTCCTATTTCCTTTTTGAAAATTTAGAGCAACATTTACAACTATACTTGCTCAAGCTGTGGCCAATCAGGAATCACTGAACAAATGTCTCTATATTACATAAAAAAAGGTAATGCTGTGCATTTGAATACTGTTCTACACTTTCCCATAATTCTGTCACTAACCACCAATAGGAAACTCTGTGTTGTAGTTGTATAGATAACTGTGCAAATGACAGAAGAGACGATTCATAAAAAAAGAAATACAAATTTTAAAAATAGAGGTGATATATTTAATGTCATTGATAAAGTAATGTACCTTTTTCACTTAATAAATTAATACCTTGTCTCTACCAAAAGTATAATTATTACCACATTGACATGTATATTTTCATATTATAAATGTAATTTTATAAATATACATAAATAATGAGTTAATTACAAACTGTGAATGGTAAAAACATGATAATTGTAATATCAGTACTATATTAATGACAGCATTATAAATTTGCATAGTTCTTTTAGAAAACAGTTTGGCAGTATGCAATGAGCAAAGACAACATCCATGTCCTTTGATCTAATGATTCTTCTTCTGGATACCTTCCCTAAAATAATTAGCCAAAATGTGAAAAAGTCATATATAGGATGATGCTTACTGCAGTCTAATATTTGTAAGAGCAAAGTAGTGGGGGTACCTCAGTTTGTCTCACCTGGGTTTGTCAGAAGAATCATGCATATTAGTGACCCATAGGTGTCCACCTGTATGCAACGATACGTTAATGGAAGGAGAGACTGCCCTTAGGAATTGGGAGAGTAGGGAGAGGGCAGGAAGGGGTTCTCTTAGTCCAGCCCAGCCCAAAGAGAGAGACTATCAAACTGTGTGTTAAAGGAGAAAATATTCTGTTTTCATAGCACAGTAATTTAAGAGAAACAAGCCCATGTGCAAATTCTAGCTAAGATACTTCCTGGCTGAGTGGGCGTGGACAAATGACTTCTCTGAACTCATATTCTTCACTTTTACAATGACTATTCTTATGTCATGAGTTTATTCTCTTTTTTTTTAATGTTTATTTTTGAGATAGACAGAGCGTGAGCGGGGGAGGGGCAGAGAGAGAGGGAGACACAGAATCCAAAGCAGGTTCCAGGCCCTGAGCTGGCAGCAAAGAGCCCGATGTGGGGCTTGAACTTCCAAACCGTGAAATCATGACCTGAGCCCAATTCGGACACTTAACTGACTGAGCCACCCGGGTGCCCACATTAGGTTATTCTTATTAATGGATCACTCTTTGTGCTTAGCACCAGCCGCACATAACTGTCATAAGCCTATGAAAGATTTATCCACTTCATGCACCTAACAAATACTTACATAGCCTGTAACAAGTACTGGACACTGTTCTAAACACTTTCTGAAGTTTAACACACTTACTCCTCATCTCAGCCCTTTGCAAAATGTACTACTGTTGTTCCACGTCACGGATGAGGAAACTCAGAGGCTTAGAGTGGTTTAGAATGTTCTCCTAGGTCTTGTAACCACCGAATGGTACACTTAGGGTCTGTCTGAGCCCCAAACCCTCTGTCACTATATGATACCCAAACTGCCTTCCCAATATATTTATGACATGATATTTTCCTATGCTTTGAAAATGTAGAATGGCTAGGTATACTTATATATTTTCTTAATAAATTATATAAAAAGTTTCAAAGAAGTCATGTGAAATATATATCCTTTACTTGGATTGTATACATGATGAAGGGATTTACAAAGAATAAACATTGCAACACTTCTACTTTTAAAATCACTTTAATTCAAGGGTGCCTGGGTGGCTCAATTGGTTGAGCACCTGACTTTGGCTCAGGTCATGATCTTGCCATTCCCAAGTTCGAGCCTCACGTAAGGTCTGTGCTGACATCTCAGAGCCTGGAGCCTGTTTCAGACTCTGTGTCTCCCTCTCTCTCCGCCCCTCCCCTGCTAGCACTCTGTCTCACTCTCTCTCTCTCAAAAATAAATAAGCATTAAAAAAATAAATAAAATAAAATCACTTTATTTCATTTCATCTTCAGGAAGAGCTGGTGGAAGAGGTGGAGAAGGTGATATATGAGATTTAGAAAAATGTGATTTACAGGGATTGAGGCCCAGCGGAGGGACCAGAGAATGAAGAGGAAGAGGTGACTTGGAGAATAGGACATTTCTGTCCTCAGATACTTGGAGGCATATGCGGTGGACAGGTGAGATTTGTTCTGTACACAATTAGGGAAGAGCATTAGTGCCGAGGTAGGGAGAGTACTGGTAAACAGATTTTAGGTAAGTGTAAACAATATTCTACTAGTCAATGTGATAAGAGATAGAATGTGTTGCTATTTTGGGTAAGGAGTTTGCATCACTACAGATATTTGGTTCTAGGTAGTTTTCCTATGCTTTAAAGATGTAGAATGCCTAGGTATACTCATATATTTTCTTAATAAATCATATAAAAAGTTTCAAAAAAGTCATATGGAATATATATCCTTTACTTGGTTTGTATACATGATGAGGGGATTTATAAAGAAAAGAATAAACATTGCAACACTTCTACTTTTAAAATCACTTTATTTCATTTCATGAAACATTTGTTTAATCTCTTTACACCTGTTTTCCTGTGTGTAAAATAAGGATGGCAGTCATAAGTGCAGTTATAGTGGGGCGCCTGGGTGGCTCAGTTGGTTAAGCGTCCAACTTCGGCTCAGGTCATGATCTCGTGGTTTGTGAGTTCGAGCCCCGTGTCTGGTTCTGTGCTGACAGCTCGGGGCCTGGAGCCTACTTCAGATTCTGTGTCTCCCTCTCTCTCTGCCCTTCACCCACTCACACTCTGCCTCTGTCTCTCTCAAAAATAAATAAACATTAAAAATTTTTTTAAAAATTGCAGCTATCGTGATATTGTGAGGATGTAATTAAATAATACTAGTAAGATTTTAGCACAATAACTATAGAGGGGCACCTAGAAAAGGCATAATAAATGATCATTACAATTATATTTTATTAATGCAGTTTGGATGACCATTTTTCAGATTGTTGTAAGGAACCAAAGCATTCAACTAACAGTTTTTTGGGTTTTTTTAATTTTTTTTTTAACATTTATTTATTTTTGAGGCAGAGAGAGACAGAGCATGAACAGGGGAGGGTCAGAGAGAGGGAGACACAGAATCCGAAGCAGGCTCCAGGTTCTGAGCTGTCAGCGCAGAGCCCGATGCGGGGCTAGAACTCACGGACGGCGAGATCATGACCTGAGCCGAAGTCAGATGCTCAACCGACTGAGCCACCCAGGTGCCCCATTCAACTAACAGTTTTACTGAAAGGTGTAAAAGTCCCTTCACACTCTGAGAACTTGAGTTCCGGATTCTGTGACCCATCCTGGGATGCAGTTATTACGTAGGGGAAGCAGGACTGGGACCCAGATCTCTTGGTGGAGGGTAGCCAGGAGTGGCATGAAGGTGAAATGGGGCCATTCCAGCTGAGAGCCAGCCTTGAGGCTCTCAGGATGTAGGGGCTGCTGGGCTCTGTTGTGATGAGGACATGGTTGCCAGGTTAGAGGTCATGGCCCAGTTCCAGGATCCTCTCCCTCCCCCATTTCTCCTCCTAATCTCCCAGACCAATGGAAATGTCAGAGCGATGCATCCTGCCTGGCGGAGAGGACTTGGCTAAAGGTCAAGGATTGCAGTCCTAGTGTGAATGTGAAATGGACACGGGGGGAAGGAGCAAAGACTAACTGAGGTTACCCTGGAAGCCTTCTCGGTGATGTCTATGGTTGTTGCTTCAGTTTGCCTGTTTCCAACACTGCTCCCAAGTCAGAGACGTCCAGGAGGCCTTCTTGGCCAGACTGTGAAATGTCCCACTGCAGCCCCTGTGTGGCAAGCTGTCTGGGAAAGATGCAGCCTGACACTAAAAATTAAAGGATGGATTTATCTCATCTACAGCATGATGGAGCCAGGCAAAGTAAAGAAATGAGTACCTTGAACTATTTTCACATTGTTGTTTGAATGTGCTGGGTAAGATGCCAAAGGGGCAGGCAGTAGAGAATCTCCCCACAGAATGCAGTCTCCCACACCTGACGTGCCCAAGGTGCTCAGTCTGGAGGCAAAGAGATGGGGGAAACATCTGACTATATGCACTCTTTGTCATGTGCAGATGTATTTGTGTGCTTAAAATTCCATACAAGTTCTCTCTTTTACATTTTACTTGTGTAGTCAGAATGACTGTTTGGAAAGACATAAGCGGCTGATTTATAAATGTCTAAATTTCTGGGGTGCCTGAGTGGCTCAGTTGGTTAAGCGTCTTCAGCTCAGGTCATGATCTCACAGTTTGTGAGTTATCTCTGCTACCAGCACAGAGCCTGCTTTGGATCCTCTATCCCCTTCTCTCCCTGCCCCTACCCTGCTCTCTCTCTCTCTCTCTCTTTCTGTCTCTCTCTCTCTCTCTCAAATAAATAAACATTAAAAAAAATTCTTAAGGGACGCTTGGGTGGCTGGTTAAGCAGCCGACTTTGACTCAAGTCATGATCTCCCAGTTCATGAGTTCAAGGCCCGAGTCAGGCTCTGTGCTGACAACTCAGAGCCTGGAGCCTGCTTCAGATTCTGTGTCTCCCTCTCTCTCTCTGCCCCTCTTCTGCTCACGCTCTCCCTTTCTCTCTTTCTCTCTCTTAAAAATAAATAAATGCTAAAAAATTTTTTTTAATCTTAAAAAAAAATAAAATAAGATGTCCAAATTTCACAGATAAGAAAACAAAGTCTTTTCTGCATTATTTTCCTGTGATCTGTAGAATGACCTTTTGATCAGTCTCCTGGAGGGTTTCTTTGCCCAGCTAAATTTCATAATGAAGTCACTCTCTTGGAGTTTAGTCTACTTAGAAGTAGACTCTTAGCATTGTGCTCTATTTCATGTCTCTAGCCCTTTCCCTTTGCAGGTGCTCCCTCTTTGTTTAGATCCTGTGCTAAACTCTTTTTTAGTATTTCTTTTTTTTTTTTAATGTTTATTTATTTTTGAGAGACAAAGAGGCAGAGCATGAGCGGGGAAGAGGTAGAGAGAGAGAGGGAATCCAACGCAGGCTCCAGGCTCTGAGCTGTCAGCACAGAGCCCCACTTGGGACTCTAACTCACGAACTGTGAGCCAAAGCTCACGTGTTCCATGACCTGAGCCAAAGCCTGACGCTTAACCGACTGAGCAACCCAGGCGTCCCTCAGTATCTCCTGATAGGGTATGAAGAGGATTGGCATTTGGGGGTATCTATTCATTGGGTGGAGCTCTTCTCCCATTCTAGCTGTTCTATCATTCTACTTGTTTATGCAGCGAATGTGATTCCACATGCATTTATTGTGCACTTGCTGCATGCACTGTGCTGAAGTCTGGGGAGATGGACACACTAATAATGATCGTGATATAATATGCTAGGTGCAGTGTTAGAGATGTACTCAGGTGATCAGAGAGCAGAAGAGAAGGGTATCTGATGCAGACTGTGGGCATGTGGGGGGCTTCCGGAAGATGATGCAGATGGATCCAAGTCTTAGAGAGTGAGTAGGAATTACCCAGGCAAGAGGTGTGGAGAGCAAGGTCATGCTGGTCACATGGGACCACACAGCCAAGACATGGAACCAAGGAACAGCACAGTAAGTTTGGATAAATAAAAGCTTATTGGTATTTTGGGATCATAAAAGGCAAGGCGGGGGGAGGCAAGAGACCAGACTTGAGCCTAAGGAGGCAGTGCAACTCTGGGAGGCTCTGATCTTATCGTCTTCTAAGTAATGAGGAGGTTTTAAACACGGGAGGGACAAAGTTAGTTTTGTGTTTTAGATACATTTATGTGGCTTTGGGGCAGATGTCTTGAGGACCGCGAGGAAGAATCTGTTCCATGCCTCTTGCCTACCTTCTGCTGGTTTGCTGCCAGTCTCTGGAAGGGGGAAGCATCATCCTGACCTCTGCCTTCACCTTTACATGGTGTTCTCCTTGTGTGTGTGTATGTCTTTTTATAAGGACACCAGTCCTATGGGTTAGGGCCCACCCTAATGACCTCATCTTTTCTTTTTTTCATCTATAACAATTGTATATATTTAAGGTGTATGACATGATAATCGATAAACAGGCAAAATTCGGAGATGTTTTGGGTTGAGTCTCAGACCACTACAATGAAGAGAATGTCACGATAAAGCTAGTCAAAGTAATTTCTTGGTTTTCCAGTGCATATAAAAAGTATGTTTATACTGTAGTCTACTAAATGCGCAATAGTATTATGTCTAAAAAATTAATGTGCATAACTTAATTTTAAAATATTTTATTGCTAAAAGATGTTAAGCATCATCTGAGCTTTCAGCAAGTTGTAATCAGCGATCACAGATCATCATTACACATATAATAATCAAAAGTTTGTAATATTGCAAGAATTACCAAAATGTGACACAGAAACACAAAGTGAGCAAATGTCTTCGGAAAAATGGGGACACAGAGTTGCCACGAACCTTCAGTTTGTAAAAAATGCAGTGTCTGTGAAGCATAATAAAGCAAAGTGCAATAAAATGAGGTGTGCATGTACCTATACATAGTGAAATGATTACTAAGTTAAGCTAATAACATGCATCTCCTCACATCGTTACCATTTTTTTCTTTTGTAGTGGAGACAGCACCTGACATCCACTATTAGCAAATTTCCAGTATTCGATACAGTATGATTAACTACATCATGCTGTCCATTAGATGTCTAGACTTATTCCTCCTACAGAACTATAACTTTGTACCCTTTTTTTTAAAAAAAAAAAAGCTTACTTATTTTGAGAGAGGGAGGGAGAGGCAGCGAGAGAGGGAGAGAGAATCCCAAGCAGGCTCCACACTCTCAGCTCAGAGCCCCATCCAGGACTCCATCTCATGAATCATGAGGTCATGACCTGAGCCAAAATCAAGAGTTGGATGTTTAACCAACTGAGCGGCCCAGGTACTCCTCAGTTTTTTTTCCTTTCTGTGTCTGACTTATTTCATTTAGCATAATCGTCTTCCAGCTTCATCCATGTTGCCTAATGACCTCGTCATTAATTAATTAATTAATTTAACGAATTACATCTGCAGCAACCCTATTCCCAAATAAAGTCACATTCTGAGGTACTTGAGGTTACATCTTTTAACATATGAATTTGGTGGGAGAGGGACATAATACAACCCATAACAGGTGCCAGTGATAAGCTGCAGAGGACTTTTTTTTTAAGCTTGTTTATTTATTTTGAGAGAGAGAGAGAGAGAGCGTGCGTGCATGCAAGTTGGGGAGGGACAGAGAGAGAGGGAAAGAATCCCAAGCAGGCTCCAAGCTGTCAGCGCAGAGCACCTCGCAGGGTTCAATTTCACTAACTGTGAGATCATGACCTGCGCCAAAACTCGGTGCTTAAGCCGACTGAGCCTCCCAGCCGCCCCTGCAGAGGGCGCTTTTGGCAAACCTTGAGCTTAGATGTCACCGTTGGGTTAAAAAGGAATAAATAGAAAAACAAAGAGGAAGCATGGTGGCAAAGAGAACTTCCCTCTTCAGGAGCTGGAAGAAAATGTAAGACAAATTTCATGGCCTATTGAAAAAGATGAAGGGGGGATGCTTGGGTGGCTCCGTCAGTTAAGCGTGGGATCTCACAGTTTGTAAGTTCAAGCCCTGATTCGGGCTCTGTGCTGACAGCTCGGAGACTGGAGCCTGCTTTGGATTCTGTGTCTCCCTCTCTCTCTGCCCCTTCCCCATTTGCTCTCTCTCTCTCTCTCTCTCTCTCTCAAAAAAAAAATAAAACCACATAAATAAACATTAAAAAATTTTTTTAAAGATGTAAAGAAGATACGAATTTTGAAAAAAGAAGCAGAAAGTCCCATGAGAAATCATGCCAAGGGAAATATTAAAAGAGGATGAGAGGCAGGCGAATCAGGAAGAAAAGGGACCCGCGAGAGCTAAGAAAGAAAGGCAGAGAAATCAAAATTTCAATAGCCAAATGGAAATATAATCTGGTGGAAAGAATACACAGAATTTGCATAGGGCTACTTAATGTTTCAAAATATTATTTTATGGGTTTTTTTTCCCCTTCCTGTATTTTCCCTTTTAACTTCATCTCATTCAAGTAGGTAGCTGGCTTTACACTTACTGCTTTAGAGGTAGATACAAAGTAGTGGAATGGACACATTGCCCTGAAAAGACTTTCTTCCTTGCTTTTGTGTCCGAGAACCCAAGTCCCAGAAAGGAAGAGGGTGTTTGGTTAGAGGTAGGATGGCTTCCATGAACAATGGGACGCAGTGGACTGCCCCCTCCTCCTAAACCCCACCAATCCCCAGGAAAGAAAAGCAGCTTCAGAGAGTTTTACCTGCCCCAGGTGTGGGCGTGAAAGCTGTGGAGACAAGCAACGAAAAATCTCTTCTCCCACTCTTGACACTGTAAGATCCATAGCACGACCCCAGGATGCAGCCCAGAATAACGAAGAATAAATTTTCTGCCAGACGTGCAGAAAGGAACGGGAATCAGAAATGAAGTTGCATCAGAAGTGAATTTGCCAACATCCGCAAGGCACTCACTAATAGAATTTAACAGTGATTTGAGAACAAACCAGAAAACTTCCCAAATGTAGAGAACATCGGACAGGAAAATAAAGCTGATTAGAGAGATAGTAAACATGACAAAAAGAGAATAGTGATCCAATCATAAGGTATGGAAAGCTCAGAAACATCCAGATACTCAGGTAAAAATTACTTGAACAAGTAGGCCAGCTCATGGAGGGATGGATCAAAATTAAGAGCCCAAGAAAGAAGCTGGAAGAGGCTGCCTGCTGCCTTGGCTTACCTGAACTGCTCTCAGAACAAGGAGTGGACCCTGGTCAGAGGAGGGCTTCCTGGCCCCATGCCTAGTCTGGCATCCTGTCCCCCAATGCTGTAGGACCAGGTAGCAGGCACTCGCTCCCTGCCTCCATCACCTGCGTGCAGGTGGGCAAGCGATCCCCTCTGCCACAGCTCCTGCCCTGCAGACAGACAGCCAGCCACGTTAGGAATCCCCAGACCATCTTTGCTCAGGGAGGAGCCCACAGGTTTGGTGCCTTAACTGTCCACAGCTTTCCAGTGTGGCAACATCAAGCTGTACAGAGACAAGTAAGAGAATACGTAGTGGAAGAACAGAAATCAAGTCACTATTAACCAAGAAATGCCACTGGGGGTTAGAAATCCCTGCTGGAGAAGTCAGGACATAGAAAATAAAGCATAATAGTGCCACATGCATACGTATTTCAGCAGGACTTCTGAAGTTTAACAAAAGGCGTGTGAGTGTTTCCTGGGCACCAGAATTTTAAGCACCAGTCGTCCAAACATCCCCAGATGATTTGAGAACAAACCAGAAAATTTTTGAAATTACATTTGGGAAACTGGTGTTTTTGAAATTACATTTGGGAAAACATTATGAAAATCTTCTGATAGGAATGTAAGAAAACACCCATGTGTTATGGAACATTGTGCATTTCAGTAGCATTCATCAATCTTTCACTTTTGGTGACTTATCCATCATATCCTGTTTCACGATTTTGTATTTCCATGCACTGAGTTATTAAAAAGCTGTCTGTTTGGATTACTACTTTTACTTGTGGCTTTTTTTTAATTAGTAAATTGTTTAGTTTATTACTTAGATTTATCTAAAAACCACCAAGCATCCATATATTCATTATACAGACTTCATTTTCTTACAGCAACTTTAATTTGTTTTGCAATTGCCTGTATTTCTTTTGGAAGATCCAGCTACCTATCAAAGCCTGAATTCACACAACTCTGCTTTTGTCCATATCTTTTCTATTATGTGATGACTTTCATCTATATGACTTTTGTAATCTGCTGGGCAGAAGTTGTTACTCTGGGACAGAGGACTAAGATAGTTTTCAATATGGATGAGCCTGTCCATAGTTTCATTTTGGATGTGATTCTACACTGTAATCCTCCCTCGTTTATTACCTATTTCTTGTAAACTGGGCACTTTATTTATTATTTCAAATAATAATATTTTTTTCTAGTAGTATGGACTCCAGCCTGTATTGAGATGAACATCCCTTGTGTGTATATTATCAGTAGTTTTATTATTTTTACAGTTTACTAGTTTAGCTTTCATAAAGTAAATTAAACAGACATTGAATGTCTGTCTAACTAGCTTTAAATGCAGCTTATCTCATTTAAAGTCCATGATCTTGAACAAATGGAAAACCAGATCATTAATAGATTGCCATGTTAAAACAAATCAAAGAGTTCAGGGGGCCCCAGGGTGGCTCCGTCAGTTAAGCATCTGACTCTTGGTTTCAGCTTAGGTCGTGATCTCACATTTGTGAGATCGAGCCCCGTGTTGGGCTCTGTGCTGACAGTGCAGAGCCTCCTTGGGATTCTGTCTCTTCCTCTCTCTCTCTGCCCCTCTCCAGCTCTTGCGTGTGTGCTCTCTCTCTCTCTTAAATAAACATTAAAACAAAACAAAAACCCCAAAAGTTTGTTATGTTTAAATAGATGGAGGGCAAGATTAAATATTTTGCATTCAAAAGACAGGAAAAACTATAGAATATCCAGAAAAGGATAATTCAAACCATATAAAAATGCTTACTTAGATGAATGAACTGGCATTCATGCTATAGTGGTAATTGGGGTTTTCATACTCAAAGTTTATTGAAGTGAAGTTCCTCATGAAGCTTCCATCTATTCAAAAAGTGTCATTTGGGACACCGTTCATTCCAAAAAAAGTATTACCTTATCCAAGAAAGTTATCCACAAATTTGTTTTTAAGACAAACGCAGAATAAAATTGCATACACTTGACCATATTAAGGTTTACGTTGATTGAAATTTTATTGAATGTTAATATTTTTAATGTTAATAACTAGATACTTTTTATACTTATTTATGTTAACCTGAGATTTCCTGATGACTTTGATATCATGATATCAAGATTTTGATTTTTTTTAATTAAAAAATTTTTAAATTTATTTTTTGAGAGAGAAAGAGAGACAGAGAGAGAGAGAGACAGAGCACGAGTGGGGGAGGGGCAGAGAGAGAGGGAGACAGAATCTGAAGCAGGCTCCGGGGGGGCTCCGAGCTGTCAGCACAAATGATTTTGATATTTTTGCCAATTAAAAAAAATGGAGAAGTTGGAACATGGAAGGACTGGCAGGGGTGGTACAGCCAGTTAAATGTAGATTTACATGTTGTAAACATGGTTATAAAACTGAACATGAAAATGATTAAAAAAATGTTTTAATGTTTATTTATTTTTTAGAGAGAGAGAGAGCACAAGTGGGGGAGGGGTAGAGAGACGGGGGGGTCACAGAATCTGAAACAGGCTCTGGGCTCTGAGGTGTCAGCACAGAGCCTGATGTGGGGCTCGAACCCACAAACCATGAGATCATGACCTGAGCCGAAGTTGGCTGCTTAACCGACTGAACCACCCAGGCGCCCCATCACAAAAATGATTTTTACAAGAGTAGACATAAAATGTACAAAGGATAGTATTTAATCAATAAGTTTAGTCTCTAGAGCCGTATTAGATTATCAGAGACTACAAACACAGAGGGCCAGGAAAGTCGATTGGTGAATGGACAAACTGTGTTGTTGTACCCGTATAGTGAAACACCACATAGCAGTAAAAACAACATGTATGAATCTTAAATGAATTAATGTAAGTGAAAGAAGCCCATCTCAAAGGCTACCCATTGTCCATCTGACTCTCTTGATATAACATTCTAGAAAAGGCAGTACTCTAGAAAAGAAGAGATCAGTGGTTCCCAGGGCTGGGGGGAAGGGTTTGCCTATAAACAGGTTAAATGAGAGAGTTTTGGGCGAGAGGTAGAGCTCCACTGAACCATAATTATAGTGATGATGGTTGTACAACTCCATGAATTTGTCACAACTCCTAGAACTGTATACCAGAAAGATGGCAGTTTACGGTATGTAAATAAAAACACTCAAAATTATTTTATTTTTTAACGTTATTATTGAGAGACAGAGAGTGAGCAGGGGAGGGGTAGAGAGGGGGAGACACAGAATCTGAAGTAAGCTCCAGGCTCTGAGCTGTCAGCACAGAGCCCGATGCAGGGCTCGAACTCACAAATCACGAGATCATGACCTGAGTCGAAGTCGGTTGCCCAACCAACTGAGCCACCTAGGCACCCCACTCAAAATCATTTTAAAAAACCAACCCTTGAATGGATTACCTTTAATAATTGGCAGTGAGTGAGTATTTCAGAGGTTCTTGACTCTGATCTTCTTCAATGGATTGGGTTCTCTTGGTTTCTTTTTTTTTTTTTTAAGACTCTTTTTTTTTTAAGACTCTTTTTTTTTTTTAATGTTTTTTATTTATTTTTGGGACAGAGAGAGACAGAGCATGAACGGGGGAGGGGCAGAGAGAGAGGGAGACGCAGAATCGGAAGCAGGCTCCAGGCTCCGAGCCATCGGCCCAGAGCCCGACGCGGGGCTCGAACTCACGGAGCGCGAGATCGTGACCTGGCTGAAGTCGGACGCTTAACCGACTGCGCCACCCAGGCGCCCCTGGGTTCTCTTGGTTTCTAAGTTGTTTTGGAATCCAGCTCTGTTGCTTATAGACTTTGTCACATATGCTCTTAATTTTAATCAACTAAAAGATTTAGTCCTTTAAATTTCAACCACTCCTTGGGGCACCTGGGTGGCTCAGTCGGGTGAGCGTCTGACTTCGGCTGTGGTCATAATCTCACGGTTTGTGGGTTCAAACCCATATCGGGCTCTGTGCTGACAGCTCAGAACCTGGAGCCTGCTTTGGATTCTGGGTCTCCTTCTCTCTCTGCCCCTTCCCTGCTCACACTCTGCCTCTCTCTCTCTCTCTCTCTCTCAAAAATAAATAAATATTAAAAAAAAAATTCAACCACTCCTTTAAGTACCAACCAAAACTTTTACTAAGGTAAATCATAATTTTTTAATAATGTGGGAGCTACTGACCTGGAAATGAATGCTTAGACTTGCTATTATATAGCAATTCATGAACTATAGAGTTTTCTGTTAACATGGCTATAACGAAAAGAAAAAGATAACCGCAGGCTCAGAAAGGTAGGAAAAATCATTCCTTTTTAGTACATTCAAATGTCTAGGTTCCATGTTTCCTCAGAGGAATCCTCTGCCCTGTAAATTATATGTCTGAATTTTACAAGAGTTATACACTGTAATTTTTGAGAATTTAAGCTTGCCTCCTCTAGTGAAAATTCAACTCATTAAAAAACCAAACAAATCATGCAATGCATTTCTCACCTGTAGCATTGTCACTGGCCGGGAGTATAGTGGGCCAGGGGGAGCTGAAAAAGCGTGGGAAAAGTGACTTGTGATATTTCATCTCTTCTGGGCTTGCAGGGATCTCCACACTCCACCACGCTCCTGGGTGGGGATTTAGGATAATGCCTCCCCCAGCCTGCCCTGCCCTCACCTGGCTGCAACCCTGGTAATGTAGGTCATCCTCTGGGGCTGGACCCAAAAATTACATAAATGAATATGATGCCTTGGGAGTCACTTGCTGTTTTCACTCCCTTGTATGATTTAAAAATGTATCTAACCCATTCATCTTTTTAGACATTATGATTAGAGTATAAATCCATTTAGCACAGGATTTTGTCATATCTGTTTGTTTACTTCATCTTTCCTTCATCCTTTAAGCATAGTGCTTTGTATGTATAGGGGCTCGATATGTATATTTCGCTTAGTTAACAAATACTTTTCAATATGTTTACGATTCGAGAGCTATTCTAAGCCCAGAGGATAAAGCAGTATACTTGCTTCCTTGGAATTATGTTGGGTAGGGGAAAAAATAGAGATAAGAAGCAAATAAAGACATTGATAATATCAGGTGATAATAGGTGCTATGAAGAAAACTAAAGCAGAATAAGAGGACACAGAATGATTGGGGACTGTTGTTTTTGACATAGTACTCAAGAAAGACATTATTAATAAGGTAGGATTTGAACAGAGATCAGAAGGAAAACAAACCATGCTGATAACTGACAGAAATGTGCTCTAGGTAGAGGGCAAAACAAGTGCAAAGGCCCTGTGGCAAGAATTCGATCACATATTTAAGCAATAGCAAAGAGATCAACGTGTCTGAAGCAGAGGGAACAAGGTAGATGTGTTAGAGCATAAGTATTGGGTTAGAGCAGCTGCCAAGACTGGATCATTTACGCCATGATGAACCCCTGGAATCATTAGCATGGTGGGAGGTTACTGAACAATTGAGAATAGAAGTGATGTAGCTTACATTTCAAAAAGAATGCCTATAGGAGAACAATGATTATAGTAAAAAGACCAGTTAGGAGACTTTTACAGAATGCAAGTAAGTTTGGTAGTGGTGTAGACTAGGGCAGCAGCAGTGGAAATGGTTAGATCACACCTGATAGGATTCTGTGACATATTTCATATAGCATGTGGTTGAAAGAGAGAAGTCAAGAATAATTCCAAGATAATCTGGCCTGAGCCATTGGAGGAATGGAGCTAATGTGGAAGGAGCAGATTTGAGGGAGTGGGTGAAATACTGAATTCAGCTTTGGACTTGTTGAGTTTAATCTATGAGATATCCAAGTCATTTCAGGGGCACCTGGGTGGCTCAGTCTGTTGAGCATCCGACTCTTGATGTCATCTCATGGTTTGTGGGATCGAGCCCCACAGCAGGCTCTGTGCTGACAGAGCAGAGCCTGCTTGGGATTCTCTCTCCCTCTCTCTCCACCCCTTCCCCCTGCCCCCGCATCTCTCTCTCTCTAAATAAATAAATAAATAAACTTTAAAAAAAAAGACATCCAAGTCATTTCAATCAAGCAATTGAGTATATGATTCTGGGGTCAGGGGAGGCTCATCAATATCCAGATGATATTTAAAACACAGGACTTAATGAGACCAGAGTGAGTGCAGATGGAAAAGAGAAGAGGATCCAAATCCAAGTCCTGGGACACATCAACATGTGGACATCAGGATGATGGGGAACCAGCAAAGGAGACTGAGCAGGAGTGACCGGCGATGTAGAAGGTGGAAGGAACGAGAACAGTGGCTCTGTTGCTGAGTGCAGAAAATATTTCAAGGGGTTTGCTTCAAATGACTGTTCATAAAGTTTTGAGTAGGTACCTGTAATTTGGGAGTGATCACAAGTGTAGACCCGATCCTAAGAAACTGGTTAGGAGAAGGAAATAACAGGTACCCCGTGTCTGTCACCGAGTACCCCAGACCTTCTTCCTTCCCAGTGCTGCAGCTAGCCTGCTTGTGAGGGCCCCTTCTCCTGTGGGGAAGGGTTGCCCAGGCTGAGCTGAGAAGTGTAGAGTGAAGGGTCCTGCACCGGGCGAGCACCGCCTTCACCCCCAGGCCAGGCAAACCCCTAGCATTCTAAGGCGTGAGGCTGGGCTCTCAGCAGTGACCTGAGGATGACAGGAGAGGCATTGTGCTGGAGTTGGAGGGTTGGGGGCTTTGGAGTCAGAAAGGCTCGATTTTGAATCTTGGCTTTACTATTCACTTACTATACAGGACTGAGCAAGTTCCTTAGTTTACCCTTCTGTCAAGTGGGAATAATAAAGACTTGCCTTGAGAGATGAGTGTAAGAATTAGAAATAATATACTGCACGTAGGGCTATGGGCAACACAGCGACACAGTAAACGGAAGCTGTTATTATGGCTACAGGCAAAAGCTAAGAGCTATTAACAAATACAAATCCTTCTGCCAAAAGGATGGAGGGAAAGAACCGCAAAGCAGCAGATGAGGCCAAGCCAGATATGAATGACCAGTGGACACGTTAGTAGTGGCGCACCAGGGCAAACGAAAGCCCAGGAAGACTCAAGTGCTGAGGGGATTTAGGGAGCTAGTGGCCCCTCACTCTTCCTGGAAACCTGCAGAAAGCCCGGGTTTCCTCACAGGCTTCCCAGCAGTTATGTGAGTGCCTCGTGACCTTGCTGGACCGGGGCACTGCCAAGGGAACCAGGGGGCCTTTATGAGCGCTGGCTGGACGAGCGTGTCCCCCTGAGGCAGATGGCTACCCCCTGGTTCTGAACCTCATTAGGGAGGCCGGCAGGTGGGAGGCCATGATACTCAGGCTCCAAATGGTATGGCAACTCTGGCTGAGTTCTAAAAATCTTTCTGGGATTTCCGCTTGAACTCCCTGGCTTTTATCTCCCTGTTCAACCAGGATGCCTGAAATTCTGCTCAGCTTCTTGATACGCTGCTTAGCAATGAGCAGAAGCCTTGAAGGGAGAGGAGTGTTCCATGTAGAGTTTACTTCTCTTTGCTAACATTCTCTCCAGAATTTGGGCCCCTCATGTTCTTGCTGCCTTGTCATTCCTGCATTCCTGTTTTTGTCTCTCCAGCCTCACGACCCTACTAAAGGCTTTATTCAGCACCTTTCCTCTTGGCCATCACGTTTTGCCCTCCGCTGATAAGTAATTGACTAATTCCTTACGGGGGAAAGCTGAGCAGAATATTGGGATTGGCTCTGTGCATATTTCTTCTTTCTAGGACTTTGGTCCCTGAAGTCCTAACTGCCTTCAGACAGCTTTGTTTTTATGTCTTTTTTTTTTTTTTTGGTTTTTGGTGTTTAACCCAGCTGTGCTAGTTGTTCAGGCACAGCTGGCCCACTTTACCTAGAAGCAGAAGTCCTCAGTAACATTCTTTAAGAAGAGTAAAGAAGGGTGGGCCGCTGCTTTATCTTTAAGGTATTAGAAAGTCATTATTAAGCTACATTATTATTATTCAAGCATTATTATGCTTTGTTTGCATATATGAAGCATTTTTAAAAAATGTTTAAAAATGTTTATTTATTTTTGAGAGAGAGAGGAGTGTGAGTGGAGAAGGGGCAGAGAGAGAGGGAGACACAGAATCCGAAGCAGGTTCCATGCTCTGACCTGCCAGCACAGAGCCCGATGTGGGGCTTGAACTCACAAGCTGTGAGATCATGACCTGTGCCGAAGTGGGAAGCTTAACCAACTGAGCCACCCAGGTGCCCACATATGTGAAACATTCTAAATAAAAATCTATATGTAAACAACTGGACTGGACTGTATTCTGCAGCCATAAACTTACATTTTAGTGTCATTTGTACAAATTGAGTAATTTTGACTGCCAGCTAAAAACAAAGGGGATTCTTTTTACTGTAAATAGTAAGAAGCAGCAGAGAGGTTTACATTTCCATTAGAAAATGAATTCTAATGTTTCTTGGGGATGAGGTGGTCTGTAGTCCCAGAGAGAGGATAACTGACACTCACCCCCATCTGTCTAGTGTGTGCTAAGGAAAATCACTCAGGACATAAATATCCCAAGGAGAGGCTGCCTGGGGGATTTCATTTCACATCAGGGAGAAAAGCACTGTGTGGGGTGCCTGGGTGGCTCAGTCAGTTGAGCGTCCGTCTTCGGCTCAGGTCATGATCTCACGCACGGTTCATGGGTTTGAGCCCCGTGTCAGGCTCTGTGTTGACAGTTCAGAGCCTGGAGCCTGCTTCAGATTCTGTGTCTCCCTCTCTCTCTGCCCCTCCCTCACTCACCCTCTGTTTCTCTCTTTCTCAATAAATAAATAAATAAATAAATAAGTAAAAATTAGAAAAGCGCTGTGAAATATTGGCAGTTCTCAAAGGGAAAACCTGACTATTAATATTTGTACCTAACGTGTGTTTTGACAAATTGCAAAATGTCTGAAGCTCTTAGAGTGTTGCATCCACACGACTCCTGAAACAGAATGCTACGGGCACCAGTGACAGTCACAACAAAGTTTATTACAATGAGAGGCAAGGCCGACCGATCCGGGACCAACACTCTTGATAAGAGTGCGGCCCCGAACAGCCGGGGGACAGAGTTTTTATAACCAATCACATCGTTTTATCATCACCTGGGAACAAAACAAAGAAACAGGTTCCAGATGAGTTAACAGTTGCCTAATGAGGTGTTTACTTTAGACTTTCTGCCTCTAAGTTGCAACCAGTGGATCTCCTTGACCCTGTCTCTGATGCTCTTTTCTTTGAACTTTTGTTTCCTTAATTGGTGAAGCCTAATTTACAAGGGTATGAGGCGTAGTTTACCAGAGCAAAGCAAGGCTGTTATCTCTTAACCTTCAGTGTCAACACAAAGCTGTTATTTTTCAAGCTAAGCATTAGCCCTACACTACAATTTAACCCTTACAAGAGTTTCTTTAGCTGTCTGGAAATAAAACAAGTTTGAAACTGAAGACTGTCAGATTCACTTTTATTCTTTGACCCTGCTTATGCATCGAGTTATGGTCTAATGGTTCCTTTATAAATTGATTTCATAGTAATGAGTAAGTCATTATGGTTACATTTTGAAGAATGATTGCTAACCCAAGCTGTCTCACTGTAAGCATTTTTGGGTGAGGCAAGAATATGCATGAATGCCTTAAGCCCACCCCCTTGTCTTATCACCTGCTCCATATCTCACCCCGAGTGGCCTTATGCACATGGCGTGACATCCCAACTTTTACACTGAGGCTCCATAAACATTCCTCCCAACAGGCGACTCACCGGCACCCTTCTGCTCTAGGATCCCAGATCTAGGATATATGGATCCGCTCTCAGGGGGGTGGGAGGAAGGCCCGGCAGGTCCTGGCAGGGGCTCAGGACTCCTTGGGGAGGGAATAATGGCGCCTGGTTCTGGAATGTGGCGTACAGGGTGAGGGCAATGAAGCTTCACTGAGTAGTCTCTGTGGTTCTTCTGAAGTGGTATTTCAGGAGCCAATACAGCCTGATTGGGTGGACAAAGCCAGAACCACTAAAGCATGGGGCTCAAGACAAGGCACCAAATGCCCATGTCTGAGGGCAGTACTTGACCACAGTGGCTCTCTGATTCATGGTATTTCAGACTGTATTACAGTAAATAATATATATTTTTAAATACAGACACAGGAAGGACGAATGCCAGGGGTAGAGTCAGCCCACAGGTTTAGCTTCTCTGAGTGGTTTTACTGAATCTCTTCCTTTCTGCCTCTTAGGAACCAACGGGGTCACTAAAAGCTCCAGGTTAGTTTTTTGCTCGCAAGAGTTTAGTGGGAAGGGAAGGAAAGGAGAGAGAGAAGGGGGTGGATTTGGAAAGGGCAGAGGTGTGTGTGTGGGGAGGATGTTTATTCCCAGAAGAGGTGACTCCACTGATCTGTCCTCTGCTGGCCAACTCCCTAGCTTTTTATTCTCCCCAACCCCCGCCCCCCCCCCCACACCCCTCAAACTCTCAGGTTCTAGACTTTACACTGGGAAATAGTATCTCTTCTCATTTCCAAAGGCTCCATCCGTGCACGGGGACAGGAGCGCGGTAGAAAACATGGGGGAGCGTTAGCATGTGGTTGCCCCACCTGCTGCCTCCTGGCTCTCCACGCTGCCACGTCCCCACTCCTCAC
The DNA here is from genome assembly GCF_028018385.1 of Neofelis nebulosa. Classification (NCBI taxonomy): domain Eukaryota; kingdom Metazoa; phylum Chordata; class Mammalia; order Carnivora; family Felidae; genus Neofelis; species Neofelis nebulosa. The sequence continues at coordinate 87,036,946 of NC_080784.1, read as the reverse complement.
AGCTAGGGATGCCAATCAGAAATAGAACTGGACATTTCTACGGGGGTTAGCCACCTTGATCCTTGATGGTTTGGAACTTGGCATGGCTATTTTACTCAGTGAGCTCATATATCCTCTCGCATACGCACACACGTATGTATGTGTGCATGCTCTCTCTGTCTTCCTGTCTCCTTCTTGCCAAATTTGGAAAAGAACGTTACCCGGCTTGTCTGCTGGTGCTGCTGCTGTCTGTGAGCTTTCATGCTGAAGGCCGACCCTGCATCAATCCCTCTGAAAAGGTTGAGGCTTTATTATTTTTAAAGTAGCACCTTTGAATCCTGAAATGGCTGTCTCATTTAACTGAGATCATCCTGGCCTTTAAGTTTCTTCAGATGTTTCATGCATTTAAAGGAGCTTTTAGAAGAGCACCTGAGGTTGCCTCCTTTGCAGAGAAAATAAAAAGTGTGCAACAGAGTGAAGGGACCTTGGGGGGTGGAAGATCTTCCAAAGGTTGAAGAGTCATCCAACCTAGCTCGTGCTTTGGTACACAATTTTAGTACCGGCTTTTGTACAGAAAACTGGCTTCTGCCCACTGTGTCTGTCAGGGGAGGCCACCAGGGGGTCACCTGGGTCCTAGGCCAGCTCCTGAAGAGAGGTGCCAGAACACACTGGCTGTGGAGGATGAACTCTGTGCCCCTGGAGACAGGCTGGCACTGGCAGGGCTGTAAAGGGAGATTTTGCCAGCTTAAGGCCATGAACCCAAGAGGAAATTACATTTCGAGCAAAAATAAAATGCTGTGGAAATACGCAATGTCAGGAAATGTTTGCATCATAAAGGCATCATCTACCTTCTATTCAATCTTGTCTCCCTTTGATCCTTTGGCTTCCTGTGTTCATAACAGATTAAGGTGCATTGTCTGCGGAGTGCTGCCTGAAGCCTATGCTTCTGTCAAGCTCTTCTTGATAATATCCTTTCAGTTACACTTGCATTCAAACTCCCTGGTCTTTTTCTGCCCCAATTGTCTTGAGCAGTAAGGGGAAATGTTATCCTTTCAGTTTTGACTGGAGAAGTAAAACTTTTACCAGAATGTATTAAATGGGAGTCTCAACTTTAGTCACAGGAAACATACATCTTTAGCCCAACATTACCCCCTAGTGGGATGTAACAGAACAGATATTAACTAGGGTATGTGAGATGCAACTGAACAGGTGTAACTAGAGGCTTTGCATCAAGTCTGCTCTGTGGCAAATATAGTGGCTCTTAAGAATACCATTGAAATGTCTCACATTTGGTAAGTCACAAGCCTTCAGGGAAGGTGGATCAATTCACTATACTTAATAAGCTGCTCTTTTTCTTTCATTTTACTCTCCTGTTGTTGCCATAGTGAATGGCATGTAAGAACTAGAGAAACAAAAACAGAAGCCATATTTAAAAGCAGACCTGATGTCATGAAAATTACCCACTATTGTAGAACACAAGACACCAAAAGTTAGAAGACAAATGCAAAAGAAATCTAAAGGACCAGTAAACATTTCAAAAAATATTCAACATCCTTATTATGAGAAAAATTCAACTTAAGATGAAATATCATCTTGGGGCACCTGGGTGGTTCAGTCAAGCGTCCGACTTTGGTTCAGGTCATGATCTCGCAGTTCAAGCAAGGCCTGCGTCAGGCTCTGTGCTGACAGCTCAGAGCCTGGAACCTGCTTCAGATTCTGTGTAGGCCTCTCTTTCTGCCCCTCCCCTGCTCCCATCTGTGTGTCTCTCTCTCTCTCTCTCTCTCAAAAATAAACATTAAAAAAAAATCAAATATCCTCTTTCACTGACAAGAATAATACAAATTAAAAGGTTGTTAACTTCACGGTCAGTGAAGGCTGTGAGAGGAGAGCACTGGCTGTTGATGGAAGTGTAAACAAGTAGATTATTTTGAAAGGTGATTTGGCAGTATTTGTTACAATTTTAAATGGCCATTTTACTCCGTCAATTCTATGCCAAAGAAATATTCTTATATATGCCCCAAATGTCTTTATAGTGATTTTTGCTACTATAATGTTTATAATAAGAAGACTCTACCATAGTAAAAGCCCATCACCTGGGAGTGGGAAGGTGGGTATGGCATGGGATATTCTGTTTCTATGGAATATTGTGCTGCCATTAAAATAAATGAATTTTATTTTATAGTAGGGGTGCTGGGTGGCTCAGTTAAGCATCCATCTCTTGGTTTCAGCTCAGGTTGTGATCTCACAGCTCTGCACTGGCAGCGAAGAGCCTACTTGGGATTCTCTTTCTCTCTCTCTCTCTCTCTCTCTCTCTCTCCCTTTCTCTCTGCCCCTCCCCTACTCTCTCTCTGTCTCAAAAATAAATAAACCTCAAAAAATTTAAAAATATAAAATAAATGAGGTAGTATCTGTATATTCCAACATGAAAACATTTCCCTGACACTTAGGTGATAAAAAACGGAATCACAGAATGACTTTAATCTGATTTCATTTTTGTTTTTTAAAAAACGCCTGTACACAGATGTGTATATAAATTTATAGAACCAATGAGCTTCAATCTACCAAGAATGCTTACCTCAATGTAGGAAGTAAGAGTTGAGGGGCTAATAAAGGAAGACTTCCTTTCCACATAATTTCTATTGTTCAGTATGTGTATTCGTTTTTGATTGTTACATCTGTATATTACTTGTTTGTAAAAAGCAAACAAAATATTTAAGTATTATTATGTGATGTCCATGCAGATGCACTAATGTTTATTGCAGACTTTTTTACTGTAGCATGTAGAGAGTTTAAATTTAACAAAGTTGAAAGCTAAGCGCAGTAGAAGTCTTTCTGCCATTTTTTCTGTCATTTTTCAAGAAATCTCAGCACACTGTAAACATTTTGCTGGAGAAATGTGTGAATCTGTTATCTTCCAGATAGTCTGAATCTTTTCCCGGCCTTGTCACTGTCCAGGTCAGCACTGCTTACTCAGGATTCCAGACTGAGCCATGGTGGACGAGGTGGTGACGGTGTTGCAGCCTGGGGACTTCCAGTCATTATTTTCTTAACAGCAACACCCCCCTGCCCCCTGCCCCGCCCCGAACCTGGTTAAGCCACTGGAGACAACTTGCTCTACGAAAATCCTCCCTTTGGCTCCTCCCTATTCAGAAAGGAGGAGGATTTTCAAAGGAGATTCTGAAATCTCCATGCCAACCTGGGTATATTATTAAAGCTATTTTATATAATACTTCACTTTCAAAGGAGTTTAAATTTTATACGTTGCTTCAGTCTTTTAGGAAGTCAACTTACATACCCCTGTTAACTCCTCCGCAGTGGGCATTTGCAAATTCCCTTATTGCGTGTTGCATCTTCTTTATGAGACCAGCTGCTGAGGAAATCACCCCCCACCCCATGCCCCATCCTGAGACATTTTATACTTTTATTTTTTTCACGAATTCTTTCAAGTATCTTCTCAGCTTCACTGAGGATTTCTTTGGCTTATTTCAAGAAGGACCCAGTGAATTCAGGTATTATTTCTCAATTTGCCCCCTTGTTATGATGTATAGTTCTTCACATCTCATGGTGAGAAGAGATAACCATGGTCTATCACACTGGGGATACCTGGATTTTCAATACAAATTATACAAGACTGATGTCCAAATATCTGATGCTAAGACTCCATTTTTGGCTTCTGATGAAATGTCGTATTAACCACATACTATTTTCTACCAAGCTCCCTTTCACTTCCAACACTTCAAAAGTCAACACTCTCCTTTACCTCTCAGTCTAGACCTAAAGATGTGGCAGCAGTTGAGGGAGGGGTTGAGATAGCACAAGTTGTTCACGGATTTTGACAAAGGATGCTGTAAATAATGTACCAAAACCAGCCGGTGGGGAAAATGAACAAAGTGTAGTAACTGCTGTATTTTAGGTCCCTCACCTCTCAGAACACCAATGAATGCTGACAACTTGGTCTACAGGTGTACAGGCAGTGACAGATCATGAACATTCCTATATGCTTGTTTATTTTCCCGTAGGAAGTTGGGATGAGAGGGGAATATGATCACACTGAAGTTTTAGAAAGATCATGTAACAGCAGCGTAAAAGAGTAACTGGAGGTATGAAGGGAGACAAGAGGCAGAAAAATAAAGTGGCCACAATCCAGCAAACTTTGTTCTTTCAGACGCTTGTCACAAACATCGTGAATTTACAGACTTGATCACTTTTTTCTTGCTTGCCAAGGATTGGAAGAGTAATTATGTCATACTCAGTCTGACCAATAGCCAAAGGGCTGTTTTGAATAACTGCCTTCCAGTTATTAAGAAAAAACAGACCCAATTAAGGAAAGCTGCACTGGTGTTGCCATGGTCAGGGACGATACATCCATACTTAGCCTTTCATCAGAGACAGTGACCTCTGAGTTCCCTTTTTGGGTCACACTTTTGGGCATAAAGCTTGACCATTAGATATTGTTCAAAGGCGTCAAGAAAAGACAAGGTGCCAAGAGACTGCTCGATCCACCAGAGACTGGACATGCTCCGTTCTTTTAACTACAAAGCAATAGAGTTTCTCATGTCATGTGACAGGTAGTTGGGATTGCTACTTTTGTTTACGCACAACCTATTTTTAAAAAAAGTATCGTTCAGAGGGATGAGGGTACATCAAATATTAATATGAGCCTAATAAAACCCTCTTAAACCTATCAACAAGTACAAGGCTAGACTGATTGTATAACTGGGAACAGACAGAGGAACATGGATTAAGAGATGTTTAGAAAAAAACAATGGATAGGTCTTGGTAACTGGATGTGGGTCATATGCTATCAGGAGGAATCGAAGACGACTCCCATTTCTGGCTTCAGGTACTGGACAGGTATTAATGTCATTAATTAAGCTAAGGGATAGCAAAGGGGAATATGTCATAGAGAGAAAATAGCAAGTCTACTTTCAAGGTGCTTCTGGTACATTCAGGAAATGAGAGAATGGACAAAACTTGGAATACCCAAGCCATTCAATACATACTTGTTGAACGAAAGTTCAGGAGAGAAGCTTGAGCTGAACTAACCTTCAGGAGTCAGCAGCAGACAGACAGGAGTCGAAACAACTGAGGTCGGGGAGCCCCTTCAGGGCACGCAGTGGAGACAACCTTAGCCAGATCCTTGTGGTACCCATGATGGGACAGCAAAGGCAGGCAGGCTTGGATACTTGATGGAGACTTTGTGTGAGAGAGAAAAGGGAATCTGGAAAACACTGGTTTCACAGTGCAAGGGAGGAGGGAATTTTAATGTGGGAATGTCACCAGATCAAAATGTCATAGAAAGAGGCAGTAAGTACCAGAAAGCATCTATTGGATTCAGGAGTCTAGGCAATCACTGGTGCCCTCGGCAGAAGCAGCTTCAGTGGTGAGTCACCGCGTCCTACTAAAGTGAAGGGAAGTTAGGTTGGGAATGAAGATATGGAGGCAGAAGATTACACTGGTCTTTCATGATGTTTGACTGCAACGCAGTTGATAAGTCAGTAATCAGAGTAGGTAACAGAGTTGAGGAATGGAGTAAACATTCTCACAACCTAAGGCCAAGAAATCCATTGTGAAGATGTTGATGACAAAAGAGATGAAAAGATGCCAAATATTCTCCAAGATGGAGGACAGAGCAAAGTAGATCGTGGGTACACATTCATTTGTACTTGAGGGGCTAAAAGTGGAGAGTTGCAGCTGATAGCACTGGTTATCTCTGTGAATCAAATTTTTTACCTAAGAGGGGGTAGGAGTGGGGTTAGGGGACTTTAAGAAATGAGTCAAGAATTCAAATAGCTTATGTTGGGATAAGGAGGATTGGATCAGGGATGTGGAAAGGGATTGTTGACTTGGCATTCCAGACTCATCTGAAGACAAACATAAAATTGTAGCAGCACAAATCTATGTATCGTGAACTCCCCCCCTGCCCTGGAAGCCCCTGCTACTCAGCTGCCAAGATGCGACTGAAGAAGGCAGATGCTTGTAATGATTCAAGATTTGTGGATTACAGAGAGGCCACAAGTGGGAGCCACAGAAGGTGAGGACAAGTGGAAGTGAGAGAGCTGGGAAGACAGCGGTTGAAGAGACGACCAGGGGATGGGATCTGATGAGGATACTCAGAGCCATGGCAAATTAACTGAGGGTTAGAAGACTGAGAGTGCCATGGGCAGGTGTGGTGGGTGCCACACAGCTGGAGAGTTGGGAGGCTCATTCATATCTCTGAGGCATAACGGGGGATGAAAAGCCACAGAAATCGAGGTTGGAGTGTTTGCTGGGTTCTCTCTATAGATGCTGAGGTTCCCGAGTGGTGGTAAAAATGGGGGCAGACAGGAAATCTGTCATGTGGATGCTGAGTGTTTGGTAAACGCTGGAGAAGACTCAGGAAAACCCAGGCTGGTAGATGTGACAGAGCAAAAGGGGGCACAATTCTTTGACACGCCTCTCACCGACAGATAGGATCTGGCTTCCCTCCATTTGAGTCTGACTTGGCCTGGGACTTCTTGGACCACAAGAGCGTGGTGGATGTGCCCCTATTCTAGTTCGGGCCTAGAGTGAGGATGGAGCGAGGGTGGAGGAAACAGTCCTGACCAACTCTTACCCCAGTTAGGACCCTGATCTCTTAACTGGTCTGCCCCTTTCTGTTGCTGTGTTTCTACCATTATTCTCAACAGCAGGTTCAGAATTATTCCTTTTGTTTATTTATTTATTTGGGGGGGGTGGGGAAGAGAGAGAGGGAGAGGAGAGGTTCCCAAGCATTCCAATTCGCACTGTCCGTGTGGAGCCCAATGTGGGGCTCAATACTCATGAACCTTGAGATCATGACTTGAGCCCAAATCAAGAGTTGGATACTTAACTGACTGAGCCACCCAGGTGCCCCCAGAATTACTCTTAAAATCTAAGTCAGAACGTGCCTCCCTAGCTCCTGACTCTTTAGGCCACTCCATCTCACTCCGCATTAAGAGCTGAAGCCTTTTCGTTGACCTCCTAGATCCTGTAAGATCTGCTTCCCCATTGTCTCTGCCTCATTGTTAGCGTCTTCCCTCTGTTCATCCACAGCTGCCTTGCTCTGCTTCAAACTTGCCAGGCAGCCTCTCACTTTAGGGGCCTTTGTACTCGGGGTTCCTTTAGTGTGAAAAGCTGTCCCCTCAGATAACTGCACGGCTCACTCCCTCCGCTTTTACTCATAAGTCACCTCCGTGAGGTCTTCTCTGAGCACCCCAGCCTTCCAAGCCCTGCTCCTTTGCTTCATTTTGATTGCCTGCGTCACTAACATATAGCATAGATGGCATTTATCTTGCTTATCTCCCTTATCAGAGTGTAAGTTTCTCTTAGGGACAGGAATTTTTGATCCGTGTCATTTGCTGCTGTACTCCAAGAGCCTGAAACAGTATCTGGCACCCAGTAGGTAGGCCATATCCATGAAATAACTGAATTTGCTAGACCTATTCTAGGGCTCAAGATTGCCTCCAGCCCAGTCCTAGGATGTGGCATCAGTCTAGCTGATACTTGCCCTTGAAGTATTCTAAGAAGAGTTACAGGATTTGGGTTTGCTGAGTTCTTGGCCTCTCTGTGAAGGGTGAGGAGAGGAAGCAGTTGTGAATCCAGGAAGCCCTAACAATCTATAGTTTGGCCTTGAGTCATCTGCTTCTGGTGGCTGAGCTGACCCGCCTCCTGGCAGCCTGGCATTTTAACAGAGCCCACAGGCAGAGAACCCTGATCCAAGTCTTCTGTACTCACACTGTGCCTAGCTCTCAATTCCTTTGTCTGGCTCCCCGAGCTTTCCTTTTAAAGAATTAGACTGTCAAGAAAATGCTCAACAGAAGGCATGGGGCCCTAAACATTATGTAAAGAGTCATCTTCAAGCAGAAAATAGTGTGAAATACTTTGTACTCACCACATCAACTGCTACTCTGTTCAGGTTAGAAGTCGATGCCATAACAAAAGAGCCTTCTTATGGGATAGATAGTGAAGAATTCACATTCGGAGCAGCCAGAGGGATTGGAAATGTGGCAGCTGTCAACGCGCTCCCCAGGAGTTTCACTGTGTTAGATTCAAGAGCTAAAGTAGCTCTAAGTTTATTATTTTTAATTTTTTTAATGTTTTATTTATTTTTGAGAGAGCACAAGCAGGAGCAGGGGAGGGATGGAGACACAGGGGGACAGAAGATCCGAAGCAGGCTCTGTGCTGTCAGCACAGAGCCCGACGAGGGGCTCCAACCCACAAACTGTGAGATCATGACCTGAGCCTAAGTCAGACGCTCAACTGACAGGGCCACCCAGGCGCCCCAGGCAGCTCTAAGCTTAGACCCCCTAGACAAACCTTCAGTCAGAGACCAGCCAAGACTGGGGGGCTGCTATCCAAACTCCGGGGACAGGAAAGTGAGGAGATGTCTAGCTACCTTTCCTACTTGCTGTGACAAGGACTTACAGACGGCGGCCCTCTGCCTGGCAGCCATGGTTCCCAGATTGCATGCCTCAGTGGGAGACGAGGACACTGTTGACACAGGAGCCTCCCCATTGCCTGTGGCTCCCTCTGTGGCACTTCCACAGAGTTTGTCCCCCCTCCATTCCAGAATCAGACTTGAAGTAATGCTGGATGGAACGACACCTTGGCTGGATCTGTGGTTTCCCTGGCACACCCACTTCCCTAGCATCCAGGCTCCAAAAGGTTTCTTCCTTTCCCCTGGCAGTAGCTTTTTCTTTTGAGCTTTCATATGTAAAAGCACCACTGGTGGCCAAGACCCAGAGCTCTAGCTAAAAGCTCACAGGGATGCCAGTTCGAGTCTATTAGGATATACATGAGAGCCACCATCTGGATGGTGTAACGATTATTAGCCTGGGAAGCTAATCATCACAGAGCTAGATCAAAAGGGACCATACAGAGATAGTAAATTACAATAAATTGAAATCAAGAGAATCCACGGAGATACTAAAAAGACATAACACACCCATTAAAAAGAAGACAGGAATTTTAATCTTTTCTCAGAAAATGCTCTTTGAAATGTACTGACCGACCGCCTTCTGGAGGCTAAGAGGATGAGGTGACAGGCCCATTTGTCTCACAGACTAAGCTGGAAATAATCAACTCACAGGCTCAGGACTCCTCCGCGTGCAGCCTACGGAAGCAAACAGACTTAAGAATGGCCTTTACGTAGTAAGTATAGTTCCGCTGTGACGAGCACTATGATGTGTTTGAACAGAGGGGGGCAAGATGACAACACAGCCTCAGAGACATGCTTTCAGGGTAATACGCTGCTGAGTCACAGTCCCTTTCTCAGTAACAATGGAACGTTCTGACTCCTCCCGTTTACCTGGGAGGAGCATTTAAACGCATGCCTGTTCCCCTCCCAGATCCATCACTGATATTGGCAAGGTAGAGGTGGTTAAGAGAATAGGATTTTACAGTTAAACACATGATGGAATAATGCGGAACAACCTTAAAGTCAAATCAAATTGGGGAGCCTGGGTGGCTCGGTCCGTTAAGCTTCGGATTTCAGCTCAGGTCATGACCTCATGGTCCGTGAGTGTGAGCCCCCTCGTTGGGCTCTGTGCTGACAGCTCAGAGCCTGGAGCTTGCTTAGGATTCTGAGTCTCCCGCGCTCTCTCTGTCCCTCCCCCACTCGCACTCTCTCTCTCTTTCAAAAATAAAATGAAAATATTAAAAAAAAAAGTCAAATCAAATCAATTACTAGCTACCCAACTAGATACATACCAAATGGTATTACAGTGTACTAATGAGAGATTTTCACCTTTTTATCACTTCTGCAGCATAAGTTAAATAATTAGGTAACTGATACACATTCACTTCCTTATTTTAAATACACCCATTCACATGCACACAACACACGGTCTTTTTTATCTGAAAATATTTGCCTCTAAGTGTTGGTTTACTTAGTCAAAATGGTTGCCTAAATATAATTCCCCCTGCAAAGTTGTCAAAAGAATAACGTTATTGCCTTAGGCAGGAATTCAAGCACTGAAATAAAAGCCGGATCTGAATATCTGATGTATTTTATTTGTTCACATTTGTCCTACTTGAGGTTAACACTACTTCATTTGACAGTTTAAAAATCATTCTGTAAACAAAATAAGAAACAGCAGCAACAGCTCAAAAAAAAAAACCACAATGCATAATAAAGGAATGTGTCAAAAGGGACATTCTGAATCAGCAAAGAAAATGTGACCGCGATGATGAAGTCAACAATAAGGAGAAAAAACCTTCAACATCTGTAAAAGGCAAAACTATAAGAGTAATAAAAAAAAAAAAAAAAAAAAAAAGCAACAATCCAAAGTGCAGGTGTGCTAGTTTTCATTTCCACATCCATTCAGGAAATAGAGCATACTATTCTTTTAATAAAGTGACAAGTTCTGCTTTAAAACATTCAGGTACGTTATCTTGCAGATTTTGTTTTTTAGTTTACATGATCTCTACTTGACATCGATTTAACGGGAAAGATGGTCATAGAAGATACGTAGTTTAATTTCTTGAATCTATGCACAGTATAGCAATGGTAAAGTTTATCGGTTTTAGTTTTTGCTTTATTTGCAATGAGTTACAAGAAGCTGAAGATCCAGTATCAGAAGCATCAGTACTTTTACTCTTTAAAAAAAAAAAAAAAAAATCCTGAGCCTTCGGTTATCTTTGTTGTCATTTTCAGATTCTCTGTAACAAAAGACTGTTCATTTTCCCTGAATTCTGGCCAGCTGACTTAAATAATCACAACAGTTTTTTTAATGCAAAGTTGGTCTAGTATTGGTCCAAATTGATCAACTAGAAGTGTTATTCTGGCATCATGTGAAAATTCATAATTGTTTAGAGCCTCAAATATTTTCCCCTTGAAAGGAAACATCTGTTGAATATGATTTCTGAATAGAGGACTTTTATGAAATATATTTCAAATCTTAAAAAATATTTCTAATGCACCCTCCACCTAAAATGGTATAGGATTTACCCCCGCCAACAATGCCTTTTCCTTTTAGGAACATTTTTGTGTTTGTGGCATTTCATTTTCCTGACGGCTCTAGTTTTATCTAAAAAGCCCAAATACACAAAAGGTTGCTGCCTTATTTAGCGTTAAACAGCACTATTTTTTAACCATGTACACAGCTCAACAGCAAGATTAAGAAGTTAAAATACACACATATCACGGACAGATTAATCTTTTTTGGAATTCACTGAATTAACTGTATTCTGTTCAATCCCCTCCCCCAAGACAGTGTACTGTACCTACGTTGAGGTGTTTAAATATTTCTCCAACAGTTTTCATTGTAGTTTTCATTGTATTATATTATGAAAACACTAGGCTTCAAGCCGGGTACTAATAAATATTTAATTTAAAAGGAAGAAAGAAAGCCCAACACGGAACATTAAAAAAAAAAACCCTCCCTCCCCTCCCGGTCCCCAGAGAAGGCGCAGGGGTCAGCCTGACATGGCGGAGATCTCATAGTCACTGGCCGAAGTGAGGGGCTTGCCCATCATCCGGATGTTTTTTGCACTGGTGATCCTGGCCATCATGCACACGGGCTTGTCAAAGTACTTCACTAGGGCCGGCTCAGTCAGGAGAGAGGCCAGGAACTGCTCGAAGGTGATGGCCCAGTCCCGGTCCAGGCTGGTGCTCCGGGGCAGGGCCGCCGTGCCCTGGCCGCTGCGCACCAGGACGGTGTCCTCCCCGATGTCCTCACAGTGCAACTTGTCCTCCTCGTGGGAGCCGGCACTCAGCACCGAGTACGAGGACATGGAGCTGTCGTCCTTGGTGTCGTCATCGGAAATCAGCATGGAGGAGCAGGCCCCGTGGTCCCGGGGAGAGGAGTCCTCCAGCTTGATGTCCTCCAACTGCCCTCCCAGGGAGTGTTCCTCACCCTCCACCACCAAGCCAGCCGGGAGGGGCTCAACAGCCTCCACCACGTAAGACTGGCCGGGCCCTTTCTTGGGGAAGAGCGCGCCCGGGATGGCCGCGTTGCAGGCGGGCCCGCTGCCCCCACTCCCGCCCTCCTTGGCAGGCTGGGTGACAAAGAGCTTGCCGACTTCCCCGATCTCCAGGAGGAGGCTGGTCACCGCAGCCGTGGCGTGGTACAGCTCCTGCTCGTTGGGGTCTTCGCTGAACATGTTATACATGGTCTTGCACAGCTCAATAAACTGCCCCTGAAAAGTGATCGGGAAAAACACAGAGGATGGGACCATCTCGTTGGCAGCACAGAGGCAGGACTGAAGTGGACTGTGAAGCCATTTAATAACAGGGCTCCTGAAAGACTCTGAAAAGTCCTCTATGTAGAACCAACTGGCTACTGTTTAAAGTCTCTTCACTTGGGGTGCCTGGGTGGCTTAGTCGGTTACGTGCCAACTCTTGATTTCGGCTCAGGTCATCAACTCACTGTTCCTGAGTTCGAGCCCCGCATCGGGCTCTGCACTGACTGTGTGGAGCCTGCTTGGGATTCTCTCTTCTCTCTCTGCCCATCCCCCCCATCTCAAACTAAATAAATGAACCTGAAAAAATAAAGTCTCTTCACTCATGTTTGCATTCTTTTTAATTTGAAGAATTTCCAACATCCGTGAAAGTAGAAAGGATGAAATAATGAACCTTCACGTAGCTGGCACCCAGAGTCTAGAATGATTGTCCTACGGTTAGCTGCTTCACCAACTCTTTTATCCTCTGTTCAAGTATTGTAAGTAAATCCCAGACCTCATCCCATGTCATGTCTACACTCTTCAGCGTGCAGCCCCAGGTTAGCTCAAATCCCCTCTCTCACATTTGCTGGTGTCGTGGGCAGGCGTGATGCCTTCTACTCCCCACCCACGTGATTCATCTGCTCTCCTGTTAGGAGACAACATTTCCATCCTGGGTTGTATTATTTATATTGTTTCCTCTGCCTCACTACAACTCAGCTTTTTAAGGAAAAAATGTGTCAGACATCTTTATAGCCGAGCACGGTCATTTGAAAACAGCATGAGCTTGTCTTCTGAGTATCTGAGAGTATTTTTAATAACTGAAATGAGAATGTGTGTACTCAAAGAACTGAGTATTTTGTGATTTGCATTTTCTCTGAGGGGGTGGGTCACCTCCTCACGATTGAACATTTTTTTTTTTTTTTAAACGTTTATTTATTTTTGAGACAGAGAGAGACAGAGCATGAACAGGGGAGGGGCAGAGAGAGAGGGAGACACAGAATCCGAAACAGGCTCCAGGCTCTGAGCTGTCAGCACAGAGCCCGACGCGGGGCTCGAACTCACGGACCGCGAGATCATGACCCGAGCCGAAGTCGGCCGCTTAACTGACTGAGCCACCCAGGCACCCCATGATTGAACATATTTTTGATGCATGAAAACATGCACAGACTAGATCCAAACAGATCTTAATTGAATACCCCAAGTTACCATTATCTTTTAATTAATTAATTAATTTTATTTTTTAGTTTGAGAGAGAGAGAGGGCATGCACAAGTGGGCGAGAGGGGCAGAGGGAAAGAGAGAGAGAGAGAGAGAAACAGAATCCCAAGTAGGCTCCACACTCAGTATGGAGCCTGACGTGGGGCTCGATCCCATGACCTCGGGATCATGACCTGAGCCGTGAGGCTCAACTGACTGAGCCACCCAGGCAAGGCATCCCCTTTTATTAATTCATTTTTTATTTTTTTTATTGAGTTACCATTATCTTTCAGGGGTACGTAGTCTACATTTTTCTAGGACTTGGAAAACATCTTCAAGGTTCAAAATGAAGAAACTGAAATGTTAGACACTTACCTGATTCAATTTGGGTAAATCCTTTGCATTCTTTGATTTGGATTTATTTTCCGGAGTCCAGAGTCTCAGATAATTGCGATTTTCTTGAGAATTTGCCCTCTTCCCTAAAACCCAAATGTCAGGAAGTAAGTGTTCAAAGGGCCAGAAACAAGTGTTCACCCAGCATGAGGCAAACATGGGGAAGAGAAGATGTATACCTCTGTCTGGCTGCAGACTCACTGTCACAAAGCCATCCTCCGCACCGTGTTTCCTCCTGCTATCCAGCCCCACCACTGCCAAGAAATGTGAGGAAGAAAGAAAAGTACAAGGTTATATAATACACCCACAGACTCAGCATTTGCAGTAGAAAACAGGAAAACCTTTAGGTATGGCTGCCCGATTTAGCAAAACAAAGAAAACCAAAGCCAAAACCCAGTAGTAAACTGAGTTAAATCTGAATTTGAGATAGGTAAATAATATTCTGGCGTAAGTGAGTCCTAAATATCACATGGTACATACTTGTGCTAAACAAATGATGTTTCGCTAGTCTCGAATTCAGATTTTACTGCTGCTCCTTATCTTATCTCACAACCCTATTTCTCAGTAGTGGATTCCCCCAGAATTATTTTTCACAAACAGGGTTCAGTGTAGAACTAGGAATTTAAGAAACGATGTCGTGTAGTCTTCCCTTCTTAAAAAATGGTGGTGTTGGTCCAATGAATGATTTCCCTACCCTCTCTGTTATATCATCATCTTAACTTTGCATTCATGAGACTGGTTTTCTGCCGGGCTCTGCAAAAGATAAAGAACTCACTTTTTAAAAAAGAAAACCAAAAAATGTGATATGCTACAAAATTCCTTCACATTCGTAATATGGCATTTCAAAACTATGACTTGTTGAGGCTCCTGGGTGGCTCAGTCAGTTAAGCTTCCGACTCTTGATTTCGGCTCAGATCATGATCTCATGGTTCGTGGGGGTCGAGCCCTGCAATGTATTCTGCACTGACAGAGCAGAGCCTGTTTCGGATTCTCTCTCTCTCCCTCTCTCTTGCCTCTCCCCCACTCATTCTCTCTCTCTCTCTTCTTCAAAGTCAATAAATTAAAAAAAAAATATATGACTTTCCAGGAAACCACTTTTAACTGTTTTCCTTTTTCTTCTAAAAACAGGACATTATAGGGCACATAAAGACTTCAAAAGGAGAGGTATAAAACTCCCCCTCCCACTTCCCATTCAGTTTGTCAGCTGTCCAAATGCATTCCAGCACATCTTCAATCATCCAAAAGGTGGCTGGCTTGCCAGATATGCGACCTTCACTGAATTCAGCGTCAGGTTAATCTCGGCAGCTTTTAAGACAGAGTGAGAACAATGTACTATACGTCATTGAGAAATTCTTCTCCTCTTAATGTTGAAAATGACTTAGGAAACAAGTAGATATTAAAAAATATTTTAAAGTACGGTTAAGTTCATGCAACAGGTATTGTACAGCCATTTAAAAACCAGGCTTTCAGGGGGGCGCCTGGTTTCAGGGGGGCCCCTTCTACTGCAAGCAGAGCCTGGCACCTGCTTCGGATTCTGTGTCTCCCTCTCTCTGCCCCCCACCCCCCTCAAAAATAAACATTAAAAAAAATTAAAAACAAATAAATAAAAACCAGGTTTTCACAGGATGTTTAATGACATCGTAGCATGCTCACGGGATTTTAAACAAAAAAAGTAGGATACAAAATTGTATAGGCAATTTGATCCCCGTTTTATATATATGCATATATTATCATAATTACATACGTTATACGAATAAACATTACAAAAGTATCCCAGGATACTGTTATCTTTGTATTACAAAATTTTAAGCTTTATCTTTAGCTTATTTTATATATATATATTATATCTATATTTTTAAAATTTCAACACAAAGCAATAGTGATTTGGGAGTTAGAAAAACACTTTTTTTTAAAGCAACTTTTAATGATTATTAAATCCTATTAGCATGTGACCATTCCTGAAGCATTCTGAAATAAGTGAATCCTTTTCTGAAATGAGTGTTTACTAACAAAGATATGGCTGGGGCGCCTGGGTGGCGCAGTCGGTTAAGCGTCCGACTTCAGCCAGGTCACGATCTCGCAGTCCGTGAGTTCGAGCCCCGCGTCGGGCTCTGGGCTGATGGCTCGGAGCCTGGAGCCTGTTTCCGATTCTGTGTCTCCCTCTCTCTCTGCCCCTCCCCCGTTCATGCTCTGTCTCTCTCTGTCCCAAAAATAAATAAAAAACGTTGGAAAAAAAAACAAAAAAAAAACAAAAAACAAAGATATGGCTAACATTTTGCAGCCAAAAAACTATTGCAAACAAAGTTAGGAATATTGTAAGATATGCTAAGGCACTATGCTAAAAAAGCCTGACTATGTCAGCTCATTAAATCCATACTATACCCAATATGCCAGCTATCATCTCCATTTTCCACAAAAGGAAACTGAGGCTTAGAGATGCCAGAACCTACCTGAGCTCACCTAGGTAACAATATACAGAGTGGCATTCTGTCCAAAGATCCTACCCTCAACTTGTATTGCCAATAGTAATAAGACTGGGTCTGGCTCACCCCTTTCTACTCAATCATACTAACGTTATTTGGTGACATATGGTGACCACACATATCGTGATGAGCACTGAGTAATGTACAGAATTGTTGAGTCATGTCGCACAGCTGAAACTAATACAACACTATAAGTTAAAAATTCCAATTAAAAAAAAAAAGCTGGCCTAAACTGTGCTTATTTTGGAATGATAAGATTTAAGAGGCAAAAGGACCCAGAAGCAGCCCATGTTTACTTTTGAACTTGGGTGAAGTCATGAAGCTGCAGTAATGATGAATGAGAAGGTAGAGAAGTCACTGTGATAGCTACTGAGAGATGTTGCCTAGATTCACACAAGACAGACACCGTCTGTGTATCTCATTGTATACAGTGAGTTGAACCATGTCTATGTAGACCTAATACCCATACCTACATGAAGCAGAAATCAGCACGTTTTTTTTTTTTCATAAAAGACTGGACAGTAAACATTTCACAGGTTTTGCAGCCCACACTGCCTCTGTCTCAACTACTCAGTTCTACCACCCATAGCATGAAAGTAGCCAGAGGCAATACATAAATGAATAGCTTGGCAGTGTTCCAATAAAACTTTATAGGCACTCAAGTTTAAATTTCATATAATTTTCCTATATCATGAAATATCATTCTACTTTTGATTTCTTAAAATCCATTTAAAAATGTAAAACCCTTTCTTTTTTTTTTTTTAAACTTTTTAAAATTTATTTTTGAGACAGAGAGAGACAGAGCATGAACAGGGAAGGGGCAGAGAGAGAGGGAGACACAGAATCGGGAGCAGGCTCCAGGCTCTGAGCCATCAGCCCAGAGCCTGACGCGGGGCTCGAACTCACGGATCGCGAGATCGTGACCTGAGTTGAAGTGGGACGCTTAACCGACTGAGCCACCCAGGCGCCCCTGTAAAACCCTTTCTTAGTTCGCAGGCTGTACAAACAGACCCCGGGCCACATTTGGCCCCTGGGCTGAAGTTTACTGACACCTATTACAGAGCCTGTGTATCTCTTACATACAGATATAAGAGAACTCTTTCTGACATAAATGTCCTGATTCTGGATAGCAGAATAATAACAGGATGATGTTCTTAATGAGCCTGACTACAGTCGGGAAAGGGGAGCAAAATATATCGCTCTAGGGGTCATGTTTTCTCTAAGCCAGTGAGACACAGTGTGCATGCTCCCTTCAGTGGGCAAAGTACCCACTCCCTAGTTGTTGGCTGCTTGACTTCACAAATCTGAAAAGAAAGTAATGTATTAGGCAACTGAATTCATATACTTCTTTGACTGACTAGCTTTGAGGCAACTTTTTCTAGTAACAAGAGGGCTCTGTAGAAAAGAAATACTGTACCTATGGGGAGGAAAGTCACTTACCATGTGTGCATTCTGGGGTGATGTCTTCAAAGAAGTATTGAGTTGCTTCAAAAGCAGAATCTGGCTCATCTTGATCAGAGGATGGCTCTAGAGAGGGGAGGAGAGGTCATTCTCATATTGGCGGGGCGGTGACTCAAGGAAAGTGTGCTTTAATTGTTAAAGAAGTGACATGGGGAGGACGAGGAGCTGGAGGTACCAAGGTGGAGAGGGGGCACATTACTGGGGGCCCTGAATGCCGACGGCCTCTATAGCCTCATGGGGGGTGTGGGGGGCTCACTCCATTTTTTCACTCCACCTTCCTTTTTAACAACCTCACACTGAAGTGTCCCTTTGCCTCTTCCTTTTTATGAGACTGTCCTAAATTCTGTGAAATGCTGCTGCCTTACAAACCAAATTTTAGGAAACTGTATGCAATTAAAGGTAATTCTCAAATCTACAATTTCACCCTATCTCTATCCTTAATGTCAATCCTTTTTTTTTTTAGTGTTTGCTAGATATATCCATGCTATAGGCCAACCTTTTAAAACCTGAACTCAAAACCTCTCCATCTTGCCCACTTGTTTCTGTCAGTGTTAAAATGACTCCTTCTAAACTCAAAATCTCAGGTCCTACGTTCTCCTCTTTTGCGACCTTTGTATTTCGTGAGTTACCAAATGCTATTTGTTCTTTCTCTTGCAGATGTCTGCTCTTTTCTATTACAACTCATACCTCAGACAGGTAAATGACCATGGAATCAAGCACATACTGATGCAGGAACCTATGCAGGTAATTACTATTCAGTTCATGCTTAGTGACCAGTGAGTGATTTTGTATATCAAAAAAAGAACTTTCAAACCAGGTCATGGTCACAAATACATGGGCTCCTCTGTGTGGCTCACTTACCAGGCAAGACATGCATTTTGTAAAGGAGTTTGAGTTTCTCTGTGAGGTCCCCATGGCATGCAGCACCTAGAATCATATAAATACAATGTGAAATGCATCATGTGTGGTAGTGATGCCTCTCAGCTTAGCATTCCCCTAAAAACTCTACTTTTCGCAAACTGAAATCAAGACATTAGGTGACAAAAGGTCTGGTCAGGACATATTTGGGTTAAGAGCTCTGGAACCCAGACACCTGGGTTCAATTCCTTTGTACCTACTATTTGCCCTTGGGAGAGTTAATTTCTCTGTACCTCAGTTTCCCCTGTATAATAATAAACACAAGATTCTACCAGTGGTCTTGACATCAGGATCAAAGGAATGTGAGAATTAAATGTATTAACATGTATAAAACACTTAGAATAGTGCCTGGAACATAATAAATGTGTTATTCATAAGAAAACCCATTTAACTGGGTTTCAACACTCGAACAGAATTCAGAAATAATCTCGAAACATGTCTGAGATCGCTTCCAATTATTCATTGTAGAAATCCCTGTTAGTCGTTTTGGGGTTCTCCTAAATATTTCTTCAGTTTAATTCATCCTCATCTGTCTGCCATTATATCACCATCCCTTCAATCGAAATAACCCTGTTACTTTTCTTTTAAAGTCTATACGTATTGGAATCAGAAAATCCTTCACAAATATCTAGTCTTAGAGCAGCCAGTTGAAGATTAGTCAGCTTTGGGGAAAGAGGAATCGCAGAATCTGGCAGAAACAGCAGGGGTGTCCACTAAATGCAGGCATCTCCCTTCACGCACTGACGAAAGACAGGGATCTAGCACCTGCTTGAACACTTTCAGAGACGGAGAGGTCATCACCACCAGATGCATTCCGTTCTGCAGATGTATTCTCTAACTACTAAAAGTCCTTTTGCAATTTTTGTTTTAGTCTCAGGATCCTTAACCTGCAATCTCAACTTCAGAAAGTCCACAAAGCCCATGAAATAGAAAATTTGTCTCTATGTGCACATGTCATTTTGAGGGGAAGAAAATGTCCAAAGTCCTTATTAGATCTCAAAGAGTCCATGACTCAAAAAAAGGTTTAGAACTGCTCTTCTTTCCCTTATTCTACTCGTTAAAGCCAAACAGAATAGGTCTGTTGCCTCAATACAACAACCTTCAGATTTTGAGGACAACTCACCTGTCTCCCTCAAGCTTATCTTTTCAAGGCAAGTTTATCACGCCCTCTCCAAATTTTTCCACTTTCTCATATAACATGATTTGTATAGCCTTCCCCATTTTTACTCACATCCACTTTATGTGTTGACTCATCAATCAATATCTCTCTGGACAGAGAGTCCCAGAAGACTCTTATCTACTTCAGAGAATAGTGGAGCTGTTTTTGACTTTTCCACTAATATGGCCTGAGTTTACATTCAATTTTTTTATACTCTTTCACTCTGGAGTTTCATATTGACCACGTGGTTAACTGAACTCCAAGATGTCTGCACACCAACTAATACTAATCATGAAAGTAATGACAGACAATTCTATCTCGTAAAATTATTGTGAGAAGAAAAGTGACACACACGTGGAAAGCAGTTAGCACGAGATTTAACACAAAGCAAATAATTAATAAATGTCTGTCATTAAACCCTTTTTAAGTCAGGCACTGTTCCAAGAATTCTATTCAAAGTCATTTTATCCTGACAGTTACTCATTTGCAAACGAAGGAAAAATCAGAGGTCAAATATCAAACCCAAAGTACCAGAGAACCCTCAGTTGAAACTGACTCATTAACCATCATATTTTGGGGGCAGTGTTCAGCCAGTTACCTAATCACCAACTTCTATATGCTCCTTCCTACCTTTTCCATTTATACAAGTTATCTGTCAAATGACCAGCTGCATCAGGACACGTATGACATATTTAGAGCCTGCCTTTCAGCAACATGATTGGAAAAGGAGATACAGTTCATTTGTGGCTTCTGATAGTAATCCCTTATTTCTAATTCCACATAGACCATCTGTTCATGAATTTCTAGAGGGAACTTCCTGGGGATTGATATCATCTTTTCCAGAATCCGTGTTTTAGTTTTTAAAAATTTTTTTCTTTAACGTTTATTTATTTTTGAGACAGAGAGAGACAGAGCATGAACGGGGGAGGGTCAGAGAGAGAGGGAGACACAGAATCTGAAACAGGCTCCAGGCTCTGAACTGTCAGCACAGAGCCCGACGCGGGGCTCGAACTCACGGACTGCAAGATCATGACCTGAGCCGAAGTCGGACGCCCAACCGACTGAGCCACCCAGGCGCCCCTGTTTTTTAGTTTTTAAAACCTGAACAGAATTTCTCTTTTCTGGTCTGCTTGTCTATCTCCATAATAATTGTCCCACAGAGTGACAACAGCTCTGAGCATTCTCCCAGTATCTGGAGCAAGGCATACTTTGCTCAAGAACTCAACTGCCTTTTGAGAACCCTAAATACTCTTTTTCAGTGTTTTCACTATCCTGGACTACAAGCCTCTCTTTCCTTTCTTGAAGATTTTGAAGAGTATTTTCCTTACTGGAGTCACCTGAACTTAAGTCAATTAAATACTTCTATTAAATTCTATCACTTTTCTAATGCAGCACTGGTTTCTTTTTCCTCCTCCTTAATCCTGTCCAAAGATAATTTTTATAAATCCCTTTTGGATTTGATGAAAGCCACCCATCTGGCAATAAGTAGTTACCTTGGGGCAGAAAAGATTAGGAGAGGGATAAAGGGGTCTTTAGCCTTGCCTGGATTGTTCCACTGTTTAAAAAAGCGGGATGTACTTATATGTTACTTGTGTAATTAAAAATTAATACCTCCTCCTTCCTAAGAAATACCCTGCTTGCTGTCCTCAGCATCGAGTAGCAAGAAAAGGATGAATTGTTGAGACAGACAGCCCTTCTCTGAATCCTGGGCCCAGCATGTACTAACTGTGTAGTTCAGTCCAATAACAGGTAAGTATTGACTCGCTAGAAACTAGTGTCCCAGCAAGTTATTTAACTTTTCTGAGCTTTCATGTCTTTAGCCAAAAAAGGGGCTAATAAGAGTAAGCACGTGGGTAATAAAGCATAATAGTAAGAGCACAAAGTGGGCCCCTGAAGTGCCTGGGTTCAAACTTCAATTTCGTAGTTGTGTGTCTTAGGCAAATTGAATGCATGTAAACATGAGCGCAGTGCCCGCAGCAGAGTAAATGCTGTATAAATGTCAGCTGTCATTAGTATCTCCTCAAAAGGCCACTGTTTGGATTTAGCGATAAAATACAAATTCTAAAGCATCTGAGTAGTGTCTGCACTAAAAAAAGGCTAATTCTTCCATGTCCCCCTTCCCTTTTAAGCATATATGTGAGTGCTTTATACAAATAATTTTTTCCTTCCTAAGTGCACTTCATCTACATCCCTTTGTCTTTTTAAAATTTTTTTTTTTTTTCAACGTTTTATTATTTATTTTTGGGACAGAGAGACAGAGCATGAACGGGGGAGGGACAGAGAGAGAGGGAGACACAGAATCAGAAACAGGCTCCAGGCTCTGAGCCATCAGCCCAGAGCCCGACGCGGGGCTCGAACTCACGGACCGTGAGATCGCGACCTGGCTGAAGTCGGACGCTTAACCGACTGCGCCACCCAGGCGCCCCCACTTTGTCTTTTTATATTTACTTATTTATTGTGAGAAAGAGAGTGTGAGCAGGAGAGGGGCAGAGAGAGAGGGAGAGAATCCTGAGCAGGCTCTGTGCTAGCAGCACAGAGCCTGATGCTGGAATTCAGGAACTGTGAGACCATGACCAGAGCCAAAAGTTGGACGCTTAACTGACTGAGTCACCTAGGCGCCCCTCCCCTTTGCTTTTTTAAAAACCATCAGCTTCCTTTGGCCTTTAAGCCCTAGTCATTATTCTTAAAGATTTAGAGCACTTTTTGGAGTCATCATTGTCTCTGTGCCTGACCCCTTCATCTTTCCTAGGGCATGTCATTTTAAAGTACATGACCTGGGGATGGACGCCTAGGTGGCTCAGTCGGGTGAAGCCTCCACCTCTTGATTTACGCTCAGGTCGTGATCTCATGGTTCTTAAGATCAAGCCCTGCATCAGGCTCTGTGCTGATAGCACAGAGCCTGCTTGGGATTCTCTCTCTCTCTTTGCCCCTCCCCTGCTCTCTCTCAAAATAAATAAATAAATAATTTTTTATACATCATAAAGTACCTGGCCCACAGTCACAGAGTGGCACAATTAGAATGCGCTTTTTTTTTTTTTTTTCCTTCTCCTTGTCTCATTCTGACCCACCGGCATAACACGTCCTACATCCACAACCTCAATGTCTGGTGGGCCAAGCTCTACTACCCTGTAGCCTTTCTGCTCCATCATGAAGGGAGCAAGAGTTCTAAAGGACATAGGGCAGTCCTGCTAACACAGAATAACGGTCAGGCAGTGAGGCTGACGGGCAGAAACCACGTGCTGCTTGTGAGGTGTGGGTGTGCTTTCTCAGGACAGCCGGTCCTTCCTCCAGGCCAGATGGAGAGAAAAGACCTCCATTTAGACCGCAGAACCGCTGCGGTTTCTTCAGCCCTTTATTAAAGACATCACGAAAGGTTTTTATAACATTTTGCGATACGTAATATAAATATACTTTGTGTCAAAGAAGAACAATCCACTCAAATATTCTTGTAAAGGTATCACAGCCTGTGGTTTCAGTGTGTAAGTTGGCATTTTATTGTCTTGCACATTCTCTGGTAATGTATTTTAACTTGTGCTGAGGACTAACTAATGTCGAATGCTTTAATCATATAGTATATCCGTTCATTTAAACGAATTTTACCATCAGTTTGCAAACCTTAAAATGAGACGCTCTACCCTCTAAACCGAACCCTTGGAGGCAGTGCGGGGCTGTGGCCCGGAGGGCAGCACTGAGGACCACCAGGAACGGGGGTGGCTGTTGCTGCCCTGTCATCCCTTCCCAATTCATGAAGTAACATCCCATGCTTACTTAGGCCGGAGACAAACTCTCGGAAGTTAATCAGAGAATCTCCATTTTCATCCAACAACTGGAAGAGGCGGGAGGCCAATACTTCAGAGTGAGTTCCGCAGGCCCAGGGAAAGAGAAGAGCAAACATCCCCTTGAACTGCTCAAAGTCAATGCGATACTGTTCCAAGTAAGGCAGGCTGGGGTCGTGCCGGTCCAGAGCATTGCTGCTCCCACCCCAGTAGCAGCTGGTTAGATGCTCTGCCTGAAAAGTTAAAGAAAAAAAGAGGATTACTGGGGATGCGATCCCATGGCAGGTACCGGGAAGGAAAAGTCCCGCCTCACGTTTGCAAAAAGCCTTTTCGATCCACCTGTGCGTGTCTCCTGGGGCAGGAGCTCTGGTCTTAGGGCTCCCTGTCTTCTCGTTCTACACCCATCTCCACTGGACCACCCCCACCAACTCCATGGCAACCACCTCTGCAGGTTACATCCGGCATGAAAGGTCCAGCTCAGTTACCGGAGGTAGGTGAAAAAAGGGACCCCCCCCCCCCACATCCCCTGCCTCTACCCCTACTCGTTTTCCCTTTACACACTGACACACACGTTTAAGAAAAAAAACCCATAAAAATAAACAAAAAATTTATTTAAAAAAATTAAATGAAAGGATCTGTAATTTAGGCAATCTGACCAGCTTGTTTTCTAGGTGAGGATGAGAAAGCCCAGAGGCTGAGGGGCTCTCACGAGGTCATCAACTGCGTACTCAGGGCAGAAGCATCATGACATTTGGGGTTTCTGAATTCCTAGTTTAGTGTCCCATAGACCCCTTTCCTCTTGGTTACTGAAATTACATAAATATCATAGTCACAGTATTCAAGCTACAAATGTGTGGTTTTCTTATTTCACGCATCTGAAAATAGCTCTAGGAAAATTCTGAGTAGGAACCACTATGGTGAGGAGAATAGAGATCTGGAAACAACAAAAAGCTTCCTGTTTCTGTCCTTGGAAACAAGGCAGCCTCTTATTCATGAAGTCATATTGATCCTGGTAGATATGTGCACCCATTCTAGGAAGACCACAAAGATAAAACTTGTAATAGAAAGGCCCAGAAGGACACCCTTCCCCCAGACATTTACAGTTAGCTCTGGATGGTAAATGGGGGAGATGGGAGGGGCGTGAAAAGGAGGACTTTATTTTTACTTTATTCCCCATTGTACTGTCTCAGTATCTCACTACAGTAATGTATAAATATTGCAGTAGAAAAAGAGCACTTTCGAAACAGATCTTTCCCCTAGCTTAGGAGCTGTGTAAGGGGGGAGTCAGTAGTGGGTATAGTAGTAGTTTTGCTCTTAGAAAGGAACAAAGCCCGTATGTCTTGATCACAATTGTTTACTGGGAATCACAGGGAACAAACTAAAAGAGAGGAGTGGGGGTAGGCAAGAGAGGGGGAGGAAGAGGTAGAGTGCAGAACCAAAGGCAGGTTTTTGCAATGCAGCCTTGGGAGAATAAAGGAAGTGGGTCAGAGTTCACAGGGGTTTGGGAATGCATTCCCGGGCTGTAGTAGTAAGGTCAGAGTCGGGGGATGTTCAAGGCAGGCAGGCGGGGCTGAGGTCAGAGAGCCTGCAAGGATCAAGCCCTAAAGTGATGCCAGCAGCCCTCAGTGGGTGGGATGGCACTGGTAATACATCCCTGGGAGGGGTCCTCTTCGCCTGAGCTACTTCCTGGATAAAGCTTGCCTCAGGCATTTCCTCCTAACTAAAGCTTGCAAATTACTCTGGAACCAGGCTGGAAGGTGAGTCCAGGCACTTTGACAGTGCTCACAAACATCAGGAAAAGACAAGCCAGTTCCTTGATAGCCCCCACACTCCATCATGGGGGGACTAGGGGCCCAGACATCCAAAAAGGACCAAAGGAATAATTTAGAGACGTCAAGAGAAATTAGGGCAATGGGGCCCTGAACTACATTTGCCATCAAATGTGCCTCAAGGTGGCAGCCTTTCACCCTTTTCCTCCAAGTTTTTGTTTTAATTTGAGTATCGGTGACACACAATGTTAGTTTCAGGTATAGGACTTAGTAGTTTGCCAAGTTTATAAGCTCCTCCAGAGGGGATGCATCTTTCTTTTGTATATGCAGGAACCCCTCCCCACCCCCTGCTCCCCAAAATTGGCTTTTTAAAGGCCTAAGAAGTCTGGCAAGGTGTCTGATATAGTAATGCCTCAATGTTCATTCAAATGATTTAAAGCCAATGAAAGGGTTAAGAAGACTCAAAAAAAGAGAATCCATAATGAAGTTTTTATCTTGGGTTCTACGGTATCTCTCGAGGCTCCTTCTGACCCCTGACACCGAGTCTCAGGTTCTTTCTTGGGGTGCATGGTAGATTGGAGGAGTTCCTGTTTGTCAACACAGCCTCAGGGTAGGGCTTTGGAGTAAAGAAGAGTTTGCTTTGTTCAGGTGCGAATGACACAACCGATACAGACGTGCCCAGGCTTCGGCAGTTTCTGGGTCCGGGACTTACGCACAACCAGCTCTGGCCCTCCTTTCCCTGGTGTCCCCCCAAAACAGCCTCCTCTTTCTAATGTCAGTGCCCTTCCTGCTATCTGTTCAGGGTCTTGCTGCCTCTGGCTGCTACTCCCACTTCTGCTCGGTTACCCCAAATCTTACCCGCCACCCTGTAAAGCGGATTTCTTCTGGTCTTCAGCATCTCTTCAAAATCTGATCTTAATTGGATCATTGTATCTTTGGTTTTGATCCAAGTTGGATCACTGTATTTTTCCTTTATGAAACCAAAAGGGGCCCTTTTCGTATGAATAACCAACTTACACTGAGCAGTTAGTTATGGCGTATGAATAAAATATGAATGGGCTGGCATACTATAAAGACCTCAGCATCAAGTGCAGAATAGAGGCTGGTGGGGGGGGTGGGTGATGTCCACTCTGCTGGTCATGCTGCTGGGATACACGAAGGGCCTCATTAACCAGCTATGGACCACTGACCACTAACTTACCCATGTATTCAATACACATGTTTAGAGCACCTGCCAGGGACAGACACTATAGTAGGCACCAGTAAAACAAACAAACAGAAAATAATGGTGGTGCTCTTTAGTAGCTAACAAGCAAGTGGGGATATTAGTGAAAACATTCCCAGCTATCACATCCTCTGATTCTAAGATCTGTTAGTATTCAACCCAGACCTTTGTCCCTTAATGCTTCCTGCTGTACTATGTTTGCAGTTCTCCAAATAGTCATGTTATTTCTGGCAATAAAAGGGGAATATACAAGAAGCTACCCAATTAGAGATCAGGATAAAGTTGGTATCAGCATAAAAGACATCTTTTCAAAGTTTCTCCAAAGTGGCCACATTTTTACCTATGAGGTTGATAACGATGGTTAAAAGTATTTTTTCTAGAAGAAAAAAATTCTACATTGCTTTATTTACTAATAAAATGTCTTCTTATTCAGGATCAAGATTGGTATGGGCTGAATTATGGAATGAAAATCACAGAACTTTAACCAATTAGGCTTTTCCTTATGCATATGAACAGCTTTATTCCTATTCTGGCTACATATCTCTTTTTCAGTGTGTTTTAACATAGCTTAATACAGGAAAGCTCTGAGGGTGCTTTAATACAGCTTCTTATAAGACATTATAATGTACAATAATTTCAGGGAGACTTTAAATTCAACTGCCATCATTCCAATGAGTGTTATAAAGTAATACCGTATTTTGTTAGGACCAAGGAACTAGCTAAAATATATATGGAGTGGAACAGCGCTAAAACATCAGCTTAAGTCAGTTAAGAGAAAATGCTTATTTTTCATATGAAGCACTCCATTTTTTAAAAAAGTGTTTATTTTTGAGAGAGAGAGAGGAGAGGGCATGCATGCCCAGGAGGGGGGCAGAGAGAGAGGGTGACAGAGGATCTGAAGCAGGCTCCGCGCTGACAGCAGCGAGCCTGACACGGGGCTTGAAAACACAAACTGTGAGATCATGACCTGAGCTGAAGTCGGATCAACCGACTGAGCCACCCAGGTGCCCCGAAGCACTCCATTTTTATACTCTCAGCTCTATCTTCATATTTATGCATGTCGACATTCATGCTGTCCCTTAACAATTTAACAGAAATGGGGTGCCTGGGTAGATCAGTCAGTTAAGTGCCCAGCTGTGGCTCAAGTCATAATCTCACAGTTCGTGGGTTCGAGCCCCGCATCAGGCTCTCTTGCTGTCAGCACAGAGCCTGCTTCAGATCCTCTGTCCCCCTCTCTCTCTGCCCCTCCTCTGCTCGTGCTCTCTCTCTCTCTCAAAATAAATAAATATTTAAAAAAAATCTAGAACTAATTGAATCATTACAGTGAACTCTTTTATTCCCCTGGATGTACATGCATTTAAATTTAAAACTCACCTTGAGGGGCATGTGGGTGGCTCAGTCAGTTAAATATCTGCCTTCGGCTCAGGTCATGATCTCACGGTTCATGGTTCTGAGCTGTCAGCAAAGCCTGGAGCCTGCTTTGGATTCTGTGTCTCCATCTCTCTCTCTGCCCTTCCCCCGCTCTCATTCTGTTTCTCTCTCTCTCTTTCTCTCTCTCAAAAGTAAATAGACATTAATAAAAAAGAACTCACCTTGAAAAGAGCATAAAGTTCTTCTAGCTCATCAATGGTAAAGGAAGTTTCTGTCACAATTGTTCGGACCTTTAAGAAGGTAGACACAATTAATTTCACAATCTCAAAGATGTTATAGTGGGAAAGTCCCTGATTTTCTTCTTTTAAATCATCTCAGTCTGTAAAGCAGGAATTTATGGAGAAAGAAGGCCATCCACTATTTTTCAAAGGACTTACCACATTCCGTTTCGTAGTATCCTCCAGTGTCTGGATCACCTTTAGTCTCTGTTTGAATCTCATCTGCTCAATCAAGTCTGCCCGGATGGTTCCAAATTTCTGGAAAGGAGCAATATTGGTGTTTCTGAGAAATCTGCTAAAGCACACAGTCTGCAAGATTTATGGAGACACAATCCTGATACATAGAAGAGACTGAATTTATCATTTTACCTTATGTTTGGGTTTTACTTATTATACCTATCGCCTACTGCCCCCCCCCCCCCCCCACTTACTATGAGAGCAGAGACTGTGTCCACTGGAGTGGAGGACAGTGCTGATTTAGTAAATGTTCAACAAATATTTGCTGAATACATCGAATTCTCATGATAATACCAGGAAGGAAGTGCTCTTCTCCCCATTTCAGACACAAGGAAACAGAAGTTTAACAAAAACACTAACTTGCCCAAGCCCACAGAGCTGGTAAAGCATTCATTGCAAAGTACAGGCTACAGACAGATAACTGGATTGGGGCGCCTGGGTGGCTCAGTCGGTTGAGCGTCCAACTTCGGCTCAGGTCATAATCTTACAGTTTGTGAGTTCGAGCCCGGCATCGGGCTCTGTGCTGACAGCTCAGGGCCTGGAGCCTGTTTCAGATTCTGTGTCTCCTCTCTCTGCCCCTCCCCAACTTGTGCTCAGTCTCTCTCTCCTTCAAAAATAAATAAAAACACTAAAAAAAAAAAAACATTAAAAAAAGAAAGACAAAGAACTGGATTTACTTCAAATTGAGCCAAAATATATATGTCTTTGATTCACAACAATGAAAAAACATTAGTTGTAAGACAGAAGAAAACTAAATTTTATTGAACCTACAATTGTGTCATTGGCTCCTTATCATGACTTTGTGAGTTGGCACCATTACTTCCGTTTTACAGATGGGAAAATCAAGGTTCAGAGAGGTTAAATAAGTGACTCAGAGTTCCACAGGTGCTGAGCTGCAAGTCTGAGGCCCAGATACCAGCTCCATAACTCCACCACCCACCATTCTATCCAACAAGAAGTTCTCTCCCGTCTCTGGGTAGATCAGAGCATAGATTTTGGAGGTAGACAAAATTTTATTCAAATTCATGTTCTTTGCCGTTGCGACTCTATGCAATTCAGTTGAGTCTTCTGAACCTCAGTTTATTTCTCTGTAAATGAGACACCAAAACTGTCCTTGTAGAACTGTGGTTAGAACAAGATAGATGTATTAATATAAAGTACTGACAGTAGTCACTAATATTAAACATTGGCTTGATAATCTTTGCAGATTGCTAAAGAAAGAGTTATTTCCTAGCCTGACCTTCAAGAAGCCTTGTATGTTTATACTGAATTAACATCTGTTCCTCAACTAGAAATGGATCCTGCTGTTTGCTAGGCAGGACCCTCCCTCGGCCAGACCTCTGGGACTGGTAACAGACAGAACACAATGGAAACACAATGACCCTTCCATCTGAAGCAAACAGTCGCAACCTAAAAGGAAACCATGGACTCTAAGTTCCTGCCTGGAGGATGTCTAAATGAAAATGAGCAATGAGAATGACTGAGTCCCTCTCTCTCTCCCCTAATCCCCCTTTCTCCCACCTTTGCAGGGGCTCTGACAGAATGAAATACTAAATATAGGGCAAACTAAAAAGGTGGCTCGGTACATCCTGGAGCCAACATTTTCCATTACCCAAAACAAGGGCAAAGCCTGGGTGTTAACACTTCTTCCCAGGCATTGCACATTTCAGTTCCATGAAAAGAACTAATTCACTAATGTAACGACAATACTTTTTCTAACAAATAGAATTTAGTGATGCGAATGAGGGAGCCTAAGATTATTTTAATTTTCTAAAACCTACCCTTCCTTAAACAATAAACAAAATTATCCATCTCATTTACATCTCTTCTCCAACTCAATTTTTATCTGAATGTTTCTGTGAGCTGTTTCTAATTTTCCAACCTAATCTCTGATGTCTTTCGGAGCTGAGAGGCATTTTCAATGCAGGCACAGCATCCTCTTTTCACTTCTTTGCCCCACTCCCCTGGCCTTGCTGATACCAGCTAAGAACTAGGTATTCGGCCCTTCATTTCATACCACTTCACCCCTCCTGCGTTCCAGTTCTCACCACACAGACTTGAGACAAGGAGAACAGCTTGGGAAAAGGAATGATGTGGGGACCAGTTTGTCTCAAGTTCCCAGTGCGTGTTCTCTGGCCTCTCCCACCCCCCACCATCATTCCTGAGTGAACAAGAGCTCCCTTCCCCATGCTGAGCAGCCTCCTGTGATTCTCTCATCCCCTGTGTTGCTGGGAAGACAGGGACGATGGAGAACAAATACAGATTTTACAGAGAGACCACAAGGGCCAGGCTCCATCAAGTTCAGAAGGCTCCTCCTTTCTAAATCCTCCAGAGAGGACTAGAAATATTTAAATGCTGAGGTTATAAAAAAGGGGGGGGGGTAACATAAAACAGTTTAGGCCTTAAGTCCTAAGTAAGGGATGGGATGATCTGAACGAATCTGCCTACCACAAGGAAACTTATTGAAACAAAAAGAAGGCATCGTTTCTAAAATCCAAACTCTACAGCGTCTGTTTTTCAGTAAGGGTATCCCATTGACATTATGCTCAAAAGTGCCCTTTAAATGTTTCTTATTTTCTGGGGTACTCATTTTCCTGGGATAGAGAATGGGGCTCACTCCTGTTAGCCAGAGGACTGAGCACGATTCACACCTGAGGGTCCTTTCTGTGGTCAGAAATCTCCCCAAATCTCCAAACGCCTAAGGTGGTGCCTTGGAAGAGTGGGTTGGGAGAGAAAAGAGAAACTGATGGGATGTGAGTGAGTCTCTGGACTTTGAAAAAGTAGCAGAAAGTTGTGGGGGGCTGAGACCAAGGGCTGGGTGAGAGATTTCTCAAACTGCTGAAAGAATACTTCCCCCAGATTCTGCCCTGCTCTCTGCCATGACCGCATCTGTCTGTCCCGGGTGCTCGTGTGTTGGGTGGGGCGGAGGTGTTCCTGTGGAGGAAAGAGGAGGGTGAGGAGGAAGAAGAGAAGAAGGAACCAGGACATGAAGTCAGTATGAACTGTTTGCTTGTTGGTGTCCTATGTTTGCTGAATGAGTGTCTCTCCAGGGGTCCTCTGATCATTAAAGAAGTCTCTATTCATGACAAGATTAATATCCATGCAACACCTTCCTAACTCTTGTCAGAAAGCAGGCCCATGTTTTATAACCAAATTTGTGTTCCTCACAAAGTTTTAAAGTTTTGCCTAGCATAAAGGTCTAGAAAAGCCATTGTCACATGAGGAAAATGTTTACAAAATAACATTTCAGTCAGCTTCAATGTAAAATATCCCATGTGAACTAATTATTAGCTGTAGTTTGAACATGCTAATTAAAACATAAGAAATGGTGAGTAGCAGTAGAGATAAACTGATGTGAGATCTGAATCTCAGCTCCAACATACTGGGAAACCTTGGACAGGTTACTTAACCTCTCTGAGTTCTATGATTTGTAAAAGGGGCATAAAAATACAACCTGATTCTCAGGCTGGTGATCACTAATTCTCATAGGGCATGGAAAAGTGAAAGCACAATGCCCTGTATCATTATATATTTACCTAGAATTTATTTTAAAAGTTGCAGAAATTATAAAGAGGCAGCCATTGGGTTGGAAGGCTCATGGCATGTATCGTTTGGCCTAGAGTGTATTTTGAAAATTAGGACAATTCAAATAAAATCAAGACCTCCAAGTTCTCTTGAACAATCAAAAGGTCTGGCAACAATGGTTCCTCATCTCCAGTGGCAAAGAGGCTGGCTCGCCACCAAGAAGGACCTTACCATCTAGTGCCCCCAGGCCACGTTTCCCCACTCCTTCACCCCCTCCCACTCGGTGTCTGTCTCACATGCAGTCATGTGTGCTTGTCACCCACTCTAGAGCATCTTCTTTAAAAATACACCGTTGGGGCACCTGGGTGGCTCACTCGGCCAAGCACCCGACTTTGGCTCCGGTCATGATCTGATTTGTGAGTTTGAGCCCAGCATTGGGGCTCTACATGGACAGTGTGGAGCTTGCCTGGGATTCTCTCTCTCTCTGCCCCTCCCCCACTCACTCTTGTGCTCTCACTCCCTCACTCCAAAGAAATAAATACATTAAAAAAAAAAATACACCATTATTCTAAAGTTTGGCCTCTATACAGGAGACATGCTTTGGACAGCTTGATATTACAGAAAGCATACAGTTTCATAGTCAGATATGGATGCCAGTCTCAAATTCCACAGAGATTTCATGAAACCTGATGTCCCTCAGCTTCTTTATCAGCAAAATAAGGGAAAATAATTCCTGCCTCTTTGGGTTGTAGTACGGTAGCTGTTATTACCAATAGTAATGTTGGCAAAAGGAGGAAAAGAGCACATGTCTAAAGATCAGGCAAAATGTCCTAACGTTATATGTAACAAAGGTACCACTAACAACTGGTGATCACTAATTGAGAGGTCTGCATTACTTTTTGGAGGAATGAACAACTTTTTAAAAATTAAACTTGGAATTAAAAGCTGTAGATTAGCAAAAAATGTCAAGCCCCAACTGCCTTCCTATTAGAGATACATAATCAAGGGTTTACAAGTGAGATAATATGCTGTCTAGAGTTTGCCTGAAAATACTCCAAGAAAAAAAAAGTGACTTAGATGAAAGAGATCAGAAAAATGTTGATAATTGTTGGGACTGGGTGATGAGTTAATGGAAATGCATCAGGTTATCCTCTGAGTTTCTACTGTGCTTGAAAATATCTATACATTAAAGATCAAGAAAGAAAAACATTCACACCAGTTGTTGATAACGTATCGCCAAGGCCGAGCATGATGCCTGGCAAAAGATAGGCACTTATAACATTATTTTTTAAGGTTTATTTATTTTTGAGAGAGAGAGGTCGAGAGAGAGAGAGAGAGAGGTCGAGAGAGACAGACCATGAATGGGGTAAGGGCAGAGAAACAGGGAGACATAGTATCCGAAGCAGGCTCCAGGCTCTATGCTGTCAGCACAGAGCCTGACGTGGGGCTTATACTCACCAACCGCGAGATCATGACCTGAGCCGAAGTTGGACTCTTAACTGACTGAGCCACCCAGGCACCCATAACATCTTTAAATATTTTTTTCAATAAATGGAGGGGCGCCTGGGTGGCTCAGTCAGTTAAGCGGTCGACTTCGGCTCAGGTCATGATCTCGTGGTCCGTGAGTTCTAGCCCCGCGTCGGGCTCTGTGCTGACAGCTCAGAGCCTGGAGCCTGCTTTGGATTCTGTGTCTCCCTCTCTCTGACCCTCCCCTGTTCATGCTCTGTCTCTGTCTTAAAAATAAATAAACGTTTAAAAAATAAATGGATAAATGGCGTTTCTTGTATCTCCTGGGTCTTCCCTCACTGACACAACTGTAGTATCTTCTTTGCTAGTCTATTCCTTCAGCTCTCCCCAGTCCAATTTATTGCATAGGGAGCAGAAATAATGTACTTAAAGAAAAACTCCCCTCAGCTTCCAAGGTGCTGTTGAGTGCCTTGCAAATCAATCAGTGGTTTCAAGACTCCCCGCGAACCAGTCTCTACTGGACCACTGACCTCATGTTCACCAGTATATTTACAATTCCATCTCCATTCTATCCAGACTAACCCACTGGCCCAGGCTTTAATGCTAGGGAGTCACTTTCTAGCTGTGTGGCTTGGAAAACCTAGTTCAACCTCTCTCAACTTACAATTTCACCTTAAAATGGGTTAACTGGTACCTGGTGGGTTTGTCTATGAAGTATTCGGCATCCTGCCTCACACAGGGCAGGCTCTCAGTGAATGGTACCTTTTGTGGTCATCAGCAATAAGCCCAACACATAACTGTCTGTCCCGTGCAAACTTCTCCCTGTGTTTTAGTAGCCACATCCTTTTCTTTCCTTCTTTCCTTCTTTCCTTCTTTCTTTTCTTTTCTTTCTTTCTTTCTTTCTTTCTTTCTTTCTTTCTTTCTTTCTTTCTTTCTCTCTTTCTTTTTCCTTCCTTCCCTCTCTCTCTCTTTCTCTCTCTCTCTTTCTATATTTATTTATTGATTTTGGAGACAGCACAAGAAGGGGAGGGGCAGAGAGGGGGGACAGAGGATGGGAAGTAGGCTCTGCGCCGACAGGGTGACAGCACAGAGCCCGATGTGGCGCTCGAACTCACAAACCTCGAGATCATGACCTAAGCCGAAGTCGGATGCTCAACAAACTGAGCCACCCAGGTGCCCCTAGCCACATCCTTTTCTATTAGCTAGCTTCTCTCAGATTAAACCCACCGGGTTGGGTCACGTTGAACATGAAGAAGCTCTGTGGTGGTTGTGCGCCTGCCGTAAGGTCCTGTATTCGTGTGCCCCTGTGCTTTCGAGGAGGGACATCTTGGTCTACGAATAAAACCTGAAGGCTAGGGCTTTGTCTTTTACTTCTGTGTAACCCGACAAAACTGCAGAGCCTCACACA
Organism: Neofelis nebulosa; assembly: GCF_028018385.1. NCBI lineage: Eukaryota > Metazoa > Chordata > Mammalia > Carnivora > Felidae > Neofelis > Neofelis nebulosa. The sequence goes on along the minus strand of NC_080784.1, from coordinate 87,002,139 downwards.
CAGGGCCCACCCAGAAGAAAACTGTCTACACAGTTCCTTCAGGGAGGGTCTTGGGAGAACTTATAATGAACAAGAATTTCTCCATGAGGTATTTATGAATAAAGTTATCATCTCCACTCATCAGGAGAAATTTCAACAATATCAAACCAACCTCCAGCAACCTGGATGAAGCCTTGATGGAATCTCAAAGCTGAAGGTACTTTCAGTATTCCTCCTACCCTTCCATTTTACTGGCTAATTATCCTGAAGCACAGAGATAAATGTGTCGCATGCCTTAGAAAACTGGTGTCCTGCCTGAGTTCAAACCAGGTTATAACCAGCTTCTGAGACTAGTGGCCCCATTCTGCATCTAGGGCAGTGATGCTCAGCCCTCCCCGGGCACTGGAACCCTCTGGGCGACTTTCAAAAAATACTTAGTTTGTAGGCCTCATGACAGAGATACAGATTTAACTGGTCTGGGTTGGAGCCTGGGAATTTACGTTTTTAAAAGCTTGACATGGAAAAAAGTTGTAAGTGGTTTTAACGCATAGGTAAGATTGAGAACCACCAATCTAATGGTTAGGAGGGCAAAGAGGAGATGGGCAAGAGTTTATGGTGGTCTCTTTAGGCTGATTTGTAAGGCACTGGGGAGCTACTGGAAACTTATGAGTGGTGCGGTGACATGAAAAACGAAAAACAAAAAACCAGTCATTATGCATCAGAAGACCAGGTAATACAGGCATTGGCATAAATAAAAGGGGCTGTCTGTCCAGGCAGAGGAAGGAAACTGCTGCTGTCTCCTGCGACAGGATGTTTGGCAGCCAAAGGGCCACCATTAGCGATCAGCCAGACAGGATGTAAATGGAAACCAGCCCTTGGCCTTGTCTCCATTCTCTTTTCTTTCCCATTAAAAATGGGTCAAGTGCTGATCTCAGCATGATGTTAGCTTATCTGCTGTGAAGAATAAAGCTAAGTTTCCACATACTAAGCTTTATTACTCTGGTCCAGAATTTTCTTAACAATAAAGGTTTCAGGGGATGCCTTTTAGAAAAACAACTCACAGCTATAATAATAACTATTGCCTTTAATTACATGGGCTCTTTTTCTAGAAAAATAATCATCCAAAATTTCCAACAGAGTATTATCCCAAAGTCCTGAGGCAGTGATGTTTTTTTATTTCATTATGATAATAACCAGTTTTGGAGAGACTGAGGTGAAATACTCATCCTTAATCTCTACTAGCAGAAATATAAATCAGGTCAATCTTCATGGAAATTGGACAGTGTATGCTATGAGCTTGGAAATAATTCATACTTTTTGATCTATTGCTATAGATCTATTCCTCAGAAAGGACTCTAAGAAAATAATCAGAGATGTGATATTTGCATACAAGTTTATCACACAATATAGGATATATCGTTATGTGTGAATATATATAAATAAAGAGTGCTGTCTTTATTGGTCACACTGTCTAAATACCTGGACAAAGAAAGGAATCAGAAGTCACCGGAGGCTAATTTGGAGTTCTCCTGTTACAGTTCTCTGTTTTCTGCAAACTCTTCATATATGTATGTAATAGCATAGAAGTTTGCCATAAAATATTGAAAATTTGGAAGCAACCAAAGTAAATGTACAATGAAAGTGACCAGTTAAATAAATTTTGGTACCTCATTAAACAAAATATTAAGAATCTATTAAAATTATGACTTTAAATAATAATATATTAGAGAGTGCTCATGGTGTATTTTAAGTGAAAAATGGGATGTTACAAAGCACTTCTTAGTAGAGACTTATTTTTTTAGTGCATATTACAAATATAAAAATCTACTTGAAGGAAATATAGTAAATATAGCTGATAGAATATAGTTTATTTTTCCATAGTTTCTACATTTTTAAAAATAAATGTGCATTACTTTTATGATTCTAAAAGACACAAAAAATGTTTTGTTCTCAATACATATTGAGTGTCAATGAAGTTTTTTAAAAATAACAAATCACCAGTCTTGTCCCCTTTATGAGTGAAAGGGCATATGTTTCTGAAAAGGTTTCTGGATCTATACCAATTATGTTTTTTTTTTTTTTTTTTTTTTAAATTTTTTTTTTTCAACGTTTTTTATTTTTATTTTTGGGACAGAGAGAGACAGAGCATGAACGGGGGAGGGGCAGAGAGAGAGGGAGACACAGAATCGGAAACAGGCTCCAGGCTCCGAGCCATCAGCCCAGAGCCCGACGCGGGGCTCGAACTCACGGACCGCGAGATCGTGACCTGGCTGAAGTCGGACGCTTAACCGACTGCGCCACCCAGGCGCCCCACCAATTATGTTTTTAAAGCACCAAATTTTTTATTCTCTTTAAGAGAGGCTTTCTGACCTCAGCTTGTCCCTTGCTATTTGTCCCTTAATCCAGGCTGTTACTAGTTGTAATGCTGAGAATCATAGTCATACATTCCCAAGATATCTGTGAGTACTGTGCTCAGCAGAATATTCATGTTCTTTCTTAATGATCATCTCCATAAAAGTTTGCACAGCCAAGGATCAGGAAATGAAGAAAAGGTATTATGGGCACTGAGTCACTGGGGCTCCAGAAACCACCAAACACTACGAAGCACATAACACTGGTTCCTTCACTCCTAGAAGCTCATTAGTTCTATTCTGAGATTCAGGGCCAGATCCAGGGTCCTCATGAACCAGAAAGCATCCTCCCCAGCCAGGTCAAGCTATTTGAGAGAAATACCAGGACTCTGGTTCATCTCTAGGATGGTACAGGGTATTCCATGTGTCTTGAACTGAAGAGAATTGGCTTGTTCTCATTAGAGAAGACCTGAGACTCTTGGCATGAGAATAGAGAGTTCATCAATGTGTGCAGGTTGACTTTAGCATGCTTGCTCTTGAAGCCCCTCCTCAATACACCCAGAGTTGAATCTGAGCTGCTACTTTGATCAGGCTTCAGGGTGGGCATGGCAAAGAACCAGGGGGCAAGAGCTTGTCATGCCATCTGCTCTATGGCATTAGAGCCAGCAGGTGTCATGGCCCCATTCAGTCTCTATCTCTGAAGGTCAAAGCCGTCAGCTGGAAGGCAGCTGCTTGCTTTGGCAATTAGTTCTCAGAAGGTGAAAGGAAGCACGTATATCTGTGGTTAGCAATGGAAGTGGGTGCCACACATCAGTGTCCCCCTCTGCACTCTCAGAGCACTGTACCACTCAGGTAGGGAACGAGACCCACCTCATAGGAAGTTCTGATGAGTCTGAAGATGTCTACTTCAGGGTAGGGTTCCACGTCATCACTGAGCAGGGAGTGGAGGTGAGGGATGGGAGGCAGAGTGCTGTCTTTATTGGTCACACTGTCTAAATACCTGGACAAAGAAAGGAATCAGAAGTCACCGGAGGCTAATTTGGAGTTCTCCTAATACAGTTCTCTGTTTTCTGCAAACACTTCATTTTAAAGCATACTTTAGAATTTATACTTCATCTTAAGTATTTCCTTAAGAACAGAATAAAATCTTCCTAACTTCTAAAGATGCAGCCTATGGAAATGAATCCTCAGCCACAGACAGAAGTGGGCATTATGCTGCACTGAGCCAAGTAAGACTCACGAAACCAAGGGGAAAGAGAGAAGGCAAGTTCAGAGAAGGAACCGGAGGGGTTTTCAAAGTGAGGCTTGGTCTGTTACCTTCCCAAAACGGTCATGGCCTCCCCGTCGTCCTTGCAGCTCAACAGTTTGTCCACATTTGCATCCAGCACGGCCAGGGCCAACTGGAATATCACCTTGATTCCTTCATAGAAGAAACAGTCCACAACCACAACCGCACTCTCAAAGGGCATCACACTGAGAAAGAGCGTGAGGAACCAAGACAGGGAGATGGTAGAAATCACGCCCAGGTCCTGCATGCAGTCGTAGAGCTGCGGGACATAGTCTCGCGCCAGTTCCTCAAAGACACCCTGGTCGACCAGCGCGCCTGCAGCGGAGGTGGGCACAAAGGGTCGCAGGTGAACCCACCGCACCTTCTCACCCAGGAACCCAATCAAATGACTTGACTACAATAATCCAGCTCACAATTGCTGTGGAGACGGAACTCAGCTCCCTTCTCTAACTCTTCTGCCGCTACCATGTTACCAGGTACTAAGGTACTAGACCAAGGTGTCAATCAACATAGCTCAGTCAGCAGATTAGTTCTGGGTGTTTCTTCTCTTTCCAGAGTCTTCCTGTCCTGCTTCCCTACCACAAAAGGGCAGTAACACAACGGTAAGGGTTGTTGGATAAGTCAGTTTAGGAAGTTTTCATGATATATAATTGTTTGGTTAGGCATGAAATGTATATCTAAGTAGCTCCGTTTCCTGGCAAACTCATTTAAAAAACAAGTTGCTTTGGGGTGCCTGGGTGGCTCAGTCGGTTGAGCGTCCATCCGACTTGGGCTCAGGTCATGATCTTGCCATTCCCGAGTTCGAGCCTCATGTAAGGCTCTGTGCTGACAGCTAGGAGCCTGGAGCCTGTTTCAGATTCTGTGTCTCCCTCTCTCTCTGCCCCTCCCTCACTCACACTCTGTCTCTCTCCGTCTCTGAAAAATGAACAAACCTTAAAAAAAGTTTTTTTAATAAAAAAAATAAAAAACAAATTGCTTTTCTGGATGCACAGTCCCCACAAATGAATTGTTGATTTTAGTGAGAGGTTATTTTTTTAAGTTTATTTGAGAGAGGCTGGGGGGGGGGGAGGTGGAGCAAAGTGGGGAGGGGCAGAGAGAGAGGAAAACAGAGAATCCCCAGAAGGCTCCTCACTGTCAGCACAGAGCCCAACATAGGGCTCTGTCCCACAAACCATGAGATCGTGATCTGGGCCGAAATCCAGACTCAGTAGCTTAACCCACTGAGCCACCCAGGCACCCCTTAAATGAGTGTTTTTTAAGCTCAAAAGCATTCTAGGGGCACCTGGCTGGCTTATTGGTAAAGCATCTGACTGTTGATCTTGGAGCTGTAAGCTCGATCCTAACACTGGGTGTACAGATTACTTAAAAAAAAAAAAATCTAAAAAAAAGCATTCCAGTTGTACACACTCATGATCAACTTACTGGCGTTTCTGGAGAATTTTTCCAATGAATCAAAATCAATGAATCAGTGTGAAAAGGTTTAGAAATGAAGAGCACATAAGGCATACAATTTACTACACTAGCTACAAAAAGCTTGTCCTGCTAAAGGGAATGTCTAACACGTGAGAGGATTATAAGGAGTAACAGTAATAATTTGTTTAAATGCTTACAGTCATTGTTTGCTTTGCCATGAAACCAGTTCTGAAAAAAACTGCAGCAACTTAGTTTTGCATACATTTTTATATGATCTTTTTTCTTTTTTTTGCATATTTCTGTTCTCCACAGATTCCATCCTTTTCATGAAAACATTTTTTGCCAAATCTTTTCAGGTTGATTGACAGCTGACATGTTTGGTGCAGTTCACACATGCCACAGAGTGACACCCACATCAAATGTTTTCTAAAATAATTCCTGTAACAGTGATACATGCATATTCTCTTACGCTCCGCAGGGCTCCTTTGTGTACAATCTTATATTAATTCAAGCCCTCTCACTCCCATTTTGGGAAACTGGAGTTGTCTAAAATTCTTTTGGCTAATGGTGACTGGAAATGGTGTTCTAGCTGGTATCTTGGCTCTAGAAACATCTTCGCTATGAGCCGTGGGTCAAAATGTTGACTACATCCCGCACATACCAACAACTCTGGTGTTGTAGTAATCGGGAAGCATGCGTTCACACAAAGCCACTAGCAGCCAGAAAGCTTCCTCCTCTTTGGCATAAAGCAGCAGCACTGATGTGACAATATTCATGGCCTAAAGGCATGAAAAAGGCTGTTGTCAAATGTATTTTAAATACATCATACACGTTAGCATAAGAAATCTTGTTGACCTAAAGAAAATTACTGAGTTTGTCTCACAGGGCCAGCAAACTTTTTCAGCAAAAGGCCAGATAATAAACATTTAAAGGCTCTGCAAGCTAGACACACATATTATTCCAAAGTTTTGTTTTGCTTATATTATTTGGAACCCTTTAAAAATGTACAAACCTTTAGTCCTTGATCTGGTAACCGTTAAGGGTCTTTATGAACACTAATATTCACCAAGGACTGAGCCCCTGCACACAGGCAAGCCCTTATGCAAAAACTTTGCCCAAAGGCTGTTTGACAAAGCTTGTTAACCTGCGAAAATCTCAGTGTTTTTAATCCTTAATTCATGAGGTAAATGTTTCCTTTTTAATGTTCCATAATGGTTTCTATAACCAAGTGCACATGGCCTGAGGCTCTCCTCTGAGAACAATAAAACCTTTCAAATTTGGCATCCTCACCCACTATTTCCATCTGGACAAGGATGGTAGTGATATGTAACAGTGATTTAGACTCCAAAGGAACCTACTTTATTAAAAGATACTATCACATAGCTCATAACCACTCAAGGCTCAACTATTTTAATAGTCCTCTTCATTAAAAAGAGGAAGATCAAAAGATAAATATTAATTCTGTAACTGCAGAAGCCAACTAAGTCCGGTACCTCTTTTGATCTACAAACCAGTAATCGTTCATCAGACTTCTACAACACGCATACCAAAAAAGGAATTTGGGTCTAATAGGCTTGTTCTTGTAAGTCTTAATATTTTCCCAAGTGCAATCATTATTAAAATTTCACTTGAGAATTAACCTGACGATTCTAGTACATCACGGTTGGTTCCTTAGGCATTTATTTAGTCAAGGTAAGTCTGAGGGTCTGCTTTATAACAGGCTCTGGACTAAGTATTGGGGGATGGGTAGGAGGGGAGGACACAGCGGTGACAAATTTCACAGGGCTTAAATGTTGATGTCAGAGAGACAGAATAAAGATGTAAACATTAATTAACCAACTTGGGAGTATATTTAAATGAAGTGCTATCAAAACGGTAAAGTAATGCGGTACAGGAGGACCTGTACTGCGTGTGTGTGTGTGTGTGTGTGTGTGTGTAGAGGAATTAAGCCTACTTTAGCATTTATCTATTGATGTATTTTTGTGTTAAGCAGTCATTTAGTAAAAAATACATTATACCATCTTTCTGGATTTGGGGCAAGTTTGAAGTATTTGTCAACATATTAAATGTTGTATTTGGTTGTGATTTCTTTTCACATCTTTTTGGAGTACCGTTGACACAGGTTTATACATTATGCTATGTTCACAAGTGTAGCTGCCATCTGTCCCTACAGATACATTGATACATTGCTATTACAATATTACTGACTACATTCCTTACGCTGTGTCTTTTATTCCTGTGGCTTATTCATTCCATAACTGGAAGCCTCTATCTCCCACAAAAATACGGAATGCTTCATAAATTTGTGTGTCATCCATGTGATAGGCCATGCAAATCTTCTCTGTATCACTCCAATTTTAGTATATGTGCTGTCAAAGCAAGCCCAGATTTGCTTTAGCTTTTAGCTGGATGGTCAGGGAAGGCCTCTCTGAATATATGGCCTTTAAGTCTAAAGTCGTATAATCTTGGAGCTTTCCAAATTGTGGTATATGTCCTAGTACAAGAGATAATTTTAGTTGGTATGGGGCAACATTTTTTAAATAGAGGATTAGACATTTATTTTAGTGTGTATTAAAATATAATCATAGCATAAAAGAGTTCTATTCTCAAGGATGTTATTACCTAGGATGCAAAGTAGGAGCACCGTAGAACCGAGAATCCAGAATCACAGGCCTGGTGCTCAGACATGCTCTCTTTTACCTCAGGGAGGGATGAGGGGTGGCTCAGAGAGTAATCAGAAGCGACTTTCCAAGGTCACCCAGCTACATGGTGTTGGATCCAGAAAGGGCATCCTTATCTCCTGGCTCCTCTGCTCAGTGGAATGGCCTCAACTCAGGGAGATTTTGCTCCCCAGGGGGTATTCAGCAATGCCTAAAGACATTTTGGTTGTCCCAACTAGGGGGTTCTACTAGCATTTAGTGGGTGGATGTTATTAAATGTGTTATTAAACGGGAATGTTATTAAACATCCTACAAAGCACAAACGAAGAATTATCCAGTCCACAATGTCTATAGTGCTGAGGCCAAGAAACTTAGGTGCAGGGATGGTTCTAGAAGTTAACCATTCTTCTTTCTTCTTCTCACTTACTTACTGGTTAATAAACAATTAAAAAAAAAAAAACTAAACCATCTGTGTCATTTACCTGGCAATATCCTATATTAGGATTTCGAAAAGCGTAAGCTGTTAAGACTCTCCGTAGAGCAGCAATGCCCATCTCATTCTGGAAAGCTGGATGTTCTGGAAGGGAGCGGTGTAAATCCCTCTCGATCTCCTCCGTGGCGAGATTATACTTGCCCATGGACTTCTCCACTAGATCTTCATAGTACCCAGGGTGTGTGGCCTTCTCATTGATTGCACCTAGGAAATACCCAACAGATACAACGTCCAAAAGTGCAAGCCCTGCCCTCGGTCTGCAGACATGGCTTCCCAACTGAACCCCTTCACGTTTCTCACCGCCGCAAGGACACTTGCAAAATAACAATGACATCCCACAGACGTGGGCTCAAAGAGCTCCCGAGGCAGGGGCTTGCAAGCGAAAAATCTGCATTCCACAGAACTTCCAAGAACAATCCTGGGGGGCCACTTAGGGGAAGAGTAAGCCGAAGCCTCCCCGTCTCAGCCTTCCCTCAACCAGAGCAGCTCTGCTGGTACTTTATTGGGGTTTTCCTTAAGATTTCACTTGAAAAGGGAAGTTTTGTCTCTCAAAACGAGTCCACACGCTGCTTGCTGAAGCATAAGCGTTGAAGAGTCCAAACAGCCATACTGAAGAGTAGGAGGAGGTGCTACAGCACGTGGAGGGGTTTGGAGAAGTGCAGGGGGTGGGTGGGGTGGGCATTCCTAGCAGTGAGCCACCCTCATGGATGGGAGTTTCCCAGGTGGCGGGGATGAGAATGGAGAAATGAGTTGAGGATCACTGGTTTGAGATCCTTGCATTTTAAGATTCTTAAAGACAGAAAGCCCTCTATGAGAATATCTAAATCAAAATCTACTTAAATACAACTTAGGTAATTATAAATTCCCTCTCTCTCTCTCTCTCTCTCTCTCTCTCTCTCCACACACACACACACACACACACACATATATGCACATGTTAAACATACATACACACACACTACAACACAGGACAGACTGATCTGTATTTCACTGATTAGAAATTAGAGCCCTTAGGATGGCCTGGGCCTTGTCAATGACAGTCACCCGGGAGACAGCCTTCCCACTCACACTTACCCTGGATAAGGCAGTCTGGTTGACAGCAACTTAACACTGGCTTTTGCTTTGTTCTCAAGGGAGATTTGCAAAGCTATCTTACCCTCTGGCCTGCACTTCACTTCACTGGGTACACTGAGCCAGGTCCTGGTACAATGGCCCTGAGAGGCACAAGGAGGAGCAAGGCGGCACCCAGGCAAGGCTCCCCTACCAGAAGCTGGGCTCTCCCCATGGGTGGGCTGGCTTCACATGCACCCCACCTCCAGGGAGCTGGATGGAAACAGAGGCTGCTGTCTACCCAACAGAGGCAGCAGGGAGCCCACTCCACCCTCGGGCCTCCATCACCATTAAAGAAAACACTGGATCTAACTCTAGATACATCTCTGCACTGTGCTTGTGTACCACTGTGTACTGTTTCTTGGTGCTGACTTTGAGCTTCGCTTTCATCCAAAATGTGGCTGTAAGTAACTTCTGATTTGAACGAGGATGAAAAAGAAATTTTTTATTTACAATGTGAACGATCTGAATCAAGTTGTCGAGGTGACTAGTTCGCCAGACACAAGGAAGACAGAAGACCGGACAGGAAGGCTCTTCTTGGGCTGGATTTGTGTAATCAGAGATCATTTGACTCAAATTTGGATTTCTTTTTTTTGCTTTTATTTATTTTTTTAATTTTTTTTAAACTTTATTGATTTTTGAGACGGAGAGAGAGAGAGAGAGCATGAATGGGGGAGGTTCAGAGAGAGATGGAGACACAGAATCTGAAACAGGCTCCAGGCTCTGAGCCTGACGTGGGGCTCAAACTCATGGACTGTGAGATCATGACCTGAGCTGAAGTCGGACGCTCAACCGACTGAGCCACCCAGGTGCCCCCCTTTTAATTTTTTTTAACATTTATTTATAATTGAGAGACAGAGAGACACAGAGCATGAGCAGGGGAGGGGCCAAGAGATGGAGAGACACAGAATCTGAAGCAGGCTTCAGTCTCCGAGCTGTCAGCACAGAGCCCGACGTGGGGCTCGAACCCACAAACCGCGAGATCATGACCTGGAGCCAAAGTCGGATGCTTAACCGCTGAGCTACCCAGGCGCCCCTCAAATTTGGATTTCTAAATGAGGAGCTAAGGCTGGTCTCCTGAAGGACACGGAAAAAGCCATATGAATGAGGATAGAACAAACTAGTTTTACATGAAACACACGAAGCCAATTATCTTTCAGGATTCTATCCCCCAGCTGCTGAGATGTTAATACATCTCATTACGGGCGATTACCATTTGTATTTACTTTTAGAAAGAGCTACAACCTGTTTGTTTGTTTAAGGCTGTCCTGTAAGTCTGGTAACTCTTCTTCTAATTTTAATTTTTAAAATAAAAAGTTTTGATAATGGCACTTGTGTCAGACCATCTTAGTTTCATATACAAATATTCAAATAAGCTTATTTAAAACAATTACATTTCAAGCCTCTAACCAGGTAAAGCACCTGATTTACAAAGACTGGTGACAACAAAAAAACGCCCTGGATGTTCATGACAGAACAGACCCCTAGATGCTTTCAGCTGGGAGGAAGGTATGACAAGCCTAGCTGAAGAACCTCTGGTCTCCAGCAGGGCTCAAAGGTCTGACCCCACAGGGCTGTATCTGGGCAGGAGCCTGGAGGGGGACCCAAAGGTCCATGACAACCCCCTTCTGTCCTTCCTGGCATCTCCAGCTTGGAGTGTAAGTGTGACCTGGGTGGGCCTTCAGTTCTAGTGCACGTTCTGGCCTCCCCTTCACATCTCCATGTGATAACCAGCAAATGCAGGAGGTGGCAGAAGCCAAGCACGAGGCTTTCTCATTCCTCCCTCTCCCCACCTTAATGAGGGCTCTGAGCGTGTGCCACACTTACCCATTTTCAACGAAGTGGACACAGCTGGGAAAGGAACAAGGACTTCAAAAATCACAAAGAATCGTACTCTTACCCTTCAGGATCTCTCTTCTTCTAAATAGCATTAGTGAAGTGATGGAAGAGGTTATGCGGATTTGGGGGATGGGGGCTTCAATATCTGGACAGGTGTATATGCATCCTGTGTTTTTATCGAGGGACTTCAACACTTTGCGAAGGAAAGGGGATTTAGTGCTGAAGTGGAGGACTGCATATTTGAAAAGAGCCCAGGTGCATGAGAGAAGGCAGCAAGGGCGCGCTGAGGTCCTGCACACCCTGGGGCCAGTACGCCCTGCCCCCCACGCCTGTCCATACCTGACAGTAGCAGCCAGAGGTCCCCCCGCATGCTCTCCGGGATGCCCTTCAACACCAGCTCCCGGGTCTTTTCTGTGCGGTACATGCAGATCCCTTGCCCATACTCGGCAAAGTGAATCTTCCAAGCTTGCTCCTTCAAAAACTCTTTGGCCTGAAAGGGATAATGAAACATGACTACATGCCCAAGTATGTCGGGGACAGACAGGAGAAGTTGGATGGAAGGTCAGAACATCTCCCCTGGTGAATGGAGTGGTTCTGTTCTGGACAGAACTCAGGAGAACAAAGAACTCAGATTCTCTGCAGTCCTTCCCTAATTGTACACCTGAACCACAGCCTCTGGTTCTGCCTCGAAGCTTTCTAGACCAGAATCAGAATTCCACTTACGTGAAACAGGTCAGCAGAATGCGAATTGTCTTTATGGCTTTATGTGTGCACCTCCGAGTGAAAGTGAGCTGATGTTGTTTAAACATGGGCTGAGAGATTACATACTTATTTGTTGGCTGACTTAAACACTCAAGACGAGATAAAAACAAATGTCACCTGTAACTCTACAACTCATCTCCTTCTTTGAAGAAGCTGTTCTACAATCGAATGAGAGATTTAGATAAAAATCTGCTGTGCTTCTAGGAAAATGTTTCTTTACGTAAATATTTATCAGTTTACTTCGATTACAAATATTTTAAAATGTTATTGCTTTAATATAGAAAAGTTTCAGGCAAGAGCAGGAGGCACCCACCAACTTCGGGTTGAATTCCTCAGGGGACCGCCGCCGATACATGGTCATCAGGGTCTGCGTGGCTGTGGGAACGCTGTTGCCATTCAGGTTGAACTGGCGCTCTCCATCGGCCTCGGAGCTCGTGCTTCTCTGAGGGCTGGAGGAGACAAGGCTGCTGGGCCGAGAATACACCTGCCGATGCAGAGAGGGACAGACAATGAAAGGGACAGACGTAGAAGCTACTTCTTCAGTGTCCTCTGTACAGACACCAACAGCTACATCATGGTTCCCAAAATGGTTCTTGCTGTGTGAAGATGCAGGAGGAAGGCAGCAAGCCAGCATTTTGGCGGGGATTAGCAGGTTTGTGGGTCACAGAACACAGAGCTTCAGTGCTGAAAACACGTTTCATCTAATTTCCGATGCATTTTTGCAACAAACTGGTTGACCGTTAGCCTCCGATTAGCATGCAGGCAAAGCATGATGGGGCTGAATCAACTGCTTATTGACAGAGGGACCGCCTCCTCGTGCCCACATGAGCTCAGACCGGGTAGACAGGGGCAGGGATGTTCCTTGTAAGGTCACCATCTTTACAATTATGTTTTAGCTGCCAATTTCCCTGGATGTTGGTCCAGGGCCTAATTCAAAAGGGACACAATAGATATTTTTTATCATAATAAAAACATCATCATGATGTTGCATTTCAGATTTGAGACTTTATTTAGTGACCTCTGTGCATTCCCGACAATGTCACTATATGGACCAGAGCCACTTGCTGTCTAAACAAGACACATCACTCAATGATTTCTTCAACTATAAAATAGGCAGGTTAGACCAGATGATCTACAAGGCTGTCCAGCTCTGGGATCCCAAATACAAACTCCATGGGATTCAAATGAGTTATTGCTCAGATACTGCCCTGGGCATCAGGGGAGGAGCCTTATCTTAGCACAGCTGCAGAGCTTGCAGATCAAACAGAACAGATGAGGAAGGGAACATTCTGGGGCAGAGTAGGACAAAGGCAAATACCCTCAGGCGTCTCCCACAGACCTCATCATCTGAACTGTTGTAGCTGCCTGCAAACTCTTTGTCCGAGTAGATTTTGGAGGTCGTCTGTTGCAGGAAATCAGAGATCCTCTGCACTAGAAAGTCTCTATCTTTCAAATTGGCAAATAGGAAGGTCATCCTGTTCCTGGTGCTGATGGATAAAGGGCTGGGGAGTACGCTGGAGCTGTCTGCCTTTTCCACAATTGTCACCTGAAAAGAAACATGAAACACGAAACAAAGCATTACTTTCCAGGGATCACCCAGCAGTAGCCTCCGAGCAGCACGAAACAAGGAACACAACACTTCATATTCTGGAGGAACCACCTGTATTTTACTGAGGCAGAATGAGAGTCTTTGACTCTGTTCTAGTAAAATAAAATAGCTCATAACAAATCAAACTGGAGCTCTTATCAGAAGCTGGAATTGTCTTGCTGGTCTTTCCAAATCAGCAGTTCTACACTGGGAGTGATTTTGTTATCTGGGAGACATTTGGCAACATCTAGAGGCATTTCCGGTTGCCACAGTGGAGGGTACCAGTGGCATCTAACAGGTAGAAGTCAGGGATGCTGCTAAACACCCTGCAGTGCACAGGGCAGCTGGCCCCCAACAGAGCTTGGCCCTTTCGACGCCGTGGGCCAGGCGTCGATAGGGCCAAGCCTTAGAAGACGTGTTGCAAAGAAACTCCTTGATTTTCATTAAAATTTAACGAAGCCATAAAGGAGCCGACTTCTAGCTGCTGCATCATCCATAAGAGACAGAAACAACCCGTGATACTTGTGCTGTTTTGCCAAGATTAATGTTGGGATGGCTTTCAAAATGCTGCCAACCTTTCAAACATCTCATTGGAATTCCAGAGCTTTGCATCCCTCCCCTCTTTCCACTTGAAAGTTTTAAAGGCTCCATTCTGAATAGACACGATGTAAACAGCTTAACTGCAACCCTATCTGCCTGCACTGGCTGACTCTGTGTGTGTGCGCGCGCATGTGTGTGGTGAAATGAATCTACCAAATCAGGAGACAAGTAGGAAAGAAGGACATCTGTTTTAGCTCTGAACTGAACACACGCATTTGGTGCTTTATAATAGGATTTCCCTCACCTGGAAAGTAAGATAAATGCATTAAAATATTTTTCTTTAGGGGCACCTGGGCGGCTCAGTCAGTTAAGCGTCCGACTTTGGCTCAGGTCACGATCTCACAGTTCGTGAGTTTGAGTCCTGCGTCAGGCTCTCTGCTGTCAGCACAGAGCCTGCTTCGGATCCTTTGTCCTCCTCCACTCTGCCCCTTCCTTGCTCACATGCAGCATGCTCTCTCTCCCTCAAAAGTAAACATTAAAAATTCTTTTCTGGGGCACCTGGGTGGCTCAGTCAGTTAAGTATCCGACTTTGGCTCACGTCATGATCTCATGGCTCGAGGGTTTGAGCCCTGCATCAGGCTCTGTGCAGACAGCTCAGAGACTGGAGCCTGCTTCGGATTCTGTGTCTCCCCCTCTCTCTCTGTCCCACCCCCACTCGGGCTCTCTCTCTCAAAAATAAATATTAATTTTTTTTTAAAAACTATTTTTCTTTAGCACATTAGGGAAAAAGATCTCAAAGCGAGCCCTAGATAAATGGTTTATTTACAGCAGCTCTGACTATAATGCTTAAAGTTCAATTTCACTTCCCCTCTTCACTTCCACCTGTGAGCAGTCTAGACAGGTTCAACTGTAACTTCTTTATCAACATTTTCATGTTAAATACATTCTCCCCAAAGCAGAACTTTAAAATCTTTTCCCCCGTCAAGGCTAAGAAACCTGCTGCAGTTGCCTGAAAAGCTGCACCACCCCAAGTGCAAAATGGGTACAACTCCAGGGAGGGAAAACTGCAGAACCTGACTTCTGCTCTCAGATTTCATAAATACATATAGTTGGATATATACTTATATATTTTAAAGGAATCCCAAGATACATGGAGTTGCACATAAAAGTGTTTTTTTTTTCCTAATGCAAAAAAGCTGCAGAAATGGGAAAAACAATTTCTTTACCATGAGAAGGATTTTCCCATGGCACTTAAAACATGTTAAATAATACCTATTTTTAAAAGACCTATAAAAACTCCTTTTCTCATAAATTTTTTTCTGATTCTTTGGGTCACCAGATGTCTCAGACTAAATGACACATGCCAAGGGAAATAAAGGTTCAAGTTCCATACCTAAAACCTAGATAGCCATGTGAATCTTGATGAGGTCAAAGTGGAAAGACCTTTAGCTAGATGAACACAGAAACAACCAGGAAGCTCCCACATAAAACATATGAATAC
Organism: Neofelis nebulosa; assembly: GCF_028018385.1. Taxonomy (NCBI): domain Eukaryota; kingdom Metazoa; phylum Chordata; class Mammalia; order Carnivora; family Felidae; genus Neofelis; species Neofelis nebulosa. Next base: position 86,986,615 of record NC_080784.1, on the reverse strand, counting down.
TCACATGCACTACAAAATATTTTTTGCTGACAAATGATTTCTGGTAGAATCCTATCCCATAAGCTTTGTGACAAAGGAAAGGGTAACAGCTACATTTTAGTATTCTAATTTAATGAGACATGTTTGTCTTACCAATTGGGTTATAAAATAGACTGGAATTAAAGGGAGACTTCATCTGGAATCTCCATCTAATGAGGAACCTAATTGGTTCACTCTGCCTTCCTGCTTTGCTGCCTCAGTAATTGCTTCAAAATCTGTAGTAACATGATTCCATGATTCTGTGTCGATTTGGTCTACCTTAAGTCTATATGTGAAATATACATTAACAATATTCAGTCAATATTTTGGCTTATTTTTAAAAAATCAAATGGAACAATAATTCCTAGTTTATACAATCCTAAAAGTTTCCATTTCAAGCAGGATGTAATGTTCCCATGGAGACTGCTGCTCATAGATCAGCTTAACTCAGTTCTGTCTGCTCAGACAGACCCCATGTACGGGGTAGAGGGTGGAGGGTAGGGGGCCCACGCCATCATTTTTCTGTCATTAAGGTTACCTAAAGGTAGTAAAAATTACATTAAGTCCTTTGCTTCTCCCACTAGTCGGGATTGGGGTCTATCATTATTCTATCTTGGAGATTCATCAGGTTAAGGGGAAGGTCACTGCTGTTTCATTGAGCTAGTTCTTTAAGTTGCATCCACCAACCACAACGTGCTTTATTCCTCAATGCTACGCCCACTGTCGCTCCTCCTCCGATTTACCCTGAAATATAACTGAAGTATCTCTGCTCCACCCCCTGTTAGGGAAAACAAGCAAGCAGAAGATGGGCTGAGAATATCAATCCCCATTCTCTCAGGTGCCCTGAACTCTCACTATTGTGTTGTATATTGCACTGAGGGTAAAGAGAGCCAGCTGGAGGTGGTGAACAGGAGAGTGGACATATCGACAGCAGCTTATGACCTCCTCCACTGCATCCTCCTCTGGATAAACAGAGCGATGACTCCCTCAGATTCACAACTACACATCCTTAATCCTGGAATGGGTTTCTTTCTTGAAGAAAGAACCTGCTGGTGCAGGTAACTTGCTTGTAGGTAGTACTTGAGGAAGAAAATTAAGTTTAATGACAGTCTATGGCAAAGAAGGTACATTTACTGGGAAATGTTATGAAATCCATTCCAGAGCCAAGTGTCAGTACTTGTTGAATTATCTGTCTCAGAATTGCCCCCACAACATATCCTGGCCTCAAAAAGTGTTATAATACCAGTTAGCTCATATTATGAGAAGGAGAACTAGATTTGACAACTGCCTAACATTTTGCATTTTTTTTGATCCACCAATTCAGCTTTTAGGAATTTATAATTCATACTTTAAGGAAAATTATACACATGATTGGGAGACAATGAAAACAATACAAGGGTCCAACCACAGGGAACTGAGCAAATAAGCTTTATATATACATTTAATGGAATAATATGCAGTTGTTAAAAATTACACTGTAAAAGAATATTTAATAATATGGGGAAAAGTTTAATATATACTCAGTATTAAGGGAAATAGGTAAAAAATAAAAATTCCTTATGTTTTATGTTTTAATAATATAAATGACATATACACAGCAAAGTACAGAAAAAGCCTGGGAAGCCGTACAGCAGATTAACAGTGGCTATCTTTGACGGATGGAACTAAGGGTGAATCTTTTTGTATATACTTTCACAAATTTTCTGTGACAATAGTGAATTATTCTTTTTTAAAATGTTTTTTGGTTGTTTTTTTCTTACTGTTTTTATTTGTTTGTTTTTGAGAGAGAGAGAGAGAGAGAGAGAGAGAGAGCAAGCACGGGAGGGGCAGAGAGAGAGGGAGACACAGAATCCGAAGCAGGCTCCAGGTTCTGAGCTGTCAGCACAGAGCCCGATGTGGGGCTCGAACTCACAGACCAGGAGATCATGACTTGAGCCGAAGTCAAACACTTAACTGACTGAGCCACCCAGGCATCCCGTGAATTATTCTTAAAACAAGAAGAAAAAAAAAACCCCAGAAAATAAATCTGCTTAATTTTTTTTTTTTAAAGAAAAGAAGGCAGAGGGAAACTTGAATCCTTTACTCTAGGGAATCTCAACAAAGGGTGAATCTTAATTATATAATCAAAACTTCTAACCACCTTAACTTCTAGAAAAGCAACAGGGCATGTTGAAGTTGTTACCAGGACAACTTTAAGACTGTAAGACTTCCAGCCTCCAACAGCCTAACATGGAGTTCCTTCTTAACTCCAAACCTCCTGGCAAGATCTCCATACAAGTACCAGAACAATCTACCTCCGTGAAGACATGACAGGACCCACCTCCTCCCCCAGATACAGAAAGAATGTGTAGAGAGTAAGAATGCACAATGCCTTCATTGTGCATGAGGACCAGCCTGGGATTTTATTAAAATACAGATTCCTAAACCTGCAGAGATTCAGATGTAGGGCGGGTTCAGGAATCTGCCTCTGTGGCCAGCAACTGCGGAGATTCTACTGCGGGCAATTGACAGATCAGAAGTGAACACTTGGCTTTCTGATTCACAATCTAGACAATCTAGACTGTTTCCTTGTGACCAAGCTGCTCTCAGGCTGTGAGCAGGTTGTAGTAACTACATTTCGTTCCTATATCTGATGCTTTGACATCCTGGGCCTTGCTAGCCCTGGGAGGACCATCTTCCCAGAGTTAGCAAGCTCCAAGGGGTAATAAAAGACTCACCTGTAAGCAGGTCATTCCTGTGCAAACCAACCATCCAGAGCCCACACTTCCCACCCACCTCCTTTATTTAATTCAGCTCTCACACTCAAGGTCACTATCCCTGTCCTAATCACTGGGGGGGGCCAGACACCAGATAACTAGGGACAACCCCTATGCCCCACAGCCTGCTGAGATTATTCCGACTAGACTAGTAAACCTGTTTACTCTGCCTTGCCTGTCTCTTCCCACGAAAATAACAGTAAAGGCTTTTTTTTTTTAAGTTTATTTATTTTGACAGAGAGAGAGAGAAAGAGAGAGAGAAACAGTGAGAGCAGGGGAGGGGCAGAGAGAAAGTGAGAGTGGAGGCAAGGCAGAGAGAGAGAGGGAAAGAGAGAATCCCAAGCAGGCTCCACACTGTCAGTGCAGACCCCAATGCAGGGCTCTAATTCATGAATCTTGAGATCATGACCTGAAGCCAAAGTTGGACACTTAACCAATAGAGCCACCCAGACACCCTACAGGAAAGGCTCTTGCCCACATTTTCACGGCTCCCTCTGCCTGCGGACCAAGTGTGTGCTTCCCAATGTGCCCCCATGGCCTCTCCTAGAGGGACTGTGAGTCCAACAAGCCATCTGATGGGTCTGGCCTCGTCACACCTGAATAATAATAGTACAATCTCCATCTTAAAACTCTAGGGTGCCTTTTCTAGGAAGAAAAGCTCTTACAGGTCACTGAGAGCAATGACAACACACAAAAGGGTGTGGCAGGTGCCAGCAAAGACTTATGAGCATTCACCTATGGTTAAAGCCAACGAAATGCTGGTAAAAACAACATTCCTGGTTCACACAGAAGAGTATTACAAATGCAGCTCCTAAGAGCTCCATTTCCCGCTGACACCTACCTCACGGAGTGGGATGATGAGGCTACACAGGTTCTCCTCCTTGCTGGTAAAGCAGATGTAATTTGTGGACACAAACATCTGCCCCAAAATGTGCATTTTGTTGAATGGAGTCCAGAGGGTGCAGTCTGTGTGGCCGTCTAGTTTTTCATCTTTCGGCAGTCGGAAAAGTGCACGGTATCTCTCACTCTTTGCCCTGGCATCAAGATCGCTGGAAGGCAGGAACAGTGTCACCTCACGCAAGAGCAAGGTTTCCGTTCCTTTTCAAGGACGTGTCAGTGGACGTTCCCCAGCCCATCTCTCCGCCCCTCGATCTCGCCAGATGTATCCCTACCTTCTTGGCTTTCTACTGGAGCTAACTCCAACCTATGACTCAAAAGTGTAATATAATTACTTTGATATATTTAGGTCCCTTGTGTAGTCGTTTTACAATCAATATCTATAAATGTTCAAGAATCTTAGGAAAACTAGGCCTGGATAGGAAATCCATTCTTTTTCTAAAGGAATACAATAATTTCTAACAAGATTATTCCATTTATATTTATCCAGAGCCACTTTCTGGGCTTTACCTTTTTTTTTTTTTAATTTTTTTTTTTTAAACGTTTATTTATTTTTGAGACAGAGAGAGACAGAGCATGAACGGGGGAGGGGCAGAGAGAGAGGGAGACACAGAATCGGAAGCAGGCTCCAGGCTCTGAGCCATCAGCCCAGAGCCCGACGCGGGGCTCGAACTCACGGACCGTGAGATCGTGACCTGAGCTGAAGTCGGACTCTTAACCGACTGAGCCACCCAGGCGCCCTGGGCTTTACCTTTTAAGAAAGACCTAATGAGAATGCAAACCAGCCTCATGAATCTGCTGGCTATCACTGTCTGCCCTAAAAAGACAACAAAATTGCCTGAGACACAGGAACAACCCATCTCTCCGACAACCAGAGTTTCCAACCTCAGCTCGGTCCTCTTTGACTACAATCTTTTTTCCTTTTTCCTGCTCATCGTGTCGGTCGGTGGTTCAAACCTCTCCTGTCAAACTTCTATGTCACCTCAACCTCTGGGTGGTGGAGTTTCTGGCTTCACACAGCAAAGAGGAGTCCTCCCATACCCTCCTCCCTTCTACTTGCAAATTACCTCCGTCCTCACCTATTCTTACTTCCTTTCCATTTCAGAGGGAGAGGCATCTGCACACACAAGCATCTTTTTCCAGGCCCTTTCAGATGTCACTATTAAAATAACTGGTTTTCTTACAGCTGTAGCTCTGTGCTCCCTCCTTCCCTGCAGCTACCCTCACCACAAACTCATCCCAGGCTATCCTATATTCAAATCTTTTACGTTCTATCAGAGCAACCCCCTCCTTTCCCATTGCATTTCTTGAAAAAGCAAGTCTATACTTGCCTAATTCCCGCTCCTTGCCTTCCATCTGCTATTCAATCCACCACAGTAACACCATTCACCCACAACCACTCCACTGAAACACGTTTCAAATCACCAGGCATCTTAATTGCAGTGATCTCTTGTCAGGTCCCAATTGCCAGCTATATGCCAGCGATTTCCAATTCCATATGTGCTACTGGACCAATCTCCAATGTGATGCTCTGCAGGCAACTCAACATGATCAAAACTGAGCTCTCCCATCCCTTAGACATGCTCTCCCTCTCTCATTCCCCATCTCGGTCCAGGACAATTCCATGCATACACTCACACTTGAGAGCACCGACTTTTTCCTTGCCTTCTCTCTAGCCCCACTCCCCCATCCAGACTTCCAGGCTTCTCTGCGGCCTCTCCTCATCCCACGACCTGCCACTTTCCAGATATTAATGGACTCACTTCCCTCTATGCTCTTCCCTTGTGATTCCTGCATCAGGTTATTCCCTCTGCCTGAAATAATCATCCTACGAAATCTACATAGGCAACTTCTACTACCTCCTGAGAGTCCACTCCAAGCAGCCTCCATTGAAGGCCTTTTCCACCACCCTGTCCCATCTCCCGGTGCGTGTGCCCATGGCCCACCGCCCACAGGACCGGAAGAGTTCCCGTCACTTTGTGCCAAAGCTGGCTGTCTGCCTCACTCACTGAACTGTGACTGCTTCAGACAGTCTCTTTCAGTTCTGTATCGATACCCAGAAAAGTCTTGAGAACGCTTGAAGTGGTTAAGAAAAGGTTAAATTTCATAAAAGAACGTAAGGGTTTCTTTTTTCTAAAGCGTGTAAGACTCTGTCTCTGTCACCTACCGTTTTAGAGCCGACACTTTTTTAGGAGACTTCTTTTTCAGTTTGGGCAGGGATCTATCTTGTTCAAATCCCTCGTTGTCTAAAAGTTGCCTCATGGCTATGTTGGCCAGCTGCTCCATTAACTTGAAAGTCTCATTGATGTTGAGAAATACAGAGAAGAAATGTTCGCTGGACCTCGTGCTCACTTTGATCACATCAGGGAGAAGCAGCGTGGCATTCTTCTCAAGCTGTGTGATGTCCACCCACCGGATTACCAGCTTGGCTGAGCACAGGGAACAAGGCTGGTCAACACCTGGATCCTTCAAAGCCCCTGAGGATCCTTCAGCCTCACAACCCAACCCCCAATCTCGGTGCACTCCTTTCCTTTGAGCTTGCATGCCCGTATTTATTACTATTTTGTTTGCTTAAGAGACAAACTCAAACCACATAAATTCTGAGTTCATAATCATTATGGATTTAAGTTCACGTCAACTGCATTAACTATAACTTTGGTGAATCTTTATTACTTAATAACCATTTTTGTTTACAAATATTAGACAAAAATAATTGACTTCACTTGTTAAATAGTTAAAACACAGTGTTGACCCAGTCATAACTACAGACCTATTTTTGGCACTTTGATGTGGTTTATGAGTTCAGGGTGAACCTCAGCAGACTCTCCCAAGCTTCCCCCTGAAATTCTAGACAACTCACCTTCCCTTCCCATAAGGAAAGAGTAAAAGCAAAGGTGGTTAATACTGAGGTACATCCAACCCTGACGGGGGACCTTCCCCTTCCAGTAGCTACAAGAATAATAGTTGACGAGCTTCTCTTCCTCGGGCATCCCAAACAGCCTGTGGAATTTCACGATGGCTTCTTTAAACTTCTCCGTGTCATCATCTTCCTTCACATCGTTGATCTTGTTATACTCTGCAATGATGCCCTAAGCGAGGATAAAACAAGGCATGCGGCCAGTATTAACATGACTGGGGCTGCTTTTTTCTGTATGCTATAGATATTGGAGAGGAAAGAAGAGAACAATTTCTAATGCTAGAATTTTCTTTAAAATTGATCAATTATTTTCGAAGGCACCCCCCAAGTTCTGAGCCAGTTACCAAGGAGCATCTGCGTACTAAAAGATTTTGAAATGACAATATAGATCTGCGTATCTGTTTGTTGGTGCTACTCATGTTATTAAGTTCACTTAGGATGAAGCCCATAGTTTTATTTTCCAAATGTGAAGATGTAAAGATTTTGCAAGTTCTACTGCTTTTCCTAGCTCACCATGGTAGAGCCATCCCAAAGGTCAAGCTCTACTTTTCTCAAAGCTACTTCTACATGGAAACAATAGAGATGGTTGGCTTTGATGGAGACCAGGGAAGATCCATGTTGAACTAAAGCTATTTTGGGGGTGAGCGGGCGTTGGTAGTGTGCTCTATTAGGGAACTTTAGACAACCATGAGGTGGCATGAGGGCACTGAACCTCTGGGTGGAAGTAGCCAGTTCAGAAGAAGGATGGAAAAACCTTTCCCAGTTGGCAAATACACCTACAGCTTGTGTGACATTTCAAGTTATCAGTGCCTTTAGAGGGGGATCGAAAATTTTTATATAAGAAGAAGTAAACAAATAAATAAAAGTGACTGAATGGGAACCCACTAATAACTAGTAGCAGTCAGGTTCCTAGGCAATCCTGATGGCCAATAGACTGAGAGAAAGCTTGGAGACCCTCAAGTGGGCTAATACTTGCTCTTTCCTGGACCACTTAGCAGGGCTTGGACCTAGAGTCAGAATAAGGAGACTATTAGAAGGAAGTGATGTATAACAAACCAAATGATACTCTTTTTTTGAGTGGAAAAATATTCAAACTACATTATCCAAGATCTACTAAATACCACACTTTTAGAATGCTCATCTAAATTTATGAGAGAATTTATGAGGCTACTGAATTGAGAAACAATACTCTGGAACACTCCAGGGCCTAATACACTAATGTCAACAGACCAGGCCTTGCCAAGTAATTTCAAGAGTAAAGGTAATAGTCCCTATTAAGGTTCAACTCCCAACTTCCCCACCTTTAAGAAAAGAGAGGATCCAGAATGAAGAACCTCTCCTTAGTTTGCTATAATTTTTTAGCCAGGTGGACTGGATGATGGAACAAAGGGATGGAATATCTCCTTCCTTTATTTTTTTAATTTATTAAAAAAATTTTTTTTAATGTTTATTTATTTTTGAGAAGGACAGAGACAGAATGTGAGTGGGTTAGGGGCAGAGAGAGAGGGAGATACAGAATCCGAAGCAGGCTCCAGGCTCTGAACTGTCAGCAAAAAGCCTGACGCAGGGCTTGAACTCACGAGCTGTGAGATCATGACCTGAGCCAAAGTCGGATGCTCAACCGACTGAGCCACCCAGGCGCCCCTCTCCTTCTTTTATGTTCTACAGGCTCTACATAACATACAATTGGTTGCCCTAATTCCAGGCAACAACTCCACATATAATCCAAATACTTGGGAGGTCCAATATAAATTTAAATATGCAAAGGACACTGACAGAGAATTCACAAAAAGGAAAATTAACTTAGCAAACATAAAAAAAGTCCAACCTCATAATCAATCAAAGACAGAAAATTAAAACAAGACCTATTAACTTTGCAAAACCATTTAAACAACCAGATTGTTGAAAAGTAAGCAAATTACACAGGGATTGCAATACACTGATAATCTCTAGTAAGGTCCATTAAAAATGTGTATACTAACTCAGTAAGCAACATTTTGTAATCTATCCCAAAGGAAAGAAAAACTATAAGAAACCTTATATGAACACAAGTGTTCACTGCATTATATTACTGTTTGTGTCTGCTCCCCTTGGCCTAGAAGCTAGGGAGACTTCTAGAAAGAGAGGAATTATAAGGTCAATAGTGGGATGATATGCCATTATTAAAACAACAACTAAAAATTATATAACAATACCAGTCAAGGAAACAAAGACATGATACAAAACTGTATGTATGGTAAGACTACTATTATGATAAAATGCACTCCAGAAATCTAGAAAGAAATACACTCTATGGGTTTGGATTATGGCTGCCTCTGTAGTTCATTATTAGATTTATAATTTATAAAAGTTAATTAAATCTCAAAACAAATAAATTTGTTGGTTCCCTTCATTACTGGACAACTGGGAATGCTTAAACCATTCATTTGCACATGAATGACATTCTTTCACACATAATTGCATTAATAGCAATTCCTTCTTCATAATTGGTTTCACGGGAATTAAATGTGACATTTTGGGTGTAATAAAAACTGAGAAGAACAGCTATTTGACATAATTGGTTCTTGTTTTATTTTTTGTTTTTTCACGTTTGTTTTTGTTTTCCTCCTGGCTATTGTCACTTCTAAGTTTCAGTTTCCTCCTATAGCTCTTTATTTGTATCTATCATCCAAAGACATGCCATCTGAGGGAGGACTAGGAAATTGTAACGGAGAACCTCAGTAGTGGCTCCTGGATGGGAAAGAGGCCTCACGCCCTTTCTGGCACCAGTCGCTGCCCCCTATGACGCGGTCAAATGAGGAAACTCACACTCTCTCCATCTACATTACTTCCCAGAAGGTCAGTACATGACTCAGAAATGAAATGAAGAAGTTATAAAATCAGATGGGTTTTATCAGTAACACAACTCTCCATTACTCAGGAACCCCTTTTTTGTTTGGAAGCTCTCACCTCCTCCCAGCTTCAAACTGAACCTTTCCAATGTCCTCCTTGCTCTCATTTTTACCCTCTTCATTACGTGTCTAGTCTCTTTAATTACAACAGAGTAGAAATGAACTGAAATCAGCCGTCTTGAAGCAGTGATAAATATCCATCTTGAGGGGCAAAGGGAGGGAGAAAGGGAGAGGGTGATGAGTTGTATGTGTTTTTGTGCTACTTAGCCCTCTCTAATTTTATGTGGTCCAGGTAAAATTCAGTTCTCTCCTTCCACAACATTAGACCCTAAACAGCAATGAAATTCCACTTCTTTTTCAGATTATGAAATTACTACTTGTTCATGTAAAAGTTTAGTGAAGGAGAAGAAATCAAACAGAAATTGACCATCCTGTGGAATTTTAATGAGAAGCAAACTATCAGATCACCTCCTAGAATTCTTCCTTAATCTGGGCATAAAGAAATGCTTTCTAACTACGACTAAAAATCTGGAAAGAATTTCTAATCTTGACTAAATAAAACATTTAAGCATCCCATGGCAAAAACTATCATAAGCAAAGTCAAAAGACAAATGACAAATTCAGAGAAAATATCACCGACAAAAGGCTAATGGCTTTTATATAAAAGAACTTTTAAAAATTAAAGAAAAATAAGACCAAAGTCCCATAGAAAAATAGGCAAAAGACACCAGCAATCTATAGCTATATAAAAATGGCCATTAAATACCTGAGATGTTCAACTTCACTTATAAGTGAGGTAAATACAAATTAAAACAACACTAAAATATTTTTCTCCCATCAGATTGACAAAAACTCAAAAGCTTGATAATCTACCTGTGGGTGGATTATCCTGTGGGGAAACAGGCATTCCCCTACAAGCCAATGGGAATGTAAAAGGTTACAATTCCTGTAGCGGGGGGGAGGGGGCATTTGGTAATATTCAGCATTTTCTACATGTATTTTCTACTCTACCAGTTTATCTTAAAGATACATCTCTACAATACAAAAATACACATGCATATATACATACATGTTTACTACTATATGCATGACATATAATTCATGCATATACTGTATATTTGTGTGTATGTGTGTATATGTAGACAGATAAGTATAATTATAAAATATTGTAAACCACTTAAATGTTCAAGCATAAGAGAGTGCTGAATTCTCTACGGTACGTACACACATAATATGCACCCATTAAAAAGAATGAGGCACTAAATGCAACATGGGAACCTGGATTGGATCATTGAATAAAAAAGGACATGAAATGGCAAAACTGGTAAAATCCAAATTAAGCTTTTAGTTAGCAATATTGCATTAATGTTCATTTCTTCGTTTTGATAAATATACTATGGTTATAGAAGATATTAATATTAATGGAAGCTGAGTGGTAGGGTCTATGGGAATTCTCTGTCCTATCTTTACAGTTCTTCTGTAAATCTAAAAATTAATAATATTTCAACATAAAAACCAAACTATTAAAATGTTTTTTAAATAACAAATAATCACACACAACATGTGGATACTCTCTATGAACTGATATGAGGTGTTACCCAAGAGTTACTGACTGAAAAGAGCAAATGCAGAGGAGCATATATACATGAAGGCTTATGTGTAAGAATTAAAGAGAAATTAAAAAACAAAACAAAACATATACCAGCCTCTTTTCACAAAAAGAAACACAGGAAGCATAGGCCCAATAACAATGAGGTTGGTTAATTGCAAGGGGTTGGGGAGAACAGGATAGCAAGACTGCAGAAGGGAGTAACATTTTGAGGAATTTAAACTTTCAGAAGTATGTTAAAATTTTCTGCATGCAAAAAATAATATTAAACTATGTGGGAAAGGAGATAGGGCCTGAAACTGAAAGCAAATGGAAACAAATGGCTGATTCCAGGACTGGGACGGAGAAAGTGCAGAGGAGTCTAAGACATCCTGCTATAGCAGAAGTAAAGAAGTGCTCAAAAAAGCAACAGGGACATGTCACAAGGACAAAGGAGGCAATCTGTAGGTGTTTCCTCTAGCTAAACCTGGGATAGTGTGGGTACCAAAATAATTAAGCCCAGTAATGAAACATTAACAACCGAAAAACAGGAATCCATGAGTCGATACCAAAACAAATAGATAAATAAATGACGAGAGAGCCCTTGCTTATAGTAGAATAGCATTCTTATAGAGAATGCTGGAGTTGGAAAATTATCAGTTTGTAAAAACATCACAGAAAAGATTGGTTCAGACAAAAAAAATCGTCAAGGGATGATTCCTCACCAAATCATGGGGAAATTTTGATAAGGAATAGGATATTTGTGTAGCCTTAAAATGTTTTCCTACAGACAAGTTCAAATTGTTTATTATTTGAAAAGGCAAAATTAGTAACTCTACAGTGGAGAGTTAGGTAACACCTGGCTGGGGTTATATCTCCCAACGAGGGGAGATGGGTATCATGTGTCCCCAGAACTGATACTCTTAGAAGGACATAAGATCACTTATGAAGTGTTCCACCTGGGAATACATAATCAGAATCAAATCATAGGAAATATCTGACAAAACCCAAAATGAAAAACATCCCATTAAAAAACCCAGAACTTATACTTAAAATCATGAATGTCATAAAAGACAGAGAAAGGCTATAGAAATGTTCAGATTGAAGAAGACAACAGACGAAAACGAACTCAACAGCTTCCTAAACTAGATCTTGTGCTGGACTGAAAAGAAAAAAATGTTGTACATTGGGTCAATTAACAAAATTGGAATATGTGCCAAATATTAAGGTATGATGTTAATGTTAAATTTATTGTGGGTGATAACTGCAGTGTTATTATTCAATAGAACATTCTTAGAAATACACAGTGAGGTATTTGGAGGAAATTCCTCTCCAATAGAAAGTAAATGAGCACTCAAACGATGATGTAGCTGGGTAAAATGCTAACAACAGGAGAATATGCAGATGGTCTACAGGTAGGCTTTACGCAATTCTTATTTTTACAACTTTTCCGTAAGTTTGAAATTATTTCCAATTAAAAGTTAACACTAAACAAAACAGACAACCCACTACCTGTATTTTTCCTCTCACAAATGTGGTGATATCATTCTCGTTTTCAAAGATGGAGAGTGTCTGCAGCAGATTCTGCTCAAGCCATTCCCAGTGTTCGGTGATTTCTTTTCTGGAACCACCTGTACGAATGTAAAGATGATAACAGAATTTTCGGAATTTAAAAGATATGTAAACGGGCTCAGTTCATCTATATGCAATGTCACTAAAGGAGACAGCTGCATTTAACTGCTTTCTCCTCTTCAGAGGAGACGCAGAGGACAAGTAGCGATGTGAAAACCCAAGAGTAAGTACTGTGTTATAGTCAAATCTGACCAGGTGAGTTCAGACACTTTTTGCACACTGTTTCCACGTAGAAGGTAGCAGCATCTCTCCCGTTCACTTTTATGGATTGGGACTTGAGCACTATCTTCCATTTTTCTCCCTCCTAGAACCTGCACTTCACAGTGTAACGTAGATCTTGTTAGGAGACTAGGTTACTTTTGTTAAGCTGCAATAATGAGAGCTTTGGTATGCCACTGGAGGTCTGATGTAACCACCTCCTATAATGGGCAAAAATTATCCCCACTCACCTCAATTATGAATGAGATGTGAAAATGGACTATCGCTAGGGAACAGCCGCCTGGCTCTCACGGGCACAGCTGCCTTGAAATGTAATGGGATGAGGTCATCCTCACAGCCTCCGACCAAGTCTCTACACTCGGGTAGGGAATAAGAAGCATAAGTCACCTCGCCTGGCAACCTCCACATTTAAACAATCCTAGCCTGTAGCCTATGTAACGGGCACTTCTCTGCTCACAACTGCAGGGCATAACACAGAGGCCGTCAGGATGTGGCTGTAGAGACACTGGAATAAATCCCCTCCCCTTTTATTCTTGCCCTGGGATTGTTAACGATCTTGCAGAAAAACAACGTTTTATAAATCATTCATATGCCATATATATAAATCGTATGCACTGCTCATTCCAGAATTAAGGAATGATTTTGTGACTCCACTGATCCAACCTCCTGGCATCTCTTTCAATTTCCAAGCTTCCTTTTATGTGATTTCTTAGTAGTGTCTTCCCTCTTTATTCTCCGTCACCAGTCACTCAAGATATCTCAGAATCTCATTCTGACTCCTGACAAGGAAGGGAGACACGAATGCGCCTACAATGATACCAGAACTGTAGGAGGAAAACTAAAATCTCTTTGAGAATGAGGTAGGTTTGAGAGGTTTCAGACCCACTATTTAAGGAGAGGCAAAACAAAACAAAACCCAAGTTCATTTTCTTTTACTTTAAACACCAAAACTGCCTTCACAGAATGCTGACGTAGAGGGTGAAAAGCAGATTTCTTAGTGGAGAGGCAGTCCTGTGAAAACATGAGAGAACAGATTATAGCTCCCTGTGGGCATTTTCCCTGGCTCACTCATTTGGGGTCATAGTCAACCACATGCGAGAGCAATTGATGATTCTGTACTATGCCGTTATGGCGAGAGCTAGAACTCAGAACACCTGGGCCCCCCTCCCTCTGCCACTAGCCGGTTGGATCACTTTAGACAGTCTGTTTAATCTGTGAAATGGAGATGAATGAACAACAGCAACAAAAACCACAACAAACGCTTACCTATTTCAGGGCAATGCTGTAAAAATCCCAAAGAATAATGTCCACAGACATACTTTGGAAAGGAGGAAATATTTTTTCAGACGCAAAGAAGAATGCCCATTTGGAATATTTAGGGAATGGGTTATTCTATAGTTTACCAGAGAGCTTTAAAACATTTTTGATTTCAGGGGAGCCTGGATGGCTCAGTCAAGCGTCCGACTTCAGCTCAGGTCATGATCTCACGGTTCACGAGTTCGAGCCCTGCATCCAGCTCTGTGCTGACAGCTTGGAGCCTGGAGCCTGCTTTGGATTCTGTGTCTTCCTCTCTCCCTGCCCCTCCCCTGCTTGTGCTCTCTCTCTCTCTCTTTCTCTCTCTCTCTCTCTCAAAAGTACATCTCAAAGAAGAACATTTGAGACTTTAAAATTTTAAATAGTCATTAGATAATTTTCTAAAATATACTGTGTCCTTCCTTGTCTGTAAACAGGTTACTAGCATCACCAGCTATAACTGGCTGTGATATACAGAGAGAGCCCGGTAAATGCCTGCCATGAGCCCTCCACCCTGGCCATCTGTGCTGGTTTGCACTGTCAGATGTATGCACCTTAGGACGGCGTCAGTCCTGGAGGCCCACGAGTCTGCTGAGGTCCTGCAGACCCATTGGGCACAGTTCCCAGCGTCTGTCTGATCTTGCTTCTCTTCTGCCCCTGCCTCTGTCGACTGCAGATATGCCTTCCACAGGCAGGTTTCCATGTGGTCTGGCTGTTGACTCGTATCTCACCATGCTCTGCCTTTGACCAAGTAGTCACATCAGATACTTGACTTTAGACACCCTGTTAGACTGGCTGTGGAACCCAGCCTCAGTTCAACCCCACCAATCCTCAGTTACCCTGGATAGAGAGGTCCATCAGCTATGAGACCTAGGACAGAACAGGTACGCCTTCAGCTTTGTACATGCTGCCTTCAAAGTGTTCTTTGTGTACATATTCCTGTAAGTACACCCATACACCCACCCCATTCCCAACACACACACAGTAAAGATGGCGTATGCATGCATGCACTCATTCAACACACATTCACTCATACTTCCAACTCTCATGGATATAATACGAAAACATTATGGCTGATTCCCATCTACCAATAACCATCTGACCGCTCCTATATTCGTGTTCAGGTTTACAATCTACGGCCATACCACCCTGAATGCGCCTGCTCTCATGTGAAGTTCAGATTCACTATACACATTGTTTCCCCACCTATTGCCTTCTCTGCTGTCCCAAGACCTCCTGTTCTCCACCCCGTTGTCCCACCCAACATTTCCATAACTTATACCTTCTACCACCTAACGCCCTTTGCGCCACTGGCTCTTCTCTACACTTCTTGCTGCTCAGGATGTGAATCCCCACATTTCCATCTTCAGTTACCATCCCTGCCCTCCCCACTGCTGCTGCTTGTGCTATTTCTGTCCCGCTCTCCATCTCCTGTTGTTTCTCCCACACTTCTCAGTGACACATGAAAAGGCTGGCCTTCTAGAATGAGCCACTCACTGAGGAGCTGACGCCGCACATCTCAACATCTTTAGGTCTTGCAGCTCTTTCAGCTTACTCAGTGCCGTGGGCCTGCCTCTGTACTACCAAACAGATTCTGGAGGTTTCTCCTGGCTACATCTACATCTAAGACTCCAAAGTTCCAGAAGACTGAGCTCTGGATAAGAAAGAACCTTGTGTACCATTATATGAAACCATCATCACCATATACTAGTGGAGAAAAGAAAGTCTCATGTATTAGTGGAGAAAAGAAAGCCATCAGCCAATGGTAGTTTCAGGAATTAACTATGGATACTTATCTGTACCCAACGGATACTTTCCAGGGTGAGTAATGAAATACACCTTTTACATTTACTGCTTACTAGACAAAAGCACCGTATTCTCTGAACGCTTTGCTAAATTCACAAAGGGTAAATGAAGACAGGGGTTCAGGGCTCCATGTTCTACAGTCTAAAAGTATGACAACACCTATAAAGCAGAGCCAGATTTCCTGACCCAGCAGACAAAACAGATTCTGAAGATGCCAGTCTCATCAGAAGTATTTCTGAAATCAGGTGTCCATTTCTGGCCACTTCTCACTCCAGAACAAAGAGTCCACGTTACATCTCAGAGATCACAGAGCAAATGCCCTGCCAACAGTTTGGGAACAACTGTCACTCTGGCGGACCACTCTTTAGGAAGGAGCGAAACTCCAACAACACCATGTTGCAATCCTAAATGTTCCTTAGAAATAGCTCTTTCATTTCTCAAGAAATTAAATACAAGTGCTGCAATATTTAAGATGTTGGGACTTTTCTTTTGTTATTTTTTAAGGTGAGATGACACGAAGCTCTTGTGCCATGACTGTGAATAGGGACAGGTCTATTTACCCAGCAGTTTGAGCAGAATGTGCTGGATGCTCAGAATAAGAAAGGAAGGGCTTGGCTGTCGATTTTCTGGAAAAGGCTTCATTTACAGAGATACAGCAAGAAAAACAAGCTGACCTGACTGTGCATTCAGCTGGAACAACAAAGAAAGCCAGTGTCGAGAATGAGAACCCTTCAGGAAATCCAAGTTAACCCAAGTTAAATCATTCTGCAGTAATAAAAACTACATTGACACTTGATGGGCTTAAGGTTACCGAGAAATTAATTTTGGAAAAGTGGGAATCTTTATCATTCAGAGTAGAGTTTTGTTTATGTTTTGTTTTGTTTTGTTTTGTTTTTAAGAATACTAGTCACAGGCCCTGTGCATATACCTGGGCAAAATGTAAACATTATTTAAGATGATGAAAAATACAAAATCATCCTAGCCTAAACTCTCATCTAGCTTTAAATGTATCTTAAAGCACATAAAGACTACTGGAAATAAAAAGGAAAAAGCATTAAGAGGGACCCACAAATGGATTCTATCAGATCTGGCCTCTGAGGATTAAGAACAAAGGCTAAGGCCCTATGGATAGATATCCAGCAGACATTTCCTTGTGATGCAAAACCTATGTTTAAGTGCGGTAAGTACGACTGAGGTTGGATTATCTGGAATAATAAGAAGCCTGGTTATTGGGGAGCCAAAACCACATCACGGAGCAGAACACAGACTTTGATGTCAAAAAAGTACACCTGGTTTCAAAAGTACACATACTGACTTTGGGATCATAGGTAAATTAGCTCATTTCTCTGTGCTTCAAACACCTCATCTGTAATACACAGGTAACAACACCTGCCACATTGGTTTGTGCTGGAATCAAAGAAGATAATACGGGCATGTGAGTCCTTAGCAAGAAAATACAAAGCACTAAATAAACAGTCGCCTTTGCCACTCTAAGTAGCGGAACATAAAGATCTCATCTTGACTTGTGATGGAGAAGATATTTTGAAAGTCCGATGTCAGGGCACCAAGACATCAGCTGTTTAACCCTTGCCTGACTAACATGCACTCAGCAGAAATCTCTCTGGCCATGGCATCGTTCTGTTTGGATTGCAAAGTGTACACATTATTGAAGTAAGGCACGCATAGAACCCCTTGTGGAACTATTGTAAGCTTTTTTTTTTTCACATTAATTCATTTTTGAGAGAGAGACAGACAGAGTGTGAGTGGGGGAAGGGCAGAGAGAGAGAGGGGGACACAGAATCTGAAGCAGGTTCCAGGCTCTGAGCTGTCAGCACAGAACTCATAGGCTGCGAGATCATGACCTGGGCCAAAGTCGGACGCTTAACTGACTGAGCCACCCAGGCGCCCCACTTCTTACTTTTTTTTAACATTATTTTTTAAATGTTTATTTATTTTTGAGAGAGAGGTACAGAGTGTGAGCAGGGGAGGGGCAGAGAGAGAAGGAGACATAGAACTGGAAGCAGGCTCCAGGCTCTGAGGTGTCAGCACAGAGCCCGACGTGGGGCTTGAACTCATGAAACACAAGATCATGACCTGAGCCGAAGTCAGATATTTAACTGACTGAACTGCCCAGGAGCCCCTGTAAGCTTCTCATATAACGCTGTTTATAATCTCTTACCGGTCATAACAATATGCTCATAGCTTCATAACACTTTGACAAAAGAGAAACCCAGGTAACTCATCCAGCCTTGACTATAAGAATCAGTGGCTGATGTCCTTATTTTACTTTTTCACTTAAGTGCCAAGGTCCTCTCCCACTCTGATGGAAAGAATGTAAACGGCTATCTTTCTGGAAGGCAATCAAGCTAGAAATACTAAAAGCCTTACAGATATGTGTGGTTTTTTGGCTCAGCATAACTATTTCTATAAATTTATCCTCAAGTGATAATTAAAAGAATGTGAAAAGATTTTTTTTCAGAGGATACTGATTAAGGCTGTTCAACATGCAATTAACATTAGGGGGGGAAAGACCCACATTTCCAATAATACTGTGTCAGTTAGATAAATTATGTTACCTGCACAATATTATCTACCTATTAAAACTGACATTAGAGAAATAGGTTTTATTAATGTGGAAAGTCTATACATGGATGTATGTATGCACGAATATACCTATGTAAGTGTATGTATACACACACACACACACACACACACACACAAAGTCTGAAAGGTGATTTGGAGGGTGGTACTGTTTTCAAATTTTTATTCTTTTTTCTTATTCTATATTTTCTAATTTCCTGCAATGAACATGTATTGCTTAAAGAAAAAAAGGAAGTTCTTTTTTTTTTTTAAGCTGCTATGTTCCCAAGGATACGAGAGTAGTTCTTGAGGTATACAGACCAAGAAAGGATTATAAAATACCAACTTCCACACTATGTGTACCTCATGTGGATGGCAACTAAATTACCCCCACATTTTCTCTATCAATTGTAGAGAAATGGCAGAAACAGAATTAGCAATCTTTAATTAAACTCTGGGTCTTACCAGTTGCTGACTAAAAGAATGTTTAATCATAAAAGCCAGGATGGTGCTGCTAGGCTGGGAAGGGGGAGAGCTGAGAACTTGGTCTCAGCTCTGCACTAACCAGCTACAGCTAGCATTGTGAACCTGGGCCATTCCCCTTGCCTCTATCCTATTAAAATAAAGATGTTAGACAAGATGGCACCTAAAATATCTTTCAGTTCTGAAAAAGCTTCTCTTACAGCAAAGACTTAGTTCTGAATGAACATCTAGGCCCAGATGAAATTCTGGGATGGTAAAGAAAAGAGCAACTAAATCAATAGGCAGCCAAATCAAGGCAGCATGCAGGGCTGTGTCATCTGTGAAATGCCCATCAAACACACATCCTCCACCCTGCTTCCTTTATCAGTCCTGCTGGAAGGTCAGATGTATCTAGAGGGAACTGTCAACAGCTCCTTCTTTCTTTCTGTTTGTGGCTCTTCTTGGCGGTCCCAGACTTCCTCTGTAGACAACGTCCTTGGAAATACCACCATTTTTATGTGTCTGTATTGTCACTGAGGTTGTATAACCCTTCTTACTGTTAGAACTTTCTCTAGTTCTTCTAATGGGGAAAGCCAAATGGGTTGCCTTCTACTTAAATCCACTTAAGGCCAAGGAGGACAGAGAGAACTAGGCTCTCTCCTGCCTCTGGGGCACCAAGTCCAAAACACTAGCTGCTGGGGGAAGACCTATAGCTGTTTAGCGCCCTAGTGAGAGTCTCAGGTGCAAAACAGTCAGTCAACTGACTGGTGGGGAGTGGGGGCGACTGTCAGAATATAACGAGCTCAACAAAGCTGGCTGGCCAAATCCCTAGGATACTGCTTTCTTTATGATCTTAGAGATCGCAAAAGGTATAATTCACTGCATAAACCACTGAGCAAAACGCACTTCATCAAGTTACAATTGATGGC
This sequence comes from Neofelis nebulosa, assembly GCF_028018385.1. Lineage (NCBI taxonomy): Eukaryota > Metazoa > Chordata > Mammalia > Carnivora > Felidae > Neofelis > Neofelis nebulosa. The sequence continues at coordinate 86,966,627 of NC_080784.1, read as the reverse complement.
GTGATGGAATATCAACCAAAGAGAATGGTGGCTTCATTTTGGGCAGTAGTGAAAAGACACGGCCATTATTAGGAAGGTTTTTGGCTCTCCTTCCCAATTAAAGGTCTCAAGGAAATGTAAGGCATCAATTTCTTCAAACCAATCTGGATGCAACTGTTAAAAGATTAGAAGAAGCATATGAAAATAGTGTTTTACCAAATAACTCCTGCTTTTTTTCCCCATTCTTCTTTATGGATCATATTATTGCCAAGGGCCAGGTGATTATTATATTAGGAGCAAGTGAGACTAGGCCCATAAGACTCCTTCTGCCTGGCTCTTTGTGGCTCAAGTGAAAGGCAAGTCAAACGAGTAGGATTTACCACTGCTCTTCTATAGAAAGTAGTCTACGTCAAGACTCTGACAGTAGATGCTTCCTTCAATTCAATTGATGTGTTGAAGGTTCACAAGGTGCATGGCACACAAGGTTTTGTAATGCTATGGGTTCTACAGGGCAGTGAGTTAGACTCACCCAGTTTTCTGCTGAAGCTTCTCCCTACAGCAAAGACTCAAGAAATTGAAGCAAATTAAAAAGCTCTTGACATACAGTCTCACCAATACCAACTCTGTAGTTTACAAAAAATAACACTAAAATTACAAACCAGAAGGTCAGCATATCAGAGAAATCTGAAAGCTGGCAGCTTCCGCTCTCAAAATCCTCTCCTGAAAGGGAGCCAGCAATTTGGGTTTTAAATGGAAATCGATAAGAAGGGCTAATGGGTGAATGGGACTTTCACGGTGGTTGTCACTTCCGTGGAGTCTTCCACAAGGAAATTCTGGAGCTCTCTCTATGGGTAATCAATACATACAAAAGCTAAAACTGTTCTGGGTTTATGATAATGAGATCATACAGTTGTGACAGGCATTACTTACTGGGAAAATGAAAGTACATCTCTTTGTGGTATAAATTATGCCATCAGCATTTACTGCCTAGTGTTCCTTAGCCTTGTTTTGGCAAATAATTCAGGAACAATTCAGCTTTGTAACTCTGGGCTCTTTCCCACATGAGCTTTCACAGAAGCATGTGCTTCGTAGAATGGCAAAGTCCCAGAAACAAACTGAAGAGTAGTAATGTCAGGTAACAGGCAAAACAAAACAAAACAAAAAAAAAGGGTTAAGGCTGAGAGGGCAGTAAAAGAAGAGTCATGAGGCACAAACCAGCAGCTCATAGAAGTGTAAAAGCACACTGACCTGGGAAGGGCAGGCATCTAGAGCACTAGAAAGGCAGATAGGAGAGCTCTAAGGAGCTCCAGGCTCCAAAGGATCTCAAAAGCCTCTGGGCACAAGTGCTAGGCTGGAAGGTGAAAGAGAATGTGTGAAAGTGTCCTTTGCACACACTTGTTAAGTCAAGTAGTTTAGTGGTTCTGTCTGATTTCTAATTCCCTTTCTTTTTATTTCTTCACTTGCTGGCTACAATGTCTATTTTAACAGGATTCTAGAATGTTTGCTAACTAAATGTGACACTTTCCTCACCAACCACCCCAGGGCATTCCCCACTCTACAGTAGCTATTGGGTTCTTCCCTTTTGTATTGAATAAATGGCACAGATGGCTGGAATGTTAACTTACAGGAGCCTGGGTTACACTGGTAAGTCTTCTTCAGGGTCCCAGCTTCCCTCTTCCTTTAGCCTTTATCTCCTTCCTCTTGCTCCAATCCCTACCCTTCACCCCTAGGTGGTTTTCTCCATGCCCTGCACCCTGATGCTATTCCTTCATTCACCAGAATGCATAAATGACTGATATATTCCATCATGTCTCATGGGGCTGTTTGCATCTTAACCAGAATAACTTGAAAGGGATACAACACTACAACGTTAGAATTTCAGGTACCATTAAATCCTGGAGGGAGCATTAATAGAGCACTGGAGCCTTCCGGCAGCTGGGACTCACACCCAGATCATTTCCCCTACCTAGGTAAAAGGCCAGCTGAGATTCCTGTCTTTAGTTGGGCACCCTGCAATCAACTGGCAGCGTGTGGTAATGGTGCACACTGGGCTATAACTGAATATTTACTTATGTTCTCAAGAGCAGAGACCGGATCTAATTATTTCTGAATCTTTAGATCCGAGCACAGCACTTCCTACTGAGTAGAGATCAGTTCAAAGACTGAACAAAGTCAACTGAAAAAGCTCCCAATGGCCAAAGCTAGAATGATTTGAGCAACAAAATAAAGTGGTACTGGACTGCCCCAAAGCATACAATAAATATATATGATTCCATACTGATAAAAACAATTGAATAAATTAGAATTCCCCACTCCTTAAGGGTGGGTTGCGCATAGTGACTTCTTCCCTGAGAGTATTCAGCATGGAGAGGAGGAAAAAATAGTAACTTAACAGTGGAGAAACCCAAAAAACACTACTTCCGCTGGGTGATCAAAGAAAACATCGTCAGTCATACATTGACAATCGGTACCCTTGCTTGACATAATGTGATAAAAATAGCACTTTATCTCTGGGATGTTCCTCAGCAAAAATCCATCACCTCAGCTTAATCATGAGAAAAACATCAAATTCCAATAGAGGGACCTTCTATAATATACCTGACTAGTATCCTTTAAAAGTGGCAGGGTCATCAAAAACAAGGAAAGCCTGAGAAACTTCCACAGCCAAGAAGAACCTAAAGAGACATGACAACAAAATATAGTATCCTGGATAGGATCTTGGAACAGAAAAAGGACATTAAGTAAAAACTAAGGGAATCAAGCGGTGCCTGGGTGGCTCAGTCGGTTAAATGTCTGACTCGACTTCAGCTCAGGTCATGATCTCATGGTTCATAAGTCTGAGCCTTGCAATCAGCTCTGTGCTGACAGCATGGAGCCTGTTTGGGTTTCTGTCTCCCGCTCTCTCTCTCTGCCCCTCCCTCACTTGCTATGTCTCTCTCAAAAAAATAAAAATAAACTTAAAAAATTTTTTTAAAAAACTAAGGAAATCTTGGGGCGCCTGGGTGGCGCAGTCGGTTAAGCGTCCGACTTCAGCCAGGTCACGATCTCGCGGTCCGTGAGTTCGAGCCCCGCGTCGGGCTCTGGGCTGATGGCTCGGAGCCTGGAGCCTGTTTCCGATTCTGTGTCTCCCTCTCTCTCTGCCCCTCCCCCGTTCATGCTCTGTCTCTCTCTGTCCCAAAAATAAATAAAAAATGTTGAAAAAAAAAAAAAAAAAAAAAAAAAAAAAAAAACTAAGGAAATCTAAATAAGCTGTGGATTTTGTTTAGTAATAGTGTATCAATATGAGCTCATTAGCTAAAACAAATGTACCATAGTAAGATGTTAATAATAAAGGAAACAATGTGTGTGAAGGGCAGATAGGTGCTCTGTGAACTATCTACTCAATTTTTCTATAAATCTAAAACTGTTCTAAAAAACAAAGTCTAATTTGAATTGAACCAGAAAAGACCCCAAATAGCCAAAGCAATCTTGAAAAAGAAAACCAAAGGAGGCATCACAATCCTGGACTTCAAACTATACTACAAAGCTGCAATCATCAAGACAGTATGGTATTGGCATAAGAACAGACACTCAGATCAATGGAACAGAATAAAGAACCCAGAAATGGACCCACAAACGTGTGGCTAACTCATCTCTGACAAAGCAGGAAAGACTATCCAATGGAATAAAGACAGTCTCTTCAGCAAGTGGTGCTGGGAAAACTGGACAGCGACATGAAGAAAAATGAACCTGGGCCACTTTCATACACCATACACAAAAATAAACTCAAAGTAGATGAAAGACCTAAACATAAGACAGGAAGCCATCAAAATCCTAGTGGAGAAAGCAGGCAAAAACCTCTTTGATCTTGGCCGGAGCAACTTCTTACTCAACACGTCTCTGGAGGCAAGGGAAACAAAAGCAAAAATGAACTACTGGGACCTCATCAAAATAAAAAGCTTCTGCACAGCAAAGGAAACAATCAGCAAAACTAAAAGGCAACCTACAGAATGGGAGAGGATATTTGCAAATGACATAGCAGATAAAGGGCTAGTATCCAAAATCTATAAAGAACTTATCAAACTCAACATCCGAAAAACAAATAATCCAGTGAAGAAATGGGCAAAAGACATGAACGGACACTTCTCCAAAGAAGACATCCAGATGGCCAACTGACACATGAAAAAATGCTCAACTTCACTCATCATCAGGGAAACACAAATCAAAACCACAATGAGATACCACCTTACACCTGTCAGAATGGCTCACATTGACAACTCAGGCAACAACAGATGTTGGCGAGGATGTGGAGAAAGAGCATCTCTCTTGCATTGTTGTTGGGAATGCAAGCTGGTGCAGCCACTCTGGAAGACAGTATGGAGGTTCCTCAAAAGATTAAAAATAGAACTACCCTACAACCCAGCAGTTGCACCACTAGGTATTTATACAAGGGATACAGGTGTGTTGTTTTGAAGGGACACATGCACCCCAATGTTTATAGCAGCACTATGCACAATACCAAAGTATGGAAAGAGCCCAAATGTCCACTGACGGATGAATGGATAAAGAAGATGTGGTGTACATATACAATGGAGTATAGCTTGGCAATCAAAAAGAATGAAATCTTGCCATTTACAGCTACATGGATGGAATGGGAGGGTATTATGCTAAGTGAAATTAGTCAGAGAAAGACAAATATCATATGACTTCACTCATATGAAGACTTTAAGAGACAAAACAGATGAACATAGGGAAGGGAAACAAAAATAATATAAAAACAGGGAGGGGGACAAAACAGAAGAGACTCATAAACATGGAGAACAAACAGAGGGTTACCGGAGGGGGTGTGGGAGGGGGGATGGGCTAAATGGGTAAGGGGCACTAAGGAATCTACTCCTGAAATCATTGTTGCACGATATGCTAATTTGGATGTAAATCTAAAAATAATAACAAAATAATAAAAAAAAATAAAATATAAAGTTTATTATTAATAATAATAAAAACCAAGTGGCAGTAAAAAATGAAAAGAAAAGGGTTCTGTGTCCTTGCTTTTCCTATTTATTTGTAAAGGCACAGGCAAACGAATAACTATAAAGCCTTGGCCACTTTGGATGAAACATTCTTGTGAGAGATCCAACAATGGCAGAGCTGTTGACCACCATTTTAAACACGTGACATTATTCCAGATTATCATCAGGAAAAAGAATTGATCCCTATCCAAGGAGGAAGCACTGTACTAGGATATGTGTGTATTACTTAGTACACTCAAGTGTTTCACGTTTCTCTTCATTTCCCAGCTGCCTATGGAGTTAGGTTGGAGTCGTGTGACTGGTTCAAGCCAACAGAGTGTGAGTGGAGGTGGTGTGTGACACGTCTGGGCCAAGGAAGTTAAATGCAGGTGTGCCTCTACCTCCCTCTTTCCCCTTCTAAGTTGTCCTCCTATGGAGGGTTTGTGTCACTGCGAATGGAGGAGGCCACAGGATCCACACAAGACTTCACCAGAGTGAGAAAGAAACCGCTCCTGCAGTAAGCCATTGAGATTTGGGGTTCATCTGCCAAAATGGCTATGGTTATTATCCTAAAATACCAAGAGACTGCATTCCCAAATAAAGGCTCCTTCCTCTCTGGCCGAAAGTTACGAATCATAAGGTTTCTCGGTATTTCTGAATATCACTACTTACCACAGGCGATGGTCCAATAGACCAAAGAGTCAGGAGTCTGGTACAGGATTCGGTAAGGAGCCACCCGGGCACTGGAGTCCAGCACAACATCAAGGGTACCCACAAGAAGGCCTGAGGGTGGAGAAGGCAGAAAAATTAAGGGTTTCCCCAGGGCTTCCCCAAATTCCCAGAGGCAGTGTCAACACACCCCTTCGGCTGGACCTCCCAATGGTCTTCCTCTACAACCCTTCTTGACAACCCCTCTCCTGTCGCACCCCGCCGTGACAAAATTTTCATCTTAAACATTCTGATGTTGGCTCTACGTGACTTGTTCCAACAACCACCAAGAGAAACAGCACAGGCTGGAAGGCAGTCTGCTGGTTTCAAAAACAAGCGAAGGCTAGCAAAGCTGGTAGCTCAGTCTGCATAAGCTGGTATTCATAAATGCCTATTTAAAATAAAAATAAGTAAGGTATTAAGCATTTACATGTTGGTGTCTCTGCTCTACCTACATGAGACCCAGTGTGCATTATTTTCTCCCTCTCTCCACCTAAGAAACCCAGTCTTAATTTGAGTAACTTGCCAAGGCCAGGAACTAGTCATGTCTATCTGAGTTACTGTGTCAGGCTGGCCTACATATTATTTTAATCTGCCCCACTTTTCTTCATATCGGAAAAGTATAGTTCAGCTCAGCAACCATCAAATCAGTACCTACTACGTTCAAAGCAAACTCTGTGGGCACAAAACATAAGATAGAGAGTCCTTAAGGTATTTATAATCTAGGAGGAAAGAAGGCCAGAGTCTTAACACTTGTTTAGGAGTGAACAAGGGCTGTGAAACAAGCATTTTCTCATCTCAGTTCCCATCGCAGTGGCAGAGTCCTTTGCCATTTGTCACATCAAACATTAAAATGATTGGAAAGGCAAAAAATGCCAGGAAGGCATCCTGGTAACTAACATACAGTAGAATTCTGTGGGTCTGGAACCTCACTGATCTGTTCGGGCCGTGGGGGAAACTTGCCCACATCATCCAAGTCTGTCCAGGAAGCCTGAATAGCCAACACATGATTTTACCTTTTTATTTGTGAGAAATGCAAATACCCAATATGCTGCTGCTCACTTAAGAAGAGGCAGTGCCTTGGGGAACCTGTGTGGCTCAGTCAGTTAAGCCTCCAACTCTTTTTTAAGTTTATTTATTTTTGAGAGCAAGAGAGAGAACATGTGAGAGCAGGGGAGGGGCAGAGAGAGAGGGGGACAGAGGATCTGAAGCAGGCTCTGTGCTGACAACAGAGAGCCTTATTTGAGGCTTGAACTCACGAACTGTGAGATTATGACCTGAGCCGAAGTCAGAAGCTCAAGTGACTGAGCCACCAGGTGCCCCAAGCACCAGACTCTTGGATTGCAGCACGTGCGTGCATGTGCGTGCGTGTGTGTGCGTGTGCGTGTGTGTGTGCGTGCATTCTCTCTCGCTAGAAGTGCAAGTCTATTTTAAAACCACCATTCCTCCAAGTGTCCCCTCCAGGAAAGTGTGCCTCGTTTATCTACCCTAAGCTGGGATTAGGCACCAAACGTTTTCTCCACTATTCTAAAATAACATGGACACACACACAAACTCCACAAAGTCAAATAAACTAGATCCCTTACTTGGCAAGATGACTCCAAAATATCCCTATAAAGTAAATGCCCATAATTATTCCAAGGTCAGATGGAAATCAGCACACAGCAGGACTTGGACTCAGAAGAATCAACTAGAAACTCTGACTAGTTTTCATCATAAGGCAAGGCATTTTATTTTCAATGGCTTGGTTTTCTCAATGATACAATGAAGACAATATCACAACTACAAGATTGCTCTGGTAATAAGACAAAATATAATAGGATTTAGGGGCAAGAGGCAGAATAGAATAAGGGCTTAAGAAACCTGGTCTAGAACTTGCCAAGACATTCCTTTGTTTAATTCGACTTATCCTTAGATGGCATGTTTACTGAAAATGGTTTGGAGTAGCACTGATGGTGGTCAAGGCTTAGAGAGGGAGGCTAAAGGTCCAGGCTCCCTTGCTCTGCTACTGTTGAAAATAAGTAGCCTCCCAGAAGCATGAACCTGACCCATAGCAGGCTTTGCATACACTTCTGCGGAATCTGAACCAGAAGTTCTTCTGAAACCGTCATCACCAGTATGTCTTGATGTGTTGTCTTCTATTAATGTCTTGAGGTTCGGTTCCGACCATATCGAATACTTTGATGTGCACCATACCACTGAAATTCACTTCCTTCTGCTCTGGCAGCCTGGGGTCATGGACAGGGCCACTGTGCAGTCACCCAGTGTTCAGAAGAGCTTAGCTCTGACCCTGACTCTGTTATAGCCAGTTCCGTGGTGTGAACATGCCATAACTTCTCGTTGTTTTGACTGCCTCTGTTGTAAAGTGATCATACTAGCATTTGCCTTCCTGCCCCAGGGTTATTAGTCAAGAGGCCTATGGGAGATTAACCGTAGGCAAGTCCTATAGTTGTCCTTGGTCTTTGTCCAAGGACAGGAACCTGTTTAGGCTCACTCCAAACCACAGTGACCATAGCCACCTAAACACACCAGGAAAAACAATCCTTCACTAGAGTGGAAATTAATTCATTTGTTTGATCTGGACTATATAACATACATTAAAAATAAAATCCCGACAGCCTGTAGTTTTCCACGGGGTAAATTTCCACATAATGCCACACATGTGTTGCATTTTTGTTTTCTTTAATATGACATGGATTTACTGCGAAGAGCTCTAATTACTTTTCAATTATCTGCAGATGGAAGGGTATATTAATAGGAAAAGCAGAAAAGAATGCCAGCTAAACTGGATTCCCTTCCATGTGAACTAGAAATACAAATACATCGCTCATAACTGAGTGTTTGTAATACTTTACTTTTCTTGAATCTAAAAGAAATGAAATTCCCCCAATACTGGAAATGTCACCTACGTTGGTTCTAAAGAACACACACTTCAGTCTGGGGTTAGGGAATTCAGTCAAGGATTAGCCTTGGTTTAATGAGCCCCTAAAAGAGTGTCATCACAGATAAAGATTCTTCCAAGGGCAAGCATACCTCACTGAGCAGAGCAGCCAACAGAGACAGTCCTGGTTCTGGAATTCTTCAGTCTTGGCCCTGCCATCACCTAACTCTCACACCCAGCCCCCCCGAGCCTCAGTTTCCCCATCCTTAATGTCTCACTAGACTTTTATATTCTGTAACACACAGGAAGGAAGGTCTCTGTAAAGGTTCAACCTGATCCACTCATCTTCACCACCACAAATATCCCCGATTAAAATTCATCTCCAATATCCATTATTCTAATTAACAAAACCTCTAGTGTCACTCAGAGATAAAGAAAACCGAGTTGTTTAAAGAAGATTCTCCAGGGTGAGGGCTTCTGATTAGATGCCAGCTCACCAACACTGAGTGTGCACTCACGACAGGCACCAACCAGTTGTGACAAACTCCCACCAGGGGCACTTGGGTGGCTCAGTTGGTTGAGCATCCAACTTCGGCTCAGGTCATGATCTTGCAGCCTGTGAGTTCAAGCCCCACATCGGGCTCTGGGCTGACAGCTCGGAGCCTGGAGCCTGCTTCAGATTCTGTGTCTCCCTCTCCCTCTGCCCCTCCCCTGCTCATGCTCAGTCTATCTCTCTCAAAAATGAGTAAATGTTAAAAAAAAAATTAAAAAAAAAACTGGCACCACTAAGACTTAGATGAAAACTAATAGGTACCTACATACCTACCATACGGTTCATGCTGAAATTTTTTTTTTTTTTTAATTTTTTTTTCAACGTTTTTTATTTATTTTTGGGACAGAGAGAGACAGAGCATGAACGGGGGAGGGGCAGAGAGAGAGGGAGACACAGAATCGGAAACAGGCTCCAGGCTCTGAGCCATCAGCCCAGAGCCTGACGTGGGGCTCGAACTCACGGACCGCGAGATCGTGACCTGGCTGAAGTCGGACGCTTAACCGACTGCGCCACCCAGGCGCCCCTGAAATATTTTATTTTTTAAAGTTTTATTTATTTAAGTAATCTCTACACCCCTGTGGGGCTCGAACTCATGACCCCAAGATCAAGAGTCATATGCTCTTCTGACTGAGCTAGCCAGGGGCCCCATGCTGAAATATTTTAAAAGTTAACTGCAGACAGTATAATATGGTAATACTCACATTAGGCACATATACAATCAGAAAACTGCCGTGAAAATTCTGTGAAAATTTAAGGTACCGGATATCCAGACAGAAAGCAATACTGTGAATTGAGGCATGCAGTTGGCCAGTTGAATCAATAAATACACTCTTCCACATTAAGAGTTGAATCAATAAATACACTCTTCCACTCTATCACTTTGTAACACTGACTAGAATTTGCCGTCTATTTGGAATGTTGTGCTTGCCTGTCAATTCTTACCTCCCACCACCTCAAATGACAAACTCCCAATTATTTAACGCCTCCTCTTTCTATCCCTCATCCCCCTCCAAGTTCTGTTTCTGTAGTACCTATTGAATTTATTTAAAATTACTTGCACATTTTGCCTTGTTCTACTTTTCCTCCTCTTTCCAGACGGAGCCCCTTACGGCGGAATCTAACAGACTCTTTCTGACTCCTAGGTCCTGAACTTTGCTTGAAGCACAGTAAGCCCTGAATACACATTTGATGAATGGATGAGTTAGGTATTTTTAAAAAACCTAAACAGTAATTTATTGCTGTGCTGCCTAAACCCTACTGATATAGAGTCAAGACTCTGGGAGAGGGAAAACATTCCTCCTATACCCACTATCCATGCAGAATACTAGGAGATGGGAAATCTTATCTAGAGAATCCAACCCCCCCCCCCCGCACACACACACACACACTCAAAATCCCCCCAAACCAACCTAGCAATCAGGATTTTCTTAGAAGTCGTATTATTCATACCTCTGAAATGGCTGTCAAAATACTGAACCTTTTATCATTTCCCACACAAAGCATTGTTTCAGCAGCTGTTCTAGTCAACTATTTCTGGTGTTAAACAATCATTGATCGCCTGAGATAACTAAATCAAATTATGGCCCTCAAAATAACTCTTCCCCACACTTACCTATTTATATTAGTTCAGGGGCATCTCATAACATAAAAATGCTGGTTTCAAGGGGATTCAGAAAACACAACAAAATTGGTATATTTAGGTTTCCCATCTGGCTGTGGGCACTGGAGGGTGTGTGACACACACAGTCATCGCTTGCTCTGCTTCTGTGCCCGGAGAGTGCCGGACATGTAGGAATGTGGCCATGACAACAATCAATCATCTACTGATGATCTTGGAATAACAATGTTAAAATGGACAGGATCTTAAAGCTTATTCAGTCTCCCTCTATCCCCTTAGCCAATACAGACAGTCAGAAGTCTACAAAGATCATGGCAGCAGAAAACTCAGGGGCATGGGCTCCTGGTGCAGAAACAATAATAGTACCTTCTCAGAGAGTGCCCCATATGCCCTAAGCACTATTTGTTAATGAAATATTTCAAAACCACAGAAGAGTACAGGAAATTACAAATGCATGCACCACTACTCTGACTTTAACATTTGTCCTTATCTTCTTTCGTTCTTTTTTTAATGTTTATTTATTTTTGAGAGAGAGAGACACAGAGCATGAACAGGGGAGGGGCAGAGAGAGAGGGAGACACAATCTGAAGCAAGCTCCAGGCTCTGAGCTGTCAGCACAGAGCCCGATGCAGGGCTCAAACCCACGAACCACGAGATCATGACCTGAGCTGAAGTCGGACGCTTAACTGACTGAGCCACCCAGGCACCTCTTCTTCTCTCATTTTTAAACAGAGAAAATGTAACACAGACAGCAAAGGTCTCTTTTGTGCCCCCTTGATCCTACTTCCCTCTCTCCTTCACCACTGTCAAGTTGTGTTGTATTCTTCCCACCCAGGTCCTTACACTTTTATTGTCCCAAGTGTATGTACATGAATGTACATTTAACACTGATATGCATTTTACTTTTTATATTAATGATAAAGAGTAGATACTGTTTGGCAACCTATTGTTTTCACTCAATAATATGATTATAAAATTTACCCAGGTTATACTTGTAAATCCAATTCATCCATTTTAAATGTTGTGTAATATTCACTGTATAAATAAACTGTAAGTTACTCTTTCTCCTAATAAAGGACATTTGGGTTTATTTCCAATTTTTTCCCCTATAACAGACATTGCAATAATTTTTTTTTTTTTTGTATATGATGCTTTAAGCATGTGAAAACATTTTAGAATGGAATTCTTGGGTCATAGGGTAAGTGTACCTTTAAACCTTACTAACTATTGCAAAATTGCTGTCCAAACTGATTGCCAATTTACTCTTACAAGGAAAGCAAGAGAATGTGTTTCTCCATAATGGCCCCAACACTTGGTATTATCAGTTGTTTTTTTAAAATTTTCATCAGTCTCAAGGCTGAGAAATAGTACCCATTTGTTGTTTAAAACTTTTTTTTAAATGTTTATTTATTGAGGTGAGGGGGGGAGCGAGGGCTCTTGAGCGGGAGGGCAGCATTGAGATAGAATCCTAAGCAGGCTCAGTGCTGTCAGCATAGGGCTCAATCTCACAAACCAGAAGATCATGACCTGAACCAAAATCAAGAGTTGGAGGATTAACTGACTGAGCCACTCAGGTGCCCCCATTTGTTGTTCAAGTTTGCATTTTTCTGATTACCAATCAGTTTGAGTATCTTTGCCTCTTTATTGACCATTCTGGTGTCCTGTTCTGTAAGCTATTTGCTTTTCCCACTGAGCTGAACTTTGCTGGAGACCCAGTTCGGAAATTCACAGCTTACCATTTTGAGGCTTCCACTAATATATACGCTGATCGATTCATTTCACCAAATACACACTGATCTCCCTAAAGCCTGAGAGACAGTACACTTGGACTTACTTCTTCATATATATATTCTATATAAATGGAGAAAGTGAGATCACATTTGCAAACCTCTTTGCATCACTCCCATGGAAAGTTTCCGTAGGTCACAGGTTCCCACCTCTTCCTATCAGCTGCTCCCAAGGCATTATTGGTATATCCCCTGTAAGTCTCAGTACTTATAGAGGGTACATGATATTAGGCAGAAAGTAATTAGACAGTAACACCCAGAAGCAGCTGGTGACAGTTATAAATTCCAGCCACACCATAGTTTTTTACAAGTCTCCTAATGAATCTTGCTTGTAGTTTCCTCCCACTGTGAGCTCCTTGAGGGCAGGCACAGCCTTATTGATCTTGAATTCCCGAAGCCTACAGTAAGTCCTGATATAATAAGTTCTGGCCAACTGGCCTTAAATAATTAAAACTGCCTAAGAATCATTCACCGAAAGGAGACCAACACTTGAGAAAAGGTTGGAAAATCTCACCTCAGAGAGTGTGAGGCAATACTGATCAAGCTCCCAGTTAAGCTTTGTATCATGGGAGATCTACTTCTCTAATTTCTGAAGTAATTGGTCACTTTTTAATGAATATTGAGATTTATCTGGCACTAAGATGGACCAAAAGCAGAGATATTTAGGGAAAGCACAAGTCTTCCTACTCTCTTCCTTTGCAAAGGAAAACGATCCAGAGACTGGCAGTTGTTGCCAAAAAACCAAGAAATTACCCCGAAGTTTAACCAGTGTAAACTCTTGCATCCACCCACAGACTGGTAAACAATTGGTTTGCACCCCACCCTGGCCAGGGGACCAGGTAAGAGATTAGGAACACTGGTGTGCGCACAGACGTGCAGGGGGGGATGCTGGCATTGGCAGGTGAGGGGTCAGCTCCATGGTTATAAATACATCCGAGTTCATAGTGTCACCATGAACAATGAGAAGGTACACACGGGCTCCTGCAGACCAGCTACAGTATCTCTGAGAGACATGCAAACCACGTCTGTGTTCTGTAAGGAGCTGAGGGACACAGGTTTGTTGGGAGAGATGGCTGGGGCTGGATATGGAGGCAAGGAGTTTTCTCAGTTTTATAACCTCAAAGAGTATAAAAGGCGTTCTCAAGTATGGATCCTAGTGGCTAAAAGGGAGAGACCATTCTCAATGCTGGGATTCTACCTTCGGTGCAGAACAGTCTGGGCATGTTTTTATTTTCTAGTAGTGCGTATTTTCTAACCCTTCTAGCAGGGTTCGGTAAAAATGGTTTCTCAACGCAGTTCAAACCACTGTTGTTGGTTTGAAAAGGCCACCCACAACTCTCTCAACTTCAACAGCCGTCTCTCATGACACCATCCCAGCCACACATGCATCATGGCTGTCTTACGACAATGCCTCTCTCTTGAGGGGAGAGAGAGCCCATCTTACACACACACCACACTCACACACACACTCACACGGGGGTTTGTCACCACTTGTGGAAAGACGGAAGTAATGAGAAGCCTGGTGGTCCAGGAAATATACTGCCGGCTCTGTCAATTAGGAGAGTACTTCTCAAACTATTTGTGGTCAAGAATCGGTCTGTTTTTAGTCTCCAATCTGTTATGGACTGATATTTTTGTAAGATATGGTGCGTGTGAAATACTAAAACATAGCTGCAGAATATGAAAGAAGACACAAACAAGCCTCCGATTTTTTAATAATTTAATTCAACAACTTGCTCTGGGTTTCTAAATGCTTAATTTCAATTCCTGTTCTTTAGCTCAAGGCAGTGGTAACAAACAGGTTGCAAACCAGTACCCAAAATGGCGCTAAATTCAGGAAGATAAGGCTTGAGGGCAGTAATTTTCTCAGGACTATGTTTGTTAGAATCATGCGTATACTTTTAAAGAGCACATTCGAATTCTACGGTATACATTTTCTTTTGGGAAATTAAAATAATTGTTTACCCACCGCAAACTAAAACGAAACTCAACAAAAATCCTTTCTCAACTGAAGGCAAGAATACATGAATGGGGGAGGCATGAGGTTTTCATCGTGTATTCATCCCAAGGGCACCGGTTTGAAGCATGGAAAATCTGCACTCCTGCATTCGAGGAATCGTAGGAGACCCTGACACAACTCTTACCAAGGAGGAGGAGGCTTAGGGGGCAGAAAGACAAAGCTCAGAGAGGCACAGCACTCCCTCTGTAGTACAGCAAAGGAATTCGGGATTGCAAGGTCTTTGACATTCATGTCCATGTAAGTAAAGTAGTCCCCCTTATCCTGTGGTTTCATTTGCCTTGGTTTCAGTTACCCCCAGTCAACTGCCTTCGGAAGCAGATGACCTCCTTCTGACCATAGGTCATCAGTAGCCTAATGCTACGTCCCAATGCCTGTGTCTTCCACGTCATTTCACCTGGTCACACAGGCATCGCATCATCACACATATCCCAGGGAGAAGGTGAGTGCAGCACCATAACGTATCTTAAGTGAGAGAGAAACCACATTCACACCCCTTCTAGTACAGGATATGGTTATAATTGTTCTATTTTACTGGTAGTAATTGTTGCTGATTTCTCACTGTGCCTAATTTATAAATTAAACTTTATCACAGGTATGTATGTGCAGGAAAAAACAGTATACATGGGGTTCAGCACCGTCCGCAGTATGAGGCATCCACTGAGGGTCTTAGAACGTGTATGCCCCAGACAAGGGGAAAACTACTGCACACAGAAAGTTAGGGCTCAAAGGGAGAGAAAGAAGCCATGACTTTCACATTTTCCACCACGGAAGATAAAGCACAAGCTGCCTTACGCCTGAAGTAACTGCAGAAAACTGAAGTCTGAAGAGCATTTCCTCAGCAGAGACTTGGTCATATAGTCAGGTAGTACGTGCCCTTCAAATCTACCAAGCGCCCTTGAAGGCCACGTCTTCCAGGACCTGCTCCATTTCACCCTGTAGGCCCGTCTCTTAAAGTCACATGCACCTCCTCCTACAAAATGGGCAGTTAGGATTGATTTTCCCTTCTCTTTGGGGCCATGTCTGAAAAGGAATCATTAAACTATTTTAATACATTACCTAGCACACCAGTTAGGACCAGCTACATAATTTGCAGGGCTCTCTGGCGGAAGGGGGCGGGGGCAGGAATGCCAAGTCCACTTGCTCAAAAGGTCTTAAGGGGTGCCTGGGTGGCTCAGTCAGTTGAGCATCTGACCCTCAATTTTGGCTCAGGTCATGATCACTGGGTCGTGGGAGAGAGCCCCAAATCAGGCTCAATGCTGACTGTGCAGAGCCTGCTGGGGATTCTCTCTCCCTCTCTCTCTCTGCCCCTCCCCATCTCTGTCTCCCTCTCAAAATAAATAAATTAACCTAAAAAAATCTTAAGAATTTCAAGACAACTAGTAGAACATTAATCCAAGCCTGGAACCCTTTTAGATGCAGGTTCCTGTGCAACAGCACAGGCCACACGCCCTGGAGGCTGGCCCTGACCCCCGCAATGTGTGGTGATCTCATCCCTATGGACAAGTCTGTTATTCTCAGACTTTTACCAGGGACTCAGGTTTGCTCTGATACAGACATATGAGGACAAAGAACTGAATTTATTCAGAAAATACTCTAGGCACCTGTGTGCTCTGATTCCTCAAACGAGCCCTCAACCCAGGAAGAGGAAGGTAGATGCATTTTTGTTACATTTACAGCTGCTTCCATATATGCCAGAGGAAGGTGTCTTCGTTCTAATCTGGTCTGTAGAGGCAGGTATGAAAACCTGAACCTGATGGCTCAGGGCTGGCCAACGTCAGCCTGCAGAGTGAAGACAGAGGGGCCTTTTTGGTGCTGGTGGGAGCAGTTCATCACTGCGAAGCCCACAGTCCCTAAGAGATAAGCCACCTCAATGACCTTGGGGAAACCTGGGGGTGATGCCCGTCAGACATCTTCTACTGGATGGGCCACATACTGCCCCAAGACCACTGCCAACCCTTCTTCTAGTTCATGAGACCCCCTTCTCCACAATGAAGTAAATCATGAAATAGGGGCAATTATGAATTTTAAATTACATTTAGGTAATGACCTAGTATGTCTAAAGAAATCATAGTACATCTACGCAGCGATAGACATTTTTTTTTATTATTATTTGAGAGAGAGAGAGACTGCATGAGCAAGGGAGAGAGGTAGAGGGAAAGAAAGAGAATCTTAAGCAGATTCCATGCTCAGGATGGAGCCCGACTGAAGGCTCAATCCCACGACACTGGGATCATGACCTGAGCTTAAATCAAGAATTGGATGTTCAACTGACTGAGCCACCCAGGTGCCCCATAGACATTTAAAATCATGCCCTCAAGTGATTATTTAATGACCTGGTGAAACCTATCGAGTATGTTATGTGAAGAGCACAAAACTATAATTTTTGTCCCATATGATTCCCAGCAAAATATAACATTACCATATTATAAAACATAACATGCATTATTTTTAAAGACTAAAATTAACATATTGGTGAGTAAAATAATTTTCCTTGTTTCTGTATTCTTCTGTGTTTCCAAAAGTTTCTCAAATGTACATTCAATACTTTTATGATGTAAAAAATTTTTTATCTCAATTACTTGCAACCTTCTACTCTGGGCATTTTTACTCAGAGGTAATAGCGTTAAGTAAATACGTGGTTACTTTGTTTATAACAAAGCTGCTACTTCATTTCATAAAGCCACAGGTTAGTAATTTTGTTGCCAGAATGCAATAGGACAGGTAGCAGCAATATCTAAATGAGTGGCATCCTCAAAAACACACTTTGATCAAGAGGGGCCTGGCCTTTATCTTTCAGAAAATTTTTTAAAGTTCCTTTTTCCCCTCTAGTATATGAATTGCATCAATACTGTAAATAACTCAATTGTAGGGACTGCGTGTTTAACAAGTAGCTTATGTCAGGAGTTTATATTCCCCAAATAAAAACTACAGACATTAAATGAATGAAATTAGTTTCGCTACTTTCATTATGGAGTCTTCCTTATGACTGTAAATACCCACAGTTGGGTTGTATGTAAGCCTTTGGTTATATATAAGCAAGGCAAAGAAAGAGGCTATCTCTACATCGGAAATGTCTGGAATAGGATGTACATTAAACTGTTAATAATGGTTACTTCTGGGAAATGACATTGATATGGCGAGACACCCCACAGGGAAGCAATCAGACTCTTTTGACTATTAACTGTGTCTTTAGAAGTAATTTTTATGTTCTTGGAACTCTATAAACCTGTACTCTTGTTCATGGATTCTAATAAGGAAATGATACAAGAACTAATAAAGTTACAACAAAATATCACAACGAATATCCTGCTCTAAGATATTATACAAGACGAAACTATGTAACCAATCTGCTCCTGCTACTTTCTGCAATGGACTCTTGGCTACCCTAAGAATTAGTCACTCTTGGCATGCCAGGCATGGGGGTGAAGAACAAGACTGCCACAAGACAAGGCTGTCTTTCACCAGGGACTCTGGTTGATGCTAACACACAGGACTCAAAGGTAGCCTAGAGTAAAAAATGAGGCAGGCAATCACAACCTCTTCAAGGGAGTGTGAGCTGAGAAACGCCAAGAGAAAAGCCAAGTAGCTACAGAAGTGGAAGATGAAAGGATTTCATGAAAAGAGTATGTAGCACACAAGCCAGATGACAGGAAAGCGGAAAGACCGAGGTAAAGAAAAGATGTAAAGCAGAGGTCAAGAGAGCCAGCCGTGGGCAAGAAGAGAGAAGAGGAGAAGGCAGAGGAGCAGCACGGGATCCCTGGCAGCGGGGAGGGGAGGAGCCGAGCCACTTCTCCCACTGCCCTTGGCTTCCTGTCAGCTCCCCAAGCCTGGTTCCGGTTCCTGCGTGTCCTGGCTACGAACACCAGGTACTAGAGGTAACCTGAGTTCCTTGCAACCCAAATAGCCCAACGAAAACCCTAGCTAACCTTGCTCATCTAAGATGAACTGAGTAAACATTCCCTTCTCCCACAGCAAGACAAGTGCTATGTAACAAAGTATTAAGGCAGCAACGGCCAAGTAATAACATGCTTTCCAGCCCTGCATCCCCAAATTCCAAAACAGATAAAAATAGCAGCTACGCAACTGTAATTAAAACAATCATGCTGCCTACAGCGGGGAGACCCAGGAGCAGCCCAGCTTCGTGAGTGGGAATTTGTTCTGACTGTATCACCTTGAAGGCACGCACCTCCACTTGCCTTCCCTCCTCAGAAGAATTACAGTCCTAGCTCAGCCTTAACGCACCTGAATAAGACTAAGGGATATTTCACAGAGCAAAGCTAATCTGTGACACATGCAGTGAGAGCGACTTTCACCTAAGGCCCAGATAAAGCTTTAAAGAGAAAACTGAGCTGGAAGGACCTGAAAATAAAAGAGACTATCCCGGCACCAACAACTGGAGAAAGTAAACAAGGCAGAAATGACCAAATATGGTGTGGCTTTGCAAAGCCAGGTGTCGAGCAGCAAGTAACACCCTTATTTTGTCAAGTTGCCTGTTATAACACCATGTCCTTTCCTTTTAGTTTTATTTTTTATTTTTGAGAGAGTATCAAGTGGGGGGAGGAGCAGACAGAGAGGGGGACAGACCCAAAGTGGGCTCTGCACTGACAGCAGCAAGCCGATGTGGGGCTCGAACCCACAAACTGCAAGGTCGTGACCGAGCCAAAGTCATATGCTCAACCGACTGCGCCACCCAGGCGCCCCTGTGTTTTTCAGTATATACGAAAGACCTGCATATACAGATGAGTCCCTTATGGAATACATTAGATCCAAGTGAGATTTCCTAAGAAATAATAGCTCAGGTATGGCCTAGAAATAGCCTATAAGTTCTTTGGGAAAATACTGATAATGGATGGAAAAAGGGATCACTGGCAATAGCAAAGGCAGTATACTGAGGTAGGGGGAGCATTCCTTTGCAAAGTGATTTCAAAGTCACTTCCAAGAAACGGTTCTTTTTTCATGTTATTAACAATGTCATCACACAAGAGACACAGAGCAGTGGGACTACCAAGCATGACACCAGCAATGCCACTGCCTCATCTATCCTCCATTAGAGAGTGACGAACAAAGATGAAAGGTGGGGAAATTATTTTCTGTATTATTTTTTTACTTAATTTTATTTATTTATGTTTATCTATTACTCTTTATATTATTGTTTTACTAATAAATGGGGAAATTAAAATAATAAAGGTCTTGTTATGTTTCTGTCACCCTGAATTATATCTTTTACACGTACCTGCTCCATCTGGAAGCAAAAATGACATACACACACATACATATATAGCACACACACATATATGCACACACACATACTATATTATGCTCGTTGAAATAAGACTCATTTAAACTGAGTTTAGAGTAGTTGGGTTCTGAAATGACCTCTGAAAGTTTGGTTTCTATCTTTGGATTTAATGAAACACAATGATGCAATGAAAGAATAAGACTACATCAAAATAAATATTTTAAAACTTAAAATTTTTTTAATGCTTATTTATTTTTTGAGAGACAGAGCATGAGTGGGGGAGGAACAGACAGAGAGGGAGACACAGAATCTGAGGCAGGCTCCAGGCTCTGAGCTGTCAGCACAGAGCCCGACGCGGGGCTCAAACCCACAGACCGTGAGATCATGACCTGAGCTGAAGTCAGAAGCTTAACTGACTGAGCCAGCCAGGCGCTCCAATATTTTAAAACTTTTAAAAAAGATAATCACATGCATGAATTCCTTTTATGCCGATGTTTCTCAGGCAATATACTCTTTGAATAAACACAGAAATTTTACTCTCTAAGGTGGTTATACTAAACATCATGATTCTGTACAGAATCACCTTATGTTCCCTGATCCAGAAGATACAAGCAGAAGATTTTTGTCCCAACTTTCCTTTCTGTCACTTGTTTGAGAGAGAGAGAGAGAGAGAGAGAGAGAGAAATAGAAAGAGAGGGATAGAGAAAAAGCCTAAGGTTTTTTTGCTTGTTTTTTGTTTTTTTTAATTATCAGTTATAGAGGCACTTGGTGGCTCTGTTGGTTAAGGGTCCGACTCTTGGTTTTGGCTCAGGTCACGATCTCATGGTCTGTGGGTTCGAGCCCCATGTCGGGCTCCATGCTGACAGCTCAGAGCCTGCTTGGGATTCTCTCTCTCTCTCTCTCTCTCTCTCTCTCTCTCTCTCTCTCTCTCCCCCTCTCCCTCTGCCCCTCCCCTCTCGTGTTGTCTCTGTCTCTCTCAAAATAAATAAATAAATAAATAAATAAATAAATAAATAAATAAATTTTTAATAAAAATAAATTATCAGTTATAAAATAACAATATTTGAGATGCTTCTTCAAATTTCAGCAGTCTTCTTTTTCGTAGCTACCACACAAACGATTCAAGAATGCCAGTGGTTGTTCTCTGATGGCTAATTCACCATCCCTTATCTTTTTAGATATGACTTCCCTATGCCCATTGTGACAATGGATGACTCTCAAATTCATCTCCCAACAGCGTGTCAGCTGTAATCGTTAGTGCAGGGACAGTCCCGGGCACGATACGCTGAAGCAAATGCTCTGCTGAGAAGCTCGGGCACAGTGAGGCATCACATCCCAGCCCTTCCTGGCTGCCGAACTGTTCCGCCACTGGTCGAGGGCCAAGGCCTCTGAAATCTAGAACACAGACGAGGAAAACAGAGGCTTTCCACAGCTCAGTCACATCGTGAAGATTACGCACTTGGGAGAGGCGTGTTTCGTGCACTCACGGTTTCCACTGGGTGCAACACAGTGCCATCTAGGAGAGACAGAGAGCAGGGTTCTGGGTTCCCAGGTCCCCACTCCTTAATTCTCTGTCTCCTAGGCCACGAGATGGTGACAAGTATTTGCTGTTGCTGTTGTTCGTGGGGTTTTTTGCTTTTTTGCATTTTCAGAGTTTTACTGAATATACAGAAAGGCCATTCTCTTGAGGGTTTTTTTGGAAGACACATTATACCACTGGCGTTTGGTGTTGAAATACACTTTCAGCATTGGAGAGGCATATGGATTCCTCAGCCCTTAGTGGAGCTGAGTGGGGTCTTCCCGTGTGTAACCTGCAAATACCACCATTTTCAAAGTGTGCTATGATATGAAAATAGGTGAAAAGCTCTGTATTAGATGAAACAAAGTACACAAGGCTTACACTACAAAATTCCTATACATTTAATCTCTGTATACTGACATCATTCAATTGAGCTAATAGTATGCAGTTTTTCCCACAGTTTGCCTGTAAAGTTGTACCAAACATGCTTTAGTTTACTTAAATGCAATATACGTATTTTTCTTCTTATAAGAAAAATACACTGAAATTTGTACATTGGGAAGTGACTCACGTGACATTTGCCTGATCTTTGTCTCTTTTTTTAAAAAAATTTTTTAATTTTAACTTTTATTCATTTTGAGAGACAGAGAGACAGAGCGTGAGCAGGGGAGGGTCAGACAGAGAGGGAGACACAGAATCCGAAGCAGGCTCCAGGCTCTGAGCTGTCAGCACAGAGCAGGAAGCAGGGCTCAAACCCGTGAACCGTGAGATCCATGACCTGAGCTAAAGTCTGATGCTTAACCGACTGAGCCACCCAAGTGCCCTGATCTTTGCTTCTCTTTACGCTAGTTCTTGGGAAATTTTTATTAGGACCAAAAAAAAAAAAACAACCTTTTTGTAAAACTGTTGGTATCTCCGATCCTTTTCTTACTCTTCTGAATGGACCCTCAGGAAAAGTGAGCCGGGGTCACCCCATATAACTGGTGCCCAGGTCTCAGGCCTCCTGCCCCCCTAGCCAGAGAGTCCAATGAATAAATAACCAGTTTGATGGAATACTTTCACATGAGCAAGCCAGACGATTAGGAAATTACCAACATGCCCCTTTCAAATAACTTTCAAAAAGATCATCAGGAAAGCCCCTTAGAAAAACTCAGTTCTTTTAACTTAAATCTTGGCGAGTACCCAGGAATCCAAGGGAAAGATTTAGATATTTGTACTGGCCTACTTCCTTGATGGAATAGGAATGTTTCTGACATGGCAAGGCCCACCCCGTGTTGTGCAAAGTAATCACACGCAGTGGATTCAAGTTCCCACCTCCCCACTCAGGAGCTGTGTGGCTTGAGAAAGGTCACTTAGCCTCTCCGAGCCATAGTTTCCTGCTACTATGTCAGAGATAATTTGTCTCCCAGGGTTGTTGGGAAAAATCAGATGACATACTGTGTATGGAAGTGCTTCATAAATTGCAGAGTATCTTGCATTTTGTTATCTAGATTTTTTGAAATAATATTTAATTTTAGGGCAAGAGAGAAGCTTTTAGTCATACATTTCCATCTTCTTGTATTGCAGAGAGGGAGACTGAGCACTAGATGAAAAAGTGCTTGCCAAGGTTATGTTTTGAATCTTAATAAGTAGTCACCATGGTCATTACTGTCTAGTAAAGGTGAAGAACCTGTCAGAATGGCTAAAATTAACAACACAAGAAACAACAGATGTTGGCGAGGAGGCAGAGAAAGGGGAACCTTCTTACACTGCTGGTGGGAATGCAAACTGGTGCAGCCACTCTGGAAAACAGTATGGAGGTTCCTCAGAAAGTTGAAAATAGAAGTATTTTATGACCCAGCAATTGCACTACTAGGTATTTACCCAAAAGATACAAAAATACTGATTCGAAGGGGCACATGTTTACAGCAGCACTATCAACAATGGCCAAATTATGGAAAGATCCCAAATGTCCATCAATGAATAAATAAAGATGTGGTACCCACTGGAATATTACCTAACCATCAAAAAGAATGAAATCTTGCCGTCTACAACAACGTCGATGTAATTGGAGTGTATTATGTTAAGTGAAATAAGTCAGTCAAGAAGGACAAATATCACATGATTTCACTCATATGTCAAATTTAAGAAACAAAACAGATGAACATAGGGGAAAGGAAAAATAGGGAGGGAGACAAACCATGAGTCTCTCAACAATAGAGAACAAACTGAGGGTTGATGGAGGGAGGTGGGGGGGATGGGCTAGATGGGTGATGGGCATTAAGGAGGACACTTGGGCTGAGCACTGGGTGCTGTACCTAAGTGGTGAATCACTAAATTCTACTCCTGAGACCAATATTACACTACATGTTAATGAACTCGAATTTACATACAAACTTAAAATTAGTTAATTAATTAAATTTAATGTAAATTAAAAAACAGAAAAGGTGAAGGAATAAATATGGTCTCAGTCCTGGAGATGTGGGTTTTCATCCTTATCCTCATGAAACAGACACTGAGCAACTGTGGGAAGGACACTTTTCTGGGCATTGGAAATATAATCTCTGCTGTCTTAGAGGAAAATAGGATCTGGCTGCCAAGACAGGAGCAGCCCATGCAAACAATAACTATTAAAATGACAATTTGCTCAGTTAATTCAAGGATACGTATAATAGATGCCATCGGGGCGATTGCCCAGGGCTGGGGTGCTCATGCAGGAGACAGTTTTGAACAGTGTCCTGGAGTTGGGCTTTGGTAGAAGGTAGGACTTAAGAGCAGTGAGATAAAAATTGTTAAGAAAAGTAGACCTTGAAAGTTCACATCATAAGAAAAGAATTTTTCATGGGGTGCCTGGGTGGCTCAGTGGGTTGAGCATCCGACGTCAGCTCAGGTCATCATCTCATGGTTTTTGAGTTTGAGCTCCATGTTGGACACACTGCCATCAGCGCAAAGCCCACTTCAATCCTCTGTTCCCATCTCTCTCTGCCCTCCCCTGCTTGTGCTTGCTCGCTCGAAAATAAACATTAAAAAAATTTTTTTTTTAATTTCTTGTAATTGCGTGGAAGATGTTGACTTATTGCGGTGATCAGATCGCAACATATACAAATATCGAATCGTTATGTTGTATATTTGAAACCAATATAATGTTCTATGTCAATTATATCTTAAATAAGTAAATAAATAAATAAATACATAAATAAGCGGCCAGCTAGCCAGCACGGAGAACCTGCATGGAATCCTAGTTTGCTAAATCCTAGGGTCAGGATGGATGTGAGGCATATAATTTGTAAAAATCACAATTTATTTACCCAGACGGTGAACATAATAGTGTCTTTCTCACAGGGCTGTGGTAAGGATTAAAGGACATAATGCGTAAGAAACACACAGCAGCTTGTTAAGTGTTCCATAACAGGACCTACTGCAGTTGCTGAAGTGTGTGCTAAGGTAGCCCAGCCAACAGGGAAGGCATGTGGCATGCTTGGGGAGAGGCCATAAGGTTTGGAATAGAGAGGCCAGATTGTGATTGGGGAGCCCTGCGCTGCACCGTTTGGACTTTATTTTACCCAGGACAGTTTCTGAGCTGGAGTTACAACTGTTGTTTAGAAGTCCCTCTGAGGGCAGTGTGCAGCAGTTGAGAAAGGGGGAACAGAAGCCAGAAGACAAATTAGGAAACTTTTTATGAGGGGATTTATCAAGCCCCCTTCTTTTATATCAATAACTTTCCTTATATACAGAATCACCTCTTTAATCCTTTTGAACCCCTAGCGAGTCTTATCCCCATTTCACAGAAGAGGAAATGGAGGCTCAGAGAGATCAAGAGACAGAGCCAAGATCTGTTAACTGTTCAAGTGAGTCCATTGTGCTGCTTCCCCTGCACAGGTTAACAAGGGCATGGACTGCCCCGTGCAGCAAGGGAAAGCCAATAGCACTGCATTATTTGGACGATAATACTGGCCACCGCAGGGAAGGTGGTAAATTCTCAGCTGTTTTTATTTCCATCAGGGGCAACACTTCTTAACCCACTCTCTCCCAGGGGGGCTAGCCTTTGAAGAGCTGGTTTCCAAGGTGACCCATAGGTTTCCAACGCTAGTGGCAAGTTTGGCCCTCACAAGTTTAGTATTTTCTGTTTTCTCTCCAGAAGGGAAGATGGACCCTTGTAGCAGGGCCCTACACCAGCTCCTCGTGTGTGTAACCAGAGGGGAGCCACCGTGGTCCCATCAGCAAACACAGCTCCTTTTCTGGTTCCTAGAAGGTGCTTTCTGTCTGGAATGCATGTCCTCACTATAGCTCAGCCAGCCTTCAAAGGAAGTTTCCAGAATTTCCCTGGCACCTAACTAGCAACAAGTAACTAGACCCAACAGGTGGGGAAGACTCTAGAGATCCTAAGGGTCTGGGGAACACAGTCCACATAAACAGAAGCCTATTGATACTCTCGTTGGAAAAATGAAATGAAAATTGCTATCTATGCCAGGCATATGTATATTACTCCAATGAACCCCTGAGACAACCAAATATCACCAATAATGGCTAATGGTGGTGACCATATGCCAGCTGCTGTCCTAATTACTTCATGCATGTTCTAGTTTAATTACCTCAGAACATCCTATGCCATGTATGTATGTATATCTTTAAAAAAAAATTTTTTTTTGCGCTTATTTATTATTGAGAGAGCAAGACAGAGCATGAGCATGGGAGGGGCAGAGAGAGGAGGAGGCACAGAATTTGAAGCAGGCTTCAGGCTCCAAGCTGTCAGCACAGAGCCTGACACGGGGCTCGAACCTGCCAACTGCGAGATCATGGCCCGAGCTGAAGTTGGACGCCCAACCGACTGAGCCACCCAGGCGTCCCTTATGTATGTATATCTTTATGTGTCATCTCTTTCTGATGGATGAAAACAGTGCGGCTCACAAAAACTGAAGCAACTTGCCCAGTGGGCATACAGCTTAGGTGACAGCTCCAGTCACTGGTCCTCGGGCAGGAGGACTCCAAAGCTTGTGGTAGTTATACTGCATCAGCTTCTAGAATTTCTTTAAGGGAGTTGAGGATGCTCAGAAGGAAATAGTACAAATAAAAAGGGTAATAATAAGAACTTTCTCTAGCTTCTAGAAAACTCAACCTTGTCTCAGTCCTTACGTACTTTAGATCCTATAGCATCCTTACCATTTCCATTATTTTCTTAACTGACCATCTATAAAAACTGTGGTATTCTCCTTAACCCCCACTTGTGTAACTGTCAGAAATTTTCATATATAAAGATGATTCACAGTCAAGATGAACTACAACAGGCATTGTCTTGGAAACTGTGAGCCAGCTTAGAGAACTGGTTAGCCTGTTACTGGCCCTGAGTTAGCTTCCAAGCCTGTGAGCCTGCAGTGCTCCTTCCTCTCTCTCCATCTTCCTAAATCCCAGAGTGGAGGAACATGGAACACTGGTACTTGGTTGCAGTCTCTGTGTTGTGACAAGGAGTACCTGAGGAACCCTCATCTTCCTGCTGGTTCTATTATTTTTTTTTTAACGTTTTATTTATTTTTGAGACAGAGACAGAGCATGAATGGGGGAGGGGCAGAGAGAGAGGGAGACACAGAATCGGAAGCAGGCTCCAGGCTCTGAGCCATCAGCCCAGAGGCCGATGCGGGGCTCGAACTCACGGACCGCGAGATTGTGACCTGAGCTGAAGTCGGCCGCTTAACCGACTGAGCCACCCAGGCGCCTCTCTGCTGGTTCTATTAATACCCAGATCATTTTGACTCAGTGCTTAGAATTATTCTCCAGTGGCTGAATGCCTATCTTGGTGTCTTGCCCAATATCTCCATTCCCTTATTACACAGCCTTCCTACTTGCTAACACCTGCTCATTCTCTGCCTAGGTCTTAACCAACCGCCTTTTGCTGAGACTTTCTCAGAAACATGCCTTGCCTCAGTGGTCCCAAATGTCTAGCTCCATTTTCTCAGGGCTGGCCTGTTCCGTCACCAACCCAGGATTTATCCCTCCCTGCCTGGATTCCCACAGGGCCTGTTTTTCAATCAATGGAAGTAATAACTGATGCTCAATTCACAGAAGCAGGGGACCTCTGCGGGATGAGAAAAAGTTTACTCAGGCCAAGTTCAGCAATCAGAACAGCTCCAAATGACACGAAATCAAGGAAAGTATTATAATATTACATGGGCATATGAACCAATTACTGTTTGCCGAAGTGATCACAAATGCCGTGACTAAAACACGTATTTGGTCATTTGAGAAGTTCCATTGATCACTGATCATTTTTCAACTCTACTCATTTCCTATAAAATACACAAATCCTCAGAAATATAGGAGCAGTGGAAATATAAACTGCATCGAGTGTGTTTACTGAAATCCTTTCCATTAACCTTTCCACCTGGTTCTACGAACAGATAAATCACTATCATAATAAAGCCAAAGCTATAAATATTTTTACTCAGTCTGAACTTAGGTCAGACTAAGCATGCCACAAACAGATCATTCATTTATCAATTCAATCATTCATTCACCCAGCAAACGTTTACACACTGACTTACCAGATGTCTGGTATGGGGCTATCATGGCAAGGCTATACTGCTCTTAACTAAGCCCTTGGTTAGTGGGGACTAACTAATGTGGTAAAAAATAACACCATGATTCTGGTCTAGTGATCATTCTTATAGGTGATGCCACTGTGAACCTTTCAGTCTCCAGCTATTATTAAAACAATTAAATGACTATTCTCTGCTCCATGCTGCTGTTATTTATTTGGTGGTTTTCTTTTCTTTTTTTTTTTCTTTTTTTTACTATTACTTTGAAAAGACTCTCATCACCATTTTGTCTGAAATGTCTTTCTCATCCTCTCCAAGGTGTGCCTCTGAATCCCATTCTTTCCTTCTCTCCTTCTTTCCTTCTCACAGCATCGGATTTTGCCAGCAATTCTCCTCCCTGTTCATTGAATTATGGCTAATTACTCTCTGGGCTCTCTCTTATCATCTTTCATGCCTCCCCTCATCCCTGCTTTCCTCTCTCCTCTTTATTTCTTTCAACTTCCTTTGGGAGGGGGTGAGCTTTCCTTTTTTTCTTAGACCATCAAATTAGATTGCATGATGGAAAGCACAGTACCTACTCATTAGAGTCCTTTCCAGTGAGAAAGGCCTTGCTGTGTCTGAGTGATTATGGTATCTTGAATTACGAAGTCTAATATGTCCTAGTAATTACCCCTTATATGCTGTGTACTCTCAGCTCTTCTTCTCAAGACCCTGGGTGACTGACATAAATAAAAGGATGTCCATGTGCCACAACTTAATCATCATGGCCTTCCTGCAAAGACTTACTGTGAAGAAGGCATCACCAACAGACCCAGCCTCAAACTAACTGATTTATATCATTACGTCCCAATCTTTGACAGCTTCCTTCCAATCTGGACAGGCTTTCAGAATTATTGAAATGAGAACATTTTAACATACAGGCTCCACAAAAATGTCAAATTTAATGATTGAAATGCTGTCTTTCACCTGTACAGGCAACATTACTTTCTGAAAAAAATTTAATAATAAAAGTCACCAAAATAGCAAGTGATGTTATATCTGTGAAATACGACCAAACAGGCCCGATTAATGCAAGGTCACTGTGCAGTTTCCAGGGTCAGCTGGCCATTTCTGCTCTACCCTTCTCTCTTACCACTCTCTCAAAAAGTGCTAAGAAAAAGAAACAGGATACAGGCTAAGGAGGGAGTGGGTCTATCACTGGTTCAATAGGCAACTGAAATATCCTTGTCCAGCTTCAGCTCCCTGAAGCTCTGCAATAGACAGGAATGACATAAGAAGTGCCACAGGAAGTGCCATCATCACCTGGCTCTGATGTAGCCCAGAAAGGTGACCGAATCAGCCCTGGTGAGCACATATTTTTGAAGGTCTTTCAAAACTCCCTTTGAGTTTGGGAGCAGGAAGCCTTTCTAACTATGATTCACAATCCAGAGACCATTTTTTAAAAAACCCCAAATTTCTACACGGCAAAAATACCCTAAGTTAAGTCAAAAGACAGACAGAAAAAAAAAAAAAGATGCAACTCAGATCACAAAGAGCCCACGTCCTTACTATATAAATAGTTCCTAAATGTCGGTAAGAAAAAGAGCAGCCGCCCAATAGAAAGCGAGCGAAGAACAATAACAGACAGTTTATAGAAGAGGAACTAGAAATAGGTTATAAATATATGAAAAATGTTCAACATCACTTATAGGAGAAATGCAAATCAAAAACATACTGAGATACTATTTTCATTTATCAGAATGGCAAGAATCCAAAGTTTGGTAACACATTCTCTTTATAACAAGACTGGGAAAACAGGCACTCTTCATACACTGCTTAGGAGAGTGTGACTCAGTAAAACCCCAAGGGAGTATGATTTGGCAACACGTATCACAATTCCAAATGCATGTACCCAATGGCCCTGAATTTCACCTCTTTGTCTCTACTCCACAGGTATGTTTCACTCGGCTAAATAACATTTACAAGGTTATTTATTGGAGCATTAGTTTTATAGTAAATGTCTGAAAACAACATAAAGGTCTGTTCATAGGTGAATGGTTAAATAAATGATGGGTTTGCCATATAATGGAATAATAGGCAGCCATAAAAAAGAATGGCAACATTCTGTGCCTTGATATAGGAAGATACACTGTTCACTGAAAAGAGTAAGGTGCAGAAAAACCTTTCTGTACAAGGAGTTGAAGGAAGGGTGGGCTAAAGCTATATACCAGTGTTTGCTTGTATATGCAAAAAAGGATCTGGGGAAGATACACAAAACATGAATACAGTGGTCACCAAGAGGGAGTAACAGGGCTGAGAAATACTGCACTGTATACCTTTTAATATCTTTGGATCTTCAAATCAAAGAAATGTATTATTATTCAAAATGTATTTATATTTATTAAAAAAAATTTTTTTTAACATTTATTGAGAGAAAAGAGAGAGACAGAGCACAAGTAGGGGAGGGGCAGAGAGAGAGGGAGACACAAATCTGAAGCAAGGTCCAGGCTCTGAGCTGTCAGCACAGAGTCTGATGTGGGGCTTGTACTCACAAACTGTGAGATCATGACCTGAGCCGAAGTCAGACGCTTAACCAACTGAGGCACCCAGGCGCCCCCAAAACTTATTTAAATTTTAAGACATGTCTTCTCGACTGTGTTGAAGATGTTCTTTACTGAGAACGTTAATAAATAACCTCAAGAATTAGGGGATGCCTGAGGGAAAGCCACTAAAAGGCATCATTTGCGGTCTCTTCCTGTCTTATATGGTTTCCCAAACATGGACCTTAAAAGTGAAAAGATTCTCACACACACTCATCTCCAATAGTACCTTTTCTTAAAATGGCATTACTCACAGACATACAAGCACAGAACCAAGTATAAACTTTTTACCCTCAAAGCTCATTTACGGTTCTAAAACCAGAAGGTATTTTCAAATTAAATACGGGAAAATTATAGAACAAACAAAAATCTAAAATAACTACATTATAATGGAAAGCTGAGGTTTATCTGTTTGAGTTAAACTGTCATTTGGATCAGGAATACCATACAGGTCCTCGGGGAATTCACCATACTGCATTCATTACCTTTTGTTACGCAATGTGGTGACGCTACCACCATTTTTCTCTCCTCGAATTCAGGAAACATTTGTGCAGTATGTTGTGAAATCATCTGACCTTCTTCCGGTTAAATGTACCTTTTATGCATTCAACTCCTCTGCTACTTTTCTCAATGGCTTAAAACACTGGTATGGAATTATCACAGACATAAATCCAAGTGCTGCTTGAGCATTAAAATTGGTGTCAGTCAGAAGGTGGTCACTCCAGTAATGCAGAATAAACTTACTAAGATTATTTTATTCGTATTACTAATTTTTAACATCACAATAAAGATGAAAATATCAAATTTAAAAATTATGGAGAGAACTCAGGCTGAGAGTGAACATCACAACTGTATTCAGTTCCTGTGTCTGAGAGATGGTGCCTCTATTCGTCGCTCCAGTTGAAGACTCCGCCCTGATTTTCAAGCCTCTGAGGGGTCAGGCTCTGGCCCCTGAGTCTGCCTTCACCTTCGATGCCCTCTTTGTGTCACTGTCCACAGCTGTGGAACAGCCTGGCCACATTCTGGCACCCACTTCCGGGTTTCCAAATTCCAGCCTGGGGCAAAGTCTCAAACCACCGATGGGCTAGGATGAGAGTGTGGATGATCCCTGACATAATCCCCCTTTAGTACAAATAACAAATCTCCATAGAGGGCACATACATTTCAATCTGCATTTCCAAGTCTCTCTCATTAAGTCTGAACCGAAACCAAGAAACTGATTTCAGCATTAAACATCTGTGCGGTTTTCTGCTGAATCCAGTCCCTCAAGGGTAGGGATGACGTCATATAGTTTTCCATCTTCAGTGCCTAACATGTGGTAAGCACCTCATACCTGTTTGATGGATGAATGAGTGAGTGAATGGATGAATAAATGAATGAATGAGTGGTGAATTAGCAGAGAGTAAAAACAGGGAAAAGGCAAAAAAGAGCTCATCCAAGTATCATGTGCTGGTAGACTGCACCTGAGACATCAGCTAGCCTCTCCTTTATATCTCTGGTATACATTTATTCTCTTTTTCTAATTAGAATCTTACTCCACATATAATGTTCTTTATTATAGTTTTCTGATACACTACCATTTTTAGAGCCTTCGTGTGCATTTATTTGTAAAGCATTTGCAGGTACATTACAGGGAGGTCAGTCTGACATTTGGCCGGTCACCAAGACTAAAGCTAAAACAAGTAGATTTTACTGGACTTAAGTTAATAAAGAATGTAAGGTGGTAAACACTTTGCCATTAAATGGTACAGTGCTTATAAAGGTCACTGGCTATATACTTCAGGCACATTCTTTTCATACCAAGTTCAACATCAGTCCGGAATGTTGGCCACCATCCAATCTAAGGGGGAAAGGAAACAAGTTTCTCTTGAGTTCAGGCAGTTTCTGAGCTACATGAAGGTTTGTATTTATTTATTTTACTTTAAATGGGGAGAAAGTTAACAGTTTTGCCAAAGTTCTGCCAAATTAAATTCGATTAATTTAAGTTACCATTTTAGAAAAGGTGGGAATCTGTTTCCTCTAATGAAAATTTAGGCATATGTAATACCAATAAATGGGAGTGTTTACTGCCATTCTGGGTTCCATACCAGATTCTGCTGGCACTGCTTTGTTCCCCTTTGTACCTTTTTCCTTCTTGCATTTTCTCTATGTCACAGTCCTCATTCACCATATGGAAGTGCCATTAACTGGCAGCCTCCTGGCTCTCTCTGTTGACAACAGAGACCACACAGTGAAACCACCTCAGGGGATTTCAGAAAGTAAAGCCCTCATAAAAGTAACGAGGGTGAGAGCTAATTTGCTCTCCCCCTAAGATGTTAGGGATATGCATGATTTGAACAAATTCCCGGTTTTAATGAGATTTAACTACTGCCAGAAGATTCAGATGATTTGGAAATATGCATGTGGAATATGCATTCAACCATATTCCCTAAGTTCATCTTGTCCATCACAACAGCCAAGGACCCACGAAGGCACCAGGGAAGGTGATAACGTCTATTCTATTGAAAAAGCTGTACTTTTCCTTCCTCCTGGTTTTCAAAGTAGAATAAAAAAAAAGAATGATGCAATAGGATTTTCTCCTTTACCATGTTGCTTTGGAAAAGTCTCCCTTTTGAGCAATTATTTCATTTGGGATTTGAGCAAGCACTCTGTTTTGGAGGGATAACATCACTGACTTGCCCAGACACTTTGTTGTGACCTCTATGGGGCCAAAAATCTGTGTTCATGAGTGGCAGAGATTATGTCTTCCTCCAGATAGACTCCTAGGTACTTTCGACAGAAAAAACCATTCACCCACTTGGTCTCTTCCCATAACTTCACAGAGCTTCACCCTTTAATCCCACTCTTAGTGGAGGCACTAAAAGGCTTTGTCTGAGTGTTCTATTCTTTTTTAAATATTTATTTTAAATTTTTTAAATGTTTTATTTATTTTTGGGGGGGGGAGGGGCGAAGAGAGAGAGGGAGACACAGAATCTGAAGCAAGCTCCAGGCTCTAAAACTGTCAGCATAGAGCCTGAGGCAGGGCTCGAACCCACAAACTGTACTATCATGACCTGAGCTGAAGTCGGATGTTTAACCGACTGAGCCACCCAGGAGCCCCTGAGTGTTCAATTCTTGACTTGATTAGCAAGGCTCCTTAGGTCTCTCATGAGTGGCTCTCCCTCATCAGACCACTCTGACAATTAACGCCTCTCCTACAGCCTGGTGTGTCCGAGCTGGCCACTGTGAGAACAAGGGCAGCTGGTCAGGAAGAAGGCCTCCACTCTGAGCTGTTGGAATCGGGCAAAATCAAATGTTAGATACCTTGACAAATAATGGATCTGATGGCACTGTCTACCTGGGACATCAGCAAGAAATAGGACATGCGTCTTGCTTGCACACCAAAGAAAGCCAGCGACACACAACGGTAAGGAGCTGAGCACCTCAGGTGGCAAATGCGAATGATGGGTATTCTCCACCCCACAACGGAGAACACTGCAGACAGGCAGTGAAACAATCACTGTCCACCCTGAATAGGCTTTGAACTGCTTTTCTAAACTATCAATCAAGCAGTACTTGCCTGTCCTCAATGAACTCCAGCTAAATGACAGCTATCCTTGATCCAAAGAGGGCCAGCCACATTCTTACCCAGATCATGGGGCCATTTAAACTTGCTTTTGAGGTTCCAGAAATGCAAAGGGAAAAGGAGGTGGGCTGCAGGGTGTTCCAGCAGGTGGACTCAAGGCCTGGGTTCACATACCCCCAGCTCAAGCACTGACTGGCTGAGTGACCTTAGGGTCAATCCCCTCCACCAAAAAGTAGGGATAATGGTAAGTGATACTCTGGGGGTTGTTGTGATGGTCAAAAAAAGAGTGCCAGACTCTCAGTAAGTATTCAACTGGTATGACGCATTGTCATTATTATTATTAGGATCATGAATTATTATGAGGAGTCTCACTGCCCAAATCCAGACATTTCTTTCTGACTAACCCATTAAAAAAAAAAAAAAAAAAACGAAAACAAAAACCAAGCCTTTGAAATCACCAGAGTGATTGATTTATAAGAGGATAAATGGTTTGCAAGCTGGCGCCTGTTTCGTGGAAGACGACCCGGTCTAAAACCCAGTGCAACCAACCTCACAGCAAAACAAAACTAAGCTAGACATCTGCCAAGTACCTCAGTGCATCCAGATTCACAATTCGTCTGATCTTAGTGAAAATCCCGAAGAGCGGTTCTCTTTCTCACCTCATACCTGTATGAAAAAATTGAAATTGGCAGCATTGGGCCACAAAGCCAAGTTTATTTCTTATTCCAAAACCTCTCTTTGCACTACACCATGAAGCGAAAAGGTTTCTTAACTGGTGCTCTGGAGCTCAAGGCTGACTCCAGCAAGAAACATGGCTACTTTGAGCTTCCATTTCTTCCTGGTAATGGAAACCATCTACTAATGAATGGAGTTGAGTGCCATGGGGTGAAGCCCCCCATCCTCACTCCCCATTCTGTAACTCCTCTTAATCACAGCCATGACTTGCTGTGCTCTTGCTAGGTTCCGAGTGCTGTCCTCAATGCTTTCCATTCATAAATGTAAACAACTCCACTACAAGTACTGCTTTTACCCTTATTTTCAAGATGAGAAGACTGAGGCAGGGAAATGCAATTTTTCCCAAATCACACCAGCTTGGAAGTGAGAAGTGGATTTCAAACTCAATTACAGGGCAGTTCTGTGTCTCTGAGCAATGTATGCATTGCAAACAGGGATCGGGATAAGAGGAATGGGTGGTGCTGAAGTCTAGCCCCAGCTCTGCCCTGGGGGGAAGCGGGGGGAGGGGGCTGCTGTGCCTTCCCAGCAACACAGCTCCGAAGGGACACCTTTTGCTAAGTGCACACGGCCCGGCCTAGGAAGCAGCTCCAAAGCCATCCTCTTAAACACAAGCCCATACTCTTAAACACTACACCATTGTCCCTAAGGGGAGTACCAGTTGAAAATATAAACTCAAAAGAGCACTGATGAATGTATGAATAATGTATAATAAGTAATGGGCTCTAAGTTATTAAAGGGGAATGGGACTTAGGGGCATGGGGTACATTATACCTTAATCTTTTCCAGCTGACTTCCAGGACAGCAAGTCTCCATGGTCAATGGCTTATCCTTGTTAGACACTTCTCATAGGTCTTGTTTGGAAAGAAAACCAAACACTAACAGGTATCTTTGTACAGCTACAAATTTATTCAGTTATGCAAATGTGTTGTGCCTAGACACTAATATAAGATGTCTCAAATACAAGAAGGTCTTTGGGAAATCAGAACACCTTTCCCAATTAGGACATTGTTATTGTTTATTCACTCATGACCCCCAAGTTCTAAACAAAACATTGCTCAGTTCCCATCTCAACTCATTAAGTGTTTATTTCATTAGCTGAAATAAAATCGCATCTTGGTCAGGTAACACCATCACCAGTTAAAACTGGTTTCAATACAGAATTCAAGTCTTTCCAGAGCTGTTCATATCATAGGACATAACCCTCCCCCAAGCCCCAGAATTCCCTCACTGTTACCAGGAAACCAGATTTTCTATGGAAAGTGTGATTATTTGAATCAGCAACACTTTGGAGTAAATTTCAAAGCTGCTGAATAAATAGCAGGGAACGAACATTCTTACTGGCACATTCCAACCAACAGCATCTATTTGTAAATTATAATAATAGACATCATGGTGAAATTGTACATTACAACTGCCCATGTAAATAACAGCCTGTGGCTAGCTATCTGGACAGGGTACAGACTCGCCAATCTGCCCCGGTCCCATCACTCACTGTCTCCCTGACACTGGGGACGAGGCCAGTTTCCACTTACCACCTTGCATTCAGAAAAAACTACAATCGTTATTCACAGTAATGAAATGTATCTCGATAATCATAAACTACATCTCTATTAAAGCTGGAAAAACAAAAAACAGGCTGAGAGGGCTATATGTTTCAAAATATTTGGGAAAAGGTATTTCTTTGTGCAATAGAGAATATTCTGTTTAACATTTTAAAAACTGACCTTTACTGTATAGGCAGTATCCTTTCCCTCCTTTCTCACTCCCCTTCAAGAATCATTATTGGAGTTTAAAATGCCAGGAGTTAGGGGTGCCTGGGTGGCTCAGTTGGTTAAGCCTCTGACTCTTGATTTCAGCTCAGGTCCTGATCTCACAGTACATGAGATCAAGCCCCATGTCGAACTCTGTGTTGACAGTGTGGAGCCTGCTTGGGATTCTCTCTCTCTCTCTCTCTCTCTCTCTCTCTCTCTCTAGCCCTCCTCCTACTCCTAGGGGCATGCTCATTCTCTCTCTCAAAATAAATGAATAAACTTTAAAAAATAATTAAAATGCCAGGAGTTATTAAACATCCAGGTACTAATCCCTCCTTTATTTAGCTGGTGTCAAGATCAGACTTGCCTGGGAAAACAAAAAGTCTTCCCAGAGAAATCTCTCTTTCTGAGAGATGTTTCCTAGATCCTTCTGGGGTTTTGCAGAGATTTGAAGTTTGATATTTCTTAATGCCTGGATCTTCATTTTCCCTGTCAAATTTCAGCAAACAACCCAACAACTTTAAACTAAATAACATTAAATTCTTCCTATGTGCATTTACACATTCATTTCCATAAACCCAGATTCTCCCTGATTATACCTAGGCAACCTGAACAAAGGACCACCTAAAAACACATAGGCAGGCTTCCTCTCCATTTCCCACTTTGACTGTCCCAGAATGAAATCATAACCAGGTACATGGAAATGTATCACGGAGTGTGTGATGGGAAAATAATGTACTATCTACTCTCAAGGAAATAAGGAATAGTCGGCCAGTTTCACTTAGATTTAAAAAGTAAATGGCCTGGGACGCCTGGGTGACTCAGTCCGTTAAGTGCCAGACTTCAGCTCAGGTCATAATCTCACAGTTCCTGGGTTCAAGCCCCACATCAGGCTCTGTGCTGACAGCTCAGAGCCTGGAGCCAGTTTTGGATCCTGTGTCTCCCTCTCTCTCTGCCCCTCCCCCGGCCACCCTCTGTCTCTCTCAAAAATAAATGAACATTAAAAAAAAAATTGAAAAAGTAAAGGGACTGACAATTTGCCATCCCAGTTACTGAAAGCAGACATTTTCTTTTCTTTTCTTTTTCCTTTCTCTTCTCTTCTTTCCTCCCTCCCTTTCCTTCCTTCTTTCAAATGAACGTGTGCTCCTGTGGGCAAGCCTGGCTTATTTGTGCACTGGTTTTAATTGGTTCATGCTGTCGCTATGCCAGCTGATGGCTTGCCAGGAGATATGCGATACCACCGCTGCAGTTTCCCTGATTTGGCCGAGATGATGAAGGATACTCTGGTAAGAGAGAGGACTTCCTTGGAAACACAAAATCCCGATAACCTATTAAAATTGGCCGGTGCTTTTGGCTTCCAAGGCACTTTCAGTTTCTCATTGGCCCTCACAATGAACATGTGAGGTGGTTAGGCGGGGATCATCCCCATTTTCAGATGGAAAACAGTCCCAAAGAAGTTAAGAATCATGGCCACACATTTAAGAGACAGCACTGCTGGGTCTCCTTCCATTCCAGAAATCCCTTTCAGATAGCAACCACCAAAAATGTTGAAACTCTTACGCTACAGATATAATTCACAACAAATGATAGATACAGAATTTCTTTTTATCAAATTCTTTCTTTGTGCCATAAACAATCTCAATCGGGAGAGATATTCTCTGTGACATTTACATTCTATTTGAAAGACATTTCCAAGGCCCTTTCAAAGATGATTATCCTCATTTCCTAAGCTTTTTGAAAATACTCTCTTCCATTCTTCTCCCATTCCGCATTAGGGATCCTTTAAGACAAGGATCTAGTTAGTGAATAAGAACAAGGAAAAGAAAGTATTCGTCTAGAGACTTTAACAATCCTGTGCTCTTCATCTAAACTTTGAAAATGTGGGTTATAAACACATCAGAAATTGAAACCTGCAAGAGGCTTCTAAAAGCACACATGCTGGGGCACCTGGGTGGCTCAGTCGGTTGAGCGTCTGACTTCAGCTCAGGTCACGATCTCGCGGTCCGTGAGTTCGAGCCCCGCGTCGGGCTCTGGGCTGATGGCTCAGAGCCTGGATCCTGCTTCCGATTCTGTGTCTCCCTCTCTCTCTGCCCCTCCCCCGTTCATGCTCTGTCTCTCTCTGTCTCAAAAATAAACGTTAAAAAGAATTAAAAAAAAATATTAAAAAAAATAAAAAATAAAATAAAATAAAATAAAAGCACACATGCTAAAGTTCAGCAAAGCTGTAACATCCAATTGTATACAGTCCCGGTGACAAACTGAAATGTCCACAAAACGCAAAAAGAGTAAAGAGGTGCCCTTTGCTACCCAAAGTTTCTACTGGCGCTAAGAAAGGGGAGACAGACCACAGCACATTACAGATACTCCTATCAAGGGTACAGCCTAAGTTATTTTAGTTGTGGAAAAATCATAGGGTGTTTGTTTGGTCAAACACATCCTGAGGTTAGCATCATATAGACAAAATTAGCAGGGCTTCAAAAAGAAGCTTGCATTTTATAATGTGTGAATCTTTTCAAAAACAAAATGATATGAGGCCTTTATGAAGTTCCATGGAATGTGCCACGAAGATGGGGTTGCCAGAAGAGGGGAAAGAGGCTTTTATCCCGGATAGAGTGAGGAGGAAGGCGACAGGGGGCTCAGATACACAGATGAAAGCAGATAAATGGTTAAAGTCAGAGGGCAGATGGCACCCTCTTCCTAAAGATCACAGGTTACAGTCAGGCAATAATCTCAGGACGTGACTGAGAGACAAGAGGTGGTCCAGCTGCAAAACAGCTTCCTATTTTGCAGGAAATAGGAAGAAAGAGGGGTTTGCAGTTCCTATTCTGAGGATCAGCCTTCTGGCAGTTAAGTGAACTGGAGTGCAAGGTCTGTAATGATTAGCCATGCCATCTGCTCAGATCTGCACAACGACAGGCTGATAGCTGAGTTTTAGACAGCGAAAGGGAAATGCCAACTCACTGTTCTGTATTTAGACTCCATTCCTCTCTCCATTCACCTGTAGAGAAGGAGAATTCATGAGGGAAAAACAGGGGAGTTATCTGTGAGACCTGTGGCCCCACATTACGGAGCATCCCAGACAGGGCTGCCTGACAGGAGCATCTACAGGGAAGGAACGGCCAGAACCCTCCCTCTCTGCCCCCTCCCCCACGCCACATACCCACCCCTCGGGTCTTCCCCACCAGGAGACACTGAGAGCTACAGTTGAAGGGTCCCACACCGGGGTATCGGGATCAGAGTAAAAGGAACACCAGCATTTTAACCACTGTATTCAAAGACAGTGATGTATTACTATGGCTTAAACAATATATAGCAACAGAATTACCTGGAAATGGCATAAGGCTTCTTACACTTTATAGTATTGCTGGTATAAGCAACAACAATATGTTTCTGAAAATTGCTTCGGTGCAAAATTCACAGTTGAGAAAGGCAAGACTCTAGGGTATTAGCTCTTCATTTATTTGATTCACAATCACTTTGGGTAGCTAATGGAACTGGTGGAGCCTCAGCCCTAGAAAAATACACATTCCTAATGAATTCCATAAGTTTAGTATATGATTTCCGGCCATTCAAGGACCTCCTGAAATCCCCACCAGCTTAAGTATCTCTAAAAGACAAGAAAAAGGCTGAGGAGTATTATCCTATAAAAAAACTCCGTAATATTTTTATATCCACAAAGAGAAAAGTAGATACTAAATAAAGAAAATCTTTATGACATTTGACACAAATTACATTAACAAAAAGCCAATGCTGTATGTCAAGTTCACATTTTTCCTCCTTGGTGGCCATAATTTTTTTTGAGATTGACCTCATTCACAGTCAACATGGATACTGGTCTTTGCGGAATATTCATTCATATAAACAGGCTCTGCCCTTGTCTGGTCCTCCACCCAAAGGTTCAATGCTTCTTGACTGTACAACCTGGAACGGACGGCTCCATATTGTTGTCCCAAAGGCAGCTGACTAGAAAAATGGAAGTGAGAAAAGTTTGGAAACCTTTTTCCAAAGGAAAATCCAGAGCTGGTGTTTGGATTTCCACCCGGGCGTACACAGTCACTTAAGCATAACCCTCGAGAGCCGCTAGTCGATGATGTCACAACCCAGGAGTGCAGCCTTGCTCCACCTGTTCCCTTCATTTCCACACTCAACACTGCATATCTAAGACCGGGGCTGGCTCACTTTGCCCCGGTTCCTTTAGCTTTCCAAAGGATGCATTCCATTTTCAGCCTCCTCTCTCCTTTTTTATTATCTCCCTTCTCCCTTTCCAAATTCAACCAAACTCAAGTACAAATCCAAGCTCTGTTAGTAGCAGGGTTCCTCAAGTAAGATACTTAACTTCTCAAAGCATTCAGTTTCCTCATCTATCATAGAGGAAATATCTAACCTACAGGGTTGCTACGAAAATCAAATTTGTGACATATGGTGAAGTTCTCAGCAGAATGCCTAAACCACAGAAGGATTTCAGCGAATATTAGCTCCTCTGCCTTTAAACTTTATGACATTTGTAAAATTAATAAAAAATATATATGAATCAAGTGTTAATTAAAAAGCATGACCACAATAACAGTGCTTTGAAATTTAGCTTTAGACCACAAAGCTCTGAAATCTTATCAAGATGTTTTTAGAAATAGTGTATTTTATATTATTTACTATAGGAATAGATAAGTAAATGTTATAAAATGCCAATGGAATGAAAGACAGTAAATGAATTCATGATTTCTTCTTTTTATGCTTTAATTAAAGAGTCCAAATATAAGTCTGTTAAATCCTGCTTATTTTTATTAAAGACTACCTTGTTTCCTAGGTTAACACAAAGCTTTAAAAAAGTCATTGGTACTATTGCGATGTAAATAGTTTTCCTTATTAAGAAGTATTACACGCAGGTAATCTAGAAGAAAACTAAATGAGATCAACAGAGTTCACTTTTTGTTGTTCAGAGTGTAAACGGAGATCTGGTCCTTAAAGTTGGAATTGACCTTCCCTCCAGCAAGTACTTACTTGCCCAGCGAGGCTGTGAACAATGCAGCTGAGAGGGAGAGTGCATTTCACAGACCTCAACTCTTGGACTAGACAGTCACCCACCTAGCTTTGTGCTTCTAGGACCCACACAGAGTGAAACAGTTGATTCATCTAAATGACAGCTTCTAATGCAGATCTCCAGAGGAGAGTCAGAAGAACCTTAATGGATTCCTTGAATGGATCTCACACTAGGAAACCTAGCTCTCTTGAAAGGACAGGTAAATAACCTAACAGCAGAAGTGTGAAAGGAGATTTGAAGCAAGCTAGAAGCCAGTGGCAATTTCAGAACACCTTTAAAAATGACTGGCCTATCCTCTGAGCTCTCTAGAATGTATATACATCTGACAGGAAGGGAAAACAATGAGGAAAGTAGGTTAAGGACTTCTTCACCATTCTCTCTGGTTTAACCATTAGAACCCACGTTTCTAAATTACAAATTCCTGGTCAACTAATCAACTATATATATATATAAAGAGAAAAGATGGCTCCTCTCTGCCTCCCATCCCAGTCTTGTCCCTAGACTGTCAGAGAGAATCATTTGTGCAAGGAGAGAGGAGGGAAGAAGGACAGAGGAGAGGGAGAACGGTGGGAGACAGTACTAGGCTTCCTGGCAGAGCTCTTAAAATGTGCCTGTCCACGAAGGGAAGGGGGAGAGAGAGGCAGGGAAAAAGGCCGGCATGTAGAAACAATTTAAAGTTGCCGATCACAAATTACCTTTTCAAAAAAAAATTACCATCTTCCAAAAACCCTGACTACGCCTTAACCTTTTTAAGTGGCCTAAATATCAGACAGTTATCCATTTGCTTTAACAGCACCCTTTGAAAAATGTAATGTCTCTGTAAACTGCAGACTCTTCAGCAGCTCACACACTGGTGTGAATTAGTTCCCAGTCAGCCGCCTTCCAACACCTACTGGAGATCATCGCAGGGATAGAACAATGATGGGCCATCATCTATGAATGGCTCTTTATACTTCCTGTACTTTACATAACTTAACTCATAGAATCTTCTTAACAGACGCTAAAGGATTATTAAGCCATCTTATATAAGGAAATCAAGCTCAGAAAGGAAGAGAAGCTTCCCAAATCATATCTCTTGATAATAGATGGGGCTGGGATTTGAATCCTGTGGTCTGCTTCCCCAGGGAAGGACTGGAAAAGACCAACGCCCAGTCAGGCAGGTAGTGAACACAAAGAAGTTGTGCAAAGAGCAATCCTGGTGGTTTTCTAACTTGCCTGTGGCATTCCTTATGCTCCACTGCGCCTTGAAGCATGCCTGGCCTTTAGTCTCCAAGACCCAGAACTCAAGGTGCTACCTACCACAGCCGTTGGTGTAAGCTGCCTAGTTCCAAAGGACAAAACAGGCTTTTGTGGCCCAGCATAGGAACCATCCCACAATGTAGAACCGCATCTCTTCAAAGAGGAACCCTTTTGCACTGCTGATGTCAAGGCAAACTAGTGCAGCCACTCTGGAAAACAGTATGGAGGTGCCTCGAAACTTAAAAACAGAACCACCCTATGACCCAGCAATTGCACTACTAGGTATTTACCCAAAGGATACAAAAATACAGATTTGAAGGGGTACTTGCACCCCAAAGTTTATAGTAGTGCTATCGACAATAGTCAAAGTATGGAAAGAGCCCAAATGTCCCTCAACTGATGAATGGATAAAGAAGATATGGTGTATATATAATGGAATACTACTCCATGATCAAAAAGAATGAAATCTTGCCATTTGCAACAACAGAGATGGAACTAGAGGGTATTATGCTAAGTGAAATGAGTCAGAGAAAGACAAATATCATATGATTTCACTCAAATGTGGAATTTAAGAAACAAAACATATGAACACAGGGGAAGGGAAGGAAAAATAAGACAAAAACGGAGAGGGAGACAAACCATAAGAGACTCTAACATAGACAGAACAAACTGAGGGTTGCTGGTGGGGTGCTGGGTGGGGGTAAGAGCTAAATGGGCAATGGGCATTAAGGAGGGCACTTGTTGGGATGAGCACTGGGTGTTATATGTGATGAATCACTAAATTCTATTTCTGAAATCATTATTACACTGTATGTTAACTAACTTGGATTTAAATTAAAATCAACAACAACCACCACAAAAAATTACATTAAAAAAAAAAAAAGAACCTGATCTCTTCATAAAGTGGGAATCCTGTACAAGACAGCAAAGCGGAAAGTATATTCATTGTCCCTAGAACAGGAGGTCAGTCACAACCCTGTAAATTTATGAAAGGAATCTTGGAAATAAATATTCCCCTCTCTACCTTTTTTTTTTTTTTAATTTTTTTTTCAACGTTTTTTATTTATTTTTGGGACAGAGAGAGACAGAGCATGAATGGGGGAGGGGCAGAGAGAGAGGGAGACACAGAATCGGAAACAGGCTCCAGGCTCCGAGCCATCAGCCCAGAGCCTGACGCGGGGCTTGAACTCAGGGACCGTGAGATCGTGACCTGGCTGAAGTCGGACGCTTAACCGACTGCACCACCCAGGCGCCCCTACCTTTTTTTTTTTTTTTTTTTAAAGTTTATTCATTTATCTATCTATTTAAGTAATCTCTGCCCCTAAGGTGAGCCTCACACTCATGACCCAGAGATCAGGAATCACCCGTTCTTCTCACTGAGCCAGCCAGGTGCCACCCCCAGTACCCTTTCAGACCAGTTTACAAAAACCCAGAAGACCACCTCAAAAGCCACCTCAAATCCTACGTAAATTACATGCATTCACTCTTCAACTTCTTTGCAGAATAGGGTAAAGTCTCAGGACAAACTGGAATGGGTGATTAAATCATTCTGTGATGAAATGCTCTTAAAGTTCGTAATAACAAGTAGATGGGGAAGAATTCATGGAACAAGCAAGAAATATCTGCTTTTGTCTAATCAAGCTCCTTGCTAGTAGCACTCGTTATGTATTATGAGCCAACCCCATACTTCACTATAGAGGACTGCCCATCCCAACACAGAATCACCAGTTATGACATTAAACTTCGTTAGGAACTAAAACTAAATCCTTCGTTAGGATTGCTTATGTATAATTAATCCACAAAGAAAAACGTCTACTGCTGCGTGGAACCAGTAACTTTGTCGACACAGTACTTACAAATTAGCAAGGTGAAAGCATTTACCCTAAAAGCAGGCACCTGTTAGGTGAGGGCTTAAAGAGTATTATTTCTCTCACCACTGGGAATTCTTTGTTCATGTAGGGGAGGAAAAATTTTCCTTGACTCTCTTAGGATCACTGGCTGGATCTGAAAACCAAACCGGTGACGGTAACAGGAGAAAAACACACAAATTTTACTGAATTTGTGCATGTACAAGGAGTCCTTCATAAGAGAATAAAAAGGGGTGCCTGAGTGGCTCAGTCGGTTAAGCCTCTGACTCTTGGTTTTAGCTCAGCATGATCTATTGGTTTTTGGGT
Source organism: Neofelis nebulosa (assembly GCF_028018385.1). Classification (NCBI taxonomy): domain Eukaryota; kingdom Metazoa; phylum Chordata; class Mammalia; order Carnivora; family Felidae; genus Neofelis; species Neofelis nebulosa. The sequence continues at coordinate 86,921,745 of NC_080784.1, read as the reverse complement.
TCAAGCGCTGCATGGGGCTCCACAATGATGGTGCAGAGCAGCCTGCTTGGGATTCTCTCTGCTCCTCCCCTGATTACAAGCTTGCTCCCTCTCCCTCTCTCCCTCAAAAATAAATAAACTTAAAAAACAAAAACAAAACAAAAAAAACCCCAAGAAAATAAAGAAATAAAGAAGTGGCCAGGGCAGGAAGCTTTGATACCCTTTAGTCAAAGAAACAATACTTTGTGAAACATTGACAAGAAAAAGGGGTTTTGGCTAGGAGTAATGTAATTAGAGCTAGATCGTCCTCATTTTCCTTAACTAGAAAGATAAGGATTAGTTTAACAAGGTTTGTTGACAGATTCCTCTGGTGCCTCTCTGGGCTGATAAGCGTAGGTCTCCAGTAAAAGGAGGATTTATTTCCTGCCTTTAGGGAGAAAAGGGAGAGCTTTTTCCATGTTTACTGCTTCTTAATTGCTTCCAGCTCAAAATAATTTCTAAGTCAAAGAGGCATATTTTTGGGTGACAATCTGGTTTCCTTTATCGGTTAGCAAATGGAGCATTTCCCTAGCTGTGAAGGTCTTCATGTGATGCAAAAAGTCCAATTCCTGGACAGTCTAGTGCTGAATCGCCAATGGAAACAATCTGAGAGCCCTGGTCTGCACTAATATCATCTCCATGCCTCTGTTCTTAGCTCTCCCAAATTCACTCATACAGGTTTGATCACTAGGTTAGTAATGAAGGGCTCAGCAAGAGAATCCTGCCTTTTCCTTCTTGTGTATCTTTATAAAGTTCAGCCCTCCAAACGGCTGGTACTCAAACACATTTCTGACAGAATAGCTTATGGTGGATATTACACTTCTGATTGCGCGTGATGAGAAATGGCGTTGATCTCTTGGTGACATCCTCCAACCGGAAGCATGTATGTTCTTAATTTGCCGGGGATCCACGGAATTCCCGAAATTGTGTGAAAATTTTGGGGGTGTTTTCATTTTTCTGGAGATAGAGTCAATAGCTTTTAATAGGTTCTCAAGGAGGATAGTAAGGAAAATAAGGATAGTCCACACCATTATAATTAGTCTTGTAAAGAAAAATAAATAAATACAAAATCTAATAGGCCCTTAACTTATTAGCTGTGAGACCCATGGCAAGTCATGTGATCTCTCTAACATCTTACTTTCTTTTTTCTATAAAATGGGGATAATAATAGCAGCCATCTTAAATGGTATGTAAGGTAATTTGCTACTGAGGCCTATACAAAAGGGATAAAATACACTTTAAAATATCAAAGAATTAAAAAAATAGAAATGACTTCACTTAGAAAAGAGAACAGCTCAGAGAGAAGAGCTCTATTTTGGCAGCTCTTATTTTGGGAGGCATTTGCCTCTTCGAGAAAGGGCTACTGAGTGGCTGAAAGTCAGGATGTGCTTTTAACAGAATCAGAGAGTATGAAGACAAGGACAGGAATCAGTGTCAAACAGGTAGGGAAGCGATGATGCTCCAGTCTCTTTGCTTTGGGAACTTCAAGACCTACAACCTAATCATAAGTGTGAATCTAAGTAGGCAAAACCACCCAGGGTAAAGCTCAGTTTTGAAGCATATCAATACCTAAAACTAAAGTGAGTTGGGTTTGCAATTGGCAGGAAAAAAAAATTCTCTCCTATATCATCTTCTACTTCAGATTACTTCTGCAAAGTAGAAGTACAATGTCCAGTACATAATCAAAAGTAGCCAGGTACACAGGATGACATAATAGCATGAGCAAAAACCGGGAAAAACAAGAGACAACAGAACAAACCCACTTGGGCTCAAGATATTGGAGTGAACAGAGACTATAAAATAATTATGCTAGCCATGCTTAAGACAGATTTTTTAAAATGTTGAGTTTTGATATATAACTGGAATTTATAAAAATTAGTGAAATGGAAATTTTAGAATTGAAAAAGTTATTCAGAATGGGCAGGCTTAACAGACTAAATGTAGTTAAAGAGATCGAACATTAAAACACAGACCAAAAGAAAATAACCAAAGTGAAGCAAGTAAAAATCAGAAGGTAACAGACATAGAAGATACAATGAGAAGATCTGATATACATGTAATGGGTGTGCCAGAAAAGAAGACGAAGTGAATGAGGGAAAAGCAATATTTACAGCAACAGTGGATGCAAAGTTTACAAAACCATTGAAACAAGTCCTTTACGCCAAGCAGGATTTTTAAAAATTCACAAATAGCTGGATCATAGTAAAACTTCAGAAAACCAAAATCAAAGAGAAAACCTTAAAGGCAGCTGGAGAAAAAGACATGTTACTATTACCTACAAAGGAATAACAATTCAGAGTGACAGTTTACTCCTAAATAAATAAATAAATACATAGTAAACCAGAAGTAAATAAAATGGTAAATCTGAACACTATCTTAAACATGTAGAAAGTCAGAAGCAAATTAACATAGTAAATGGTAAATCAGACAATACCTTAACCTTGCTTACAAAAATATTACTGCCAACCATTCAAAACACAAACATCCTTCAGGAATGAAAGTAGGATGAAGATATTTTCAGACATAAAAAACAGAAAATTTCTCAGGAGCAGGGTCTCACTAAGAGAAACAGAAAAGGACTTTTTTCAGACAGTAGAAAAATGATTCCAGAAACAAACACAGAAATGGAAGAAGAAAGTACAAAACAACTGTAAACGTATGTGGAAATGTAACTGAATACAGACTTTTAAAAATAGTAGTAATTGGGGCACCTGGGTGGCTCAGTGGGTTAAGCATCAGACTCTTGATTTCCGCTCAGGTCATGACCTCAGGTTCATGAGTTCGAGCCCCGCATAGGGCTCTGCACTGACAGCTTGCTTGCAGGTCTCTGTCTCCCTCACTCTCTGCCCATCCCATGCTCATGCTCTTTCTCTCTCCCTCAAAAGTAAATAAACATTAAAAAAAAATAATAAAAATAGTAGTAGTAGTAGTAATAAAAATAGTAGTAATTACATGTTCTAGTGTTAAAATATATAAGGAATTAAAATATATTAAAACAATAGCATATAAGTTGGGGGTCAGGGGATAAATGGAGTTAAAGTACCCTTTTGTTACTGTGTTATCTGGGAAAAGATTAAAAGTACCAATTTAAAAAAATAAAATAAAATGAAAGTACCAATGAACAATATACTTTGATAAATCAAGAATGCATTAAAATCTCCAGAGTAACTACTATAAGAATAGTGAAATGAATATAAAGCTTCTTCTAGCTAATAGAGGCTTAAAAATGTAATCATTAAAAAAAAAAAAATCCCATATCCTACCGAAAGGCAAGGAAGAAAAAATAGAGTAGGAAAAAAAAAAAAAAAAGAAAGAAAGCACTTAATAAGATAGTAGAGTTAAACCCAAGTCACATGTACATTGACTAAGTAATCCAATTAGGAGGCAAAAATTTTCAAGCAGGATTAGGAAAAAAAAATCAACTCTGTTATTTATAAAATGCACATCTAAAATATATACCACTGTATATCCTACAGACACTAAAATTATGGGAATATTATTCACGAATTTATGCCAATATATTTGAAAATCCTGATGAAAAAGATAAGTCCTAGGAATAGATTATAAAACTGACAATAAAAGAAAATTTTAAATTATTTGAATAATTGTCATACCATTCAACAAACCCATGAATAAAAGTTCAAGGCTGGATTGCCTCACCAGAGAATTTTGCCAAACATGTCAGGATGAAATAATACTGCTATCACACAAACATCTGTAGAAAATGGAACAAAGTGAGCTCTCTCCAACTTATTTCTTAAAACTAGTATAATGGTGATACCAAATTTGACAAGAATGTAATGAAAAAGAAAAATTACAGGCCAATATTACCAATTCATAAGGATGCAAAATTCTTAAATAAAAGGTGAGCAAGTGATACTAATAAACACATAAAAAAGATAATATATCACAGCCAAGCTGGATTATTTTTATATATGCAAATTTGGTTAAGCACTTGGAAGTCAATTAATGTAAGTCACTACACTAACAGAATAAAAGAGAAAAATCATATGGTTGCCTCAACAGATGTAGGAAAGCATTTGAAAAAATTCATCATCCATATTTAGTTAAAAATTTTTGGCAAAAGAGAAATAAGAACTCCCTTAAAGTGAAAAAAAATTATCTACAAAACCACCATATGTTGAGTCTTTCTTTTGAGACCTGGAAAAAGAAGGGGACATGTACAATCAACACATTATTCAACACTATATAATTTGCCTGTACAAAAAAGGCTTAGAAAAAAATTGTAAAAGCATAAAAATTAGAAAAAAAATAAAACTGTCAATATTCTTAGAGGATATGATTATGTATGTGGAAAATGCAAAAGAATCTACAGATACATTACTATAATTCATTTCATAAGTTAGCTAAGTTCTGGATACAAGGTCAATATAAAACCACAACAACTATATTTCTAGAGGTCAACAAAAAAGAATTAGAAAATGAAATTTAAAATTTGTTTTTAATGCTTATTATTTATTTTTGAGAGACAGAGAGAGACGGAGAGAGACAGAGCACAAGTGGGGGATGGGCAGAGAGAGAGGGAGGCACAGAATTCTAAGCAGACTCCAGGCTCCAAGTAAGTGGTCAGCACAGAGCCTGACGCAGGGCTCCAGCTCACAAACCATGAGATCCTGACCTGAGCCGAAGTTGGACACTTAACTGACTGAGTCACCCAGGCTCCTTTGAAAATGAAATTTTAAAAAGATACAATATACAATAGGTGAAAAAATATGAAATATCTACTAATAAATCTAATAAAATATGTGTAATCCCTCTACACAGAAAACTATGAAACATCATTGAGAGAAATTTTAAAAGACCTAAATAAATAGAAGAACATACCATGTTCATGGACCAGAAGACTTGATATTATAAAGATATTAATTTTGTCCAAATTTATTGATAGACACAATGCAACTGCAGTTGAAATCCCAACAGTTTAAATCTTTGTTGCTGTTGTTGTTTTGTTTTGGTGGAACTTTAATAAGTTGATTCTAAGATGTTGTGTAAATGTAAAAGACAAAGATAGCCAAGAAACTCTTAAAAAATAAAAGGAACAAGACAAGAGTACTTGATCAAATGAATATAAACTCTTATTATAAAACTAAAGTGTGGTACTGGTGCAAGAATATTCTAGTAGACAAAAAGAATAGACTAGAGTGCCCAAGCAAATCAATTGTCACATGTGTGAGCATTGAGTCATGACCAAAGTAGCTTTACAGAGCAGTGGAAACAGAAGAGACTTACCAATAAATCATGCTGGGGCAACTGGATGTCCATACACATTTAAAAAAAATAAACCTTGACCACTATCTCACACAATATGCAAAAATTAATTCCCAGTGAATCGTAAATATAAATGTAGGGGTTAGGGGCACCTGGGTGACTCACTCGGTTAAGCGTCCAACTTTGGCTCAAGTCATGACCTCATGGTTCACAAGTTAGAGCCCTAAGACCAGCTCTGTGCTGACAACTGACAGCTCAGAGCCTGGAGCCTGCTTCAGATTCTGTGTCTTCTCTCTCTGGCCCTCCCCCAACTCATGCATGCGCATGCACACACGCACAGGTCTCTCTCAAAAATAAATAAATGTCTTTCTCAAAAATAAATAAGTGTAAGAGTTAAAACTGAAAAGTTTCTAGAAGATAATACATTTATAACCTCAATCTGAAAAAAGACTTATTGAGCAAGACATAATAAAACACTAACCATAAAGGAAATGGAACCTATAAAGAATTTGGATATTAAAATTAAGAACCTTTAATCATCCTTAAGAGAGTAAACAGGCAAGCAACAAATGAAGATTCTGCCACATGGATAACCAACTATGAACTCATCTTCAGAATATATTTTTTAAAAATACCTACAATCAGTAGGAAAAAGACAAACAATCCAATTGAAAATTGGGCAAAAGACTTGAACAGGCATGTCACAGACTATTTCAAACGGCCAATTAATGCAAAAAGGTGCTCAACCTCATTAGTCAGGAAAAAGTAAGTGGTATCACTACAAAACCACCAGAAAGGTAAAATTACAAAGACTCACAATGTTGGCAAGGATACGGAGCCAGGGAAATTCCCATATGCTGCTGGTGGGAGTATATTGGTACAACTACTTTGGAAAACAGTTTGGTATTATCCGCTAAAGTTAAAGATACACATAACCTATAAGCTAGCAATTACTCTCCTGTGGACAGACCAAAGAGAAATGTATGCCCACAGGCATCAAAAACACCCACAAGAAAGATCAGAGCTACCTTACCTTCAATGCCCCAAAACAGATCATTCCAAGGTCCACCATGAACAAATGATTGCGGTATACTCGTATAATAGTTTTCTGTATAGCACAGAAAGATAAACTACAGCCACAAGCAACAACATTTGTAAATATCACAAACACAATGCTGAACAAAGAATCCAGACACATGAATACACACTCTGATTATATTCATCCCTTGCTCAAAAAAACAGGCAAAACCAAAATATGTGTTTAAAGAGATATGTTCTTTACCCAAAAAACTCTAAAGAAAAGCACTAAAGTGTTTACCACAAAACACAAGGATAGTGGTTTTGTTTTTTTTTTTTTTTCTCTTTAGGAGAGGGTGAGTAGTGAATGGGAGAGGGTTACAAGGAGGAGCTTCTGGCTCAATGTTCTATTTATTATCCTGGTATTAGTTGCAAGGTGTCACTTTGTGATAAATCATTGCACTCCGCATCTTTTATTTTGTGTACTTTTCTGTATATGTATGAAATCTCAGAGGAGATTTCTAGAAGATATCTACATCGAATGCATCTACAATAAAAAAACTTCTTTGGGGGTGCCTGGGTGGCTCAGTCGGTTAAGCATCCAACTTCGGCTCAGGTTATGATCTCACGGTCCATGAGTTCGAGCCCCGCATCAGGCTCTGTGCGGACAGCTCAGAGCCTGGAGCCTGTTTCGAATTCTGTGTCTCCCTCTCTCTCTGACCCTCCCCCATTCATGCTGTCTCTCCCTGTCTCAAAAATAAATAAACGTTAAAAAAAAATTAAAAAAAAAAAAAAAACTTCTTTGCCTCAGAACCTATGTATATTGCCTGGAATTGGGAAGAAGATAGCTTAATTAAAAAAAAAAAAAAAGCAGAGCGCTGGATGACTCAGTTAAGTGTCTGACTCTTGATTTCAGCTCAGGTCATGATCTCACTGTCATGAGATCAAGCCCAGCAGCTGACAGCATGGAGCCTGCTTGGGATTCTTCTTTCCCTCTCTCTGCCCCTCCCCCACTGGTTCTCTCTCCCTCTCTCTCTCAAAATAAATAAGTAAACTTAAAAAAAAAAAAAAAAAAGCAAGTGTCTTCACTATGACCCATTATTTTTTATAGCTTTTGCACTACTATCTTACCAAGGACTGTGGACCACTGAGCACTCCTGGCCAGCTCCTACTGAGCAAGTTTCCCCCTCATCATCCTATGACCATCATCCATTTAAGGACTGGACAATGGTGCACTGGCCCAGATAATGCACACTATATAATGGTCCTGAGATCCTCCAGAAAATTTCCGATAATTGATGCCCAACACTTGGTCTTCCCTCCCTCCTCACAGGCTAATTTTTTTCTTTCTTCAGTTCTCAGCTCAAGGGTCACTTCTTCAGGGAAACTTGCCTTGCTCCCATTTCCATCCTCTTTTTCTGAGTGGAGTGACCAACATCATGCTCCTCTCCTTTCGATGTTAGTACTGGTCATTCTCAGTCTGCCCCCACCTCCCAGCTCCATCCCTGGGAGGCTGATCCCTTGGGACTAGATCACCAGGACGTCCTATCCACCTGGCTTCTCTTGGGTTCTACTGATGAAAGGTAATGGCAGGAGCTAGCAGGGTAAGAGGAGAGAAATCAGGCATGTCCTTTCCACTTCCTTTTTGCTGTGCTCTGTGTTTCTGGGGAGGCTGCGTCTCCAGAGGCCCAAAGCTCCTCCTGCCTGGCTCCAGCTCATAAGGCTTCCAGGAACCTCATTCCTGCCGCCTAGGATGGTAACACCCCCCCACCACTGTGTCTTTCACTGGTTCTGGTAACCCTGCCCCCACCTTTCTAAGTTGTCTTTTCAAGAAACTCTTCATCTGAACTAGGTTTGAGTCTGTTTTCTGCTGGGACCCTGTGGATTGGCAATTTTATATTAATTTTTATGATTATTTTATAAACACTTGTCTACTCCACAAGGCTGTGAGCTTCTTGACACTGGCACTTCAGGCACTACCAACAAGTATTTGTTAAATGATTTAGTACGTTAATGAATGCATGAAGGAACTCACATTAGGATCCAAATATACTATACATAGTACAAGGATTTCTAAAATGTCCCTACTACCTTTAACGTGGCACCAATCTATCAGAGCAGACATTTTTCCTATGTTAGTTGAAAACAGCCTTAGTTGGCAGTAATATTTTTACTCATGATGATAATCTCAATTATTCTTGCAGTAAGTTCAATAATGACAATTTTCCAATTAAAAAGATGTAACTTTCTTTCTGAAGTGAGTTATCAATAATGAGATTCCAAGCGGGCTATGGTTACTTATAGCTCTAAGAGTCAGTAGGAACATAATAAAAATATTAACTAGGAAAAGAAGGTTCTGCGTCTCCGAATCTTTCATAACCTATTGCAAATGACTCTAGAAAATAAATACTACATAGTAGTTACACGGCGTAGGACAGTTAGCCTCGGGTAGGAAATGTTCTTTGTTAATATAATAAACTATCTACTTTACATTGTTGTTTTAGGTTTAAAAAAGGACAATCTGAGCTGATCCCAGTTTTAGATACGCAAGCTACATATTAGCGTATATAGTTAGACAACTTCTACAAAATGAACTGGAAAATCCTGATTCTAGGCCACTAATCAGAATTTCCAGAACAGGGTCTGGAGCTCTGCATATTGCCTTCTCTTTCATGGCAGCAAATGTATAGAAAAATCAGGTTAGCCATCGGCCATACCATATACTAGCAAGATCTTTCAAACCAATATATGCCATAAAATGTGCCACTTGAATTTTAATCTTGAGAAAACCAGCCTGTAAACTACAATCTCAACTAAATACGTACCACATCGAGAATTTTTAGTTCATAGCACGGCATTTTGAAAGCCACAATTTAGCTAGCATGCAAACTGCCAGAGGGTGATAGATTTTGGACTCTGAAGAGGTCAAGGTTCATCTCTTTTCTGCAATCTCTTTCCTGGTTAAACCTCTCCCTTCTATTTCTCCAACTAACTTCTTCACTGTAAAAAGTATCCCAGTTCTCTTCGTTCTAATCACCATGGGGAAGGGAAGGTCCAATTTCTCCAGTATGGTATGAGTTCAAGATTATTGGTCACCTCCCAGCAAGACAACTCGTGAGTTAATAACGAAGACCTTTCTAATAGGGCACTACTTGGGATATTGGTCTGATTTTATAATCCTGAAATGATAAGGCATGGTTTCAGTAATAGTTACAGTATTAATAACACCTTGTGAGGGGGTTCGGGTAAGTGACTGAGTTAAACTAGTTAAAATGCAGTTATAGAGCTAATTCGTTTCACAATCAGGTAACTTGCTTTCTTAGGTTCTTATTAGGTGCAACAACAACAACAATATCCTTTTTCCTTATTCATTCTCTTCAGTCATAACTAATCTAGGAAATGACCACACCAGTCTCTTACTGATTGCTTCCCTGAAAACAAAAGAGCATTTTATACCTGATCCTGCCATGATCAGTAAAGAGAATGAAGTAAAAATGAACCATCCTTTGCCTCTCTTGCCCATATATAAAACGATAATTTTTAAGGAGGGTGGGGAGGTAGGAAGAAGTGCTGCATTTAATTCATAAGGGCTGCTCCCCCCACCCTCCCCCACCTCCAATCTCATCAACATCACCCACCTAGGGGGCACCCGGTACTCGAAGGGCCCCATAGCCTGACAGGGTCAGAGAAGAATCATCTCTTTCACAGACTGAAAAATCAGGACTCCCGAGGTCTTCCGCTCACCAAAGTGGGGCGGGTCGCCCGGCCCCGGGGGACCGGGCGGCGTCCCGGGCGCCCGCAGCCTAGGGCCTCGGGCGGCGCCGCAGCGCTCCCGGCCCCTCCCGCAGGGACTGGCCGCCGGTCCTTACCCGCTAGTCCGCCGCCGCCGCCTCCATCGCCCGCGTGCCCCTTCCTCCGCTGCAGGATGAAGTAGGGGTTGGCCCTCTCCGTGATCCACAGCGCGTTGGCCAGCAGCACCTCTTCGGGGTTCACCCACATGTTCCCGGGCGCCGCGGGCGGACGCACAATGGGCCCGAGGGTCAGGTCCTGCACACACCGGCGCGCACAGGCGCGCACTCCCGGGCACACGCGCGCCCTCCCGCTCGCTAGGTGCGGCGGCGAAGAGCGACTTCACCAGGCGGCGGTCCGCGGAGCCCGGGCCACAACAAAGCCCCCGCGGGCGGCCGGGGAGGACGGCGAGGACGCGGGTGCGGCGAGCAGCATCCTCCCCGCAGCGGCGCCGCCCCCCGCGAGCCCGCGGCCGCAGACGCCCAGGCCCGCCGCCCCGCAGCCCGGCTCCGGCCCACGGCGGCGCGAGGAGCGGGAGGAGGAGGAGGAGGAGGAGGAGGAGGAGGAGGAGGAGGAGGAGGAGGAGGAGGAGGAGGAGGAGGAGGAGGAGGAGGAGGAGGAAGAAGAGCGGGAGGAGGAGGAGGAAGTGGTGGCGCTCAGTCCCGGGATCCGGATCGGCGGCGGCGAGCAGGGCTGCGGGAGCCTGCAGCCGACACGGCCCCGCGGCGAGCGCCGAGCTGGGCTGGGGCGCGGCTGCTACAGCAGCACCTAGCCGAGCTCCAGATCTCCTCAGTCTCTAGCCGCTCCGCGCCCTCGAGGTCACCGCGCGGTAACGCTCCGCGTCGGGGCCACTGGCACCTGCGGCGAAGCCCCGCTTGCAGCTGGAAGGACGCTCCGGACACTGCGAATGAATGACGCCAGCGCGGCTCACTTAGAGCGGGCCCGAGTGACACCAGTTTCCGCGGACGCGGGTCCTCCGCGGGCTCCGAGCGCTGAGCCCGGCTGCTGTGGCGGGCTTTGGGGGAACCTTCTGGGGACCGTGGGCCAAGCGCTCGGCCCCACGCCCATCTCAGCGGGGAGGACGCTGCCAGCCTCCGTGTGTGTGTGTGTGTGTGTGTGTGTGTGTGTGTGTGTGTGTGCTGTATGTTTATGGTTGACGCTCTGTGGGCTAGCGCCACCCCTCTTCCCAGGAAATAAGTGTTTCAAGGTTCCAGACTTGGAGCTAGATACCGGGTCGGAAGTGGACGCAGCCAATGGTTGTCCGTGTTTTTGTTTCCTGCATCCCAGGGCAAGTCATGCGCTAAACTTGTCACCGCCTGTAACCCCTCCCCCTCCCCATTGCATTGTAATTAAAGTGGCCCAGCTAAGTGCATTACATCACTTCTTTCCTTGACCTGAGGGGCATGAGCAGTAGCGAAGTTGGAAGCAGCCCAAGAGCTTAGGCCAACTAATTCACACTACAGCTGTTCCTATTTCAGGCATTTGGAGCTCCGAGGACCAGGAATGGCAGAATTCACGGATATATTCACATTTAATAGATGGAATAAAAACAAATTTTTTTTAATCATTGAATTCAGAGACAGAACAAAGACCAGCTTAACCGACTGAGCCACCCAGACGCCCCCCCCAACAAAGCCAAGCTTCATCGCTAGATGGTTTTTACATTCCCCCAATACTTCAAGACCTGTGATCACAGCCCATCTACCTATATATCTGGTGACCTTTTTTCACTCTTTTTTACACCTAGGAGATCTGCAGATAGCTAGCTTAGCAAAAAAAAGCTCTACTTCCTAGATGATGGGAATTTACCAAAGCTCTGCTTTGTTGTGGAAGTTGGACAGTCCTAGACTTATTCTTTTCCAAGTGAGCAAAGCATTCAGATAAGACTTTCTTGTGTGGACTTGAGCTTTTTTGCTTATGTAGCTCTCGTCTGTTCTGCTGAATTCCTTCAAATGGCAAAGTGAATGTATCCTAGCCATTTTAACACAGGCTGCCTCTGTGCTGTTGGTTTCCTCCCCAGTGAACTCTGATGGAATGGAAGTGTCTCTTTACCTTATCACAACGCCTGATCTTCTGCCTCTTCAGGAAACATACCAGACCTCTAGGTATTTGTGGAAACTTCACATATTTAACAGAGACTCGAAAATCTCACTTGGCATCTTTGGCCATAGCACAGCGCCTTTACTAGTGGAATCAATTGCAAGTCAAACACAATAAACATTAAGATTGAAAGTCATACATATGCAAAAGTTTAACTAATAATATATTTATATAACTTCTAATGTTTTGAAGTGCTTCCATAAAAATTCCTTCATTTTGTGTAATTAGCATTTTTTTTAACTCTACTAAGTGCCTTCATCTTGTCTTTTAGAATGTTGTCATCATACTGCTCAAAGTTGTGACTTGATAGCTCTACCCTAACCCTAACCCTAGCTCAGCATTCTGTATTGATAGGTACCAAAGTGCTATTTACTTATGATTCATGGGTTCATTCACTCACTCATTCATTCAACATGTAGTTATTGAATGTCTACTATCCTGTAGGCCCTGGGGATCAGAAGTGAACAAACCATATAGAAATCCTTGACTTCATGAAGGTTAAAGGTAAGATTAACAATAAAAACCAAAACAAATTTACAAAAACTTGTTTTGAGAGCAAGATTCGACACCAAAAGGAGAAAAAAATTTAAGTCCTTAACTATTTTCTAGTTTCTTGAAAGAGTTAGAGCACATTCTTGGGGCACCTGGGTGGCTCAGTCCATTAAGCATCCGACTTCGACTCAGGTCATGATCTCATGGCTCATGAGTTTGAGCCCTACCTACATCGGGCTCTGTGCTGACAGCTCCGAGCCTGGATCCTGCTTCAGATTCTGTTTCCATCTCTCTCTGCTCCTCCCCCACTCATTCTCTCTCTCTCTCTCTCTCTCTCTCTCTCTCTCTCAAATATAAATAAACATTTAAAAAATTGGAAAAAAAGAGAGCACATTCTTTCCAGGAAATCGGGGTTTCTATTATTATAATGAATTGTGATAACCTGTAGTAGCAGGCATTGCAAAGAATCAGGGAAGCTACAAAGAGTTTATGGCAGTTCACTCATCTCATACTGCCAACTGCTCACTTGCTAAAGTGTAGCTTTGTTTAAAAAAGAAAAAAAAAAAAAAAAAGACAATCAAATATACCAGAACTAAAAATAACACAAAGAGAATCTAATTAATCCAATCACTTCCTCAGTGAAGTGGGTATTTTTAACATTCAATTCATTCTCATTGGTTTTAAGTCCAAGGATTGTCTCAAACCACTTAAAGAAGAAAAGCATTCAACAGATGCCTAGGTAAGGTAGGGGTAAATGATACCACAGTCTTTGTGTCTCACTGAGATCTCCTACTCTCCCCTTCCCCACTTGGAAAAGTCAACCCAGATAAGGTTCTTATGCCCCCCACCCCTTGGAGCAATCAATGAGTTTACTGCTTAGTGGGTAGATCTGATTGAAACAAAATTGTGAGGGTAGTAAATTTGTCTTTGGCACTTCTTACCCCCTCATTCCTACACTGTTTCCACATTTTCTGCTTTTCATCTTCACAGTGGTGTATTTTCCTCCCTGTCCTCGCCCCTCCAAATAAATCCTTCATTTTGCCTTCTAGGGATTTGCACCACCCTTGGAAATACTGTAGAGTCTTGGGCATTGTATTTCTGCCCACACCCTCTCACCTCCCAATTCTAGCAGCCCCAAGAGTGGGCAAGTCAGTAATAAATTTGGTTCTAGTTTCTGCAGAGAGAATTCACCCAGGGGAGTAAGAAAGTGCCAACTACTCCCCTAGTCTCCTAGCTAAAAGTAACATGTTAACAGGAACCATTTTTTAAGTGCCGTACTTTCCTTATCCAACCTGGAAGGGCAGGAGCTGCAGTAGGGTATTTGGAATTTCTAGTGTCCAGGGAGGTAGAAAGAAGGTTTACTGGTTGGGTTAAAGAAGGGTAATCATTGCTTCAAAGATCCAAGACTTTACAGTAGCTTTGATATCTGAAGAGACCTTCACACTGGATCTGAGCTGCTAATCCAGCTGGAAAAACTAGATCAACCAGTCACCTGAATGTCTAGTCTGCAAGTAATAGAGCTAATTGATGATACAGAAGCCACAGTTGGGTTCTTTCAACTTTAAGTGGCTGAACATAGCCAAGACCATCCTTATATATACTGCACATTGAGGAGAAAGATCCTTCAAAATACCTCGAATCTGTAATAGAACTACCCTGCCTCCATTTAGTGGATCGGTCTACCTTTTGGATTCTGAAATGCTCTGTAAATCAATTATGAATAAAACATCATTTCTTTCCATGTGGCCCGATGACCTCTGTCAAATGTATCAGTGTTCCTGGAATGAAGAAAGGGAAGAAGACAGGAAGTCTCCAGGGGAGAAAAAAATGAAGCAAGGTGTCACAGAGATTCGTTTCCTGATTAACTGTCATTAAAGAGGACAAGTTTTAATGGTTGGGAATGATAAGGTCAAAAGCTTAGACCGCAGGGAAGGGAAGGGAGATTTTTGGCCTACTTCAAAATCATCCATTGCAAGTTCCCTGAGGGCCAAGACTGTGAAAAGATCATTGTCATAAACCAAGGTGTAGCACCTGCACTTCTGAAAATGCCCAAAGTGGAGGTGCGGACTTGACTGCTGAATTTCTAAATTTAAGAAAGGCTTAGAGATTTAGGAAGGAAAAGAGACCCTGATTACAGTTGCGTTGAGCTCCTCATACCATGAATAAGGAAACTGAAGCTCAGAGAAGGGAAGGGCTTGACTCAGGTCACTTAGGTAATTAATAGCAGAGTTTGGAAGTTGGTCTTTTATTTAGGTCTCTTTATTTTTTGCTATTATATAAGCCCCCAAATCTTAACTGCACCTTTTCCTTCTTTCTCCACACATTATTTGTTACATTTTTCTTTAGAATTAAAGTGATTCAAAATTATATAATGCTGTCATGGCTATTATCTATCTATGACTGTAGTCTGAGTGTCAGGATCCACTGATTGGTTAGAACTGAGTCTCATGCCCATCCTGGACAGGTGGTGGCAGAGGTGACATGTCAGTGGGTGTGGGTTAGTCCCCAAAGGAAAATCAAAGATCTATTACCAAAATAAGGTGAGAGGGTTGTGGGCAAGCCTGGACAACAGAGTTCCACTAGGTAAACTGCTACAGACAATTTGTTTTCTAAAAACTATATCCTCTTGTTTGTAATGTTATATTGCATGAATGTAACATACTTTGTTTTGTTTTGTTTTCTTCTAAAGCCTACTAGTGGTTTGACCCTTTTGATAATTTAATTTACCAGAGAAAAGAAGGGGGGGGGGAGAGAAGAAGGAAGGAAAGAAGGAAGGAAGGAAGAGGGAAGGAGGGAAGGAGGGAAGGAAGGAAGGAAGAGGGAAGGAGGGAGGGAGGGAAGGAAGGAAGGAAGGAAGGAAGGAAGGAAGGAAGGAAGGAAGGAAGGAAGGAAGAAAGATGTTATTGCAAGAGTTCACACAGACTAAACTAGTACAAGAAAACTTCGAGAAACTCTGGGACCAACCCCTCTCTTGCTTGCTCGACCACTCGCCTTCTCTCTGTCTCTGAATCTCTGCTTTTCTTTACACATTTATTTTAGTATATTCTTTTCACTGACCAGTGTCCTCTCCTCACCCATGGTTTCTGTTTCTTATAACTTAAGCATGTATGTGGCTCATGAAAGTTTCTCTGGTTCCATCTTTTGTCATTGCTTTCAAGCCATAGCTCCCACCATTAACTAAAATCTTTAGGTATTTCAGAGCTCTAATTCATGAGAGGGAAATGGATTGGCTCACCTTATCTCTTTGTCCAAGGACTAGGTTGCTGCCTAGCCTATGACTGGCTGCCATTTGGTGAGATTATCAAGATATGGCAGCTATGTATGTGGGCATATCTTATGCAACTGATACTTCACAAAGTCTCACTGTAGGTTCATTTTTATTGTAAAATCGGTCACTGAGCATTGACCCATTACTTGGCCTTCGATTACTCCATTAGCTGGGAAATGTCTGACATCTCCCCTGTTTTGTGTAAGCCAAGCAGCCATATCAAAAAGGCAAACACTCTTTAATCTGGTATATAGCTGTGTGTTCTGAAGATTGTGAAATAGCCTCTTCTTTCCTTTTAAGGATGATGGTTTTTTCCCCACAGTCACGCTGGTCTTTTGACAATGACTAATTTGTCCATTTTTTTGCTTGTTAAAAACACGCAAAAAAAACCCCACCATCAACAGGATTTTTTATTTTTTTTATTTTAAAAAAAAAATTTTTTTTTCAACGTTTTTTATTTATTTTTGGGACAGAGAGAGACAGAGCATGAACGGGGGAGGGGCAGAGAGAGAGGGAGACACAGAATCGGAAGCAGGCTCCAGGCTCTGAGCCATCGGCCCAGAGCCTGACGCGGGGCTCGAACTCACGGACCGCGAGATGGTGACCTGGCTGAAGTCGGACGCTTAACCGACTGCGCCACCCAGGCGCCCCAACAGGATTTTTTAAATCAACACAAATATTAGTATCAAACACGTGAATGTAAGTAAAAAGCAGATTGGAACATTGATATCGGCAATAATAGTGTTTTTTCTGAATTACACATGTGCCTATAAACCTAATAAGTAAGCTTTTCTTTTAAAAAAATGTGTTGATTATGTTTCTTTATTTTTGAGAGGCAGAGAGAGACAGAGCATGAGTGGGGGAGGGGCAGAGAGAGAGAGGGAGTCACAGAATCTGAAGCAGGCTCCAGGCTCTGAGCTGACAGCCCACAGCCTGACACGGGGCTCAAACCCACAAACCCTGAGATCATGACCTGAGCCGAAGTTGGACACTCAACCGACTGAGCCACCCAGGCACCCCATGGCTTTTCTTTTTTTAAGTAGAGGAATACAACTATTTTCCTCTGAGGATAAGAACTAATATTTTTAATGATCTTTTTGAAATAAAATACTTTGATTCACACACATGAATGTTATGAAAAAAAAAAGATGGTCAATTTTACACAGATTCTCTAATTCAAAAATTCAAGGAAAAAAATGCACTTGTCTTTTCTTTTTTAATGTTAATTTATTTTTGAGACAGAGAGACAGAGTGTGAGCTGGGGAGGGGCAGACAGAGGAAGACACAGAATCCAAAGCAGGCTCCAGGCCCTCAGCTGTCAGCACAGAGCCTGACATGGGACTTGAACTCATGAACTGTGAGATCATGACCTGAGCTGAAGTTGGACACTTAACTGACTAAGCCACCCAGGCACCCCTGCAGTTTCCTTTTCAAATAAGAGAACTGTCTTTTTATTATACTGACAGCATTCTTACAAGAGAAATACTATATTCTATCTTGAATCTCAAATCTTTAAATCACTTTTATATATTTGACTAAATGATTTAAAAGAAAGAGGGATATCCAGGCATCTTTACTAACACCAAACAACAACGTATCACTCAAACTCCCAAATTATCAACTATATTTAAACCCTTTACCTCTTAATTTCCAGCCTCTCAGAGCTTCAGACCACAGATTATAAAACAGAAAATAATCTGAACACTGCAAATCTTTGAAAAACTGTAGGTATAAAACATTAACTGGGAAAGCAAACTTATTCTTTGGACCAACGGAGAAATAATTCAGATCACTTAATTCTTAAAAAATAAGCATGAGAGCTGGCTGTTGAGCTATCTTTATCAGAATTGGGGAAAAGTCAACAAAATAACTCACTCTTTATTTGTCCCCAAGGCTCTTAATACTCTCGTCAGGCGTTTATCACTGAGGTTTCTTTTACAGAATGTATTGCCCTTCAATGACGTCTTTGGTTTCTTGTATAAAATATAGACCTAAATAGGCATTTTCATGATAAAATTGTGCTGGTGAGAATTTTGCTTTTTTTTTTTTTTTTTGTCACTTGTGATCTTCTTATAGGCTGTGAAATGCAATCTTCCATAAAAAGGGATGTGTTAAATCACACTGATTTCTATTCCAATGAAAATTACAGTTTGCTTTTAATGGGAATGACTCAGTCAATCAAATTGGAAGCTTAGACATTCTGCCCCTGAATGAAACTTTTTAAAACCTAATTTCTTCTTTCTTCCGTTATACAGAACCAGCCCTCCCTCACCTAAGAATACCAAAATGGGAGGCACATATTTAAAATACAAAAATATGTACCTTTTGAATGCAACCTTCCCTACAAACTGTGACCCTTGGATTTTAACATGAAGTCTCAATTAAGAAAACTTTTGAAAGAAATGAGAAAATCTATCTCGGATATGCCAATAGAAAATCACAGAATTGTAGATAAAGACAGCTGGTTGGTGGTTAAATGAAACAGTACTATATTAGAGATTACATTTGATTAAGCCAACTCTAAAAATATTTTTATGGCTATCCTTGAAGCCGGTACCAGATCATGTATAGGCTTTATTAAAACCTGGAATGAGTAACCATCAGTATAATAAAATGTGTGTGTGTGTGTGTGTGTGTGTGTGTGTGTGTGTGTAAAGGAGATCACACAAGCTATTTTATAAATTTGAACATTTTTGATTAATATTCCTCTTGCTATTTAACTTCTAATCACACAAGTAAATCATCTTGATTGTAGAAAAATTAGACAAAACAGATAAGCTAAAAGAAAAGAATGTAAATATACAGGTTATGTAGTGTGTTTTTCTTTTTAAACAGAAATGGGTTCACACTACAAGCAAAGTTTTATGTCTTGCTTTTGTTCATAACAATATGGGGCTTGAATTCATGAACTCTGAGATCTTGACCTTGCTGAAATCAAGAGTCGGACGCTTAATCAACTGAGCCATCCCTGAGGCTCCCCTTAATTATTTTCTTAATATAGATTCCTAAGCAGAATTTCTGGACCTTCTAGAATGCACCTTTTTAATGCTCTTGACACACATTGGCAAATTATTCCCTAGGAAGATTGTATCCACTTCTTCCCCCCAGCAGCATGGACAGTGCATACTTCTTCACAACCTCATCTATTATGTTTGCATGAAAGTGCCTTTCACTATGTTTTTAGGGTGCAACATAGTAATGTGACTCTGCATTTTTATTACATTTTAGGCTTTCAACACACACAATAATGTTTTTCCCCAAGATTAAAATAGCTTCATTTTTCAGATTATAAAAATGATAAATGTTTTTTTCTAAAAACTGAGCACGATAGAGAAGTATAAAAGAGAAAGGAGAATGTCCCCAAATATCACCACTTAGAGATAACAATTGGCTTTTTGGGGGAACATCTTTTCAAATATCAATCTGTGCATATAAGCATGTGCGGACAAAGAGACATCATTATTTCCACAGCCAGGTGCTATATTGAGACAGTATGGCTGTGCACCTGTATTTGGAAGATTTCTTTGTTGCTTATTCCCGATGCAGAGTTAAAGTGAAGGTGACTAGGGCCTCTTTCCCCTACGGTGTGCAAGGACAGGGCTGGGTGGAGGAAAGAGATCTCTTCATGCTGCACTTTCTTATACATGTATGTGCAGACCAGGCCCTGGAAAGATCGTGATAGTGTATGAAACGTTCGCTGATTACCCCAGCATCTTGCTCCAAGTTGGAAGGGAAGCAGCCAATGCGAGCGATTCTAAATTTTCCCCTTTACAAGGGATACAGGATTCCTATGTGAAATTTGTGGTAACCTCTCCTCTGCTGCTGCCAACGCAGACACAGTGTCTCCTAAACAGAAGGGTCACCTACTGGCACAGCTGCTTCACACATTGATGAATCTGACATATTTTGAAAACAGATGTCTTCTAGAACCTCTTTTTACAGCTAAAAAATATGGGCATTTAATGCCATCTTAATAGTTTTTTTTTCCCCTAGCCTGTTTGTTATGATAGATTTGTCTTGTTAAATGTGGTTTTTGCCAACATTGTACTGTTATGGATTTGATCCCCCTCTTTGCTGAGAGGCCGCTATACAAAGAGACTCAGGGAGGGGCGCCTGGGTGGCTCAGTTGGTTAAGCGTCTGACTTCGGCTCAGGTCATGATCTTGTGGTTCCTGGGTTCAAGTTCAGCAACGGGCTCTGTGCTGACAGCTCAGAGTCTGGAGCCTGCTTCAGATTCTGTCTCCATGTCTATCTGCCCCTCCCCTGTTTGCACTCTGTCTCTCTTTCTGTCTCTCTCAAACATAAACATTTTAAAAAGCTCAAAGAGAGTCCGGGTGAACATTTGTCTTTCTGGCTGCTTGTTACCTGAGCATTCTTCCTCTTCTCAGGGACGTCCCTCAGATAGTCACCAGACTTTGTCAGCCAGGACCAGCTCAGCTCTTTGGCATTGGTGACCTCCAAGGTGTAGCTGGATCCATACCCAACCCCGGAGTCACTCCACGTCCTTCTGACTTCCTTTCTCCCAGCCACGGGACCACTTCTGGACCTGCTGGTAATTTTTATTTCTTAAGACATAAATTTCTGGACCCCTCTCTCCCTCTGGGAGGTTCACCTTCTCACCAGAAACACACTGACTACAGTTCCTGGTTACACCTGCTTCAACATGTTAGGATGTGTGCTACTGAAGGGGTAGGGAAAGCAGGCTGGGCATGTCTTCTCATTGAGGCTAATAGTTTCCCTGGAAGAGCACTCAGTTCTCTTTCTGTTATATCCTTTTTTTTTTCTTTTTTTAGTTTATTTACTTATTTTGAGAGAGAGCGTGAGCAGAGGAGGGGCAGGGAGAGAGGGAGAGAAAGAATCCCAAGCAAGCTTCTTGCTGTCAGCACAGAGCCTGACATGGCTCTAGAACTCACAAACCATGAGATAATGACCTGAGCTAAAATCAAGAGTCGGGTGCTTAACTAACTGAGCCACACAGACACTCTGTCTGTTATACCTTTTATTTTTATTTTCTTTTTATGTTTATTTATTGAGAGAGAGGGAGATACAGAGTGTGAGCAGGGGAGGGGCAGAGAGAGAGGGAGACAAAGAATTCGAAACAGGCTCCAGGCTCTGAGCTGTCAGCACAGAGCCCCACTCAGGACTCAAACTCATGAATCGCAAGATCATGACCTGAGCTGAAGTCGGACGCTCAGCCAACTGAGCCACCCAGGCGCCGCGACGCCCACCCCCACCCTCGCACCATCTGTTATATCTTAAACTTACAGCAAGAGCTCTGCTGTCGCACTACCTGGGATTCAACCTGGGGAGGCCATGGGGGCAAGACAGGGTGTGTGTGTGTGTGTGTGTGTGTGTGTGTGTGTACACATTCTGCATATTATATGGTTAATATTTATTGAGCATGAACCATGTGCCAAGGCCATATATATTCTTTCATTTAATCCTCATAGTGACTATATGAAATAGGAACTGAATAAACTATTATTGAACTCCTGGTTATAAATGAGGAAACAAAACTACAAAAAGTAAAATAACTTGATCAAAGTCATGCAACTAGAAAGTGATAGAGTCAAAATTCAAAACCAAGCAGCTTAAACCTAGCCTGTGCTCTTAATTTTATTCTACTTCTTTTCTATCCATATTGACTGTTATCACTATTATTTTATATTACATTATTTGTCTCAATATTATTATCTCAATAAATTTTTTTAGGTCATGCAATTATTCTCAGATCATCTTTGGTATGAGAGGGACTTTTCAGGGCTTTGTATGCAGATAGGCGAGGCCCTAAATGAGATTGTACAAAAACAGTGATGTCAGTGAGGCTGAAAATGTGGTGGGGCTGCTGTCTCCAAGGCAGGGAACTGTTGAACTATTGAACACAGCTAAAAATTCTGTGCAGACTTTGGTCCAGTTCTTTCTTTCATTTTTTGTTTACATTTCCAGCAAGAAACCTAGACTCCATGTTTTCATGAGTCTGCCTCCTTCTACCATTTGAAAGTGATAAGATTTGTGTATCTCAGTCATTCTCAAATTTTTGTGTGCCAAAACCACCTGGATACTTATTAAAAGAGACTGGTAGGCCCCTCCCCCAGAATTTCTGATTCAGTAGGTCTGACTGAGGCCCGAGAATGAGCATTCCCAGCAAGTTTCCCAGTGGTGTTGAACCAGGGACCACACTTCTGGGAACCACTGGTATAGATCAAACAAGGGTACTTTAGCAGGAGGCTATTTCTTTTAGACAAACCACGGATTTACTTAAATATATATTTGTGAGATCTAGGTAATGGGCTTTCAGTCCTGGATTAATATATTCTTTGACACCATTCTCTAATTTAAGAGACGATTTGCACTCATCTCTCAGTTTTACGTTGGGCCCCAAATCACCCTTATGATCCTGCATTCACTGTTGGACTCTGCTTATAACTAATGTGTGAATCTACTAACTGTTAGCAAAGACGTACTAGATGCATGTTGAAGAAAATCAAACACTATTATACCCTCAAGAAGCTCATAGGAGGTAGGATTTAAATATTAATCAACAAATAAAATAAAATTGTACTGGGATAAGCATTAAGAGGGAGAAGGCCATGTGTTGTGTGACCTTAAGTCAGGGTCATTAGCATTCTCTGAGGTGACACTTCAGGCTGAAGGATCAGAAAACCCCACTAACTTCACTCAAAGACATTTCAGATGATGTTTATTTCCAATGGTAAGTAACAAACGCAAGATAATTTTAGCAAGAGGAGAAATGTTCCAAAAGCCCAGGAAGGCCCCTATGGATTGTTGAATGGACTAGAATGTGTGGTTATTTTAGTAAACTACAAATCCCCTGGTGCTTCTGTACCTCAAACCACCAAATCAAGGTTTAAAACATACACATGAATCTAGGGGTACCTGGGTGGCTCAGTTAGTTGAGTGTCCGACTTCTGCTCAGGTCATGATCTCCCAGTTCATGAATTCGAGCCCAGCATTAGGCTCTGTGCTGACAGAGAAGAGACTGCCTGGAACTCTCTCTCCCTCTTCCTCTCTCCCCCCTTGCACTCTCTCTCTCTCTCTCTCAAAATAAATGAATAAACATTAAAAAATTTTAATGTTTATTCATTTATTTTGAGAGAGAGAGAGAGAGAGAGAGAGAGACAGCATGAGTGGAGGAGGGGCAGAGAGAGAAGGAGACACAGACTCGGAAGCAGGCTCCAGGCTCTGAGCTGTCAGCACAGAGCCCAGCATGGGGCTCGAACTCATGAACAATGAGATCATGACTTGAGCTGAAGTCGGATGCTCAACTGATGGAGTCACGCAGGCAGCCCAACATTAAAAAAAATTTTTTTAATAAAATAAAACATCACATGAATCTAGTAAGACTTGATCAGAGTTTATTTGTCACTTCTCCAGGGGATCCACT
Organism: Neofelis nebulosa; assembly: GCF_028018385.1. Taxonomy (NCBI): domain Eukaryota; kingdom Metazoa; phylum Chordata; class Mammalia; order Carnivora; family Felidae; genus Neofelis; species Neofelis nebulosa. Next base: position 86,898,428 of record NC_080784.1, on the reverse strand, counting down.
TGTATGAGGGAAAATATCTAGACTTGGGAAAATGCTCATGCTCTCAGGTCTTTTGGAAGAGTTTATTAGTGCAAACGGTTCTCAGCACTTTCCTTCTCCACAGAGGGAATACAGAAAATAAAAAGCTGAAATACTCTTGACTCACGTGAGCCAAACTGGTGTGATCCTCTGAAGCAGTCCAGCTCTGTTCAAAGTGCCAATGAATACATTGAACATTTTCTCAAGAAAATAATCTTCTCTCCCCAAGGCTTATTAAAGAAAACTAAGCATGTTCCCTAGGGTGTGGGAGTGAAACACAGTCCTTAAATTTTTATTCCCCTTGTCTTCTCTTCCTAGGTAGAAACTGAGAAGAATCTGAAGAGTTGAGTTACAGCAATTCACGTGGCAGCAGGTTGGAAGAGGAAAGAGTCCTAGAGGCATGAGTAATAACAGAAAGAAGGCTTGTTTGCTCAGCAGATCAGGTGACTTCCTCTGTGACCTAGCATTCCAGGTTGGTTCCCTTGGTCAAGTTCAGGTTAATCATATGGCATTTAGACTATGCAGGTTGTTTAGGAAAGACCTTTGATAATGACGTCACGGAAAGATACAGCCTGGGAGCCAACTAAATGCCTCCTACTGTCTCCAGATGTCAGAAGAATGTTTGCATTTGGCAATTTCTATAAAATAAACATACAATATCTAAAAATGCAAATATTTTTGAACCAGAATCTCATTTCTAAGAATGTATTTTAGATGAATGTGCAAATATTTTGTTGTGGTATTATTTGTATTGAAGCACAAAGGTTAAAAAATCCTGAATGTCCTGTCAACAGAAGACAGGTTATATAAATTGTGCTATATTCTTAAAAATCATAACTTTTAAAATATGAAACCCCTCTACAGATATATCTATTATGAAATGAGTTTACATGAAATATTGATAAGTAAAAAAACCAAGATTCAGGACAGTATATGTAGCATGTTCTAACTTCTATAAAAAGAGGGGTTATCTATGTTTATTCATTTGTCTATATTCTAGTGTATTAGCAGTGATATTTTCCAGGGGTTGCCTCTGGGATGGAGGAGTGCAGGAATGAGGGTCTGGGATGAGTAGAAGAATTTAAGTGTCCTCAAATCCCATATGTATTATATGAACATTTTACTACGCCCATGTATGTTTCTTATACACTTAAAGAAGACTTTTTTGTTTTTGTTTTTTTGTTGTTTCGGAAAAAGGACCTAAGTGTGTATATTCCCAGTCTACTCCAGCATGGGCCGGACTCTGAATTTTGCAAGGCAGAGGTTACATGAAATGTAGGGATAACCTTGTTCAATTAGTCCACTCAGGCCGCCATAACAAAATACCACAGACCACATGGCTTAAACAACAGACATTTATTTCATCCTAGTTCTGGAGGCCAGAAGTCCAAATCAGGGTGTCAGCACGTTTGGTTTCTGGTGAAATCTCTCTCCTTGGCTTGCAGGCAGCCACCTTCTTGCTATGTGGTCATATGGTCTCCGTGCACGAGGAGAGAGAGATATCTCTCATGTCTCTTTCTTTTCCTATAAGGACACCAGTCCAATGCATCATGGTCCCACCTTTTACATCCTCCCTTAACTATCCCCTTAAAGGCCCTATCTCCAAATACAGTCACATTGGACGCAAGGGCTTCAACATATGAATTTTGGAGGGATACAGTTCAGTCCAAAACACGTGGTAAGTGAACTTCAGAGTATCTACATATTTTTTTAATGTTTATTTATTTTTGAGAGAGAGAGTTGGGGAGGGGCAGAGAGAGAGATGCATACAGAATCTGAAGCAGACTCCAGGCTCTGAGATGTCAGCACAAAGTCCGACACAGGGCTCGAACCCGTGAAATGTGAGATCATGACCTGAGCCAAAGTCAGACGCTTAACCGACTGAGCCACCCAGGCACCCCTACATATTTTTTAATCAGCCTCGCCTTTCACACTTCCCGAAGCCCTCATTTATGCTCCTGATAGCACCAAGAGAAACAGATGAGGAGGTAAGAACTGGAGCAAGAGATAGGGGAAAAGTAGGTCGTTAACTCTGAAGCTGATATTGCTTGTGGCCTCCATGTTCTATCACCACCACATACCTCTCTCCCATCATCCTGGGTCTACAAAGAATCAATTGGGATGTATGATCATAAACCACCTCTTATTTTATTGTTTCCAGAACATGCAAGATTATCTACAACAAATAAATTAAAGCAGTGTCTGGGACGCAAGCTGGTGCAGCCACTCTGGAAAACAGTATGGAGGTTCCTCAAAAAACTAAAAATAGAACTACCCTACGACCCAGCAATTGCACTACTAGGCATTTATCCAAGGGATACAGGTGTGCTGTTTCAAAGAGGCACATGCACCCCCATGTTTATAGCAGGACTATCAACAATAGCCAAAGTATGGAAAGAGCCCAAATGTCCATCAATGGATGAATGGATAAAGAAGATGTGGTATATATATACAATGGAGCATTACTCGGCAATCAAAAAGAATGAAATCCTGCCATTTGCAACTACGTGGATGGAACTGGAGGGTATTATGGTAAGTGAAATTAGTCAGACAAAGACAAAAATCATATGACTTCACTCATATGAGGACTTTAAGAGACAAAACAGATGAACATAAGGGAAGGGAAACAAAAATAATATAAAAACAGGGAGGGAGACAAAACAGAAGAGACTCATAAATATGGAGAACAAACTGAGGGTTGCTGGAGGGGTTGTGGGAGGAGAGATGGGCTAAATGGGTAAGGGGCATTAAGGAATCTACTCCTGAAATCATTGTCTCACTATATGCTAACTAATTTGGATGTAAATCTTTAAACATAAAAAATAAAAAAATAAAGCAGTGTCCTGAAAGACTTCGTTGCTCATTTTTTTTTTTTTGAGTGAAATTTGTTTTCTTTTCTCCTCTTTGATGGGATTAGGTGAATTGTTAAGTATAAAATCTGAATGTAATGACTGAGGCCTTTGGCGTCTTCCATGTGAATGTTCTCAATTTTATCAGAGCAGTCTAGCCTGTGAACCATATTGCATTGGAAGCGATCTTGTTCCATATGATAATATACAAAGGCTCTGGGGGGAAAAATTTGATTGCCTAAGCAGGCCATGTTTCTGCTAATAGTGCTTTTTGAAGCGTGGTAAGGACACTCAGCATGCATAAGAAATACACGGAGGTGAAGGATGAGGAAACAGAGAGGCCAAAGGGAGAGTCAGAGGCCACACAGTAATTCAGATGAGTGAGTTAAGCCCTTATAGTCCTTTAGTGGTTCACCACAGCTTTCCAAATGAAGTCTCAGCCTAGTCTAGGAGGGTTCTCATCTCTCTGTCAGCCTCATCCCCCACATTCCAGCCTCACACTCTAAGCTCGGGCAATAAGGAGCTGGTCGCTGACATCTACTTGCTTCGCTCTGACTCCAGATTCTTCGCCTCTACTCAAGGTGTGTCCCCAGCCTGAGATTCTCTTTCTTCATGACTTTGCTTTGATAATTCTACCTCATCTTTTCGACATTCAGCAGAAGAGTCATCACCTTCGGGAAGCCTCTTTCAGATCTATAGGCTTAGTATCCCACTTCTGGGCTCCCTCAGCTCTGACCCCTTACAGGCATCTCTGTCTCTCTCTTTCTCTCAATTTCTCCTCTCTCTCTCTCATAACTCACTTTTGTCTCCTAACCAGTTGGCACAGTGCCTGGCACACAGGCATTTTAAAAAATACGTTTGGAATTGAACAGTTCAAATTTGATAACGTGTCTAACAAGTCTGATATCTGTTCACAGCAACCAGAACTTTCTCCTCGCGAAACTGGTAGTTGGAGAAAACTGGACTTGGGACTAGAGGTGGACTCTGTACATACGATATTAGATATTATTCCTCACTCAGGGTTTAGTGCACAAAGGTGCCTGCCTGCTTGCCTGTCTGCTTTCTGGAAGCAAACTCCAAGGACCCCTTTGCAGTGGGAGCAGTAAGAATACAGTGGGAAAGCGAGAGGTCTTTACCCCAAGAGCTGGGTAAATGGTCACTCATTCATCCATTTATTGCCCCTTACTTTCAGGCAGGCTGAGTACTACACACAGGAAACAAGACACAGAGTCTGCTCTCCTGGAATTCACAATCTTGTTTGGCTGATAGATGTGTAAACACACTGCTCATTCTTCTCCTCAGGCATTTTAAGTTTACTGTTTTGATCTGAAGGCACAGGGTAAGCAGTGATTTGTCTTCCTGCTGAAGCCAAGTGTCAGAGAAAATTAACTCTTAGCTAGCGGCTGAGCATAACCAGTGGCCTGACATCTAAGCCTATGTTGCCTTTAACCTTCATTGTTCTCTTCTTGAAATTGAGATTGCAGTATGTCCCTGAGGGTAGTAAATTTAAAATTTTACCACACTGAATTTTATGAAGAAAGTATGTTTTATCATTATTTTTGAAAACTTGGACATTTGCAAAACAGATTTGGAACCTGTCCCTGTAATTACTGTTTACTAAGTACATATTTAACACAGGAAACAGGGAAGAGGTAGACAGGTAGTAGAGGTCTTATGTGGAAAATAGCAAATAAGGCAAAGATTCCATTTTCAGCATGAAAAGAATTTCCTGTGTTTTGTCCAAAAAGATCAGACTCCTAACAAAACTTAGTAATGCAAACATTGGCTCCAAAAAAGGAGGCTTTTTCTCCCAGAGTATGTTTAGGGCTAGCTCTAAAATCTGGGGCACACCTTCTTTCAAGGAAAGCATTCTTAACTCTAAAGAATAAAAAATGTCACCCAACCTGACTATTCCAGTGGGCTCTGGTCCCTGGAAAGCTCCAAGATGCAGCTGGCAGGGAGGATGCGTGGGGAGGGCGGTGGTGAAATAGGCCAGTTGGCAGCCAGAGATAAGCGTTGCAAAATCAAGGGGAAGAAACCTAGAGCAAACCTCCGGGTCCTTCCTCTGTTTAAAATGACTTCCCTCGACAATGGCCAACTTCAATGATACGCCCAACTTAAAGCACGCATATGTGAGAGAATATTGTATTTAAATAAAGCACAGATAGAAGCATTACTTTGCACCCTACAAAAAATTGCTGTCTGACCTACTATATCATGTGAGCATAATGGAGATACTTTGTTTTGAATGGTGTCAACCAGGCAACTTGTGAATTTATAGCAAATTGAATGTTGAATTTGAGTTGTACGAATTTGGAAAATCTTAATGTGAATGGGGGAAGTTAGATTTCTTTCCCTGACAAACGAATTTTGTGTATGGCAGGCATTTTCCAGCATTTGCAACATGTTTAGTGTTTGAGAACTGGAACATTTGCATACTTTGTTAGAGAATAAGAAAGGGCAGCGACGACTTTGGTAAATTTCTACTTTTTATAATTAAATAAATCATAGTTTTTCCCCCCTCTAGAACATCTTGTAAACTTGGATAGCACTGAGTTCAGTCTAATATAGTCTCCTGGTTTAGAAAAAAATTATCTGTCAATAGTCATTGCATTCAATAGTATCTAAAAGTTAGACTGATCTAATGAAATATAGTCCAGGTAATCAGACCCTGTGAACAATTCAAATAGTATATCTGGTTTTCTTTTTAAAAATTAATACTTCATAAAATGAGGTTTTATTCCTAAAACTGAATGGAGTCAACTTTCTGCCTTTTAATGAAGCTTAAAGTATATATGTTAGCCAAACCCCATATTTACCCTGAAAATAATGTCAACAACTTACAGAAGGATATTTGTTGTAAATGAGATAATCTTTTTCAAACAACTTTTTCAGTTTGCATGTGGATCAGCTATTTTGACAAACTCCTTCTTGTTAATCTGACAACAAATTGATTCAAATAAATAACTGGTTTGATTGATATTTTTCATTGAGTTGGCTTAAAACATTTGACCACATTGACTTCTTGTTTGGTATTTAGTAGTCACAGCTAAAGAAGCTCACTAACCACACCAGCTATTTGTAAAGGGTCTGTGAAATATCAATACCTTTCTAGCTTCCACAAAGCACTGCTCATCAACCAGGAAATTGGTCAGTTTGATGGGCAAGTTTAGAACATTTCAGATGTTCATTCAGCTAGCACACCATGACGGATTTTCCTATTTTTCTCCCACTGATACAAAGAGAACAAATAACTCTTTACTGAGATATTCTTTTCCATCTTTAACACAATGTAGTCTACTTCCGAAAAGATGTTAATCCATGTTAAAATGAATTAACAGGGTAAAAGGGTGCATTCAGTATTCAAGTAGGCAGATATACTGTAGAATAGTACACAAATCCTGAGGATTAATTATACTTAAGAATTCAAGAAGTACTTATGAGCATAATAGGTGTAAAAGATAAGACACAATACCTGTAACATTAGTTTTGTTTCAATAGAGAGAGTTAAAATAAGCATACCAATGGGATGAAAGCCACAGGCCAAAGCATAGTGAAAGGACATTTGATTTAAGGTATGACTTCGGGTAGGTTAACTTAAAGTATGATTTTGTCGTCTTACATTTTAAATTGGCCAATGATACCAAATTTAAATGGCTGCAAGATTTCAAAGAAAATGCATACATGAAAGAACTTTTGTAGTTGAGACCTACAAAAACTTTCTATCACATAGGCTACATGTATCAGTCATACATATGCGTATGCATACATATCATATTATGTATAAATTTAAATGGAAATAGAATATGATGGGATTTCAGAAGCACTGGTAACTGGGGAATTTATAAGAGCAATGATTTATCTCCATTCCCCTCCCCCTCTTCCTCACTTGAATTGATGGTGAAATTCTTTTATTATTATAACTGTGTTGGGATAAAATTAGGAATGGAGGAGGGTTTATACATTTCCTCCCTTCTTCAGACCCTAATAAAAATTCTATCATTTTCTTTAAAAAAAATTAATGTTTATTTTTGAGAGAGGGAGAGAGAGAGAGCGCGTGCGCGAGGGAGACCACAAGTGGGGGAGGGGCAGAGAGAGAGAGGGAGACACAGAACTCAAAGCAGGCTCAAGGCTCCAGGCTCCAGGTTCCAGGCTGTCAGAGCCCAATGCAGGGCTCGAACTCGCTGTCAGAGCCCAATGCAGGGCTCGAACTCAGAGTGTGAGATCATGACCTGAGCTGAAGTCAGATGCTGAGCTGACTGAGCCACCCAGATGCCCAAAATTCTATCATTTTCAACCCAGTTTCCCTGTCTATGGAAAGATTTCTTCTTGATGGACTGGAGGCAAAATCCATCCATGTAGTAAATTATTGAGGAAGTAGAAAAAAACAGTGGGTACTTGGAAGGTGGACAGAGTGTCTTCTTCTGGAAAGGGCCTTAAGGACAGCTGCACTGGAGCAGCTGTGGGTGAGAAAAGAGCAAATAAGAGAAGAATGGGAGTTTCAGTAAGTGTTGCTGTGGATAACGCGTTTGGATTTCTTTTAATATCCCACAAGATATTTGAGTAAAAAATACGATTTATTTTTCGTTACTTTTGCTAACTGGACTGTGTTTCATAAACATAATACCAATACTGAGACGCATGGCTCTGGATATTTTCACGATTCAAAGAATTTCATAGGTGTTTACCACATGCTGGGCCAGGATAGCCTCTGTGTATGCAAACATCAACAAAATGGCCTCTCCTCTCAGGAGGTCAAAGGGTCTACAGCACGTATGGGTGTATGTGCAATGCATGAAACAAAGTGTTTGGGTGCTAAGGCGTACCGGACAACAGGTTTTACACTAGATGAATATTCTTAAAATATGACAGCAAAGGGTGTCCAGGTGTGCTGGGGATGGTGGACACCAGGAAAATCATCACAACTCCAGAGATGTTTCCCGACTGACCTAGGGAGGCGGCAGTGGAGGAGGGACAAGAGATAAGAGAGTGGTGAAGAATAGAACCATGTGCTATTTTTCTCCTGGAGACTTTGAGCTGCTAAAAATTTTCTGTGGATGTATTTAAAGTTCGATTCACAACATAGATAAGCCAAGAAGGCTAAAGTGATTTCCTTATGATTTGGTTTTATTTGATTTGTTTTTGAGAGAGAATGTGTGAGCTGGGGAGAGGGGCAGAGGGAGAGAGAATCTCAAACAGGCTCCACACTCCACACTCAACATGGGGGACCTGACACGGGGCTCAATCCCCCGACCCTGGGATTATGACCTGAGCCAATATCAGGAGTTGGATGCTCAACTGACTGAGCCACCCAGGTGCCTTCTTATGATTTTAAAGATGACTCCAGCACAGGGAGAAAATCAGAAGATAGAGTCAGGTGATTGTCTTCCACAATATGTGGAAGGAGAAAAAACTAGAAGTACACTATTAAATTCCTAAATACTTATTACATGGTTACTAACTTCCTTCATAACTAAAACTTGAATGTTCATGCTTACAGTAGATGCTGTCATTTCACAATGAAATGTGCAGTGTGTCTAATATAGTTAACTGTGAGTATATGAGTAATCTAAGCGTTCTGTTTGACACGAGGCAGATGATGCATCATGACTAACTAGGGATACATTCCATCCCGGTAGTTTTTTTTTTTTTTAATTTTTAAAAATGTTTTTATTTATTTTTGAGACAGAGAGAGACAGAACATGAGCAGGGGAGGGGCAGGGAAAGGGGGAGACACAGAATCTGAAGCTGGCTCCAGGCTCTGAGCTGTCAGCACAGAGCCCAACGCGGGGCTCAAACTCACAGACTGTGAGATCATGACCGGAGCTGAAGTCAGACGCCCAACCAACTGAGCCACCGAGGGGCCCCCATCCTGGTAGTTTTAATACAGCAAAGCAAGGTGACAATAGGGAAGCAAGATGAAGCCAGATATACAATATATTTTTTAAAATTGTGTCTTCTGGGGCTCCTGGGTGGCTCAGTTGGTTGACTGTCTGACTCTTGATTTCAGCTGAGGTCACGATCTCACAGTCGTGAGATCGAGCCCTGCACTGGGCATGGAGCCTATGTGGGATTCGCTCTCTCCTCCCTCTGACCCTCCTCTGCTTGCGTGCGCTCTCTCTCTCTCTCAAAAATGAATGAATGAGTGAATTAATTAATTAATTAAAAAAATAAAAAATTGTGACTTATATCGCATGTACTTTTTGTCATCTATGTAAGCATGAAAAAGGAAGTATGAGGTGGAATTTGAATCAGGCTTCTCTTTTCAAGATTGGTCATTAGCTTAAATAAGAGTGTTTGTGTGCTATGCATGTTTCATCCCTCAGTGAGGAGGAGGGAGATGTGGGAGAGGGACACAAATGACATTTCCTGAGTGTTTGTTTCGTGCCAGGTGGGGTGCTGGGCACTCCACCCGTGATATCACTGGCTGGGAGTGGCAGGGTGGGCAGTGTGAAGAATGAACTCCAGGAGTAGGCTCACGGGCTGGGGTCCTGGTTCAGCTACCTACTCCTGTGACTTTGGGCAAATTATCTACTGTTCTTGGCAATTAACACTCACTGAGCTTTTACCCTGTACTAGAAAGTGTGTCAGGTGTTTTATTTATTTATTTTCCTTACAGCATCCTTATAATAAGGTATTGTTATTATCGTTTTGAAGGCATTGAGGTAAAGAGAAGTTAAATGAGGGAGAATATAAAGAGTAAAAACATCTGGTTCTACAGTCACAGTGCTGGCGTTCACATCCTAGCCAGACCACTTATGAGCTGGGCTAGCTTAGGCAAATTATTTAACCTCTCTTGAGACTCGTATAGCATGCTGTGAACAGTGTTTGGCACCTAGGAAAAGCTTAGGAAATGTTAGCTGTTACTGTAATTCGGTGAAATGGCAGGTATCTTGTTTGGGAAGTATATTTACTGCTTGGCCTTGAGTAACCAAGAGAGGGAACAGATACCTTGTTTTTAGGACACTGATTTGAAGCCAGTCACTGCACAGCACACACAGCTATTTGCATTTAGGGCCATGCATACACTCTCTGGTCCTTCTCCACTCCATCAGGGTATGTGTTCCTCTTTCATTTCCCCTTTGGGGTTGGGGTGGAGGGGTGGGAAGGTGAGAGTTGCCTTGCCCTTGTTGTGATGTTTCTGAAGAACAAATCAAGGCTTCAGTAATGGGTGTTATAGAGTGCTGTGACTTGCCCAAGCTAAAGGTCACCAACCAGCATCTTGACAAGGGGAGTATCCATGATATGTAGCACACGCAACAAAAATAAACCTCATTAGCTCAGAGAAATTATGTTTTGGGGACTCTTTATTTGTGCTCCAAACCTTGAAGCCCAATGATAGGGCCCATTAAATAAAGACATCTCTATTTCACCATCTGCTTAGAGGATTCTTTAAATTAAGATTTACGAATATGGCAAAAAGGCTAGTTTAAGAAGATAAAGCCGAATGAAATATTTATGAAGTATTTATCCCTATAAACTGACGAGTTGGGTTTGTACTTAAGCCCATTTTCAGTACTAGTTCTTAGATTAAAAAAAAATTACCTGTAATTATCAGAACACTGACGACTCATAAGAGAAGACAACCAGTGTAAGGGTAGCTATCTTTTTAAAAAATAAAATATAAAGAAATTCATTCATGCTTCTCCTTTATGAATTGCTAGTCTTTCTAAGACTCTTTAACTTTGAAGAAATTGTCAGCTATGATGGCTGTGGATGCTAGACACCTCTTCCAGGGCCAGCTCAGGTCCCTCGCCACTTTGACAATCTCAAGAGTGAGGTCCTTGGCTTGACAGCCCTGAAAAGCCAATGACCTAAAGACCCATCATCAAGAATACGCATCCCCATTTTTGTTTTGATGTTGCTGCCTGTTTCTTTCCTCAGCCCACCCCTTCTACAGGACCGACCTCCAGCCTGTTATGTTACAGGGTTGGCCTGGACATGTAGACCACTCTCAGATGGAGAATTAATGATCTTGGGAACAAAATGGCAAAATCATTTGAATGGTTTCCATGCCTCTCCTTCGGGGATGCTTGATTGAGAGTGTCTTAAGTGACCCAGATGGTTCAAAATACAGCATTCAGAGTGTCCCATCCAACTATAGTTAGGTGTTCACTGAGATCACTAGGGTAATCTTTGAATTACGAAAGAGCCTGTTTAAGACCAACTCGTATATAGATGGTATATCCCCAGTTTTAGAGTGTGACTGGTATCGGTTCCTTTCTAAAGACATTTTCTGTTTCCAGTGTGAAAATAGATAAACATTTTAAATAAACTGGTAAGGATAATCAGATTGCATACAAAAGTTAAAGAATAAGTACCCCGTTAAGTTAAACCATAAATAATACTTAAGATTAATAGTATTTTCTAACAAGGGCACCTGGGTGGCTCAGTCAGGTGTCTGATTTTGGCTCACGCCATGATCTCGTGGTTTGTGAGATAGAGCCCAGAATTGGGCTCAGAGCAGAGCTTGCTTGGGATTCTCTCTCTCTCCGCCTCTCTCTGCTCCTCCCTCCTTACCTCTCTCTCTCAAAATAAACTTAAAAAAACAGATAGTATTTTCTGGGGCATCCGGGTGACTCAGTTAAGCATCAGACTTCGGCTCAGGTCATGATCTCATGATTCATGAGTTCAAGCCTCACATCAGGCTCTTTGCCTTCAGTGGGGAACCCACTTCAGATCCTTTGTCTCCCTCTCTCTGCCCCTTCCCTGCTCTCTCTCTCTCTCTCTCAAAAATAAATAAACACTTAAAATATATATAGTATTTTCTGACTAAAAATTAGCTTAATATCCTGTAAATATAAAAGTACTGTAGTAAAATATAATTATGCAAAATAAGGTGAGATTATTCTCTAAAAATCAGGAAAAAATAACACATGAAGGATTAAACTAAATGGCTTCTGAACACTGCTGGCAATGGCTAGTTTGTTTCCAATGGACCAGTGCTCTGGAAGGGTTGGAAGGTAAGGCAGGGTCTAAAACGGGCTTTTCTCTCCATCTCAGTGTTCTTGCCCTGCTTTGCTCACCCCCTTGCAACAGACAGGAGGGATTTGAGGCCCATCACCTTCACTTGGACACAGGATGGGACAAGAGAGGGATCCTCCTGTTCTTTACAAACAGCTGCTGTAGAGGAGGCCCCCCGGTGTCCTTTCTCCTTCCACCAGGCTGGTGGAGATGACAGAGAGAGAAAGAGAGAAAGGGAGAGAAGGGGGGGGGGGGAGAAGGGAGGAGGAGGGAGAGGGATGGAGAGACAGATGATAGGCATGGCAGCCTGCCTGGGACAAGGCTGTGGAGTGCATCTGAAGTTCAGCTGGCTGCTCTGTTTTCCCCCCACATTTCTCTGTGCACTCCAGTGACCACACCCAGCAGGTTGGTAGGACTTAGAAAGAACTTACTTCTATTGCTTCTTCTGGCATTTGCAGAAGCTCCATTAACAGCTCTGGTACCTTTGGCATTGAGGCATCTGCCAACCACACTTGGAAAAGACAAGATTGCCAGTGTGTCAAAGGTGAAAAAAGGTGAAAAAAGAACTTGAAATATATTTACAATACCTCCCCTCCCCTCTAACCTACTGAAGGTCCTTTGCTTGTTCCTTGGCTACCAGGCCTTTGTAATACTGAGTGGAGATATCGAAGTAAAGGAGCCCAGGTAGGGGAAAGACCCCTCTCCATAGGAGAAGGCAAGAAAGGGAAATTCAGGTAGGAGGAAGGGGTTGGAAGGAAATAAAAGAACAAGTCAAACATGAGAGGATGTTTAGCTCATCATGAGTGGTGATGTCCTATCCCTCCGCCAATGACTGTATATCAAGGACTTTCACTCAACAGATCCTGTATTATTTTCCTGTATTCTTTATATTTTGAAAAAAAAAATTTGGCCTATTATTTTTTTTTTTTTATTTTTTTTTTTATTTATTTTTGGGACAGAGAGAGACAGAGCATGAACGGGGGAGGGGCAGAGAGAGAGGGAGACACAGAATCGGAAGCAGGCTCCAGGCTCCGAGCCATCAGCCCAGAGCCTGACGCGGGGCTCGAACTCACGGACCGCGAGATCGTGACCTGGCTGAAGTCGGACGCTTAACCGACTGCGCCACCCAGGCGCCCCTGGCCTATTATTTTAAATACTTAAAAAAATAACTCACAAACATGTTTAATGTGCACCAGTTATTTTTTTAAAGTGGCTTAAAAATAATTTAATTCTATAATAATCCTATAAGGTAGGCACAGTTACTTTTCCTACTTTATTGTTGAGGAAACAAAGGCACAGAGAAGCTATACAGCTCAAGGTCACATGGGCAGAACATTGTGAATCTGAGTCTCAAACTCACAATCTGGCCCCTAACTTTGTGCTTTTAGCCACTGGATTCTGCTCCATCTCTTCCCTTTTAACTTTGGATTTTTATTAAAAGTATTAAAAAAGAGAGGCGCCTGGGTGGCTCAGTTGGTAAGTGTCCGACTTCAGCTCAGGTCATGATCTCACAGTCTGTGAGTTCGAGTCCCGCGTTGGGCTCTGTGCTGACAGCTCAGAGCCTGGAGCCTGCTTCAAATTCTGTGTCTCTGGCTCTCTCTGCCCCTCCCCTCCTCAGACTCTCTCTCTCTCTCTCTCTCAAAAATAAATAAACATTAACAAATGTATATAAGAATATAGTCTCCTTGCCAAAAAAATTGAACTATAAGGAAGCCAAACCATCCCTGAACCACTCCACATCTTCAAATTTTGATTCTTTTCCACCTTAGAGATAACTGTGTTCTTCCAGATCTTTTATCTCCTGTATTTGTATGTATGCATGTGTATGTGTGTGTATGTATATATACACACACACATAAACCCACATACATATGTCCATACACATATACATATGTATACAAGCAACTGTGGAAAATACATAATATTTTTATGTGTGCTTTATTTTTGTTTTTTTATTTTGTTTTACACAACACTATGTCTTGGAGCTCCTTCTAGGTCTACATATATTACTGCTGTGTTAAAACAATTGTTGTGTAATATTCTATGGTATGGCTATACTACATTTTATTTAAGCACTTCCCCAGTGGGAGGTGGACAGTTAGCCTACCTGCCACATTTGATACCCTTTCAAACAATGCTTCAGTGGCCGTCTTCATAGATATTTCCTGTGTATACATAAGAGTAGTTTTCAAAGATACATTCTGAAAAGCAGACATGCTGGGGCATATACAAAATACAATTGCAATTTTAGTAGAATTGTCATTTTGGGGGGCATCTGGGTGGCTCAGTCAGTTAAGCGTCCGACTTCGGCTCAGGTCATGATCTCAAGGTTCGTTGAGTTCGAGCCCCGCATTGGGCTCTGTGCTGACAGCTCGGAGCTTGGAGCCTGCTTCGGATTCTGTGTCTCCCTCTTCTCTCTGCCCCTCCCCTGCTTGCACTCTGTTTCTCTTTCAAAAATACATAATAAAAACATTTAACAAAAAGAATTGCCAATTTTGCGTATAGCAGTAGATATAGTCATTCATGAGAAATCTTATTTTCTGAAAAGTCATGCTCCCCAAATAATGGCACTTATGGGAAAAAGTGGGTCGGGGCAGATCACTCAAAGTCTATGTAGCTTTATATCCAGAGCAGTAACAAAAACAATAACTTTCTCTCCTCAGTCACTCCTGTTCCAGGCCTGACCTTCAGCCTATTCTGATATAGGTTTGGTCTGGCTACATAGATTGTTCTATGAACAACCCAGGAAGGTAGATCTTCAAGGCTAGAGGCTACCTAAGGGAGATATTTAAAATGCACCAAAACACCATCAAAGTGCAGCTAAAAGTGAAGCTCTGAAGCAAGGTGGCTTTCTTTAGGGTGGACACAGGAAGTGTAACCTGTCACAACCCCAGACCTATGCAAAGATGGGGATGTCCCTCTCAGGGGAAGAAGGGAGGATGTGGGCACTGATATCATTTGTTTGTTTGATGGGGCTGAAAAGACTCTGGCTTGTGTGCAACTGTTGATCTGAGCATTTTTGTCTTTCTCCTAAAAAGTTATCAATGCTATTTCCACTCTTCCAGCTTTCTTTGTTTAGGAAAAATTGTGTATGACCCAACATCACTCTCTCATTATACTGACATCATTATTCTATTTATCAATCATGTAAGAGCTAATGTATGTTAGGGGTGCCTGAGTGGCTCAGTCAGTTAAATCCAACTCTTCATTTTGACTCAGGGCATGATCTCATGGCTCATGGGTTTGAGCCCCACGTCAGGCTCCATGCTTACAGTGAGGAACCTGCTTAGGATTCTCTCTCTCCCTCTCCTTCTGCCCTGCTTGCTCTCTCTCTCTCTCTCTCTCTCTCTCTCTCAAAATAAACAAACAAAAAACATTAAAAAAGAGCTAATTTATGTTATAAAAACATATGCTGTAGCTGAACAGATTATTGCTCATTTGCTTTCAAAAGTACTTATACCAATGACACTCTCCCAAGAAGTTAACTACCTTCACTTTTGGAGTTAGATTATGTTGCTTTCGGACACATCGCCCACTGTGAATGGCTCAAGTGGACCTGATATAATCAAGTAACTATAGCAACAGGATAATTTATTCTACATTCTACATGTTCTTTCAGAATGATGAAACTTAATTCCTTTGGGGCACAAGATTGATTTAGAGGTTTTCTCTTAAATTTATCACCTTCTTTAAGGTTAATATTTTCTCTGACTCTTAGGGTGCCCAGCTGCTCAGTTGGTAGAGCATGTGACTCTTGATCTTGGGGTTGTGAGTTTGAGCCCCATATTGGGTGTAGAGATTACTTAAAAATACAATCTTTAAAAAAAGTTCTCTTACTCCCTTCCAAACGGAGGATGAGTTTGTTTAACAGAAAAGATGAAACAAAGTAAGAATCGGATATTCCTGCCTTTTTTGAGACGTTGACTTTATGTGGCAGTGACAATCTTGATTTATAATAATATACCATACACTGCAAAACATAGAGAAGACATTCAAATGGCTGACTTCTTTTTTCAAGAAATAACAGAAAGAGCAATGCAAAGAGGAAATGATTATGAACATATTGTTAGGGAGGTAGACTATTAATGTATTATGGAGTATAGCAAAAACCGTTAGTTATTCTTCGGTGCTGTGGGTTGAAGTGTGCCCTCCCCCAAATTCATATGGGGGAATCCTGATCTCAGAATGTGAGCTTATTTGGAGATAGGGTCATTACAGAGATAATCAAGTTTAAATGAGGTCATTAGAGTGGGCCCTAATCTGATGACTGGTCCCCTTAGGAAAAGTGGAGATTTGTGCATGGAGACAAATACAGAGGAAGATGATATGAAGAGACCTAGGGAGGAGACAGTCATCCACAAGCCAAGGAGAGATGCCTGGAACAGAGCCTCCCCTCAGAGCCCTAGGAGGGAGCCAACCTGGTTGACATCTTGATTTTGGACTTTTAGTCTCCAGAGCCATGAGACAGTAGGTTTTTTTTTCCCTAATTTTCTTTTTAATGTTTATTTATTTACTTTGAGAGAGAGAGAGGCATAGAGAGAGAGAGAGAGAGCTGGGGAGGGGCAGAGAGAGAGAGGGAGAGAGAGAATTCCAGGTAGGGTCCACATTATTTTCACTTTTTCGCCGATGCCGTTCATCCTTTGGGAACCCCTGGTTGCTGGAGCTGGTCTCCGGCACTGTTGTAGGGCTCAAACTCACATACTGTGAGATCATGACGTGAGCTGAAATCCAGAGCTGGACACAGCAGATTGAGCCACCCAGGTGCCCAAGTTTTTGTTTTCTAAGTCATGCAGTTTGTGGTACTTTGTTTTGGCAGCCCTGGAAAGCTAATGCACTCAATAACCACTTCCAGTGGTGACCTCCAATGAACCATGCCTCCCAATATCCATGCCCTTATCATTCTACTCCCCTGGAATCTGTGGTGGGCCCATGACTTGTTGTAACCCACAGAATGTTACTAGAGGTGATACTGTACCAGTTCTGGGCCGATGCCTTAGGAAGGTCTGGAACTTAAAATTTTGCACTTTGAGGGGCCCTGAGTGGCCATTTAAGAAGTTTGGCTGCTCTGCTGGAGAGACCACATGGTAAGGCCTTGTGGAAAGTGAGAGATCTTGAATCTACACTAGGAGAGAGAGGTCCAGCTGTCCCTGCTTGTCAGCTGAAGTCAGCCTTCCAGCTATCCCTGCCAGGGCGCCACAGATATGAATAAGCCATGCTGGACATTATAGTTGTGGCCATTGTCTGACTGCAATTACATGGGCAAACAGCAGAAAAATCACCCGTTCAATTTAGGGTTGTGAGCGATAATAAAAAGTTGTTGTGTTTTAAGCCACTGAGTGTTGGAGTAGTTTCTTACATAGCAATAGGTAATTGAAATACTCCCTTATTTTACAGCAATAGAACCCCCAAGAGACCAAGTACTGGCCAACAGGATATTCAGAGAAATAGTGTGTCCTACTTCTAGGACATGTCTTTAAATCCTTTTCCCCCAACCTGCTCTCTGGAATGTGGACATGCTGTTCATCTGAGACAATAAGTGGTAATGTCCTAGAGATAGCTAAGCATTGAGATAGCTGGTGTCCCTGCCACACCAGCTCTACACTGTTACACAAGAGAAAGATAAACTTGGGTTTCAATCACAGCAACTAAACCCATATCCTAATTAATACATAAGGAATAATTTATTGATGAAAATATTTTACAACATTTTTCTCAGGAGGCTGTTTCTCCATACTGCAGTGAATTAGAACACTGCCTTCATTGAAAGGATATAAAATACAGGATGATAATGGGAGATTATACATGCATATAATCACTTCTTCAGAAGTGATCCTTGGAATATTAATTCTAGGTACTTAGTTCTTTGTTCGTTGAAAGGTGAAATGAAATGAGGTCATTTATGTCAAGGGGTTTTAAAATAGAGTGGGGTGGTCATTAGGAGATGGGCCTTATGCAAACTCTCACTGGTAGATCCGTGAACTTTTGAACTGGCCCAAACCACAAATATTCCAAGGACTCAACCCGAACACCTATAACTTGCTGCAGTAAGAGATTTTGCTTAGTGATAGCTTTGGCAACCAATTATATTTAGTCAAGATTAGCTTTCTGCCACCAATACCAACCAAAAATTCTTTGTAAACAATGTATACGAGCATTTCTTTTTTCTTTAAAAAAAACCTCTGACTTTTGCTCCCTAATGGAACACTATTTGGGTTGCTACCCAAATCTACGTACCCTGAATTGCAATTCTTTGATCTCATATAAATGCTCTTGCTTAATTTTTGCCCTCTGACAATTCTAGATTGACAGTTCCTAGTACATCTCAGAAAGAGTTTGGGAAGATTGCAGACCATGTCTATCTTCTATCTAGAGATTCGCAATGCACATGAACCTTTGAAAATTATGTAGTGCCTAGATGTGTTCCACTCAACTAGAATCCCTTGGAAGTCACTTTGGGAAATAGTGATTCAGAAGGGACTGTACTGGTTTGTGTTGACATTGTGTATATTTTAGTGAGGATGAAAACTGCAATCTGAGTCAAAAAAAAAAAAATCCATGCAGGACTAAGTTTTGTTACTCAGAAAGTTTACTGGATAATGTCCCGCTTTTCTTTCAAATAGCTCTTTGATTACTGTTGAGTTTTTTTTTTTTTATGTTTATTTATTTTGAAAGAGAGAGGGACGGAGTGGGGAGGGAGGGAGAGAGAGAGAGAGAGAAGGCTCAAGTGGGGGAGGGGCAGAGAGAGAGGGAGACACAGAGTCCAAAGCAGGCTCCATGCCTGCTGTCAGCACAGATCCATTGCGGCGCTCAAACTGTGAGAACATGACCTGAACCGGTCAGACGCTTAACCGACTGAGCCACCCAGGCGCCCCCCTAGCTGTTGGGTTTTTAAAGAAAGTCTTCCTTCCCAGCCTCCGGGCTCTTAGGCATATCCCATGCCTCTTCTTCCAACACAGTAGACCCAGGGAGATCTTTTCCATTTTCCCAGCTGTCTGTTCCTCCTTCCGTGCTTTCTTTACCCAGACTTTGTTTTGAATGGGGCTCTCACTCACTTCTTTCTGACCTAATTGTGGCCTCAGGTCAGCTCCAGTTCTGGCCTCCAGTGCCTTAGCCTGGGCCATGCCACAATCCTTGAACTTATGGAGACAGTTTGATATTCAGCAAGTTTTCTTAGCTGTGAGAAGGGGGGGAAATGGAAGGAACTAAAGCTGTCTAGGAGAACCATTGCCAAAACTCCAGGGGGTCCACCAGTCTTTGGATTACTGTTTGAGGGCACTAGAGCCGCCCTATCTATCTGAACTATGCTCTGTTCCCCTGTAGAGTGAAAGACTGAAAGATCTACTGGAAAGTCTCAGATCTGGAAAGGCTGCAAAAAGGAGTCAAGATTTCATCACTTAGTCCGACTTGAAAGCACACACCCAACAGAACCGGCCAGCTGCCGGAGGGCCTTTCTGCAAGTTCCTCTTTTCCCACATCTCATTTTCCCCTTTTTGATTAATCTCTTCCTTCTGCTTAGTATCCATTTATGTCCTCACAAAGCCATTGACTAAAACTATAGGCCTAAGGAGATAGAAATCAAGGCATTTGAAAACTTTCTGTGGCTGGATCACAGTAAAAACCTTGACCAAAGTCTAGTCAGGCTCCTCTGAGCTCACTTCTGGACTAAGCCTCAAACTCGGTCTATAAAAACTGCAGACTTCCTCCTTCCCCATACCTGCCTGGCCTTCTAGGCATGCAAACACACACACACACACACACACACACGCACACACACACGAAGAGACTTGAACACACAGTGGCATAGTATCTAACAGCTCAAGGCTACATCCCTAGGATGACTGTAGTCCCCCTGAAGATGCCTGCCTGCTTGAGAAAGTTCAGTGCTGCCAAAAGAATTCACCATTTGCTCCAGGCCAAACTGGTAATAGGCAGACAGCCCACTGAAGTTCCTCACACAACAGTTACTTTCGACAACTTCAATTATAAATCCTCTCTCTACCCCTTTGAGACATAAATCTTCTGCCACTGGGAACTGGTTTTTTTCAAGGACTTGAGAGCTGTCTGTTTGAAATGGAAACATTCAAGGAGGTAATGTCACTCTCTGCTGCAGTCTGGCGCACACCTTGCTCAGACTTATGCCTTTTGTCATAAACATAGGAGAAGTCGGTTTCTTCTCTGGATAAGCACCATTGAACGAACGCGGATGGCCTGGTCACATGGACCAACTCCCTTTACAACACTCAGTGTCTTTCCCTTAACACCTCCCGCCTTCAAAAGATCTCCTGTCTTTCGTTTCAGCCAAGTTGAGTTCAGTTCATGCTGGACTTTGTTTTCTATTACAATTGTTATTATTGAATGAAGTCTCCCCTTACCCTTTTGACTGGAGCCTAGCTTTGTTTAGCTTTGACAGTCAGAGAGTTGTTCGCCTTCAGCTTCTCCCAACCTCCACATGCTCTTGACTTGTTCTCAACCCTCCTTCATTTTCACTTCTCTTTCACTGACTGCTGGAAGTGCAATGGTCAGACTCTCCTGACAAAGAACAACCGTGGTTCACAATGAAGCATGGTGGAGGATGTGTGGTAACCCCATGGCTAGCTTATAGTCATTAGCATATTATCTGATTGATGTCTTCCTGAATGATTGACTCAAATGTTAGGTAAGACTTAATAAAAATTCATTTTCTCTGGGCTCTTTTCTTTCTCCCTTCCTCAACCATTTCTGTTCTTCCTGCGTATCCTTTTTTGTGTCAGGGCATACCCAGAATATTATAGTGGGGTTTTTAGATTATATTTGATGAAAGAAAATGCATTTTCCCAGCATAGCTTTTACTGAACCATAGCAAACCTGAGTACTAACTGTCCCCTTCCCATGGCAGCTCAGGAGAACCAAAGGAAGGGTTCGAAGAAGGGTAGGAGGAACTTCCAGGGACACTGGCTCTGGGTGGACGCTAATATTGTCAGTTGAGGCCAGAGGTGACTGGGTTTCTTGCTGAGTGCTTAGTGAGAACCAGTGTGGGTGAGGGATGACTTAACTCGATGTCTTGCCAGCCCTGGTGTGGCCCCTTATGGAAGGGACAGCCAGGGTTACTGCTAAGAAGCTGGAGGGTTTAGATGAATATGCAGCCAGCCATCTGTCATTCAAGTTAATGACTGTGGATCTTCCAGACTTCCCTGTCCACGCTGACATGCCATATGTGGCTGTGGTTGTCAAGGATGAGCTACTAGAGAGGCATCTTTGCCAGCCGGACCAGTGGAACGGAGACTGAGGAGTGAAACACCAACGACAAAATCTAAACTTCCAGATGGGACAAAATTCTTCATCTCAAAACCGATGTACCTATGTACCTCCAGGAAATACGGTAGGACATTAAAAAAAAAAAGGTATAAACACCCTGTAAATGTAATCTAGGCTGCAGGCACTGTGTTAAGCACTTTATAAACATTATCTCATTTAATCCTTTCAAGGTCCTCTCTGGGCTGGTTCCATTACTACCTCCATTTATAAAGAAAATGGAACTAGAGAAGTTAAGTGATTTGTTAAAGGTCAAACTTGTAACAAGTGGCTGAGCAAGGACTTGAACTCATGATATGATCTCTTCCTACCTCTCTGATTTTGTATCCTTGCCAGGTGGTCTCTTGATCACCCCACTGGTCTTCTGGCTCTTGCTAAAAAAAGCCAAGGACACTGTGCTTTGACACCTGAGCACACGCTGGTTACTCCACCTGGACTCTCCTTCCCTCAGGTGACACATGGGTTTCTCCCTCCTTCCATCCAGGTCTCAGTTCAAACAGCACTTCTTTGGGTTTTCTTTAACTCTCTTATCTACAAGTGGGATCTCCCACCCTTATCGATCTTTACCTCGAAATTCTGCCCTATTTTTCCTTTTAGCAATTATTTTTTTCAGCCTGGACTACTGCCCTGAACTCTAGGTTGTGATGACCAATTGCTAACTTGACACATCTCCGCTTGGCTATCAGTCTCCTCAAAGTCACTGGAGCCATATCCCAAAGTGAACTCTGATCCCCCTCCCACCTTCCCCCCAATCTGCTATCTTCCTCATTTCAATGAATGGCAACTCTATTCTAATCCCTGAGGGCAAAACCTTGGAGTCACTTTTCAGGCCTTTCCTTTCCTCACAACTCCTGCCCAATCTGTCAGCAAATCCTGTTCTCTACCGTTATCAAAGTAAGTCCCGGCTCCAACCACTTCTTACCACCTCCAGGCTGCCTCCCCGCCTAATCACCATTGCTTTCCACCCAGATTAGTGCAATGGTCTCCTAATTGAGCTCCCTCCTTCTGCTCTAGGTCTGTTCTGTTTGTTCTCCACACAGCAGCCAAAGAGATCCTCTTAAAATATTAGACTGCATCACGCCTCTGCTCAAAACCACCAATAGGTTCCTATCTCACTCAGAGTAAGTGCCGGAGCCCTCACAATGGGCTAGCAGACCCTGTCCTATGCGCCCCATTACCTTCCTGACTTGTCTCCCAGGGAGCTGGAATAGAAAACTGCACTATTTACTGGAAGAGGGAATTATAGATCTGCTTGTTCATCTGTTTGTCATCTGTCTTTCTCCACCTGAATGTGAGCACCATGAATGCAGAGACTGGCACACAGTAGGTACAATCAATCTTGCTAGGATGAATGAACATTTAGGTGGACTCAGACTATCTGACTTCAAAGACCAGGTGCTTAACTCACTATACACCGCACCGTAAAATAGAGTTCAGGGCCCCGAGCTTCGGGGTACTCTCCGAATCCCCTGACATTTCCCAGTCACTGTTTTTCATGACCCTGCAGTAATTTGACACTACATTTGCCTGCTTTTCTCTCTTAAGGGATTTTTTTCACAATTTTGTGGTTTTCTTCTATGCTAATGGTTATCAAAACTAGTATTACAAGTTCCACACATGAATTTTCAAACAGCTGCTGTGCTGAGGCCTGGTCCTTGAGAACAAAGTCAAAACACTCACGCCAGCTGTCAGCATAGACGGCTACAGCCAATAAAGGTTGGTTCCCTGTCGCTTCTCAGAACAAAGAAAAGGCACGCATCAGTTCAGTTTTCAGCTGGAGTGCAGACGGAGGAGGCGGGACCCAAGAGTGGGGTGGCTCTGTGGCCCAGCTGAAGGGCTCCATTTTGCTTTACAGCTGCTCTGTAGGCTTTCCCTCATTTGCATCAACCTTCAGAACACAGAAGTAAAAATCTGTCTCCTGCCACCCCACTCCCAGTCAAGTGCTTCCACTTCCTTCCTATGCACTGTAAGAACAGGTGCTCTTCTGCTCTGGGAAGGATTCTCAGCTGAGGGAGCCACACATGCATGTTTTGCGCCTTCCTTTTTGAATGTTTCAGTGGAAGGAGACTTTCAGCTGCTCTCCTTGCTAGCTCTGTGATGCACATCACATCCCTTTTTCTGCGTTTGGTAAAAATGGATTTCTCATCTGCAGAATGGGTACATTCTTTGCTGCGTCTAGTGTTGTGTGTTTCAAATGAGATGATGGGATGCAGTAGTAGTTTGAAGATATTAGATGTATATGATTTTCATTTATAATAGAATATAAGTATTTTACAAGAAAATAGAAAAGTGGTTGACGTAAACTGGGGGTGGGGAAACAGGGAGAAGTCATAAAGGGGGACAAACTTTCAGCTATCAGATGAATAAGATCTGAGGATCTAACGTCAAGCATGGTAACTATAGTTGGTAACACTGTGATCATAAAGTTGAAATTTGCTGAGAGTAGAAAACTTAAAAGTTTTCACCAAGGAAAGAAAATGATAAGTATGTCCGTAAATGGACGTGGTAATTAACTGCAGGAGACGAATCCTATCACAATGTATACACATATCAAATCCCCGCTTTGTTTTTTTAATTTATTTTTAATTGTTTTGAAGATTATTTATTTATTTATTTATTTATTTTATTTTGAGAGATAGAGCAAGCAGGGAAGGGGCAGAGAGAGAGGGAAAGAGAGAGAGAATCACAAGCAGGTTCCGCACTGTCGGCACAGAACCCGATGTGGGGCTCAAACTCAAGAACTGCCAGATCACGATCCTGAGTCAAAACCAAGAGTCGGTCACTTAACTGACTGAACCACCCAGGCACCCCTCAAATCTCCACTTCACATCGTAGATACCTTGCAGTTTTATATATAAATTATACCTTAACAAGGCTGGAATTTTAAAAATAAGAAAATGCAATACTTGCAATCTGTCAAACCCTTCTAGAGTAGGTAACTGGTCTTATCTCAGAAACACACATGTATGTGCTTCCTGGATAACCAGTTGCATTGATTTCCTCCGCCTAACCCCTCCAAAGAGTATTTAGTAAAATTTGAGAATTTTTTCTCCAAAAGATTTCCTGCACCTTTACAGAGAAAAAGAGTAGATGGTTTTCCAACTTGAGGCCTGTTCTGAACTTTCTTTTTATAACTCAATAGTGCTTCCATCAATTTTTCAAGTTTTGTGGTTGTTTCTGGTAAGATGTAATAAAATATAACACAACCTTTTAAAAAGATTTAACTTAAAGAAAATAATGTGTATTTGTTTCCTAAGCCTGCTTTTATAACAAATTACCATCAACATGGTGGTTTAAAACATCATGCATTTATTCTCTTACAGTTCCGGTGGCCAGTTCAAAATCAGTTTCTCTGGGCTAAAGTGAAGGTGTCAGAGGGTTGTGCTTTCTCTGGAGTTTCTAGGGAAGGAACTGTTTCCCGGGCTTTTCCAGTATCTGGTGGCTTCTGGCATCTCTTCCTTCCTGGACCCTCCGTCTCTCTGCAAAGCTTTCAGTTTAGTATCTTCAAATCTCCCTCTGTTTCTGTCACCCTCACACTAACTCCTTTCTCTCTGTTACAAACCTCCCCTGATTCTTCTTAGAAGGACACTTGTGATCACATTTAGGGCCACCTGGATGATTCACAATACTCTCCCCATCACAAGATCCTTAATTTAACCCCATTGACAAAGACCCTTTTCCTCATAAGATAATATTCAAAGACTCCAGGGATTATGACCTGGTTATCTTTGGGGTCTTTATTCAGCCCACCTTTGGAAAGGCACTATTAGTTTAAAAAAAAAAAAAGTTCATGGGGCACCTGAGTGGCTCCGTTTGGTGAAGCGTCCGACTTCGGTTCAGGTCTTGATCTCACTGTTCATGAGTTTGAGCCCCACACTGGGCTCTGTGCTGACAGCTCAGGGCCTAGAGCCTGCTTCAGATTCTGTGTGTGTCTCTCTCTCTCTGCCTCTCTCCTGCTCATGCTCTGTGTCTTTCTCTCTCCCTCTCAAAAATAAATAAGCATTAAAAAAATTTTTTTTAAGTTCAAAAAATATTTTCCTAAATAATAATAGTAATAATAATAATAATAATACAGTGCATTCTATGTGCTGGACACTGTTTTAAGCATATTGGGGAGGGGTACGTGTGTATGTGTAATCATTTATTTCTCACTTTGAAGATTTTTGACTCAGATCTATTCAGGAAATGCCAGAGACCCTTTGGGCCACCTACATTGTCCACTTCATTTTTGTCTTGGTAAAATAATTTAGTTATTTCAGTAATAGGAATGAAAATTTATAGGGAAAAGGGAGGTGGAAGGATTGTCTACCCATTCGTGTTTCCAATAGGAGTACAATCATTTAAATTTGAAATGTGCTGTATATCTATCTTAAGGTATAATTTTTAGAAAGTTATAAGCCCCCAAAATGTTGTCAATGCAACTGCTTAACAATACATGAGTTAATTAGACAAGCGATGATAAACTGTGTGGATAGCAAGGAAGCTGAACTTTTTGACTAAAAGAACAAAAAGAGCCACAGTAGAAAATATAACCATGTCAGAATAACACTGATGACAAGATGTGCCTCCTGAGAACAGCAGGAATCCCATCCCATCCTGTGGGGGTGCATGGGCATTAGGAACTTTGATATAGTAACAAGCATTGCCTAGCAACCAGTCTTCTGAATCACAGTGTTTAGTAAACTGCAGGATATGATAATTTTTACTACAAATGCTGACTTTTATTAATTCTCAGAAACTTACTCTAACTAGCAAGTCTTGATAATAATGATGATGAAACTTACATTTTTGAGCCCTGACTATGTGGAAAAGTACTGAGCTAAATACGTTAGTTCATTAATTTCTTAATCTTGTATGGGTAAGAATTATGAATCTGAGACACAGTAAGTCAGGTAACTTAACTCCAAATTACATGGCTAAAAAGTGGTTGAGCTGGGTGAAGATCCCAGGCAGCCCTTAAGAATAAAAATCAAAAGCTACAGAATAGTTTGGGCCAATCTTCGAGAATCATTGTTTTAGACAGTTAGACCATTGCTTCTTTCAGGGTTCATAGGCTAACTATAAGCACTTTTATGACCTCTACTGAAGTCACCTTGGAACTGCATTATAATTACCGGGGTGCTTGAGTGGCCCATTTGGTTAAGCGTCCGACTCTTGATTTCGGCTCAGATCATGGCCTCACAGTTCGTTAGATTGAGCCCTGCATCCTGCTCTGGCCAACGGCTTGGAGCCTGCTTGGGATTCTCTCTCTCCTTCTCTTGTTGCCCCTCTCCTGCTTTCTCTCTCTCAAAATAAATAAATAAACATAAAAAAAAAGATTGCATTATAATTACCATTTACCTATAGATTTCCTCCATGAAATTGTCAGCTCCTGGAGTTCAGAGAACTCATCGTGTTCTTTTGTTTTCTATGGCCCTAGAGAAATGTCTAGCACATCTGAAAGGCTTAAAGTATGTTAATACTCTTCCTTTAACTGATTCACATGGTGGAGACAACCACCATATTTTACATCTCTGCTGATCTCCACATTTTATTTTAGTAAATATGTATCCACCACTAGCCGTGTCAACCTCAGTCATGGAGTAGGGTGGCAATAAATTTATGGGTGATGCTCCCCTCCAGGAGTTTGCATCCACTGGGGGAGACAGGTGTTGAAGGAGCCATTAATATGATACAAGACGAGATGCCATCCGAGCAGGCTGTAAAAATGCTACTTCTGAAGAAAGGTCAGGGAGGGACTTGTGGGCAAGCGTTCAAGGTTGAGAGCTGAAAGCTGAGGGGTGGTAAGTCAGGTGGAAGTGTGGGGTGGTGGTGGGGAAGTTAGAGAGAGTGTCTGAGGTAGAGAGATGGTGTGTTGAAAGATGCAGAGATAAGAAGCATGAAGCACTTGAAGTCCTAAAATAACTTCATCAAGTTCTTGAGCCAATAGGACAAGAGGAAAATGCCACTGAGGGATTAAGCATGGGTCAGCTCTGAGAAGGCCCTGTTAGGAGTAGACTTTATCCCAAGACACTGGGAAAACACTGGAAGGTTTTTGTTTTTGTAAAATTTTTATTTATTTATTTATTTTGAGAGAGACAGAAAGCACGAGTGGGGGAGGGGCAGAGAGCGAGGGAGAGAGAGAATCCCAAGCAGGCTCCACACTATCAGGGTGGAGCCTGACGTGGGGCTTGAACTCACAAACTGTGAGATCATGACCCAAGCTGAAATCAAGAGTCAGATGCTTAACTGACTGAGCCACCCAGGCACTCCCAACACTGGAGGGTTTTAAACAAGGTTAGTTGCTAGTTTAAAGGTTTAAACAAGGTAAGATGCTAGTTGTTAGTTTAAACGAGGTTGCTAGAATTTATATCCAGAATGGTTTAATTAATTATGGTGCAGAGAATGGCTTGTAAGAAGAAAAACGGAAGTCAGGGAGACCAGTAAGAGGTTATTTCAGGGGTCCAGGTGACAGAGGATGGTGATGGCAGGGACAGAAAGAAGTTTCAGTAACAAATGTCTGGCCAACTGAAAACAGATCACTTAAGTTCCTAATTAAAGTATTACAAAAACACTTTCTCCAACTGCATCACTAATCTCATCCTTTGTGATCTTTGGGAGGGAAGAGTATGTGGTTTAGTACTGCTGTGATACTAAACTCCATCCGAAAGGTCAAGAGAGTAGTGTCAGCTCCACAGTGAAGATGAATTGGGCCATGGTCTTTAAATGGTCCACCGTGGTGGGGGAGCTGGGGATGACTGAGGGGGCAGAGGCTGGACGCTGTCGTTTTCAACCAGAGCTTGCATCCCAGTCACCTGTAGAGCCCAGGGCCCCATTCCACGTCTACTGACTCACATTCTCCAGAGGTGCTTTCAATACCCTTCAATTAAGAACTTTGTGTCTAGGGCCGGAAGAACTGAGGGCCTGAATAGGGCTTTTCAGAGAATAGTGATGTGGGAATTACTGAGGAGGTATAATTTCCAGGACTTGGCAACCAATTGCATGTGGCACAAAGAGAAGAGAAAGGTTTCACAGACAAAGGTATCTGTGATTGTCCTTTAGGCCCCTTATGACCTGGGATTTTGTGATAAGGAGATAAAGTCACCCATGTGGACGTGGGTTGGATTTCAGCCCCCCCATGGGCCCCTCTGCCAGGTGCTCTGGTCCGTGCATCAGTCATATGCTGCGGTCCTGGTTTCCCACCTGGAAACTGGAGACCTAGGCCTTGTAGGGGTGGGCTGGTTAGCAAAGAGACGGGTGGGTTCAGTTTGGATCCTCTTGTATTTGATATATGGTAGAATATCCATCCATCCATCCATCCATCCATAGCAACTCCCAGGGGACATGGGGGCTACTGCTTGTTCAAGACCAAGGGTGGAGCTGAGAGCTATTAGCATAGTGGCAAAGGCCAAAGGCAGGACATTGACTGGTGTAGTCAAAGGGATGATTACAGATAAAAAGCAGAGTTCCTTATTACTCAAGTGTAACTCCTGGCAGTTAAATTAAATTCATCAGGAATAAACAATCACTTACTGAGTAACCAACAATAGAACAGAATTCTCTCCCTAAAACTAAAAGGTTGTTTTCCTGAACCTTAATCTACAAAAAAGCAAAAAAAATTTCTATGTTTGGGTAACTTAAGGTCTTAGAGAGAAAGTAAGACAGAGAAGCCAGCCTTGTAGGAGCTTAGAAATATCACATTTTGTAAACTCAAACAATGGAGTGTCTACTAACTAAACAGACCATCAGTGGTGACATTAAACAGGGCCTAAGTTAAAGGGCACTGGGCAACTAATTGCCATGTACCAACTCTTGCTTGCTAGATGCTTTTCAGGATTTCTCCCCCATTTCACTGAGATGGTCATAAGTTCACTTTGCATCATTGCGAGTAATGTTTATTTGCATTTTAAGATATGTTTCCTTTTTTCCTGTGTCTAGTTTCCTGCTCAAAGTGTCCAGCCCTTTCTGATTTGGAATTGTTTTCTCTTGCTTCTTAGAATAACTCCGATGTTTGTGAAAGAACATTTGCATAGCTCAGTAGATTCTTTCTCAAACTCAAAACAGAGCAGAGCATTGCAACCCATTGCCAGTTCCTCTTAGATGTTTCAGTTGTCCTGGCAGAGAACAGCTAATAATATAAATCAACGCTCACCGGACATTTCTATGTAAAACCCGGCTCAGGGTTTTACACGTGTTGTGCTATTTACCCTTACAATAACATCGTGAAGGGTATTATTATTGCCATTTTAGAAATGAGGAAACTAACCCACAGCCTAAAAAAAATGTGATCCAGGTCATCTCACTCATCAGTGGTAGACATAGATTTGAATTCAGGTTCAGCTGGACTCTAAAGCCTTAAAATTTTTTTTTATTATTATGGAAAAATACACATAACATAAACTTACCATGTCAGGCATTTTTCAGTATGCAGTTTAATGGCATTATGTGCGTTCACACTGTTGTGCAACTATCACTCCGATCCACCTCCAGAATCTTTGGTCTTCCTAAACTAAAAGTCTATACCCGCTAGACAACAATTCTCCCCTGCTCCTACCTCCTGGAAACCACTGTTCCACTTTCTGTCTCTATGAATTTGATTATTCTGGTTACTTCATCTAAGTAGAGTCGTACAGCTTTTGTCTTTTTATACCTATCTTATTTCACTCAGCATAATCTTTTCAAGCTTTCCCTAGGTTGTGGCATGTGTCAGGATTTTCTTCCTTTTAATGGCTGAATAATAATCTATGGTATGTATATACCAAATTTGCTGATGGACATTTGAGTTATTTATACCTTTTGGCTATTGTAAATAATGTTGCTGTGAACCATGTCTCTGCTTTCAATTTAAGGTCCTAAATCTTTTTTAGTTTTGACCTTTTTTAAAGTTTATTTATTTATTTAGAGAGCATGCCAGTTGGGGAGGGGCCGAGAAAGAGGGAGAGAGAGAATCTCAAGCAGGCTCTGAGCTGTCAGCACAGGCTCTGAGCTGTCAGCCCCTATGTGGGGCTCGAACCCACAACTTGAGATCATGACCTGAGCTGAAACCAAGAGTCAGACGCTTAACCTACTGAGCCACCCAGGCACCCCAGGTCCTAAATCTGAAGCACTGCTCCACAAAGCAGCACGATCACAGCTTGGAGACCAGAGTTAATGAGCATGCAGTTTCCTTTACATAATCCAGAGCAACACATCCCTAATATCACAAGAAAGGAGAGGAAAGAGTACAGGACTTTGTTAGATTCCCAACGACTTCCCAGTAGAGACACGGAAGCCTCTATTGTCAGTCTTATCATACCAGGAATTAGCGTCAGAAGTTACAAGTCGCAGTTCTTCTTCTCTTTCATGGTAAAAACCGAAACAAACAACTCCCACATTTTTACCAGTATGGAAAATGCTTTCTTTTGTTTTTTAAGAAGAAAACTGCTCTTTGGTATAATTTACATGATGGCACCATCCAACCATACCCCATCCTGCCTGCCTGGTTCTCTCCTTGTGTACCCATGGGTGTTCTTGCTCATGCTGATATTTGCACAGATCTGTATCACTGGGAAGACACATTTCTCACTCTCCTTCAGTCATATTCTGTCTTGACGGAGCACGAATGGTCTACTTCCTGGTAATTCCCTAGAAAAATCTAAAAACAAAACTCTCTATCCTGATTCTCCTTGGTAATCTCTCAGTGCCAAAGCTCTTCAACATCGCCTGTCGTTCTCTCTCCCTCTCTCCCAAGGCCCCCACCCCCTTCCTTCCTTCAGTGTCTCCTGATACCACTGGCTCGGGGTCCCTGGAAGATGCTGGACAGGAGTCACCAGTGTGTCAGGGATTCAAGAGACCTCAGGGTTTCAGGGGAAGGAACTGCCTGCACTTTGCTACTGCTAACATCTCTCAAAGGTCCCAGGAAGGTCCCACTTTCCCCGCCTCACTGCCCCCCTTCCAGCACCCAGCTCCACACTTTTCTCACGATCAGTCCTAGGAATGACTCAAAACCACAAGAATGTGCACCTGAATCCTTATGATTGGAGGAAAGGTATACAGACCTAAACGTGAGCATTAGCGTTTCCAGCTCCTCTCTGCCAGCAAGGAGGTAGCTGTCCCTTATGCAGAATGACAGGATCAAGAAAAGTAGAGTCCAAAATCTCAAACTGAACTGAGGGAGAACCAGGGAGGAAAGCTGGTAGACTAGCAAAAAAGCACATGAGGGAGATTTTATATCAGGAGTCAGAGTGCAAAGCCAGGAGATGGGGGAATCGCGTAGGGAAGGTCACATGATACAGGAACCTGAGCTGTGGTCCTGCCCTGTGATACCCAAGCTGTGGGCTAAGGGTCGGGGACAGAGCTCATTATAATCCTCCTCCAGTTCCGAAGGTCAGGCAGAAAAACATACCTGAAGGTCTCCCCTGTAGTAGCTTTTAAGCCTAAAATGCCTATGAAGAGAAAAACCATCTTAGAAGAGTGGGTATTTTGCATTCAGTCACTTTTTGTTCTTAAGGAGAATTTCTACTGTGGTCCAACTTCATGTATTTATGCATCAGGAAATCCACGTTTTTGGCATTACATCCATGCTCCTTCTGAATTTTTTAGGCCGCGAGGTGGAATACCTTGTTACGGGCTTCACAGAATAGGACATTGGAATTCATGGGAATAGATATTAAATTTGAAATTGAATACAGTTTAAAGCAGGCACACCTGAGGCTTTGGCTGCCTGGCAGTCAGGCATTTGGAAGCTCTTGCCATCACCCCGCCTCCTCCCTCCCCAACCAAGCAAAGATCTTCTCTGGCTCTTCTCCACATAGTCCCGACACCATTATTCAAGACACAGCATGATGCCAACTCTTCTAAGAAGGCAGCCTCTGCTTCCCCACGCCTTCCTCCACACTCCTGCATGACCATTGGTCTTTCCCACAGGAGCACACTCTCATGACTTGTCTTAGACCCATGACATACCACACCTTGAGAGGGATCCTTTTGCTTCTTGTATTCTTCAGGCATTTCAGGAGTGTTGTCCCTTGAGAAGACTTGAGCGAAGCAGGCCCTTTGTATTGTGTGGTCCGTAGGTAGGTCCAGCCAAGGCCTGGGCCCCAGACTGGCTCTCAGAAATGACCTGCTGATTCAAGCATCAGGAAATCAGGATGAAGGGCCTTTCCTCTTTCATCATACCTCAGTGCCACGGTTTTGCAGAACCATTCAGAGGGATGACACCGTGCTGGCTCAGCAGACCTTGTTTCCCACATGTTCAGTTAGCTCCTTCGGTGGCGATTTCCTAAACTTCATAACCAGAGGGGGACATTGGGCACAAGGAGAGGTTGGTGTATTAGGGTTTTACACAGAATCAGAGCTAACAGAGAGAGAAAGAGAAAGAGAGAGAGAGAAAGAGGTGTGTGTGTGTGTGTGTGTGCGCGCGCGTGCGCGTGTGTACGCATGGAGAGAGAGAGGTTGATGTTAAGGAACAGGTTCACGTGATTATGGGGACTTGGTAATGCCAAAATCTCTAAAGTAGGCCGGCAGGTTGGAGAGTCAGGGAAATACAGCAGTTTTCAGTCTGCTAGCAGAATTCCTTCTTACTTGGCGGAAGTCAGTCTTTGTTCTATTAAGGCCTTCAACGGATCTGTTGAGGCCTGCCCACATAACAGAGGGTAATCTACTTTACTCAAAGTCCACAAATTTCAATTTAAAATTTTAATCTCAGCCAAAGACAGCCTCACAGAAACATCCAGAATCGTGTTTTATTACATATCTGGGCATCAGGGCCCAGCTAAGTTGACACATAAAATTACCGTCATTGTGCGGATGAGGCAAAGACATCTCCTTTCAAGTAGGGGAGTTTTACCCCCTGATGGACTGACTTACAAATAGAGGCTTTAGTGGACAGGACTCACTTTTAAGCCTTATGTCCTAGTGAGACTAGAAACCAAACAATTGTCTAAATGGGAAAAGGTCAAAAGGGAGAGGCGCCATGCGGATCCTGGCTGTCGGTTTTCACAGGGAAGAGAACAGATGGGAAACCTCCTGGTGAGCACATAAGGCACCTCTCTCTGAGAGGCCAGAGACAGCTGTTGTGTTGAGGGCATCTCAGAGACCCCAGTGCGCCCCTGCCCCAGCTGGTGGTATCCCCTGTGGACGCTGCTGCCCCCACGCCGCTCCTCACAGGCCCCCTTCCTTCTGGGCACCCGGCCAGAGCAGCAGACTTGGGCAGAGTGTCTTGCACCCTGAGAGCCCCAGCTGTCTTCCTGTGCTTTCCTCCTCCACCCTGAGCAGATCCTCTTTTCTCTTTCTCACTCAGACGGCACTTGTGCCCTCCTTCAAGGTGCTGCTCAGTCGTCATCTCCACCCAGAGGTTTGCGCTGAAACGTCTGGCCCACATTTCTTTCTCCTCTGTGAAACCGTCCCTGTGCCTATTCACAGCGACATGCGCCTCACTTCGCCAGGGTTGTCTACCACCTGTGTGGCTGTAGTAACAAAACACAACAACAGGTTGCCTCAAACAACAGGTATGTACTTTCTCACAATTCTGGGGGCTAGCAGTCCAAGATCGGGGTGTCGCCAGGGGTGGCTTCTGCTGTGGCTTCTCTCCTTGGCGGATAGGCGGCCAGCTTCTACCCACATCTTCACATCATCCTCCCTCTGTAGGAGTCTGTCCAAATTCCCTCCTCGTATGAGAACGTCGGTCATACTGGATTAGGGTCCACCCGTATGGTTCCGTCTTAATGTTTATTTATTTTTGAGAGACAGAGAGACAGAGCATGAGCAGGGGAGGGGCAGAGAGAGAGGGAGACACAGAATCCGAAGCAGGCTCCAGGCTCTGAGCGGTCAGCACAGACCCCGACGTGGGGCTCGAACCCATGGACCGTGAGATCGTGACCTGAGCCGAAGTCGGAGGCTCAACGGACTGAGCCACCCAGGCGCTCCGTATGGTTCCATCTTAATCATCTCTGTGATCATGCATCTCTCAAGTCACCTACCTCCCAAACAAGGTCTCACTCTTAAGGTACTGGAGGTTAGTACTCAACATATGAATTTGGAGGGGCACACAACTCAGCACATAACACTGCCCTTGGGCGAGCAGCTTAACATTGCAGATTCTTCACTTGCAAATTGGGGATAAGAAGAATGGCCATCCCACAGTGCTTTTGTGAAGCTGAAATGAGTTGATATGAGTAAAGCAGTTAGCATAGAGCCTGACAGATATTAATTATTCAATAAACGCCAGTTACTTTAATAATATTTAATGATCATTATTATTTATTGAATATGTCTTATTTAATAATTTAAAAATATTTTTTAGGGTGTCTGGCTGGCTCACTGGGTAGAACGTGCCACTTTTGATCTCAGGGTTGTGAGTTCCAGCCCCACATTGGGTGTGGAGATTTCATAAAGAGAAAATCTTTGAAAAGATATTTTAAAAAACTTAACACTTAGAATTGTTCTTATTAAGATAAGAATTAATAATGACAACTGAGTTAAAATTGTGGGCTTTTGAGTTATGCAGACGTGGGTTCCTGTCTCCAGTAGGCTGCTTGATCAGGGCAAGTTATTTAATTGCTTTTCTGTCTCTTGGTATTTTGATCTGTAAAGTGGGGATGCCAAATAACTAACTCACAGGAATGCCTGGATGGCTCAGTCAGTTAAGCAGCCGACTCCTGATTTTGGCTCAGGTCATGAATTCAGGTCCCGAACCAGGTTCTGTACTCACAACACAGAGCCTGCTTCAGATCCTCTGTCTCCCTCTTTCTGCCCCACCCCTGCTCTCTCTCAAAAATAAAGAAACGTTTAAAAAAATTTTTTTTAAAGAAATTATTACCTCACAGAATTGTGGAAAGACCTGCTGAGCTAATGTATAGGAAACATATTAATCATTAAATAAATGGTAGCTCCAACAATTAGATTAAAAGCTAACCCTGATGCTGAAAACACAGTCCTTAAAGAAGAGAGAAGCTACTTCTCCTTCACGAAACAGTGAGCCAGCCAGACTGAGAAGGAAGGAAGCCCTCAGCGCCTCAAGGTCAGCCGCAGTCCCTCCCCCTTTATTCCCTGCCATTCTAGGTTGTTGCCCTCATTTGCACAGTTGATGCAGGATTGCTACAGAGTCCCTGTTGCAGCCAGTGGGTAGGAGCAAGAGAAAATCTCAGAAGAGTGACTTTCCCTTAAGCAAGTGACACATATATAACTTCTCTCATCTTTGCTAAGAGCTTGATTACATGGCCATTCCTAACTCCCGGGAAGCTGTGAGATACAGTCTCTAGCCTGGCAGCCTGTGCTGAGCCAGAATTAGTCTGTTATCATGGAAGGAGGAGAGAACGGGTTTGGTTGGGGGTCGGGGGGTGTGTGGCAATAAAAGCAGTCTGCGACAGTGGCTTTTGTATCATTACTGTGTGGCTTAAAAACAAAACTGGCATGCCTTCATTATCTTCCCACCGTAATTACATTGTATGGTCCTTGAAGGCAAGGATGTCGCCTACCTCGTCAGTTCCTCGCATTACAGCTCAAGAGCCAAGCCAGAGATGCATTTTTCCTGGGTGTTTGAACAAATACTTGGATTTGGATGTATGTATCAAGCAACACAGCACTAACAACTGTCAAAATCGAGTGTCCCTTAATTAAAAAAAAATTATTTATTTGAGAGAGAGAGAGAGAGCAAGCAGGGGAGGGGCAGAGAGAGAAAGGGAGACACAGAATCCAAAGTAGGCTCTAGGTTCTGAGGAGCTGACGCGGGGAACTGCAAAGCCTGACGGTGGGGCTCAAATTCACCAGCCTGACATCATAAACTGAGCCCAAGTTGGGTGCTTTTAACTGATAGAGCCACTCAGGTGTCCCAAGTATACCTTAATTCTTGAAAATGATATCTTCAAATTACGTTGTCTATAAAGTAAATAACATTTTTCTAGTTTATTTCCATTACAAACCCTTAGAGGTATTCCCGAGAGAAAAAACTAATCTGATTAGCAAAGAAAAAGTAGGGTCTATGCAGCACTTTGGAAAAGGATGCGATGTGAGAACCATAAATTCTTTGATTGAAAACAAGTAAGAATTTAAAAACTGATATTTGATATAAAATATTTTTAAAATCATTCAGGAATAAAATTTAACCAGTATCCTCCCCTGTCCCTTGCACAATTTTGGTATTTCCCTTAGGTTTATGTGTCTCTGACCACAATTTGTCAGTTTCTCTTTTTTTTTAACTTGTCACTTTCTTGAATTATTTTTCTCTATTCTCCATCAACATGTTTCTGTAGTCACCAAGATTTTGCCACTCATCCTCTCCTTTTCTTACTCTGCACTTTTCAGGTGGTCCCATTCATTCCTTTTTTTTTTTTTTTTAAATTAATGTTTATTTTTGAGAGAGAGAGAGAAAGAGTGTGAGCGGGAGAGGGGCAGAGAGAGAGGGGGAGACACAGAGTCCAAAGTAGGCTCCAGGTTCTGAGCTGTCAGCACAGAGCCTGATGTGGGGCTTGAAATTATGAGCTGTGAGATCATGACCTGAGCCAAAGTTGGACACTTAAACCACTGAGCCACGCAGACGCCCCGCCCATTTATTCTAATACGTTTTTTTACACACCCAGACTCATGTTTTGTATTGAATTCCAGCTTAGAATTTCCAAGTGTCTATCTGACACCTGCACCTGAATGTCCTATGGCTAGCCCCAGCACCACCTGCCTAAAGTTGAACTTGTCATCTGGCCATTCAAACTGCCCCTTCTTCTGTGTTATCTACCACAATTAGAATCATTACCATCCACTCTAGACTCCGAGTAAGGGACTTACCCTTACTCATTTCTACCCACTGTCCTTCTCCTAACCCACTCACTAGAATCTATGTGGTAACCAATGCCTGTCATTTCTAGCTTCACAATGTCTTTTGAATCCCTTCCCTCCTCTTCATCTTTTCTATCACTGCCATAGTCTTTTTTTTTTTTTTTTAACCATCTCTGGCAGTATCATGTTATTGGTTCTAGTCTTTACCCAGGTGCTTTCTAAAATGCACATCTGAACTTGTTACTTCTCTTTAGATAATTGGTTATGGCTTTCCATGGCCATTGGAGGACTGGGTAAATTTTTTGGCAAGAGATTCAGTAGTCACTGTACCCTGGCTTGTCCCTTACAAGCCTATCCCCTATATTACCTAGTATGCAACCCATAGTCTTACTGTTTGCTTCTCTGGCATCTCCCCAAAGTGCTTTCGAAAGTCTTATTTCTGTATCTTTGTTCATGCTAGTTCCACTACTGGAACATGCAAGAAAACTTGTAAGTGCCATGAGGGATAAGGAAACAAGGGATCACTGTTGTCTAGTATCATTAACAAAACATTTCTTTGGAGGGTGGTGCCTGGGTGGCTCAGTCAGTAGAGCATTCAACTCTTGATTTCAGCTCAGGTCATGATCCCAGGGTCATGGGATCAAGCTCTGCATGCTTAGCATGGAGCCTGCTTGAGATTCTTTTGCTCTCCCTCTGCCCCTCTCCCCCACTTGTGTACTCTTTCTCTAAAATAAAATTAAAAAAAGAGAGAGACATGAAAATCATGAGGTATCATTAAAAAAAAAAAAAAGAAAGAAAACCTGTAAGTGCCATGGGGGGTAAGGA
Organism: Neofelis nebulosa; assembly: GCF_028018385.1. Classification (NCBI taxonomy): domain Eukaryota; kingdom Metazoa; phylum Chordata; class Mammalia; order Carnivora; family Felidae; genus Neofelis; species Neofelis nebulosa. Next base: position 86,860,752 of record NC_080784.1, on the reverse strand, counting down.
AACTAGAAGATCCCTGTTGTCTAGTATCATTAACAAAACGTTTCTTCAGAGGGATGGAACTGCATTGGGGAATAATGAGGCACATAACCTTGGATCTTCATGGAAAGATATAGATGACACTGCATATCATGGGGAGTTTGGAAATCTACACTCTACTATTTTGGGCCATTTAACTTTGGGCAAACTCCTTTATCTTCATAGAACCTCAGTTTCACCAACTAAAACGAGGGGAAAGAGAACGTCATTCAGCTAAGAATAATAATGCCCCTCTAGAAGAGATAAATGTCTCAGGTTCTCCGAAGGTTAATGCTAAATGAAGAACAACACAACACAAATCCCTCGCCTCTACCACTGAGGAGCTTTAAGTTAACCACATCAAGGTTGGAAGCAGGCAGGGCTCGTGCTCAGTATGCGGACAACTACAAGAAGAGCAAGGTGTCAGATGACAAAGTGGGAACCAAGTGAGTCCTCTGTGTTAATTCTTCTCCTTGATATGGTCCTGCCTTCCTGCCTTGATATGGTCCTGTTCTTCTGGAAGGCGGTAGAGTCAGCATTTCCCTGGGCAGCAAATTGCTCCCACAGAGCCTCCCCGCTGGTGATGAGCAGCACGGGGACATGATGATGGAGCACTTGGCAAAGATCCAGGGAATGATGAAGACAGTTTCTGTTACACACTGGCAGTATCCTTCAGATGTCTGGATGTGACAGAATGGACCAGAGGGCCAATGAGATGTCTCCCCACATGTGTTCTCCTCCCTAATGCTTAATTTATCTTTTGGTCATAATGAAATGTATGCTCTAAATTCTTGTCGTGAAAGAATTTTCTCACATCATATACAGCATTATTTTAAGGCTAAGGAGATTTGATTGGCTTGGACGCTTTGGTTTGCAGAACTTAACATTTTTGATTGGGGAGAGAGATGGAACGGGAGTTCGTTTTACGTAAATACACGCAAAGAACTGCTTTTAGAACATCAGTGAACTGTGGGTCATGGACATGTTTCAGATTTTAGCACCAGGAGAAGAAAATTTGTAAGACAATCTTACAGATAATGGAAATCTTACACCTACACTGGGATTGCCCTGGTTTTGCCAGAACCCAAGCTAGCACTTCCTCTATCGCTCACTGCTGCCTCTGGTAACCCAGCCTCTGCCATCAGGATGCCACCTGAATGGACCAGATTTAGGATGCTGGTGATGAATGAGTGACTAAGTGTTCAAAACGGTCACTTAGTGAAAGCTTCATAGTGAAACACAAAACTTCATTAGAGCGAGCTGATTATGGAGCAATGGTGGAAACAAGACCTGGATGCGGTTGGTCAGCAGTTGTGAGAAAGTAATCAGGAGAGGAGCAAGGGAGGACGGTATTGGCTCTCCGTGAGTTTCTCCTGCTGATCCCATGGACTTGTGCCTCAGTCTCAGGTAGGAGTGATGGTGAGTAGAAATGCAAAGGATGGTTTTCACACACCGGTCACTGTATGGCACTGGGAACCAAGGGCAAGTGTCCTCTGGAATCATGGTGACAGAAAGTGGCAGAGGAAGGCACATTCCCCACTTTAGAAGTGTTCTAAAGCAGATATGCATGCGCTCAGAGTGATTTTGATGGCCAACCTGAGTGGTAGAGGAGAGGCATTCTCATTTGGCTTTGCCAGCAAAATTGTGGAAGAGAGCCGGATCGGGGGAAAAAAAAAAGGAAATAACAAATGTCCAGGGGTGGTATAAAGTGTTTGGGGGGTTCCCTCTGTTTGGGGGGTTCCCTCCCTGGTCCAGGAAAGCTTGAGGGGGAAGCTGGAAGCCCTACAGAAGTGGGTGAAAGTGAACCAGATTAATGTGTTATATAAAATAACCAAAATAAAGTCTTCCAGATACCCATTGACTCATGCCAAGTCGTAAGTCATGGCATCACCAAAGAGACTGCTTGCTGTTCTTTTTCCAATTTAACTTGGAGGCTTGGAGATTTCATTTGACACAATCCTCTTAGATATCCACAAACATGCCGCTGTACATTTGCTCTTCCACAAAAAGACTGCAAAGATGCATCTTACTTTCTTCTGGATTTCTTCCAAAGAAAGGTATTAAAAGATGAACTTCTTCATATTTTCAGGACTTTACTGTGTGTATGTGTATGTGTGTGTGTGTGTGTGTGTGTGTAACTTATTTTGTTTTTATTACAAAGGTCTTCACACCTTGAGATCAGCTATTTGTATTTTGTGTGTGTGTGTGTGTGTCTGCTGTCACCTGGACTTCTTAGGGATCACTGTCAGCAATTTCTAAGTATCCTTTCTTGCTATCAGTAATAATTGCACGTTTTTGTAATGCTTTTAAGCTCACAGAGCACATTGACCTAACACCTGAATGCATTTTCTTGTCATAAGAAGATATGGACTGCATTTTGTGGATGAGGAAATAAGACTTGAATATCTTCCTCATGGACTAGCTGCTAAAGGGACAGAGGCTGCCCAAATGCGGGTGTCCTGCAGTTAAGTCTTTATTCTCTTATCTATGCAGAGGGATGCTGTTATACCAGTGTTATTCATGAATCATTTCTATATTTTTTTTGATATTTATTAATTTTTGAGAGAGAGAGAGAGAGAGAGTGAACAGGGGAGGAGCAGAAAGGGAGACAGAATCAGAAGCAGGCTCCAGGCTCCCAGCTGTCAGCACAGAGCCCGAAGCGGGCTCGAACTCATAAGCCGTGAGATCATGACCTGTGCTGAAGCCGGACGCTTCACCGACTGAGCCCTATTTTTTTTAATAAAATTTTTTTAATGTTTTTCATGAATAATTTCTAAAATGTAATCTTATCCAGACATTATCAACCAAGTTGCTAAACTGGAAAAAATGCTAGCATTCCCTCTCCCTGATATGATTGAGAAAATAGACCAAAATGTAGCTAGCAGGAAGAAACAACATTCTAAGAAAACTTGGGCTGTAATTTTGGCATCTGTTTCTCAGATGGAAGCGATACTGCTCTACGTGCACGGGTATCCCATATAGAGCACAGGGCATGGGGCTGGCTGCCTCTTTCCATGAACTAGTTGTCTTCTTTGGCATCTGTCGTCATCCGAAAGCTGAGCATGGTGCAAGGAAGTTTAATTCTGCTGCTGAGACAACAGCATCACTGCAGCTGTTAAGCCTATAAGCCATCACCCTGTAACACACAGTGTGCATGCCCCACTTCTCCCCGCTGGTCACCCCCTAAAAACTCTGCCTTGTCTGATTTCTCCTCCCCTTCAACACCACTTGGTGTTCCCTTTAACGAGATTAGACTTCCTTTGGAGATGTTAGAGGGAGCCCATGATGTCATCTGCCCTGTTTAGGCATCAAATAACTACCTTTTCTCTTATTGAATGACAGATTTTGCATGGCCCTCCTGGAATATATTTTCTTTCAAAAACCCACTTCCGTGTTGTTAAGGTGATTCCTGTGGATAAAAGTGTTTGAAATCACGGCGCCTTGTCACTGATCATTTCTGGATTCTGGCAAGGCTAACTTCTCCTTTTGCTATTTTTGGGGGCAATGACTCACTGTCAGTTCGGTAATACAGGAGAGCTACTTAAGGGCCAATAACAAGGCACAGAGTGGAGCAGGAGAATTTCCTACCAGTTGGGTGGTTACTGAGAGTAACTCAAGACATTCACTAAGCAAGGCCAGGTGCAGTCTTCCTGCACAGATCATTTCAGTATCAACGGTGCTATTTTTGTTCCTAACATACAAAAGCAGGGGCAATGCATGAAGAATGCACATTTGTTTACTAGTTAGAGCACCTTTGGTTTCTCTGACTGTGGTTGGCTCGGTTCCCCTAATTCAGTTCCGGTTTGTGCGAGCATGCCTCATAATGAGCCAGGGGCGTGGACCTTGCAGGGGTCCCCCACATGGGTTTGGCCTAAGGGGTGGGACCTGAGCATAGGTTCACACTGGAGCACTTGCCCACTTGCCTATGAGGGGCTGGTCCATACACGTGAAGCTGGTCCCTCCATGAAGCTGGAGCAAAGGAAAACCACATTTAGATGCAGGAATCGGGGGTCCCAGGAGTGTTCTGCTCACCAACCTTGTGTTAATAATGTCTTTACATTTGTGTTTGAAATATATGTGACAAAATGCTTTCAAGTTGCAAAGTCTTTTTGATTTCTGTAAGAATTCTGTTACCAGCAAGGATTATTATCCAGAGTCCACGAATAAAAGAACTGAGGACCCTAGGAATAAATAATAAGATAAATAAGAATAACAGTGACCTCTTGCTACCATTTACTGAGCACCTACTTTGTGCCAGGCATGAGCTGCTGTACTCACGTTATCACTGATTTGGTATCAACCAAGGATGCCGGGTAGCATCCTCAGCCCCATTTCATACACAAAGAATGTGCTGCTCAGTTGCTCAGTGAGGTGGTTACTTGCCACAGGCTAGGCTACATAGAAAGCACCAGAGCTGGGTATAAACCCAGGATCCTTTCGCTCCAAATCCCAGAGGCTTTCTATCATACCAGACTTAGATGATTTGCTCAAGGAACTGAGTATGTATGTATGTATTTAATTTGCTCTCCATCGCATCAACATATGCTTTTGTAGTATAATCTACTTGTAGCTATTTTAAAATTCATCCTTGATTGGTATTCTCTTCTGTATTCCCTTTCTCATGCACCTGGATATTTCCCTATCTAAGGGTGTCTGAAAAATAAAACAAAACATCAATATGTCTTAAGAAGTATTGGACTTGATAGCACTCCGGGTTATAGTCCATTCTCCCAAGTCACAACACTCTCAAAATGAAAGCAAGTTTAATGACCTTTTTTAGAAAAAGGAAATACTTCTCAGAAATTAGGAAATTGCATTATGAAATATTATTTCCTAGGCAGGGCCTGGGGTTTGGAACATGTGCACTACCATTATTGAGGGCTCTTTCATTGTAATGGCAGAAAAGCAACCCAAAATGTTTTTAGCACAAGGGCATTTATTAGTTCAGATTCCTGAAATCAGGCCTTGGGTAGATCTTAAGGAACAACTAAGTGCAGGTTTCTTCTTTTTCTGTTTCTCACCTCTAGTTTCCTCTGTGTTCTCTTCCTTCTCAGTCAGGTTCTCTCTAAGAGAGAGAGGGCTGTTTCCTTCTGAACAGGAAGGGCAGGGTCTGTTCCAGACTTCTGCTCCATGCAAGGGCAATCCATTGAGGGAACGTCAGGGAGAAAGTCACAGAGTCATGGGAAACCATGTTTGAGAAGTAACCTACAGTCCGGTGCAGTTGAGAGCAGAGAGTATGTTGAGAAATTTCTCTCTCCAGGACTTTATGGTAGCTTGAGAGGACAGCTTCAGTCTTGTTTCTGCTTGATTTGGATCTATAGTTCATTGGATTATTATCTACAGTTCTTCATTTCTTTGTTTTATGTAGTTCTTGGCCTCATATACTGTATGAAAGTGGCTTTCATGGGCCTAAGAAGTCTCCAGTTCTAGGGAGAAGCAGAATTTACAAAGAGGAACAGAGAAAAATGAGGAGCTTCTGTGTGGGTCTAATTCCTTCTGAAAGGGGGAAACAAAGTCAAAATTTGGATGTCATAGGGTTACCTTGAAATTTTGCTGTGCAAAATGAACTTAACACAATTGTCTTAGCCAAGTCTAAGATTAATCAGTATCTTCAACTTCCTCTGAAATAAATCCATACTGTTGACTATTTTAACTTTGACCGTTCCCCTCCCAATTTACATGATTTTGTTGTCACTTTATAGTCAATTTAGTAAGGGTCTGTATGTAGTAAACTCTCTCAGTGTGTGTGTGTGTGTGTGTGTGTGTGTGTGTGTGTGTGTATGCATTCATTCACATTCATCCATTCAGAAAATGTCTTTATTTAGGCCACAGGCTGAGGACAAGGAGAAGATGCTCAGATATAAGTTCTGTCTCCCAGCTTGCTTAGAGTCTATGATAATTATTTTTCATCTGGTCTCTCAATACTTCCTTATTCTCTTTCACTGTTTATTTGAGACTTATGTTGTCCCATGCCAAGCCTGCTTTTGATGCAACATTTACATTAGGACACTTTTGGAAATTTGTCAGAGAATGGTCTCTTTACTTAAAGGATGCACTCAAGAGATTGTATGCAAAGGACTGTAAAAGTTGATTTGTAAACGGTGAAGCCAACTGAAAAATTAGTTCACAGAAGTCATAATCTAGATTTCACTACTGGCCTATCATGTTTCAAAATAAACTTTTTATCTTGGAATATTTTCAGATTTATGTAAAAATTGCAAGGATGATACAGTAAGTTCTTGTATGCCCCTCCTCAGATTCAGTTTCCATTAATGTTATCATCTGGCATTACTCAGATCCATTTATCAAAACTGAGAAACCGACATTGGTATGTTGCTATTAACTAAACTTCACCCTTTATTCAGATTTCATTAGCTTTTCCATTAATGCCCTTTTTCTGTTCCAGGCTCCCATCGAGGATATCATATTATGTTCAATCATCATGTCTCCTTAGTCTCCTCTGGTCTGTGACAGTTTCTCAAAGACTGATCGTGACCGTTTTAAAGAATAAGACTCAGGCATTTTATAGAATATTCCTCATTTTGTCAGACAAATTTGTAACAAATGACTAGAATGCATTTATAGCTTTGGAGGAAGACGACCACAGAGGTGAATTACCTTTCTTACTATATCGTAGTAGGAGGTGTATTGGTTTATCATTTTAGGGAATCTATTTCTTCTCTTAAAACCTTTAGCTTTTACCTTTCTTCACCTAATATATCATATGTGTATCTTTCCTTCTTATTTGGCTCTGTACAGTCTAGCTACAAAAATTCTCTAAGCTCCCCCATACGTCTCGGCAATTTTTTTCTTTAATCCTACTCTTTCTTCAAGCTACAGATGTTCCTCTCCATCATTCCCTCCCTTCCCCTCTCTCTCTGCCACCTCTTTATCCTCCTTGAGACCATCAGTCTGCTCCCTAACTTACTTGCCAACTTGGATTGAGCCTCTTCCTGGCTTCTGACTTGCTCTCTAATGATCTATAATGATCATCAAATCTTATAAAGGAGTAAGAGAAATCAGGAAATGAGGCTAAGATTAGAAAAGACGGTGTGGCATCATGGAGAAAGCATAACATATAGACAAGAAGAGTTGAGTCTGAAAGGAGTTCTTTCCTTTGTTGATTTTTCTTTTCTTTATATGCACTCCACTACCTGCCTATATAGAATTATCATTTTCTGTACCAGACTATTGTTTCAAACTCCATGCCATCACATGTGGCCCCATCCCCATTTGCCTATGATGCTGTTCTCTCCCTCCCCTCCCATCCTATGAGCCAATAATCTGACGAACTCCAACTCATCCTTCTGGAGATTTAATGTCCAGCATGATGATTACTGCTAACAATACTGTATGACATGCTTGACATTTGCTAAGGGAATTGATCTTAAGTGTTCTCTCTCACCAGACAAAGAAATTGTAACTGTGTGAGGTGATGGATATGTTAATAACTTGATTGTGGTAATTATTTCACAATATACACATATATCAAAACATCACATAAATAAACATTAAAAAAAATTAAAAAGGGGCACCTGGGTGGCTCAGTCGGTTGAGCATCTGACTTCAGCTCAGGTCATGATCTCACAGTCCGTGAGTTTGAGCCCCGTGTCGGGCTCTGTGCTGACGGCTCAGAGGCTGGAGCCTGCGTCGGATTCTGTGTCTCTCTCTCTCTCTGCCCCTCCCCCACTTGCGCTCTGTCTCCCTCTGTCTCAAAAATAAATAAACATTTAAAAAAATAAAAAAAAATCACAATGTTCACCTTAAAAATATATAATTTTTATTTGCCAAATATACACAACAAAGCTAGAAAAAAAAAAGAATCAAGTTTCAAGTCTTTTTTAGATCCTCTGGAAGAGTCCATCATCCCCACTTTCGAGTTATCAACTATTCTGTGCATACCTCTTTATGGTCTCTAATATATTGTACCACAAGATCTGTTTATTTATTATTTATTTAATGTATTAAACTATTTTGGGTTCTCTGAGGGAAGTTATTATGGCTTATATAGGCTTCCTTTATACTCATCACAGATGTATATTCGACACTTAAAATTTTTACTGAATGACTGGATCAATTAATATCTAATGTTGAAGAAGTCAAATACTATCATCCTTAGATTTATTGTAAGATCATATGAGACAGTTGTGGAAGCACCCAGTTAAGTGTAAAGAGTTGTGCAAATTTATATAATTATAATCTGCAGTCACCTATTTCTTATTCCCATGAACCCCTTCCACCCAAAATATTTGGTTTCTATCACTCATGTGTCACTCACCTTACCATATTTTGTTCTGAGGGTAGATCACGTGTACTAGTTATCCACTGCTGCATAACAAACAATCCCCAAACTTTGTGGCTTAAAATAACAACGATTTATCCTCTCATAGTTTCTGAGAGTCAAGAACTCAGGCGGAGCTTAACTGAGTCCTCTGCATCAGGGCTTCTCAGAGCCTGTGTCAGGGGATTGCTGGGACTCTGATCTTCTCAAAGCTTAATTATAAAAGCATCTGCTTCGAAGTTCACTCACCTAGGGGGGGCAGCCACAAGTCTTTGCAGGCTATTATTGGTCAGAGACATCGGTTCCTTGCCATGTGGCCTTCTCCATAGGGTCACACACAACGTGGCAGCTTGCTTCCCCCAGAGCGACGACTAGAAAGAGAGAGAGATGGTGAGCAAGACTGAAGTTACAGTCTTTTTGTAATGCAATCCCATCACTTTTTGTAATGATATCCCATCCCTTTTGCCATATTGTATTTGTTAGAGGTGAGTCAGTTACTACATCCAGCCCACACTCAACAGCACAGGCTTACATAGGGGCATAAATATCAGGAAGCAGGAATCATTGGGCCGTCCTAGAGGCTCCTACCACAGCACACTACTTACTCTGATCGCTGTAAGATCTAGCCGTGGCTAACATAAAACAGGTTCTGCGTAAGCGATTAATAAGTTGATTTAAATAGAACAAAGCTGTTGACGCCCTGAGATAAGAGAGGTGCTGCCACCAGGAGAAATGTTCCCAGCCACTCCCCTTTTTCCAAGCTCTAGGGGTTTGCACCTGTGTGCTGGGCACCCAGACCTCTTGCTGAGACAGCAAGAAGGTGAGAGTCAGTTAAGGAAAGCAGCACAACCTATTTGGAGCATTGCTCCGGTGTCTTTCTGGCATTGGTCTTGAACCTTGTGTTCTTTACATGTAGCAGGTAATCATTTAGTCGTTCACTAAATGGAGACTGAGTGTTTTCTACATGGCAGGCTTTAGAAATCCAGTGGTAAAGAAAAGGAAGTCCCTGCTCAAGTCTGCATGGTAGTGATTATCTTCCTTTGGGGCTTGACATGGTTTCTCTATTAGTTTTTGGGAAAAGAAGCCAGACTTGATTACACTCTGATTGCTATGTCATGAAGGTCCTGGAGGGAATATCTGAAAAGACATTAGCTCATAGCAGGAAGGCTGCTACTTTCCTAACTCCCTTACCTTCTTCAAATCTTTGCTCACCTCTTTAATAAGGCTTGTCCTGACCATCCTATTTAATGATGTGAATGGATCCCTCCATGCCCAGTGCTGATTTCCCCCTTCCCTTTCCTACTTTCTTATTGTCCATATCACTTATTATCCTCCAACATAATTTACTTATTATCTTTGCTCTCTAGTGTTCATTGCCCCTGTTTGAATTAAAATTTTTTTTTAATGTTTATTTATTTTGAGGGAGAGAGAGAGACAGAGTGCGAGCAGAGGAGGGGCCGAGAGAGAGGGAGAATCAGAATCCAAAGCAGGGTCCAGGCTCCAAGCTGTCAGCACAGAACCCGATGCAGGGCTCAAACTCACAAACTGCAAGATCATGACCTGAGCCGAAGTTGGATGCATAACGGTGTGAGCCACCCAGGCACACCCCAACCCATGTTTGAATTTAAATTCCATAAGGGTGGGGGCACCTGGGTGGCTCCTTAGGTTAAGCATCTGACTCTTGGTTTCAGCTCAGGTCGTGATCTCACGGTTGGTTGCTTCAAGCCATGCATCAGGCTCTGCGCTGACAGTGCGGATCCTGCTTGGGATTCTCTCCCTCCCTCTCTCTCTGCCCCTCCCTGACTCATGTTGCCTCAGCCTCTCTCAAAATAAATAAATAAACTTAAAAAAAAATAAATTCCACAAGGGTGGGGATCTTTATTATTTTCTCTGCTGTATCCCCAAAGCCTAGAACAGTGCTTAGCACGAAGTTGTGTACAAGGGAAAGATAGGATAAAATAGGCAGAGAGGGAAAGATTAAGACCTGAAGTCCCTGGGAAAAACACTTATTTTAAAACAATGCTGAGAACATCTCACTTGAGCAAACTCCCTCAGGCTTAAAGTTCCTCTTGGGAATGTAACAGATACCACCTATTCCCCCTCAGGTTTCCCTCAGGAATTTGGCAAAAGACCTGACTTAAAAAAAAAGCAGTAGACCATAAAATTATGACCCAGAAGGAACATAAGGCCATAGGCCACCCCTCCTACAATGGAAATGAGCCAATCAAGAAGGAATGACTAGGCATTTAGAGTTACCTAGCCAATAAGGGTAGAACTGGAAAAGGAACAAGGGGGAAGGAAAGGGGAACTGACCAAAGCCCTGGAAAACAGAGTCCCTCACCTAGAGTCACTAGCATTCACTTTCGAATGCCCCCTCTCTGCAAAGAGAGCTTTCGTACTATTCTTACTTTCCGATCTTACACTCTAATAAACTTTTGCCTGCTGCTCATTTAATTATTTGTCCACCTCTTCATTCTTTGAAGCAGAGAGACAACGAACCCTGGGTATTGAGGTTAAAAATCCTGCAACAGTTGATGCTCAAACATTTGGTGAAGAGATGAACTGAGTCCTTCCAGGTCAGGCTTCTTTTCTAGGCCCCACTTTGCAGTTAGGGATTTTTTTAAGTTTTTAAGTTTATTTATTTATTTAGAGAGAGAGGAAGCATGAGGGAGAGGCAAAGAGAGAGAGAGAGAGAGAGAGAGAGAGAGAATCCCAAGCAGGTTCCATACTGCCAGCACAGAGCCCAACATGGGGCTCGAACCCACAAACTCTGAGATCTTGATCTGAGCTGAAACCAAGAGTTCGATGCGCAACCAACTGAGCCACCCAGGCACCCGTGGGAAATTTTTTCATGAAGGAACAGAGATGCAGAGAAAGCCAGTGATGCTCTTAGCTGTGGTTATTGGTTCCAAGAAAGGGAACGAGATTTAATTTGTTCATGGGGCTAAGAAATGAGATGTGATTAGTAAATGCCAAATTGGTCAATGATAGATGTGTGGCTGTCAGTTTCTCCTGCTCACTCTTCCATGCCGTCCATCCACAGCTGTCTGGTGTTCACACTGTCTCAGTGAGTTTGCACACACAGGCTGAGCAGATGGAGTAATCAAAGCATGGGGTTGCCTAGTGATTTGGAGTGAATTGTATCTAATTGGAACAGAATCAGCAACCCCTATCCTTCATCCCCCAAAGAATGAGGAACTGTTGCACTCCTCAATAAGTTCAGTAAGTTTAATACTGCAATTTTTCCAGGCCTTACAGATAATAGGAAGTGATTATGGGAAGTGAAGTTACTTTGGCTGACCTCCCCTTTTTAGTTTAACTTTTGTTCTCCCTTGTGTCTTACTCACTGCGCTCTTAATGCTTGATGGTTTTGAATTAAGCATAATCCTTTAGCTAAACCCTTAACGTTTTGATGGGTGGGGAGCCCATTACAAGTTTTACTTCATTTTTGAGCTAAGTTCACATACACACATCCAGAGGGTGATGAAAAACAGATCTCTGCTTCCCTTGTGCGGCAGCTTTAGTCGACATAGAGTCCACCTCAGAAGGAAGTCAAGAGTCATCTACTTTTATTTCCCCATCTCCTCTCTTGTCTGCCTACCCTCAAAATCTCACTTCTGCTTCTTCCTTCTCTGGCCTAGGTTGTCATTCATATCTTTCAATTCATCTGGTTTTCCCTTGGAAGTAAGTGGTATCAAGTCACAAGCCAAGGAACTTTTCCAGACTTGCTACTCGTACGATTAACACACCTTAGCAGAATTCTAGGTGTTCCTTTTTTTCTTATGGCATGGGACAGGGTCCAGAAACGAGGCAGGCATGTGTCCATCCTCAAGAAGAGGGTAAAAATGGAGAAAAGCCCTGCCTGCCGTATAAATTTGAATGGAAATAAAATCTCTAACTCTAGTGGATAGGAGTTCCCTTTAGGTGGCCAGAAGTGGTGGGAGAAGATACTAAATTATGGTACATAATCATATCTTTAATCTAACAGTCTGTGAAACCTAGTGCCCTGGGGGCTTACTTAATATTTTTAGTTTCAATTTTAAAATTGATATTTATTTTTATACTTTAAAGTGAAATATGTTTATTAATATGCATTGAATAATTGAATACACATGAAGAAACACACAGTAGAGCAAGTACGAAATCATATGTATTACCCATCATTTGAAGATAAATAATGTTAACGTTTTGTCATACTTCCTTTCAGTCTTTTTTTTAAATGACTGTAACTATCATTATTCCGTAATTGTAACCATATAGTTCCTACTATTCTGTTTTCTCTTATTTTCCCATAACATGAAGCATTTTTCCATTTTTTTACAAATTCCCCATGAACATTTTTCTCAAGGACTGCAAAATAGTCTAGAAATTGGGACATAGTTTACTAACCCAATAACCATACTCTAAACCAGGAATCAACATACTCTTTCTATAAAGGGCCAGAGAGTAAATGTTTTTGGCTTTGTGGGACAAATGTCTCTTTGGCAACTACTCAGCTCTGCCATGTAGTGCAAATGCAGCCATAAGCAATATGTAAACAAATGTGACTGTGTTCCAATAAAACTTTATTTGCAAAAACAAGCCATAGGCCACATCTGGCCCAGAGGTCATAGTTTGCTGACCTTCTTCTAAGCTATTATGTTGTGTTAATTTTTATTATTTTAGATTCTATAATAAAACATTGTGCTTCCTCAACTAGGATCACTTCCTTAGAAAACATTGGAAGTAAAGCTAAAGTGAAGGTCAAAGTCTTTGAAAAATGTTAAAGCTCTTCATATTGTCAGATTTCTTCCTCAAATGACACAGTCATCAGCAATGTAGGACACTGCCAATTTTATCACATTTTTTTCACTATTTATTTTATTCATTTCATTTTCTGTCATGTTTAGGAAGACAAATCGCTAAGTGGGAAAAAGCAGGCTAAAAATAAAGTGTGAGGAAAAATTTATATATGAATAAAAAGATTTGCCATTTTAGTGGGCAAAAGTATGAAATTTCATTATTGCTTTAAAATTTTTTTAATGTTTATTTTTGAGAGGGTGGGGGGAGGGGCAAAGAGAGAGAGAGAAAAACACAGAATCCGAAGCAGGCTCCAGGCTCTGGGCTGTCAGCACAGAGCCTGACCCGCAGCTTGAACTCACAAGCCTTGCGATCATGACCTGAGCTGAAGTCGGATGCTTAACAGACTGAGCCACTCGGGCGCCCCTAAAATTTCATTATTGTTTTAAACTGCATTTCTTGGAAGCTGAGAGTCCTCCCATGCTTGCTAATCTGTCGCATTTCCTCTTTTATGACATGTCTGCTTATGTCTTTTCTCACTTAAAAGCTGATGCATTAGCTGCTCCACCTAACGATGTTTAATAGGTTTTAAAGGAGACATCTGGAACTACCTGAGGACATCTTAAGAGGAATGGTGTTTTTTTGTTTTTTGTTTTGCGTTTATTTATATTTTGAGAGACATAGAGAGAGCACAACCTGGGGAGGGGCAGAGAGAGCTGGAGACAGAATCTGAAGCAGGCTCCAGACTCTGAGCTGTCAGCACAGAGCCCAACGCGGGGCTCGAACTCACAAACCGTAAGATCATGACCTGAGCCAATGTCGGTCACTTAACCGACTGAGCCACCCAGGTGCCTCTTAAGAGGAATGTTTAAATAAGTTTTGGAATGTAACGAACAATGGCATTGTGTGCGGCCGTTTCCAATTTTTTGTTTTGTTGTTCTTTTAAGACGGTGAGTGAACTGAATTTAGTGGTCTATCTGCCTCGGTTCATAGCAACCCGTCATCACCCCTTCATGTCAGGAGACTATTTTGTCTCTTTATTTTCCCTCTTCATCGCTAGTTTCCTATGGCAGCTGTAACAAATTAGCACAAACTTAGTGGCTTATAACAATAGAAATGTATTCTGTCACAGTTCCAGAGGCCAGAAGTCTGACGTCAGTATCCCTGGGTGGAAATCAAGGCGCTATCCAGGCCACGTTCTCTCTGGAGGCTTTGGGGAACTTCTGGCGGCTATTGGCATTCCTTGGCTATGGCCACGTCCCTCCAGGCACCCAGCTCAGCAGCTTCAAATCTCTCTGCTCCACCTCCATCTCACCTTCTCTTTTTTGTGTGTCAGATCTCCCTGTGCCTCCTCTTACAAGGACACCTGTGATTGTAGTGAGGGTACCCCTGGATCATCCAGGAGACTCTTCCCATCTCGAGATCCTTAACTGAACCACATCTGCAAAGACACTTCTTTCAACTAAAGTAATATTTACAGGTTCCAGGGATTAGGACATGATGTCTCCAGAAGGGGGCATTTCCTAGCAACAGTCTCCCATTTATACTGCCATTATCGTCCCTTGCTTCATTGAGCACTTCTGCATATTTAATGCGTTCTTTTCCAATAGACCTTGCAAACATGTATTTATATATTTATAGCCTTAAGAAATGTATAATGTGGTTATGTGTTTACCTTTTAATATTTTAATTTTTAAAAAACAAATGATATTGTGTCGTAAAATGTCTTCTGTTTCTTATCTCCCTCCAACATTATATTTTTGAGTCTGCTCTGGTATGTGATTATAGCTCCCCTTCTGTTTTGGCTTTTTTTTCTTTTTCTTTTTTAATTTTTTTTAATGTTTATTTTTGAGACAGAGAGAGACAGAGCATGAACGGGGGAGGGTCAGAGAGAGAGAGGGAGACACAGAATCTGAAGCAGGCTCAGGCTCTGAGCTGTCAGCACAGAGCCCGATGCGGGGCTCGAACTCACGGACCATGAGATCATGACCTGAGCCGAAGTCGGATGCCCAACTGACTGAGCCACCCTGGTGCCCCATGTTTTGGCTTTTTTTTTTTTTCTAACCAAATGCACATCCTTGTACCTGTGGACACATGGATGATTTCTAATTCCAGTTCAGCTATCAATTTTTTATATCATTAACTTGTTTGATTTCACAAACATACGTTTGGCTGTTATAATATTACTCAATGATCACTGAATGTTTACAATGTGCTCAGCACAGAGCACATTTTTAAAACTGTTCATTTATTTATTTATTTTTGAGAGAGAGAGAGACAGAAAGAGAGAGGAAGGGAGGGGAGGGGCAGAGAGAGAATCCTAAGCAGGTTCCAGGCTGTCAGCACAGAACCTGACATGGGACTCGATCTCACGAACTTGAGATCACGACCCGAGCCAGAATCAAGAGTCGGATGCTTAACCAGTGGGATGATTAACCGACTGAGCCACTCGGGTGCCCTGCCCGAAGCACATTTCAAACATTATCCCATTTAACACTTCTAATAGGACTGTTAGCCAGCTTTGTCATTGTCACTTTTAAACTCATCAGGGAACTGAACAACAGAGTAGCCAAGCAACTGGTCCAAGGTCGTACAGCCAAGTGAGGGGAAATACAGCATGAATAAAGCAGTTGCCATTCCCTGGGAATTCCTGGTTAAATGAAGGAAAACTACACACATCCTGGAAATCCATGGCAGAGTAAGTATACACACACACACACACACACACACACAGGAGATTTCCTGGATGGGGCCTGTGCCCATTAACCTGTTCCCTTATGGCAGGTACAACTGGCTGGAGGTCTAGGACTCCCATTCCTTGCTTTGGTTGTTTCAGCCTCTCTGCCTTGGCTCTTGACTCTTTCCTCTGAACATAAAGCATCAAAACGATTGCTGAATCTACACATTGTAACTCCCAAACAGCTGTCAAAGTCATTTTTAAAAAAATTTCCCATGGTGCCTGGGTGGTTCAATCGGTTAAGCATCCAACTCTTGGTTTCAGCTCAGGTCATGATCTCACTGTTTGTGAGTTCGAGCCCCACATTGGGTTCTACACTGACAGGTGGGAGCCTTCTTGGGATTCTCTCTCTCTCTCTCTCTCTGCCCCTATCCCACTTACACACGCACGCTCTCTCTCTCTCTCTCTCTCTCAAAATAAATCAATAAACAAAACATAAATAAAAGATAATAAAATTTTCCCCAATGAAAATTTCTCTTCTTTATGATTTTAAAAATGTAATACATGTTTATTCAGTGCTTATTCTGTCCAGACATTTCCCTAAAGCCACAAATATTAACTCAAGTTTCTTTGTTCAGTTCAGTGAGGTAGGTATTATTGTAACCCCTATTTTCAGGATAAAGAAACAAAAGCACAGAGAAGGTAAGTAAGTTGCCTGAGGTCACATAGCTGTATTTCACAGAGTTGGGGTTTAATCCTGGAAGTCTGTAGATATAAAGCTTTTAAGTGCCACGTATGCTGCCTTCCTACCACCATTCTCTCCTTCTCTCTCCTTAATCTCTCCCTCTTTTCCTTTCAATTAGCAAATTTCTGTGTTACACATAAGGATATATCGCTGAATAAAGCACTTGCCCTTGTGCATGGATGGAGGGGAGAATGCACATAAACCAACCAGCAAGCAAACAGACAAAACTGACATTTTTGATTAATTAAGGAGACTTCAGGGTGCTGTGCCTTGTTCTTCCTCAAGCAAATCTAAAAATGAATTCCATTGTAGAACTCACCAGAGTTCCCTTTTGAACTGTTCTGAAAGTATTTGCATACAGCTCTTACCTGTCTTCAGATGGGCCAAATTCCAAGAAGTGTTGATTTTTTTTTTTCTTTACACACAGCAGTATGGGCACAGTGAATACCAAATAGGCATGAATGGGAGCAACGGATTGATGGAGTGGCTTCAGTCAGCGTAAAACCTGTTGCTGGTGGCTGGTCGTCCTTAGGTTCTCGGGTCAGTCCTGGGACCTGGCACATGGCTGAGTCAGCATCTGGCTCATCCATCTGGGGAAGGCTCAGGGGTCTCCATCCTCGCAGTCCAGCAAGAGTCTATAGTATTTTGACATATATCTGAGCAAGGCAAAGAATTCGTGACCAGATTTACATAAGGAAGAAAGGCCTCTCTGAAATACTGTTCACTATTCTGGACACTTTAACTTCTTTGGGCTTCCTTCAGGATTTTGTGAGTTCTTCAGCATAAAAGCAGGTTAGGCTGAATTCCGAGAGAATAAGTGGCACATGTTTTGTTGAGTCCTGCAAAGCTGGCTGGGGCTAAGAAATTATAATTATTAGCAACATGACAATAATTTAGTTTCTAGAAGAAAGTAAGCCCTCTTAGTGCCAGAAGAATAAAGTCAAAGCAAACTTTCTCTCTGCATGTGTAGCACTGCCTTCTAAAATTGGGGGAAAGTGCTGAGAAGGCATCAGTGTGCAGTGGATGAGATGCAGACCAAGAGATGTCATTTGAATTAAAAATGAATGCTTGTGCCTTTGAAGTCTGGAAGCCAGGACTGCCTGAACCTTGCAGAGAGGTGCTCTTCTCTGTCCAGCTGACTTGTCCTGTGTCACCATTTGGGGGAGCTGGCATTCTCTGATGCCTGAAGTATAGCCAGTCTTGGTCTGGTTCCATCATAATGAAGATTCTCTGCAGGCAAGTTCTGGAAAACTTCAATTTCCTTCTGCTGGTCAGCAGTTTATGATGCTGTGCTTTGATGTGTGTGTGAGACAATCCGTATGTCAGCTGCATGCAATTTGTGAAAAGGAAAAAAGCTTGCAGAAAATGTTTATACCCCCATGTGACATCGACCCGTGTCCAGAAAATCACAAATCTTCCAGGAAGAAGAGAGTGTGTTCTACTTCAAAGGAAGTCATCACATCTGCCTCTGGGTGCCTCCACCTCAGCCTGGGAAACCAGCACAGTCTCTAAAGGTGCACTTGTCCTGGCCTAAGGCCAGAGACCTGGGTGTCAAGGTTCTTGAACACCAGAAAGGATGACTATCCTTTCTTTTTTCTCCACTCCCAGCCTCTTACCCAAACCTGTGCAAGGATAGCAGATTATGTCCATCAACACTTCAGCTATGAGGTGCCCTAGAATTCCAAAGGGTTCCAAATGGATTTTACATTTCACTTACAAAGCATTATTAATTAGCATATATATAAATCTAGCAAGGTCATATAACATTACAATTCTTTGTTTTCCCTCATAGATTCTGAGAACTTCTTACTTACCTTGTCCTTCATTGTCCAGGAGAGAGCCTGGTGGCCTTCAACGGCCATTTGTTTAATGAATTAATCAGTAAGGAATGCTTTGTTTAATAAATGGAAATGTCTTTGATATATTTGCTGATTGTAAAAACTCTGAAAGTTCGTTGTAAAAAAGAAAACAGCAACTTATAAGTGTATAGAAAGCTCTAACACAGTGTCTTCTTCCAGAGATAACTACTAGTAGATTTGATGCATATACTTGCGGAGTATGTAACACAGAAAGAAACAAGAAAGGAAGAAAGAAAGCGATATAAATTTTTTTCTGTAACATCTTTTTTTTAATTCAATATATGATGTTTTGGGCATATTTTCAAATCAGTACATATGGAACTACGGCATTTTTAAAAGGGAGTCCTTAGTACCTTGGTAAAACTTTGAATGTATATAGCATAATGAAATTTGACTATCGTTGGACTCTAGATTGTATTCGGTTTTTACAATGACAAATAATGCTGTAATGAACATCCTTGTTGCTAAGCACATTTTTTCACACTTGTCTGTTTATCTTCTTAGAATAAAATCTAGAAGTAGAGTTGCTCGGTCAAGGGTATATATTCAAATTTTTTATGTTTTCAGATTGCCCTCTGGATAATCTGAAATTTTAACTAATTTTATTTGCTTCTTTCTTTCTTCTTTCTTTCTTTCTTTCTAGAAAGAGAGAGACAGAGAGCAGGGGAGAGGGGCAGAGGGAGAGAGAGATAATCTTAAGCAGGCTCCATGTTCAACATGGAGCCCGACGCTGGGCTCTATCCCAGGACCCTGGGATCATGACCTGAGCTGAAATCAGGAATCCATGGCTCAACCGACTGAGCCTCCCAGGTGCCCCTAATAATTTTATTTTTAACAAATAAA